>NC_071509.1:138920301-140327301 GCF_027887155.1 Malaclemys terrapin pileata
GGTCATGGGGTGGCTTCTGTGGCAAATTCTGTGGCTGTGGAATGGCCAAGATCCAAGTGTATTATTTTTTATTATTTGGACTAGGATAACACCTAGCCAAACCATGGTCCCATTGTGCTAGACATATACAAACACAGAGCAGGACACAACGCCCACCCTGAGACGCTTACACTCCACACAGACAAGACTGGAGCACGGACTGTCAAGATTAGCAAAGGTTCTTTTTGCCATGCAACCCTTAAAGGTTGCATTGCAATTTTGCAGTTGTTCTAATGGAAAGGTCTCTTTCTAAGAAACCAAGTACCGCTCTCTTGAATGACTCAGATGGAACTCTGCAGTAATATGTCTAATCCGGAAGGGGGTAAAAAAGTCAATCTTTCTGTGGTCATTTTATAGTGATGTAACTTTGAACCCATTTAGTCAGACCTCATTAAAAATGCAAATTAAGAGCAAAACATCAAAACTTGGGCATCCTGCCAATTCGTTCCCAGAGAAGTAAATCGTTAATCAGACAAGTACCACACTGAGCTTTTCTTTCCTTCCAAACAAAAGCACAAACACAATGAGCTGAATAAATTAACTCCTTGAAACAAGGAAGCAATCAGGCAACTCAGCTCCAAAAGTTGCTAATCTCAGGCTGCGGAACTGACCCTGGTACCCAGCTGCCATCTGAACACGGACTTGTCATATTGCAAGTTTATATTCCAACAAATGAGATGCTTCTGCTTTTAGCACAATGCATATCATATGATCTGACATTCCACGGATGCTGCATGCCCCATACGTTTTACAAACAACAAAACCATTCCCTTCTTCTCCAAAGAGATGAACAGACACGTTCAGTGCTGTGCTATTAAGGTGCTGTGTGGCATTGCTTTTCTTCACTTTTTAATTTCCTTCCTCGCATAGTGACAAGTTAGCTATATTCAACCAAGGCTTTTTTGCAAGTAATAAAGGCTACAAAGGGTTTGCTCTGTTTTCTGCATGAAGAGAAATCAAACACTAAAGTATCCCTAGTGTGCATTAAATGGAACCAATAAACAATCATTAGCTGCCATTGGACCATAACATTTGAAGAGATCTAAGTGATCATACTCTTCATGGGAGTTTGGGAGTTTGCTTCATATAGCTATAGAGCCTCCATCACGGTGTGTGGTAGCAGTAATTGGATATGTATGTATAATACATGCCTTTGAAGGGTGGAATATGCATTCTCTTTTTACTACATTTCAGTGTCCACATTGCTCCCACGGGCCTGAGCAAGCAGGGAGCATGCAGTGTAAAAACTGAAGATAAAACAAGCACACTGCCCTATCAAAGGCATACCCTGTAGTTCGCAGTTATTTTTCAACAATATGATGATGCATAAAATATAGGTAGCTGGAAGCGGAAAAGGACTGAAGTTAGAGGCTGTGACTTTATGATAGATTTATCATTGTCACCTGATATCTAGCTTTATCGCATTCCAAAAACAAAACAAAACAAAAGGTACATATAGTCCTAGCACGATGCAGAAAGGACTTGGCTCACCACAGGATGAGTTTACCTACAAGTAGGTTGAATACAAAATACTAAGATTTTCAATGCCTCATTCCTCTTCTGTGAGCTCTGTGATGGGCATCAGTATAGAATACATAAGGGGTTATGGTGATAGGACAGTTTGTTGTTATCGGGTTTGGCTAGCCACATTACTTAAGTGAGTTATGCAGGTCATCCCAAAAGAGAGCCAGTTAAGGCCCTGATCCCGGAAAACATTTAAGTATCTCCTTAAATGTAAGCACGTAAGTAATTCCATTGAATTCAGCAAGACAATTCACATGCTCAAAGTTAAGCACATGCATTAATATTTTGCTGGATGGGGGCCACCATCTAAAATGGGAGTCAATCAAACCTTTCTGCCACCTGCATACCCTCAGGTATTTTGCTCACACTACATTATAGGGAAAAGTTATTTTCAACATTGTGACATTATTGGTATAATCTGGGACCATACAGAACATGGTTGCAACCAAAGTCCTGTAGTGGCACCAAATCTTGTATAAAGGGGGTCAAATGAGGTGTCTAAGACAAGGTTATGGTTTGCTGGTTATAATTATGCTATCTATATGTGTGTATCATTTTTGTAGTTGAAGTTATGAATATTGGCTCTATACTGTCTGTATTTCAAACTTATGCTCTGCTTCTGGGAAACTTCCCAGACAAGTTGGTGTTATTTCTGCCTAGCCTGCTTGATGGCCCATTAAGGACCATCAGCTATACAATTGACCCATTGAGAAAAGGCAAATATGCCTTGCAACTCAGCACAGTATGCAGGGACTGGCCCATGTAACTCCAGACTCCATTTTGTGGTAATTTTCCATAGTAAGGACAAAGAGGTATTCTTATACCTGGAAAAGACTATAAAAAGACTGATGCCTCTCCTCCATCTTGTCTTCAATCCTGCTTCATAGCTCTGAAGGAACTTCGCTACAAACTGAAGCTCTGAACAAAGGACTGATGACCTATCCCAGCTGGGGATGTATTCCAGAGACTTGAGTTAAACCTGAAGTTTATGCTATCACTGCTATAAGCCTGAACCAAGACCTTTGCCATTACTGTAGGTAATTGATTCCATTTAACCAATTCTAGCTCTCATCTCTATCTTTTTCCTTTTACGAATAAACCTTTAGATTTTAGATGCTTAAGGATTGGCGACAGCGTGATTTGTGGGTAAGATCTGATTTGTATATTGACCTGGGTCTGGGGCTTGGTCCTGTGGGATCAGGAGAACCTTTTTTCTTTTACTGGGGCATTGGTTTTCATAACCATTTGTCCTCATAACGAGTGGCACTGGTGGTGATACGGGGAAACTGGAGTGTCTAAGGGAATTGCTTGTGTGACTTGTGGTTAGCCAGTGGGGTGAGACCGAAGTCCTCTCAGTCTGGCTGGTTTGGTTCGCCTTAGAGGTGGAAAAACCCCAGACTTGGGCTGTAACTGCCCCATTTTAGCAATTGGTCCTGAACTGGCACTCTCAGTTGGGTCCCGCCAGAACAGCATCGTTACAAACATTTTTTAAAAAACAGTTTGAACATTCCCATTTCCTTTCGCAGATCCACCCAGCACACAGCTTGACACTTGGTCTGGGGACTAGAAGGAAGGATTTGGCCATCAGAGAGTCCAAAACAAATTGATGCAGCATCATCAAACTCGACCTTATTTTGCAGCTAGACTAGAGACCAGTCCCAGGTGGTGATTTGTTTGTTGTTCATGACGTTTGCTTTCAATTATCCGTAAGAGCTTCAATTCTCTCACCCTGCTAAGAAGGAGACCTAGACTGCACTAGCTGTTCATGACCTAACATGCTTGTTAGCTAGAGCGCTAAAAATAACCGTATAGCTGTTGCAACCCCACCAGCTTGAGCTTGGGTGGCTAGCCTGGGTCCCCACCGGAGTCACAACTTCCACACTGCTTTTTTTAGCACACTAGCTCAAATCCTGCTAGGGTGACTCTGGCTACCCACACTGGGGAGCTCACTTCCCGCTGTAGTGTAGACACACCCACTACTGTCTGCAATGGGATTCTATCCATTTCACCTTTTCATATGAGACAACACACAACCAGGGGAGAGATGCACACCTTTTTTTTTGTTAATCTAGGTGCACTGTTAAATGCAGTTATCATGTATTAGGGATGATAGATAAAACAAGGCTAAATCCTGCTCAGCTGGCTGTCACGGATAGCCCCGTTCGGCTCCAAATGGGGAAATCTTTTAAGGTAATCAACATGCAGCTGCCTAGTTGCAGATCATAAACCAAAGTAATTAGCCCCACGTCTCCTAATCTGGCTGGTGTGAACTACTGCTAAAAAGTCAATGCCAGCCCCTGATGTAATTAAGCTTAAAATAGTATCCCTATTGAACAGCTACTGCAGGATGTCAATATGAATACCAGAGCATGGGATGCTATGGAAAGCCATAAACAACACATGATGAAGAAGGGAATAAAACAGGAGCAGATGACCATTTCTGACAGTATAATCTGGGTATGTGTTATACTAGCAGCAGATTAAAAAACAAACAAACCACAAAATCCTACATTAGGCATCTAAGCTGATCATTCAGAGACATATGATTCCTGGGACCAAATGCTAGACAGAAAAACACATTTTCTAAATAATGTTAGAAACTCTATAAGCTCTGTTTAAAACAAATACCAAATAGGGGGATGCAAGAAATATATTCTGCAGATTGTCTCACAAATAACCAAGCAACTTCTCACAATTAAATTATGTATGCCTGGCATATAGTTCACCACAAATTCTAATCAGTTCTACCCTTCTAATAACATTATACAGTAAAATACATCATCATCCATCAACCAGATGGAGCATGTTAGTTATACAAAACATCTAGTATGTTTTTATTTTCCACTGCTAGAATGTGATAAAATTGCCCACTCTGAAATTACAGATTATAAACAAATACTTTATGCTTTATAAGTGTTTGCATAATATTTTATGTGTGTGTATATTAAATAGCAAGACAAAATTATGGTATAGCACGGAAAGGAGTTTTTTCTGGCTTCAATATACAATGGCTGTATTACTCACAGGTGGAAAATTTATGTAGTTCATCCCAGCTGAGGGTCAATAAAACTTTCTGTATGTGCCTCACCTGATATAGAGAAATTCCTGAAAGTAGAGGTGGTTGGAAAAAGTTTTTCCTGTGGCCAAATTTCTATTTTTCAGTGAAAATTTGAATATCAAAATATTTTTGTCCCAAACTGAAATATTTCAATTTTGAAATGCCACCGTGGTGTATTATGGGAGTTGTAGTTTGCGTGATTCATGCTCCCATTCTCTACTATAGTCCAAACTCCTTGATCAGACTATATTTCCCACAATGCACTATGATATCATGTCGATGAGGGGGAGATGTAGTCAGGATGATGAACCTAGTCCATAAAGGAAAATGGGGGGAGGGGAAAGGAGTCAACTGATCTACAACTCCCATGAGACACTGCAGCAGCAGATCCAAATCAAAATATTTCAGGTTTGGGGCATTCAGTTTGTTCATGAAAAGCTCTGAGCAGACTGTTTTTGTGAAAACATTCATTTTATCAAACCCCCAATTTTCTAATGAAAAGCAATTTGGACAGAAATTTTCAACCAGTCCTCATAAAAGGGTGTTTTCATTAGTGTGACTCTTGCTATTTTCATAGCATCTCAGCTGTAAAGCCAGACACTATTAGTGCATGTGTGGAGGAGAAATCAAAATAATAACTAATACACTTGAGAAATCTCTAAAATTTTCCATATACAGTACTAAAATGTTACCTTTTTAAGGTCTGATATTTCAAGAACCATCAAGGTAATAAGCAAGGTGGAAATCAACAGCCAATTTTTCCACCTTTAAGGATTCAAGCAGAGATGGAAGACAATGTTGTTGTGACCTTGGATGGGTGACATGAGTTTGGAGTAGAGACGGCTCCAGCTTTTTTGCCGCCCCAAGCGGTGAAGCCAAAAAAAATAAAAAGATAAAGCCGCGATCGGCGGCAGCTCTACCATGCCGCTTCATTCTTTGGTGGCAGGTCCTTCCCTCCAAGAGGGAGTGAGGAACCCGCAGCCGAATTGCCGCTGAAGACCTGGACATGCTGCCCCTTTCCATTAGCCGCCCCAAGCACCTACTTTATTTGCTGGTGCCTGGAGCCGGCTCTGGTTTGGAGTGACAGTTTGACTGGATTTTACAAGCTAAATTCTCAGTTGTATACACCAGTGTAAACCTGAAGTAAATCCACTGAAGCCAATACAGTTATTTCACATTTCTAACAATGTAACTGAGACAAAAATCTGCCCCTACTTGTTACAAGTTTCCTAGCTCCTCAGTTTGTATGTTTGTTACTGAAGTGTGGTGTAGTAACAATAACAGCTATAACTGGCCTGTACCCATGTCATACATGGAATATGTTGCTTTAAAATTCTCCCCTGCCAGTTTCCATTCTAATCCATGGTTTTTGCGGCTCATAGTTCTGAAATTTTCCAACTGCGGTCTCTATACAAAGGTGACTTTTTATTTTGTTTAAAGTTGGAGAAAAATGGGTCAGTCATTCTCAGAGCACCAGAGGACAGGAATTATGACTTTCTGGAACATTATTATTAATGATTTCCATTATTA
This sequence comes from Malaclemys terrapin pileata, assembly GCF_027887155.1. NCBI lineage: Eukaryota > Metazoa > Chordata > Testudines > Emydidae > Malaclemys > Malaclemys terrapin. The sequence goes on from NC_071509.1 coordinate 138,926,453, forward strand.
ACAAAGTCCTTGTGATAATCTAAGTGGGTAGAAAGTTAAATTTTGGCTGGCAAATAATTCTCACTGAAGAGGGTCTTGCAGTGTTCCACTGTTGTTTCCTTTCGATCCCCTCCAAGTTATGACCCTTTGGGAATTGCCTGCCATACATGCTCTGCACATTTTGTGCTGGCATTTTTGCTAGATTTGCACACAGCTAAGGAAAGGTTTGTTCCATGTGCATGTAGCTAGTCCAGCTGTATCATGACAAGGGGTAATGGATGCACTTGTGCTAAGCCCCTGCCTTACCTTATCCCTGGCAAAACCTTAAGGTGCAAAAACATCAGGGAGGGCTGTTGTGCTCATTGGGAGGCATGCAGTAGGGATCCCGGTGCTGAAACACTTTGGGAGCTCAGGAATATGGTTTACTGCAAAGACAACCCTGAGACGCTTATTGTCTCTTCTATTCTTTAGACCTGAAGGCAGGTCTATGGTGAAACTCCTTTGATTAGCTTGATAGGAACCTTGGCATTTATAGACAAATTCTTGAAAATGTACTCTCCCCTACCTGATGCTGTGTGTGCCACTCAAAGTTCCCCCAAATGTAAACCTTCTATAAAGGCAGGTAAACCTTCCACAAGCCCTTCTGTTACAACACATATGTTTGAAACGATTTTTGAAAGTTCAAAGAAGAATATTTTCTCAAAACCGAACTCACACCCGCTGACTGCACACAAAGCAAATATTCAGCTGCAATCTAAGTCCATCTCCCGGTATTGTAACGTAACATAAACAGCCCCGCTAGATAACAGAGTCACTCCAGCAAAGAACTAGAAGCATCTATGCCGCTATTGTTTTTGGGTGGAGATTTTGCAAATGGAACTAATGCAGAACTAGCTGTCACCGCGGCTGTGCCTTGAGCTGTTGTCACAGAGAGCTCTGGAGCCCCACTGGCTCGCTGTTTTGTCTGCCTTCTCTTTGTGCCTGCATCTTAGCCAAAAAGGATGGGAAAATACAGGCCTCACAAAAGAAATTGAAATAATAATAAAATACATTGCTACTGTCATTATAAGGGAGCCAGCAGAGAAAATCAAAGGCTGAAATTTCCTTTTGTTTGCCATTAGACAGTGTTGCATGATAATCTAAATTGTGCTTTGATACCAGTTTCAGTACTGATGAAAACATTTAAAAATGTTCATAATTATAAATGATGTAGCTATCCCAACTTGCAAAGAGTCTAATACACTCTCCAGTCACTGCCTATTTTGTTTGACAGCCCTGGTAACTGTATAGAAGACGGTTTTTAGAAATGCAATGGTCCATCATTTAAATGAGAAATACTCTTTTCTTAGAGAAGAGGGACAGTCGTGTGGCTAAGGTCCTGGACCGAGACTCAGGAGACTGGAGTCCTTGAGCAAGTCACTTTGTCTCTCTCTGCTTCCATTCCTCATCTGCAAAATGAGGATAACAATCCTTCCTTCCCCCACCATTTGTCTGTCTTGACTATGGAGACTGTAAGCTCTTGGGGCAGGGCCTGGCTCTTACTATATGTTTGCAGAGCGCTTAGCACAATGGGACCTGGGCACAGCTGAGACCTCCAGGTGCTCGCCTAATAAACACAAAGATAATAAGAGAGTGTGACCTGGCAGGGTTTCTCCCCAGCTTCCAAGGATAGCCTGCCATGCCCAGGATCCTTTAAGCAGGTTTACCAGCCAAATAAAAACAAACACAATAGTCCCTCAGCTCACCCTGTGTCCTAGGGTTTCATGGTCTCCCCTTCCCAGGGATCTCTGGTGTCCCTACTCCTTGCAGTTTCGCAGTCCCAGCCAGCAAACGTATCTTTCTGGAACACCAGCGCCAGGCTTCCTCTCTGAGCACCAGGCCCCCTGTTCCAGGGACCCTCCACTCCCCTATGGTTTCTCTCCCCAGACACAGCCTGTCCCAATCACTCCTCCCCTTCCTGCCCTCTGACAGGCCTTTAGAGCCCCAGGGATAGCCCTGCTCCCTTTAACTGACTCAGTTGGGTCCAGCTGCTGTGACACAGGGGCGGTGGTCCTGATCTACTCATAGGGACCAGCTACTCCATGATAATGATGGCAGGAGAGAGATCACTTGATCATTACCTGTTAGGTTCACTCCCTCTGGGGCACCTGGCATTGGCCACTGTCGGTAGACAGGATACTGGGCTAGATGGACCTTTGGTCTGACCCAATATGGCCATTCTTATGTTCTTATTTAAACTTAAATTTTCCGAAGAGGTAGGAAAACTGGTCATTTGTCCCTAAAACACAGGTCTGAGATTTGGGTGCCACGTTCTTTTTCTCATCTGAACGTGGCGGGGAGCCCCCAGAAATGGTGGGGGGAAGGCTGCCTCTGTGGCATTCTGCCCTCTTCCTCCTGACTGTGTGAAAACTCCCTGCCCTTCAGACACACGGGAGGCTGGCTGAGCTCCTGTTGAATCTCAGTCTCCCAAGCACTGGAAGCAGCAGCCAGAGGTGGCACTCTGCTGGTTGGCCTCTCTGAGCTGTGGAACCTCCTTCTCTTTGGAGGGTGGCCAGAGGCAGCACAAGGCTGTGAAGTCATTAGCGGTGCAGCTCCAATGGAGGGGCAGTGGGGCCCAGGGTACCTCAGAGCCAGCCAGGAGAGGAGACTTAAGGAACTTGGCTTGTTCGGCCTAACCAAACGAAGGCTGAGGGGAGATAGGACTGCTCTCTATGAATATATCAGAGGGACGAACACTAGGGAGGGAGAGGAGTTATTTAAGTTAAGGGCCAATGTTGGCACAGGAACAGATGGATGTAAACTGGCCATCAACAAATGTTGGCTTGAAATTAGGTGAAGGTTTATAACCATTAGAGGAGTGAAGTTCTGAAACAGCCTTCCAAGGGGAGTGGTGGGGCCAAAAAAACTAACTTGTTTTAAGAATGAGCTTGATAAATGTATGGAGGGGGTGATATGCTGCTATCACTTACTATGGCATATGGCTCATCCGTGACTGCTAGTAACAAATATCCCCAACGGCCAATGATGGGACCCTAGATGGGGAGGGCTCTGAGTTACTACAGTGTGCCTGGTGGGTCTCGCCACCAGAGTCCAACTGATCATCATATTTGGAGTCTGGAAGGAATTTTTTCCAAGGTCAGATTGGCAGAGACCCTGGGTATTTTTTCACCTTCTTCTGTGGCATGGGGCACGGGTCACTTACAGGTTTAAACTAGTGTAATTGGTGGATTCTCTGTAACTTGACGTCTTTAAAACAAGGTTTGAGGATTCCAGTAACTCAGCCAGCGGCTAGGGGTCTATTACAGGAGTGGGTGGGTGAGGTTCTGTGGCCTGCAACGTGCAGGAGGTCAGATGATCATGATGGTCCCTTCTGGCTTTAAAGTCTATATGTTTGGGCCAGCATCCAGAGGGAACAGTACTGTCATCGGGACTTCCTCAGGCTTAGGACAGCGGTCGACCCTCAGGGGTGAGCACAGATCTCCAAGGGGCTCAGGGAGATAAGGGACATGTGGAAAGGAAAGCTGGAGAGCTTGCTCGTTTAGGGGTTGAGGGGGAGGTTAGCATGGTAAGTGGATCTGCTCACCTTCACTCACTGCCAATTAAAAACCTGTTCATGCTCTTTCCTGTTTTTTCCAGCAGGGATCTGGCCTCTGTGGCAGCCCCTGGGTTGCAGATGAGCCCTGGACATTGCCCGAGAGGTTACAGCAGACCATATGGTGTGGCCAGTACAAGTGTTTCCTGGTTTTGAACTGTTAAATCATTCAATGGCCGTTTCCCAGTGTTTCTTCTGCGTGTGCCAAGGAAGACCAATCAGACCAGCTTCTCTTAAGCTGAGAAATGTCTGGTATAATGTTTTCCTTTCAAAATCTGCTAGTCACGTTTTTTTATATTGCACTTGGTGCATATTCTTGGTTGCCGTGTTTCCCAACGAAGCTGACACCAACTGAGCAGCACTTCACCTACTCTCTTGCCTGCCAGCAATCGGGGTGAAGGGTGCAGTGACCATTCAGCAGCATGTCATGCTGTGGCCCTTATAAGAATCTCAGTGCAGTGAGTCCAGGGGCTGGGGATGTGTCTGTTGCACTAGCCTAGACCTTGCATATGGTCTTGTCAGGCCTAACTCTCAGCCTGTTCACACCTGCAGGGCTGTTGGAACCAGGAGTCATTCTGGAGCAATCCCCTAGGCTCCACTGCCAGTGCACAATTACTTCTGGCCCACAGCCATTACTATAGCGGACGTGGGTCATAGTTAGTAAAGGGATAAGCACAAAACAGATTAATAACAGTGAGGGCCTGATCCAAAGCTCACTGAAGTCAACGGGAGACTTTCCTTTGACTCCAATGATCTTCGGATCAGGTCCTTAATTTCCCAGTCTGGTTCTCATCAGAGCCCACAGAAACTGAGCAGGTCCTTCCCCAGAAAGTCCCACAAACAACCATTGCTTCTCTTCCACAGGTCCAAGCGTGGCAGAGTTCAACTCACACTTTATCTGTGCCATAGCTCCTGTAGTCGACCGCCGCTGACACGGCCACAATGAGCGCGGGCATTCCGTAGCCAACCAGATAGAAGTACTTCCTTCGCGAGTGTTCACTCTCAAACACCTCCACCAGCATGATGTACAGCTGCACCCCCTCCAGGAACATCCAGGTGAATGCCGCCAGGAAAAAGAAGTGCAGGAGGGCAGCAAACACAGCACAGGCGATCTGGGAGAGTCCAGAAAAACAGAACAAAACAGAGGCACAGGTTTGCTCCCAAACAAAATTATTACAATCATTGTAACAAAACCACCGATGTCTTTGGTTATTACACACGATACTAATCCTAGAATCTCTCTCTGTATGTGTATAAATATATACACACTGCTACCTCGATATAACGGAACCCGATATAACATTAATTCAGATATAACGCGGTAAAGCAGTGCTCCGGGGGGGCGGGACTGCGCACTCTGGTGGATCAAAGCAAGTTCAATGTAACACGGTCTCACCTATAACACGGTAAGATTTTTTGGCTCCTGAGGACAGCGTTATATCGAGGTAGAGGTGTACACGGCTGTAGTTTACACAAACTCATGTTCTATGCACATTATCCTAAGCATATCATTGGCTGAAACCCCTGTACCCAGCTCCTGCACTCCCACAGTATTAAACTGGATTCTTAGTAGGGGACATATTCAGATTCAAATCACTGAAGCAATTGTTCCCTGCTTCTTACTATCAATATAAAACAGGATTAACACACAGAAATATTCTAACGCCTTGGTTTAATAAATAGACATTATATGAGAACAAAATCTCAGATCACTTTAAATATCTTTATACTTAAAATATAATATACATTTATATGAGAATGTATATTATTTATAAGTTATATATGTCTATAGAATATACATATGTATTATTTACACATGTATGTATATATTTATATACGTGCGCATGTGTATAATTCTCTAGATAATGTAGATTTGTGTAATATATGTATTATACATGTATTGTTATATCTAGACACATATATTATTTACACATAGACACACACACATATATGCATGTGTTTGGATTTGACGGCTAACTGCCTCAATACATCAGGGGCTTGTGTTGAGGAATCATAAAGACCATGTTTCTATTTCTGATGCCTCTGTTGACTATTGTTGCGTGGGCAAGTTTCCAGATGTTGACATGCCATGTAAATGCTCTTGGGTGCTGTCAGCAGGGCCGGGCATATGCTGCGAGCTCCATTGCTCAGTAGTTTTAGTGAGGGGATGAGATAAGGGAATTAAAAAAAAAGTCAGGGAAGAGGAATGTGAAAATACAGATTCCAGTGCAAGACCTTATTTCACACACATCCACTGAGATCAAACTGGCCCTGAACAAATACAGTGCTGGGAACAAGCCTGCACTGACAAGGGGATGGACAACATAACCTCAATGATCTCTGCAATCTTCAGCTTCTCCCCAGAGCCATGGGGCTCTAGCCCAGGATTTTACCTGGCCATGCGCTAGAGGAGCACATGCGCCTACAAAGAGAGTGAACACATTGGTATACTACTGAAAAAAATGGTGAAAAGGTGAAAACTCCCTGCTGCAACAGCTTGCCAGTGAAAAAGGTGTCAGTAATAATGAGAATACACTAGCCAGGACTGAAGGAGTGCCCCTATGTAAGGGAAGGATCTCGTGGCTTTGAATATGGAGTATATGCAGTGGCTGTTTGAGGAAAATGAAGACTGGAACCCTGACAAAGCATATTTCTAGAGACACTCACCAAGGGGCGGGGATGCTTTTGCAAATGAGCATACCATTTCTAAATGGAATTTAAAAACACAAAGAACACGCCATTTTTCTATTTTTACATGGAGATGGAATTACTGAAATGATCTCCAATAAGGGCACTGACACATGACTTGTGCTGGGGCTTTCCAAGGAACCTAAGGGAATAAGGCACCCAAGCCATGTTAAAGGTCAACAGGAGTTGGACACCTAACTCCCTTAGGCACCTTGGAAAAGCCTAGTGTCAGGGCAGTCATGCTCCCATCAAGGTCAATGTTCATTTTGCCACTGATCAAGAGAGCAAGGGCAGCACCTCCCCTTTCATACGCTAATGGATGGTTCCGGAGGAGTGAAAGGAAAACCTGCCTCGCCCACTGGCCACACCAGCCGCAGAGCTTTGGGAAGCACGGCAGGTGACTGAAACCGTTAGGGCTTTTGGTTCAGCCGCCATCGGGCTGGACCATCTCAGATTTTGGTGTGCGGAGATCTGGGATGCGTCTGAGATCTGCTAATGAAAAGTGCTGTGTAAGAGCTAGGTGGTGGCTTTGGTAAGTGATTAAAATTCTCTGCTCAGCAGGTGCGTAAGGGCAGCAACTATTGATACAGTCCCTAATGGCCACAGATATACTGTGCTCCAGCTTTGCTGCCGGCCCACGGCGTGTGGGTGTGAATCCCAAGTCCAGCCTCTGTGGAGAACCCGGCACAAAGATCACTTCCCTGGGCCTTGCATGGAGTGGAAACCCACAGCCCCACACCCTGCCCTTCCTGCTGGCAACCCACAGCCCTGCCCCCTTCCTGCCACGGACCCACAGCCCCACCCCCTGCCCTTCCTGCCATGGACCCACAGCCCCACCCCCTGCCCTTCCTGCCGGCAACCCACAGCCCCTGACCCTTTCCTGCCACCAACCCATAGCCCCACCCCCTGCATCATTTCTGGTACATATCAGGCCTGAGCTGCCTATGGACGGAGGACAGAATCTGTCCCTCTGCGTATTTCTCTGAACGATGGCACATTCAGTAAGCGAGCTGAGGTTCCTGTAGATGCTCTTAGAACTCAATCATCCTGCAAGGTGCTGAGCCATCCTGATGGGTGCTGAGCACCCTCCACTCCCACTGACTTCAATGGCAGCTGAGGGCAGTGCACACATCATGGGAGCCCAGCAACCAGGAGGACTAAGCCCCAGAAGCAGCTGTGGGAATATCACTGTCCCGTAGGCTCAGCCGTTCCGATGAAGTGGGACTGTGGGGACGAAAATACCCAATGGCGAATGGGTAATCACTGCAGTAATATTTCTGCCTGTCTGCAGAGCTCCACACAAGAGACTGCTTTTATATGGTGTACGTTTCCCCTGCTATCTAGTGTGTCACGGGCATTTTTAGAGTCAGTAGAATACGGCAGACTGAACGTGCAGAATTTGTTCATTTCAAAGCTTAGAACCCGGCGATTTGTAAACCAAATTGCTTCACAGACGTCAAAGGTGCTAATCCTTAGTCTTTGCCAAGTTTGAAGGCTTTTTCTTTAAAAAGAGCCATTTTGATGTATGTGAGCACAAACAGAGCACCTGAAATAGTCTTGTGAAAAATGCCTTTTTTTTCCTTTGGATTTTTTTTTGCTCAAGTTGAGGTTTTCTCAAAAACAGCCAGATGGAGTTTAACTCACTACTCAGAAACATTCAAGTGGAGAACAAACAGTAGGAATTTCAGCCCCCAAGGATAATTTGTTCAGGAAATCAGGGCGTGATCGGAAGCCTATAGAAGTAAACAGAAAGTTTCCTATTGACTTCAATAAGCTTTGGATCAGAAAGGAGGGCTTATAATAGAAAGCATCTTCTTGAGAATTACTGTGTTGTTGCTGGGGAAACATGAAACAACACACACCTTTGGTGTATACTTTTTAAACAGACATCTGGGGTGAAATCCACATCAATGGGGATTTTGCCACTGAGCATAAGGGACTAGGATTTCACTGTTGGTTACCAAACAGGGCCCCAATCCTGCAACGAGATGAGCATGAGTGTAGGGTGTATCCACATTCATCTTGCTCCAGGATCAGGCCCAGCTACCTCCACTGGAAGGTGGGAGGAGATGCTTCCATATTTCTACGCCAAGTATCTTACTGGCTGATCCGTTCGATTGATCCCGATGAGGAAGAGGAGCTCGGCCACAAAGAGGCTGATGCACAAGTTCTTGTGAATTGTGTTCCTGTCACTCTGGAGCCCGCGGAAAAAGCAAAAGGTGAAGATGCAGATCAGGAGACAGACGAGTGACAGCAGAATGCCGACCCACGTGATCACATCCAGGAGCAGGTCGTGGACTGTGTCGCTGTGCTGGAGACACAACAGAAAAAGAATCAGTCACACGCTGCACGTCAGCTAATCAATACTGAAAAAAGCCAGGTTGTCTGAGACCCTTCGATAGACTCCTGTATCCACTTCCCAAGCACTGGCACAAGGGACCGATAGCTAATGAAGGGCATTAGGACTAAAACTACCCAGAATGGAGTTCTGCATTAATGTAGCCACAACCTGAAAGCCGCACTCCATTCTCTCCCTTTCTCTTTGCTTGGGTTTGTTTGTGAATTCAGCAGTAAGGCAGTGGGGCAGGTACCTGAACAGACTCAAATCCCAAGATTGGGTCGCAGGGATCATTAAGATAATGTATGTCTCATGCCCAGCATGTGGCAAAAACAGGGGTTATTTTCCTTTCTTTTTTTCACAAGGGAAGGGGAAAAAATATTGATTTATCAAACCCTGGAGCTGGGAACGCAAAATGAATATCGGAACAATATCCTGGATAAATAGAGACCTTTTATTAACCATTTTGTTTTTAAATCCACATTTAACCGGGATTTGAATGTGCCTCAGAAACTGTGTGTTCCTCCTTGCGATGTGGTCTAGTTTCTGCTTACCCAGAAGTAATGTCCACATGGTCACTACTGCAGGGATGTTCCCCTTTCAGGCTACCAGACGCCTGAAAAACAGCAGTGGCAAAGACTGGTTTAGGGGGTAGGCCAGGAGCTCTTACGGTGGAAAGCAGGATGCTGGGGTCCACCTATAAAATGCCACTGGACCTATTTCTGTGTTTGTCCGTGCATTTGCTTCCCAAACCAGAGCACGGACGCTTGGCACTCATCTTGGAAGCGAAGGACATGGTGTTTTGCAATGGGGAAAAGTCTATGACAGATGGAGGGGAAAGTTGATTCATTTACCCTTTTTGTTGCCTCTCTGCCAATGATAAAGCCACATCAGTGTCAGGCACTTATTGATATACACTCCTGCTATGTCAGCACCCATCAAAAACAACTCAAACCCTTTCAGCACTTTGGCTTTATCGGCACGATTGATAGGCATCAAATGAGAATGAAAGATGGTGAGTGACTTTTTTCTTCCCCCTAGAGGCTGTTTATAAAGAGTCAACTCTGTGACTAGACAGAGATTATGGGAGGTTTTATTCCCACAGCACTCCTGCCATTTTTCTTGGGAATTTGGAAGGTTTCAGAGACTCTATGATTGCAGAGGTGCCACAAGGGCACAGATTTAACATATGTCTATTGCAACAGCAACAAAATGGGTTGTGAGTTCAATCCTTGAGGGGGCCACTTAGGGATCTGGGGCAAAAATCTGTCTGGAGATTGGCCCTGCTTTGAGCAGAGGGTTGGACTAGATGACCTCCTGAGGTCCCTTCCAACCCTGATATTCTATGTCTATTCTATCCCCACTGCACACACAAGGCAGAAAGGGCATATTCTTTTCCTGACAGAGGTGCATTGTTTTATCTCTGTGTAATTCCACACTCGTTACTTTCCTCTTAACTTGGTGCAAAAATGTGAATACAAATCCTGATCCTTGCCTTTGCTCTGCTTTGCAAGAAGCGGCTGGGAAGCGGTGGATAACATCTCCCCTAACAGCCCCGCTGCAAAGCAGGCCAGCTCGCCTGATTAGAAGGCAGCGCTAGGCAGAGCTTCAGAGAGCTGCGAGACACAGACACGGGAACTACACGGCTGGCACAGGCAGATAAAGGGGAGAGACAATCAGGTGAACTTCGGAAAGTGTGGATCGATTGCCCAAGGCTAACAGCACAAACGCAGTAACACTCCAGACAAAAAGTCAGTCTTGTACATGGGGAGCTTTCCAGAGTTTTTCTTCGTCTGATAGCAGAGCGCCCCGGCTTCACGTGGAATAAGCGAGGACGCAGCCTGTTCCTTTTACCCGCTTGGCTCCATGCACACACCAAGCATGTGTGGAATAAATAAAACCCCAGGTCTCGCTTCTCCACTGCTCAGCTGCCTACAGAGTTATTTACACCTCCGCGTGCAAAGTGGGCATGAAAGGCTGTCCAGTCAGATCCTCAGGCACACTCCCCAGGTGGTGAAAAACGGTCCGACAGCCCCCCAGGACCATGCAGGAGAGGAGAAGAGGAGAGGTCAGAGGGATTCTGTAACCAGGGCCACTTATAATGCTGGTATAGGGGGCGGGGGGAAGAGATCTCTTATCCTTCACTGGTTCTGGACCACACAGGGACTGAGCTGAGAAAGGGTTGGGTAGTTTGGGGCAGATGAAAAAGATAATTCTTCTCTCAGGCAGCTAACACCTATGGGAGGATTAGTAAGGAGCCGTGCTGGTGATCTCCAGTGCACAGCCCTTGAACAGAGGCATGGCCCCTTGTACCTGCCTGCCTGCCCTCCCCCCGCTCAGTGCAAACCAAAGGAGGCTGGGCATCACCGCACCCCGAGACCAAACTGGCCTACTTTGCTTTCTATGGATCGTCACTCTCACCTTCCAGTACCCAAGTTCTAGCACAGTCAGACCTGCTGTAGGAGAGAGGGCAGAGCCACCATCCCAGTCAGCAAACACCTAGGGGTGCATGCCCTGGGTGGGGAGCCAGGAGATCAAGGGATCTAGTCTCACCACTCCTACTGACAGCAGTCACTGTATAGCACCATAAATATGACACCCTCTTAAGTTAGGAAGAGAACCCTGGGATAATCGTAACTGTTGGAATGAATTTATATTGCCAAACATGGAATGTAGAAGCGAGCTGGGAAGTTGTGTTAATATTTGTATTACTGTTGTGTTTTTATTGCTGTCATTTTGGTTAATGGGAACTGTCCCTGTAAGAACTGGGTGGGGCAGCTGATGGTAGAAGACAGAGGTGGGAGATTTTGCCCTCGTGCCAGGGAGTGGAAGGTTCTGTCTGTGCAGCCTCCAGAAAAGATCAGAACTTGATTTGATAAATGCATCTTTCCAGGCAGCAAGTCTCATTCTCAAAGGTGTGACACGGGCACTTCCTGGGGGCCTGGGGGCCTCAGTGCATTGTTACAGAGCCTTTCACCTGTGGGCCACTACAAGCTCCTGTCCAACAGAGGCCTGATGGCCCCTATGTGGGATGAGTTTGTGGGTGTCAGTCCCAGCTCCCACAGCACAAACTCAGCATCACACTTTGCAATGACTGTCATGCCTGGTCTTCACTGGGGGGGAACGGGGGGAATCGATCTAAGTTACGCAACTTCAGCTACGTGAATAACGTAGCTGAAGTCGACGTACTTAGACCTACTCACCACGGTGTCTTCACTGCGGTAAGTCGACGGCTGACGCTCTCCCATCGACTCCACCACTCGCCCTGGTGGAGCACCAGAGTCGACGGGAGAGTGCTCGGCGGTTGATTTATCGCGTATAGAATAGACGCGATAAATTGACCCCTGCTGGATCGATCGCTGGCCGTCAATCCAGTGGGTAATGTAGACAAGCCCTCAGACTCAGCATAGAGGCCAAAGACTGCATGGGCCATGGAGACTGTTACCCCTAGAGACGAAGTGCCCAAAGCCTCCAGAGCAAAGCTCACGCCTGATTGTGAGGCAGCATATGTGGGAAGCTTGTCCAGCTTTTAAATGAGGACTTCATTGACCAGGGCTGTTAAACTGGCCTTTCAAGAGCACTAAACCTCCACATTTATTACGCTGAAGTTTATGGTTATATATAACTTATTTTAAAAAAATGTAAATTAACTCATTAACTACTTTGCATAAAATATCACAAATAGTGCCTGTAACAGGGCAGCCACCCTTGGGCCCCTCCAAAACAGTCTTGGATGTCCCTTGATTGTCAACACCTCTGTGAGTTTGTACTGATGTGATCTCCGCCACACTGCCCCACAAACCCCGTGTGGCATTTCCACCTGCAATGTCCTTCAGTCCTCAGCACTTCCTTCAGGGAGAAGGAGAAGAAGAGGAAGCGATCTCACCAGCCAGAGACCTGGCTTCCCCTGAGCTCCACTAGTCCTCGCTCCTTCCCTTTGCACATCCTTCCTGAGCTTCTGAACGACCTTCTCTGGGATTCTGTGGGGGAGCTACTTAGTGCCTAACTATGACTATGCTGCAGCGTAAGACCAGGGTTGGTAGAACTCGTGTCGAGTTTGTCAACCTAGGGCTTGAGCATCTACACTCATCTGTAACCCCAGGTTAGGAATTGTTGCACCCTGGATCCCAAACTGGGACTCCAGCATCTACACTGCATTTTGCAGGCCTGAGTCTAACCAGACTTCCTAGCACCCTCCCAAAATGGGGCTGCGCTAGCCCTGTGCTTGTGGGGCAATGTGGGAAAATCGACCATCCAGAGGACAAAGAAAGTTGGCCCATGGGATACTTTCGGCAGACATCTAGGGCATGAGTCCAGCGGGGCTGCATCTACACTGCAAAGCAACAGGACTTGAACCCTGGGTCCCAGCTTGACTTGGGCTTGGACCCTCCATCCCTGTGTGGCCTGGGACCCTGGGTACGAGCCCTGGGTTAGCACAATTTATGTGTTGGTGGAAGCCTGAGTTCAACCCCTGGGTTTACACTGCAGTGTAGAATACCCTCAGTGAGCAGCATGCCGGGTCAGTGGCTGGCTCTCCGTGCTCTGTCACCATACTGCTCAAGCTTGGAGCTGTTCTTTTCTGGGTTCCAAACCTCTAGAAAGGTTTATTTTACAGAAACAAAGTGCTTGATGAAATTCAAAGAACAAACCGATCAATCCAACAACGTTTGTATTTGTGACAAGTTTTATATCTAGGGTTGGAGTTCGGGGCCTGATCCTCGTCCACGCAAAGACTCCCCTGGACTCCCACAGCTTTTGGATTGGGCTCCAAGTTGCGTGGGTGGGAAGCAGACTGGTTGAAACAGATCGCGGCTTTGAAAACCGTTGTGTGTGTGTGTCACAGACCTGGCTGCCGAGTCCACAGCAGGGTGAGTAGGCAGCCCAGAAATTGCTCAGGCTGTGAAATGTGTTAGAGATGAATGACGATTCCAGCAGCGCACTGCCTGTGCTCCAGAGCAGAGTTAATAAAAACCAACTCTAGTGAATGTCAGTTTATGACAGAATGGCTTGTCCCTTAAATGAAGGGTCCTTTCTCTTTCCCTCTTAAAAAGCTCAGTAGAGGTAAACGGTGCTGAAACAGAGCTGCTGGCTGCGGGGGGTGCTTTTGTTCAGCTAATCTTTGCCTTTAGGAAGGGAGACAGTAACATGCTTGTGGGTGGAGGAATGACAAATGGTAATTACAGAAAGTGTCATTGGCTGGCTGGAATATGGCTGTTGTGTGACCAGCGGGAGCTGACTTGGAAGGCAGCAGCATGGATTGGGCATCGGTCCAAGTGGGCCAGATTTAAGCTGGCAGTGGTGGATACTTTACACTGCTCCTGAGATCTGTAGCTGCCCAGAATGGACTGGAATCCCGTTACTCCTTTTAAAACTAATATCAACCACAGTGTGTTATCGAGAGCCCGTCGTCCTTATGTCCACGTTGCATTTACTCACTACGGTATGTTACACAGGTAGAGTGAGATCCCGGGGGCTTTATAGACAGTCTTTAAATCAAGATTTGAGGACTTCACTAACTCAGCCAGAGGCAGGGGCCTATCACACGAGTGGGTGGGTGAGGTTCTGTGGCCTGCGATGTACAAGAGGTCAGATTAGATGATCACGGTGGCCCCTTCTGGCCTTAAAGTCTCTGAGTCTAGGACACACTAATAATTGAATCCGAACTGCTGGGAAAGCCAGGGACGAGATCTACTGACCCAAACCACACTGGTATAAGGAACGCGGGGAAACGCTTGTTGAATGTACAAAACTGCAAGTTTATGCTGAACACTAAGGATCAACTCCCCCAAACGTGGCTATTCCGGCATGTAGCTGGGGGAGGGATTAAGGAGCCTGTCCCTGTCCCTGTCCCTCCCCCTTGCATGACCCAGGTAAGAACTGGTCGGGACCCCAGCCCTGCACTCAGAGGGAGCACACAGGTTATTCTGTACCTGCTCCCCCAGGTACACATGGCATCTGGGACAGGGTGGGAAGCAGGGTGGGAAGCAGACTATGGCAGAGGGCAGGGAGTGAGTTGCTCTCCACAAGGGGTGCAGTAGTGGGGGGCAGGTGCACAGCCCCTCCATGCCTCCTGAGGGCAGCATAAGAACATAAGAACGTCCGTACCGGGTCAGACCAAAGGTCCATCTAGCCCAGTATCCTGTCTACCGACAGTGGCCATGAAAAGCATGGCACTGTGTGACCAACTCAGATGGACTATGCCCAAGGGGAACAACTGAGCCCTAACCACGGATAGAAAGGGCCTGCTTTTGATCTGAAGCGGTGGTGTAATGCCACTGACTGCCATGGGATATGGACTGATTGACAGCAGTTTGAAATTAGCTTCAGGCTCCAAATCACTCGTACACAATGGGAGATGTACCTCAGGGTACCCGGTTCATCCAGCCTCTACTTCCCTGAGACATTTCTTCCTAGCTGGTTTGGTGTCTCCTTAGGACACACACTTAAATCTTCCCTCCTCTTTATAGAAGGTCACTCAGCAAGTTCTAGCCCCTAAAATGTAGTCTCCCCATGATCCCTCCAGATATAGCTGACACACAACCTTCTCCAAGACACATCTGGCTTTTCCCCAGTCATTTTTAAAAACCTGCCAAAAGATGCAAGGACTTGTCACCCCAGAGTTACTGGCATGATGGCAAGCAGCCATCTTGAAAGACAAGGGTGTAAGTACCAAAGCAGTTCGGTTGCTATGTGTCGAGATGCACAATTACTAACCCATTGGCATCACTAATTTCAAGGTCCCAAAGCTCTCGGTAATCTTGAGCACTGCAGGGGTCACAAAATACCAGAGATATTTTCCAGTGTCCTAGGTCAGCAAGGTCGTCTTCAGTAGGTCTACTCATGAGCTTAAAGTTAGGCACATGATCTAGTGCCTTGCTGAACCAGGGCCCTAACTGCTCCTGGTGAGAGGGCTGATGCGATCTGTACCACCTGGTTTGGCTGTTGGGATGGGAGCTTAGGAGGTCGAGTTCACAGTTCATGAGAGAGAGCCCAATCCAGTGAAATCCTGGGCATCCTCACTTCTCGCTGAAGTCAACGGAAGCTGAAGGCAGTCAGCACCTCGCCGGACCGGGCAGCTAGTGAGGATACCGGGATGAAAAGTGCTCTTTGGCGCTCTACGTTAGTGGAGTCAATCTCAGAGCAGTAACAAGAGATGTGGAGGGGATTTGCTGGCATGGAGTTGCCCTGAAATCAGCCAGTCCTGTCCCTTATTATAAACAGCCAAAACACTAAACTGTAAAGAGGACATAAAGTTATCACCTTCCTCTATGTTACTAAGTGAAAAGCTGAACTGCAGGTTACCATGGCTACAGTGTGTGGTGAACACTATGGGGTCCCATTCTGGTCTCACTTACACAGGTGTCACTTCACTACTGCAAAATGAGTGCTACACAGGTGTGAGCGAGAGGTAATTCAGGCCCAGCGATTGCATCTTTCTTGCGCCTTCATTCTGGCTTCGTTTCATCAGTGGAGCGACGACAAACAGCTTTTGGCCAAGTACCGTCTCTGTTTTATTTGGAAAGACGAGCTACAGCAGCTGATCTAGCCCCACACAGCCCTAGTGCTCAGGTCACATTGCGGCCTGCTATTGGGCCCAGCCTTTGGGCAGCTATGCAAGATGGCAGGACACCGGGCACTGTCTCAGCTTGCCCACTCTGTATACCTATCTGAGGGCCGAGGGACAATCCTGCCCTATGATTTTCTTCAAAACACTCATCTTTTGGGCAAGTTCTCTGGCCTGTGTTACACAGGTCAGGCTAGATATTCACTATGGTCCCTTCTGGCCTTGGAAACTATGAATCCAACTCTTATTAAAATGGTATCTATAAAGGACATCCTATTGCCACTCTGAGAGGTCAAAATATGTCATGACTGAGAAATTCTGCCACCATTCTTCCTAGGGACAACCATCTCCCTAATTTAGTGTCTTTATTTAGTGGAAGGAACTGGATGAAACCGATCTTCGGCACACGGATCAAAGAGATTCCTCAATTACACACAGCAGAACTGCATGTTCCAGAGAGTACAGAATCTAATCAGAGAGGAAGTCACCCTGAACCTCATTCTCCCCATGAGGAAGATGTTGATTGTGAAGGTATCAATAGGGGGAAGCTTAGTGCTATATAAATTCCATGGAAGAAGGAAGACGTCACCGAACCCAGGAGTGCGAAGCATTCCGGCCCCTCTGGTCCCTTCCTGTGGCTTTCTCCACAGAGAACTGGCTGTAAAAAGGGGCAATGAGCAAAACAATCTATCAGGTTTGGGGTAGAGGAAGCAGCTGCGAACAAAATGCTGTCACCGCCCATTTAATTTAACATCTCCAACCATGCTTAGACTTGGGAGGATTCGATTTTTATTAGTAAACGTCGGTAAACGTTGATTTCACTGTACACCCAAACTGAAGAAGAAATATTTCCATCAATAATCATCAAAATCCACAGTATGAAAAGTGCTGCTTGAGAAATTATTAGAGTTTGAGTTATGGATATTTATTTTGTAAATGCGGACATGAGATTTGACAATTTGTGGTTTGATGGCTATAAAGCTTTAACTTTTTAAATCACAGAGTCTTCTGTCATTAAAGAATTATTGTCTGACCATCCCCCCCTCCCCCCATCATTTCCCCAAACTGTGAACATTTATATGGATACAAATAGAAAAAAAATGCTTAAAAACAATAGTGTTGTGCAAGTGGGAAAATGTAAATAGATAAAAAATAAAAAAAGTGTAAAATAAACATTGATATTATCCATCGTCATTATAAAAAAGAAAAGCTGAATTCTGCCGAGCCTATCCATGCGTGAGGACTCCGAGACTAATGTTTCCAGAATTGAAAAGCACATAAATAATACAAAGGGACAGGGAGGTTAGAAATATGGAAAGGAAATAACAGAGTTCTCCCTGGAAAAAATACAAGCTAAAACATCTGGAGAAACTACACAGAAACAGAGATGCAGGTGAGAGGGATATACATGCAAAATAGCTATGCTGAAAAGGACATAGGGGAGAGAGAGTGCATAGTAAGTAATTAGATATGAGCTTGCAATGTGATATAATAGCACAGAAAGTCATTGCAATATTGGACAGTACCACTTCACAGGTTGGGGATACACTAGAGGCCTTGCTTGCGTTTGTGCAGCTGCAGTTGGAATAAATAATAATAATCCTACAATTATAAATAAGCCACAACAACTGTTTCTAGAGCACAGGCAAGAGTGCAGCTAGAACACTGCCTCTGGCCCTTTGGGACACTCTGGTATTCAAAAGAGTGCAAACAAGGAGTCCAGAGAAAGGCAACACATGCAATGCCAGAGAGATTGATTTATAAGGAAAGATTAAAAGAGTTAAACACCGTGGTCAACATCTTCTAAAATGGCTACTGATTTTAGGATGCTGTCTCTATTTTTGGGTGCCCAACATAAGAACGAGCCCATTGCAGATCTGCTATTACTCCAGTTGGAATTGTGGGAGCTTGGCATCATTGCAATTCACTGTGGAACATCTTGAAGCATTGTGACATGCCAACTAAAATACACCTCTACCCCGATATAACGTTGTCCTCAGGAGCCAAAAAATCGTACCGCGTTGTAGGTGAAACCGCGTTATATCGAACTTGCTTTGATCCGCCGTAGTGCGTAGCCTCCCTCCCCCCCCCCCCCCCCCGGAGCCGCTGCTTTACCGTGTTATATCCGAATTCGTGTTCTATCGGGTCGTGTTATATTGGGGTAGAGGTGTAGTTAACAGCATCAAGGCTTTCTATCAAGATGCAGCATGTGAAAGTAAATGCAGGCCTGAGTGAATGATTCAACACAGACACTGGTCTCCAATGATGATGTGTTCTCTTTACCTCCACTGTTTGGCATTGTCTCATAATGAAGTCAATGGCAAAGTGTAGAAGGATACAACATAGCCATTGCATAGCTCACAGCAATACACTGTAAAATCTAGATTTTGCTGATCATAGAATCATAGAATATCAGGGTTGGAAGGGACCTCAAGAGGTCATCTAGTGCAACCCCCTGCTCAGAGCAGGACCAATTCCCAACTAAATCATCCCAGCCAGGGCTTTGTCAAGCCGGGCCTTAAAAACCTCCAAGGAAGGAGACTCCACCACCTCCCTAGGTAATGCATTCCATTGCTTCACCACCCTCCTAGTGAAATAGTGTTTCCTAATATCCAGCCTGGACCTCCCCCACTGCAACTTGAGACCATTGCTCCTTGTTCTGTCATCTGCCACCACTGAGAACAGCCGAGCTCCATCCTCTTTGGAACCCCCTTTCAGGTAGTTGAAAGCAGCTATCAAATCCCCCCTCACTCTTCTCTTCTGTAGACTAAACAATCCCAGTTCCCTCAGCCTCTCCTCATAAGTCATGTGCTCCAGCCCCCTAATCATTTTTGTTGCCCTCCGCTGGACTCTTTCCAATATTTCCACATCCTTCTTGTAGTGTGGGGCCCAAAACTGGACACAGTATTCCAGATGAGGCCTCACCAATGTCGAATAAAGGGGAACGATCACGTTCCTCGATCTGCTGGTAATGCCCCTACTTATACAGCCCAAAATGCCGTTAGCCTTATGACATAGCTTTTCTAAGTGTGAGCTCAACCAAAGTTCAAGCAAAGATGGAAAGACTGTCCAGTACTGCAAAACAGATGGGATTAATAATCAGTCATGAAAAAACAAATCTAATGAGAAGCCTGGCAGTGCCCAACTCAGTAATGCACAAGCCAATGGGGTCATCCAGGAGGAAATAATGGCACAAACTGGCAAGGTGGCAGCTGCATTCATCAGCTTACACAGTAATTGGTCACCAGAAATCTCCAATTTGCAGATCAAACTACGACTCTTTAACTCAAATATTATTTCCATCTTAGCATATGGATGTGAAAGCTGGAAATCCACCAAAGGTACAGATGATATCTAAATGCTTGTGACAGCAACCACTCCAGGACAATACTAGGTATTATATTGAATGAATATATAACAAGTGCCGATACTTGTCAGAGTTCAACACCCCCTTATATCTGAAGTTATCCAGAGAAGAAGATGGAAATATCTGAGAGCTGTGTGAAGAATGAAGCCAGAGCATCTGCCATGGCAGTTGTACTATTGGGGGCTGAAGGGACATACAAGGGGGCCAACTGAACTAATCCCTCCATTGAACAATACTCAGAGAAGGAAAACGTATTCATAGATTGCAAGGCCCGAAGGGTAGCCTCTGTAATCATCTTTGATACCCTCAGGGCCGCCGCAGCCCATTAGGTGACCTAGGCGGTCGCCTAGGGCACTACAGTTTGGGGGGTGGCGACCGCGGCAGTATTTCGGCGGCGGGACCTTCCACTGCCTCTGTGGGGGGTGGTATTTCGGGGCAGGACATTCCGCCACCTAGAGCGGCAGAAAAGCTGGCATCACTCCTGGATGCTGTCCTGTAGAACACAGACCAGAGAACTTTCCCCAAACAATTCCTAGAGCCGATCTTTTTTAAAAAGCACGCAATAGCTTATGATTCTTAACAATGTAGAGGGCATGCAAATAGTGACCCAGGATAGACAGGGATGGTGGAGCCTTGTTCATACTCCAGGCATTATCTGGCAGCATGGGAATGACTCAGATTCAGAGCCTCTGAAAACAGGCCCAAAGTGTCCCCAGTTGGACACCCAAAAGGTGACTATGTGTGGGGATATGCAGTCTAAATGGTGCAAACACCCAAGAGGCAGAAAGAGAAGATCTTTAGAGCAATTCAGTCAGATAGAAATAAGAATAATAGTAACAAAGAAAAATTTTGGCTGAATATCTGGAAACCATATGATCTTTCAGACTGAACATCGGGTACCCATGAGAACTGTTATAAGGACTATATCTGGAGTGATTTAATGCTCAGGATATGCTATTGTATACAATTATGTCTTGACACTGTAGAGATAGATTACATGACAATTTCAGTTTTTCCAGACACAATTTCTGTGCTTCCATGAAAATTTAGTCAGGAGAGTAAGCTGTATTTTCTTAACAATAAGGGTTGAGTAATTTTCCCAA
Source organism: Malaclemys terrapin pileata (assembly GCF_027887155.1). Classification (NCBI taxonomy): domain Eukaryota; kingdom Metazoa; phylum Chordata; order Testudines; family Emydidae; genus Malaclemys; species Malaclemys terrapin. Next base: position 138,947,084 of record NC_071509.1, read on the forward strand.
GGGAAGCTAGACAAATCACCCCACAATATTCTGTAAGTGACAATTCTTCACTGGCAAAGGGATGTAATGGATTACTGAATATGTCTCTTACATCTCTTAATTTGCTGATTCCATTAAGTTCCCTGGTTCCTGTTCTTGACACACACTCAAATAGTCTTTTATTTTTCATTTAAAAAACCCAGTGAAGACAAGCTGATTTAATAACTTTTCTGCTTAATTGAAACACTCCTTGTTTAACACATTTTTGAATAAGTCAGCATAATAAAACTCTTCTGCAGAGACTTAACCGTTTCGCAGGTGCAAAATCCCTTTGCCCGACTCAATGTACAATACAGCAGCTTCAGAATTTAGCTCTGATATTTTAACATGTTCTAGACCCTGGCATAATTCTGCTTTTTGATACTGCCCATCAACCCCACTAATGTTAATGTATGTCTGACTGAGGGATGAGTTTAGCCTGTTCTTTAGATCCAAAATTCAGAGATTGGTTTTAGGCAATAGACCCATACGTTCCATTTAGACTTTATAAATGTTTGTTCATTTCTCTCCTCAACTCTCCACGTTCCTTGACTTCCAAAATAATTGATGATGATGTAATTTATGTGTAGCACAGTATAACATTTTAAAGCTTCAGATTAATTGCTGCACTTAAAGCATCTTGTTGGAATAGCGATTTGTAGAGCACAGTACACATTGCTGAGCAATATTTGTCTACCTTAAGCTACTCTTACTCACACAGTTGGGTCTTTTTTAATGGATTTTCCCACTAGCATTTAACTAGTTTTTTGGGTTGCGTATTTTTCCCATGGTACATTTAAGATGCATCTGCTATGGTCATTATGATGCAAAGTACTTGCTTTTATGAAAATCAGCTTGTAAATTTTGAAAGATAATTCTGTAGCTGTTACACAGATAGAATGGCTTATGTCCTTTAACCATGTGCTTTTTTCCAGGGCGTAAGAACTACTGTAGTCTTATTGCATTTAAGGGTCATAATAACACCTTACAGATTCATGCATTTGCTTGCAATAATTTTTGTATAAAACCATCCAAAGTTATTTGTAATCTGACAGAAAGGTGTTTGATTTATTTGGAAATCTGAAGGCATCTAAACGAGAAATGAAAATTTTAATTTTCAATGGTACATGCTCTGAAAGACAGGAAATATTGCGGTTCCATAAGGTAGACTGCATGCTGCATTATGTAGATGGAGAGTACAATAGTTAGATAACCAGGGATGGCAAACATCATTTTTATACCTGACAAAGATATTATGAATCAGTGGAAGAGCTCTGAGTAACAGCAGGCAATGTAATCCACAGATAGGATACTAGATTGGAACACAAGAGACTCTATTCCTGTTCGGCCACTAATGTGCAGAGTGTCTCTGTCTCCCCTCCCAACATGGCCCTGTCTTGTCTCTTTAGACTGTATGCTCTTTGAGACCTGGCCTGTCATTTATTATCTTTGTACAGCACCTAGCACAAAGGGGCCCTGATCTCTCAGTGATACTACCATATAAATGATCATTCATAACTAGTACATCATTTTGTACTTCTTTGCAGAGACACCACAATATTTTCAACTCTTATGTGACATGGGTTTTCTTTGAATTACAGCATGCATTTCTGGAATAGCCTGTGAATTTCCATTCACACCATGACTTGTAAGTGCAATTGCCGTGGGGGACTGCCTGCCATGCCTGTCAAAAGATATCCTGCTGGGAATGAAGTCAGCTTGTGTGATTATCCTTACTCCATGTATTATGTTCCAGAGGCCTGGAGGAGATGGCCTAGCACCTAGTTATTCCTTAGTATTATGTATGGGAGAAAGGGCACCCAACTCAGTGCCTTTTAAATTGAGGGGGCATCTGGGGAGACTCTACTGTTTCCAGAGTCCCAGGATCTTGGAAAGTCATGTAAACTTGGCAGGGAGCCCATTGAATTTGATGAATAAAGCCAGCTCCAGGCTCAACTAACTTTAATAGGCAGATAGCATCTTTAAAAAAAATCTTTCTTCTTAATTGAGTAGAGTCCTGTTAAGCCTGGAATTGATCCCATCAACTCCCAGTCTTAAGACACACAGATAAATCACAGCTCTAATGGTCAGCCATTGATATTTGTTTTTTCTTAAGACACAGACATATAGCTATTACTGAGTAGAGAAGCAGAAGGCTATCAATCATTCGCTGAATGCATCAGAGTCCCTACCTCTCTCCCCCACCCCCCATATGCTAATAATTAAACCACAGCCCATAACTCATGGAATGTCCGCAGAATTCTCCCTTAGAGGAACACACAGCATTACCATCTTACTGGGGAGGGAGCTAATTCATGGCCGGAAGTGACAGTTGTCAAATTGTAGTGCTGTCGACTTTAAATTAAGAAGAGGGGCTCAGGTGTCTGTTCCCCGTGATACGCTGTATTCTCTGTCATTAGGTAGGATATTTCAGGTAGCCAGGTGAGGATATAAGGAGATGTTGATGGTATATTGAAAACTGTAAAAATTATAAGCTGCTAATTCAAATCCTAAGGAGTTTCCTGGTCCTGCTTGCAGGGTAGGAGGCTCTCCAGGGACGTGTGGAATCAGAGGAGTCAGTTTGTCTAAGGCCAGCCTAGAGTAAGGTAGAGTAAGTTGTCTCTTTTGTTTTTTAGAGAGCAGCCTGCATTGTCTCTCTCTGGTTTGAGGTTCTTGTGGGTTAACATTCTAAATTCTAAGAAATGAAGCAGTGTTACCTTCCAGCAAGTGCATTTTGGTTTTAATCTGACTTTTCTCTGTGTGTGCCATGAACATAACACCTGCCAACCCTAGTGTTCCTCCATAAGGATCAGGCTGAATCTCTGTGCTTCCAGGAGATCTGGGACCTCACTCATCCTATTACCCCAAGCGCATGTAGTGGGGAAGGGGAGCCACATCTCTCCCCAATGTCCTGGGCCACGGTATGGGGAGTAAGCAGCATACAAGGGTACTCGCAGCAGTGTGCGCGCTCTCCGTGAACATTCTGCTGCCCCGAGGCAATGCTTCTCCGGACCACTCCCTTATTAGAGGCTGTGCCTTAAAGGCACAGGGTAGCCAGATGGAATCTGGTTTCCCTTCTGATTCACATGATGTGCAGGTGGAGGAGAACACCTGTTAACAACAGCCCAAGTGCTATGCTGAAAACAGAGACCTTTGTTACCTGACTGGCACTTGGAACCCCTAAGTCCATGCTTCTTGGACAGACACAACAGCAAATGCTGTCTCCTTTACTTTAACATCTCTCCTGAAGGACCATGCTCTGAAAAGGTATTCATTGCCCACAAAATTATTCTGCACCAAACGCTCCCTTGTATTTTATCCTGCATCCTATTTAACATACTGGGCTTACTTCTCTGGACTCACGTGAAGCCATCAGACCAATTCCCCTCCACACTGCAGGCTAAACGTAGACTATAATGAGCTATGAACCAGAGAGATGCCAGCAAGCGGCCCTTCTAGGTTACAGTCAACAAAACAGAGCTGACTTTACCATGGCAGCAGCGGTGTTTTGGCAATAGCCAAATAAAAAATGAACATGACACTACAGCCATGAAAACAGACTAGTTAACATATGAGAGAGACTAACATGATGTGAATCAGTCTAAGGAGTGTTGCCTAGTGGATAGGGCACCAGACTGGAACTCAGGAGATCTGGATTCTATTCCCAACTTGGCCACTGGCTTGCTGGGTGATTTTGCGCAAATCACTTGCACTCTCTGTGCCTCAGTTTCCCTGTCTGCAACATGTGGATAATGCTACAGACCTCCTTTGTAAAACAGTTTGAGATCTATTGAAGAAAAGCTCTACATAAGAGCGAGGTATTATTATCTAAGGCTCCATTATACTTATATGGGCCCATTATTGGGGTACTTGAGCCCCTTAGCATCTTTAATGTATTTACCCTCATAACACCCCTGTGAAGTAATGATCCCTATGTTACAGATGAGGAATAGAGAGACAGAATGGGGAAGGGATTTGCCCGTGGCCACATGGGACGTCTGTGCAGAGCAAGGACCTGAACTCCAGTCTCATGGTCCCATACTAGTGCCCTAATCACTGAGGCATCCTTCTTCCTCAATTAAACTCTAGTAGGATTCATTTTCGTTGTATGCCTGGCATACTTTATCAGCTCCTGAGGGCCTTACTCTGTTTTTATTTCACCCTTCTCATTATTCAGTGAGAGCTGCCCTAGTGAAGACTGAGTAAAAGCTGAACATAGTCCTCAGAACCAATCCCTTTGTTAGCTGGCTTATTTGGTGTCGGCTATGTACCATACAATAACCAACTTATAGAGCTCCATTGAAATCTTTATTAGGAATAGGGCTGGACTCTGCACTTAGCAACAGCATGTCAAGGGGCAGAAAAAGTCTAAAATGCTTTTTCCCCCTCAACCCTCCTGATTTTGTTGCAAGCTGTTAGTTGCTGTCCAGATCCCCATCCAAATTACCCACATTTCTCAGACGCAACCTCATTCCTCAGTGACACTGCATATTTTTCATCTCCGGACAGGTGACAGCCAGACAAACACACACGCTTTTGGTAAATCCAAACAATTCCGGACAGTCTACAAAAAAACTAAGCTTGATCAGCAGAACTGCGTTCATTTGTAAAACATTTGTATTGAATATTCGCTTCTTCAAGCTAAAAACAGACCTTCGATTTGTCTTTAGCTGGCCAATCCCAGGCAGTCACTGAAGTCACGTAAAGCCAAATTCTGCTCTTCATTGCATAGCAGCAAGTCCCATGGAAGCCAATGGGAACTTTATCCGTGTAACTGGCAGCATTCTCTCCCCCTTTATCCTCAACCTATCCAGCTCTGCCCAGTTGCACCCTGTCGCAACAAGTGTGCTACATGACTGTTAAAAGAGCTGCCGGTTCCTTGTTTCAATTTTGCATCGCTTCTGTCATTCAGAAGAGAGCCTTAATGCATATTTGAATGCAGTGCTTTTAAATTCTCTTTAGAAAAATCATAAAAACAAAAGCAGACAAAGGAGCAATGTTGGAAAAATATTCAGAAGTTCCTTGGATACCATAACAGCATTTGCGGTTACATCTCCGTAGTTACAGCAGCAGCTCTGAACTGCTCTGAGTTATCTGACTCTCTTCGTAGAGTTTGTATGGAAGATGCTGTATGCAAAACAGAGCCCTAGCCCTGCAACTGGATCTGTGTAGACAGAACCCGGCATTCATGCGGAGCTCCACTGAAGCCAATGGGACTCCCTATATACCTAATTGCAGAAACAGGGCCTAATATGCTCAATACAAAATAGCATTGCAATGATTAGTTAATATAAAAGATACCACCATTGAAAAAAAGAGAAAAAAAAAACAACACCAATGTCATTGTTTGATGTGACAAACTCCTTAAGACCCAATACAATGTCAATGCCGTCATTATGATTCATACATTACATTGGCAACACACCGGATCCATTAGTCACTTGGACAGTATTCAGTATCAGAGGAACCGGTGCCATTCGATCGTAACATTATCACTATGGGCTGGTGGCTCAATACTACTGTTGTGAAAAGTAGCTACTGCACATGCACTGCAGCAGACTTGAAAATGAAGCTGTATTGTTCAATACAGGCCTACTAAATGCATCATTGTCCTGCCTATAGCTTGCAGAATGTATGTGTTTAAAAAAATACGAGCAAATGTTTAGTCACAAGAAGCAAAACAAAGACCAAAACTGGATTTTTCTCTAAAATGATCTTTGAACCTTGATTCATTTATCCATATAGAGAGAGACTAAAATGAGGTACTCCCTTTTAAAGAATAGTAATTAAACTGGGCTAATAACTTGTTTTACCAGCTCAGCTACAATGTTAGAAAAAGCACACCTAGTCCTTCTCTCCAGAGTACCCATCTCCAGTACAGATAGGCAAACCTTTCAGATAATGTAAGAACCAACTCAACCTTTCGCCTGTGCGTGCATCAAACCTAAGCGGACGTCTCCACCTTACAAGCCGTGAGCACACTGAGGAGCAGTTAGTGACACAGGTAGTTCTACCATCAACGGGACGATTCACGTGAGTAAAAGTCCTATTGGCGTGAGTAAGGGTTACGCCATACGGCTCAAAGCAAGTGACTCCACTGAAGTCAATGGGGCTAACCGTGGACCACCTGGCCCTAACAGGAGTGTGCCATGTGGCAAGGAGGGTGAAAGGAACTTCCCCTTCCTTGCGCAGCCTGAAACAGAGGCAGGCAGAATTCCAAGCAGTGACTTACTGGTGCACCCAGGCTGGCACCGGGCAAGGGAGAGAGGCATAGTTCTACCCCGAGGTGCTGACTGGCTGCATAGGGGGCAGTAAGCCACACACCCCAAAGAGCGTTGTCAGCATCACAGGGATCTTTAGGATCCAGGAAGCCCCAGCAAGGCAGATCCCTCCTGCTACTCCCCACCAGCCACACTGCTGAGCTGGGTCTCCAGGGCACAGTCAGACCCCCACATGAGCAAAGACTGCAGCATCGAGCTCTCTGTCATCATGGGTTTGGATGCAGCACCCATAGCCAGCCTTTTGAAGTTCACTGCTCCCTGTTCTTCATCTCATTTGGCAGCTGGTCACACTATGGGCCAGCCACAGCCCTGGGATACTTGTGCTGAAGTTAATCGGCGTGACATACAAACAACCCGGGCAGAGTGACAGGTTCGGTGATTGGAATCGCCTTCAGACAGCGACCTCACCGAATGTTTCTCTCTTCCCAGCAACAAAGCAATATTGTATTAATCACGCAGCTTCGAGATTTCCAGTGCCTACCTTGACTTCCACATGTGCCATCAAGACTGCAAAGTTGGTGAGGTGATTACAGGAACATGTGGTGTGCGTCTTGTTTGTGGTCAGGAGCCGACACCCCTGTTTCGACCAATACCCTGTCATTGTGTGTTTTGAATAGTTCCAGAATGAACAGTTAGGGTTGAAAATTTCTTCTGACTGCTGCAGAAAGAAATGAATAAATGCAATAAAAATTCTAATGGCTTCTGAGATTTCTAAATGCACTCTCTTTCCCCAGAGTTTGTAACTCTTACCCTTTCATTTCATATAAACAATCAGCAACAGCTTATATGTCAAGTATTGTACATGCCAGAGAAAGTTAGATTGTTGCTGCTCTCTTTGTTACTGCCAACTTAGTTCTTTGTTCTTGATTAATTTCAACCACAGACTAAATTTAACTCTTCAGAACCAGATTGCTTCATTTGCATTGCAGAGCAGAGAAATTAATTTCTTTAAGCAATCAACTTTTGCAATTACAGTACTTGGCTAATGGAGGGCTAACTGTCCTCTTTCACTGAAATCCTGTTCCCTCTAATATCCCCTGCCACCATGATAAAATAATATTTTGGACCATTTTAATATATTGGTAGCTTTTAATTATGGAGTGACATGAGTTAGCAATTGAATGATGGGGCTTCTACACAATGGAGACTCTGATTAGTACAATGTAAAAGAGACATTATCTATAAAACATTAGGCACAAAGTAACAAACACATAATTCAAAATTTAATCCAAGGCTACTGAGTGCTTCAGGTGGCCAAACTTGGGAACTTTTGCTGCATTAGCTTTAGAAATAAAATTAAAATCTCTTTAAATGTGTGGTTTCCTGATGCCCCCACGCTCCCGTACCTTGATGTGTTTGACTGTAAACACCACAGGATCAGCTAGATAAACCTTATTGCTGAACTCTTTGTTTATTGCTGCTGTAATGACAGGGGAGTTGACTATGACGGAGTGATTGGTTGACATGGCCTCTGTTCCCAACTTCATGCTGGCGTTCTCCGTGGAGAGATAGTGACCCAGGTTGTTATACAGCACAAAAGCCACCCTGATTTCACCTACAAAGTGCAGAGAGGAGTTAGAGATCAGACCAGTCCAGCCCAAAAGTTGTGTTAGAGATAACAACTGTCCCTTCCAAGCAAAGCGTTCGGTTAGCTATGACTTCCTCCATCTTGTCTACTCTGCCGAAACAAAGAGCTGGGTGTGTGCACTTTGGGAACAGTCCAGCCTGTGTTGCTAAAGAGATAATGTATCATTGGCTCGCTCTGTGAATGCAACAGAAGTCAGGAGTTAAAAGCATTGAGGCCTGGCACAGAAAACTCAACTCCCACTGTCACTGCAAATACCAGAACTCCACGTGGCCCATCAAGTTGTCCAAGGATGGGGAGAGCTGCTTATCCTATACTTCTCTCTGTGAGCAAGTGGGCAGGAAGAAGCTGAAGGGAGATGGGGAATTGGGAGGGACTGCAGCTTATGGGACACGTGGGAATAACCTGCTCCATGGAAAAGAGGTGAAGTAGCTTACTCCTCTCATAGCAAGAAGGAGCAGTGAGGAGTTGGGTGTCTAGAAATGATCCTTTGTTGTCTGCTCTGCTCCTTGGGCAGTGCCACTTTCATCCTTGGGACACACTGTAAAGTGACAATCACAGAGAGCAACTTGTTGAACAACCTAACAGTATTTCCATTCAAGACTGTAGGGTGAGGGACAAGGGGGGGGCGGGAGTGGGTCAGAAATTACCCATAAACAATCAGCAACAAAAGAGAAACATTGTGAAATGTTAGTTATAACTAAATACATTTTTTCAACAGGTTTTCTCCCTTTCCATTTAATTCCATTGCTAGAGTTATTCCATAAAACCCACACTACCAGCAAATTGGTTTCTAACTGAAGCAATCCTCTTTATTGCTTTTTTGGCCCATCATTGCAAAGATCTTAAAATAAGGAAGGCAGTGAGTTAGTTTTCCTTTATAATTATTAGTATTATTTTAAAAAAAAGTCTTTCCACTACTGGATTGGGCAGCTATGACGGTACATTTCCTAGCTTGCGGGATTTCAAGGCAGACTATCACAATACCCTAATAATGTGAGGATGGCAATTGCCAAGGGGAACAAAGTCTGATTGACGACTTGAGGGGAAATTCCCCAGTGGGACAATACTGCCTAGCACTTCTACAGCATTTTTCACCAGTAGATCTCCAAGCACCTCACAAAGTAGGTCAGTATCATTCTTCACATTTTAAAGGTCGGGAAGAGCCAAGACTAAAATCCAGGTGCCCTACGCCCCCGACCAGTGATCTGTCCACTAGGCCATGCAGTAACAACAACGAGGTCAATGTATTTGCACCTGATTGTGCCAGAGGAGAAGGTAGGTAGCCCTGAAATGGCAATACAATATGGTGATCTTATTTGAAGATTATTTTCTGTAACTAAAGTAAACTTTACAAAAATTGAAATGCCCCTTCTATATTAATTGTCTAGTGATTTTTCCAATGTCCTGTGTTCTGGGGAGACTTCAGGGTGAACAGAAGTGCCTAAATATGAGAGATTGATATTACTGCTTCCAAATTTATTTCATAGCTTTAGGCCAGATCCTCAGCTGGGGTAAACTGAGGCAGTTCCCCTGACAACAACAGAACTATATCGATTGACACCAGATAAGGATCTGGTCTTTTGGTGAATCCTTTGTTACCACTTCCAAAGTGGAGCTAACAACGGCAGACAGAATTCGGATATATCTGCCACATAGGGTAAATCAGCTGGTGGTATCAACGACCCTTCTCAACAGTGATCACTGTCTTCCCAACAGCAAAGCCCACTGCCATTTTGACTTTTTGGAGCTACTCCTGTCTGCCAGCGGGAAAAATGCCAAGTTGTTTAAAGAGAAAATCTGGTCTAGTGAAAGAATAGAAAATGTTATCACAGTCCTGGGCTGTAACATCTGAGTCCAAGTCTATTCTGATCATCAGACTTAGCAGCATGTAATGCGGATTTCTCCTCTGTCTTCCAAAGCTTTTATAAAGAGTTTCTCTTTCCCTACAGATTTCTAAAGTCCAACCACACATGGTGAAATACTAGCCCCACTGAAGTCCATTGAAGTTCGGCCATTGACTTCAATAAGCCCAGGATTTCACCCAATTAAATATTCTCTTTTCATCCTGCAATTTCGGGGATAAATCCAGATGCCACTGAAGTGGCAAAACTCCCATTGATCTCTGCAAGACCAAGGCTCAGCGTCTTCAGGATTCTTAATAGTTTAACCTCGCTTACCTAGCTTTATATTATCCTATTGCTTTATATTTTGCCTAGTTTGCAATGATCAAAGTACTGCCGCATTTACAAACACACACGCAGGCTAATGTTTAAAAGCAACCCCCACAGAATACACACTCATTACAGAACAATAAAATAAATGAGCAGAGTCTTTACTTTAATGGATCTCATAAACAGAAATTTGTCAAGCCCCATAGTACAAACAGAGCCTGGCACTTCACGGTTTGGGCTACAGTGGATCTATACAGATAGATCCACAAATGTTTCTGCTCAAATGACTGAACTAGAAATGAATGACTTGGCAGCTTCAAGACCGTTCCCATCTAACATCATCTTTAATTTATAGCATATCAAGAGGCTCGTAAGCTTTAGAGATCGAGACACTGAGGATTTAGATTCAGAACTTTTTTGGTGTGTTGGCTTTTCGTGTGGTTATCGTTTACTGGGATTCCCTCACCCCTCGCCATCTTTCAAATATTAGTACAGTGCAGTACTTCAAAACAGTTTTTCAAATACGTCTTTTATCGTATGTACGTTTCTCACCATAGGCAACATTTTCCAACGAACCTCTGAGGCTCAGTTTCATTCCCCATTGGCCCACTTGCAGCGTGATTTACGAAACCAGGGCACATTTACAGAGCCTTGACACTTGCAAAGATTGACAGTCACTTGGCAGTAAGAGAGATTTCCAATCAGCTGATTTAGCATGCAGTCAAGGGCATGGGATAGTTAATTAATATTAAACATGTCTGGTGCACCACAGGTTTTATAGATGCTCAAAAGTAAAAAAGAAATAAATAAAATTGACTATTTTAGAAGCTCCAGTCAAAGGAATGGAAAAGATCTGTAAGGTATTAGGACATCACAGAGTTGGGAAGAAAATGTAGTTACTATTTTAACATTAATCCATATGCACTAAAGCAAGATTTACAAGGCACCTTATGGAAGAACTCCAAATGACTGATTATCAATATACCCACGCAAGTGCAGTGCTACTAGACAGGCTTGATCAGTTTTGTGCATGAGGCACTCCTGTTTCTCCTGCAGCACAGGATTGCTGGCATTGCTTCTAAGCAGGGGAAACAAATCTGAGGGCTGCAGAATGAATCACTAGATCTCTGCATGCAATTCAAACACACAGATGTAGTGTTGAGTCTCTGGTGATGTGGTAAGGCCTGACTGGCCGCTAAGGGTACGTCTGTATGGCAAGTAGCAACTCACAGCAATGACTCTCAGAGCCTGGGTCTACAGACTCGAGTCCTACAGTGCTAAAAATGGCTATGTGTCTGTTCCGGCTCAGGGTCTGAGGGCAAGGGGTGGGCTTAACACCTAAGCTCTTGTCTGAGTGTCAGCACAGTTATTTTTAGCGCCATATAGTATGAGCCTCACAAGCTGGAGTTTGTAGACCCGGGCTCTGAGACTTGGTGCTGCTTCCTATGTGCATGTACCCTCAGAAAAAATGGATCTGGATTTGTAGGCTTCTTGCCTTCCTCAGATAGAGCCAGGAGAGAAAGGGGATTTAAAAATGTGCATCTCAGCAAAGTAAGTTAAGGTCACACTTCATATCAAGGGTATATTCATGAAGGGTTTATATAGAGTTAACAAATGCTTAATAGATATTGTAATAAACAGTTAATCACTTGTTATAGAATCCAACAGGTCAATAGGTTACGTATTACTGTTGCGAGTATAGTTTATTTATTTGTATTATCAGAATGCCTAAAGTCCTAGTCATGGACCAGGGACTGTACAAACGCAGAACAAAAAGAGTTTGCTATAGCTCTACTTACACTACAAGCTCTTTGGAGCAGGGACTGTCTTTTTGACCTGAGTTTGTACAGCACCTAGCACCATGCAGTCTTGGTCCATGACTAGGGCTCCTAGGTGCTACTGCAATCAATCATCATCAATAACACCTTTTACTGATACTATAACTATCTATAATACCTTCAACAGATGTGCTTATAACGACTACAACATCTACGGCTCATGTTTGCAACATGCTTATAACCGTTATTCATTACTTATTCTATACTTTACAGGCTACTTTTAAAGGTAACCCATTGGTGACCCAAATCAAAAGGTGTGAAAGGCCTCAAAATTCAGCACCCACCATTGCGACCATTTTGTTTCAATGTATTTGCTGACAGCTGGATGGCGCTTCCGTGGCCCAAGTTCTGTGGAAATTTCAGGTCTTCCAAATTCCCATCTGTGCTTAGCCTTGCAACTTCCAGTTCTGTTAGCAAGAGAGAAGTGAGCTACTGAATTGTAACACAGAGGGGGAAAAGTCACTATTTCAAAATAATGATATACAGCTAAGTTACAAAACTGTTTTCCAAAGAAAATGCAAACACTAGAATCCACGTACAGTGTTTCATGCTAGACTCTGCCTTGGACTGCTGCTTATTTCTTCCCCGAAGAAGGTTTAAACATAATTTTAAAAAAATAGCAAATAAAATGTAGTCTCTGTAGTAGACAAAGACAACCAGTTCATGTAAACAAGCACCCAAGAATATTAAAGACAACAATTAACATGAACATCTGAAAGTGTTGGTAGTTTGCCACTGGCTCTTGGTACATTCTGTAGATTTTATCGACACTCGGCATCTGCATTCAAAGAAATGAAAAGAAAGGCTGTTCTCATTTTACGTGAGCACTGCTGGAGGCCTGGCATTGTCCATCTCACTTGTTTTTTAATTAAAAACAACCCTCAGTTAAATAAAGACAAAAACTTGAATTCAATTGACTATATTTGTATTAAGTAAGATTAAGGACCATCTCCTTGTCAGCTGGTGCTCTTGCTGATATAACAGATGCAGATTATGGCTGGGATTTCCAAAAGAGAGGGATGTAAGTGTCCAAGTCCCACTGAAATGCAATGGGAGTTGGGTGCCTAACTCCATTAGGCTCTTTTGAAAAACGTAGTCCGTGTTCTTTAGGGCAGGTCCGTCTCTTTGTTATGTTTGTACATATGTTTGTACAGTGGGCCCCAGTGAAACACAAGTAATAGATAAATCATAATACACCTAACTACACACATGTAGACTCAGCAAAAGCACTTATAAAGTATTTTGCCCCCACAGAATAGGGTGACTAGGACTCAAAACCTGCAATTCTTACTCAGACTTTAGTCAGCCAAATCTCTAAGATCCTAGGGAATGTCCTTTAATGTTATGCAGCCATCACAGAAGCCTAGCAAATAATGACTCATAACAATAAAGGGAGTTTTGTTTGGGAAGGACTTGAGGCTTTGGCTGTAAAGAGGGGTTCTGTACCCGCTGAAATGTAATTTCTCCAGGGCAGTGCACTGAATCAGCAACTTTCATTCTGTTTCACTATAAATCACTAGATAAGAGTTACTCTCAATGGAGTCTGGTTATACCAGAGTTCACTATCAATGGAGTCCTGCCATACCAGAGTTCACTATCAATGGAGACCCGCCATACTAGGGTTCACTCTCAATGGAGTCTGGTTATACCAGAGTTCACTATCAATGGAATCCAGCTATACCAGAGTTCACTATCAATGGGTTTCATTGCCGAATCTGTCCATCCAGCTATGGCTCTCCCACTGCTTACAAAACTGACATCTTTAAATCCTACTGGCTAAAAGGGAAGCCTTGTCTATGGGCCATCAATTCAGTTATACCACACACAAAAATTCAACTAATTTATTCATGGCTGGATCCCTCTGATAGGGCCAAATCTTGAGAAAATGCTGAGTGCCTGCAACTCCTAGATTTTACCATTAGTAAAGAGCTGGAGGGAAGAATCCACATTGCTGAAGGGAAGGTTTTGAAAGTCGCACCCAAGGGGAAGCAGACAACACCATACAACCCCCATGCTTTACTCCACAGTTGTTGGTGACAGAGGGACACTCAAACAGGAAAGGAAGAGTCATCTATTTAACACGTATGGAGAAAGAGAGGTTGAATTTAATTCAGATGAAGTGAGCTGTACTACATTAGAGCTAGAGGGTGAAATCCTGGTCCCCCATTGGCGTGAATGGGACCGGGGCTTCACCCAGGATTCCAAGCCTGTTTCCATCTCTCTTCCTCTCCCTGGCCACCTTTGGTGTTTCCAATAGCTCCGGTCACTTACGGATATTGTCAGTGTTCTCCCTGACAATGTCCGACTTCAGGAGGTTATCGGCCAGCACAAAGGCACTTTCCTCCACTGTGTCCAGCAACATGGTGGCTGCACGCAGCTGGTCACTCGCGGTCAGGTCTCTCCATGCGTTCAGAGCCTGCGGCTGCAGGAGGTTATTAACTGTCTCGACCATAGCCTGCAAAGAAGAAAAGCAGAGTGAGAAAGGGCTCCAGTGAATTTGCATGAGCTGTCAAGCTATCTACAAATTCATCCGACTAGGTAAGCAGAGTACTGTCCCATCTCCTCACCCCTGCGGGCAATCTACAGTAGAGATACCCATTATTTTTCCCTTTGGCCAGGGAATGTCAGCAAAAAGGTTCTTCTCATCAATAGCTCTGAATTCAGAGCAAGTGAGAATTTTTTTTCTCTGAACACACACAAAGGAAATCACGCATCCCTGTGAAGCAGGATGCTGGTAGTTACAGTGTCTCCTGGATCCAGAATTAAGACTTAGACCCAGGACAGCAAACAGATCTGTTCCTGATAAGGGGAGAGTTAGCTCCACAGCCCACATTGCTTATCCAACATGAAGAGTGTCTAATGCATACCAGGGCTACTGTTTCTAAAAACACACCATCACCACCACCTCTGTGCTGCTCTCTATTGTAAGGCGGCTAAATAGTGGGGCCATGGTACTATAATTCTCAGGTGTGCCTGCATCCAAAGGCACGGCAGGTGCTGTTAGAGGTTTACATAGGGCATCACATTTCAAATCTCTCCAGTCAGTAAACAGTCTTCACTGTAGTAACAACTTATACCCTTCCTGCCGTGTACATTGTGCCCTAGGTTGCAAAGTAAAACAGAGCCCTCCCATTGTGAACTTCCCAAGGATTAATCTGGATGCACGTTAGGCTGAAAACTAAACTGAGCAATTCTTGTGGTTCGTAAATTACAGTCCTCAGCCCCTATTGATTGTGAAGATTTCACTTGACTAAAAAGAGCAGCTCGGTTGCTAACCACGGCTAGCCCAAGGTGCATGTAGTTCGCATGTTTTTAAATGGGAACCAGCAGCGCACTGGTTAGCAAAATTCACTGCTTGTGGGGAGAAAAAAAAAAACAGCTCATGTTTTCTTCTGCTGGTTAGTGTTTTCATGGTTACTAGTTACTAGCTGCTAAAAAATCCTGCCTCATAATGAAACACCTCCACTGCCAATTAATACCAGCAACCAATTTGCCTTTTGAGATGAAGTTGCCTTTCTTGATGTTTTTCCATGTGCTGAAAGCCCTGGCATCAAACCCACATCTACTGCTATTCTGTGCGGCGAGGACAACCCTGTGTGACTTCGGCAATTTGCAGCCCCAAGGAGCTCACCACTCAGAGGTCTTTGCTGGGTCTTTTTTTTTTCCCACCTAGGTTTACAACATGACTTATCAAAGAGATATGGCACGGTCTTTTTTCTAGGAAGTGATCTAGAGCCCCGGTACTAAAATGACGTGACCAGAAGGATGTGGCAATAGAGGCCGGATTCACCACTGCCCTGCCCCTTCTGCAGTCATGTCCACCTGTGCAGAGGTAGGATAAAATACTACCTGATCAAGTGATATCCTTTCACATCCATTTTGCACTGGGACAAAAAAATAGACAATGCACGGCTATGGTGAATTGCTCCATACATGATTAGCTTGCAGTAAAGCCTAGGGAAAAGCAAAGACCTCAAGACGTTCCAGTCCTGGGGACTAAGCAGTTTTTATGATTATTATTTATTTATCATATCATGGCCCAGGACCCCACGGTGCTGGGAGCCTTACAAACAGAACAAAAAGACAGTCCCTGCCCCAAGGAGCTGACAATATAAGTGTAAGACAAGAGATAACAGACAGATACACAGAGAAGGGGGAGTACAAGGAAACAATGAGACACTACTGGTCAATATGATAGGCTGTGCTCTCAACACACCAGCTACCTAACTATTGTCAAAGTTGTTGTAGTGTTCACGGCGAAGGAGAGTTTTAAGGAGGGTTTTGAAGGAGGAGACATCCTAATGACACTTTTAATGAGATAATGCAATTATATTAATAACCACTTTGGGTCCATAGTGCATTCTGGTGTCACCAGTCACTATCATCAGCAGAGGATTAGTTGACACTTCAGAATTTTCTTTCACAGAACCCCATTATCCTGCACTGCCATTTAGAAAGTATATCACAGAAATCCATATTTCTCATTTCCCCTTGAGATTAATGGCTTGACTTTCAGAAATGCTGAGCACCCAGGACCTCCTCTTATAGTTGACTGAAGCTTTTGAACATCAGGCCAGAAACGTTCAAGAGACATTGTCCTATACCCCACTTACAAACGACGGTGAACCTCTTGTCCCATTGAAATCAATGGCGAAATTCTCGATTATTTTAATGGAGTCAGAATTACACCCATACTATCCAGACATGTTGATTTTCCAGCAGCAAAATCTATTTCTTGGTGTCAAGCATTTACATTCCAGGCCCTGAACCCAGCTTTTACAGTATGGATAGAAGTTCCAGAAGTTCAGCATTACACGGATACGAACAACGCAAAGATGTTCTTTGACTCTCTCAAAGCAGTCTACAGATAATCTACATCTGGCACAACGCTCCTGCAGTTGGCAGATGGCACAGCCCTCATCAAAGACAGGGAGGGAATTATAGAGATGGGTTGAACACTTCAATAGTCTACACATTAGGCCATCCAGGGTCGATCAGCGAGTCCTTGATCAGTTACCTGAGAAACCCATCAAAGAGGAACTTGACCTCCCTCCATCAGTTGAAGAAGTCATAAAAGCCATCAAACAATTGAACTCTGGCAGAGCGTCTGGAAAGGATGGTATTCCAGCAGAACTGTATAAAGTAGCGGGCCCCAAGGCCATCGAGGTGTTCCTTGACATCTTGAGTAGCATTTGGGAGGAAGAAGAAATGCCATAAGACTTTAAATATGCTATTATTGTATCACTGTTCAAAAACAAAGGCAGCAAAGCTGACTGTGCAAATTACAGAGGCATTTCTCTCCTCTGTACAGCAGGGAAAATATTAGCTTGTATTCTACTGAAAAGACTCGCTGAAAACATATGAAGAGAATCTGCCAGAAGCACAGTGTGGTTTCAGATCAGGTCGTAGTACTACGGACATGATTCTTGTAAGGCATGCCCAGGAAACATGTTTAGAGCAGAACATGGACCTGAAACAATGAAAGCAGTTTTCATTGACTTGACCAAAGCTTTTAATATGGTCAACAGAGAGGGTCTATGGGCTATTCTATATAAACTGGGCTGCCCAAGAAGGTTCATACAAATCATCCATCTGCTCCCTGACCCCATGCCAGTGCAAGTGCTCTCCAGTGGTGACTCTTCTGACACGATTAAAATTTCGAATGGAGTGAAGCACGGCAGCATACTCGCTCCGGTGCTGTTCAATTTATTCTTTGCCAGTGTGCTCAGCCATGCCACGAGGGACTTTGATCAGGGGATATATATCCACTCCCAATTCAATGTTTTCCTCTTGGATCTTTGAAGACTCAATGCTAAGACCAAGACACTGGGGAAAATTCTCTTTGAGGCACTTTTTGCAGATGACTGCGCCTTGATGGCCCATAGACATGACGACCTTCAGGTCATCGTTGATAGGTTTTCTGAAGCATCCCAGCTCTTTGCCCTCACCCTCAGTCTCAGGAAGACAGAGGTCTTGTTCCAACCAGCACCTCAATCCAGTGCTCTAGTGCCAGCCATCTTCATCCAAGGCACACAGCTGAAAAACGTGGATCAGTTCAAATATTTGGGCAGCGTCATCTTGTACAATGGTTCCCTTGATAAGGAAATTGCCTCCAGAATTAGTAAAGCCAGCTAGGCTCTTGGCCAACTCCAAACAAAAGTCCTTAACCAACACAACATTCATCTCACCACCAAATTGAAGATCTACAGTGCAGTGGTCCTAACATCTCTTCTGTATGGATCAGAGACATGGACTCTTCATAGACGGCACATTAAACAGCCTAAACAATTTCACATGTGCTCCCCCTGGTTAATAACGAGCATTCGCTGGCAGGACAGAGTGACCAATATTTAGGTCCTTGAGAGAGCAAGCAAACACAACCAGCATTGAGGCAATGCAATTTAGAGCACAATTTACGTGGACTAGACATGTCATCAGAATGGAAGACCACCGTCTTCCAAAACAGATCTTGTATGGAGAGCAGAGGCAGGGAAAAAGAAAGAAGGGTTGTCCGTATAAGTGCTTCAAAGATAACCTGAAGAGCAGTCTCCAGTGGGCTGGCATGAATCTCCAAAAACTTGAGCAAATGACTCAGAAAAGGGCTTACTGATGGTCTCTGACAAGATCAGAACGTAACAGATTTGAGAGGGATCGACGTAATCATCTCCAGGCTGCATGTGAAAGGCGCCACAATGCTGCATCATCAAACATCATAGATACGGACTTTGCATGCCCAGTGTAGGACTTCCTACACAGCCAAAGGTTCGGTCTTCAGAGTCATATGCGTAGCCATAGATGAGAACTGAGATAATAACATCATCATCGTCAGCGATGGACTACCAACAACAACAACAGTCTGGAGTTCACGAATGAGAAATTTAGCTTCTAGACTTTTAAACTATTTTTTAAAATGAAATAATAAATAATAATAATAATAATAAAAACTTTGGAAGTTTGGCAACTGAATCTAAAGTAACATGATACATTTATCAGTCAAAAAGACTCATTAAACTACACAGGGATAGGTATTTATTTCAGTATTTTTAAATCTTAAAGCCCACTCTGAATAATGTTTCATACATTTTGGTAGCTTACATCGGTAGCTTTGTCTTCCAAAAGAGCAAAGAGAAGTGTTATTATTTTTGAGTGATCAAAGCCGTGCCCATTTTGCTTTGCATGTCTATGCAACGTGGCTGTGTTTTGCTTGCAAAGATCCCATATTCAAGGAACGTAATTAGGCACAACAGTCAGAAAATGATGATTCCCCACACCCACCCTCAACATTATTATGCAGAACACAATTTGCATTACTTTTATCTAGTTCGCTACTAATGGGCCCTTTAAATCTTTGCTAAAACATCATGTTGGATTTTATTTTTTTTAAATATTTGAATGGTAGAAAGAATTAGTCTTAACTACAGCTCTAGCTCCTGGGTTTGGGTTAGTCAGTAATGCATATTTGACTAAACTTGAAACATGCTGAAATACTTGCATTAGTAGTAGTGCAACATCTGCTACAAACATTCTGCTCTTAAAAAACTAATTTTTTTCTCATGTGTATTTGAATTTTTGTGTGCGGGCACATCTGTGAAAGACAGAACATTAACTGGATATTATACAAACTCTCTTGCAGAGTCAGCAATCAGATTGGATAGCTACACTGAAGCCAGCACATGTATATCACCGATGAATTAGGATCTGATTCAAAACTTATTAAAATCAACAGAGAGATTCCCACAGACTTCAATGGGCTTTGAAGCAGATTTGAAAATACCCAGTAAAACTGCCTGCACAGGAGTTATACCAGGGTTGAATTTGGCCCATTGTTTTTCCCAAAGAAGCACTCCCTCACCCAGTCTAGTGCGTTAACCTAACCTTCCTAGCACTACATTTTTGAGCAAAGCACTTCATTATGGCATAGCATCGCAGGCAAGGCCGTGGAGATTAAGCGTTAATGAAATGTTTGGGTTTGGAACGAGGGCCCAGGTAGGTGTTTAAATGAAACCAAACAGCTGTTAAAGGAACAGCTTCTCCTAAGATAGAGATTGCAGGAAGAGGACAATGGAACAAATATGGGTAACCAGAACAATTGACAGTGCTAGTCAAAGCACTGATCCAACGGCTGGGCTTTTAGCTTAACAGCAGAGCTCTGGCCCGTACATGGATTATACAGATTTGACTCCTGCCCCCATCTGTCTTGCCCCCTGGTCAGTCAGGCTATGTCTACATGGCAGTTGAGTCTCCCAACCCCAAACAGACAGACTCGCTTTAGCTCTGCTCAAGCTAGCGTGCTAAAAATGGTAGAGTGGATGCAGCTCCAGGTAGCCACCTGAGCAGGTACCCAATGGGTCAGGCAGGACGATACTCAAGTGGCTAGCCTTGATTGCCATCCACGCTGCAACATCCAGATGGTCATTTTTAGTGATCTAGCTTAAGCAGAGCTAGGAGGAGTTTAGTGACCTGGTCAGGAAGGCACACTCCCAGTGGCTGTGTAGACAAACCTGAGGGGCAGGGAAAACTGCAGAAGCAGAATGCTCCTCCAAACACAGTGAGTGCCTTACAACTAATCATCACAACAGTGGGGGGGGCAGCATTGCCAAGCTCCAGACCCAGACAGCCAACTCCTAGCCCTCCTCAGCCAGAAGGCTGAGAGCCGCAACACAGGGACTGAAACATAGAAAATGGGCTCAAGGTGGGGGTGTTTGTGGAGGGGGTGGGGGGTGTTGAGTATCCCAAGTGACACTGATGATCCTGATAAAGGCTGGGATTTTCAAAGGTGCCTAAGAGAGCGTGGCACCCAACTCCCATTAAAAGGATGTGGGTTCCTAACTCCCGTAGGCTCCTTTAAATGAATAAACAAACCAAAACTCCCACTGGTCCCTACTATTATTCTGAGTGTTAAACATTTTCCGTTTCCATTTCCCTCCCCACATCCTCTTTTAAGCACTAATCCATACAGCTCATCTGATAAGAACTGTATAAAAATTAGCAGGATTGGCCAAATACCTTTTCTGAGTCCTCATACAAAACAGAACTTGGGGAGGTGGGTGTCTCATCCCGTTCTTCCCACAGCTACGATCAGCCTCCCCCACAATCTTTGCATGCCCACAACACTGCACTGAGTAAACCCGAGGTTCCTGGGGTGTATATAAGATAACTAATATACCAGGAGTGTAAACACAGAGAGAGGAGAGCTATGATAGAGGGAACTATCTTTGGTGCAAATCTTTATATGTGAGGCCAAGTGCAACAAATATAGATCATGCTCCTGCTCCCATAGAAGTTAACACAGAACCCATTAACTTCAGTAGAGTCAGGTCAAGTTCATAGACGTGTGGTTGGGATTTTGGAAAATGGCCAGGACAGACAGGTGCACAACTGCCACTGAACGTCGCTGCGACCCAGGCGCCTTTGCAAATATCAGTAACCTTGCAGTCACCCCTGACAGTGACTGATGCAGAGACCAAGACAATTGTCTCGTTTCCTTGTGCTCCCCACTCTGTATCCACCTCTTGTCTCTTTTCTTATGCTGAGATTGTAAACTGCTTGGGGCAGGAACCATCTCTTTGTTCTGAATTTGTACAGCACCTAACACAATGGGAGTCCTGGTCTGTGACTCCTAGGCACTGCTGGAATACATATAGTAACAACAACAACAACAACAAATGATAGAGGAGAAATCTTTCCCAAACAAGGGCAAACTCACTGTTCCCTGGCTTTGTCCTGGGATTACAATCAATCAATCAATCCATCCATCCAAATATAATTCTTCCTTTTCATAAATTACAAATTAATATTAAAATACATTATTGTCAACAGGCAACTAATTAGGAGCTTTACTGTAATTATACATTACGAAAAGATTGTTTTTACATATCCTGTTGATTTCCTTTGTGACAGTTGCTTTGTTCTGTAAAATTGCATTTTGCTTGTGTGTTTATTTTTATCTTCTCGCCTTTTAGAAATGTCTAGTGAGAGTTTCTGGCTAAGTGACAGTCATTCAGTTTTAAATCTAGGAGTCTGCATATATATTGGTGCCACATAAGTCTTACTACCACTCCACCAAAACTTTAAACTTTGCATTTTGAAAACAAATGTCTTTTCTACACTCAAAATCCTTGCTTTTAACTGGGAATTGACACTGGAAAACACTGATGGCTGTAAAATCCATTCACCCCAGTCCTGTTACAGTGCAGTCTGGGAGCAGATTGTGTGCCTCACAGTACCACCGCATTTCAACCTTGACCTCAGAAAACTGGTGGCTTTCCTACAATTCTCAGCTCTTTAAACATGTACTTTAGCCTCTTGAGAGCAGGCCATCAGCTGAAAAATTGAAAAAAAACCCCAACACAACTACTAAGGGATGGATCCTTCCTATCTTCTCATCTGTGAATGATAAAACCTTGGTCCAAACCAAAGTGGTGAGTGTCAGAGGGGCTCTACGGGAAACAGGTCTGAATTCCTCTTTTGACTCTTCCAATTCTACAGGACATTTCAAACTGGCCTCTCTTGCGAAAGAGCATACGTTTAAGGTAGACCTGAAAACATCATGCAGATAGCTTCCTATCATATACACCCACAACAATTGTGTTGCGGTCCTAACTTCCTGGGAGTTTTGCATGAGTGCAGACAGTGGAACTGGGGCTTTAATATACTGCTCTTGTTATGATCCTGCTGGTTAGAAAATCTATCAATACAGAACTTCGACTTTTCTAACGCTCTTTCATATTATTAGCAATTACATCCCTTGGCTGAACGTGGATTACATCACACAACTCACATTACAGCATTAACCAATCAGGAACTAGCAGTAGGACAGGCCACAATGGAAGCAACAAGGCAAACACAACCTAGGATAGCTTCAATAGGTCCTGACACCTCTATAATGCAAGATGATTCCACCAGTCCCCTAGTGTAATGGCCATCTCCAAATCCCACACAAGCCAATGGAAAGATTCCCACACATTGTTTAATTAAAAATGTTTTTGGATCTTGTTAAGTTATTCTAGAGGTCCAAGTACCTTCCCCCAGGGACAAACCCCGAGAATATTTCCCAGTTTGTGCTGAGTCATTATTCAGAAAAACATGCTGAGTGGCTTCAACGGCAGCAGGATCAGCAGGTCTGAGGCCCTTAGTCAGCAAAACACTTAAGCACATGCTTAACATTAAGGACCGAGTCAGGACTACAGAATCGGCCCTCAGTGCCATATTTCTATCTGTAGCTTACCAGCTTGTACAAGGTAAATTTAACCCCCATGTCCTGAACAACAAAACCAATTTCAGCTAAGGATAATTTTATTCTCTAGCTCCAGACAACTCACTGCAAACAAAGAATGATTCATCAAAGTGTACTCATGGACAAGTTGGGCCATAGGGACTTTGTGTGTAAAAACACACACCCGTGCGCACATGCACACAATCTCTCTCTCTGCTTCCCTCCTCATTGAGAGCTCGATTGCGTCTGGCCCCTGTGCTCGGCATGGTCCAGGGAGTCGATGGGCACAAGGAACTCCTAGCCCACCTCTGTGCCGGGGACAGTTGAAGTCCTGGGGCTCAGGGAAGTACAGGGAGTGCACCCCAAAGGCACACACCGCCCCAAAGTAGGTGAGGAGGAGGCATGGGGGAAGGAATAGCTCAGTGGTTTGAGCATCAGCCTGTTAAACCCAGGCTTGTGAGTTCAATCCTTTAGGGGGCCATTTAGGGATCTGGGGCAAAAATCTGTCTGGGGATTGGTCCTGCTTTGAGCAGGGGGTTGGACTAGATATCTCCTGAGGTCCCTTCCAATCCTGATATTCTATGGTGTGTTCTTGCCTTGCCCTCCTGCACCAGCCAGCAGAGTTTTCCTGCTGCAGCCAGGGGAGTGTGCCACCCCATCCCGGGTGGTGGTGCAGAATGCATAGTCTTCTAAACTTGCTGGAAGGATTGTATCTGCTGAGCGAGGAACGTGAGCCTCTGCAGTGCCTGCTCAGGGCTGTGACTACACACCACAGTCTAGCCTTGGACATTTTGCCCACTGCTCCAATATACATCATCACCACTTTACACCATCACAGATGCATGAGGATTAATATCACTGTGTATTGCTTTAGAAATCTTTGTGCAACCCTGGCTAATACCTGTGGCTCTACAGGGAGCATACAGGGTACTGCACAACACACAACTAAACCTTCACTGCCCTCCTGTTGCATGCAATCCAACTGCCGACTCGATCAGCCAGAAAGGGTGTTCATTCAGACGCTACTCTCCTTGTTCGAAGAGACATGACCCTCTTGGAAGAAAGGACTGTGCTCTAAAACGATAAGGTGCTTTGTTTAAGCTGCTCAAAACCAGGTCTAGATTCCTCTGGCCACCAGCAGCAGAATCAGCTGCATGCAGGGCTACTTCGGATGAAAACAAAATTAAACAGGAAACAACCAATGGGTTTGTCTTGCAGCAATACTTGTTTTAAGTAAATGGCGAGACAAGGGAGGATAATGAATCTCTCAGCTTTCTTGTGCCCGCTGGGTCAAGGAGGAAAGTACACTGCAGCAAGGTGGTGAATAATCAGCTTTACAACGTTGTTCAATTACGGTCGGCTGCTCAAACAGCACTTGCCCTTGTTTCTTTGTGTATTAATCGTGAATGTAGAGTATTGTGGTAGCACAGCAGCTATGGGAGACAATGTTCTCTCTTCCTCCAGGGATCACAAGCAACAAAGACGGAGGCGAGGTGAGTTTCTCTGCTCCGTGGGAGGCCGCACGGCCCACTGGCCTGGGATTCAGGAAGCCTGGGTTTTATTCTTGGCTGTGTCACTGACCTGCTGGGTGACTTTGGGAAAGTCACCTCATGTGTGTTTTCCCTTCCACTTTTTGTTTGACTTGTATGTGTCAATGATAAGTGCTTCAGAGCAGGAATTATCTCCCATCACGTTTGTCGAGGGCCTATCATGGGGCCCTGATCTGATTGGTGCCACTCGGTGATATTGTGAGGCACACTGGTCATTAATTATTAATTATTATTATCATTAGGAACATGCACATAAATATTAACCCATTTTTTATTTGAAGCTTGATGCTCTGTTGCAAATTGCTGGAAGAACCCTCCCCCCCTTCCCCCGAGTTTAACAACATCTGGCAAATACTGGTAATGGAAAAAGTTCCTTCTCCAAAGAAAACCCACCTCAACAATTGGGTATGTTTCAAGGAATTCAGAGAGAAGAACAATGCTCTGTGAGTCAAACCCACATTTCTGCTCTTGTAGTGTTAATTGATTAAGGATAAATAGCCAGGTGGAACTTTCTCAAGACTAAACAAACCCAGTTTTTTAATCTTTCCTCAGAGGTCATGTTTTCTAAACATTCGATCTAAACCATTTTTGTTGCTCTTCTCTAGACTCTCTCCAAGTAGTCCACAGCTTTCCTAAAGTGTGGTTCCCAACCGGACACAGTTAATCAGCTGAGGCCTCAACAGTGCTGAGCAGAGAGGAACAATTACCTCTTGTGTCTTACATACAACACTCCTGTTAATGAACCCCAAAATGCTATTAGCCGTTTTAGTAGCTATATCACATTGTTGACTCATATTCATTTTGTGATCCACTATCACCCCCAGATCCTTTTCAGCAGTACTACCTCCTAGCCAGTTATTTCCCATTGTGTTGTTGTGCATTTGCTTTTTCCTTCCTAAGGGAAGTGCTTTGCACTTGTCTTTATTGAATTTCATCTCTTGCTTATGAAATTCCTATTGTGTGTTATTTCCAATTATCATATATATTGCTCTGAAAAACTCAATGAAAAAACATACCTTTTCTTAAAGCAAACCAAAACACATCAGTATTTGCAAGCCCCCGAAATAAAATGAGCAAAAACTAGGATCAATGACACGGCCAGAAAGCTCTGCTGGAAGTTGTGTGATCATTGGGTCTGGGGATAAAGAGTGCCATCAGTGGAGGAGCACTCCCATTAACTACGAATATATGTTGTGCTGCTTGAGTAGAATAGACGTCATAGATAAGGGGGGCAGACTGAAAGCATTGATCTGGGTGCACAAGGAGACATGGTACTGGAAAGGTGAATGCACTGAAATAGACCAGCTTAGGAAACGTCTGGCCCCTTTGGAATATCAAATGAAGAGAATATTGTAATCTGTATAAAAGGGTCACAAGTCAAACTGGAACAGTCATCAGCCTATGCTAGGACAGTAGATCTAAAATAGACAAGCATAGTATTCTTTTAGCTATTGTTAAACAAGAAAAATGTCATTTTAGTTGAATGATGTCATTGCATTCTGTTTCTCGGCGGGAGAAATCTAATCTATCTGATAAGGCTCTTCACTATCACACAACTCCTTTCCTCCTAAATTACTCTTTTAAATCCAGATTAAAGCTCTTCCTTAGTCAAACCACAGGTATTGCACTAGACACAATTTCACAAAGGGAGGCCAGCTGTGAAATATGCGGTAAAATGGCATAACATGCGCTTCGCCTGAGTTTGGTTGAAGAGTGATTAATTGTTTTTCTAAAAAATGCTTAAAACGTAGAAGCTAATTTCTCCCATCACCCTCTACACCTGTCTGAGAAGTGTGTCTATGAATGAAGCACTGGTCTTCATTTAGTGCTATAGTACGTGACTGGTGATTGATGGCGTCAACGTTGATCTGCAGTTTGGGTCTAGGAAAAGCGTGATCTTTCTCAAGGGAAAAACAACAGGAGAACATATCCTGATGTTAAGCTGTGATTTTCCTAAGGGCCTAATGGGCCCTTAATGACTAAAACTAACATGCTCATATTTAGTCTGGGCACCAAAATCCATAATTTAAGTATTGAAATAGAAGTGGCCTGGTTATCAGATGTGTTGAGTGCTCCAAGCTGACGTTAAAGTCAATGGGAGGGCTTTTGATGCAATCAGGACACTTGCTGAGGCCCTTAATATGCATTTAGGGACCTAGCTCTAGGCACCTCAGTTTCATAAGCTTGGCTTTGAACTACAAATAATCTTTTAATGGGAGATCACTAAAAAGTAGGAGACCTATGAAAGAGAAGGAGGCTATAAATTGGAGACTGTGGTTTTTGCTTTGCAGTTAGCACATGCAAAGGAATGTTCTAAGATCAGCAGTTCTAAGGGCTGGTCTACACTGTTGGGGGGGATCGATCTAAGATACGCAACTTCAGCTACATGAATAGCGTAGCTGAAGTCGAAGTATCTTAGAGTGACTTAGCTGGGATCCACATGGCGCGGGATTGACGGCTGCAGCTCCCCCGTCGACTCCGCGACCACCACTCGCTCCGATGGAGTTCTGGAGTCGACAGGGAGTGCGTTCGGGGATCGATATATCGCGTCTTAACGAGATGCGATATATCGATCCCCGATAAATCGATCGCTACCTGCCAATACGGCGGGTAGTGAAGACGTACCCTAAGGTTCTAAGGAATTGACTAGGAAGAAGGAAATAACATATGATCTATTTCCTCTCATAAGGTCTTCCATGTGGAATAGCTTTCTAAGGATTGCATTTATGAATCACCTATATTTGCTGTTCTTCTAATTTGGGAATTGAGAGCATACAAACAACAGGTAGCTCCTCACTTAGGGGAAGTAAGCAAAGCTGCAGAGAGAGAGAGGAAAATGCTTGCACGCAACATGTGTTTCTCTGACAGATTTTCCACATCCTTGGAGGGAACTGCCAGGGAATCGGAGACATGCATTCTTCCAACTGTCCAAATAAAAGCGACATCTCCCAGTAGCATCTATGGCAGTTTGTCTTGAGACTTTTCCCAGTGTCAACAGATCTAAGGGCCGACTCCAACCAAAATCCCAGATAATAACACAGCATATTTCAGTTTTGCTATAATTACTTGTGGACGTTTTTCCAGATGGTATAATTTAGTTATAGTTATTTAAGCTACATCCAACGCTATCAGCTAGCTCTGGGATTCCCAGCTTCCGTAGACTCGTGTTAACTCTCATCTGAGCTAGTGGGCTAAAATTAATAGCGTAGCAGAAGAAGGACGGGCAGCAGCAGCCCAGGTTAGTACACATCTGCCTAAACCCTGTGGGTCGGTACGCAGTGGGGCTAGCCCCTGCCGCCGCTGCCCCTGACTCCTGTGACTACACTGCTGTGTTTAGCGTGCTAGCTCTCTTGAGAGTTAGCACGAGTATGTCTCCAGGAGCTGGAGATCACCCCTCTATCCTGCGTGTAGAGGTTGCCCTGTCACAGAAGTATGCACTCATGTTCCTTGTCCATATTTATGCAGAGAAGGTTAGACTCCAAAGATAGACTGAAGTCTGTTTCTTTGCTCCTGCTCTCTCCTAACAATAGGCTCAGCACAGCAGAAACACACAGGGTATTTTCTCTCTTCCTGACACAAATCAAGTGCAGGTTGCTCAAGCTGTGAAATATATTAAGTTCGCAGAGTTTTAACCAAGGGTACCAACCCACAAAATCCTGCTGCGAATCCAACTACTTGCAGATGTCCTTTTAATTATATGAAATTAAAGTTTGGGCCGCTTTGATGCTTATGGGCAAACATCTAGATCTCTTGAAAAGCTGCTAAAAGTACTCCCTGTTGCTATAGTTAATATACTACATTGTATGCACACTGCTAGCCAATTTATTCCAGCCACTTTAACAAGGATATCCAACCTGACAGGCCACATAGAACAGCATCAGGAGGCAAGCAAAGCACAAATCATTAGAGGACTCCAAAAGTTGTTTGACACTCACACCACGGAGCTCTTTGTCATACAGCCAATTAAGTGACCAAATAAGGAACTTGAGAATCCTCATTAATTTGTTTCTCGCTCTATAAATGGAGGTTAACATCTCTCTTGTCACGTGCACTGCAAGTACACAAGTAAATGTGGCATAATTCAATGTACACTCTGCCATGAAGGGGCAAGATTCTTCTTCGGTTTAGACACAAGCAGGCATCAATAAGAAGTGGGACCGGCAGGATTAAGCCACTTTAGATATCAACAGACTAATCCCAGACATATCTTTTATCTGCCAACAGATATTAGGTTTTCAAAAAAGACCTCTTCCTTTAATCAGTTGTGAACTTAATGCCTTGGATCCGCTGAGAAAAGTTGATCATTTTCTCTTTCTACAATGATCCAGACTGCTCATATCGTCAGGGAGAAACACGCAAGAGTGATACCTGAGGATCAGCACTAAAGGGGCCGCTTTGATCAAAACAATAGCAATCTTCACAGACTGGAGATGACAAGAACTCAAAGAACACAGGCCAGAATCTTAGAAATGAAGTTATTCGCTTCATGGAAGAGCCTGTGTTCTTTACTGCATGGGTAGTACCTTCAGAGCACTTCCACTGTTGTCGCCGGTAAGGTAAAGCTAAAAGTCTCATCCAGCTTCTAATGGGTGAGAAAATGGCACTTGCAGGAGTGAAAAGCAGTTATAGTTCTGGGGTGTGGCAACAGTATGGTTCTGACTTAGAATACCAGAAGGAGACTGAGGGTATGTCTGCACAGCAGGTAGGTGGTGTAGTTCCCAGCTCAGGTGGACACACACATTAGCTCTGCTCAAGCTCGCACCTAAAACCACCTGTGTGGCTACAGTGGCACAGACTCGTCGCCAGAGTACAATCCTGCCCGAGCCCCGGGTACGGTCTCGGGTGGCTAACCGGAGGCGCTGCCCATGCTGCTAGACTGAGCAGAGCCAACGCGCGTACATCTACCTGAGCTGGGAATGCCACCTCCCTGCTGTGGGCAGATGGACCCTACGTAAAGAGTGGCGTGCTGGCCAAACCCTGGTAATCTGTGGAAGGAAAATGTCTCAGCTAGACCTAGACAAATACCGCGAAGGCTGGTTTTTCCCACCCAGATTAAAACCATTTGCTTTGGCCACTGTGTTCACTTTCTATAAATGTTAAAGCAATTAGGATTCACTGGCAAAAGCACTTGCAGGAAGCTAAGGTGACACTCTCTCCTTTCAGCATTTTCCCTCCTAGTGGTTCATTTTATACACAAAGGGATCACTGCATGGCACGGTCGGGAGTCGCGGCTATGCACACCGTTCACCAGAGCCCTGGCACAAACTGCACAAGCAAGACAAGGATCCGATCTCACCCCTTGTAATGAGGCCCACGCATGCAATTGAAACCCTGACTACACACCCACAATATGGAGCAAGCGGTGTCAGGTGCCACCTGAGTTCCTTGTGCGGACCACTCATATTGCCAGTAGCCGTGCAGGGTAGGTGAGAACAGCCCAAGCAGAGCCAGGACGCTGCCTCCCGCTGGCCGCAACTGGGAAGTAATTTACCCCAGGGATAGGGCTGAGCAAGACCACGTACACCCTGGAGCAAAAGGGGGATGAATCAGAGACCCCATTGAAACTCAGCATCACAGTCCGGTTCCTGCTCTGTTCCTGGGGCAGCATATCTACAAGCTCTGTTACTCGGCATATGCAGCAAGGATCCCATTGAGCCCTGGTTTTAAACTCTGCCCATAGTCAATAAAGCTTGCAGGAGACAAACAGTTTTTTAATGTATCTGAAGTGCTTATATGGCCCCCTTTACTGTAGCAACTGAATACCTGTAACCTTTAGTGTATTTATGTCACCACGCCCACGAAAGACGGGCATGATAATAATCATTCCCTATTGTATAGATGGGGAACTCAGGCACACAGAGGGTAAGGCCCAGATCCTCTGAGGTATCGCAATGCCTAATGTCCATTGATCTCAATGGAAGTTAGGAGCCTAAAAAACTTTCAGGATCGAAGTTTAACTGACTGGCCCAAGATCACACAGGAAGCCTGTGGGGGAAGAGGGAACTGAATGCAGCTCTTGCAAGTCCTAGACTCACTAAGCCACTGGACCATCCCTTGTGCATGAGCATAAATTTTGTGGCCAAGAAAGGCAAAGGTTTAATTTTTTTTAAGCTTTCCTAGCCCTGCTTATCTGCTTCTTCTCCCTGATGGATTCAAAGCCCCAGTGATCTCTGCCAGCCTAGTCTCCTGACTTCAGAAGTTACATACATCCAGCCCCGCAGTGGAAACAATGCCATAAGCCTGCTAAGGAGGCCCATCACAACCAATGATCTCAGCTCAAATGTCAAATATTGAATATCAAATACTTGAAGCAAACTGCCCACAATCAATCCAGAGTGTGAAAGAAGAAAGGGGCAGGAAACAACCCTCCATAAAACTGAGTAACTATGAATTCTGAACAAATTACAGGGAATTTCCATCTGCTTCTAGAATGTCTGTGAGAGAAAAAAAGAGGCTAAACCAAGCAAGTGCATTATTCGTTGTGAATCACACTCTCTACTCTAGTCTCCATTCTGCGACACACCTGAAATAGGTTGCCAAGAGAAGTGAATGATAAAGAAGTTGGGTTTGAGAAACTATGGGATGTTTTCTTACATTGTAAGCTTTTGGAGGGCATGGACCATCTTTCTGTTCTGTGTCTATACAGCGCCTAGCACAATGGGGACCTGGTTCATGACGGGGCTCCTAAGTGCTACAAGAATACAAATTAATAATAGCAATGATAATAATAATGATGATGAATGGATGTGGAAATACAGTTCAACACCAGCTAATGAGAATGAATTACGTCCTGGAAGTTTTCTGTGTTCACAAGATGATTCCAGACCATCTTACAAGCAGGAGTAATAAAAATACAGTCTTGTTCTGCATACAGAACTTTCATCTCATCTTCAACTGGTATATGGTTATCTCCCCTGATAACAAGTGATCCCCATCAAATAAGTCTCCTTTGGTGGATTAGGCCTCTCTCACTGCATATAATTATTATGCAATAGAATTCTGAGTGACAGTTTCCCTTATATCAGTTCTGACTTCCAAATCCTTGGACAGCTGTCTATTCACCTATGCCAACATGTATTTGTTGTGTCAATGCTGATGCCTTGAGTTGCCACTACAGTAGATTGGCAGATTTGGCTGGGTTGTGATTTTTGTTTTCTTCTTTTTGAAAGAAGAAAAAAGAGCGGTTACCTCATCGATTTCTGAAAAGAGGAGAAGCAGCAAATTCTACCTACAGTAAAGATCACTGGGTTTGACATTTTTCAAACAAGTTATCAAATCAATATTAGTTGTCACTATACTACTATCTAAAGCGATGGGTTGATAATCTCACAAACATATTTGCAGATACAGTACATTTATTTGAAGAACTCTGCAATATATTTGAATCCATATATGATATGGTTAATTTTTTATTATACATACATCTTTGCTCAAGACCACTGCCAGTGTCAAGTATTGGCTATACAGAGTTACCCATCACTAAAGGTCTATAAAAATTACTTATTTATGTCCTCCATGATGAGGAAACCACCAAAACTCTAATCAATTTATCCATCCATCCCAAATTAAACCTCCTAAAATATCAGTTATTTTCATTACTGGCTTTGCAATTACTGGACATCCTTCATATCAACTTCCTATTGCGTTTGTCCCTTGTTTAGAGAGATCAATAGTAAAAGGTACATTTTCAAAACTGCACAGAAACTTGATTACAAGATTCCAATTCATGGCAATATTCATCTCTGTAACAAAATCATGTTACAAGGGTGGAATCCTGATTCTCCTGAAGTCAATGGCAAAACTCCCACTGACTTCAACGAGGCCAGAATTTCACCCCTCGACAATAAAGGTACGTTTACACTGTAGCTGGAGGTGTAATTACCAACTTCGGTAGACATACCTGTGTTAGCTTTGATCAAGCTAATGTGCTAAAAATAGCAGTGTATAGATGGAGAACTCAGGTGCACAGAGGATACGTGTAGTCACAGTGGTAAGACAGTTAGCCACGATCCCGTCTGGGACCCTAGATACATACTTGGCGTGGCTAGGCCCATCCTGTTACCCATGACTCTGTGGCTACCCTGCTATTTTTAGCATGCTAGCTCACTCTTCTAGGGTGGGTACATCTGCCTCCAGCTCCAGTGTGGACATTACCTAAGATTTACTCAGGGGTTGCAAAGGGTCTAATAAACTGCCACGGTCAGCCTACAAATTTCTCTGAATTATTGGCTGCAAGAGGGAATTTTCTGGCGTTCAATTTAATTTCTACTGATCAGATTCTCTTCCCTGTGCAGGGCAGCCACACTTTTTGGTGACTACAATTACATGAATTTCTAAGGGAAAATGTATTGTTTGAAGACTATATTGATGCCAAACATCCTGCAACATAGCACACAAAGGTGTGACAAGGTACATTCTTGTATGTTAATGTATTCAAAGTACAGACCATATCAGAGATGGAAAAGAACAATTAGGTCATCCATTCCATTCTCCATCCCATGGGTCTTCTCTTCAGAAGGTTTATTAGAGCTTTGTACAGTATAAGGGCTTGTCTACAGGGGGACACTAAGGATAGTTAATCCAAATTAACTCAATGTGCAAGGTTAAAGTGGATTAGTTAAACAATGCTAAGACCCTATGTGGATGCTCTCATTCAGAATTAAAGTAACATTAATTCAATTTACTTTAAATCACCTTGGAAGGCACCCCTTAACTTTTAAACACGTGAGTAGCCCCACTGAGTTAAAGGGAAATAGGTGCATGCTTAAAGTTAAGCATAAGCTTAAGTCTTTGCAGGATGCAGACCTTATTTTGCAGCCTCCACATTTCTTTAAAAGTATGTTAAATATGCTATACATTATTGGCCAAAGGAAAAAATAAAAAAATATATGAGAGTTTGCTTTTTCTTTTTTACACAGCAAAATCTCGAAGACAGCGAAGAAGAAGAGAAATGGGTTTGGCTACTCTCTCTGAAATCTTAAGAGTACTCAGCCTGAGGAATGGAAAACATTTACTTCTCTTTACTGATGAAAGGAAATCAGTGTACCAGGACAGTTAGCTGGGGTGAGGCTAGATACAACTCTCACACACCTCAGGATATCCATACCCAAAGGGATCAGACCGGGTAACGAAGAGGAATGCAGTTTTATACACATTTTACAGTCATAGAAATGCTAGAGGATTCATTGGCAAAGTAAAGCGTATCATAGCATAAGATGTCATGGTTTGTAGGT
Source organism: Malaclemys terrapin pileata (assembly GCF_027887155.1). Taxonomy (NCBI): domain Eukaryota; kingdom Metazoa; phylum Chordata; order Testudines; family Emydidae; genus Malaclemys; species Malaclemys terrapin. The sequence continues at coordinate 138,980,978 of NC_071509.1, forward strand.
GCAGAAACTAGAAATGTACAGATGTACAGAGGGGACCTTAAACATAAATGTGTGTTTTGTTTTAATGTCTCTGTGTGTATTATATGCATATAAATCATGGCAAATCCTGCATTACTGCAACATTAAGACTGCAAAATTAAACGCACAAAAATCAGGAGATAAAAAGAAGTGTTCCTTATTGCAAAGTTAACTCATTCACATTGCACATACTGCTTTATAAGCTTCACTGGATCTATAGTCAAGGTAACAGGACAAATTGCACTATTATCCTGATCCTGCAAAGACTCTGAGTAATAATAATAATACCTAGTGCTTTTCATCAGTAGATCTCAAAGCTCTTTACATCCCCATTTTGCAGATGGAGAAATTGAAGCACATAGAGAGGGAGTGACTTACCCAACGTCTCCCAGCAGGCTCGTGGTAAAGCCAGGAATGGAAGCCCAGTCCAGTGCTCTATCCACTAGGACAACTAGCAGTGCATAAAGTTAAGCTGGCTTGTAAGTCTTTGCAGAATCAGGCCCACAGCTTGCAACTGGTCATCACTTTATGACAAATGTCCCCTTTCACCTGAAGTTTTCCATGACTGGTCTCAGCCATCAGGTAGATTTGGGGGGAAAGTTTGAAGAAAACTCTTTCCTTATTTCTGAGTTACCTGAGGAGGGTAAAATATAACTGTTCCACTTTAAATGAGAACTCTAAAGATTGGGGGGGGGGGAGTTGTATATGGAAACTCCAGGTTAGCTGAACACCCAAGGCACAATTTGGCATATTCTCTGTACAGACTCCTACTAAAGTACATGGACGCTCTACAGGAGGAGGATTTACAGGGATGGGTCCCAAAAAAACTGAAACTTCACCTGTGGCAAATCCTCTGTGACAAATAGGTGCTGTGAGAGTTGGACAAAAATATTTTAAAATTAAGAAATGATAGAATCATAGAAGTATAGAACTGGAAAGGACCTCAAGAGGTCATCTTGTCCAGTCCCCTGCACTCAAGGCAGGGCTAAGTATTATCTAGACCGTCCCTGATTGGTGTTTGTCTAACCTGCTCTGAAAAATCTCCCCATGACGAAGATTCTACAACATCCATATGCAATTTGTTCCAGTGATTAACTACCCTGATAGAAGTTTTTCCTAATGTCCAACCTAAACCACCCTTGCTGCAATTTAAGACCATTGCTTCTTGTCCTATCCTCAGAAGTTAACAAGATCAATTTTTCTCCCTCTTCTTTGTAACGATCTTTTATGTACTTCAAAACTGTTTTCAGGTCCCCTCTCAGTCTTCTCTTCTCCAGGGGGGAGGGAGAGCTCAGTGGTTTGAGCATTGGCCTGCTAAACCCAGAGTTGTGAGGTAGTTGGTCCTGCTAGTGAAGGCGGGGGGCTGGACTCAATGACCTTTCAGGGTCTCTTCCAGTTCTATGAGATAGGTATAGCTCCATTATATTTTTTTTTAGACTAAACAAACCCATTTTTTTAATCTTTACTCATAGGTCATGTTGTCTAGACCTTTTATAATCGTTGTTGCCCCCCTCTGGGTTCTCTCCAATTTGTCCACATCTTTCCTGAAATATGGACCCCGGAACTGGACACAGAACTCCAATTGAGGTCTAATCAGCGCAGAGTAGAGCGGAAGAATGACTTCTTGTGTCTTGTTTACAACATTCCTGCTAATACAGCCCAGAAGGATGTTTGCTTTTTTTTGCAACAGTGTTACACTGCTGACTCATATTTAGCTTGTGATCCTCATTAAGGAATAACACCAGTGGATGGTAGCCCCTCCCCCTGAGTGGGGCTTCAGCCCTCCCCGTTTTTCTCCTCTGGGCATTTGCTCTTACTAATACTTGGAGCAGCTTGATTTAAGCAGGCACATTTCCCGGTGGGAGTTGTTTCTGAACTGCCTGCTGCACTAGAGAGTTGTACTCCATCTCAAGGTACACCATCTCACCTGTGCCATCTGCTTTGGCCAGTTGCCAGGCAGGGAGCTGGGTTTGGAGGAGTCTGGGAGATTTAGGAGGTGGGGGTGTGGCTTAGTTATAAACATTTGGTAATTATTAGTTAACCTTAACCCTTTCTTTCCTCAGCTCCCATCTTCCTGTTCTCAGTAAAACCCCCTCCCTTATACTGTTACTTTGGGTACACCATTCCTTTGCTGGGGTTACATTTATTTACTTTTATGGTCCTGGGGACTGGACTATACCCTCCTTGCCAGCTTGCAGCATTAGCATTGATTTTCTCAAGGGAGACCACCCATGGGTATCTGGACAAGTGAGAATCCTCTGAGTGGAGGCACCAGGTGCCAGAAAGGAACACAAGTCCCAAACCTTGAGAGGAGAAGCTGCTCCAAGAAGAGAAAAAGGGGGTGGGCTTAAGCCACACCAAGGGGGACAGGCTACCCCCACATGGCATTATTCCTGAATGAGGATAAGCCACATGTGTCATTCAGTAGTTTTTGAGCGACCAATGTGCACAGAAGCTTTACTTTACTTTTTTAAAGTGAAAATACATGTGCACAGGCGGAACAGGCGCAGCCAAAGCAGGGACTGCTCCATGGGGAAGAGGGGCTAAAATGGGACCCAGCTGTAGCCACCCCTCTCCCATATCCCACCCCAACCCAGATCTGTGTAAGGTAGACCCCTCCCCTGCACTCTGGGGGCACCAGGAACCAGGTGGTGCTTCCCCGCCACCTCTCCAAGTGGCCTTAGAAGGAGAACATCAGAGAGGAGCCGACTGGAAATTCCAGCCTATAGGGGCAGGAGCAGCCAAAGCAGAGACCTCAGGACGCTCAGAGAACTTCCTACGGTTCTGATGGGTGATTGGCCTGTGCTGATTGGCTGTTTGCTCCAAACCCCCCACGCCCTCTCTGTGTTCTCCTCAGCTTCACTTCACACCTGCCCCTCGTACCCTCTTCTCCCCTGTCATGTGCCCCATCCCTTTGCCCTTCCATTTAGCTGATCCCCTCCTAATTAAAACCAAGCTCCCCCACCTCGAAAAGTGGAACCAACACACTATTTGCCATCACCTCATTATTCACGCTGCTGGTGTGCTCCACCCCTACCCCCACCTTGTGTTTCTCTTGTCTATGTATATCGTAAGCTGTTCAGGGAAGGGACAATCACCTACCCTGAGTTTGTACAGCACCTCACACAATGGGGTGCCAGTCTTGGCTGGCCCTTAGGTATTATAGTCATAAACACGATTAATAAATATTAACAATACTACTAATAATATATACAAAAAACTGTCTTCCCCATTTGGATAACTCAAAAAGTGGCTGAAATAATTTTCTCCAATCTTTCCCCCAATTTTCTAGTGAGTTTCTGCCCCAACCATTCTTGAAAGTTGTAAGCAATGGAAAGCGGAATTATAATGTTATCCTGTAGCCTTAACTAGAGAATTTGCTGCCACAAAGGCTAGAGCGATCGGATACACAGACACAAGAACAGCACCAGACATTCAGTCAAACAACTTGACAGATTTATAAAAACACTAGAAATACCTGGACATAGGCCCTGCAAGAGCGCTCCCTTTTCTGAAGCTGAATCCATAAAGACAGCAGATTAAAGACAGAATAGAAAAAACAAGTTAGTGACAGAAGAAAACAAGGGAAAAAAATAAAGAAACCATCTACACAAAAACTATCATTTCGCTGTTGATGAGTTTCTAGGAGAACATGCACGCTAAGCAGCAGTGGAACGCTGTAAGGACTGGCTCTAGAAACAGTTGGTTAGTTTTTTTCAGGAAAGCACAGACTGGAAACTGCCACACAGCTGTTAGTTACGGCAGCAGGCCTTGAGGCAAACTGTAACTATTCTGTAAGCTAAATTTACCTTGCAAATTTGAAATCAAACATTGCACATGTCGGACAATGCCAGAGATTTCGAGCCTTGTTCTTATTTGCACAAGGCTCCTTTACATTGGTCTGACAGCGTAAAGGGCTGTTAAAGAGGTGTCAATTACAGTTAAATGAGAATCAGGCTGAATATTTCAGGCTATTTTATCTTTGGGCTTGCCGACACAGTGCTGGGTGTGTGAGCTAACTGGGCCATGGAGCTGCTGCTGGCACATGCTAAAATCTCCCTAGTGTCTGTTAACGTAGTTAAAATTTTAACAAAAGAAAACAATGCTCCACCATCACCCCAGTTCGTTTCAATTCATGTTACATCAACTTGTATGCAAAAAATAAGAGCCCCGTTTTCAGGCCAAGTCCTGAGCGAAGTCCTTTCGGTGGACTTGCACATTTCTCCTAAAGATTAAATGAATATTTGATGGCTGTTGCTTGCTTTCTTTTGCTCTCTCTGACTAAACAGAACAAAACGCAAAGTCTTTGCTAATTACTTTTTCTTTTCTTTTCGGGGCATTATCCTTGATCAGCAAAGGGGATAATGGAGCAGTGACTCTGCTGCCTATTGTTTGCCCAATAACTACTTCCAGCTTTAATCCATGCGTTCTTAAATGAACATAGAGCAGTTGCTCCTCTAAAGAATTAAGTGGGGAATGAGAGCAAGTAAATTACTGAGCCTGTCATTCGCATCACTGACTCGTATCACTGATTTGCAGGCCTCCACACACTCCAGAATTTTAATGTGCAGCACAATTGATTTGTACTAGTTGACTGTGGAAACCTAAGGGGGAAAACTGCTAGAGGGGACCACAGGAAGGCAAGGCAGAGTTAGAAACACACTGTCTTGTTATGTTCTTCCCCCCTCTAGCTACAACCACATTTTCATAGAAATGGAGAAATGTCAAAAGGTGAAATAGACAAGGATTAAAAACATATGTTTTGCAAAGCAAAGGTGACTGGATGCTGTACGTAGCTAAGCAATATTCAAAGTAGCAAGCAAATGAGAATCATGTAACCAGTTAGTATGTGACAGTAATTGCCAGTTTTACCCAATGTTGTCAGGTATCAACAGAATTTCGTATCTAAAAACTTTGCAGTAGGTCTGTAATACACACTGTTATGGCCCTGTAACAGTTAATGCCCGCACTGTTATAGGAGAGCTTGAAGCAATATTAATTAATAGCATCAAGTTAACCCAGCCGACAGCACATGCAAAGAACAGGATGCACAGAACTTTAACTCCTAGAGTTGGTTTTGGTTTCGCTATAACAATCCAAAGATCCTTTGTGCTTAAAACAGCGTAAATCGACAATAATAATGCATATCAAAGAGAGAACTTTGCTTTTCATAGAATTATTTGGGTTTGCATCCCAAAATACAGTAAACACAGAAAATATCTCCTCAATATATGTTCCATTCTATATGCATCCGAAGAAGTGGGCTGTAGTCCACGAAAGCTTATGCTCTAATAAATTTGTTAGTCTCTAAGGTGCCACAAGTACTCCTGTTCTTCTTTTTTAGAAAATATCTGGTGTATCTGTGATTCCCCCTCCCCACCCCAGACTCAATCTAATCTTGGAACCAAGTTCTGCTTGTAGTTACACAGATGTCTCTGCCATTAAAGCCAATGGTGTAACTCGGAGCAGAATTTGGTACCTCGTTTTAATAGTACGGTCTACATAACTGTGTATAAAGAACAGGAGTACTTGTGGCACCTTAGAGACTAACAAATTTATTTCAGCATAAGCTTTCGTGGGCTACAGCCCACTTCTTCAGTCAATCTGAGGGATCTATTCTTTGTCTTAAGGGCCAATGCAAGGTCTATATGAACTACCACTTTAATTCCATATAGGTCCTATTTTGTGGGCTAAACTGATACTTAAGTGATGTGAAAGCCCTAGGATGACATTTTACACAGGAGTGGATTTCACCTTAAAGGAGCAAATTTATTTGTATGAACTCCACAGCTAAGAATTCAACTATCAACCACTTCCCGATCTTTAACATTTAAATTGCCATCAAGAGAACAATATTTTCCATCTAGACATCACAGGAACTACACAGTAATCATATGATACAAAAGGTAGCCCTGGAAAAAGTTAGACATAAAAAGAACTGTCCAATGTTAAATTACCTTGCCAGGTTGTGCTATTTTAAATAAAAGTGTTTTGCTAATTAACATTCACTTTGTCATTTCCAAATACCTTTCCCCTCCTCCCGTCAAGGTAAATTCATTGACTAGGATTTTTATAAACCCAGATCCCTCATTGTGTGGTTTAGAGTATGAGGGGCATTTCACAAATGGATTCAGCAATAGATTCACTGGGCAAAATTCCACTACCAGTCGCATAGGTGTAAATCCAGAAGATTTCCAATTGCCTCAACAGAGTTTCTCTCGAGTTGCACTCATGCATGGTAGCTGGGAACAAAATCAGCCTCATGGAGTTTATTCTGCTAAGCATTTGAGTGCAGACATTTTCCAACATTAGCAGCACACCTGGCATTAACAACTGTTCCACAACTCGACAGACTAAAAATACATTGCAAATGAAAACGGCCATGTGCTCCCATCTACTCAGAAAGAATCACATTCTAACACTGGCAATAGCGAGGCCTTCTAACACCTCTCTGGAGAAAGCACAACTCCTGCTTATCCTCCTCACCGTTCCCAAGGCCTTCGCGTCTTACCTTGTTTAAACTGCGCGCAGCACTGTCTTTCCCACCTGGAGTCAGGTTTCGGAGCTGCACATCCAGCAAGCCCACCAGTTGGTCCATGGCTCGGACTGAATACGTGATGTCTCCAGCGTTCAAGTGATTTTTTGTCTGCTCTGCAAGCTCTCTGGCAATGTTGGCAGCTGTCTCCCCGGACTTCAGCTAGGAGTTGAAGGACAGGAGAAAACGGAAAGATGTTTCACTGTTCCTGGCTAAGTGGTAAAAAGTGTAGAAGGAAAAGGACCCTATTTTCTCCTTTTAGATGCATGCATAAGGCTCATTGTACCATCAGCTTGGATCTTTGCTGTGAATGTAAATATCGTCAATTACCCCTATGTTTTAATCTGTCTCAGTTTGCAAGTAGGCTAACCTAAATTACTCATTTTCCTGTGAAAGACAGCTGTGTGTCAGAGTGGGCAAAGCAGAAAAATTAAAGGGTGATGCAAATGTTTAACAATTTTATGCAATTTTTCCCTGCAGCAATGCAGCAATTTTGTATTTTATTTTAATCATTCTGCAGTCCCCCCTACACACAGCAAGTTAAGACAGCAAACTGTTTTGCAAAATGAAGGTTCAAGCAGGAAACACAGCACAAGAGATTTCATGATTTAAAATCAGTGGTGCTGAATCTGATTAAACACACACTGCTTTCTTGCCAGTGTGACTGCACTGACTTCAGTGGAGTTGCTTCCCCATTTCCACCAGTGCAGTGAGATCAGAATCAGGCCCTATAACTCCACGGTACTGGAATCTGTGGGCACGGTATTCCTTTGTACTGTAAATTTGCCAGCAATTATTGTAACAAAAATAAAGATGTGGAGGTGGGAAAGTAGGTGCAGCTGCCTTAAATGGAATTACACAATGGAATTCCTGTTTTCTTCAGCCATACGGTAACATCTCAATACCTGCCCTCGCACAATCAGTGTGCAACTATGCATGGGCTTATCATCAAAATAACAGTATCTCTCAAGCCCAGCAGATTACTTGATGATGAAGAAAGAAGTTACATTTCAGCTACTGGTCTCCACAGCAAAACTGACTTCTCATAAAAAGGAACAAAATTAGACTGCTATAACCCACATTAACGAGGAAACAAACAGCAATTTTCATAACTTTGATTTAATAAGTAGAAGCGTATTCAGCCATTCAAGGCACTGCTGAAAAGAAGAGCCGTTTAATACGTTGGCCATTGCTGCAATTTGGGAGCCATATTAAACAGCGGGAGTGCTTCACCTCAATCACTTTACTGTTTAATCTTAAAGCTTGAATTTAATGGCTTACTGCATCTTCTGACTGGCAGCATGAAAACACACAAAGTCAACTTCAAACAAGGGACCAAGCTTTCCTGTGCCATCACAGAGGAGCCTCCAGTAGGGACCGGCAAATAGGCTATTTGGAATATACTGGAGTTTAGAGATTTTAATACCTGCATCATTAACAGACTCCTGAATCTCAGTATCACCTAAACCAAACCTGAACCTGGCATTGCCCTGGCACATTCGTTTCCTTTTTGGGCTTTCATCCTTACCTTGAGCTGTTTTACCTTGCTGGCTTTGTACTGGGGCGAAGGGAAATTGTACAGAAGCGGGTATAAACCAAGTTACAAATTCCCTCCAGGGTGAAAGGCCACTATCGAATTATCGTCCAATAGACAAAATCAGATATTTCTCTTGTTCGCCCATTTTGGGTGCCTATGTAAATGCTGGATTGTAGAAACAGAAATAGCAGGCAGAGCTTCTGTCTCCATGTAAATCAATTAACTGTCTTTATAAATGAATAACTACCATCAATTCAACAGCAACGACTGTCTGATTTAATGAAACCAGAGTGAAGATGCTCATATACTCATCTTCAGAGAATTGTTCTTTCCATTAAAACAATGACAACTTATATTCAAGGATTAAATTATTTTAACCTTACTGTTCATGCATCTCATACCACCAAGACCAGGTTCTACTTTTAAAAGGTGCCTGCCACTCTCTGCTCTGATGAGCAGTCAAAGAGCTCTGCATTCTAGTATGGTGGCTGACTTCTTGTCCTCTTCAAATACTGCTAGTAGTCTTGCAGAATGGTAACAGCTATTCCACACATTCCTCCCTTTTGTTCTAAAACAATTCATTTAAAACTTTTATCTTTCATTTCCTCTAATTCCTAAAATAACTGGTGACCTTCAATGAGTCACTGGGGCTTATAAAATTAGTGTGTGTGTGTGTGTGTGTGTGTGTGTGTGTGTGTGTGTGTGTGTGTGTAGTTGAGCCGGTAGATGGTTTCAGAAACTTGTACGTCCACCATATTGTTAGTGAGCCCAGTGGTTCTAGGCCACATGTGTTTGTATCCTTCCAGGTGCCACAGGTCATTGTGTTTAAAGTAGGTCTCCACGTTGTAATGAAGATGAGTCCGCCAAATACAAGAGTCCTCTTCCTTTGCAGTCAGGACTTCGTTTTATTCAGTTTCAGTGCATTGTCCCTAGCAACCTACGGAATTTTATACAGGCCTGTCATTGGGTTCTTATTCTGTGTTGTCCCAAATGATAAAAGCATCTATGCGGCCCAGGAGCTGCTACACCGTTCTATAGAATATAACAGAGGCTAAACAAACACCAAAGCAGAGGCGTTGGAAATGGTGCCTGTCAAAAGACATTAAAATGCCATCAAGAACTCTCTTGAGTTAGGAACATTTGCCAAAACTAATCTGATGCATCCAGAAGGGTGAAGACTTTGAACCCTGACATTTCCCCCCCAGATTTCACGTCTGGCTAGCATGTGCTAGAGCTCCCGCCTCACGCTGGCATATTCAGGCCCAAAAGTTTTCTCCAACCACTGCCAGCAAAATGCACCCAGAGTCTGTAGGTTCCTCCACTGTAAGTTGCTCCTCACAGCCACAGGAAAGGTGCTGGCTGCACATATGATAAAAAAGGCGCACAGTCTTAAGGCCACTTGCCATGTTACTGTTAATGTCCCTAAATCCTTTAAGCATTTTTCCACTTAAGTTATGGTGTTCTGAGTCAAGTCCTGTTATACATAGATTCTAGGACTGGAAGGGACCTCGAGAGGTCATCGAGTCCAGTCCCCTGCCTTCATGGCAGGACCAAATACTGTCTAGACCATCCCTGATAGACATTTATCTAACCTACTCTTAAATATCTCCAGAGATGGAGATTCCACAACCTCCCTAGGCAATTTATTCCAGTGTTTAACCACCCTGACAGTTAGGAACCTTTTCCTAATGTCCAACCTAAACCTCCCTTGCTGCAGTTTAAGCCCATTGCTTCTTGTTCTATCCTTAGAGGCTAAGGTGAACAAGTTTTCTCCTTCCTCCTTATGACACCCTTTTAGATACCTGAAAACTGCTATCATGTCCCCTCTCAGTCTTCTCTTTTCTAAACTAAACAAACCCAATTATTTCAGCCTCCCTTCATAGGTTATGTTCTCAAGACCTTTAATCATTCTTGTTGTTCTTCTCTGGACCTTCTCCAATTTCTCCACATCTTTCTTGAAATGCAGTGCCCAGAACTGGACACAATACTCCAGTTGAGGCCTAACCAGCGCAGAGTAGAGTGGAAGAATGACTTCTCGTGTCTTGCTCACAACACACCTGTTAATACATCCCAGAATCATGTTTGCTTTTTTTGCAACAGCATCAAACTGTTGACTCATATTTAGCTTGTGGTCCACTATAACCCCTAGATCCCTTTCTGCCGTACTCCTTCCCAGACAGTCTCTTTCCATTCTGTATGTGTGAAACTGATTTTTCCTTCCTAAGTGGAGCACATTGCATTTGTCTTTGTTAAACTTCATCCTGTTTACCTCAGACCATTTCTCCAATTTGTCCAAATCATTTTGAATTATGACCCTGTCCTCCAAAGCACTTGCAATCTTGAATATCATGCGAGACCGTATCAAACGCCTTACTAAAGCCTAAGTATACCCCATCCACCGCTTCTCCCTTGTCCACAAGACTCGTTATCCTATCAAAGAAAGCTATCAGATTGGTTTGACACGATTTGTTCTTTACAAATCCATGTTGGCTATTCCCTATCACCTTACCACCTTCCAAGTGTTTGCAGATGATTTCCTTAATTACTTGCTCCATTATCTTCCCTGGCACAGAAGTTAAACTAACTGGTCTGTAGTTTCCTGGGTTGTTTTTATTTCCTTTTTTATATAGCCCTTTTCCAGTTTTCTGGAATCTCTCCAGTCTGCCATGATTTTCCAAAGATAATAGCTAGAGGCTCAGACACCTCCTCTATTAGCTCCTTGAGTATTCTAGGATGCATTTCATCAGGCCCTGGTGACTTGCAGGCATCTAACTTTTCTAAGTGATTTTTAACTTGTTATTTTTTTATTTTATCTGCTAAACCTATCCCCTTCCCATTAGCATTCACTATGTTAGGCATTCCTTCAGACTTCTCAGTGAAGACCGAAACAAAGAAGTCATTAAGCATCTCTGCCATTTCCAAGTTTCCTGTTACTGTTTCTCCCTCTTCACTGAGCAGTGGGCCTACTCTGTCTTTGGTCTTCCTAAAATAAACATCAGTTCCAATGGCTAGCCTGATTCCAGGCCTAAGATATGTATTCCAGGCCTTGTAACAATTTCAGCATTTACTTCTCTGTATGTCATATATCAGGGTGATACGGCATCTTCCCGATGCAGAAACAGGGCAATGTGTGTTCTCAGGATATTTGCTTATTTCATAAATTGGCATCTCTCAGTCAGAATGTGTCACAGTCATACCGGTAACACCTTAATTTCAGTACCTGCGTCCACTTTATATGCAATTTCCATTCCCTGGGCTTTAAGGGTAATAGGCCAGTCTTTGCCAATGACGACTGCGATATGGAATCGCTGTACAGCTTTTCACCACTGAGGTTATCAATGTAATCCTTCAAAGCATTTACCTTTTCCTTTTGCCTGCATGGGTTTGCAAATTGGTTGCACTCACAACAAATGCTGCACTTTTGGCCAGATGCTAGACAGTCTGTATGTGCATATTCACTTCGTCAATTCCTACACAGACATCACCCTGCCTTCTGGTTTTGTGCTCTTCCTTGTGCTGACTGCGACCCCCTGGGTTTTCTTCTCATGTCTGTCCTTTGTGCCCCTCTGAGCGATACCCTCATGTGTGCTTCCTTGACTCTCCGCTTCATGGAAAGCTTGTGACTGCAGTTTGGCTTGTTCCATTGCTTCGCAGATCCGTATGGCTGTTTTTAGGGTTAGCTCACCATCTCTCAGCAAACTTCCTTCCCCAAAGCTCACTGCCATCCTGTTTCTAATGGGGAAATATGTCAGTGGGGCCAAAAATAAATATCACACAAATGTCTCTTGAGCTTCCAGGCTATAAAACTCTTTTCAACCACATCTTTGCTGTTATCGTTCTCATGCGGAAGAGGAGTCTTTTATGACTTACTTTCTTCCAGAGCACACAACAATCTTCAAGCTGTGCTAGGACTCTATCAAAATTAGAACCACCCACAGGTAAGAGCTGGAAACTATTACAACTACATAAGGCCTCTGCACCAGATGAAGTTAACATTAGGGTCACTTTTCTGGCATCACTCGGGTTTCCATTCACAATAGTCAGATCTAGTCAAAACCTGTCTTTAAAATGCTTCAGTGAATCCACCTCTGTTTACAACTGTAATCAGCAACTACATTATCTAATGATTACTTCACATATATCTAACAGCAGGCAAACCAGAGCTTGCACTTAGGTGCAGCCTGGAGCTATCTATTACGCTGAGCAGTCACAAAGTCGAGCTTCTATAGAAGACGATCATCTATTGACCACTACAGGCATCTCCCACAGCCTTGCACAATAACAATCAGAACAAACAAATTAGCGAGACAAACACCATTGATCAGAGGTGTCAAACACCTCGCCTGTTTGATACACTCATGTGTCCTACATATGCTTTCATTTCAAATACGTTTCTAGCCCTCACAACCGTGAAGTTAACCTTCCAAATTAGAAGCAAGGATTGTCTTATTGGGTACCTCTACACAGCAAAGAAAAACCCATGGTACCAAGTCTCAGAGTCTAGGTCAACTGACTCGGACTTGCAGGGCTTGGACTGTGGGGATTAAAATCACAGTGTAGACATTCTCACTTTGGGCTGGAGCCCGGGCTCTGAGACCCTTCCCCCTGGTTGGATTTGAGAGCCTGGGCTCCAGCCTGAGCGGAAACGTCTAACTGCTAATTTTAGCCTCATGAGTCCGAGTCAATCGACCCAGGCCCCGAGACTTGACGCCGCGGGTTTTTCTTTGCAGCGTAGAAGTACCTCTTGAGTCTGCAGATAGTCAATCAATAGCTGAGGGAATGCTGACACCCCCACTCCTTGTTCATATAACTGGAGTGTGTGTTGACTCTGAAACCTAATGACAACACTCTCCATGGTATCATTAACCATTTAATTGCCGATCATTTTATCAGCTGGACCGGGGAACAGGCTGGGTGAGAAGCCCATGCAGGTGGGGACTGGGAGCAGTTGCAGGGAACAAGATGCAGAGGGAAGAAAATTAAGAGAGACAAACAAAGAGAGAGATGGGGGACGAAGACAGAGAAAGGAGGATGGAGAAAGGAGAGAGAGAAAGGGCAGAAATAGCTGTGGTCTTAAGGTGAGAATACTTTCCCACTGAGCGAGGCTGAATAGGACATAACTCCTAATAATGAAGATGACAGTAAAGGTTTACCCGGGATTTTCCTAACTAGGAACCTAAAGTTGAATTTGGCAATCTTCACTTAGGCTCCTAAGTCAGTAACAACATTCACAAAGTATTGAACATCCCACCACTGCCACCAACTTTATTCAGAGCCACTGCTCAGCACTTTGGCCAAGATGCCTGAACATGGACTTAAGAGCCAACTTCAGACTCCTCCATGGCTTTACTTACCATACTAAGCAAGGGATTTTCAAAAGTAGCTAAGGGATTAAAAGTTAATATGACATGGGCTCCGGCATCACTTGCATGAATCTGAAAACCTCCACAAGGGCCATGAGCTACACTTTATCTTTGTGCGACCCCCTCTTGATACCCATGGGAGATCCTTTAAGGGTAGCAGAGGTGCCCAAGTTCAGTCCAGGGACCAGGTTATAAAATGGAATTTGGCCTTCTCCAAAAATGAGTTTCAAACCCCTGCATAGAGAATGATAGATATAGTACACCTACCCACCTATGTCTGCATGTACACACACACACTGAGTGATAGACAGACATACCACAGACAGACAGACACTTTCGACTGGCCAGAGGTGAAGAACCAATGACAAACAAATTGAAATACTTTATGCAAAGAATTTCATGAAATTTGTATAATTATGAAATGTATTGAATCCATTATATGACAAATAAAAATGCCTACATAGATAGACAGATTCCACCCACTGTGCTGTGAAGATTGGCATTGCATCCCAATACCTGTATAACTAGCACACAATTTCACGTCCCACAATGCACCTTCCCTGTACCATAAGCATATAGCCACATTCATTCCAACGTGCACTCCTAGAATATCGTCTTTAAAATTCTGGGGTCCATACGCACACTGGATAGCCATCTAATTCAAACTCGCACTTAACATTCATTATGTAACTGCTGTGCAGCAACAACAGCACAGCTGAGAATTCCCAAATATCGCCTGCTCATAGACTCCTTAGGGAAACACAACAGAATTTTGAAAGCGATGTTCCACAAACCAAAGGAAGAAAAATAAACCTTAATGGGTGAGGCTTCTTTTCCTAAAGAAAGGCAATTCTTGTATAAAAGCCCTATCTTATACAGTGGAGTTGCATCATAGGTGCATTTATCTTACGCAATTTTAACTATACGCGCTCGCCAAAACAAAAAACAAAAAAGGGAAAAATAACAATTTAAATACTGTACCTGTAGTGTGGGCGATTCCGCCCGCCATTCCACTCAATGAGCGTTTGACTATATGTGATTTTCACCTTACGTGCTGACTTCAGAACCTAACCCCCATGTAAAATGTGACTCCCCTGTAGTCCTTATGCATGTAGAACTCCCATTGGTGTCAATAACTGAATAAGCACAAAGTAAAGATTACATATTTGGCCCTATGGAGCATGTCCCTTAACAGTGAGTATGTCTCGTCTAAGTAGCTTTCCTGCTGTCCCTGTCAGGCTGACAAAACCATGTGTTTGGTTTTGTTTTTTGTAGATCCTGTTCTTGATACATTTGGGCCCTGATTCTGATTGGGAGCTCTAGGTGTGATCACGATAGAAACATTACAAATGGGCCCAAGACTTGGAGAAGACAGAAACGGGAGCACAGAAAGATGGACAGTGTTTTCGCCGACCTCATCCAAACAGCCGGTGGTGGAGGGGAAAGAGGGAGGGAAGCTGAGGAGGGAGAGATGGCTGAGCAGAGGGAACTCATTTTTCTCGCTCTGTTAACAAATTCCTACCACACACAAATCCCTGCCCTGCCCCCCAGTCCCTGCCCAATCTCCCTTGCTCAGAGACGTGCCTCTTTCTTGCATAGGTCACCTCAGGCTTCTGCAATGGTGTCACTGTTAAGGTGACACACAAATCTTTGTCTGTCTTTGTATTTGGTATACAGTAATGTGAACAAGCAAGCTGTGTACCCTGGATATATATATATATATATATGTGTGTGTGTGTGTGTGGGGGGGGGTTAATTGTATTTAAATGTATTTTATTTATTCATTTTTTCGTTTCCTGCTTGTTTACTTTCCGCTCCTATCTAAGAGAAATGGCCCGGAATATTCTGATGCAAAGGAGGCTGTTTTTTCACACGGCTAGAAGATGAGATAAGGAGACAGTTGTTCTCCCAGGCAGCACCCACAACTAAAACGGCCGCCGGGACATCTTCAGAGAAATCACACACTGGGCGGAAAGGCTGTGACTGATGAAAGCAAGCGGTAAAACAAACAGCGTCAGGCTGATAACATGACCTCAAAATCAGGACAATGCAACGGATCCAAAGATGACCCTTCTGCTGCTTCTTACTACATGTAGCAGTGCATAACTCAATACATTTGGCAAGTTTATTCTCCTGCTGTGTTATGAGGGCACTGTAGGCATCTACAATAGAGTTAAAGTAAATGTCAGGAGGCCAATGAATTGCCGCGGTGGATATCCATTCCGAATCCCCATCAAGCACAATGACTGTAATGGAAGCTAATACAGGATTGTAAAACTTTTAATACTATGCTCTGTGTGGGTCAATGGCTGGTGCATAGTAAGAGCAAATGCTCCTAAAATCAGCATAAGGAGTCAGTGATGTTTTTTTATTGTGTGGGGGCCAGCCTATTTTTAGGGACACAAAATTAAGAGGCCCGATCAACTAAAGCTCTTAACGGTTTCCCTGAATGCTGTATGGGGGACTCCCACCCTCTGCCTCTATAGCCCGGATCCCAGAGACAACAGTAGGAGGAACTCTAATGGGACAGGAGCATGAGGGCCGGGAAGAGGGAGCATGCAGGCAGAGCCCATCTCTGCCAAAGGAGTATTTCTCCCAATGCTGCCACCTCCTCCAAGCAGGGCTGCCCTCCCCCACGTCTCTGGCAGGAGAGGCAGAGGGGAGAACAGAACCATGGAGATCCATCAGTGAACGTAGGAAGGTGAGCCGGCTGTGCTCCCTGTCACTGCAGCAGAGCTGGCTTCAGTTCCCGTGGCCTGCTCTTCCTCTTGCCCATATCCCTGGGCTCCTAGAAAGGAGCCCGGGCAGCAGGATGTATCACATGCAGCTGCAGCCGTGTTGGAAAGCAGGCCAGGGAAGGCCCTGGGTGGCTTCTGGAGATGAAAGGCCCCTTCTGCAGCTTTGGAGAAGTGCAGGAGAAAGCTGGCAGTGGTTCCTCCCCATCCACCCCTCACACCTAGCAACAGCCCTTCTGGATTTTACCCCTGGGATTCTCTCTCTCTCACACACACACACACCAAGGTGGCTGGGCCTTTACAGCCAGGTTAGCAGAAGAGTCCAGCAGTGCCCACTTAGACACCTAAACCAGGGCTACAGCCCTTTGGAGTCAATGGGAGTTTTTCCACTGACCTCCGTGGATTTCAGATCAGGGCCCTACATAGCTGGATTTTCAAAAGAGCTCAGCTCCCACTTAGGCACCTAATGAAAGCGCCAAGTCTTCCGAAGTGCTAAGCTCCCATGAAGAAGAATGGAGCTGCTTGGAAGCAGATGGCTTTGGGGAACCCGTCGTCAATGCTGAGGACTTTTGAAAACCCGGCCCTTAATTTTCAGCCTGTTTTGAAAGCGCCTCACAAATGAAACGGAACAACTCCACTGCCCAAATGACATCTGGGGTGTGAAATAAAATAAGCCTAATCTTGATGGGGATTTCATCAGTCCAGGTTATTATTCCCCCCCGCCCTGCACACGGCTAATGGCCCAGCCATCTTCAGCAAGCTGCAAGAGGACTCCCAGCTGCCGAGATGAATTATGACTAGCATGAGTAATATTAACCCCTCCGGGATAGGTCAGTGGGTAATAAAATAAAAACCGCACAGCTGCTAATGGCAGCAAACGCAGTCTTTATTAATCAGCAAGTCTGATCACATCGTGAGAGAGTTACCTACCCTTCTGTCCGGGCCGTGCTGCAGTAAAGTCGAGGGGCACCAGGCTCCCAATGTTTGCAGTGTGCAGAGCAGTACTAATCATTATCCTGCCATGTTTTAGGGAGGGGATACAGCTTATCTGTCATGCCACCTACGGGGGGGCGGCTGTGTTAATGGTCTGGCGGGGTTACTGAGCCTCAAGGTAGTTAAAAAAGGAGAGTGAGCGAGAGAGAGACAAAAGAGCAATGCTGTTTCCTGCAGGGTCTCCCCACACTGTTCATTTGCAAGGCCTACTCGGAAGAGCAATCCTTCAGACACGCAGCCGCACAGCTAGTTTGTCATACCAGGACACTTTTACTTAGTCATAAGGAGTGAATAAATTCACATCAATTGCTATAACAAGGATTCAGCCCGCAGACTCTGTGGTGTAAACACACATCTGGTCTCCATTTGTAATGCAATCAGCTGACAGCACCACTGAGCACCGATAACAAAAATGTTCAGTGTATTGCAGCCAAACTGGGCCTGTTCATTTCTGAGTCGGAGAGCTTTTACTGTCACATGTTAATGTACTTTTAACACTGATAAATGATGAAGAGCTACAAAACATTCATCATAGAACTTTGTCAAAAGATAGGGGGTAGATTGTTTTTATTTCCATTGGCTGATCCAATATACTCCGGTTCCTAGTTCCCTTTTCTCTGGAATGCTGGCTTTACATCCCCATTAACTATCCTCTCTGTAGTTTTCCATGCGGTGGAAAGTCTGATCAAAAGTAACAAAAGCCATTGTTTGACTGCACTGGGGGCCAGAATGTAAGCGCCAGAAACGTTCACAGGGACTAGGCTTTCATGCCTTAAGAGAAATTGAAA
Organism: Malaclemys terrapin pileata; assembly: GCF_027887155.1. NCBI lineage: Eukaryota > Metazoa > Chordata > Testudines > Emydidae > Malaclemys > Malaclemys terrapin. The sequence continues at coordinate 138,998,947 of NC_071509.1, forward strand.
ATAGCGAGCCAGTCTTCAATATGGAAACCCAATTGTACTGTGCAATTGTGTCATTGGGAAAGATTTCATTACAGGATTATTCTATGGTTACAAAGAACCAGAAAAATCATTAGGACACACGAGGGAAAAAGATCCCTTTCTTGATAATCTCATATTTCAACATTCTTGTATCACTTTACCCTCTCAAACTCAAGGTCTCTCCTCTCCTTTCCCTTTTCTAATTGGCTGCGTTAGTTTAAATCTTATTTTCCAATTCTCCCCATCCTCCCAGTGCTACAGGCACCAGGCCTTTAAAATTCCTGCTCCACCCCATTCTATAGCCCAAGGATGGCTTGCTTTTGTGCCAGGGCATCACAAGTTGTTGGTGTGGCCATCACATCTGTTATTATTATGTTTTGGTTTAAGCACTGTTTCCTTTGTCACCTTTGGTACCAGAGATGTCAGATAAATATGACGCAATGTAACTGACAAAACCCCAGCACACAGGCTCAATGAAGGTTCTTTGACAGTAGAACTTTACCTTCTGTGTGATGTGGTTGACCCAGGGAGAAGAGCAGTTGCTGAGGTCCGGCCCTTGTGGGTCCCAGATCCCATCAGGAGCAAGACACAGGAAAGTTGAAACACCTAAAAAGACAACACAGGACTCTATTATCTGCTAGCAAATGTGTTAATAAGCCAGGGTTTATTTTCACAGGCTTCAATCATTTCATAATGAGAGAAAGTGTAGCCAACATTTGCAACCCATGTAAGCTATGTTTTGAGGACCTCAATGGGAAGATATGTCTGGCCCACATTAATATAGTATCCGAGCACCTTACAATCTTTAATGTATTTATCCTCACAATGCCTCTGGGAAGTAGGGAAGTACCATTATCTCCATTTCACAGCTAAGGAACCGAGGCATTGACAGACTACTTGCCTTGTCCAAGGCTACACAGGGAGCCCGTGACAGAGGAGGAAAGTGAACCTGGGTCCCACAAGTCCTAGGCTACTGCCCTAACCAACAGGCAAGGCTTTCTCTTTGCTTTGCCCCCCTGTGACTCCAAAATCAGTCCCTCAGACTCACCATCCCTCTCCCCTGCCGTTTGATGAAGCTTCTGCGGCACTGTAAAGCCCTGGAACCGCATGGATGGAAACACACCAAGTTTGATAGCTACAAATACGATGCAATACGGTCCTTTTAACTCACGCTCCCCCCATCCCCACCACCACACACCTAGTGACAAAAGGGACTTTAGGGGAAATACTTCCTAAGCACTCTCCTGAAAAAAAACAGCAAAATATACCAGGAGCTTACAGACAAAGAGAAACTCAGTCTCAATGGCTCGGCAAGACATCTTTAGAAGGCAAGGAAGCAGAGATGTTAGATTAAAGAGCCTGCATCCCATAAGGTGCTCTGCACTGAAGAGCCAAACTTTTCAATAGGGAAGTAAATGAGATGTGGGGCCTGATATTACTCCCATGGAAGTCAAAGAGTGCTTTGCTGATGTCTTCAAAGGGAGCAGGAACAGGTGCACTGACAACACGTGGCAGCTTTAATGAATCATATGAATCACAGAAATTAGAGCTAGGAAAGGCCTATTGGCCGCTCTGGACCATCCTCTGCCCGTGGGGAATTTTTCCATATTCCAAAATACTTCATCCAATCTAGTTTTCTATAATTCATGCAATGGGGCAGAGAGATTCTCTACAAAGGCTATTCCACAGCCTCATAGACCTCGCTGTTAGAAGATGGCTCCTGATATTCAGCCTAACTTTTCTTTTGCTTCCTTTCTTTCCTTCATTTTATGACCAGGACTTTATAGACGATTATTTTATTCTCCCCTTGGTCGTCATACAGCTGAGCAATGGGCCTGATCCTCCAATGACCTAAACTTTGTGTATTCATTTACATCTGCATAAAGTGCCTCTAAAAGGCACCAGAAGTACTATTTTATGCCCACTCTGCACTCACTGGGTCCAATTCTCCTCTCACAAACACAGGGTTTATATCTGTTTTACTCTATTCACCTCACCTGGTGTGAAAGAAGGATCAGAAGCAGTGCACACAGATGTAAATGATGACACAAGCTGCACAGCACTGAAAAACTAAGACCCAACATGTTTTGCTCTTTTAAACTTTTCTCCACTTCTTTCAACCCTGTATTAATTTTTTGTTGCTCTTTAGTGAATTCCCGCCACCTTCCTCATATCTTATTGGCATACAGGTTCTCAAAATTGGATACTAGAACCAGTACCAGATTTACAATGACATCAGTGGAACTGTGGCACCAGGCCCATGCTCAAAAGAGGCCCTGCCTGTTCGCTCCACCTCCACTCGGCCTCTTCCCCACCTGCCGCTTCCTCCTCTAATAAGAAAATAAGAATGGCCATACTGGGTCAGACCAAAGGTCCATCTAGCCCAGTATCCTGTCTTCTGAGAGTGGCCAGTGCCACCTTGCCCCAGAGGGAATGAACAGAACAGGTAATCATCAAGTGATCTATTCCCTGTCGCTCATTCCCTCCAAAAAGGGAGAAGAGCTTTTAACCCCAGACAGGGCTTGAACCCATAGTCTCTAGTATAGCAGGCTAATGCCTTATACATTAGCCTACTGGGGATACAACCCCAGCTCCCTCTCTGAGCAAGGGAAGGGCCTTGAGGTGGAGCGTCAGCAGGGTCTGGGGCAAAGAGGCCGTGCAGGGGCGGGGCCTCAGGGCGGAGCACGGGCGGGGCCTTGGGTAGGGGTGGGGCCATGGTCCGGGTGCCAGGACCCAAAAAAGATTAATCCGTCCCTGACTAGAACTGGCTAAAAATCTCCTGAACATTTTCACCAGACAATTTTTTCTTAAACATTTTGGTCAATAAAAAATAAAAATCCAGTTGTTTGACATGTCAGAGAAAAAAATAATTTTGAACTTTTGCTTTTCAAAAAAAAAATCCCATTTTTTGGCCAGCTCTCCTGTATGTATTTGACAGGGGAATCTGACTTTCCTTCCCCCGGAACTTCAGTGGGTGCTGGAGTTGTGTGGTAGTTCTGACAAATCAGCCGCTCCCAGTTAAGTGCCTAGTTATGGATCAGGGAGCCCAACTTTATGCACCCCAGTTTGAGAATCTTGGCCACAATCTTTAAAATGGTATCAATGGAAACAGCCAAAATCCCACCATGGCACAGGATAAGACTTAGGATAAACTTCAAACAACCAAAACCTGAGCAATCAGCCCAGGCACGGCTCATCCATATACAGAATAAAGACAATAAAGTGTATTGCATAATGTACTCAACAGGGCATTTCCCTTGGGGTACCAAGGCCTGATATTGCCTCCCATTGTTTTCCCTGGGAGTTGAAGGTGTTCAGGATCTTGCAGGGAGTGGTAGGCATACTCAGGAGCTGGTCCTTCATACAGCTGGGAGTTCATCAGCTGCCTGCCACACTTCCTAAATAACCATTAGCTTATCCCACTGGTGACAGGCCATGTGGGCCGGCCTGCCAGGAGACGGTGTGTACGGTATAAATGGTAGTAGCAAGCAGATCTCTGACCAAGTCACTGAAAGAACCAGACAAACGGAGACAGAGGCACAGCATCACAGAATTAAAGGCCAGAAGGAACCACCAGATCATTGAGTCTGACTTCCTATATAATAACATCACCACCCAGCATCCAAACATGGCATGCTCAGGCCATTTCAATGGGGCTCACCTACTGTCCCCATAGGGCACGGCTGCTTTGCCATCTGTCCTTGCCGGGTCCTAAACCACATGATCTCACGGGCTTCCACAGCCTCACAGCTCTCTGCCCCTACAGCGGGGAGCTGGGAGGAGGCAGGTGGAAGGGGTGTAGTCATTTCATCGGGGACATCCACCACCAGCGAGGGCGTGCTCGTGCTCCTGTTCCTTCTGCCCACGGCTGAGGTGGTGGTGGTGCGCCCGGTGCTCGTGGCGGTGAGGAGAAGAGGGGTGCTGGTGGTGGTGCTTCCCATGCCATGCGCCCCAGATGTCGATACTTCTGAAACAAAGCAAAAGTACGTTAAAAAAAAAGGGCAATTGCTGATCTCTTTGGCTTTGAGATGTTCTAACATAGAGGACACATTAATATTTCATGATGCACTGTTTTCTCTACAAAATTAGCAAGGACCATAGGAAGCGACTGCATCAAAACTGTGTCCGAGTACCAAACAACTAATTAATTACAGCTTTGCTAAAGGTAGGCTTTCATAGTCCTTCCCAAAGCATAGCAAAGACACTCTTCTTACAGAGTGCAACTACATTACAAAACAAATAGGAGGTGTTCGGTTTCTTCCAATCAAACATTAACTCCTTATGAATCCGTCTGCTGCTGACTACTGTAGGCCAGGGTGCTATATAAATAGGCTTGGACGAATTTGATTTTTATTACTAAATCTCAGCCAATGTCGACTTCACCTACATACACAAACCGATGAAAAAAATACGTCCATTGATAATAGTTACAATGTATAGATAGGTAAAATAAGATAAATGCCGCTTGAGAACTTCTTAGTGTCAAAAATCCAGAGATTTACACTTTTGAATGAGGCTCATTACAAATGGACTAGCAAATGAACAGTAAAAACAGGCATGATCTGTTGATTTAAAATATTTACTTTGAATATTTTGACATGTGAGGTTGACAATTTGTGTTTTAATGGTTCACAAAGCTTTAACTTTTTGAATCTCAAATCTACTGGCTAAATAATTGTCAGACCTTCCCCCACCCCAAAGCCATGGATATTTAAATAGATAAAATGGGGAATGCTTAAAACCTATAATTTTGCACAACTGAAAACGTAAATTGATAGAAATCTAAAATGATTCTTACAAATAAACATCAATATGATCTATCAAAATGATCAAGAACTAAAAATTGAATTCTACCACGCCTCCGTAGAAGTATCTAAAATGACAACAGAATAGAGTAGATCTTCCCAAAGTGGTATTAACTGATGGATGGCTAACTGTGGCTGAACTAGAAAAGCCTTCACCAGGAACTGCTACTCAAAGAGATTCCCAGCGCCCCGCTCAATGTCAGCCCTAGTGCAGAACTGCACTAATGACTACCACCAATGACGGAGTGAAACATCCTTCATGTCTACATCACCCTCTTGCAGTGCCTGACAACAGTCCTGTCTTGTGCGGAGTCATTCCAGCCACAAGCGCACATCCAGGGATTAGCCCAGAGGTGGTTTATGGAACTAATTCATTTACATTCCGTAACAACTCCCGTGCTAATGCCTGATCCTACCAGTAATACCGGCGCCCTCACAACGTAGCATGTATGGTGGCTTTAAAGGAACACCTCACAGAAGGCACATTCCTTGATGGTTTAATCATTAAAAGGATGTGCCATTACAACTGTTACTGACAAGAGGGGCCCAGCAGCAATGAGAGGTTAACTAATTTAAAACAACATTAACCTGCTCTGTGTTGCATAATTGCTCTGCTAAGTATTGTGTACGAAAATATGGAGAGACAGTCCCCTTGTAATTACATTATTTTGCCGGCTATTTAGACCCACATATTGTCACTGATTAGGACTTCCGAAAAGCTGACCAAATAGAGCACTCGTATTAGGTTCTTCATTACAATTTGCACTTCAGGCTGAGACAGAGCTGTGGGGCCTGGCTCCCTACTGCTTTGTATCTTGTGCATTCATTTAAAGTGCCACCATTCCAATGAGTACACAATGCACAAGGGTAGAGAAGAACCGGCTTCCTCTTATCCCCACCATTGAAGGAATGGATGCCTTTTCCACCACATTTCCTCACTGAGCAGCGACATTTGTGCCCCACCCCATGACAGTATATCATACACTTCTGCTAGAAGACTGAGGCCGCCTGCTTTTTCGCTTGGTGTAACATTTTGCTCCTCTCTTGCAACTAGGGCTTGATGAAGTGACCAGTTTGGGGAGGAACAAGAGGCCCACAAGCCCAGTTTCACAACACCATTTAACTACACAACACCATTTAAAGATATGTTGGCTTTTGCTCCATAAAAGCAAATATACCCCTTGAGGCCCTGGAGACAATCACTTTACTTAGTCCAGCCGTGAGTGCAGGGGACTGGACTAGATGACCTCTTGAGGTCCCTTTCTGGTCTTATATTTCTATGAGTCTATGAATGTAGTGTCTGAGCACCTCATCATTGTTAATGTATTGATCCTCACAGCACCCTGCATGGTAGGGACAGGCAATCCTCCCCATTACACAGGTGGAAAACAATCTCTCTCTTCTATATTGAGCACTATGACTAGCTAGCTAAACATCTTGGCTGAATCTTAAGTTTTTATTGGGGAGATTTTTATAGGATTCCATTATCAATTTCTTGCTGTTTACATTTTTTTAAAAAAATCACTGTTTCTGTGATCACATTATTAGTTCAATGTACTTGTTTTATGGCTTTCCTCAATGACAATCACATTGGGCCCAACCCTGCGAGCTCTTCATCCAGCATCAGTTGCATGTGTTTCGCACCTTTGGGGGATCAGGCCCTTTATTATTAACCTCCTGACCCTAACTTGCCAGCATTAAACACTGTGGTCTATACGTGTGCATACAAGACCTGGGTTTGTCAGGAGGCGGCTTTGAAAATCAGGGAAGTGTAATCCACCACAGGGCTGCTGATCATATTTTCCAGCATGTTCACACTGACTCACTTTCACCCTGTGTTCTGGGTTTGAATGAATCTCAAAACAAGGCAAAGCAAAACTTCACAGAAATCACCAGGTTTCCCCTTGTTTCTGTTCAAAGCTGCACTAAAACACCAGGCTACATATGCTCTCCATCTGAAATTACCGCTGGCTAAAAGGTTCTTGTGAACTTCAGCAAATATGGCCCAGTCAAATTTCACCTGCTTTTACTTTACAATAGGATAGATGAAGAAAGAAAGAAAGAAAGAAAGAAAGAAAGAAAGAAAGAAAGAAAGAAAGAAAGAAAGAAAGAAAGAAAGAAAGAAAGAAAGAAAATTGCCATTAGGATGTTTCCAGTTGCCTTAGGTAACTACACATTACCTTTAATTTGCCGAATAACATATACTAAGTAGTGTGAATATAGAGATGGTCATGTCTATATTAGTTAAGGCACCTAAGGCAAAACTGACCTGTAGTTATGAGTGACCACTCAATTTTTACAAACATTTCTGAGTGTAGGTGTAAAAGACAAATTGTTTTTCAAGCAGTCATTGGAGAACAATACCAGAATTAATGCCTATGTATACATGGCCAACATTTTCATTCATGGGTGTCAAAAATTAGGGGGTAAGTCCATATTCAGGCAACTCAATAAGTGACCTAGTTTTCAAAGTGATGAGTGGTCAGCAGCTCCCATTGACTTGAACAGAAATCTCGAGGGGGTTGAAATTTTGAGCCTGCCTTTTAGCAATAGTTATTGTGAATCTTGGACTATATTGTTTTTAGGTTGCAGCTCCGGAAGGTTTATTTGATCAGCTATGCATGGGGAATTTACAAATATGTTCCCATAGTCATAAAATGGCAGTTATTTTATCTGCCTAGACCCCTGGGCATTGATGCAAGAACCAGTTTCAAGGGTATTTTTCTCTTTCTTGTGTGTTTGTGTGTGTGTGTGTGTGCGCGCTTGTCTGTTACCTTTACAAATAAATAAATAAAAACAATCTCAGCACTGAATTCAGCTTCACATCATGCAAAGGACAAATGATAAGAAAGGATAAAACAACTGGTTTGAAGTCACCTAACAGAATTAGATGGATGGGATACTACTGAATTCAGTTCAAAGGTCTAATTATTGAACAAGTCACCGTGATAATGAGTTCCAAAAGACAAGCTTGCCATACTAATAGCAGTGAGTTTTATAGAACACAGAAAGCTCCCACAGTAGATTTCACTCACACATCCATGTACTTTAAAACCAACTTAATTGTTTAGTTGGAAAAGAATGTGAGATTGGAATCATTTACATATAAATAACTCTTAAATCCCAGTAAAACCATGAATAGACTGCAACTTGTGAAAAATTACTTGAAGTTCTGCAGTACAGAATATAGATGAGATACTCAGATTTATCCACACTGCCAAGAAACGGTAAATTTTAAACTTGGAGAAAATCAGTGTTGCATGGGGCTATTTTAATAGAAGACACTACTTCATAATACAATGTTTTCTTACAGAGGAGCAGTAACCTTTAAAAATCATTAAACTTATTATAACTAGAAATGCATATTTATGGTTATTTTATTTTTACGGCTTGTTTTATTATGCTTTGCCATTTTGTGAGTTGAAGGTTAGATTTAGAGTAAATTTAGCTTTCTATAAGAAGCTTGAGATGCAGAACATTTGTGAGACGCTACACTTGGATTCTATGGAGCATCGTTCCGGCGCTAAACGTAATCCATAGAGCTGCTGGGAAAATCTGAGCCCTGGTTTAGGCAACTGTCCCTTCCCCAGATAACCCAAAGCAATACTTGATTTTTTCTCCCCATGTCCTATACATATACAGAACGTCTACATCAATAATATAAAACTAGCTTTTCCAGACATGCTCAGACTAGCGTGACAGCTACAAAAGGGCATTTCTAAGGTCCACAGCAGGATAGCTGCAACTCACTAGGAAATATATAGACCTATCTAATGGGCTGACTGTATGAGGAAAAGATATGACCCATCTTCCTTGCTCTTTCTATTTCTCAAATTTCACACGGAGTTCAAACCTCAAGGTCCATGCTCAGGCAAAACTCCCATTAGGCTCGGTGGGAATTTTGCCAGAGTGAAGACCAGGTAAGAACTATGCTCAAAACAAGCAGTGTTTTCAAGCCTGTGGAATAACCATGTCCTTTATTTTTTACTTCAGCTGTATTCAGTTGGGCTAAGATCACTGTGTGGGTTCCTGACACAGGAAGAATCCCACATGTCATCTCAGACTTGGTTATTCACTCCTTTGTGGCATTGTCAGACACCGGGCTGTGTTCACCAATGGCCGTACACTAGACTCACAGACATTAAGACCAGAAGGGACCATCATGATCATCTAGCCTGGCCTCTTGCACATTGCAGGCCACAGAACCTCACTCGCTCACTCCTGCAATAGATCCATACCCTCTGGCTGAGCGACTGACGTCCTCACATCTTGATTTAAAAACTGCAAGAATAATCTTTTTATAAAATGCTTTGACTCTAGGCAAGAGTGCCTGTAATTACCAGAACTTCATTTGCCCAGGTATTCTTTTAGGGTGTCTAAGCATCAACAACTTATCTAAGGACATGGTGGATTTTCCATCTCTTGAAGCCTTCAAATCATCTCTCAAACTGGGGGTCCCGACCCAAAAGCGGGTCACAAGGCTATTGTCCGGGGGTCGCGAGATCACAAAAATATTGCTGGGAGGAAGAGGGAGCTGGAGGGGGAGCGGAGATACAGCAGCTGCCTCTCTCTGGCCACCCAGTTCTGAAGGCAGTACTGCCACCAGCAGCAGTGCAGAAGTAAGGATGGCGATATCTATGAGTATCAACACTAATTTGGTATCACTTTTTTGGGGGGGAGGAGGGTCGTCACTGCTTGAAATATTTTCAAAGGGGGTCCCAGCAAACAAGTTAAATCAAGGCTGGATATCTTTCTGGAAAGAGGTGACGTAGAAATTGCAGGATGAAGTTCTATGCCCCGTGTTAGGGAGGATGTCAGACTAGATGGTCATCAAGATCCCTTTTGACCTTAAAACCTATGAATCTGTGAATCTAAAGGTTTGTTCCAGTATAAACACACACAAAGAGCCAGTGCTTCCTCATTTCAGTGGCAGGAGAGGCAGTGCTTGCAGTTTCACAAAGGATGTCCAGCTAGGGTGACCAGACAGCAAATGTGAAAAATTGGGACAGGGGTGGGGGGGGTAATAGGATCCTATATAAGAAAAAGACCCAACAATCGGGACTGTCCCTATAAAATTGGGACATCTGGTCACCCTATCCAGCTAAACTAAGTGATTCTATAAGGCTTTACAGCAAGCTTGGAGAAAGCATGACATTCAAACAGATGTTGAGGCCCCCAAAACCATGCATGTTCATCAGTTTGGATGCTGTGAACAGGTCTCCCACTGAAAACACTGAAACAACTATTTAGAATGAAATTGAACAGTTCAACATCCATTGAAATTTAGAGCAATCAAGTTATTTTCTCATACAAATCTTCTGTGTCTGCATTCACAATTATTTACGTGTTAAGAAAACACAGCATTGCCGGTTTGTGAAAGAATGTTAGAAACTCAAAACCTAAAGGTCTTTCTCTGCTGATTTTGTCCTTTTTCTATATGATAAATATTTATTTTGCTTAGAGCATTTCATTCCTTTCCTTTCTTTGTCTATCAAACAATTGAACAAGATATATTGACATGCTTAATAGGAAGGTTTACATACCTCTTGAAAGAAAAAAAAACATTCTGGTTTAAAACATTTAAACAAATCAAAACAGCTGTTTTTCTCTCTTCCACTGTCTTGTAAATCTTCCTTGAGTGAATTAGTTTCCTATTGGCATCGTCCAACACTTGTCACTGCATTTGTTTTAATCTTAGTAGAAACAATATTTTTAATTGAAAAACCAATCCTGTTTCTGTTTCTTTCTTTATGGATTTGATCCAAACTCCACTGAAATCAATGGCAAGATTCTCAGCAACTTCAGTAAGCTTTGGGTCAAGCCTTGCATATGTACCAGCATTATTAACAATGATATGAGCAAATATCTTGGAATATGACTTGTTGATTAACCACTTGAGTGAAATATTCTCTTTGGTACATGAGGCGAAGAGCAGCACCGTCCTGTGCTGTCCCAGGTAATGTGTACATGTGTCTAGCTAGCTATATATCTCTGTAGCCATTTGCATACTGGCTCCTGTATTCTACTGCCACAGACTAGCTATGGCACAGGGAAGCAGCAAAAACAGATTACCCTCCATTTCAATAAACAGAATTAACTGTATAGAACAGGAATAATTACTTGTGTTTACTAAAAAGGAAGGCCAAGTGTCTCTCATATCAAACCTATGGATTGGTCTCCATCATACAAGGGCTCTCTTGCCAATCATGGATAAATCTGAACCAGGGACGTATAGGAACACAAGAGTACAATATAATTCTCTTGGACTCTTTCAGTAGCCGGGGCGATGGGATTGTGTCTCAATAGTCTGCTCAGGGTCTTCTATAACTGAACTCTTTGGAAATATGGACCCAAACCAAGCCAAGCCAACTTGAAAGACATTCTTTAAGACAAGCAGTTCTTCCATCTCTGCCATAACATCTAAGATGAGTGGGCAGTCACTGGAACAAGCTGATTGGGAGGTTGGTCCAAACATTCACAAGCATTTTGACAAACATGGAAAGAGGTTCACATGGATCCAGACCAAATTTTAGGTGACTTATGAATGCAGGACAGGATTTATTGCTGCAAACTCGATAGTTTTACCTGGATTCAATCTGAAGCCAGTTAAAACATTGTGATTTATCCAAACATCAATTTGAACTTTTTAAATTAATTTGAAAAACAGAATGACCATAAAATTCAAGGGGGGTGAAACCTAAAAGAGGCTGTGCTCTACTGCAAGATGCTAGCCTCCTTCTCTACCACTAAACCACATTGCCTCAATGAGTTGATTAATCATATTCCAAGCACTAAGCATTTGGAACCAGACGGTCCAAACAGCTCAGCATTACAGCTGGTCACATTTTTTCCCATCAAAACTGTTTCTCAATGGAAATGTAGCTTCTTGACTAAAGTAAACTTTACTCACAAGAATTCTGTCTTCCATGGAAAATTTTGAGTTGTTGTCAAAAACCTTCTGGCCAAATACTGAAAACATTCTCGTTTGGGCTGAATTTCCCCGTCCCCCCTCCGCCCCCCCAATAAAAAGGTGAACATTTTCTGTGGGAATAATACCCATTTTCCAATCCGCACTATTCAACACCCAGCTGCTCTCTTATTGGGCCCATTACATTTTTATTTGGGAAATAAATGTTCAGTCTCATTCCAAAATACCTGCCACCTTTGATCTTTTTCAAAAAGTCAGAGGACCTGACATCTCAGTTTAAAATGTAAGCCTGTAGAGAGCCATTCGAAAAAGACGTGTTTCCTGGCCCAACGATGGGGCTACAGCAACCAGATTTAAATATTAACTACTGCACATTACATTTAACAAAGGGAAATGTTAAGAATTTCCCCGGCTTTGGCACCAGGTAGTTAGGAAAGTGCTATATCATATCATCACCCTTCTCAGCTTCTATTGGGCCATGACTAGATAAAGACCTTACCCAGAGTCTTACCTGTTCTCTCTTATTCAATGCCCAGGATGTCTCTGTGAATCTCTCTCACTCTCCAGAAGCCTTTCTAATAAGAACATTCATCACAAGCTTTTACTCTCACCTTCTGCAATTTGTTCTGAAGATTTGGACAGAAATTAAAACTGGGCCATCATTTATAGTACAGGGGAAGGTAGTGTCTCTTCACAATCGTGTTGTTTTTAGAAATGCAGATTAACTATGGAGCCCTAGTAAACAGGGAAACATTACAGAAGAGCTGATCCAATAGACAGTGCATCAGGATTTATTGTGAATGGACTCATCTAACAGATCTGAGAGGTCAGTCAAAGAGCTATTTTTAGGCGATTTAGCTTTAAATCACTCCATTTATGTGCAAATACTGTCGTATGTGGCTGCATTATTTTGAATTAATATATTTTAAAATATCAGATCTGCCTTTCTTATGTCACATGTTATTTCAAAAAGGAAGATCATATTCCCTCCCCCTTCCCCCCGGGGTACAACAGCTGCATATTATTCAGTAAAGTATGTAGGGAACGTCTAACCTCCTAAACAATCTATGTTCCCCAGTGTGATTCACATCCATCAGAGCCTTGGTTGCAGATCTGATACGTTGTCTTCCAACTTAGCCGTATGGAGTGGAAATCCATCAACCTCACTCAATATATGTTCCATTCTATATGCATCCGAAGAAGTGGGCTGTAGTCCACGAAAGCTTATGCTCTAATAAATTTGTTAGTCTCTAAGGTGCCACAAGTACTCCTGTTCTTTTTGCAGATACAGACTAACACGGCTGCTACTCTGAAACCTGTCTTCCAACTTGCATACCTCAAACTCCATTAAAGAGAAAACCAGCAGGAATTCCCTAATATCTCATCGCTGTAGAAATCATTTTTGATTTCAGCAACAGATACTGTCAGTTTTTCATTCTAGCCACTTAAGCGGACGCGCGCACACACAAATAGCTTGAATAGATTTACTGCAGGTCAAGATTTTCGGGGGAGGTTCTTGTTGTTTTTTAATTACACTAACTATACTGCACCCACAAGGGGAAACGTGGCTTTTAGTTTCTTGAGAGAAAAAGCAAATGTAAAAAAATATTGAATGTAGAAAATTATTTTTTCTTGGCTGTTTTGGAAAGCAATCCATGGAATTTTCATTCAGTTACTGTAATTTTATTGCATTTTATCTATTTTTTTTTGTATTTTCCTCTGTATTTTGAATTGCATACTTTATATCTAGTCAGTGACACAAAATCTTTTTTTTTCTGCCATTCGACAGCAGTAGTCTGTGTCTGGATTTGCTGCCTTTCAGCCTATGGAAACACGACTGAGTGCCACAAAATTGAAGGGTTATGACCAAGTGGCTTTAGGGGATGATAGTGACTGACCTAATCAATGCAGCTGAAGCCCACAGTGAGTCCGCCCATTAGCCAAAGATCTCAGCGACAGAATGTCCCCTTGCACTTTGACTCCTGGCTACCATATTTGCTTTTTCAATGCAGGATATAAATATAACTTTACCGAAAAATAACTATTTTTTGAACTTCTCTTCTTATCCTTGTGCGTAAAGTCTTTGATCGGGATGTATTCAATGAAATGGGCTATTGCCCACTGCGAAATGTCTTGGGATCTTTTAAACATATAATAATTTAAACATGGAATGGCTGGATGGTTGCTTTTCAATTTGCGAAATGGCTCAAAGTCTGTAAATAAAACGGAATTGGATGGCTTTCAAAAGCACAGATTATGTTTTTCAATTCTCAGTGACTCAATGCTTCCAAGATGCACTCCAGCAAATCTCATATTAATATTTAAAAACTGATTGTGTTGTGCTTACACTTGAGAAAGAGAGCAGGCACAACAAAACAAAACAAAAAAAATTACATTGGAACTACAGAGATGTAGCTTCAAACCTTTGCAGTACATGCATGTACAGCGTGGGTGGGTGGGATGGAAGCAGGCCATGGAGGCTTTCTTCCTTGTGCCTGATGACTGAGGAGATTAATAATGAAAAGAATGCTTTTCGCATGCAACTTGTTTACTACATATCTGCCATGACAATATTTTCAGATTCTCTCTATTCCCAGGTGCTCTCAGGCTAGGGATTTGAGCAAACCGGCTTTGCTGATGTGTCAGCAAGTTGAAATTAAAAAGGGGAGAGGGAGAGAAAAATGTCAGAAAAAGCAAAACTGTCACAGGGAGACTGCTTAAACTTTTTTTTTTCCCCTTCAACCCAAGTGTGGATTAACTACATTAAGATGCAAATCAGACTGCACTACAGTGCAATAGACAAAGCACTGAAAGCAGGGCTTCTTGTTTACATATTAGCTATTGAATTGATACTGTCCTTTTATTATCCCTAATAATGATTTTGCCTAGTCAAACAGCAACAAGAATGATAACCCCCCCTCACCCCCCACCCCCACACACATAAAAGTTTGTTTTATGTCCCTCGCCAAAACCATGATTTTCCCTAGCGTCGCAAGGGCACTGGTGTTCCAACACAGATAAAAAATTCCCATTGCTAAGGCAAATCTGAATGCTGCTGAGTGCTTTTCTCTAGAGGGCACTGTGCTCTGCCTAGTCTCCGCTTGTAGTGGCTTTTATTTATTTCTTTTATTGTGTACTCCTTCATGGGTTGTAAATAGATTACATTACAAAGAGAGTTGCTGATTTAAACCTCCAGAAGCAGGGAAATGCCGAGAAAAGGCAGCCCCTCCCTGTCCTCAAAGCTCACCCTCTTGTGCCCAGCTGTGGCAAGTACTGGATATGCAGTGCTGTCACGGCCCTGAGACCTCTCCCATAACTCGGCGCTACAGAATGAAGAGCAGACAAGGCTTCCGACTCTGATTCGCTTCTGATTCTGAATTTCATTGCTTGGATAATTTCATACCCTTCATGTTACTTCATCAAACCCACCTGTGATTTAACTTCCTCCTTTGGGGGCAGGGGGAAAGCAGAGAGGGGGGCAGGGAATATGTTTGCATTAAAGAAAACGAATCTCTCATGTGAACACATTACAAAAAACTGACAAGAGTCTATTATGAGAACATCAATATTCAGAGCTTTTTCAAAATAAAGCATTTTCCCTCACAGACCATAAGGCACTGTTTAGATCCCTTCCAGTATGCTTCATTATTTTGCATAGGTATTTAAATATTGTGTAAAGCTCTGTCCAATAGTGTTATTATTCATCTTCAGGGATCTGCTTTCATGCCTCTGACTACAGGATTGAGCCCTACATTGATTTTATGGAGGACTGATATTGTACACAGGGCTTTAACACCAAATGAGCTATTAACATTGTGAACAAACGTTGCTGCAGTGTAGCGGGTTTTTAATAGACACACACATACAGTATATTTCAGATAGATAGATAGAATTAAAAAGCAAACAAAAAAAGGCAAAGGGCAATAATTTCTAAAGTGCCCATGGCCCAGCACACCTAACTTCCATCCACATCCTCAAAGGTATTTAGATGCACTACTAGAGCAGAGCTGAAAGAGGCTCCATATGGCTCCTAACCTAAGTGAAATCTTGGGAACTGGGGAATGTTGGCCAATCAACACCCCCTCCCCCACCCGGCTGGCCAATGAGTGCCAGAGACTCCAACAGGCGGGAGGAGCTACCAGGTATTCTTCTGCGAATGTCTCCTTCTCTCGCTGCTAAGGCCACCATTTTCACCACTGTCCCCATCAAGTTTCGCCACCCATTGAGACGGGGGTGACATTTGATGTGGACACAGCGGTGAAATGAAGACAGAGCCATGGATGAATTGTGTCAGGAGGGGTGCTACCTGCCCATCACCCACACTCTCCTATGCCAGGAATTGAATTTATTCCCGTTCAAAGGCTGCAGGTTTCCTACTATATAACCCATACATTGCGGTAGACTCTCTTCAGCCTACCCCTCGCTGGGAATCAGGCACCTAAATACCTTTGAGGCTCTGAGCCTAACTGATTTATGAACCCAAGTCCTCCCCCCCCCGCCCCAAATTTAACTTTGGTGCTTTAAGGGGCTTTGTCTCATTAACTTTCCATGACACAGACTGTGATGTCACATAAGCACTTTTGAAAGTGTTACCCAAAATCTTGATTTCAAAATCAAATGTTAATAAAAACATGGAGAAAAACACTAATGCTAATTTCTAATTTTAAAACCCAATACCAAATCAGACTTCTTTTTAAATTGTATTTTGCAAAAGTTAGTTGAGGCAAACACCTGGCACTGTATATGGAGTTTAAGCCCAAAATTCATCTTGCAGTAAATGGGAAGATGATCTATTGACTTTGCTGGGCTTTGAATCAGGCCCATAAAAAGGAGAGACGTTAATATTTGTAATGGGGAAATGAACATCAATACAATGAGAAGAAACTGAACGTCAATACAGTAAGAAGAAAACATAAGATGTTGAAGTAATGTAATCAGGTTAATAAAGTCCTCCGGAGTAATTTTAAAATGTTTAATCTTATTCTCCCTGAGTAACTCTAATAAGAACTAATAGCTGCCATCTGTATGGAACAAAAGTGACAGTTTGATCAAAAAAGGAATGTCTCCTAAACATACACAGCAAACTGGTACGCACCCAACTTGTCATTAAAAAAAAAATCTACTAGGTGGCTAAACTTGCACACATTTCAAATGTTTTTATTAGTGACACAAGATATGAACATATACTAGAAAGCCAGAAGGGAAAAAAAGCAAGAGAAGCATGCGATTTGGATCAGCTTCAAAAAAGGACATCAGAGACTCTTTGTTCAGATTTTAGCATAAGTGCGGGATAAAATGACTGGTTCAATACGCTGCTAAAGAAGCACTCTATGTTTCTAACACATAGACCAAGACTAATTTTATATTTCTTATGATTAAAACAAAACAAGGAAATAATAGCAAGCTGGACTTTGATATCTTCCACTTCAATTTCTAATCTATTGACATTCATTTGTGTTGTAAATATTTGCTAGAGAGATATTTGCCCATCTGCCATTAATGATTTAGATAATGGCACAGAGAGTACATTTATAAAGTTTGCGGGTGATACCAAGGTGGGAGGAGTTGCAAGTGCTTTGGGGATAGGATTAAAATTCAAAATGATCTGGACAAACTGGAGAAATGGTCCGAAGTAAATAGGATGAAATTCAACAAGGACAAATGCAAAGTACTCCACTTAGGAAGGAACAATCAGTGGCACACATACAAAATGGGAAATGACTGCCTAGGAAGGAGTACTGCAGAAAGAGACCTGGGGGTCATAGTGGATCACAAGCTAAATATGAGTCAACAGTGTAATAACACTGTTGCAAAAAATGCAAACATCATTCTGGGATGTATTAGCAGAAGTGTTGTAAGCAAGACACGAGAAGTAATTCTTCCGCTCTACTACATGCTAATTAGGCCTCAACTGGAGTATTGTGTCCAGTTCTGGGTGCCACATTTCAGGAAAGATGTGGACAAATTGGAGAAAGTCCACAGATAAGTAACCAAAATGATTAAAGGTCTAGAAAACATGTCCTATGAGGGAAGGTTGAAAAAATGGGTTTGTTTAGTCTGGAAAAGAGAAGACTGAGGAGGGACATGATAACAATTTTCAAGTAAATAAAAGGTTGTTACAAGGAGGCGTGAGAAAAATTGTTCTCTTTAACCTCTGAGGATAGGACAAGAAGCAATGGGTTTAGGATAAGAAGCAATGCAGCAGTGGAGGTTTAGGTTGGACATTAAGAAAAACTTCCTAACTGTCAGAGTAGTTAAGCACTGGAATAAATTACCTAGGGAGGTTGTGGATCTCCATTGTTGGAGATATTTAAGAGCAGGTTGGACAAACACCGGTCAGAAATGCTCTAGATAATACTTAGTCCTGCCATGAGTGCAGGGGACTGGACTAGATGACCTCCCGAGGTTCCTTCCAGTCCTACTATTCTGATTCTATGACCTATAATGTTACTAGCTTTGGGCCTTTCACGTTCCATGCATATGGCAACAGACAAGGAGCCCTTGATAAATTTAGTGGGCATTAGGCATCCCAGTGTCCCTATTTTCCTAAAACGAAAACAGACTATTTGCAATGGTTTCCCTACACTGAACCACCTACCAGTCTCCAGCATATTTACATGACCTACACAGAACTGACATTATGTAATAATGATGACAATACTGTGAAAGCTCAGAACCAGGCTTACTCTGGTTACCAAAAGTGACTCGCCCTCCATTACGTTAAATCTAAGTGAGAAGAAGCACAAGGCTGAAGCTCAAAGGATAGTTTATAAGGAAAGAATGGTCTGGCAGGTCACAGGTGCTACAACACCAAAATCCCCTCAGAAACAAACTCAAATAACAAAATTCATAGCCCAGCTATTTGGTTTCTTCCTCCAGCTGCTGTTACTATTGGCAAAGAAACCAGTGAACATGTTAGCTCCAAATGAAGTTTAGATGAGTTTAAAAAGTGTGATTTCAGAGGCTAAGGCCCTGCTGTGCATTTGTCAAAGCAGGCTAATTTTATTGGCCTAACAACCTCGAACTGTCCTCACACACAAAGTCTCAAAAATATGAGCATCAGGAAGCCAGGGGTCTGTCTTTCGGGCTGTTCTTTCAATCTGTACATCTACCATAAAAATTGATTAAATAAAGCAAAAGGTAACTACACATTTAAAGTGAGAGACAGAGGGTTTTTTTTTTTTTTTTGTCTTTGGAAGATCAGAAAATGTCAGATATTAGCAATATAATGGAAGAGGTCAGTTAGGAAACCAGCATTTGCCAACAAATTCCACCAAAAGGTACCTGGGACACTACCCTTGTCTCTTATTCTTGAGACAGGAAACAACGGTAGCCCAGATCTTCACATTTCCCATGGAAAGGTTGCAAGAAGTTGCCGCTGTGGTAATTAGCCCTCTTTCCCTGGTCAATGGGGATGTTCCACCACTGACCCTTCCCTCTGAAAGAATCCTGTATTGGATCGGGCACAGCAGAGGTTGAACAGAGAAGGAGCTGTTTTCCACCGCATCATCCCCCTGCTTTGCACCAGGATTTTCATGTGACAATCTAGGCAGAAAATAACATTGCTCATGTGTGACCTAGCCCTCTGGTAGCTGCATTTTCTCTTGGCAAATGCGAGATCTTGGATTGCAATCACTATAGGTGCAAACAAAAATTGCTAATGTCTGGACTATACACTCACCCTCTCCTCTAAAGTTCACCTTTTTTACAGGCTCTGTTGCTGGTTACAACTCAGTTTAGGGATTATTAGAATTGAAAAATACATGCAAGAGATATTCTGGGTGAGGATTACAGTAACATTAAAAATAAGCTGGTAATTTGACAGAAGCATATTCCACAAGGGTTTATTCATCCGGTCTCATACTGCAAGGAGGAGGAGACAATCAATGAAAATGAAATGTAGCAAATTCAAAACTGATCCAAGGAACTTTTTCACACAATTAGCACGTGGAACTCACTGGCACACGACATGGAGGCCAAAAGCTTAGTAGGATTTAGAAAAAGATTTAGACATTTACATGGGCAACCAGAATACTAGAGTTATAATAGTAACTAATTATAAGAACAAACAAGAGCTTTACAAGGAATCTAAACCCCAATTCCGGGCATGATACAACCTCTAAATTAGTGGGGTTCAAAGAAACTCTTCTCCAGGAACAGGTTATTCCATAAATGCTACTGCAGGGTTTTTTCCCCACTCTTCTGAAGCATCTGGTGCTGGCCACTCTCTGAAGCAGGATACTGGGCTAGATGGACCACTGCTCTGATCCACTATGGCAATCCCTATGTTCCTACTATGCATTTTCTCAATATGACCACTTAGTCCTCTTGGCATCAGTCAGTTGTACAGGGCCAGGCCCTCTGACCTACAGGATACGATGCTGAATTAAGCTGTTATTTTCCTTTATTAAGTCTCATATTATTTGAAAGCAGGGACACCGATTCACTTAAAACCAACACACAGTCTCCAGCTCATTTCCAGGGCACAATACTCAGAAAACTCAGACACTAAGATGCCTGGGAACAGTCTCCAAGACAGCAACATACTAGAAGTAATCAAGAGGCAGCATTTGTTCCGCATTACTGGCTCCAGTGACAGATAACGGACTGCAATGGGAATTACATTTCCTGGGCCAGATTCTGCCTTTGTTACATCCATGTCAATTCAGTCACTCCTGCAAGGTTCCCATGGGTAGAACCTGTCACCTCTAAGTCTAGGGATCTGTCTACACTGCAATCTGAGGTATGGCTGCAGCTCGGGTAAACATGCCCACACTGGCATGGCTAACAATAGCTGTGTAGACACAGTGGCTCAGGCTTAAGCACATTGGGGACCATAGGTACGTATTGGTGTTGTCAGCCTGTGCTAAAGCCCATGACCCCACATCTACACTGCTATCTTTAGCCATTCTAGCTTGGCTATGCCTACCCGTGTTGCAACCACGCCTCAGACTGCAGTGTAGACATATCCTAAGTCAAGGGTATCTACCAGAGCACTGTGACCAGCTGTACATTCTTCCCATGGAGCTTGCAGGAGAAAGGTAGAGTCTTTCCTCTGAGTGACTGAATGGAACTTCTCCCACCCAGCAGAGGGTGTATTCACAGCCAGGCATGGAGACTAGAGTCCCAAAACAAACACACTTAGTTGCCCAATAGGGAAGAGCAAATCCTTCCTGCACTTTTCTTAACACCCTTTGGTGTTTGCCCTGGAAGTGGGAATACTCTCCCAGCTAGGGAACAAGGCAGGGCCATGTAAAAAGGGGAAAGGCGAGTCTCAAAGAAAAAAGGGACCTTTCGCTATTCATCAGCTGAGAAAGTGACTCTTTGTTCCCCAGCTGAGAGAATAGAAACCTGTTTTCCTTCACTCTTTCCTAACAGGCTACTGGGAGTGTCTCTGTAATAAAGATCAGTGGGAACATTAAAACAGATGCTGTCTTGTGCAGCACGGTTCCTTTCTTTGGTTTGGAGCTCTCAGGCATAAAGGTTCACTATCATCCCACGGAACCTGCAACAAAGGGGATTGGTGCTATTGGAAACTATTTAAAAACCAACCCAAACCCCGGGATGATTTCTATTTCAAAGTGTGGTGTGCTTTTTCCATAGGCTGGTGTCATGATAGCGGGCAGGGAGCCAGAAGGGGTTGAGCAAAGGGGGGAAAAATAAAGCGCTGTCAGTTCCAGCAGACTTTTAAATGCGAGCGAGGAGGTGAACAGGTACCAAATTTGATGAGTCCAATTTTGCTGAGTGTGTTCTAACGGAAAACAAATATTAACCACGAAACAAAAAAAAAAAGGGGGGGGGGAGGCAGCATAATCTAAAATCAGATATTAGATTAATTGTCTCTGTTGCACTATAAATAGTGTCCAAGGATGCTTGACGACCTGGTTGTCGGCTGAAGCATGCAGGGCTCTGCTAATGACATAACAGAGCATTGTGTGTCCACTTTTATCCAGCTGAGGTGAGGCTGAGACACGTCATTTGCTTAATAACCACGTGGGAAGAATCAGACTAGCCGGGCATGGGAGTGTGGTGAATGAGATGTCCATGTGCTGCGAGAGTCAAGAATAGAGACGAGGAGACGTAAAATGAGAACAAAGCAATGTTTAGACAGCACATTAGCCTAATGACACTTGCTTTCCTTATTCATTTAATAAATACAAACTTTCCCCTTTCTCAATTAATTTGTTTTCTCTTTGTGCATCACATTGGTGGCTTAATATATTAAAACCCAGACTGTGAATACGAAAGCAGCCCAGCCCAGCTTGTGCGCTGCCCCATCCAGTACCAAGAGAACAACAGCAGCAGCGGCCTACCTTCTCCACAGGGGACCTCGATAATCCCCCGGCGGATAATGCATGCTGCACTGCCTTCAGCAGCTGACAGAAACTTGGTTTACATTTCAGACCCACCCCACTGAGCGGCGCGGTTATCCTGACCAAACTCCCGCGGACATGGCTTCTCCCGTCGACAGAGCTAGCTCCTCTCGAGGAGATGGGGTGCCTATACTGACAGGAGAAGCTCTCCTGTCAGCGTCTTCACTAAGCACTGCAGCTGCGCCACTATAGCGCTCTATGTGTAGACACACCAGTTCTGACACTTATCCCTAGAGCTGGGGTCACAAATGACTTTGGGGTTCACTGGCAGTTCTGAAAAATTGAAAGAAAAAAAATTGGGTGGGGGGGGTTGGGTCGAACAAGCACCCTCAGCTTTGACGAGTAGCTGGGGCCATGCTCATGAAGAGACATGCCCCTATCTATGCCCCATCCCAAGAACTTTGGAAGATCCACCAAACAATGCTCAAATGTAACTCTGTTAGGAGCTCAGCTGGCCAGGTGCTATGGGGATGGGGGCCATCAGAGTACCTATACCTAGGACACACCTCCCACTTCAACTCTGCGATTCCCCTTGGAGAGGCCCCAGAACCTAGACATTGGCCTGCAGCCAATGGTAGACTAGCAACTCATCCCACCTTAGACAAGGATAGGGCAGGAGAGCACAGAGGGAGAATCTCTGCAGGACCCGTGAGCTTTGGGCCCCAAGCCATGGCTTCTTGCATTCTGTTTCACTCTCCGCCCTAAACTCCAGTCAGTTCACATCTCTGCTTGTCCTTTGAACTCAGGGAAATCACACAGGCTCCGCTAGTCTGTCACAGCCACAGGGTTTTTTAAATTACTTTGTTCCCCTCCAAGCGCTTCTGTGCAGGAGGGGAGCATACAGGCCTTTGTCTCTTACATTGCCTAGTCTATCCTCCGGAGTGCCTGCTTTGAGGTTGCCAGCACCCCCTTGTTATATACTCAGGGTAGGGGGTCTAGTGGACTAAAGAGAGCTCACCACACGAGGCATCCTGGTATTGAGATCAGATAAAGCCCACAACATTGCAAGCATTTGTTCACGTTTATCATCTTATTTCTGTCTGAAGAATCCCCCACTGTGGCCTCCTGCACAATAGGATCTAGGAAAAAGATTTCTTCCTGGCTGCTTTTGTCGCATCCCAAAGATAACGTTTGCCACGTTTTACCTCTTATCCCTTTTTTGCAGAGACCAAACTACAATGGTGGTGTGAGGCTCAGATTGCAAGGCAAAGACAATGCTTCCACACAACGTGTTATTAGAAGTATGAGCTGCATGTATCTTCTTTCCTTCTTCCCACACAAACCAGAATGTGATTAGAGTTAATTGCACCTGATCAAATCGCACATGAAAAATGGTGCAATGGGGGATTGGCACTTGGAACACCTGGTTCAATTTAATTAGTGTCCTTTAAAGGTACTTCTTTTGTGGGGATACGTTGGCACAAAACATTACTTTTGTGATTCCAGCCTCTTTCAAATGTGCACTTAGTGTTAGAACTGGGGTTGTGTGCCTATCTTTGCCAACAACAAATGAACACATTAATAAAATTCAATTACAAGATACTCAAATCTGCTAATGACTGAACTTAGACCCAGGGCATCTTTCATTGACTGGAATGTGTTTTATAAAATAAGGATGTTAAAATAATAATATTAACTACTAATAATAGATTTCACAGGACAACATTCCACTGTTGCCTATCTTTCACTATCACACTGCCATCTTCGGTGAGCTTAAACACAAACAGGAAGCTTCAAGAAGTGGAAACTCGGACAGAGGACTACGGAGGAGTATAAAAATATTGCTCGAGCATGCTGGGATGTAATCACGAAGGCCAAAGGCCAATTGGAGTTGCAGCTAGCAAGGGATGTGAAGGGTAACAAGAAGGGTTTCTACAGATATGTTAGCAACAAGAAAGTGTGGGACCCTTACTGAATGGGGGAGGCAACCTAGTGACAGATGATGTGGAAAAAGCTGAAGTACTCAATGCTTTTTTTGCCTCGGTCTTCACAGACAAGGTCAGCTCCCAGACTGCTGCACTGGGCAGCACAGTATGGGGAAGAGATGAGCAGCCCTCTGTGGTGAAAGAACAGGTTAAGGAATATTTAGAAAAGCTGGACATGCACAAGTCCATGGGGCTGGATAAAATGCATCCAAGGGTGCTGAGGGAGTTGGCTGATATGATTGTAGAGCCATTGGCTATTATCTTTGAAAACCTGTGGTGATCAGGCGAGGTCTCGGACGATTGGAAAAAGGCAAATATAGTGCCCATGTTTAAAAAAGGGAAGAAGGAGAATCTGGGGAACTACAAACCGGTCAGCCTCACCTCAGTCCCCGGAAAAATCATGGAGCAGGTCCTCAAATAATCCATTTTGAAGCACTTGGAGGAGAGGAAGGTGATCAGGAACAGTCAACATGGATTCACCAAGGGCAAGTCATGCCTGACCAACCTGATTGACTTCTATGATGAGATAATTGGCTCTGTGGATATGGGGAAAGCGGTGGATATGATATACCTTGACTTTAGCAAAGCTTTTGATATGGTCTCCCACAGTATTCTTGCCAGCAATTTAAAGAAATATGGATTGGATGACTGGACTATAAGATGGATAAAAAGCTGGCTAGATCGTCAAGCTCAATGGGTAGTGATCAATGGTTCAATGTCTAATTGGCAGCCGGTTTCAAGCAGAGTGCCCCAAGGGTCAGTCCTGGGGCCAGTTTTGTTCAACATCTGGATGATAGGATGGATTGCATCCTGAGAAAATTTGCAAATTACACTAAGCTGGGGGGAGAGATAGATATGCTGGAGGGTAGGGCTAGGGTCCAAAGTGACCTAGACAAATTGGAGGATTGGGCCAAAAGAAATCTGATGAGGTTCAACAAGGACAAGTGCAGAGTCCTGCACTTAGGACGGAAGAATCCAATGCACTGCTACAGGCTGGGGACTGACTGGCTAAGCAGCAGTTCTGCAGAAAAGGACCTGGGGGTTACAGTGGATGAGAAGCTGGATATGAGTCAACAGTGTGCCCTTGTTGCCAAGAAGGCTAATGGCATATTGGGCTGCATTAGTAGAAGCATTGCCAGCAGATCAAGGGAAGTGATTATTCCCCTCTATTCAGCACTGGTGAGGCCACATCTGGAGTATTGCATCCAGTTTTGGCCCACCATACAGAAAGGATGTGGACAAATCGGAGAGAGTCCAGCGGAGGGCAACAGAAATGATTAGAGGGCTGGGGCACATGACTTATGAGGAGAGGCTGAGGGAACTGGGCTTATTTAGTCTGCAGAAGAGAAGAGGTAGGGGGATTTGATAGCTGTCTTCAACTCCCTGAAGAAGGAGCGGGGGGTTCCAAAGAGGATGGAGCTCGGCTATTCTCAGTGGTGGCAGATGACAGAACAAGAAGCAATGGTCTCAAGTTGCAGCGGGGGATGTCTAGGTTGGATATTAGGAAACACTATTTCACTAGGAGAGTGGTGAAGCACTGGAATAGATTACCTAGGGAAGTGGTGGAATCTCCATCCTTAGAGGTTTTTAAGGCCCAGCTTGACAATGCCCTGGCTGGGATGATTTAGTTGGGGGTTGGTCCTGCTTTGAGCAGGAGGTTGGACTAGATGACCTCCTGAGGTCCCTTCCAACCCTGAGATTCTATGATTCTATGATTCATGTGAAGAGTGGGGATCAGAACTCTTAAGCACAGTTTGAGCCGTACCTGTGGGAAAGTCACACTCATCTCAGTTTTTCAAACAAATTCATTTCATGTTGTCCTTCTCCCTGAGCAAGG
The DNA here is from genome assembly GCF_027887155.1 of Malaclemys terrapin pileata. Classification (NCBI taxonomy): domain Eukaryota; kingdom Metazoa; phylum Chordata; order Testudines; family Emydidae; genus Malaclemys; species Malaclemys terrapin. The sequence continues at coordinate 139,024,833 of NC_071509.1, forward strand.
TGATGGACAGGGTATTGCCACAGAATACTAAGTGCTGTCTGTGACAGACCTGGTGCTGACATGTAATGATGTTTTAATGAATACTGACGTAATAATTTGATAATGGGGCTATCAGACTTTCCTGTATGAATGCACTGATCTAACTTATATTGGGGATAGTGGAATGCTTATTATATACCTATAATGCTCCAATACAAGGACTTCTGTAAAGGAGGGTGATGCAATGGCTTCCCAGATAAGAATATCCGAGCACACACATGAAAGACAATGGCATCCTTCCAGGCCATAAGCCAAAGTGACATGGTTGTTTTACCAGACTGGGAAAAGCTAGAAACAGTTGAAAAGGTCTTGATTAGAAGTGCGTGAAACTTTTTTCACAGAAAAATGCAAATTTGGGTCAGCTGTAACATTTGGCAAATTCACGTCAATTGCAGAGAATTACTTTCAGTCAAAGGGAAAAAAACGGTGAAATGTTGAAAGGAATCATTCTGACATTTCAGAAACAAAAGGAACCGTTTTAACATTTCCACAATGAATCTCTTTGATTTTTCAGCCTAGATCAGAGCAGGGTCTGACACATGGGAACTAGTCCTATCAGAGTACCTATGTGGAAGATGGTTTAACACCTGGTAAGCTAGATATGCATGTGTTTAACTGTTTTTGAGATGTGTTTTCTCTTAAATGTTTTGTTCTAAATAAATTATACTTTGCTCTAAGGAGGCTGTGTGGTCACTAATTTCCACTGTTGTTGCCATGCAGGGAACAGATTCCAGTGTCTGGACATAAGTCAGACCTGCTGAGATAAATCAGGGTTGCTACACAAGGGACTGCAGCCTGGGGACCGGTCAGAGAGTGAAAGAGTTGTGAGATTCCACCGCCAGGAATAGGTGACAGCTTGAGGTTTGAGACCTACCAAGGTTGTCCACCTGGTACCTATGACACCATTTGGAAGTTCTACATCCCTATGCCCTGACAACTAAACAAACCAGGACCCTGAACAGTTTCTTTCTATTAATTTTAATTAAACATTTCTTAAAAAATCAACACAAATCCCAAGACATTTCTGTCCAGATTTTAAAAAAATAGGAACTTGAAATTAGACTTCCAAATACATGACCTGATTTCTAAAAGTGCTGAACAACCCCCACTGATTTCAAACTGGGTGCTCAGCCCTTTGGCAAATCACATTACTCAGTTAGGAATCTTAACCTTGTTCTCATGCAATATTTTGTCTTTAGACAGGAAAGGCTCCGCACAGCATGAGATCAGTGTACGTGAGTTACACATGTGAGGTGGCATTTTCAAAACACGTGAGGAAGTGAGGCACCCAACACCTTCAGTCTTCTTTGGAAAATCCCACCTGTAATTTACAGAATGTCACTGTGATAGAGTCCTGGGCAACAGGAGCTCTCCAGCACGCTCATCACTGCAACTTCAAGTCCCTACCCCACGCCCACCTGAATATGGGAACTGTGCCAGATTGATAGACTGAGGACAGGCTGGGGAGAGTTAACAGGAACTTGGATGGTACAAAGACACATCAAGGAAGTTTAAAGAGGGGAGAGAGACAGTGAGAGAACAGTAGGGTAGAGCCAAGGCCCCAGGAGGTCTCTCCCCTGCTAGTCTCAGGAGCGGTGGGAACAGCCTTTGAAAATCAATAACTGTCTGTTTTGTCTGTAGAAGGTCTCCAGTTAGTTTGTTTGTCTCGACAGAGACAGGAGCGGAGTGTGCCCCTGCCCACAGCTGCTTTTCATAATCACGCCATATGCGTAATACTACTTATTGCTAGATCAGAACCAGTTTAGTGCCTCTACATGACATCACATTTTAGTGTATTTTCCCCATTTTGTCACCCATATACATTTATTTTCCGTACTAGCTGTGTCCAATGATCTGACTGCAGTGGAGATGGGTTGGGTTTCCATTTTCTGTGTATTACGTGTTTTGCGACATGTAGTGCCCATTTGTTGCTATTCATTGGACAAGGTTAGCAGCATGCTAGCATTTACCATGGTCAGCTAAATCTGCTTAAGTAGGTATTTCAATGTCCAGGAATATCTGCTCAAGACTTGTTCTGGAAAAACTAGAGATGGCATTCTGCCATATTTCTCCCCAGTCTTCTGGCAATAAGACATCTAACAGCCTCCACCAACTTTTTGCCTCCCATGTTGCGATAAAGCATCAAGCCATTTGTCTCTATTGTCGGTAAAGTGTCCTTTATGCCCAACTTCGTAACAAAATCCACTAACGGAGACGTTTGTTTATTCTTCCATGTAATAACCAACTGCATTGTATAACTGGTAATCGGGAGAAAATGCCATGTTAAATGGGGAGGTGATAGACTTTGAACAGCATTGCAGGTCTTCTAAAACTTTACAAGATTTGAAGCATCTTTTCAGGAGCTTAGATTTACTTTCTTTTTTCCCTGGGAGGTTTATGGATTAATAAACAATAATAACAATAGCTAACACAGCTAGAGGCACTAGGCTATTGTATGGTCCAGTCAATATCATGACACTCCAGCTTCACTTCAGTGTGGCATCTGTAATTAAGCAAAGCATTAAAATCTATATTTAAAGTTAAGCACGGGCTTAAACAATTTGTGGAATCAGGTTCTTGTTCTTCAAGTCAAAGCTGCAAACACTTATCCACACACAGGGTGTGTCTACACTGCACACTAAGCTTGGGCTCTGACTCAGATTTTAACCCAAGCCCCCCTCTGTGCACACACAAATCAGTATGAATCAGGTCAGCAAACATTCAGGACCTGGGTCCTAGAATCCTGCCAGGGGGGTGAGTCAGAGCCCAGGTTCCGTTGAGTCTCGGGTCCAAGCCCTGTTATTTTGCAGTGTGGACTCAGCTCACGCCATAGACCCGAAGGTCTGTTAGTATAGTGAGGTCCAGCAGTTGTAAGCCCAGGTTTGTACAGCGTGGTGCGGATGCTCAAGCGCAGGCTTGAAAACACCAAGGCCCACAAGCTCTGGGTTTACAATGCGGTGTAGACAGAGACAGCTAGTGTAGCACCAAAAATTAGCAACATCAGGTCATCCAGGTGACATTCATCCCATGCCTCTCCTGGACAGGAGGACCCCACTGAGCCCTGGCTGTATTTTAATACTCTCCTCCAGGGCAGACATTCTTGTAGGAGGAGAAGATAGATCCAAGAACAAAATATCAACGATCAAATACTGAAATGAGGTAGATCTCTCTCTGTCTGCACTGTCCATAAGTTTAGTCTCACCAAGGACTGAAGTGAGATTTAATCATCTTTCACACAAACTCCACCAAACAATCTTTTGATAGAAAAAAAAAATCAACTGAAGGTTAGATTGTTTTCACACACTCTCCACACAACTACTGCTAATAGAGTTGCAGGACAGATACTAAACCATAAAGAAGTTAGGCCTATTTTAAAATACATGTAACGTTTATATTTGTGAACAGGCTGTCCCATGTTAAACTAAGCAGCAGTAGCAGTTAGAGAGAAAGACGGGAAAATAAGTAAGATAGATATAGGCTAAAATATAATGATAATCCCATGTGCCAGAATTTCCATTACTGTAGATTCCAATACCCCCTCCACATTTTGTAGTACCGGCAGTCCCATTTGCCAGCAGTCCCATTTACTTCAGTGGGATTTCACATGGAGTAAGGTACTACATGAGTGAGTGACAGTATCACAATCTGGCCCTGTGTGATTATCCAGAAACACCAAGACCTTTATGAGAGGCAGTGTTGCCTAGTGGATAGACTGCTGGACTGGGTCTCAGGAGACTTGGGGTCTAGCCCTGGCTCTTTCCTGGGTGACTGTGAGTAAGTCACTTCCCCTTTCTGTGCTTCAATTTGCCCATCTGTAAAATGGGGATAACAAAGATACTGACCTCCTTTGTAAAGTGCTTTGAGATCTATTGATGAAAGGCACCACATAAGAGCTACGGGGTGTTATTTATGAAAAGATAATGGACTGAACTTCAGAGCAAACGTCATTCTGTCACGTTGCAGCAATGCATATTTGAAGCCAATTTGTCCCATTTCATTTTTAACCAGGTAAGAAAGCTTCAGTTAGGGTGACCAGACAGCAAGCGTGAAAACTCGGGACAGGGGGTGGGGGGGTAATAGGAGCCTATATAAGAAAAAGCCCCAAATTTTGGGACTCTCCCTATAAAATCGGGACATCTGGTCACCCTAGCGTAGAGAAACGCAAACCAGGTGAAATATGAGTGTTGAACCCTGAAAGCCAAACTTGCAGATCAGATTCAAATCATCTACCCGATAAAGGGGATAATTTTTAAAAATAAAATATTAGAGGAAGAATATTTCCCCACTCTTAATCCAACACTGATTGCTGGTGTTCTTCATTCAGAAAGCTGCACATTGGACATACTGCAAATAGACCCAATAGGAGGAACTATAGAGAAAATTCAAAATCATAGATTCATAGATTCATAGATTCTAGGACTGGAAGGGACCTCGAGAGGTCATCGAGTCCAGTCCCCTGCCCGCATGGCAGGACCAAATACCATCTAGACCATCCCTGATAGACATTTATCTAACCTACTCTTAAATATCTCAAGAGATGGAGATTCCACAACCTCCCTAGGCAATTTATTCCAGTGTTTAACCACCCTCACAGTTAGGAACTTTTTCCTAATGTCCAACCTAGACCTCCCTTGCTGCAGTTTAAACCCATTGCTTCTGGTTCTATCCTTAGAGGCTAAGGTGAACAAGTTTTCTTCCTCCTCCTTATGACACCCTTTTAAATACCTGAAAACTGCTATCATGTCCCCTCTCAGTCTTCTCTTTTCCAAACTAAACAAACCCAATTCTTTCAGCCTTCCTTCATAGGTCATGTTCTCAAGACCTTTAATCATTCTTGTTGCTCTTCTCTGGACCCTTTCCAATTTCTCCACATCTTTCTTGAAATGCGGTGCCCAGAACTGGACACAATACTCCAGTTGAGGCCTAACCAGAGCAGAGTAGAGCGGAAGAATGACTTCTCGTGTCTTGCTCACAACACACCTGTTAATACATCCCAGAATCATGTTTGCTTTTTTTGCAACAGCATCACACTGTTGACTCATATTTAGCTTGTGGTCCACTATAACCCCTAGATCCCTTTCTGCCGTACTCCTTCCTAGACAGTCTTTTCCCATTCTGTATGTGTGAAACTGATTTTTCCTTCCTAAGTGGAGCACTTTGCATTTGTCTTTGTTAAACTTCATCCTGTTTACCTCAGCCCATTTCTCCAATTTGTCCAGATCATTTTGAATTATGACCCTGTCCTCCAAAGCAGTTGCAATCCCTCCCAGTTTGGTATCATCTGCAAACTTAATAAGCGTACTTTCTATGTCAATATCTAAGTCGTTGATGAAGATATTGAACAGAGCCGGTCCCAAAACAGACCCCTGCTGTACCCCACTCGTTATGCCTTTCCAGCAGGATTGGGAACCATTAATAACAACTCTCTGAGTACGGTTATCCAGCCAGTTATGCACCCACCTTATAGTAGCCCCATCTAAATTGTATTTGCCTAGTTTATCGATAAGAATATCATGCGAGACCGTATCAAATGCCTTACTAAAGTCTAGGTATACCACATCCACCGCTTCACCCCTATCCACAAGGCTCGTTATCCTATCAAAGAAAGCTATCAGATTGGTTTGACATGATTTGTTCTTCACAAATCCATGCTGGCTGTTCCCTATCACCTTACCACCTTCCAAGTGTTTGCAGATGATCATGCATCTCCGCACCTTTTAAAGCTGATTTTGACATGTTGAACTCTGAAACACATCTTATTTACAAACAATTCTACTGATATGCCATCTTTCATCTTTTTTTCACTACTCCAGGGACAAGAAAAATGAATCTTTGCTACTTACAAGTCTGTCTGCTCCTGCTGTTTATCCCCCAGTTGTAGCTATGACCCTCTCTTGACAATATAAGAACCAGGTGGTGACAAGGATTACAATGTCATAGAGAACACTGAGGGAATAAGCAGCAGGAGCAAATGATTTTCTAGAGAAGAATGATCCTGCTTTCAAGTGATGAAAACCTGGAACTTATGAGATACAAGACAAGTGCCAAATTGCCTCAGAATAGTATGTTTCTCCAAGGTTTCCATGGAGGTATACACGTCCCTTAAGTAAAATACTATAAAAAACCTAATAATACCATCTCCTGTTTTAACACTTCCGTGAACCCGTGACAGACTTTGCATTTCTTAACCTGAACTTGTTTTCCAGGCGTTGGTTGCAATTTCTCAATGTTGTGACTTTTTCTCAGTTAGAAGAGGATTGTATCCAGTTATTGCTATTTCCAGGTCTTCAATTTTTATTTCAGACGCCTACAAATTTTCAGACTTATTATACACTGCAACTCTCGTGGCCTGGATCGTCTCCAGCATTTCGCTAACATCAGCCAAATTCCTCTTACACACAACATCGGCTGACGAGTGCTTTCTGATGGTGTGAAACTTAAAGCACGTAACTAGTGGAAACTTGGGAGCAATTAAAATTTAATCAGAACTAAGTTTACTTTCTGGCATTGTGAGTTGTCTCTAGCTTCTAAGTAGCTAATATATCCTAACCTCTTCCCCCTTCGTAATCAACAGCATCAAGCTGCAGAAAGGAAGAAAAGCAATAGATTCAAAGGCAGTGTTTCCCATGAAAACCACCCACCATATTAGTAATGTATGTAGCCTTTCCTCCTGACACACTATTTGTTTTTCAAATGGCTCATTCCTGTTCTCAATATGGATCCAAGAGCCAGATATTTATTTATACAAAGATGTCTTTGCAGGGCTCTGGCAGCATAAGGGACATTAAAGTGAATGTGAATTATGTGCTTTTACATGGATTTACTTAAGCCCATGCAAAGGGCTGTGGGAACACTCTTAATTCGGTTTAAGAGTGGCTTATTTCAATTAATTTAAGCTGATTAAGAACAGGTTTAAGCTAAAATGCAATAAGCCTCTCTTAAACTGATGTAAAAGTGCCCACACGGGTTTGCATTGCTTTAACGGAACCAGTTTACACTGAGTTGCACTGGTTTAATTAAACAAGGACTAACTCAGTCTTTGATAGGGTGAATATAAACAGGTATAATTTTTTCTGTAAGGGGCAGAAAGAGGCTAAACCAACCCAAGAGTCTCATAGACTCACCTCTGCATTTGGCCCTTGAAATGTCTGCTTCTGTTTGCTATGCTCACACCTATCACTGATTTAGTGATCAGAGAATCACAGACATGTAGGGCAGTCGGGGACTTGAATGGAAGCAGCATCTAGCCCAATGTCTTTTTATAACATTACAACAACTGCAGAGCACTACTGAATATCCCGACCACCCTCTGCTCTTCATTTACAGCATGCACAGGTGGGACCATGCCCTCGGCTTAGAGTTGTTTCTACCTCTTTAGCTTGCTTTGGCCTTGTTTCTTTCCCTCCTCCCCCAGCCAGCACTGAGCCAGCCTTCCCCCTTTCTCCTCAGACCCTTCTGATCACTGACTACCAGTTAACATTGGACTCTCCCTACATAACCCCACCGTTTCCCAGGAAGGGTTGACGAATCCTCTCCATTGCCCCTGTACTCGTAAATATGCAGCAGGAGACAGACAATTTCCTATCAAAGAAAACACACCATTCTTCATGTCTATAAATCATGGATACAATGCTGGGCCCTTTTAACCATGAGGCCAGTAAGACACCAACATCTCCCAAGTTCAAAGCTCTTCCACCACCAGGTTACAGATTTGGTTTCTTTTTTTAGCGAATATTACCGGATGGACCCAGCAAGTTGATCCAGCCACTCCCATGTCGGTCTTCGCTGAAAATATATCCTACAAAGGTAACATTTAGGGCTAGTGGTGTGGGTACTTGGGATGTAACAGATCATACAGAGACTGAGCCTGGGAACCTCAGTAGAAGCCACATTTTCAGAAGGGAACCTTTGCGGTAAGCGAGACGTGTGATCGGCGTGGGGTTTCAGGGAAGATACAGCATGGCGCTAGCTTGACTCCGGGGATCGGGTGGGAAGAGAGGAGAGGGTGTAGCGGGGTGGTCACCCCGCTCCAGTCAGAAAGGGGTTAAAAGCAGCCAAGGGAGGCGGGTTGGGTAGTCAGCCACAGGTGTGGTTGCACCCAGTTAGGGCACAGCTGGCGTGATAAAAAGGCAGGCTGAGAGAGTGGGAGAGACTCTTGCTCCAGCTGGGGAGCAGAGAGGACCAGGCTGGCTGGGCAAGCAGGGTACCTGGGGCAGAGCAGGGCTGGGGAAGGGCAGGCAGAGCTGAGGAGTTCTGGCCTGGTGAGTCCCCAGGCTGGTGCCCTGCTAAAGGCCAGGGGAGATACTAGAGCTGCAGGGAGGCAGCTTGGGCTAGAAAGACAGCAGGTCCAACCCTTGCCAGGGATGAGTGGCCATTTCAGACTGCAGTTTGCCCCTGAGAGAAGGGGCTAGATGGTGACTGGCAGTAGCCATTGAGGCAAGGTGGGTATAGGGGGTTGGGGTTCCCCTGAGAGGGGAGACCCAGAGTGTGGGGGCAGTGCTGTGGGGCAGCACCCTAAGAGAAGGGGCACTGGGGTCTGGGAGGGACATGGGGCTAGAAGTGATGGAGATAAAAGGACTGCAGAGGGGCAGGTAAGGGCAGGGGATACACCGGCCAGCAGGAGGCGCTCTGAGGCTGGAATCGAGCTAATTCCCTGACAACCAGCAGGAGGTGCCGCACCGGTGAGCCCCAGCTTGCTACAGAGGGGAGGAGCTGGGTTGTTTTTTTTAAATAACCCAATACCCGCAGAGTACACTGCTGTGGGTGTTGGATGAACAGCTGCCTAGAACTGAACACTAAGGCTTCCGTTTCACTTGTCGATAACAAACTGGAACAACAGAAAATCAGTTGAAGTGGAAAAGCCAGGCATTTTAAGGGTTTAGGGCCCCATACTCTTTTGTCCTGCACCTGGTGTAGACATTTACCCCAGTGCAAAGTAGTGAAGAGGGGATGTAAAATGCTACTGGATAAGAACAGTGGTGTGAATGACTACCAGTGCTGCAGCGCCAAAGAAAATCAGTCCCTTAGCATATTATTTTTATTATTTATTTGTATTAGAGAAGGAACTCTCTGAGCAACTAGAAAACATTCACAGACCACTGAAGGACATACATCACTGAAAGACAGCCATGTCTGGTGCTGACTATGACAACAGTTTAATAACACGTGGAAGCACTAACCAACAGCATTGGGGAGGAAATAAATGATACCATATCCAAAAGAAACTGGAGGGGGAATGTAGTCAGGCAAAATTTCATTACAGTACCCACATCAGAGCATGCTACCGCTCCCTTAGCAAGAAGAAGAGATGTCTTTGGATTATGCAGTTTGGATTATCATAGTTTTTAAGGCCAGAAGGAAGCATTAGATCATCTAGTCTAATCTCCTGCATAACAGAGGCCAGAGAACTTCACTCAGTTACTCTGGTAGTGAGCTCAATCACTGGTGTGTGTGATATTGTGAGACAGTTGTGATTTTTGGAATCTGCCTGCTGAGAGACAAGTGCTAGAAGAAGAATGAAGATCCATTACTGATATTATATACAGGTGCTAACTCTGAGGGCTAACTTTAGCCACCATAATTATAAACATATGAATGCCAACATCTTTAACCAGATTGCTGCTGGTCATCTTACCAGCTAAGAATCTTCAGCATGGGCATGCATAGGAAGGAAACTGAAAGTAAGGTACAAACTGGAAAAAAAGGTTCACCTTTTTGTTAAAAACAAAAAATAATAGTCAATTACTTTTTCCAGGTAAAACAAATTTACTTCTATACTTTGCACACGGAATGCATTGAGTGCCATGGCAACCAATGAAGAATAATAATGTTCTACTGATTTTTCAAATGACTGAGACAATGGTTATAGTACTTAAGGTAAAAGTGTAGCACTTACGCTGCTCTTTGCGGGGATGCTGGCAGGTGAGCTGAATTTTATTTCGGGGCTTAGTGAGATACTACAGTAGCATTTCCCAGTCCTTCAAGTCAACTGCATCCAAGCCAAGCCCTTCTCTGCACCACCAAACACCCACCATCTCCATCCAAATGTGAATGCTTTAACCCTTGATGGAGCTTGATCTGCATCTAGCAGTGTCAGCGTAACATGCAGTTCAAACCTAATAATGCAATGTGTTTTGACTGACCCTCACTGTCTTACAGTGCTGTGTGGTACTATTTTCTCCAGAAGTTTTCAGATATTTATTGAGGGAAAACAGCAGAATACTGTACAGTTAAAGCAAAAAAAACTAGATTTCCTCAGAACCAACAGTAAGCAGTAATTTACAGCCACCTCCCCGGGGAGCTTGTAGATTATAACCATTTAAACCCACACCTCCTAAATACCACCTAGCAATTTCTACCACTTCCTGTTACCTCACAGTCCAGGGGATAAAAATCCCCCCAAGAATCCATATCAGAGGTATGATTTGAAAAGAGGATCATATCACCCTGCTTGGGAATTCCATCATATTTGCAAACAATAGACCTCTTGCTGTGGACAAAATTAAGTTCACTCACACAAAACTCCTCTCTGGCGTTACTCAGGCATGGCTGAACTCCAACAGAATGGAACCCTGCACGTAAGTGATTTCATTTCGGTGGGCTGAAAACTCTCCTCTGCTTTCTCTTCTCCCTACTCATGAAGGAGGCGCTGCAGCATATTATGATCTGCACTCTGTGGAAAGCTCAGAAGTCTTACATTCAGCTGCCCTCATCATTTTAAGCAAATCATGCGCTTAACCCCCTACTTCTGTAGAGGTTAAATCCCGTCGCTAGATTATTTCCCCTCTAATAATCCACCTCCCAGCTTTTCGGAATAGCAGCACATATACATTGGGAATACTGGCTGCCAACAAGAACAGAAGCATAAAACAAGTGTCAGGGTGATTATAGACTCAGGGCAAGCCAAGTCTTGCTCAGTCCCTCCACTGGAAATACCTTTGGTTCCCCTTTATCTCAAACTGCTGCTGTAACAAGGCAAACCACCTGACCCTTAAAGAGCTGCCCTATTGTCTATCGTACAGAATACTCTCAGCTATCCAATTAGTAATGTCAGCTTCCCTAAACAGCTCTGCTACACTGTCATTGTTCCTAAATGGAGTGATCAATTACTCAATCATTTCTGCAGCCATCTCCATAGGGGAGTCCTTGGGAGACCTCTGTTTTCCTCTCTTCGCTCATCCCATCCTCTATAATGTATTACAAAACTCTGGAGTTGTCTCCTGACGTCACTAGACAGTGGGTTGAAATGTCTTTTCCCTGCTGATCTGATTCTGATCTCTAGTCTCATACTCTGATCCCGTTAACATGTATCAGTATATGGAGTGCCCATTCAGAACACATCTCAGCTGGCCTGAAACAGCCTTGGGGAAAAAAAAAACACCATATGAAATGCATGTCCCTTGACTTTAAATGCAAGAATCGGGGTTAGACGAACAATCCACTGCACAGAACAATAAACTTACACCCTGCCTCCTCCTCTTTCTTGTTAGCTAGCAAGGTGCGGAGATGCAATAGCTGATCTACAACCATGAGGATACAAGAAACACAGGCTGCCATACATCTTAAACCTGCTTGTAAATTGCAGTTCCTGTTTCCTCGCTGAGAACAAAGAGAAGATCAAAGAGCTGGAGGTGGCCGGATGTTTTGCAGTCCCAGCTGGGGGCATGGCACGGGGGAGCCTCCAGAGGTTACTTGCCAACTTATTTCATACTTATGCCAAGAGAGCTATGCCTTCCGAAGCTTGCCATCATAGAAACCATCGGGAGGCAAAGCCAGTGTCTGAAATAAAAACGTAACGGGCATGATGGTGCATGCTGACATCAAGTTAATTCAAATGTGGCTACAGATATGAGAAGCTATTTGTTATTTATGCCTTGTTTGCATTAGGAATCAGCAGGACACTGTAAACGCCTGAGAAAGATGACGATCAGGCCCTGAGCATAACTTAGAATATTATTGCTTATTTCTATTAACGTAGTGCTGAGGTGCCTTAGACATGGACCTGGACCCCATTGTGCGAGACACTGTACAAACACAGAACAAAAAGATGACGTCTGCCCCAAGGAGCATACCATCTAAGGACGAGACAAGAGAGGGCTACAGACAGTAGGTTCTTCAGGACAAGGTAGGGGTGTGTGTGTGTCCCTGATCTCTGAACCTCCCATTGACTTCACCATGGAAGTGATGCTCACCGCCTCGCAGGATGGGATTCAATGTAAGGAGCATGTTGGGGGGGAAGGGGCGCGAGGAAGGGAACAGTTCAGAAACAGATGCGCCAACTTTCTAATCTGCCAGGGGGTGTTTGACACCCCCCACACTCTGCCCCAGGCCCTGCCCCCACTTCGCCCCTTCCCCCAGGGCCCCACTCCCATCCTGCCTCTTCCCACCCCTGTCCTGCCCCCCTCTTCCCACCCGTTCACCCCCTCCCCCGAGCGTGTGATGGAGAATCCACCATGACCTTTGGAAAGCTGTTCCAATAGCTTCCCAGCTTTTCTTCTTTGTGGCTGGGTGGAATCTGCACTAATTAGCGGTTCATGCAACTCTTTGTCTTCTGGTATTTTACTTTTCCTCCCACATTCTTCTTATTTTCCTTTTGTACTGAATTGCTGCAAGACTTCTACATTGGAACCAGGTACATAGGCTACTACCGGGGCTGAAATGCTTTTTATTCACATAGTTCCCCTCCCCCCCCCCCCCCCCTCCCGTGTCAGTGTTCTCTAAAACCCCTCTGAGCATACTTCCAGGGTCTAATTTATCACTGCGCGAATAAGCAGAGGAATATGCTAATATCTCCAGATATTGATTGCAAAAGCAAATTGCTCATGTGCCATTTTTCTAGGGATTTTTTTCTGAACATACACGCCAACGGGAAGTGCAAAAAATATATACCTCATTCCTGTGTGTGGATAAATGACAATGGTGCCCAATAAATACAACAGAGGCATTACATGTCCCATTTCACTGTTATGTGTGCAAAATAAAGCATGTCTTTCTAGCAATTGTCTTTCTGTTTTAGAAACTACCACCTACATTTATTATGCTGTGTCAGCAACAAGAGGCCAGCTGAGATGATTAGATCCCCTTCCCCCCGCAACCCTCCAGAGCTTGTAAAGTTCCAACGAGAACATTTCCCATTACCTAGAGTAAGTATGCCAAATAAATAACCGGAAGGTTATAGTGTGCCATAATTGAAAATCACTTACCAAGGAACTTGGACGTATTCATGACAGCATGAAATGACTAATCATATACCCAGACCAACAAAACAAAATAATAAAATCTGGTCTCTAAATGACAGCGAACAGCTTTTAGTTTATGCCAAATTTTTTCTTTTGTTTTCAGGAAGAGAATTTTTACTAAAATCACTTAGTATCTGTAAATGGTTTTGTCGGCAGAGTTGGGAAACCTGGGCTGACTTCAATCATATCAGGACTACAAATGACAATGGGTGATGTTACTTATAATTTCTTAGGTTTTCTGTTGGCTGTCCGACAAGCTATAACCTCCTAATTTTGCCCACTGCTAATTATGCCCACTTTCATCTACTAGTAAAGGCAAACTGGACATCCAAGAGAGTAGGGTTGATAATGTACAGAAATGTCTCCTCTTTAATAAACAGCTGACAAATTCAGAAGGAATCTGACGTTAGAGATGACTGTCATAATGTATTACTGTTTGCAGTGTTGGTGTAGGTGTGTTGGCCCCAAGATATTATGAGAGAGACAAAGTGGAGGGAGGACCAACTTCTGTTGGTGACAGAGACAAGCTTTTGAGCCAGACCGAGCTCTTCTTCAGGGCTGGAAAGGTACTCAGAGTCTCATGGCTAAATTCAAGGTGAAACAGATGGTTAAGCGTAAGGAGTTAACATATTTTGTTATCATTCAAGGTGAAGTGTGCATAATAATCTTTATTAATTATTAATTAAGTTATTATTATTATTTCCAATCAAGAGTTGGACTGAACTGGTTCAGAAAAAATTGGTATTTCTGTACATTCCCTAGGCCTGGAATTTTACGTGTATTTTCATAGTTTTGATAATTAAGTGCTCCTGGAAGGGGATGGATTTGCAGGATTGGGTCATGAAACTCTTCATTCCCAGCACAGGTACAGCATGAATAGAGGAATTTTGCATTCATACCTTTAAAACACTGTACCCCAAACCCGCTTTAGAGGGACTGTGCTTAAAGAGGAGTAGTTCAGACTCCAGGACCCGTTGGGTCTCTGATAAGACCACAGCCCAGGATGACAATCAACAATGACTGTGAGGACAGTTTGGTGATGTAAATACTTCCATGTCTTTAACAGGTCTGTGACCAACGTATTTCACATGTGCCTCTGAAAAGCATCATGGCTTTCAGTCACCCACTACAGTCCGGCATTTGCTTCAGGCTCGCGACCCAGAGATGACTAGTTACTAGAGCGGGCTGGAAATTTTTCAAAACATTTTTTTATGAAAAATGTCATCTTCCTTGAAATAGAAACATTTTTTTTAAAGTGTGTCAATTACAATGGACTTTCCTGTGGAAAAATATATTTCAAAATACAAATTAAAATTCATTTGGGAAAATTTTCATTTTGGGGAATTCTAAAAATGTCTTTCAAGTTTTACTTTATGGCATTTTTTTCATTTTTTGTATTTTTAAAATTATTTGTACATTATTTCTTAATCTTATTTGCATCAAAGTGCCAAACTTTCATTCCAATATAAAGAGATGACATTTTGATCTAGAAAACAAGATAGCTTGTCTCACTCAGTAATGAGTCACATGAGTACTTGTGGCACCTTAGAGACTAACAAATTTATTAGAGCATAAGCTTTCGTGGACTACAGCCCACTTCAAAGAAGTGGGCTGTAGTCCACGAAAGCTTATGCTCTAATAAATTTGTTAGTCTCTAAGGTGCCACAAGTACTCCTGTTCTTCTTTTTGCGGATACAGACTAACACGGCTGTTACTCTGAAACTTGTCAGTAATGAGTAGCAGCTGCCCTTAATGATTTCAAAAGTAAAATAAAAATAATAGACTATTTAAACTATTATATATGTCATTAGTACTGAATATTACTGCTGGCATGGCATGCTTTCCTGGAGAAAATGACTCCCCGTCAGCAGCTGTGTCATTGCATATGTGAAGCCAAGTGGAGGAGAAGTTTGAGGTCAAACTATATTAAAACACCATGTGGTAAGGTAGCCTCTTGAACCGAAACTCAAAAGCAAGAATTCACCTACAAAATTATGCTCAGCGCCTACTGCCCTTCAGCCATGTCTCCATTTATTCCAGAAACGTACAATAAATAAATAAAATCTGTAGGCTAAAAAAGGCTTAGTCTGAGAACAAAACAGAAGCTTGATTAAAAATCTCATTAGAAAAAAAAAACAGGAAAGAGAAAATAAAAATGAAATAAAGTAAATTAATTTGCAAGACACCTGCATAGAATTTCCTCTAAATTTCCTACTTGTAGACTATTTCATCCTGTGTTATTTGTTTTTATATACTTGGGGTAAGTTACATCACTAATAATCAAACGAGGGATTTGTTGTTGGTTTTTTCACTCACTTGTGCATTTTAAACTCTCTGTATTACGAGCCCTCCAGTGTAGAGGTTGGGTGTATGCCATTTCATAGACTTCTCCCCACGGAGCTTCAGCTACTTAAATGAACGATTGCAAAATACCTATAGTGTCAGCCCTGGTGCTTATAGTCGGGGCACCAACACCGAACTGCAACTATCCTAACCAACAAAACGAAGAGCAGCAATGTGTCTCAAAGATAAGAATGAAACTTAGGCCATAAGGGGGCACATGCTTTTAAAACTGTTGGTCGATTACTGTGAATGGAGTGTCCCAAGAATGAGCCTGGACTTGGTACACCACTGTCTGACTGTGACCTTATGAGTCATCAGGGTCTGCCTTGACAAGGAAGGGGTGCAAATGAAGCCTTCGAGGCTGAGTCTGCCCATTATAATTCAATGGATTTAGCTCAGGAAGACAATGAGTAATCTGCTCTGGGCTTTGGGGATCCTTATTAGTTGTTGGGTGTAGTGTTCAAGTCTTCCTTGGATTGAAACCCTCAATTGTGCAAGGTGGGTAAATGGGGACAAGAAAGGCATTTCACTTCTCTCCATGATATTTAAAAACCCAACCAGAGAATGGACTCAAGGAGTGATGTTACCTTGCCTACAGAAAGAGTTGTGCCAGTTTAATTTAAGGTGCGGTTTAATAAACGATTGAGTTAATCCATTGCTGTGTGGAGGCTTTTATGTCAATTTAAACCAGATTTTATTTCAGTTTTAATTTAAGTTGATTGGGACCAGGTTGAAGCTAAATTAAATCAGAGCAAATTTGTGTGTAGCCTTTGTCTGAGCTAACGGGACTGCTGACTAGGAGTTCATAAAGGCTGCTGGGTCAGAGGTAGCAAAATTATTAATGCAAGAAAATAAAATCTGCTGAAATGTGAAGGGAAGTCGCCATGCATGGACCAGTGGAAACTTGCTCTGATTGGGTAATTTTGGTGAGCCAATGCTGCTACACATATGTGGCATTGCTTTTCGGCAAAACATTTGGTAGCAAACCATGACAGACAGTTTCACTATCACAACTGTCCTCAGCCGGACCTCGCCAGTACACGCTGGTATATGGGGATTTACTAACACATCCATTGGACCGTTCTCCTGATCCTGAAAGATGTTCTGATTGGCTCAGACAGGGAGAGGAAACCAGCTCACACCAACATTCATATAGCAGAGTCTTCAGCAGCTCTTGAGATGGGAGACGGAGATTTCTTTTGATATGTTAATTTCCAACAAACATCTTTCTCCTCCTCTTTCTTCTCCACCTTTCTCTGTTGCTTTCTGTCTAATACTACTCTGGCTTAGCCATCCAGGGCAATTGTAACCTTGCAACAGCCCTCTTCTTGCAGCCTTTTATTACATTTTGTAATGTCTTACTTTATAATTGCGTATCTCTAGAATCCATCTCTTCCCCAACTATTAAACCACTGATCCACTGTCACCTCTAACGCTGGAACCTCCTCCACGTAGCTCACCTTTCCTGCTGTTCTCAGCCGATTAGTCCCTTCCCAGATTCCTTTAGTAGCTTCCTTTCTTTTCCTCATTAAGTCCAGGCTTCTCTTCTCCAGACCATTCCAACCCACACCTATATATCTGCTCCTGTTTCCTCCCACCCAATCCCCTTTCCTATGCATCAAGACATTTACCTCTCCTTTTTTCAATCCCTCCTTCACACCCATTTCTCTCAATTAGCGTTCCAGTGCTGACACCCGTCCAATTGCCAACTGCTGCTTTTTTTGCATCTCACCTCTTCTCATATTGTATTGTTTTTGTCTAAATTAGAGGATACACACTCAGGCCAGGGACTTGTCCTTTTAACACTTTATTAGTCATGTAGACACACCCATGGCAAGCTACAAATATTTGTATTATTATCCATTAACATTATGGTAGTGCTCTAAGGCACCACAAAGGATCAAAGGCCCCATCATGTTGGACCCTGCAAAAATACCCATAGAGAGACAATCCCTGTCCTAGAGAGCCTACAAGTTAAAAGGTAAGACGATCCTAACACTAACAGAATAGAGTGACCACAAGCTGAAGTTAATGGTAAACAAAATTTTACTAAGGTGTAATAGCCCTATGCCCCTCAGTGTTTTCGTGAACTCAGCTCCTGATCTAGTGTATGGGAAAACGGAGCTGCTCCTAGTTGGGTAAACTGTGCTCCTTCAGCCCAGACTGGGGGACAGGTGTAGGAGGAGATGATGCTGGTTGGTTCTGATCTTTGCTGCTCCAGGTGCTGAACTCAGCTTTAGATTCTTTCAGTTTCTGGCCCTTAGTAGTTACTCTTGGGAGAAACTTTGTTTAAATACGGCCCATTTGAATTTCCGCCCTCAGTGAGCGTCTATTGTTATTGAAGTTCCCAAGACTAGTGATTCTGGGAAATTCCAGGTGCCATGTCATGGCAACTCCTGCTTGTTTGCTAGTGATATTGAGAGTATCATAACCCACTAGTTATACAGAACACACATAATGTAATAAGGGATAGATTGGATTTTAAGTGAAAGCTCAGGACAGTTCTTATTTTATCTGAACCACTTTCTCCATGCCTGTTTGATGCAAAGGCAGTTCTGATACTGAAGACATATTTTAGAATTTCCCTTTAAGAAGAATGCCAACATCCTTCCTTATTTATTTTATTTACAGGCATTTCTATAGTGCTTATCTACACAGCATTTGTATCTTACATTATCTGCCATGGAAATCATGACCTTGTGATGCTGACTTGTTCTTTAATTCTATACAGTTACACAAATACATTGGAATTTTATCATGTTAGCATATTATTTGATTGTAACTTGTTACTGTACCCAACCAAACATTAAGTGATTCAGAGAGCACCTAAAACTATTGGTAGATATCATTTGGTCAGGAAACAGCAGAATTAAAGACCCAGGTACTGCTTATATGCTCAACACATCTGTTCACGAGAATGCTTAATGAGAGACAAATTCTTTACCTAGAATGTTTTGTAAATGCTTTTTGTTTGCTCCTGCCAGATTTCTTCTTTGTGAAGCCAATTCCAGATTCCTACTGTTAAGTAAATTTAAAGTGCTGTCAATAAATTCTTAAAATGTTCTGTTTTCTCGCTCTCATTTTCTGTATGGCTTCTTGATTTCAAACTTTCTTTCTCTTTTAAAATATAAGCTGCAGGTGATCAAGTCTCTCATCAAAATGGTGCATTAACGTCACCTTTTTTCCCTAAACTTGTCCTGTGTGATAGAACCCAACTTGCACAGTCATTATTACACAATATTAACATAATGTTCCTTTTCCTTAGCAACTGTTATGGAGTCTGGACAATCCATAATAATACAGCTTGATAGAGAAGCACCATAAAATATAAATACGCTTGTTACACTTCAATGGTATGTAGGATTTGCTACAATGGGCCCTCAGGAACTTAGAAACTATATATGTGTTTTATTCACAAATTAAAACATATGAATTTTAAAATGACCTGATGATGCTCATTCTCATTTATTCCTAAAACGCCATGGTATTGTTTATTCAGTTACACCAGTGTTTTGCTTCATGTCTGTTAGTGCATGTGTGTACATATACGTTTTAAAAAAAAATGTTTCCTATGCAAAACAGCACTTAACATGAAATAAAGATGAAAGCAGGCCTGCAGTGGAATTCTGATTGTAAACCCAAGATATGAAACTGCTAGTATCCATAATCAGAGCAATTTTCAATGAACACAGTTTGACCATTTTTCTCCATAAGAACTGGGTGCCATCCTGCCAGGGATCCACTGGTACAAATAAACAAATTCCACAGTCAATCTGTGATTATATATATATGGGACTCCCATCACCCGACTATATGAATCCCTCAAAATATTATTTATAAAAGAAGCAATTGCTATCTTCTCATTCTCCCTTCTTTCCCATCCTCTAGGAGAAACAATCTGATTCCTTTATAGGATACGTTTGTCTGTATCTGTGTGTAAACTCTGTTGCACATCGCTCTACCCCTTGAGTAAGATCACGGTCTCCATTAGCCGCCAGCTGTAGAAAGACTCTTATGTTCTCCCTCCGCCACCGATAGCCACCAGATGGCAGAATGCTCACTACAAACAGATGGAGTCCCCACGTCACTCCCCAGCCACCAACAATCACACAGTAGGGTCTTGTCCAAAACTCATCGCCCCTAGTTAGGGTTTTTGGTTCATTCTGCAGCTATAGAAACACAGCACAAAGCCCGTAGACAGAACTGTGCCCTCAGTTCTCCACACACCCTAGCCCAAATAGCCTCTTAGGTTGGTTTACACCAACGACTTCTCCATGCAGAGCATCCTCCCATTGTTTCTTCATACCCCAGGGAACTCTGCAACCCAAACTCACAGTCAGTCACACTCCAACATGCCTACATGCACAGAATCATTACAATTACATTCAACCATTGCTAATACCTCCGTCAAGCATCATACCTGTTTCTTCAAATGCAGCCTTCACACTGGTTTTCAAGCAGATATAATTACATGGCTAATCTGAAGGCACTCACAAGCCATTTCTGAGTGAGAGGGACTCACATGTCTTCTGAGTAAATATAGTCATTATCAAGCCAAATCAATTTTCCCAGTCAAAATGACAAGATAGAATGGAACTGTCAGGAATCAGGACCAGGACCAGCTCCCTAGAGAGCAAGAGAGGCCCCACAGCTGAATCACAGCTGGCTTGCAGCAGAATCACATGATTGGCCAGAAAACCCAATTGGGTGGAAGAACCAGCCTGCGTGGTCTTAAACTCAGCAGCAACATTAGGCAAATGGGTGCTCAACACATAACCCTGTACCTGCAATTGCTCATGTGCCTGTCTTGTTTCCAGCCCTGCTCCCCTGATCGGTTCCAGACTTCAGGTTTGGCCCTTGGCTCTAACTCCTGGTTCCTGACTCCAGTTCTGGCCTGTAGGACTGGCTGCCCACTGGTCTGACCACTAGGCCTGACCACCCGTGTCTTGGTCTGTGATGGGAACCAGGTAACAGCCTTAACTATGGAGCCATGACCCAGGTTCCATAACATTGATCAATCTATTTACCTTTATTGAATACATATTTATTAAGGATGGGATTTTCAAAAGGGCCTACGGCAGTTAGGCACTCTACTCCCAAAAGGCACTCTCCCCCTGAATCTATTATGCCAAACAACTAGAATTCCCTCTGCTCAACAACAGATGAAGGTAAGAGTGAAAACCACAACAGCCAAAGAGCTGGGCTCAAAGAGGGAACATTTGAGAGGCATCAGTCTCCCTGATGCTCAGGTGAATATCTGTCCTTCTCCTCTCAAATCATTTTTTGATTTGATTCAAGACAAACACCAGCTGCCTGGCTTGAAAGCTCTGTTTACTCACAGATGAAAAGTTAAATCACATGGGAAGGCTCCTTGAGGAGTCACCTAATGAGCACGTTTTCTGTTTCGATGCAGCACAGTACCAGATGACAGCAGTAATGAGAAATGTGTGCCTCACACATTTTCTTGCAAAGGCACATGGGAAGTTGATTTTAATAACTCTTCAGTGTGTGATCACATCATGGCTAAATCTGATGAGCTCCAATTAGAACACATTAAACCAGCTCATCAACCATTAAGATACATCTAAACTGTATGAAGCACAGAAAGACAGATGGACAATGCTAAAGAGTGCCACTGCACTTTATTAACTTCTTTGACATCTTGTCAACGAGGCTTGATACTCACTAACCGGTGACCTCGTTGGCATGACCTAGGCACATGGTAATTCTGAGTCACTTGTTCACTTATTTTTCTACTATTTATACCAGGGAGACATTAGTTCATTAATGCTACTGGGCCAAATTTATCCCTAGACTTCAATGGAATTAGACGAGGGATGAATTTATGGTTGTTATTATCGTGGTGCCGAGGAACCCTAAGGATAGACCAGGACCCCACTGTGCTAGGCATTGTACAAACACTGAACAAAAAGACAGCCCCTTTCCTGAAGAGCTCAGCCTCTTAAAACTTTTTTTAGGGGAAGCTCTCTTTACTAGGAAGTGGTCTGCATTAGTAAGAAAGTCTATCCAAAATGAACTTCCTAGCAGCTTTTTCTTGTTACCTAAGTCACACCGTAATTGCTGTAACTGAGGAAAGGTACAAACAAAATTTTTTCCAGGAGGAGACTCCCAAAACAGAAAGGACCGCGGTATTTCTCCTAACATAAGAGCCATATGATAGATTCTGAATGATAAATCAAAGATTCAGGAGGCATTAATATTGCATTAGCTAAATATGTACATCTCAATCATGAGCTAATCCTAAAATCATTTCACAGAGACAGTGGGAAACATGTTCATTAACTCTGCTAAAAAGTTAGATGACATTACAAGGCTTGTTGAAAGGTAGCTGACATTTCAATCCTTGTTAACTGTATATTTTTTTCATCCATCAAATAAAAAAAAATGTATTGAGATGACTGAAATAATTATTAGCCTTATAATCATTATGACAAAGAGGTACAAACAGATTTCTTGTTTCCTACAAGGTAAGCTACAACCAACTGCTACATTAACTTGTTAAAAAATA
Source organism: Malaclemys terrapin pileata (assembly GCF_027887155.1). Taxonomy (NCBI): domain Eukaryota; kingdom Metazoa; phylum Chordata; order Testudines; family Emydidae; genus Malaclemys; species Malaclemys terrapin. The sequence goes on from NC_071509.1 coordinate 139,046,982, forward strand.
AACCTTGAAAAAGAAGGTTTGCTGTTCTTTGAACTGCAGGTCACTAATAAGTACAGTAGAACCTCAAAGATACGAACACCTGAGTTATGGACTGACCGGTCAAATGGACATCATGTGAAACTGGAAGTAACCAATCAGGCAGCAGCGGAGAGAAAAAAAAGTAAATAATGTACTGTGCCTGTATTGCATCTGAAAGATAGGCACATCTGAGCTGCCTGTCCCCACCCCACCCTCCAAGATGCTGGGACTGCCAGCCCAAGGCAACTCCGGAGTCAGCAGAGCAAGACCAGGGCTGGGGTCTGTACAGCTTTCACCCCTCCCCTTGCCAGGAGAGGCACATGCTGGTTTCCTCCCCGCCCGAGAGACACGCTGTTTTCACACACACACACCATACCCCTACCTGCCCGGAGGGGGACCAGCTTGCAAACTCACGGCGCTGAGTAGGGAACTCAGCTGCTGCTGAAACCTGGCCTGGAGGGTCAACTGCTGGATCTGGAGCCCAAACGGCGCGTTGTTCAGAGTTACAAGCATTTCAGAGTTACTGACAACCGCCATTCCCGAGGTGTCCGTAACTCTGAGGTTCTATTGTACAGCAGGTCTGCCCAGAAACTGGGATCTGGATGCACTCTACCGTTAAAGTTCTAACCCAAAGGATAGTCTAGATTCCAGTTAAAAAAAAAAAATCTAGACTGGGCCCTAGACCTTCCTCATTGTTTCATATTTTAGTCACTGTTCCATTAGCAGATATCCATGATCCCTTCCTTTTTCCATGTCCAAGCCAGCAAATGGCCTTCACTGAGTCTGAGGCTAATGCAGTTGTATAAAGCAGTCAACAGGTGAGGATCATACAACAGACAGTCATAACTAAACCCAACCTAAATCAATGGTTATCCCAAGAAACATTGGCCAATGGGTTACTTACACATTTGTGACTGCCATGTACAGGCCCAAATGAACCGTTAATAAAGTTCTGTGTCAAGGTTAAATGCTTATGGGGCTTTGGTTGTATACAAAGAATAATAAAAAGAGATAGCATATGAAAATGTTCTCTCTCACTTTCAGTATAGATTGCAAAATCTCCCCAAATACCAAAAGAGCAGCCGGTTTTTCTCTGCATGAAGCAGGACCAGGAGGAGACATCTCCCTCCACAGATGGATGAGTGAGTTCTGAGAAGAAAGGAATGAGCAGAGGATGGCAAAATGAAAGGAGGAACAGCAGAAGAAGGATGTGGACAGAAGTGAGTAATGAGTGACTTATTTACTCATCTCTCTCTCTCCTTTCTTTTCTCTACCCTCATCTCCTGTCTCCTTTCTTCTCCTGCACTCTGTGGTCTCCAAAGGCCCAAATCCTGCAGTCCTTGCTCCAGACATACTCAGGCAAAACTGCCATTGATTTCAAAGAGAATTTTGCCAAAAGATGTCTTCAGTAAGGGCAGCAGGATGAGGCCTAGACCTTTTCACTAACACGGAAGTTTCTCTTAGCACCACTGCTGAATGTCTGCCACTCTGCAGAGCCTTTCTCCACCTCTCTTCCCCGTCTCACTGAGAAGAAGACTGCTGCTTGTGATGCTAATTCAACAGACCAGTGGAACAGTGGCACAAGTAACTGGAGGGAATTCAGCACTTCAGTTCAACTGGCAAGAAAGAAACAGAACACATGCCTTCTCACCATCGATCTCAGATACCTGCAGAGGTGTTAGAATGCTTTCATGCCAAATTCCTCTTTTTCCTATCGCCCTCCCTTCCCTACCTGCTGCTGCCAGGATGCCTGTCTGACATTGGACTGTATCGGCTAAAGCAGAACAGCTCCCAGGGAGTAGCCTCCTCTCCCAGGTGATGCTGAAACAGCGCAGCAGAAAGGAAGACTGCAATTCTGGAATGTAGGGACTCTGATTAGAATAGATTGTGCATGTGGGTTCTAAAAATACTCAAGACACGTGACAGCGTCTCCTCTGACAGCACAGCGTATTCATGGCCCATTGACTCAACCTGCACTTCCAGACCTTTGCCAAACAATGCTCACATCACTACTGTACTGGTCAGATTTCAGAAGAGTTCAGCATCCAACAGCTCCCATTTAACCCTGAAATAAATGTAGGGTCCACAGCAACTTGCCTCCTAAACACTTCACAACCTACAACATGGCAGGAACACAGTCCCTTGTGGGAGGCTGACAGGAGGGAAACCACTGGAACTACCCACCCATGTAAATACATAATACTTAACACAAGCCAGGCTTGCAAAACCAGGCCCTTAAACTCCTACCAACGGTGCTTGCATGTACATTCAAAGGGATCTTTTAAATGAACAACAACAAAAAGCCCTTAATTTTTCCAGTGTTGACAACATATGTCAACACCCATGTCACTGGACACCCCTACCAGTAGGTGTAGCCTGACATAACAGAAGAAAGAAGCAAAATGCGGCTGATGATTAAAATGGCCACTGTGACAGATGAAGCCTTTCCAGTAGCCAAGCTCTTCTTTGATCACATCAGAAGTCTCCCAGAGGAAGTGTTCACTAACATTCTAAGCCAGGAACCCTTTTAATGTCTCAAAAAGGGGTACAAGGAGGGACATTTATGCGTCTCCATAAAATTACCACAGACCTGTACTATTCTTTTTAAAACAGATGTGCGCCATGGAAGTCATTGGACCTGAAATTTGATCTCATGTATGATTTATGTGCCCTCTTCTCTGATTACACAAATATAAATATAACAGGCCTTTTTTGGAGCACTGCATCGGTTCAGAATTAATACCAGATGACAAAATGGACCAGGTACCAGGAGAGAGAAAGTTACGGTAAAAGCTCCTTCCCATTAATGGGGCCATTCATTCATGTGGCCACTATTCCACAAGGGAGCCAGACATAAATTATGTATTTGACATCTAGTTATAGACGATTATTTCTGACATAATGAAGTTATAATGGAAGGAGTTTGCACGTTGTTTGGTTATTAAGTGCCCATTTATTGTCCCTGCACCAGGTGCAATGGTGATAGGCCATACAAATCATCAGGAAAAAATGCCAAAATGGACTCCTTTACTGATGAAGTACCACACATGTTTATTAATTTAACAGCTTGACTTCTGCCTCCCCCATCTGCTCATTTAAAACAGTTATTTGCCCTATAAATATTCCAGAAGAAAGTTTGGCCAAAAAATTAGTCTGGGGAGTGGGGGATGTGATAGGATTGTTTGAGAAGGGGCTCGTGTTGTATATAGAATGGCATTCTTCTTCCACAATGGATTAGTTAACAGATTTTTGTTTGTTTGTTTGTTTGGGTTTTTAATAGGACATTCACTTTAGATTAGTGCTGCTTGAGTGTATGTCATTGTTCCAATCGCCAGCTGTTGCCAGTGTCAGGTGGGAGAATGCAAAGTTCCACCAATGATGTCACAGTGCAAAGTGTAAAATGAAGCACTCTAGACAAGAAAATCTCTGGGGTAGAAGTCTGTGTCTGTTTTAAGCTTAGCGCATAATATTCTAGCTCAAGGCAACTTATAAAGAATAACATTTCTAGGGATCTTAAAATTAGAACACATGCTGATCTCCAAGGGACAACTCCGTTACAATGCAAAGATTAATTGGTGTAAATATATAAAAAAATCCCTTTTTAAGCAGTAAGGACAATAGGAAAATATGCTGTTTAAAAGCAGTTAAAATCTCAACGTGAAATGATGTTTTTCTTACTTCCATCAATATTTTCAAGTGTAAACACAGGGTTACACCACTTTCCATCTGCAGGCTGGATTTAGCGCGCCTGCTTGAGAAAGTCTGTTAGTTCGTGCTTTCTGCTGGAGAGAACACTGTTAGCTTATAAATAAACAGCAATGCCCTGCGGTGCCCCTCTCAAATGGAAACACATATTCGAAGGAAGTAAGTGCAACAGTTCAACAGCATTTTTTTTAAAAGTGAAAGGCACGCAACTAACGGTTTGTGACTATCAGTAGTTACAGGGTGTAGACTGGGCTGCATTCATTAAAACAAACTGAAACACTGCAGGCTTCCTGAAAAGCTTCCCGGAGATTTGTTTTAACAAGTCCAAGTCCCTAATATTCACTTGCTATGCTTATTTTTTAAAATAAATAAAACATTCTGGTATGGGCCAAAAAAATTCAGCCCCGCCATCCACCTTACTGGTTTCAGTGTGGGCTTGTAGGGTGTCAAGCAGGGCAGAATCTGGCTCATGCAGCCAGATGTTCATAAAAGCTCAGGACTAGATTTTCAAGAACTCAGCATCCACACTTGGAGACAGATTTTTCACAAGAGTTCCCCTCCCATTTCGGCACTTACACCAGGATCGGAGTTTTCAAAAGGGCTCAGCACCCGGCAGCACCCCATGTACCACTTATGACCACATTTTCAGAAGAACTCAGCTCCCAACCTGCTAAGCAATTTTGAAGAGCTGGGTCTGATTGTGGGTGCTGAACGCTTTAAAAACCACCGGTCATAGCAACGAAGAGATAAGTTCAATAAAACAACCATCACCACCACCAGAAACAATAACAAACTACAGTAGAACCCCAGAGTTACCAACTGACCGGTCAACCCCACACCTCTTTGGGAACTGGAAGTACGTTATCAGGCAATAGCACTGTGTTAAATGTAAACTACTAAAATAACAACATGGAAAATTTAAACAAAAATATTTACAAGGTAAGGAAACTGTTTCTGTGCTTGTTTCACTTAAATGAAGATGGTTAAAAGCAGCATTTTTCTTCTGCATGGTAAAGTCTCAAAGCTGTATTAAGTCAGTGTTCAGCTGTAAACTTTTGAAAAAACAGCCATAGCGTTTTGATCAGAATTATGAACATTTCAGAGTTACAACTTCCATTCCGGAGAGGTTAGTAATTCTGAGGTTTTGCTGTATATACTAAAACAGGGGTAGGCAACCTATGGCACGCTGATTTTCAGTGGCACTCACACTGCCCGGATCCTGGCTACTGGTCCAGGTGGCTCTACATTTTAATTTAATTTTAAATGAAGCTTCTTAAACATTTTAAAAACCTTATTTTCTTTACATTCAACAATAGTTTAGTTATATATTATAGACTTATAGAAAGAGACCTTCTAAAAACGTTAAAATGTATTACTGGCACACAAAACCTTAAATTAGAGTGAATAAATGAAGACTCGGCACAGCACTTCTGAAAGGCTGCCGACCCCTGTACTAAAAGCTCTAACCAGTTCAGGAAGTAACATGAAAATTGACCATATGTAATTTCCGAAATGTGTGGAGGGGTATTTTCACTAATTCAAGTCTCAGTAATTGTTAAAAACATTGGGCTGAAGGGAACTTGGTTATAGAAGCAATGCTATTATATACCATTAATCCATCTATGATATCATTATTGTGAATAACCACCTGGCATTTAACGTATGCAATATTTGTTAGGTGTGCGGATCATGCAGTGTTTGCCTGAAAGCCACAAAGGGTATTCCCACTGGAAAATGCTAAATAACTTTTGCTGGGTTTAGATTTCTCGTTATCCCATTCAGCTATAAGGGAGCGAGTCAAGAGAGAAAGAGAGCTCCTTGGAAGTGGGCTGAGCATCCATGAAAGAGGAACCCTAAAAGCATCCAAGCTTGGTGAGAAGGCTTAGGTTTGGATTTTGTGGTGCTTCATTGAGAGCTCCTTTTGTGCATAAATCAGGTTCGTGTTACGTCTGGTGTGGATTGTGTTTGGAGCCACCAGCTCACAATATTATATGTTGGCACCTTAAAGGGTTATCAATAGATGTAATATTGTGCCCCAACATGCATGTGCACTGAGATTTTCAAAGCTGTATAAGCCGTTTCGATGACCAACTCCCATTAATTTTGATGGAGACTGGAAACCAAATCGCTCAGCCATAGTGTACAACACCGATTGTCATCACTGTTGTTTATTATTATGCACCATCCCTGGACTGATCTCAGGTCTTGAATGATAAATCACCCTCATCATTAAGTGAATGTGTTACTGTGACATGGACCAAACTTCTGACTTGTGAAGATTTTCCCCATCATCTCACTATGCTCATACCAACTACAAAGCTGGCCTTCCTCACTGGAAGTGAAAGGCTTCCTATCAAACAGCAAAGAGGAAAAAATGTGCCTCATTCTGGGAGATGGAGAGAGATGGCAGAAATGGTCCGGCACTACATAGCAAGCTGGAACCAGCACGGGAATGGACAGTACTGACAAATGGATGCAGGGTCCCACTTTCTCACACAGCACATGGCCTTACTGTGGGCAAGACCTAGCTCTCCTCTTACAGATACCTGGGGGGTCTGACTTTTCCCCCCATCAGTTTGTCAGGCTTGCTCACTGAACTGAACTGAACGATCATTGAGGAAACATTTGTGCTCTCAGCTCCCAAGAACCCACCTCACTGGATGAGTTTCTGTAAGTTGATGACATAGCTTAACAGGAACTGGTTAGTCCCCTACCTAACCTCTCCTCCCAGGAAAATAACATGGCTAAGAGGAGGCAGTCAGTAAGCTATGGCCATAACTAACTGAAGGGAGTCTGGGGGAAAGATAAGGAAGGGCCCCAGAGAGAAACAAAAGAATAGTCTAAAGAACAAAGAGCATTCTCTCCCAAGGGGGAGGCTATTGTAGTGCAGTTCAATCACGGAAAATGGAAAAAAAGTGGGAAACATGGCTGTGACCTAGCTGCCAACAATAAAGCCTGTGGGATTCTAACCACAGGGCAATGAAATATGGAGTGGGGATAGAGGAGACACCAGAGTGACAGGGGGAGTGAATCTCTTAGCATCTTGTGACCAAAAGTGCATATGTCCAGGGTCATCATCTGCTATGAGGCAAGGCCCTTCGACCTTGGTTTGCCCCTCCCCCCCGTACTTTGCAGGTCTATAAACTCCATTATGTCTTCCACTCTTAAAGAAACAGATTAAGGTTCAAAGAAGAGACCAAGGATCTGACTGGAGGTCTAAACTGGACGGCTGCCTGGAGAAATCTTCATAGAAAGAGGGCAAGCCCACAGGATGTCCCCTCTATTTAACTTACCTATTATTCATTTGTAAATCCGGGGCTCTTAAATAAGCTTGACTTGTGTATTAATATGTTTTGAAACAATTTCAGTTCAACTTTAACAATCCCCCTGAGCCACCCATTTCCCCACAGGCTTCACCTGAAGGAACAGTTTGCAGAACAGTATCTCAGCAACGTAGGTTATTGCTTTTGTCTGCCTAGCTTTAGAGCCAGGGATATATTTTATGCTTAAAATAATTCCACATATAGAGCAAAATCTGCTTCTATAAAACTTTATAAATAGCTTTAGTATGTGGATTCAGTGAGTTTAATTCAATTCATTCATTGTATTTTAGTGCCTGGAGTAATTTCACTCCAAACACTACATTTCAGTTATTGCTATATACCTTAATTCTGTAAAACTTCCTTTGAAGCCAAGACACTAGAGTCCCGCTTATCTTTGAACTTCTTTACTGTTGTCAGAAACAAACAAACCATTTTTGTAATGTAGGTTATAATCCTTAGTTTATGAGATCACAACCTGGGGATCCAGAAAGGATTTGATGTCACAAATTAGTGATTAACATTTAATGCTTAGAACGAAGGAACTGTCTGAGCGAATGAAAGAGGCTTCTTAAATATGAAAGGCTAATAGCTATCTATCGAGGACAGGAACTAAAACTCAAAAGAGTAAATAGAGTTTCCCTTATCTTTATGCATGAGCCCTCAGTCCAGACAGTTAACAAGTTCAGGACCATGCATAAAGAATAAGACAAAGCCATAGTTGTTGGAACACTACATCTGAAGCAATAGAGCAATGCACTGATTTCCAGCAGTTCTAGGACTCAGCGATAGAGAAAACTGCCTCAGCTACCTCTGGAATTAATTTGCATATGAACAAATATAAATAATTACATAAAAATTACTGCAACATAGTCCCGTTTGTTTTACTAAAGGTAGATGTAAAAAGAATGGTTATGGGTGTTTCATGTATGAAACAAATTTAAAACCATATTTTCTAATTAATGGGGAGTGGGGAAGGAGAAATAACTTTAAAAGTGAATGCTGATCTAGGACCTTATTTTTATTAAATGATTTACAGTGCCATTACTATGTTTCTATATAGAGCGGTGGCTCGAGGTAATTACCTTGTAATGTATGGTGACACTAATGTGCTAGTAAACTACTGGAGTTTACACTCTATTCAGTAAAGTGAAGGGTTGGAAAAATGCATTGCATACATCAATAATATAGGTAAACGTCACCAGTGATAAAAAAAAAGATAGTTACAAATAAATCTGTCAGCTGAAAGTTGCAACTGAATATAATCACAGCAGCAACAGCACTCAAAACGTACAATTTATTTTTGCTTACATATGCAAAAACAGAAGGCTTTTATTTTTGTAGCCCAGCTTTCTTTAGTATTAGCGTGATTAAAGTTAAAACTGCAAGGTGGACAACAATGCTCTTCCTACTGCAGTTAAATGCAATAGCAACCCGTGCCCAGTGGTTAATTAAGTGCTGAGGTAACATGAAGGTGAAATTAAGGCAGTCAAAACAGAAGCAGGAGGCAAAGGCAGCAAAGGCCAAAAGGAAGAACAGTGTCAAAGAAACATGGTGTGGTGGGAGCAGGAGGAAGAGGAGGAGAAGAGGGGGAAGTGATAGTGAAAATACCCAGCGCTTTTTATCAGTAAGGCAGAGCAGTTCTCTGGCCTGTGGTACACAGGAGGTCAGATTAGATGACCACAGTGGTCCCTTCTGGCCTTAAAACTTATGATTCTATGAATCATCTCAAAGCCTAAGCTGCTGCTACCCATTACAGTAACTCCTCGCTTAGCGTTGTAGTTCTGTTCCTGACAAATGTGACTTTAAGTGAAACCATGTTAAACAAATCCAATTTCCCCATAAGAATTCATGTAAATGGGGGGTTAGGTTCCAGGGAAATTTTTTTCACCAGACAAAAAACTATATATTATATAGTATCAGAGGGGGAGCCGTGTTAGTCTGGATCTGTAAAAGCAGTAGAGAGTCCTGTGGCACCTTATAGACTAACAGACGTATTGGAGCATGAGCTTTCGTGGGTGAATACTTGCATCCAACGAAGAGGGTATTCACCCACGAAAGCTCAAGCTCCAATACATCTGTTAGTCTATAAGGTGCCACAGGACTCTTTGCTGCTTTTATATATTATATAGATATAAACACAGTATACGTTTTAAACAAACAATGTAATACTGTTCACAGCTATGATGATTGTGAAGCTTGGTTGAGGTGGTGAAGTCAGAGGGAGGGATATTTCCCAGGGAATGCCTTACTGCTAAATTATGAACTAGCACTCGGCTGTTCCCTCAAGTGTTAACACGTTGTTAATGTAGCCTCTCACACAAGGCAGCATGAACAGGAGGGAGGGGAGACAGCATAGCAGACAGAGACAGACACACACCTTGTGTGTGGGACAGAGCGAGAGATGCACACTGCCCCTGTAAGTAAGCTGACCCACTCTTAAGTGCATTGTGTTTTTAAGTGGATCAGGAAGTTGAGACAGCAGCTGCTGCCCCAAGCTCTCTCTCCATCCATGTCCCCTCCCTGCTCTATATGGAGAAGGGGTAAGCGGGGTGCAAGAGCAGGGGGGAGGTGGACACCCTGACATTAGCACCCTCCTTCCCCCCTGCACAGCAAGCAGGAGTCTCCGGGAGCAGCTCCAAGGCAGAGGGCAGGAGCAGCACAGGGCAGTGGGGGGAGGGACAGCTGAACTGCCTGCAATTGATAACCTGCTGTGCGGCTGCAGCACAGGGAACTTACGGAAGCGGGGAGCTGATGGGGGGCTGCCGGTCCACCCTGGTTCCAAGCCCCCACCAGCTAGCTGCAACGGGCTGCTCTTCCTGCAAGCCGTGGACAAAGCAGGCGGCTGCCAAACGACGTTAGAAGGGAGCATTGCGCCACTTTAAATGACCATGTTCCCTAATTGATCAGCAACGTAACAAGGCAACAACGTTAACCAGGACGACTTTACATGAGGAGTTACTGTATTATGCGGTGGCCGAAGAGGACCACTTCTGGTATGGACCCAGCGAATCTTATTGTAATTGGCCTATGTTCTGTTCCACACCTAAATTTCCTGCGGTGATAAATGAAAAGATTTTATATTTTGTACCAGTTTTTTTTTAATAATGTGATTAAAATAAAAGCAAAATTAAAATTACAGGATGTTTTAAAGGCAGAGCAAGTTTATCATGTGAGATTACACCCTGGTGGACTATAGCAGAAGAGGTAAACTTGCACCCTATTTTGTACTTTGAGCCTAGGATTAACAGTGATTCAAATGATTACTACTGTGGTCTTGGGAATGTGTTGCTCAGTAGTGAACTTATAAAAAGAAAGCACAGAAGGACAGGAATATGATGCAAATGAAATATATGCTAATATAGAGAAGAACAACTAAAGCAGTGCAATGTAGGCCTGACTTGACATGAGTAACTGGAAATGGGTGAGGCCTTGTTGCTTGGGAGACAGGATGAGAGAAGTACATAATGGATCAGCAGGCTGGGAACAGCATGTCTGCACTAGTTCAGAGAAGGGGGGACCCCCAGTGAACCACTGACAATGGACAAGATAACAGTGGATAAGATAAGCCTGAAATGTAAGATTAGATAAAGAGTAAGTCATACCTGGACAGTGCATGGGCAGAGCATGCTGCACAGGGATTGGTTCCTACTAAGTGCCCAAGCCAACCCCAAAGCATGTGACACAAGGTATAGTAAATACAATGTGATGTGTAAATGTATAAAAAGGAAGAGACGTGCTGGGTAACTTTGGATGTGTACGATACCCAGTATCCGCCCCCTACGCTTGAGTCTGATCAACTCACCATAGCTTTGCTCTCTGCCAAATAAAGGAACTTGAATCATGAGACTGGAGCCAAACCGATATCTTGGGGAACGGCATGGAAGAGGTCTTGGGGAACCCCAACAATGGTGATTGAGGGCAGAACCACAGCCTCTTCTTCAGGGGGGGGAAGAGCCTCATTCCCATCTGCCTAGCTTCCTACAGTGTGCACATCACCCGGGTTTCTGAGCCCCCTCCCAATAACAGAATGATACAGGGGAGCCTCACGGACCCCTGCGCTGGACGGCACAACACAGGGGGCAATGATCCCCACTGAATCCCACCCATGTTAATCACCTGTGCGATCAGAGTTACTGGGCAGGTCTATGAGAAGTGCCATACCATGTACCACAGCTCTTTGAGCAAGTAGTGCTTGAAAACCTTTTCACTGCGGCCATGCCAGGGAGGCATAATGCCAGCAGCGTGCTGGGTGCACGCCACTTCCTGCTCTCACCAGTCTCTCCAGCTCATCTGACTCTTGTCAGCATATGGATGTGTCATTCTGGACCTGGCCTAGGGGATGAGTTATGCCTCCTGAAAGCAAATTGCAGAGAACTATTATAGGCCCGGGGCTGTTGCATCAGTGGCTACGTCCATGACAGCACCATCTTTGGCTGCTGCTGACCCAGTCCCCCTTGATCTTCTGCAGCAAGCCATGGGGATGATTTAAGTGGAGATAGTCTATATAAGTTCTGAATCACCACAGCTAATATCAGAGAAAGTTTTGAGAGGCTGGGTGTTTCGGTCGCCCAGCCTGAGACATCATCTGCCTTGCTGGAGTCCTCTGTTAAAACAGGGCACATAGTTGACAAAATGATTTTGAGAGATCTTAAAAGTTACAAGCACTGTTTGGAGGCAATAGAGAAACAGCTGAAGATCTAGACTATAAAAGACAGTCTGGACTAAAGGCGAACTCCGATGGGGAAGAGATTGAGCCACGAGTTTAAAGCCTTATGGGATTTTGGATGATCAGCATCACCTGTTTTGGAAGCAGTCCACTTTCTTCCATGAGAACAATCATTTTTGGCGAGAGATGGAGAACGGGCCACTGACCATCATGTCCCACCCATTGGGAATGCAACCACGTTCTCCAAGCAGCAAAAACAAAGAAACTGCTTACATATATAGTCAGACTCATTCAATTGTTTGTGATCTTTACTGCTGCACTGCATACGCATGCACTCACATTCACAGTGAAAGACAGCAGAGGCCGTACATTTCGAGGGTGAAATCCTGACCCCATTGATATGAATAGCAACATTTCCATGGATTTCAATGGGGCCAGCACTGCACACAGAATATGCTTGAATTTAGGCTGCAAAGTTCAGGGGTAACTTTGGGGAGCAGGATATGTTTCAGTGCCCATGCACATGCTGAGACTTTCTCAATCTCCAAACACTGGGGGCAATGGATGGGTAAAGCAAAAGAAGCCTTTCAGAGTCAGATTCTGATGTACTAACTCACACTGAGTAGCGCTGATGGGACTACTCACACAGTAAGATGCTAATCAGCTGGGGTACAGGTATCCAAATCTGCCCTATGACTTTACTGAGCTCCCACAGACACTGACGACAATAGGGCACCACATGGGCCCAAGGGTCCACCAGTGCTGCGTTAGTTGCAGGATCACAGCCTTAGAGTGTGAGCTTTTGGGGGCAGGGACTGATTTGCCCTCATGTTTTTAAATCACCAAAACCACTGTTTAGCACCAACAGATAAGAACAATCTGATGAAGGAAGAAGAAAGTCCTGATGTGATAGTAATCAATGAGCTGAGTCAGTGTAGAGAGACAGCAACCGCCTGCCATTTGTGTCTTTCTGCTGAACCATCCCTTTGAATATCTAGCATGCCCTCTGTGCTAATGGCGTGCACTGACTGAGGCAATTTAGGAACAGGTCCTACCCACCTGGTGTCACATATTAGTGTACTCAACTTTGCACTTGCATGTTGCGTTTTAAACGTGGTGCACTCAGAGAAACACGTCTGCATGTGAAATTGCCCATGTTGTATAGCTATGTAACAGGAGGCGGACAGGAATTGCCATACTGGATCAGACCCGAGGTCCACTGAGTGCCATGTCTTGTCTCAATTATACTGCAGTAGGTAATTATGGAATAAGCTGCCTATACGGAAATTCATCTCCATGAATTTCTTAACTACTCAAATGTATTTAAAGGGGTTCCTAAACAATTTTCTTGGTGGCAATTATTGTGTCCTTAGTTTCTCCTTTCATCTACAGATCATCATCACTCGCTCCCTGATGAAATGTTACTCTCCTGCCCCCAAAAGGACCACCCTGTTTTTAAAGTAAATATTCCTATGCATTCCCCTGGGTGAGCAAGAGATTTCTCCATATCCATCTTTGGTTTTAACTTATAGATCTTACTACGATGCAGCCAAATACAGTTGACTCGGTATCTTAGAGCTGACATACCTGAACACATACAGACGGAGTCAAAACAAGCACAGAAAAGATCTAAGAACTCTGTAAACAATCTGAGTACATCCCTTAGGGGAAAATCTGCTTTCCCAAGCCAAGGCCAAAAACATACTGTACTTTGCAGGAGTTGATGAGATAGGGGGAGAATTCTCCAAATCAAGCTGTGAAATGGAGTAACATTGGTGCGGCCTCACCACCCTTGAGTAGCTGCAGATCCATCAGCTCCCCCTGTTCCTCTACCACCTCTGCCCGCATGAGAGTGCAGAAAGAGTCCCCTCCAAAACTGGCTATGCAGTGGAATCAGGGAACGAGGGAGCGTTGCGCGAGGACTAAGGGTGACAGTTCTCCAACACAAATGCATATAGTACTGCGTGGGAGAACTAAATGGTCCTGGGATAATACAGTAATCTCAAATCTACACAAGGAATGGAGAGCATGAGCCAAATCTATGTCTGGTGCAACTCTATTTAAGTCAATGGAATTAATTTGCCCAAATGAGTGCCCCGGATGGCACACCGTAATTCTCGTCATGGAGGCTCTTCTGCACAAACCAATAAAATACATTCATGCCTATGGCTATCTGACCATGCCCACAGACACAGATTGCATCACGGACTCACCCTTCGAAGGCGGTCTCTCCGGGTCCGAATCAAGATGAATTGGTGGAGCAATGTAGGAAACCTGCCCGTGGTGTGCCTGCCCTGTGGACAAATCAAGGGTTTCAGTGTCTACTGTTTCACATTCAGATCTGTAAGGATTTTAGTTCAACACACATGTCGCACCACACACTTAAAACATGACCAACAACAGGTTTAAACACATTCTACTTTATCAGGTATTTTTCTTGCACATAGAAATTGATGTTGAAGATTAACCTTATGGAGGATATTTCACCTCTCAGTACGTATATAAAAAAAAATTGCTTTCTCCAAACAGATATTATTGTATGTTTAAATTTAGCCATATCTCCCATTGCCACTCATAGCGAAGGCTCCACATGCTTGCTCATCACCACCTTTCTTCTGGGATCCAATATGACCTGTTTTAGAGAAGGCTAGTTGCAGTTTCATAATGAATTTTGCATTTCATTCTCTGATGGGGACTCATATCCAGTTTCGTTTGCAGATTCTGTACTTCAAACTTGAGGGAGGAAAAGAACATTCATTCTGTTAACCTGACTCAAAATGGAAAATGAGCAGTTCCAGGTTATAGCAAGCTTTGCATGTGTTGCCTACAAGAGCTGTTACTGAAAGTATGGCGTCAATTACCACAAATAGTGGTTTGACATTTGGTCTGCAGTAGATGTAAACTCTGGTGTGCAGAATTACAGTCACTTTCACATGAATGAAAGCCGTTTAAGAGTCAACCTTACAATGCAGTTCTTTAGTTGTTAAAGACTTCATTCTTCTCCAATGGATCACTAGGTAACTGCTTATATTGAAAAACTTTTATTTATAATAAAAACATGTTATAATTCATCTATTTACTATAACAATTTTCTGGGCTGTTAATCTCTTTTTCTAAACAAGGAAAGTTAATGATACATAGATTATGATAACAGCTAGAATAACCTTCCCGTTTCAAGTAATATTCATGCTGTAATAAAAACAGTTGATTCCTCTTATGAGGCACATTCCAAATAATTAATATGGCTCCCTGTTGACATTTGCAGTTGTTGCTCCAAGCAGTTTTCAAGCGAGCCTCAGAGACAGTGGAGAATTGGTACAGTCTTCAGGGTTCTTCATAATGACATCCAAGAATACGAAGAGCGCACCATGCTGGTATAAGCAATATACTGAAAACATCTCGTCAGGGGCGTAAAACATTAAATGGAAAAAAAGAGTGCCTGCATGGAATGGCATATATTTACTGCTATGCACTGAGACTGACTCACATAATTTGCATTATTAGCCACTTCAATAATTGTATATTATTCAGCTTTAAAATCTATTGGCATGTCATAAACTCTACATTTGCTTTTAAGTGCTTTATCATGGGAAATTTGCTTCATGCAAATGCATGTTTGTTAACACATTAAGAGGACTTTCACTTCTCAGTTGCGTGTTTATAGCTCACTCAATGTCAATAGTGAACAGAAGTCACCATCTGATAACTGTTCAGTCATGCGATAGAAATTAATTTGTTGGTCTCCCTCCAGTGTGGTGTAGATCCATTGCAGAATCAAAACCTTAATGACTTAGAGGTATGGCTCTCACTTATGGTGCCAGAGGTCATGGACCCAATCCTGGGGAAATACTGGAAGAGGAAGTAAAACTTGTAAGAGCTTTTAAAAGATCCAATGGCTGGAAATTGAGGCTAGACAAATTCAGAGTGGAAATAAGGCCCAATTTTTTAGCTGTGAGGGTAATTACTGAAAGAACTTATCAAGGATTGTGGTGGATTCTCTATCACTAGCAATTTTTAAATCAAGAGTGGATTTTTTTTCTACAAGATATGCTCTAGTTGAGACACGAATCAGTTCAGGGAAGTCATTTGGCTTGTGTTACATACAACAACAGACTAGACAATCACAATATTTCCTTCTGGCCCTATTGAAGTAAACAGGAGTGTGGGAATTGATTTCATTATAACCAGGATTTCACCCTATGATCCTATGCTAGATCTGAAGGGTGATATGCCATCCCAGTTGAAGTCAGGGGGAAAACTCCCATCACTTCAAACAGGGCCAGGATTCCACTCTGAATTTTCATATCTTGTAATCTATTTTATTCCCTTCATCTTCCATATACCGGGTGTAGCGGGGTGGTCACCCGCTCCTTCCTGGAAGGGCCTAAAACAACCCTGGAGAGGGCTGGGGCAGGGGAAAGCTGGGCTGATTGGGAAGCAGCTGCAGCTGGGGCCACGCCCCAAACAGACCCAGCTGGCCCTATAAAGGCCAGGGAAGCCAGGAACAGGGACACTCTCTCTCTAGCCTTTGGAGGGGGCGGGACCAGGCTGCCTGGGGAGTTGAGGAAGGTACTGAGGGTGGAGCAGTGCTGGGGAAGGGACAGGGAGCTGGGGAGCTCCAGCCTAGCAGAGCCTCAGGCTTCAGGCCGAAGTAAGGGCCCACTAGAGGGTACTGGGCTGCAGAGGGACAGCTCCGCTATAGATAGAAGCAGCAGGTCCAAACCCCCCTTGCCTGTGATGATTGGCTTATACAGACTGCAGTGAGTCCCAGTGAAAGGGGGCTAGTTGGTGACTGGCCATATCCTACGATTGAGGCGAGGCGGGGATAGGGGCTGGGAGTTCTCCGGGGAGGGGAGACCCAGAGACTGAGGGGTGTACTGCCATGGGGCAGCACCCCGGTGTGCAAGAGGCACCGGGTCCGGGAGGGACATGGGGGCCTGGCGAAAGCGGGACACCGGCCTGCAGAGGGCGCTCCAATGGCTGGAGAGCTAATTCCCAGAAGGTACCAGCAGGAGACGCCGCAGGGGTGAGTCCCACGCGCTTACACCGGGCCAGATCTTCATCTGATGTAAATTGATGTTCCTTCATGGAGCTAAACAGAGTCATGCTGATTTACACTAGCTGAAGATCTGACCGAACTTTTTTTGTAAATGAGTAAAACAGTCCTCTCGCTCTCTCTTGGTGTATATATATATATATATATATAGTTAAAAGTTAATTCATCAGCTGTTCTCAACTGTTTTCTCCTTTCAGATCTACGCCGTCTCTGTCTGTTGAAAAAGCTGTCATTTTCTACTTCTGGTGTCTTCAATAATACCATCGTTTTGTTAGTTCAGTCCTCATGCAGTGTTGCCAACTTTTGCAATTGTATTGCAAGTACTACATTTTTGTGGCAAGTACTGTAACACTGGCAGTATTTGGTGTTTACTTCAAGCAAGTCTACTACCTTCATGTGCCCCCCCCCCATCAGTAGCAAAACGCAAAACAAAAGTGGATAAAATACGCAATTGGAGCTCAAGTTCTCATTGTCAAAAGTGAAAGACAAATACAGCTGAAAAGAATCATCCTCCAATGTGGTCCCTTTTATGGCCAGCATCAGAAACCCTAGCACTGGGGTCGGCTCTCAAGCTGCTGCCCTCAATAGCATTGGAATCTCAGTGGCCAAGAGGCCATGTCATCTTTCTTCAGGAAACACACTCTAAAGCTGACACCTAACTATCAATCCCTGGCTTTGCTGTTGTGTCTCCCCTCTATCACAGGATGGCATCCTACATTAGGGAATCATTCCATCACTCTAGTCTCACCATCGGGTCCAAATGATGTCATTGAACGGCAGGCTATAAAAGTGACAGACTCAACTTTTTTATAAACATCTACAAACCTCCACCTGCCATCTGGCCCACTCCTGTCATCACTTTCTCAGGACCTTCAGTCTACTGTGGCAATTTTAATTCACACCATTCCTATTGGAGATTCACTGATGATGTGTGGATGGAATAAGGCTAGAGGAGTGGGCATTGATGGTCGACTATGATCCTAAGCAACCACCCACTTTCCATAGCAAAATATGGATGGACT
This sequence comes from Malaclemys terrapin pileata, assembly GCF_027887155.1. Taxonomy (NCBI): domain Eukaryota; kingdom Metazoa; phylum Chordata; order Testudines; family Emydidae; genus Malaclemys; species Malaclemys terrapin. The sequence continues at coordinate 139,064,772 of NC_071509.1, forward strand.
CAGGATCTTCTCTGATGTTGCCTTTTCTACCACTGGACAACATCCTCCGGTTGTCATGGAATGTAAAATGCTGGATATGTTTCCCCAAACCCAGCATCAGCCATCCTTGATCACAACCGACCCAAATCCTGGGAAAGTACTGGAAGAGGAAGTAAAAATTATAAGAGCTTTAAAAAGATCCAATGGCTGGAATTTGAGGCTAGACAACTTCATCCTGATGCAAATTTCAACTACAAATAGCCTCCAGAAATGTTGGTGAAATTTCTGAAATCAAGGGGGGATCTGATCCAGTCTCATTTGGAGTCTCTTGTGGGTGAAGACTCAAAATCAGATATTCAGAACAACCTCAGTGCCATCTACCAAGTTTTCTGCGATAAAGTAGTGGACACATCAAAGAAATCTATACCCTGCGGATTTCATCTACAATAAATTCATGGATGGTCATGTGATGCAACCAGACTATACCAGGAATTTAAATCTACCAAGAATGAATAGGAGGTTTTTGATGTCACCTTCTACATCAAACCAGACAAGAGAGATAGGGGTTGGGGAGCGGGGATAGTTCCAAATTGAACTTCATGTATTTCAGACCCAAAGCCTGGCAAACTATTAAGAGAATGGATGGAGAGGGAACACGCAGTCACAGCAAATGCAATTGCATCCCATCTGATGGCCCATGGCAGAGTTCCTAGTTGAGACAGTTTTCAGCAGTGCAGTTAAAATGGCGGCTGAGAACATGGACATAAACCTGATGGCTCCTTTTACTGATCAAGAGCTTGACCGGGCTATACATCAGCTGCAGCCTAACAATGCTCCTGGTCTACATAACATCCACAAGATCGTCTCTGCCTTTAAGCCAATCACCAAAAGCTGGTTGCTTCGGTTTCTGAATCATGGCACCCAGAATTGCAGCATCGTGAAAGTCTGGTGCAGAGCAGAAGTTGAAGCTGTCCCCAAGCCATGAAAACTACTGACAGCTCCAAACAGTGTTACCTACAAACCGACAGATAGCCGAATCCTGACGTGGATTAACGAGGGAGTCAATCCCCAGCTGCCTTAAGATCAGATTGGATTCAGGAGGGGACGATGCACCCAAGATCAGGTACTTTGTCTGATTCAAGAGATAGAAAACACATCTGAGACAGGGAAGAAAGTTGGTGCTGTCCTCATTGCTCTGACAGCAGCCTACAACACCATGTGGCATGTTGGGCTGAGTGCCAAGTTGATGCAAATTATTCTTGTAGGCTGATGGTGTGGTTCATCCATGGAATGATTAGCGACTGAAGCGTCATCCTGTGAGTCGTGGAAAAATTCAGTCACCTTTTATGACTCCACAATGGGCTTCCACCAGCGTCAGTTTTTGTCCCTTTTTGTTCAATTTATACACATACAACCTTCCCGAAATGCAGGCCAAAGAGTATTGCTATGTTGACATCAGTATTGTTGACACTGCAAACAGCTTCCATAGGATTGAAGAGAACCACAGTTACTTTGACCACTTCCAGCAATGGAGACTAATTCTCAATGTGACAACTACTTTCTACCTAATCAATTCTCTTGCCAATTAAACCATCTTGATCCATGTCCAAAGATAGTGACTGCTATTCCATCCAGTTGGCACATACTTGGGAGTAAAACTCAACCACAGCTTGGCATACCAGCCTCACCTGGAACACCTGAACATTGAGGTATCTTGCTGTATCACCTAGATAGGAAAATTATTGGGAACCTCCTGGGGAGCAGTCCTCCTTACATCTGTATTGGCTCTGGTATTTACTTCAGCTGAACACTGCTTTGTGGTCTGGAAGCAGAGCTGAACATGGAACTGAATTTGGTCACTCATATTATGAGTGGCTGCTTGAATTATACACTAACCTCCAGACAGCATGTTCTAGCACTCACAGCTCCACCAGACCTCTGACAAGATGCCGTTATTGTAGTCTGCCTAGCTGTGACAAGGTGAGACCAACCTACTACATTTCTGGTTGACTGATGTCCCATTCTCAGACAGGAAACAACATGCAGAGCCAACTCAAAGGTCTGCTTACATTCAGGGGTGGAATCCCACTCCTGCAGACCGGGGACTAGCCTGCCTTAGACCCGCAGCACTGCCGACCGGACATTTAATGGCCCGGTTGGCGGTGCTGACCGGAGTCACCAGGGTCCCTTTTTGACCGGGAGTTCCAGTCGAAAACAGGATACCTGGTCACCCTAACCCCCTCCTGCACCCAAACACCCTCCCAGAACCCACAACCCCTTCTGCACCCCAACCCCCTGCCCCAGGCCTGAGCCCCCTCCCGCACCCAAACTCCCTCCTGGAGCCCACACCCCTCACTCCCTCCCACACTCCACCCCCCTGCCCGAGGCTCAGCCCAGAGCCCTTGTAGGGAGCGGGAATGGAGGGAGTGGGGGGTGGGGCCTCAGAGAAGGGGTGGGGCATGGGTGGGGCCTTGGGGAAGGGGAAGGGTATTTGGGTTTGTGTGATTAGACAGTTGGCAACCCTAGTGGGAACCATGGCTGTGTGAGGCAAAACACTGCTTGAAAAATAAGGCAGACATTTTCCAAAGTATTTTGAGAATTCAAAAAGTAGCTGGATCTCTTTACACAAATAACCCAATTTCTCATTAAAAAAAAACAAAAAAAATTCCAAAAAGTAAAGTCTCTGCTACTGATGGAATATCAGAGGTCAAGATGTCTCTTTTGCTGATGAAAAGTTCGGCATGCCTAGAATAATAACAGCTTGCATTGCCCGCTTCAAATCCCATTCTGTCTATAACCATCTGGTGTTTCTGAAGCTGGTTCTCAGGTAAAAATGTAAGCAGCAATCAAATGCAATCATCAGAGGAACCGAATGATAAAGTTGCCAATTTCGTATCTAATCTCTTCATTCGGATTTCTTTTTCCCTCTCCCTCCTTCCCCCTTCGTCTCATTTGTCATTGTTCTCCTCCGCCACATTAGCAATGTCTGAGGGAGCATCAAAGCGGCTGCATGCTTCACTTGCTCAGGAAATGAAGTCAGTGATTGTGGATCAAAGGTCACTGATGGGCTTCTCCCCATTGACGGCAACAGGAAAAGGGGGAGAGATTAAAATGAGGGAGGCACACCAACCAACCTTCTTTTGTTTAAGGGTAGCGGTAAGAGTAATGGTCATTGATAGAAGCTGGGAGAATGTAACTCATTAAGCCTAATTGGGCTTTATGATGTCAATGAATACTGAGAGTGAATGAGAGGAAGGCTTTAGAGCCATGATGAATTGCAGGCGGTCAGGTGCACAAATGGGGTGTGTGCGTGTACACGTGTGCTAGCAAAATACAGCATGTGCAGTTTGTTTTTAGGTCTGACACATGAAAAATAAACTCAGTGGCTGTGCAGTGAATTTTAGAGCCAACACTGTACAAAAACATCAGACGGGCCGAAAGACATCCATTTTGTCAAGTGGCGCAACAGGCCATTTTCAGACTCTCCTCCGTTGGCTGCTTCATAAGGTACAAAACACTATCAACAATTTTAGGGACCAGTCACAGAAACTACAGATACAACAAACATGAATTTATCTAGTCTATCTAGTTAAAAACGATCTACCTAAAAAAATAATACAAACGGTCTGACAATGCTTATCTCCCGCTGTTAGTGTAGCCAATTCCCATGATTCTATCACAGGGCTTGAAATATTTGGCATACTTTTGGAAAGCCTGGGCTTCTGGAGTCATGTGATTATGAGGGAAACTCAGGATTTTTTTTTTTTTTAAGATTTTAGCCTGCATGGTTGCAAAGACTAGGTGAAAAACAAAGTCTTAAGGATAAAACAAAAACAAAAAACCAGGAGGCAAATAACAAAACAATTTTTTTTTTCAAAAAGCACATAATTTGTAAAGCCAACTTCTTGGTTTTAGAGGGCCTGGCTCATGATTTATGAATGCTTGGGGTTGACATTACAGTTTAGTATAGCTAAAAGAGAGTGGAGCAAAACAAAAACAGTTCTCTATTTTTGTCCCCTTCATTCACTCTGGGCAGGTGGCATCATTCCATGTACCAGCAGTTTCACTGTTAACCCTGAGTGGGCAACTTCTCCCCATTTTGTGTGTGTGAGTCTTTCACAGAGCAACATAAAAATGTGATTGAAAAAACACACAAAGGGCAGGAAATGTAGGAGCAGGTGTAGTTATTGGAGTTTTAACTGTTAAACAAAGAAAACAAAAATTAAATTTCAAGTTGATAGTGTCTCTTTAAATATTTCAAATGGTGGGAATTCCCTTGGAGACTGTTTCCCAATCTATCAGTTTTCAGTCAGGAAGACAGGTTTCAGAGTGGTAGCCGTGTTAGTCGGTATCAGCGAAAAGAACGAGGAGAACTTGTGGCACCTTAGAGACAAACACATTTATTTGAGCATAAGCTTTCGTGGGCTAGAACCCACTTCATCGGATGCATGCAGTGGAAAAAAATACAGAGGAAGATATATATACACAGAGAACATGAAAAAATGGGTGTTGCCATACCAACTCTAACGAGAGTACTCAATTAAGGTGGGATATTATCAGCAGGAGAAAAAAAACTTTTGTGGTGATAATCAGGATGGCCCATTTCCTACAGCTGACAAGAAGGCACAAGTAACAGTAGGGGGGAAAACAGCATGGGGAAATAGTTTTTACTTTGTGTAATGACCCATCCACTCCCAGTCTTTATTCAAGCCTAATTTAATGGTGTCCAGTTTGCAAATTAATTCCAATTCTGCAGTTTCTCGTTGGAGTCTGTTTTTGAAGTGTCCAGGGTGGTTGAAGTTTTTGAATGTTATAATTCTTGACGTCTGATTTGTGTCCATTTATTCTTTTGCGTAGAGACTGTCCGGTCTGGCCAATGTACATGGCAGAGGGGCATTGCTGGCACATGACGGCATATATCACATTGGTGGATGTGCAGGTGAACGAGCCTCTGATAGTGTGGCTGATGTGATTAGGCCCTATGATGGTATCCCCTGAACAGATATGTGGACAGAGTTGGCAACAGGCTTTGTTGCAAGGCTAGGTTCCTGGGTTAGTGTTTTTGTTGTGTGGTGTGTGGTTGCTGGTGAGTATTTGTATATTGTATATCTGTGTATATATATCTTCCTACTGTATTTTCTACTGCATGCATCTGATGAAGTGGGTTTTAGCCCACGAAAGCTTATGCTCAAATAAATTTGTTAGTCTCTAAGGTGCCACAAGTACTCCTTGTTCTTTTTGCAGTCAGGAAGACTGTCTGCTCTGTCACTCTGCTCTGAACTCCCTCCAGTTTCTAGAGAAGAGATAGCCAGAACTAAGCTATCTTGGGTGTTTTCCTTATGAAATTTTCATCTATCTAAGGTACTTATCCATCCCTCATTACTGCAGTATCTAAGCCCGCCCGTCATTAATGGATTCTATCCTCACAATACCCATGGCAGGTAGGGAAGCATTATTCCCAATTCCAGATGGCATAGAGTAAATTAATTAATGTGGGCAAAGTCACACAGGTTTTCAGTGTTCTATCCACTGGACTGGAGAGATTTTATTTCTTATTCTGCTACATGTTGCCTCTCTGTATTAGGTGAGCATTGCACCACACTTTGTTGACATCATATCAGATTGCAAACCCTTGTTCAGTTGAATCTAGGTCTCCTTTTGGTATTATATTTCACCCTCCCACAGATCACCTATGGTATTTGTCTCGCTTTCTGAGATATGCTAGCTTGCATTTCTGAAAGTGGAATTTTCTTTAATTTCATGCTCACATTCCTAACCACTCTCGGTTCTTTTGTATTACTTCACTCCCAACTGATGTTTCCAACACCTCCCAATTTAGCATCATTTGTGAATTTAATTTGGACTGTTTGCCACCTCTCCCAGATCATTAATAAGAAGTTAAATAGCACTGACTCTAACACTGGTTCCTGCGGCTTTGTTTTCAGCCCATGTGACTAGTTTTCAGTCCGTGTGACATGCTCCTGGACAAGCCAATTTGAATCAATTGTGAGAGATTTCCTGAGACACTATATTAAATGCTTTACTAAAATCTACTATTGCACTATATTTACCGTGTCTACTTCATCTTCTAATTTAATCCTTCCACTTTTAAAAGCAATCCAGTTTGTTCTTTATAAATGAATGCTGGTTTTTGGTCATGGTTTTGTAATTCTTTAGATATTAACCAATATTTATGTTAATATTTGAGCTGTTATTTAACCAGGGATTTAATTTTGCTTTGCAGGATGGTAATTGCCAGGATCATTAGTTTTTCTCTGAAAGTTAGCACCCTGTTTCTTTTTTTACCAGTCATCTGGAAATCACCCACTTCTTCATGACTTTTCAAGAAAAGGATTATTATTAATGGGCTGTACATTTGTTAACAAATACTCCTAATGCATCATAGGATGAATTTCCTCCAGGTCTGTTCATCTGCCTATGTTCAGATTCTTCTAAGTACTCTGTTACTGGCTTTTTATCAATGACTATTTTTAAAACACTTCCTTCATTTCCCTATTGGCTAAACCTCTTTTCTTTAGCTTTCTTTTTACAGATAGACTTTATAAAGCAGTTAATTAAGTCATTTTAGAATTTGCATTGATTTCATCCACCTCCTCATTTATTAATGCAACTATTACCTAGTTTACCTTTTTCTTCTGAAAAACAGGCCTTCTTCCCCTTATCTCCTTTGGTTAGCATGAACTCTCAGTTTTTCTCCCCCGGGGCTTATTTTCCCCCCCGTAAGTCTTTAATGACTCCTATAGAGGAAATCCGAGAATACCACCTATCTAAAGAGGGGATCTAATAATACAGTAATTCTGTTCTTTTGCTATTTTACCTCTTGCATTTTGTGTGGGGAATGACAGCAAGTATAAAATGCACACCAGTATGGCTGGAAAGGTACAACATTAGCAACTAAAGCCACCTTGAGGCTATATAGCTCATGTACATTATGTAGATGATAGACACAGGTTTGAAAGGAAAAGGATACTGTCTACTACACTCTTCCAGTACTGTATAGTCTGATGACCAGATCCCTGAGTAGTAATGTTTGCATGTATTACGAGCCCTGCCCCTCTCCAGACGTCTAGTAATGCTGGACTTATATGAATAGGATTACAGAAAATGGTCGCCTCAAAGGAACAAGTGTACAGAAAACCCATAAACCATGTTGTCAGGTTTACAGGACAAACTGTGCCTTTGAAGCCTTTCAGTCTGTCTTCGGTGTACCCCTCAGGTAACGAGGCCTGGCTTCCCGCACCTCACTCTAGCGGGAACCGTGCGGGACAATCACATTGGTACTGGATCTGTGGGATGCAGCCCCACCTGTGCTAATGCAACAGGCCCAAATCGATTTGACAGGTCCGCCCTTTCGCTTAGGGGACCTATGACCAGCGAGGGTGGTTAACGAGACTCAAAAACAGCTTCTTCGAAACAAAGCATTATTTATTCATTCACCCCCAGGTACAACGCATGCAAAGCAAAGAGTAAAGCATTTCCCTTTCCCTGACCCTTATTCTTTCCTTGCAGCTTTCGTATATTTCAGCCTGACCACTCACCTCCGTCACCACATTGCGAGCAGCTCACTGCCGCTGCTACCCGTTTCTCCCTCCCAGCGCTCACTGACACTCCCTGGGCTGCCTCGGGCCACTCACTCAACCCCTACTCTAGGCCTGGGTTCCTCGACAGTTTAGCATGTGCCTTTTGATTGTAGGCTTAGTCTTGGGAAGAATGAACTGTCCTTAGCCTGGCTGGAGTCAGGCAGGGGGTATTCCCCAATAAACAGGTTCCCCATTATTTCCTCAAGGACTCTTATCTGTGACATTGTTTTATCTTTCCTCCCTTAGCAACCCTCTTTTGATCTAACTCCTTACAAGGTAACTCATAGTAAACCAACGCACAGAGTCATGCACCTTAGTCACAAGAAATACTACAGGCCTGTCCTAATTCATCTCACATGGGTATGCCAAAACTTCCCAGGCTATGACAGGCATAGGAAGCAAACATTTCTAATCCGTGGATATTACGCCTGTTGCAGAGAGGAACAAAGCTGCAATACTGCACTGAATATGTTGGCTTAGCTATGTATTACATTTAATGCTGTCCTAAGTTGAGTATAAGTAAACACATTTGAAACACAAGGTGTCTTTATTCACAGAAGTCATGTAGATTCCTTGGTTATGGGATCCAGGGTGGTAGAGGTTCCTTATTTCTTTAGAAAGGCAGTTTGATGATCTAGGGAACAGAACTAAGATTGGCTTCAAGCCATGGCCTCCCAAGCAGATGCAGAGTTACTATGATATTGGTCACTATCAGAGCAAGCGTCTGGCTTGGAGCATTGCTGGGCGCTAAGGAGGAGCAGGGTCCGAGAAAGAAAGAAAGCACAATCAAGGAAGAGAGATGAGAGAGGGAGATAATTAGTTAAGCCCGCATAACGCAAGCTTCTCATTTCTGAAAACAAAATGGAAATATATCACCAGTATCTGGCAGTGGCTGTGTAAACCGACAGCACAATAAAATGGGCTAACCTGCTCTCAGAATGCATCATTCCTCTTTTGAATTCCCATTCCACCTTTAGGCCTTGACCGTGCAATCGGATTTCCCTTGGTAGACCTTGGCATTCATGCAGAACATCACTGTCTTCCAAGGAGCCTCATGAAGGTGCAGTGGGTCCGACTGTGCAGATCAGAGAGCAGGACTGGAGTCTATGTCGCCTAAATACGAGAGGCCCTGTTTTCAAAATTCCTGAGCAATCAGTCCCCAATGACTTGAGTGGGAACTGCGGATTTCCAAAGGTGCCTATGGGTTTTAGGAATTATATATATATACACACTCCTAAAACATATAGAGAGATGTATGTGTGTGTGTGTGTTTAATTATAATGACAACTTAATAGGTAATGCCTCCTGTTAGAAAACCCTTCCCCCATTATTTTAGCAATTAAATCTCAGGTGAAAATGATCCTTCTAGGCCTTGCGGAGCTGGAATATTTCAATCTTGTCCTCCTGACCTGACTCACAGCACCAAGGAATATGCTGCAGTTTGTGGAACAAAGCAGTCTCTTTACATCAGCCTTTCCCCAGAGCACTGAGCCGGAGCGCTGACCTGCAGGGCTTTATGTTTTCTAAGTTCTGCTTCCAGAGCTTTCCCAGCATGCTAAAGGAAACATGACACATTAAATTATTCTTTCACTCCCAGATGTGCTTGCTATGCTAGGAAATATCACTTCCCAATCACTTTAGCTGGGGAAAACAAACAAAGAAAGAAGTGGTATGTGCAGAGGAGATGAAGGGAGAGGGGGATTTGGAGAGCAACAGAAACAATCTGAACTCAGAAGGAGATGAGAACTCGTGAATGAGAACGGCACAGAGCAAGGTCAGCAGTGGGAAAGATAATTTAAGTTCATCTTGCTCTGAGATCGTGTAGCCGTCAGGGCCATGGGCAGATAGGTCTAGTGATGGAAGTGAGAGTCTAGGGTGGGCAGAGTCCAGGAAGCAAGCGGAGAGCATACCAGAGGGGCAGAAGACAAATGGCAGAACCGAGGGAGGCGTGTATTCCAGAGTTGTAAGCCTGAGGCAGAGCCGGTGATCGAAACCAGAAGTCTGACGCTGGAGGAGGGCAGGGGTTACAGCAGAGCCGGAGCAGGGACTGGAAACAGGAACCTGAAGCAGGCTAGAGCAGGGACTGGATAAGGGTAGGAGCAGCTACGGGTGTGGTAAGTGGTGAGCAGCCACTGATCTGCTGCAGAGGCCGGGCTTATAAACAGGGTTACTAAGCCCTGACAGCCAGTCCGGGGCAGTGGCCACTCTGTCAGTTCCAAAGCCATTGGGCTCACTGGTTGCCAAGCAGTGAAGTTGGGAAGCAGACCAGCAGCTGGTCCTAGGCCCTGTGGTGCCTGACAGATGTTGTCTTGTCGAACCTCAAAAACAGAATTTAACCTGAAAACCGTGGCACCATGGCCTGCAGCCCTTTCTCAGGACAATGATCTTCACAGAATCACAGGGATGGAAGGGACCTCAGGAGGTCATCTAGTCCAACCCCCTGCTCAAAGCAGGACCAATCCCCAGACAGATTTTTACCCCAGTTCCCTAAATGGCCCCCTCAAGGATTGAACTGACAACCCTGGGTTTAGCAGGCCAATGCTCAAACCACTGAGCTATCCCTCCCCTGATCTAAAAGTCTGCTGGGACTCCAATGGGCTGTGGGTCAGGCTTCACTGAGAGTTTTGCTTCAGGTAGGACTGTAAGATTGGGTCAGTGCAGGTTAGAGATAGAAAAAACCCAACACTATGCAATGGCATCCGGTCCATCTCCTGCCGATGCAAGACTTTTGCCTTTGGTGCATGTAGTGTTTTGTCCAAACTAAGCTAAAATGTCCAAAATGACTGTCCGTCCCTTCCTTCCCTGGGGACACTATACAATAGATAAAAACAACAAGGAGTCTGGTGGCACCTTAAAGACTAACAGATTTATTTGGGCATAAGCTTTCATGAGTAAAAACCTCACTTCTTCGGATGCATCCGAAGAAGTGAGGTTTTTACTCACGAAAGCTTATGCCCAAATAAATCTGTTAGTCTTTAAGGTGCCACCAGACTCCTTGTTGTTTTCGTAGATACATACTAACACGGCTACCCCCTGATACTATACAATAGATCTCATTGTCGGGAAGATTTCCTTAAAATTCCACCTGCACTTTTCTTTTCTTAATCAGATCCCATTTCTCCTAGTTACACCTCTGTGTATCAGCCTAAATAAATAATCTCCGTCTCTGCTGCTTACTCCTCAGTAATATTTCCATGTAGTTACAGACCCCCCCTTAACTGTGGCTTATTTCAGCTACACTGTATATAACTCTTTAATCTCTCTTCAAAAAAATCACTCTTCCGAGGTCCCCTAACCATTTCTGTTGCTCTTCTTTGAACTGCCTGTATTGATTTAACACTGTCTGCAGTCCAGAACTGCATGCATTACTGTTGGTGTACTCTCACACTACTCATGGGGCCATATTCTTACATACCTACTCATTTTGAATAGTAACTTACTCCATGAACAGTCCTGTTGCCTTCAATCACTGAGGAAGGGTGGTAGCAATGAAGCACAGAGAGAAGGAACAGTATCAACTCTCTGCTCTGCAGTGTTATTCAACCCAAGGCAGTTAGTCTATTCTGCTGCCATATAGCACTGCACATTCATGATTACTGTTAGCTTGTGACCGTCTGGATCCCTATGTTCACCCCTTTTACAAGACCATGATACATTTTGTACAAAGTATGCCATGTGAAGTATCATTTGAAAACTCATAATCTGCTGGTCATTATTGTCCTGATAAAATATGTGTGGCAACATTATACATAAAATTATAACATTCTACTCTATGACTGTACTGAGACCTGTTTCCAGTTTAGAAAAACAGGCACAAACCAATTCCTCAGATACAAAAGGCAACTGACACCTCAGCCAGGTGTCAACAGAATCAAATGGATTATGACCTGGTTAAGCGGTCATTCTTTGGCAGGAAAAAGGTGGTTTGGATGATCTGGTCCCAGGTGCATGATCTCACACTGTCCAAACAGAATCTCACGTGGTAGGTTTTCTGCACACACACTTCACCTCTTTGGGGCCCTCTGCATCATCTCTCCCCTCTCGTTGGCGTTCACAGTTCCTCTCCATGTAGCATCGATTGTGAATTTTGTTAACGCACTCTTTACTCTCTCTCCTACATTAATAATTAAGATATTAAATAAAATCAGAGCTAACAAGGCTCTCTGCTATACCCCAATACCCATCACCCTCTTAATCGATCCTTTGCTTAAGGTCAGTTTTCAATCTTGCCAGTGCTCATCACCAAGCCAGTTTGAATTAATGTAGAGAGTAAGGGCAGATCTACACGTAGAACGCCGCACCGGCACAGCTGTGCCGCTGTAGCTCTTAAGTGAAGACACTCCTGTGCCAACGGGAGTGCTTCCTCTGTCGGCGTAGTCAATCCACCTCCGCCAGAGGCAGTAGCTATGTCAATTGGAGAGGCTCTCCTGCCGACAAAGCGCTGTCAACACTCGGGGTTAGGTCAGTGTATCTATGTCACTAAGGGGTGTGGATTTATCTCATCCCTGAGCAACCGATACAAATCTGTAGTGTAGACGTGGCCTTCCTTTTCATAACACTAAGCCAAATGTGTTACTAAAAGCCAGTGGCAATATATCCACCCATTTCTCTTCTCAGTACTAAAAATCCAGTCGTGTTTATACCTACCACTGGTCACAGTCTCTTTATTATTAAGGATGTCATTGTCAACACAGATGGAGCAGGTTTCGGGAGGAAAAGATCAGGATGTCAGTTTTGACCATGTTAAGCTTAAATTGCGATGGCAAACCATTCAGAAGGGGTTCTCAGAGAGACAGGCTGAGATCCTGTATTGGATGGCTAGAGACAGATCATGAGTGGATAGGTGGCTTTGTGAGTCATTAGCACAGAAATGGTAATGGAAGAGTCCTGTAGTTTCAAACACTGAGATTTGGTCCAGGAATTCATCATTCTCACTCTCTTCCCAGCTTCATGGCCTGTAGCAGATGTCCAGTCTAATTTCACTTTTATTTTCCTTTGTATGTGTCTTAACAAACAGGCTTCATTTACAAACTGTACCTCACTGCCATTGTATACACTAGTGATGCATAGCGCCCCTCTCCACCACCCCTTCCTTTCCTGTCCCTCCTAGGAAGACTGAATACATCTGCACTGGCATTCCACTGAGGATATTCATTTTGCCAGTGGACCATAATTGCAGTCCTTCATGTAACACATCCAGTGCTTCATTCCCGTTTCCCAGGCTCCTTGCATTTGTGTACTTGCACTTCTAGCATGTTAACAGTAAAAGGGCTCAATGAAGCAAAGCAGTCACACTTAACAAATCAAGACAACCAGAAGCCACATAAATGTTGTAATGTATATCCACTAAAATGCATGTAAGTGGTCACCCTGAGAAAGCTGGGCAAACATCTTTGCAGTACACTGTTTATCTCTGGGCAGTTCACACTTTCCATGACTGTGAGCTCATCAAGATTATTGTTGAGATGATGCAATACAAATGGGACTGCCGGATAATAAGAAGTCAAAGGAGACTTTTTAATTGTGGTATTTCTATGAACTACTCTCATTAAGAAAACGCAAGAAGAAATGTGCAATTTCTTTTCTAATTGGGTCACAGCACCCTCACTTCTTTTAATCAATTCTTTTGATCTTCTCCACAGTCTTGAAGCAGGCAATACAGCAAGCCTGACAGTATTTTCAGTTAGCTGGGTGGACTTTTCTGTGGTTCAAAGTCCTAGCATAAAGAGAGAGATACTTAAGCCTAAAGGATGCAGTCAAGAGAGAGAAGATATGAACATTACATTTATGCAGTAAAGAAGTCACATGGGGCCAGGGGTGGGGATGGACACTTTCTCCATGAACTAAAAAGAGTGGTGATTCAAGCCACCTTATCTTTTTAAAGACACTATAAAGTTTGCCTTAGCTTGAAGGACGTGGCTGCCTGTAGAGAAATTTTGACAACTCCCCTCTGAGTGCTAAAATGCTGTCAGCTGAAAAACTGCGCTGTTTGAGCAAATTGATCAAACTCTGACAGACATGCACACCGCTTTCGTATTTTCTCTCTCAATCAAAAGTCTTCTAAAGAGCCAGGATTTTAGGCTTGATGTGGGTGGAGTGGGGAGAAGAGAAGGAAATCACTTACTAACTAAGCTCTGAGACACTGCTTATCAGAGCCGTATCTATATGGACAATTCTTCAAGACAGAGAGAGCAAGGTTTCAAAGATCCCAGGCTATTTCCTCCTCAGTGTCCCACCCATGGAGAGAGGATTTGAATAAAAACAGATTCTTCAGCCAATACGGAGGAATAAAGATTCTATCTAGAGTATGTTTATCAAGTGGGGTGACAACATTTCTGGGGGGATGTTAAAAATGCTACGGGGAGCTTTTATTTCTGAATTTACTTGGGATGCTAATAACAGCGCTCATTAACTGGATCAAAGAAAACTCTGTTGGACTCCTCTCAAAGGTTGAAAATCAATTCCTACTCCCACCCCAGAGAAAATGAAATTAAAGCATTGGGAAGTTCTTAATTATTAAAGCTATAAACCCACTGTATCAATGAATAAGTAAAACTGTAAAGCTAGTGTAGCAATGATTATTATTAGAACTATAAACTTACTATATCAATGACAATTTTTAATATAACTATTTGATATTCAGATGCTGGAAGTACCGTAAAAGTTTATCGCAAGAATAGGCATGTCCATGTCAAAACCACTGAGAGGGCATCTGTAGTCTCCTTATATCATCCAATAATGTGCAGTACAAAGTTTTCCCCACTCCCAATAAGATGAGCAGGTACCAAATAGCCTGAACACAACTTTCAAAGACACTCCAGTATTGCTGAATTGTTTCAGTGCTTTTCCTCACCTGTGGCTCGCAATACACCTTTAAAACCTATCTACCATCTTTTCATTTGCCAAACATTGGAGCTTTCTCCAGAGTTTTTCTAACCTGATGGGAGCGAGCATGTTTGTGGCACCTGGCAACATCACTGTCAAATCTCTGGGACTTGTCCTTTTTCCCTTCCTTAAAGGCTGCAAAGCCAGCAGGGGGAGCCCACACTCTCCTTGCCAGTATGACCAACATTTTTAAGAACAAAGATCAGCATGGCTTAGTGGCGGATTTAAAAACTCAAAAGAACTTTAATGCCCAGAGTGTAACAATTGGGTTTTTGGTGGAGTTGTGGGCTTTAGAAACTTCACAGGGTCCTTTCTCAGTACTTCATTCATCAATGAATAATACAGGAGGTTTTATGATCTGTTCCTTTGTGCTCCAGTTCTGGGCTCGTTCATTTCCATGTGGCACGAGACTGGCAGATATACATTGGCCCGATCCTGCCCTTGATCACACCTGTGCAGCCATAAAGAACCCAAAGGAATTACACATCTGTAAATGAGAGCAGAATTTAGCCCTTTATATTAATCTTCAACCCACACCGGACTTAATCCATTAATAAGTGAAATATCTAAGATCTTTTCAGGTGACCTGAAGAAGAGCTCTGTTGCAGCTCGAAAGCTTGACCCTTCCACCAACAGATCTTGGTCCATTAAAAGATATCACCTCCCCCACCTTGTCTCTCTCCTATCCTGGGATCAACATGGCTACAACAATGCAAAGAAATTTCACTGATTGTCAAATGCAATTTCCTAATATCAGAAATTCTAAATTTGTGACCCAAATCTCTTGCAATTTGTATATTTATAAATAAAAATTCACCATGATATTACCGCAAACTCTTTGGGGCAGGGACTGTCTTTTTTGTCGTGTGCCTCAAACAATGAGTCTCTTCATTTGTGCCTCCAGGTGCTACCATAATAATAAAATAAAATAAAATGTTGATTTCCTATGCATTGTCATCACTCATGTTGCTGTTTGTAATCTGCATGACAAAGTGCTGGTGCTACAACCGCACTGTTCTGTACAGCCAACATCAGACCAAGAGTCAGAGGCAATGTTAGAATTCCTGACCGCTTGATCCAGGCTGATGAGACCCGTTACACTGTACAGTTTGCAGTGCATCTGTCTGGTTCCGAAAAAGATGAGCGCAAACACAGAGAATGATGAAATTAAGGCCCCCGGGGTCTACAGAGTACGCTCCAAATGAGGGTACATTTCAGCCCAATTTATAATTCTTCAGCTCACTTTGCCTCAGGCTCCTGGTCCTTCCAAGAGAAAGATGTCACAGCAAAATTAATAGAGAGAGAGTTTGGTTCTGAATATTTCCCTTTGTAGTAGACTTAATATTCAAATTAGCCTCAGTTACATGTTACATGACCTCTGAAACAGAATCAACCAGTAATTCCACGCAGGATGAACAGGATTTGTTTAAAGTCAAATCTCATGGTAGTTTTAATTAATGTAGATATTTACACATTGGTATGCCAGCCACCCCTGCCATATCCTAAGCCATTTTCTCCAGTAGGCTAACCACTGATCTTGCATTCAGACCTCTTCATTATCCTCTTAATCACCCAAGACTGACCACTGGACTGGAACTTTGCCCAGGACTCCTGAACTCTGTGTGTAGACATATTGCTCAGTGTCTGCCCTTTCAGACTGTGGTACCACTAGGCTAGTGGGACCTTGTGTTGAATGCAACCCTGTTTTACCACTCCCCCTATATCTCCCCCTGTTGTTTTTCTCCTTTCATTCCTCTGTAAATAAACATTTCCCTTTCCTATAATTCATTGTACTTTTCTGGTGGGTGTGTGTTCATTCTGGGGGGTTGGAACAGGTGCCCCTGGAGTTGAAGGGACTTTCCCTGTTGCATTCCTGCATGCGCCTTCTCTTGGCCAGAGCAGCATCTTGGCCCTCAGGGTGCTAAGGCTACATACAGATACAGGCTTGTCCTCTGTGGAACAGGAATCTGTCAGAGCAGCACAAAACCAAGGGCCAGAAATTCACACTTCTCTAGACAGCATAACGGAAAGGAGGGGCACAGAATTGCCATTCAGACCTCAGCACCCAGACCTCCTGGACTTCACCAACTGCACCTCTTTGTGTGCTCTTCCAGGCCCTGTCCATTGGTTCACTCTGCATTGATAGAACTGCAGGAGATGAAGAGGGATGGTCCTTGTTGATTCACAGTGCAATCTACATCAAAACTACCCAGTACAGCTAGAGAGGTAGTCAGTCGTCCATTGTAAAGGTGATGCATGTGTATGGTAGCCCTGTAACTTCTCTATTTCCCTCTTTCTAATGGGCTGTTCTTGGAAAATGTCACCATGACAGCAGTTAACCAACACTAATAACAAGCAACAGAAGGAAAATACCCCAGTCCCAGCAGTAAAATATTTTTAAATGTTACTATTAAATCCCTCACCACACAAAATACACATTTGTAATGAAGATTCTTTGTGGAAAAAAAATATAAGCCCACCACATAAGTTTCCCAGAGCCCTGTTGATATCACCACCAGCGATGCAGGGACGGGAGCAAATAAATGAAGTGGAACCCCATCACCCTGTGTTTCATGAGCAGGAATAAAAGTAGAGGGAAAGGCAGCAATGCTTAGTGTTTAAACATTAAGAACAATGGAGAGCACAGAGTAAAAATTAAGATGTATAGAAAAAAAAAACACACTGTTCAGTCATTTAAACCCAAGTCACTTAATCAAGCACAGTCATCTTTACGGATGGATTATGTAGCAAATATTTGAAGGCAAAGGCTACAGAGTTCACAGAAAACAAGCTGTGTGTGAGCTGACCTGTGATTCCACGCTCTAGGGGTCACCAAATGAAATTAATAGGCAGCAGGTTTAAAACAAATAAAAGGAAGTATTTCTTCACATAACGCACAGTCAATCTGTGGAACTCCTTGCCAAAGGATGTTGTGAAGGTCAAGACCATAATAGGGTTAAAAAAAAGAACTAGATACATTCATGGAGGATAGGTCCATCAACGGCTATTAGCCAGGATGGTTAGGGATGGTGTCCCTAGCCTCTGTTTGCCAGAAGCTGGGAATAAGTGACAGGGGATAGATCACTTGATGATTCCCTGTTCTGCTCATTCCCTCTGGGGCACCTGGCACTGGCCACTGTCAGAAGACAGGATATTGGGCTAGATAGACCCTTGGTCTGACCCAGAATGGCCGTTCTTATGTTCTTATGCTCTGTGCCAAAGTGTATCATAAACTTGGAAGCTGGCCTCCTATGACATGCACTACAATGGAGACTTGGGGATTCTTCTTATCTGGGCAAATTGCTAGGGGGGAAATGTATCCTCATGGCTGATCCCCCCTTCCAGGATGGAGACCTAAGAAAGAGAGGGGTTCTCATACCTAACCTTGACCAACAGAAGTGTAGACCATCAGAGGAGTCTTCCAATGAAGAAAGTCTTCTTCAGACTGTTCATTACCACTCCAATCACTCTGCCTAGGTCCTACTAACACTTATCCATCTCTCTAGTAAGTGCAGAGCTAATGGGCTTCAGTGACATGTAGGGGCAGATGGGGCTTCCTTATTGGCCCCACAGGGTAGATGCACCCCATCCCAGGATTCTCATTGACAGTACTGATCACTATAACAATAGCTAGTCCTCAGCTTTGCTCTGTTTTTCAAGGCAGCATCGTTTTATTTAGATGAAGTTGGCAATGGTGGCCATCTCTGCTACAGGATTTGGCATACAGAGGGGACCCAGAAGAACCTGCTATTTTGTGTTCAGGAGCCTACATTAAAATGATTAATGTACAATGCACTTACTGTGAAGGAATTCTTTCAGCTGCATAAGCAGCTTAAGAAAAAAAATAGAGGTAAGAGATAAAAAGCCATTCATGTGGAAGTAATTAGTTGTGAACACACTGTGGCAATAAGTGGCATTCTTTAAAATAACACGCAGTTAGGATCTGCAGAAAATCGGCCTTGCTAAGAACGGTCATTAGTCCTTGGGCAAACATGACAAAGCACACAGCGAGCGGCAAGCCAAAGGTCTATCTCATTTATACGCCACTGCTTGAGATGCCTGAAAGTGCCACTTATGTAGCAAGGTTACACTATTCTCTGAGGCAGTCAATCTTTTCCAAGTGCGTTTAAGGGACTCTTCACTGGGGATGTCTTTGTGTACAAGCCAAGCATCATTTGTTTCCTTTCAGACACATCTTAATTAGAAATCGATTTTGCTTTTTAAATTGCCATATTTGAGGAACCATTAAATTATTATCATCAGGTAAATCGAATATACACAAGAAAGGAAAATAAAGCTACAGAAGCGATTCTGGGGTTTGGCTTTCATCTGGGGATGAAGGAAAAGCTTTACATCTTCAAGACTGCAGCTAGATTTTTTGGAAAAACTGGTACTTTCTGCTCAGGGTAAGCAGAGGCTTCAATAAGCACAAAACTCTGTTAGTGCAAGAGACCAGAAAAGGGGAGAGGTCTCAGAGAGGGGGAAGTGTGGAAGGCTACAGAACACATGAGCTAGGGATAAATGGCTCAATCCCTGAGTCTATGGGACTGATATCCATTAATAAGCTTCATGGGTAAAAAAGCCAGAGTTCCACCCCAAATCATTGTGACTGTTTAAAATGATTACGTATTAATGGTATAAACTTTGGTATCATACAACCACCACAAAAAGTATGCTTAAATGCAGGAGTTCATGGGAGCCTTGAAATGACTACTTTGATAGCCACCCCATAGTACGTTTCAGTATTGTCAACTCCAAGCATTTATAAATCATGAATGAGACCCCCCCCAAAATCATGAAATTGACTTAAAGATCATGAACATTTAAAAAATAATACTAAAAATTGTTGGTTTCTTTTTATCTGCTGACTGGTGTTCGAGGCTTTTGGGATCATATTTTCAAGGTTTTCTCTGTAACCATGAGGATTAGAAACTAAAAAATAAAAACACAAACCTGAGGTTCTCATATAATCACAGGATTCCAGGAGCGGAGGCTTTAAGAAGCACACCAAATACCACAAGACTTACAATAGAATCCCAAGAGTTGGCAACACTGACTGGTTTTCCCTTAAATGTCCAGAATTCAGAGCTGATTTCACATTTTCCTCAGGGCTATGAGCACTTTTCGAGGGAGCAAACATCTGAAGAAAGCCAAGCGGCCTTTCAGATGCCCAATCATGCAAAATTACACCAGCAGGTAGTTTATTTAGCACAAAAAGGATATGGAGTCAGGAAGAATGTTTGAGGAAGGGGTGCCCTATGCAGCCTCAAGTGTTGGACAGACAGGTCAGCTGTTGGGTGCGTACTTGCAATGATCTACTGCAACTTCCTTTTAAAGGAAACCTCAGCACTGAATGTTCTCTATGGCTCCCTGTGAACCAAAGTGCCTGCAAAAGGAGTGCCATGCTCCTGTCTAGGAGTCACATATTGCAAGGGTGATACAAAAAGAGTGTATGTTAAGTAGCATAGTCCTTTAAATCGATTCACAGATTGCAAGGCCAGAAGAGACCATTGTGATCATCTAGGTTGATCTACTGTGTAACCCAGGCCAGAGAACTTCACCAAAATAATTCCTAGGGCAGATCTCTTAGAAAAAATATATATATCCAATCTGGATTTACACATTACCAAGGATGGAGAATCCACCACAGACCTTGGTAAATTGGCCCACTGGTTAATTACTCTCAACAGTAAATACTTACACCTTATTTCAAGTCTGGATTTGTCTAGCTTCAACTTCTAGCTTTGTGTGACATTTCTCTGCTAGACTGAAGAATCCATTATCAAATATTTGTTCCCCATATAGGCACTTATAAACTGTGATCAAGTCACCTCTTAACAGTCTCTTTGTTGAGCTAAATAGATTGAGTTCCTTGAGTTCATCACTATAAGGCAGGTCTTCTAATCCTTTCATCATTCTCATGGCTCTTGTTTGAACCCTCATCAATTTGTCAACATCCTTCTTGAATTGTGGGCTGCAGAACAGCACACAATCTTCCAGCAGTGGTCGCAACACTGCCAAATACAGAGGTAAAATAACCTCTCTTCTCCTAGTCAAGATTCCCTTGCTTATGTATCCCAGGAGTGCAATAGCACTGGGAGCTCATGTTCAACTGAGTATCCACCATGACCTTCTAAATCTTTTTCATAGTCACTGCTTCCCAGGATCGAGTTCCCCATCCTTCAGCTATATATTTGTTTGTTCCTAAATTTAGCAGTATTAAAACACATATTGTTTGCTCGCAGCCAGTTTACCAAGTGATCAAGTTCACTCTTGATCAGTGACCTGTCCTCTTCATTATTTACCACTCCCACAAACTGTGTCATCTGCAAACTTTCTCAGTGATGATGTTATGTTTTCTTCCAGGTCATTGTTAAAAATGGTAAAGAACATAGCCAAGAACCGATCCCTGCAGGACCTCACTGGAAACACACCTACTTGATGAGAATTCCCCATTTACGGTTACATTTTCAGACCTATCAGTTAGTCAATTTTTAATCCATTTAATGTGTGCCATGTTAATTTTACACCTTTCCTGTTCTTTAATCAAAATGTCATGTGGCACAAAGTCAAATGCCCTACAGAAGTCTATTACATTAAAACTATTACCTTCATCAATGAATCATGCAATCTCATGAAAAAAGATATCAAGTTAGCGTGGCAGGATCTATTTTCCATAAACCAAGGCTGAATTGCCTTAATGACATTGCCCTCCTTTAATTCTTTATTAATCGACTCCTGTACCAGCTGCTCGTCTAAGATCAATATCAGGTCCACAGGCCCATAATTTCCTGGGTCATCCTGCTTACCCCTTTTAAAAATTGGCACATTAGTTTTCTTTCAGCCTCCTGCAACTTCCCCAGTGCACCAAAACTTAGTGAAAAATCATCATTAATGGTGCAGTGAGGTACTCTGCCAACTCTTTTAAAACTCTTTGATGCAACTTACCTGGACCTACTGATCTAATAACATCTAACTTTAGTAGCTTCTGTTTAACATCGTCCAGAAATACTAATGGGAATGGAAAGAGTGTTCTCATCATAGGATAAGACTACATCTGTTTTTTCTCCCCAAGACAGAACAGAAGTATTTGTTTAACGTGTCTGCCTTTTCTGCATTATTATTGATAATTCTCCCATTTCCATCTAATAATGGACCAATACTGTTGCCAGGATTATTTTTGTTTCTAATATATTATAAAAACTCCTTATTTTTCCTAAGCTCTGCTAGTCATTCATTTCTCCGTGTATTCCTTGGCTTCCTGTATCAATTTTCTACAATTTCTAACTTCTGACTTATATTCACTACTATCAACTTCCCCTTTCATCCATTTGTTCTATATATATTACAGCTGCCTTCACTTCCCCTCTAAACCAGGTCTTTTTTTAAAACCAGTATAGCCTTCTTTTTAAGGATATAAATTCAAATATGGGGGTTCTGAGGGATTTTATCCTTCTATGTGATCTCACTGCCAGTGAGTGGATGAAAGCTTGAAGGCTCCAGCTCTAAGTAAGATATAACTCCCTTGCACAACAGTTGGGCAGGTCAGAACAATGGTTAGGGATATTATGCAACTCAACGTATATGTATATATATAATATAGTGTCAGAAAATATAGTTAATATATTTCCAAATGTGATACAGTATCACAAATACTATAAAGCCTGAACCTGTTATAATGCATAAATATACAGAATATAATGAAATTATGCTAATTTCAGTTAGCATGATATATACATACTAGATGCTATTAATATATAAGTTATTAATGGTATACACAACACATATATTAATGTTGTGACAGTCTGAGTTACTCAGACAGAGAGATTACAGATGATACAAATAAATACAAGGGGAGCTTAAAACATGCTGGTATACCGTACTCTGATTTAACTGACAATTAGACAAGTGACAAGCAAGTTGCCCTCACACCAAGGAGGAGATGACATAGCCCAGTCTGCAAGGCAAAGGGCCAGGTACTCAGCTGGTGCAAATTGGTGCAACTTCACTGACTTCTGCTGAGCTGGACCCATTTAGACGAGCTGAGGATCTGCCCTTCTCACGCCAGCCAGGGACAAGAACAGCTATATAAATGGTAATGAACTGTATTCAACAGGGAAGAAACCATTGTGTAGGGAATGCGCAAATTGACACTTGACAGTGGTTTCTAATACAGAGGCTTGCAACACAGTGACTGACTGACCATAACAATTCACTTTTGTGTTACGATTGACCCAGAATCTTGAAAGTTGGTACACTCGTTTATTATGGGATACTGGGTGAATGGGGAGGTTATAAAGCTCAGGGGAGGAAATCCAAGTGTGAACCTGTGGTCTTTCCAACAGAAGTCAGCAGTCTTTTTTTTTTAATAAGATTTGATCCATTTAAATACTTTTCTGAGCTAAAATAATAAAATGGTTTAAATGTGTTCATTATGAATCACTGATTACAGAGGGGGGAAAGAAATTAGACAATTATGTCAGTCACCAAAAGGTAATGAGTTGAAACATTTATAAAAAAATACATTGATTTCTTCCAGGATGGGCCTCTACTGAATATGAGGTCTCTGACACAGAGAAATGGGTCATCTGAGGTCAGTAGTTCTACTCATCAAATTTTAGTCTAGTAAACTGTCGTATACGAATGAGTGCACTGGAAGCATCAGTGCTGAGATAAAAACAATAAGGAGTCTGGTGGCACCTTAAAGACTAACAGATTTATTTGGGCATAAGCTTTCGTGGGTAAAAACCTCACTTCTTCAGATGCAACTGAGATGTATGTCTAACCGAAGGGTAGGCCGCTGTCGAGTAGTAATTGTATAGGAACATTTTGACGTCAGTTCAGTACACACCTTTTGATCATCTAGTCCTTGTCTCCCAGTTGCAGACCAGGGGTCTGGAATTCAATTTAAAATACAATCAATACAGTAGTAACATGGGCAGAACGGAGCAGGCGATAAGGTGGAGTGAAATGAGAAAAATATCATTGCCCCTATGAGGATGCAAAACACGAGATTTTGGCTAGAATGATAATGCAAACGGTTCAGATCTGAACATGAAAGTGACACAGCAGCATAACAGAGAGAATTCAGTGACACGTGGGGAGCTGAGGCTGTAATCCCACCAAAGGGCCCCTTATTTCATTTCATTGAGAATATTACCAGAGTAAGGGAGGCAGAATTAGACTCAGAGAGAGACAAGCTGGAAGGACTGAGACATAACAACTGTAAGGAGTGGACTAGTGGGATGCTCACTCAGACACTTTATTAGATTGGATTTTACACTAATTCCTTTTTATCTGTTTTGATCGTCTCTCAATTTTGTAATCAAAATTGCTTTATTATAAGTGGAGTTGGCGGCTCTGCCTATTATTAAGGTTTCTTGGCACTTCCCATTATAAGACCTTGCTTGCATTTACTTATTACATTCCCAAAATTTGACCATTTAGGCTGAAATTTTCCATGCTGGATGTCTGCCTGAGGCTGAAATTGTTTCAGAAGTTTCAGCCAGAAATGGCTTTGCCACTTCTGGGAATGAGGCGAGGGAAAAGCACATTCATAGAATCATAGAATATCAGGGTTGGAAGGGACCTCAGGAGGTCATCTAGTCCAGCCCCCTGCTCAAAGCAGGACTAATTCCCAACTAAATAATTGTTTTGCCGTGTTAAAATAATTCTTACAATTGTTTAATTGAGACGTTCTAGTGCCCCCATGCTTTGCAGCAGGAACTTGAATTTTGGCAGGAGGGAGGTCATTGTCTCAGCGATGTGACTTTTGCATTTCCTGTGAAAATCTACACAAATTTGTCAATGTGATAAGCCTTTGAAAAAATCTCAGCTTGCACATGCTCAGTAAATAGCATGGTTGGACCAACTGATGGAGCCAGGTGATCCTCCAATCAGGGCTCCCATGGGCGGTGCCTTGGCTGAGGCTTTATTCCTACTCGCTTCTCAGCCCACCAGGTTTCAGCAGACATTGGGTATAGGCCAGGATGCAATGGCTGTCTGGGAAGTCATAGGCCTGGCATCAAGATATGGGACATCGCATCAGCATCCTGAACGTATACCCGTCTGTGTACCTGCTCCAGCTCAGTCTGTGATGGTTAACAGATCACTGGGCTGACTTCCTGCAGCACTTTGGCTGTTCCTTGGAGGTCTTTCCTCCAAACATTGCCTAGGTCACAATCTGCTAAGTTTATGATTTATATTTAGCTCCGCTGGCCACCAATATCTCACACTTCCTTTCCCAGCATTTGACATATTCAACTGCAGCTTCTCTGATTATGTGTGTGTGTCCGCTCCCCTTGCTGGTTAATTGCTAGTGTGATGCACCCAGCCATCACAAAACCTGTCACATGATGCATCTATTGTTGAATGCCAATCTCTCCATGTGAGCATGAAATGAAACGCCTGCCGTATGTAGCACAGCTTTATATTAGGCTGTAAATAAAGTCTGGACAATCACGGTTAGCTAACTCGCTTTCAAGTATGGTCCAAGTGAAACACAAAAGATTTGTTCCAACTACACAGCTAACGGGTTTGTTTTTACATTAATAACATATGCCTAACACTTCACCTCCGGGCACAAGCACCAACACCTGATTTATAAAAACAGGGATTCCTTCCTGCCATGTCTCACAGGATTGGGGGTGGGAGGGTGAGTACCCACCAGTTCACCCTGTGTGCCTGCTTCCCCTTGCCCAAAGCCAAAGCTAGAGAAAAGTGAGGGATCTTGCACTATGACTTAATACTCAGGAAACTCAGGCTCTGTTTGATCAGTCTGGAAAGCAAACCGCATAGGGGCACATCCTGCTACCTCATGCAGGGTAATACCTCCCGACTGGCACTACCTCATGGTGTGCCATGCTACTCCGCACGGCGCACTGATCGAACTGTGACTGTCACAGCATCACACACTGGACTGAGCAAGGGAGGGGACAGGTTTTGAGAGGCCTAACAGGGCAGTGCACTCCTTGCACATCCTGAGGACCCCCCGCAAGGTGCTATGCAGCACGGCTGCGTTAGAGTACAGGAAGTGGTTTTGCTGTTAGGTAGCTCCACTTGTCACTGCCCCCCACACATTAGAATTCAGGAGCTAAGGGGGCGTTTAAAACCTCAAGTTTATGATAGAAGCTGTAAAATGGCTCCACAGCCTGGGGGAGGGAGAGGAAAGTTTCTTTCCCCCCATCATGCCACCGGTCTACTTGTGCTAAGTATACACTGGTTTTAAGATACAGGGCCTGAGTCTCATCTACATCAGTGGTTCCCAAACTTTAACAACCTGTGAACCCCTTTCACTAAAATGTCAAGTCTCGCGAACCCCCTCCTAAAAATGAATATTTCCAGGGATTTTCTCCTTTACCTGAGTATAAATTATAAAAGCAGTGATCTTGGAAATATAAAATGTGTTTTTATGACATGCTTATTACACACTATTAATTATGAATTATTATTTATAATTACACTATTTTTATTACATTATGAAAATGGCAACACTCTTCCAAGATCTCACTTCCATAGCTTGTATCACTTTGAATAAGCCTGTTATAAGACAAAGCTCCTATGTTTCATCAAGGAGTATCAGATTTGAAACAGCAGGAAGGTATTTAAGAAGCCAACTCAAAGAGTTCCTCCTACATAAGCATTCAGGTCTTGAGTAGTCCAGGCAAACAACGCACGTTACAACAAAGCTTAAATTTGTTCTTCATAATAATTTTAAAAACAATACTACCTGCCTATTTAATTTTAAAAACAGCAAAAAATATCCACCTCCCTTTTCCATTTCTTATAAGGAGTCTTGAAGTTTAAATCTCCTCAGTATGATTGATATGCTTGCTTTGATCTGCTTAGCTCTTGGAAGTCCAGGGGCTTCAGGCTGCTGGCCCTGTGCTGTCTGGAGTCCCTAGGGACAGCTCTGTCCGCCATTAGGGAATTTTTTCCTGAGAACCCCCAGTAACATTTCATGAACCCCCAGGGGTTCACGAACCCCAGTTTGGGAACCACTGATCTACATCAAGATCATTTTATACCTCTCTGGCAGCATAAAGGGTCCAGAAAATGGGTGTAAATTAAAGCTGGTTGGAAAAAAGGAATTTCCGTCCCATGGGAAATTCTGACATTTCAACATTTGTTTTCATTCAGAATTGGAATGAAAAGTCAAAATAACTTATGGAAATTCCTGAAAAAAATGATTTAGAACCATCAAAACATTCAATTTCAATAATGTTGGGGCATTCCAGTGTAAAATCTTAAATATAATATTGCCTAATACATACATGCAATATTAAATGTTAATATAAAAGTCAAAACAAAATGATAAAGTTGAAACCAAGCATTCCAACATTATCAAAAACTAAACAAGAAAGTCAAAACATTCAGTTTATATTCTTTCCCATCCAAAAATTTGTTGAAATGGACACCTGCCTGTAAAATGCTTTGATTTCAACAAAATCGTATTTTCCGATAGAAATCTACGCCATCACATTTGTTTTCAATCAGCTCGTGTGTAAATGTAACATGTTCCTGCTTTAAGGTTCATTTGCCATCCCCGAGCAGTGTAAACAGGCTTTGAGAAAGAGACTCTGCAGCCTTAAAGCATGAAGATAATAAGAGACTCGCTATGTCAAGAGTAGAATTGCTTCTTGGCTTCATTGCAAAATGCAACAAAACTGCCTGACTAGGACCTGCTTATTCTGATGTTGCCACTTCACAGCGGTTTTCAAACTTCATTGCACCACGACCCCCTTCGGACAACAAAAATGAGTTCACAACCCCAGGAGAGGGGACTGAAGCCTGAGCCCGCCCAAGCCCAGCTGCTCCGGGCAGCAGGGCAAAAGCCAAGGCCTCTCACAACCCCTGGGTAGGGGCCTAAAGCCCAAGCCCAAGGGCTTCAGCCCAAGGCAGAAGGCCAATAACCTGAGCCCCACTGCCAGGGCCAGCTCCCGCATTTCTGCTGCCCCAAGCGAAAAAAAAAAAAGCCGCGATCGGCGGCAGCAGTTCAGCGGCAGGTCCTTCGCATCTAGAGGGAGTGAGGGACCTGCCACCCCCGAATTGCCGCAGGTGCCGCCCCTTTCCCTTGGCCGCCCCAAGCACCTGCTTGTTAAGCTGGTGCCTGGGGCCGGCCCTGCCCACTGCCCAAAGCTGAAGCCCTCAGGTTTACAGCTTTGGCCCCGGGCAGTGGGGCTCTGTCTTCAGCTTCAGTCCCGGACCCCAGCAAGTCTAATGCCAGCTCTGGCAACCCCATTAAAACGGGGTCGCAACCCACTCTGGGATCCCAACTCACAGTTTGAGAACCCCTGCGCCTAGCAAAAGCTATCCCAACATACTGCTCCTGATTTTCTATACACCTTCTGGGGAAGGTCAGGGGTTGCTTTCCAGATCTTTATGAGCTAAGAAGCAGCAGCCCAATGTCATTCAACAGAGACACCACCGTACAAATAAGTGATGGTCACGTTAACACCACCCTATACCGAAAACCCACCGACCACTATGCCTACCTTCATGCCTCCAGCTTCCACCCCGGACACACCACACAATCAATCATCTACAGCCAAGCGTGAGGTACAACCACATCTGCTCCAACCCCTCAGACAGTGACCAACACCAACAAGATCTTCACCAAGCATTCTCAAAACTACAATAGCCACACAAGGAAATAAAGAAACAAATCAACAGAGCCAGACGTGTACCCAGAAGTCTCCTGCTACAAGACAAGCACAAGAAAGAAACCAACAGAACTCCACTGGCCATCAGTCCTCAGCTTAAACCTCTCCAACGCATCATCAGTGATCTAGAACCCATCCTGGACAATGATCCCTCGCTTTCACAGACCTTGGGAGGCAGGCCAGTCCTCGCCCACAGACAACCCACCAACCTGAAGCATATTCTCACCAGCAACCACACACCACGCCATAACAACTCTAACTCAGGAACCAATCCATGCAACAAACCTCAATGCCAACTCTGCCCACATATCTACACCAGCAACACCATCACAGGATCTAACCAGACCAGCTACAACATCACCGGTTCATTCACCTTCACGTCCACCAATGTTATATATGCCATCATATGCCAGCAATGCCCCTCTGCTATGTACATTGGCCAAACTGGACAGTCACTACGCAAGAGGATAAATGGACACAAGTCAGATATCAGGAATGGCAATATACAAAAACCTGTAGGAGAACACTTCAACCTCCCTGGCCACACAATAGTAGATGTAAAGGTAGCCATCTTACAGCAAAAAAACTTCAGGACCAGACTCCAAAGAGAAACTGCCGAGCTCCAGTTCATTTGCAAATTTGACACCATCAGATCAGGATTAAACAAAGACTGTGAATGGCTAGCCAACTACAAAAGCAGTTTCTCCTCCCTCGGTGTTCACACCTCAACTGCTAGCAGAGGACCTCACCCTCCCTGATTGAACTAACCTTGTTATCTCCAGACTGATTCTTGCCTGCATATTTATATCTGCCTCAGACGAAGTGGGTATTCACCCACGAAAGCTTATGCTCCAATATGTCTGTTATTCTTAAAGGTGCCACAGGACTCTCTGTTGCTTTTTACAGATCCACACTAACACGGCTACCCCTCTGATAGTCAACAGAGACAATTAACTTTACCTCCCTTCCACACCTCTATTGCAAAATAATCCTCCAGAGGGACCCTACAAAACAAAAAAGATATGGAGCAAAGGGTGGAAATGCATCTGTGTCCCATAATATGACTGGAAGGATGCCGGGAAACAAACAAACAAACAAAAAATTAGCATCAGGTCTATCTCAATCTAAACATAGAGGTAGCAGGAATGAATGATGTTTGTATCTAATATAATAGATACATTGTGTATGAATCTTTCATACATGGAAAAAGAAAATACTGCATCTGTAAAGCTGCCAAGTAGATACTTATCTGCCATAACAATAAATTAAGTCGGCCCACCATGGGAACGGACCTAACTTGCAAAGACCATTTTTCCAAATGCATATTTACACATTAATTCCCACAACTTGTTAGTTGATGGCAGTTCCTCCAATTTTACGAATTGCAGAGTAATGTCTAATTTAACCTGTTAAAAGATGAGTTATCAATGCAGAACAGGTCTGCTATTAAACTTTTCAGAGATGCAGTTATACCCTTTTCCTAGCATACAATCCTCTCATGAGCTTCAAGACTGAGGGGTGATTTGATCACAATCTATTAGTAGGCTTGGCACTATTTGGTTTTATATCTATCTATTATCTATCTATATAGATTGATAGATATAGATATATAATTGAAAATTATGGTGGCAGGGCCAGACATGTGTTTAATGAGAGTAGACACTAAGATTCAAAAAGTTAAAACTTAGTAACCGATAAAACAAAAATTGTCAATATCAACATCTCAAAATATACAAAGTAAATATTCTTATATCAAAATCTAATAAGTTCTCAAGCATCATTTTTCTTACTTTTCCTATCTGTAAATTTCAATTATCATTGATGGATTTTTAGTTATTTATTTTTTGACTTGTGTGTGTTTGGTTAAATCAATGCTTACTGACATTTACTGATAAAAATCTAATCCTTCCAAGTCAATCTATAAATATCTACATGGGGAACAGAAATTTGATAACAGAAGGATCTTCAGTCGAGCAGACAAATGTATTGACATGATCAAATGGCTGGAAATTGAAACTAGTCAAATTCAAACTGGAAATAAATTACCAATTTTTAACAATGAATCAAGATGGAATATTTTTTCGCAAAAGATTTAGTTCAGGGAACTTCTATTGCCTGTGCTATACACAGTAAATGATCACAACAGTCTCCTCTGACTTCATAATCTAAAAATCTTTTTACAACAACATTATTTTTATTTAAACAAGGAAACCAGTCCACAACAATGAATTCTTGAGTCAAATGTTAAAAGCATTCTTGAACTTTCCTCTCAAACTTCAGAGAAATTAAAGCAACCTTCCTGAGCACAGGTACTTCCCTGAATCAGGGCCAGTAACTTCAACTGCACCATTCAGATGTTTTCTTTAAAGAGCATATGCTTGAGGACTTTCATAGACTGGGACCTTAGATCCTGATCCAAGATAGACTGAAAAGTGTTCAGTCTATTTCAATGGGCATTGAGATCCTCATGGACAAAGAGCCAGATTGAGAAATGGTGATTAAAGAAAAAAACAGATTTTCTGAGTGTTTTGGAAGTGTCTTTAATAATTTTTTGCTACAAGCTCAGTTTTTCATTAATTAAAATCAATATAAAACTCTTCAAATCTTGATGTTGTTTAATAAACAAGTGTTTGTCTAATGAATACTTCTTTCTACTCTTGTCTATAATTCAGGAAACTTGAGCACAGCTGAGGTAAATATTTAAATACTACAAAGCTCAAATTAAAGAAAAATCAATTCAAAGTTAAATTGCCCATCTTACATTTCAACATAAGGGCCACCAGAAATATTCAATAACTGAAATTCAATTAATCTTTAACTATTAAAATGGAAGGACGGGGATCCTTTAGAATACCACAAGGACAGTTGTGAAATATTTAATAGTTTAGGCACATAGACCACTACTGCTTTGAGTTTCATTCCCATTTCCGTTGGATTTCCACAGGTTTATATATACACACACACACACTTTTTTCAGAGACTAATTGGCAGAAGCTTGTCAAGGTTAAATAATTTAATTTGCACTTTGTGAAGATATTTTGGCAAAAGGGAAAATAATTAAAAATTAATTACACGTTCTCCCCTTACAATGAAGAACTGTTGCATTCCATGGAGACTGAGCTCGGAATGGAACATCACTCATTTTTATTGTTAAGTACGCAATAGCAAACTCAATGGTAAAAACTCTTCTGTTAGAAGAGTGACATACGCCCAGCACTCGGTAGGTAAAATCTATGTTCTCTACTCAGTAAGGGATGAAGTGTATTTGGAGATGTAAGGGACAAGCTGGCACATCAGTTACCTTGTGTGGACAGGTACATGGGACTCTCTTACGTGTAGAAACACGTA
The DNA here is from genome assembly GCF_027887155.1 of Malaclemys terrapin pileata. Lineage (NCBI taxonomy): Eukaryota > Metazoa > Chordata > Testudines > Emydidae > Malaclemys > Malaclemys terrapin. Next base: position 139,096,246 of record NC_071509.1, read on the forward strand.
CTGTAAAATGATCTTCCATCTAAAAGCTCTGACGAGGACTGAGATCTCCCTTCAAGAAGCCACAACACAGTCCATGGCTCATTTCATGATTAATTCGTCTCTGAATAACTGTGTCATACATGTTAAAAGCCCCTGTAAAACCTGATTCCTCCACCTCACCCCTTCTTCTAATCTAAAGCCCACATGAGAAACACAATTATTGATTTATTTTCTTTTGAAGAAATATTCTTAGACTCCAGCTGCTGAAGCAAAAGCAGCCAAAGCAGGGACTGTTGTGCTGAGGAAAGGGGTAAAATGGGGCCCAGTTGGGGACACCCTTCCCCCTAGCACTCCACTAGACCCTAAGATGTGTATGGAAGAGCCTCCCTACTCTGGAGGCACTTGCATCAAGGGATGCCTCCCCTTCCTGCCACAATGCAAGCTTGGGAGAAAAATCCAGAGAGGAGCCAGCCAGACTCCAGGCAGCAGGGGCAGAAGCAGTCGAAGCAGGGATCTCTGGTCCTCTGTACATTCAGAGACCTTTCTACAGTTCTGACAGGCCGTTCTCTGCCCTGTGCTAACTAGCTGTTTGCTTGAACCCTCCCCTCTTCCTCCTTCCTCACAGTCTCAGCTTCACCCTACACCTGCCCCTCCTACCCTTCTCCCTGCCCTGTGCCCCTCACCTTTTCCCTTCTGTAGCGGGGTGGTCCCCCACTCCTGCCCGGAAGGACTTAAAACAGCCCTGGCAGAGGGCTGGGGCAAAGGAAAAGCTACTAGGCTGATTGGGGAACCGGCCGCAGCTGGGCCATGCTCCAATCAGGCCACAGCTGGCCTGTATAAAAAGGCTGTGCACCAGAGGCCAGGGAGTCTCTCTCTGCCTTCAGAGGGAAAAGGGCCTGGCTGCAGCGAGCTAGTGACAGAGTACCTGAGTGGAGCAGGGCTGGGGACAGGCTGAGAAGCTGCAGCCTGGAAAGCCCCAGGCTGTGGCCTAGTAGGAGGCCAAGGGGTACTGGGGGTCCCAGGGAGGGACACAGGGGCCAGAGGACAGGCGGATCATCGGCCGGCAGAGGGCGCTCCAACTGGCAGCCCAGGGGTAGGCCAAGGCAGCAGGTCCAAACCCAACCTTGCCTGTGATGAGTGGCCTATACTGCAGTCTGCCCCAGGAAGCGGGGGCTAGTTGGTGACTGGCAGTGGCCTTATTCTGAGGTGAGGTAGGGATAGTGGGTGGGGGTTTCTCTGGGAAGGGAGACCCTAGTACTGAGGGGGTATACTGCCAGGGGGCAGCCCCCCAGATAAAAGGGCACCAGGGTCCAGGGAGGGACATGGAGGCCAGAGGACAGGCGGATCACCGGCCTGCAGAGGGTAATTCCCTGGACGACCAGCAGGAGGCGCCGCAGGGGTGAGTCTGCACCTCTACACCTTCCCTTTCCATTTATTTTGTCTCCCACAACCACCCCCTTCCGTTTTCAGTAGAATGGATTGCAGATTGTTGGGCTACAGAGCACTAAGGAGGTTGTCCTGTGGAAATGTCTGTAGATTTGACTGATCTAGTATTGATTTCTATATCTTGAGGAGGACAGTTGACACATACACACATTATGGCAAAAAGAGAGATTATTCACTGCCGGGGTTCTGTTGGAGGACCCCAGGTTGTACATGCCAGTGACAGAAAATCAGTCTGTGACAACATACGCTGTCTGCGTTTCCCACTCCAGGGTCTTGGAGCCAGCTGGGGCAAGACAGAACTAGCCAGAGATATGAAAGGAACAGGGCACCTGGTTGATACGCTGATTCTTTACTTTCTCTTCTACAAAACATCTTTTAAATGAGCCAGTCTGAAATTCCTGCTTCTCGTGTGACTCAGAAATGAAACGCCTCTAACATAGCAGCTCGTGGGCCTTGAGTATTGTTCTCATTTGTCTGGTGCTCATTGTGTTCATTCTGGGGATGAATACTTTTGAATGAATGAATATTTTTAGCACTACTTATTAAAACTCATCTCTCGAAATCTTGTTCAATATTGTTAATTAACATCTTCATTACTACCGGCATTCTGCAGCACTGCACCACAGATTTGCAAGCTTTTCTTTTTTTTTTTCAAACTAATGAACAAAGTCAAGAAGTATAAACATCTGATGCAGCTGGTTGTTGGTTAAACAGCTCAGCGGATGAGTGAGCACTTCAGGCTGAGTCAGCAAGCAGCACTCCTTCCCATGAATGAAACACAAGGACTGTAAATAATTAATTAGGTTGGGATAGCGCTCTCTTTTGGGTAAAGCAGGGCACGGAAGTCAGGCCTCCTGAATACTATTCTTGACTCTGCCAGTGACCTGCAGTCTGAGCTTAGGCAAGTCAATGTCCTTACACCTCATTTACCCCATCTGTAAAATGGGAATAATGCTTCTTTACTTACTTTGCAGGGCTGCTGCAGAACATCAGTCACATTTGCAAAAGACACTCACATCCCCAGAAGAAAAGTAACCCTCCAAAGCACCAAGGAGGTATAAAAAAGCTCTGATCTCCATAAAAACTGCCCCTTCAACTTCTGCCTCTCCAGGTGGCCACGACTGCTGATTCCTCCTCCTCTACTGACAACTTTAAAACCTCCTGAGATTGGTGGGACCATCTAGCAAAGGATCTTGAAATGCCAGCTGTTTGAAAGGGAAAGACTGACCTTCCTGTCCACCTGGCAACCTAAAATACACCTTCCTAATCTATTTGGCATGGCAGCTATGTGAAAACAAAGAACTTGTGATGTGAAATAACACTGGTAAAACATTGGTATAATGTGTCCATGCTCATTGGATGGTTCGTCTGTTAGCTGGGCATGTACGCATAGTAATAAAGTGAAACACTCATACAGGACCAAAGCCTGAAGTCCTTTCACAGTTTCTATTCAGTGCTTCAGGCAAACTTTCTGAAGCCAGTGAAAGTTTTGCCTGAGCACTTCAGGACTGAGTCCATGGTGAATTTCAGTTTGCTATGAAGCAAATTTAATTTCATCAGAGGACAATCTAAGATATCAGAAAAGCAAAACATGATGCTACATGCTGGAATGGATAGCAACTATCCATACGAATTCAAGTCACTTGCAATATCTGTCCTGCTTTTTTATGTTGAACTGACTTGTGTGATTAAGGGGCAACGCAGATGACAAAGGCTTACTTAAAAGGGTTGTGTCCATTAAAACAACCCAGTGATTGTTCATAATAACAGGATTTCTTCGATATAACAGGATTTTTGCTTGATTAAGATACACTGAGCGGAAATGAGACTTAAGGACAATTTCACTATAACATGGGATTCAGACTTGCACTGTATAAGCAAACTGGGTATTTCATTTTAGGGAAATGAAAATTTTTTTTCTGTATCATCACAAAGCTATCAGCTGTTTGGGACTCAAAAGGGAAGAAGCAGCAGAGCTGAAAACTACAGAAGCTAGGCAGAGGCCTTGACACAAGATGGGCAAGTCACCTGCCTTCATGCCCATTGGGGTTGGCATAGTAGTTGCCTTGAATAGGTGGAATAAATTAATGTAGTCAGTGGAGCAATTGGGCTTTAGGCAGCGATACAGGACTAAACAATAGCTTTTCATTGCTTATGTTCTGGAAAGACACTGGGAATAGACCAAGGAATGTGATCATTTGCTCTTTACTGAGCAGCTTCAGTAGGTTTAGCAAAAAACAATCAGTGTCTCCCCTAATCAAGCCTGGGATGCGAGAATCTGTTCTTCACTTAAAATAATAGATTCCATAAGGTACAACGAGAGAAATTAAAAAGGGCAAAGACTGTAGATATGCTAGGAGAAGAGCAAAGCCTCTCTGAGCTTTTCACTCCCTAGGAAGTTATAAGTCTATTCCCGGTGTCTTTCCTAAACACTAGTTGATGAGCTGTTTTGAAGCACTGAATAGCTGACTACAATTCAATTGCCCATCTAATTGTGTAAGTCCAGTCCAGCTATTCAAGGCATGCATGAATGGCTCTCTAGTTTGCCAGGGCCGATCGGAGAGAATGCAGGTGACGTGCCCACTCTGTGTCAGACCACTGTACCTTTGAGTCAAGCAACTAGCTCCTACCTTTGTCAGAACACAGGGCTGTGTGATTTCATAAGGGAAAAGCTGGAAGAGGTAAGTGGTGCTGTGGAGGGAAAAGCGGGAGTGTGGTTTGCGGGGGAAAGATAATGCAATGTGTCTAGGTGGTGGAGTATGCCTGAACTCAGGATGAACAGTGACTAATGGCTATAGAAAAAGGGACATATTTGGCTTCTCCTCTTACACTTTCCCTTTCCCCACTGAATAATAGGAATAACTGCCAAATATTTGCTTGTTACAAGAGTGAGAGTTAGTTACATGTAATTGATCTCATTGACTCTTTACCTAACTTTGACTGTCCATGTGAGGGATGTTCTTGGAGCAACTGGATCAGAACCCCAAGGTGAAAGTGATGGACTCTTAAAAGTGAGAGTGACAGCGCTACTCAAGTCAGATACCAGAACCCAAAACTGGCAGAGCACACGTCTCCATGAACCAAGTGAGGGCGGAGAGGCAGGTGCTGGGAAGGTTCTGGCACTTTGTTTATGACTCAAAGCCTGGAAAAGGATTTCATGGATTGAAATGCATCCTTGAGACACACTCAGCCTTGTAGAATGAAGGAAAAAAATAACTGGACCTCATTCCCTCCCGTCCTCCCTTTAGCCACACTCTGGAAGATGAATATTTATTCAATTTACTGAGGCACACGTTCATTCTCCCACCAATAAGTCAGTTCCACCCTACCACCACTCGCTCTTAACAAGACGCCTGCCACTGCTGCTCCCTCCTTGGCATGTCTGAGGCTCTGAACCTGCCAGCTCTACTTCCTGAACCCACTCCTTGGTTGCAAACTTAATCTCCCACTCAAGTCGATGAAAAAAGACTCTCCGTGACTTCAGTCTGAATTGGATCAGGCCTTTAGGTAGCCTGTAAATGCCAGCACATATTCACTGCTACTCTGTGTTGTGCACTCAATTAAATTATGTTGAATGAGAAAGGTTTAATGTGTTCTCTTCATATAAATGACTAATTGCCTCTAGACAGACAAGGCGGGTGAGGCAATCTCCTTTCTTAGATGATCGTCTGTTAGTGAAAGAAACAAGCTTTTGAGCGACACACAGCGCTTTTTCCAGGTTGGCACAGAGAGGAGGACGGAGTTCGAACCAGCACCCAAAGCTCGCTCCTAGATCTTCAAGCCAGATGGGACCATTAGAACATCTAATCTGGCCACCTGCATAGCACAGGCCATACATTTCATACGGCTCCTCCCATATTCACCTATTAACTTGTGTTTTACTGAGGCACGATGTCCAGAAAGACATCAAATCTTGATCTGAAGACACCACGAGATGGAGAATCCACCACTCCCCTGGGCAGTCTGTTCCATTGGTTAGTCACCCTCCCTGTTAAAAATAGATGCCATATTTCTTATCTGAATTTGCTTGGCTCTAACTTCCAGCTGTTGGTTTTTGTTCTGCCTTCCTCTGCTAGATTAAAGAGCCCTTTAATACCTAGTATTTTCTCCCTGTGTATCTAAGGCTGTTGAAACACAGTATGTATGGAAAAGAGACATACGATCATATGAAGACAAACAGTATTTTAATGGGGATAAGGTTGAGTGTATCACCTTAAATTTGGCATTCCCTGGCTTCAAAGTGCTTAACACTGCATCCTTAGCATCTCCTTAATATAGGAGTTTGGGGGTGGTTAAATCTAATTAAATACGGTTTTTCAAAGACAGAGCTTTCCTTCACTAACAAGAGACAATGTGACTGTTAGTATTAGTTCAAGGCATCATAGTTGTAGTAGACTTTGAAAACATTCAGGGAAAGAAGGGGGGGGGGGGAGCACAAACATGATGCTTGATTTGGCTTCTTTGAGCCACACACTGGTTTGAAGGTTACTTTCTGCAGCAGCCTTTGGTTAATCTACATTTTTTGGTGTGCTTTGAAAAAGAATATCAGAAGGTTGCTACTTTGAAAGGGAAATTTCAGAGTACAAAGAAAGGGCATATAATTAACTAGTAATTATAGAGATATTTCTATACTGATAGAAAAAAACACCCTCCATTTTTAGGACATTTACTGTATGCTGAATATTACTGAACAGATTCCCTAACCTACATTTCTTTCTTACTTAGATGAAACTTTCACTCTGCAAAGTTTACATATTGTTGTTCACTGACTAGCACTTCTATTTGCATGAACTGGGGTGACATTTAACCCTTCACATTCTAGTTCCAATTTTGTTGTTGATGAGAACATCGTTCCAATGCAAAAGACGTAAACCCATTCGAACAGACTCTGTGTTAGATGACAGAAGGTTTGAGTCATCACAGATGTGGGGTTTTTTATTTAGACTCCTATGATTAAGTTAGGTACAGCAAGGTGGACTGAGGAGATAAAAACACAGTGGATATAAAAAGAAGTTTGGAAGTGACCACTCATTGTACGAGGGTTCCAAAGCTGTAGCAAACAGATGTATTTTCTGGTGGAAAGGTGCACTAAAAATGCATGTACACAGCTTTGTTCTGCAATGAAAGAGTGCACATTTTCCCATTAACTTAACACATTTTGTGTCCCTTCTGATGCACTTTATTTCCCACCTCTTCCATTATTGCTTTTATTTAACAATGGAAGTGGTGACATCTAGAGGCCTCAACCAGAATGGGGCTCCACTGTGCTAGGCACTGTACGAACATAGAGAACCATATTATCTTTTATACTGAGGCCCTTTTCCACTTCTCTGGCACTGTGAAGGAGCCAGACACTGGGTGTAAATTTAGTCCCCCTTTCAGTCCCCTTTAAAATGCCAGAGCAGCAAAAAAGTCTAAAGTTTCTTTTTCTCCTTCTAGTTCAAAGAAATCTTGGTACTACCACTTTAAAACACTTCCCATATAAGTATGGTTGGCACTTTTATAGGTGTCTAAGGGAGATAGTGGCCTAAACCCCATTGATTTACAATGGGTATTTGGGCCCCTAACTCTTTTAGGCTCATGTGAAAACTGCAGCTCCTTGAGAGCTGATGTGTCAGCTACATTTGGAGAAAAATAGTTCTATATTAGCCAGGCTATTTGCAAATTTTGCAGTGGATAGTTTGGAGACACAGATCTGCTCCCACTGATGGTAATAGGAGTTTTTTACCAGGACTTCAGAAGAAGCAGGTTTGTCCATCACCACCCTGATTCACCAAGGCACTTAACCAAGCGCTTAATTGCATTGCTGAATCTTGGACTATCTGTGCATAAGTAAACTGTCATCTCTTGGTTGCTTGAAGATTAGGGTGGAAAATACACAAGTTTATTTCTACAACAAACAGACATCAACCTTTAGGCCCAGGGATAGAGACCTGTGTTTTTTGGACCTAGAGGTCTTAGATTTTATAGTTCTGGGCCTTCAAGTGTGTGGTACTGTTTTATTATATATAGTTGGTCTCCTCTCCATAGCTCAAGTTATGGCTACAGTCCAATTATAAAGAAGACTTTAAGCCACTTGGCAATAATAAAAAAGTGAGTAAATAAATACATGTATTTCTATTTTTTAGGGTTAAGTGTCATTGAAAACCAGAATATCTTCTGAAAATTCAGACTGAATGGGGTAAGTACTTTTGGAGGCGGAAATATTGGCTCCTTTATGACATCATTTGTAAAATGTCTAATATTTCTAGATCTGGCCAACAAAAATCACGTGCATCACAAAACTTGAAATATAGGCAGGTTTTGGCACTGTCTCATACCAGAGCCAGTTTTCAAGGGCAGGAAGAGTAAAATATTGAAGAAATTTACTCGATTTAACAATTAGTTCGGGTTCTTTCTCCTCAAAGCCAATGGAGGAAAACACACAGGAAAAAAATAGTTTTGCTGTTTGTCTATTTCTCTGCCTAGGCTCATATAAGACACCTATCACCATTGTTATTTCACAAATAAAGTGCACATTAAAAGTGCATAGTTGTATCTTTCTTTCTCGTCTCTTTAGGCACCGGAGCTGGCCTTTGTTTATGTTCATTTTAAATTGTGTGTGTGTGTGATTAAATGCAGTGTTACAGTGGGGTGCGTAGGTCAAAAATGTGTTTTCCTCTGAACCAGCCAGAGCATGAATGGAAACTCAGGGATGAGGGGTGAAATCAGAGCTCCCACTGACCTCAATCGCGTTATTACTTTACTTCCTGAATTTCCCCCAAAATGCCTCCTCAGCCCAAGAGGGGATGGGCCAATGAAGGTCCATCTTCTAGATCAGCAAGTGAGTAACAGAGTTAAGTGACTTCCCAAAGGTCACACAGGCAGGTTGTAACAGAACTGGTAACAGACTCCTGATCTCCAAAGCGATGGTGGATTTATCCACTATAACACAGTGCCTCTGCCAATAAGTATGTTAAATCTCTATCCTTAGGAAGGCAAGTTGTAAAATTGGGATAATATCAGGGTGGATAAAAATCAATATTTTTTAAATTAGGGATTTTTTTATTTAAATGAAATATATTTTTCTCCTTAAAATAAACCCAGTCAAAATTAAATTTGGAATATTGACAATCTATGTTACAGCCTAAACTTACTATGATTTATCAAAGCAATTTAAACTAAATAATAAAAACCAAGCAGCACATGTTTGCTGTTGACGTTTTAAAGGAAGTCAGACCACTGAACTGTCTAAGCACCTGGAACAGGAGCCCGCTGAAGTGCTAAATTGCCGTAAGACAGCAGTAGGCTCTTCTTCAGGAGCAGAGAGAATATTTTCTTCATTTCAATTTATTCAACTAATTGAGTTCAATGACTAGTTCATTCAAAGCTGAGACACTGAGGGGAAAAAGCAGTAAAGCTTGTTTTCTTCTTCCAATCTATGAAAAAAATTAAATGCGGGCAGATGAGATCTAATACTTCTAAAATCTTGAAGGACATGGTGACCAGAAACAATCAGTTCAAGTCACAAACTACAGCTAATACTTCCTTTGTTTAATAAATCAGTTAGTTTTAAATGCAAAACATGTTTTGATACATTTACTTTTTCCTTATATATCCCAGCACGTTTAAGCAAATCTTCTTTAAGTAATAATAAAAATAATAAAGAATATTTTTAAGAAGCTGTTTTTGTGCATTTTAATTTAATTCCAATTTTAATTCAAACGCAGCTTCACACAAATCATAAGTAAACAATTAATTGTTGTCTAGTAAAGAAGAAATGCATCATTCACCATTTTCTAACCATCAAAAATGTAAAAACAAAGATACAGAAAAAAGTATGTTAAACTATGTAACTGCTTAAATAAATGTGTATAGATCCTACTGGTTAGCAAAACAGAAGCCCCAGATTTAAAGTATTTAGTTGCAAGTCACGATTTGAATGGTTACTAGCCAATGAGAATCAACTCCTCTTTAGGAAAAAAAACCTAAAACATATACATAAAAAATAAGATTAAAAGTGATTATTTAAATAAAGGTTTCCTGCTTGCTGATTTAAATCATGATTAAAATCTGTGATTTAAATCAAGCCATCCTGGATAATAACACTTAGAGACGTTAGTGCTTTGAGCACTGAGGATGAGAAAGTGTTCCAGAAATAAAGGCCAATGTTGAAATTGCAAAATACTTCCATAACAACCACTTTGCAGCAGCTGCTCTGAAAAAAGTGGGAGGAACCAAGCTAACTCTACCACAAGATGTGTGATGGAACGCTAGTGGACTGTTTTCAGCACTATATCAAGAACTGGCCTAATCTGATGACAGTTTGTGCAAAAAATCGTGAAAAAATAGATGGCACTGTCACAGCCCAAGTTCTCAACATTGGGCTTAAGAGAAATGTTGAACACATGCTGAGTACCCTGAAGCCTATTTCTGTAGCCTTGAACAAAATGCAGGGAAATAGCTGTTTTATTGCTGACGCTGTTGAAATTTGGAAGGAACTGAATGAGTTCTTAAAAAGAGAAATATGCAATGACAAAGTTAAATTACAAGCATTAAAAAAAAAGAATGGGACAAACACTATCTCCAGCTAATTTTCTTGCAAATATTCTCAATACTCGCTACCAGGGTCAAACCTTAACTGTTGAAGAAGAGGAGTTGGCTATGGCATGGACATCTAGCAATCATCCATCCATAATGCCAACTATAATATACTTCAAAGCTAAGGTGAACCATTCAAGAAATATATGTTTGCTGATGATGTTTTAAAGAAAGTCACAGCAAAAACAAACCTGGTTTTAAAAAACATGAATGTTCAACTAAATTAAAAAATTCATATGCTTGTTTTGTTAAAATACTATATGTTTGATGTTGAAGAAAAAAAAATCCAGAATACTTAACATTGTTGTTTTACTTAAATAAAACAATTTAAATGTCTGTCTGATGATGTTCTCCCCCTAATACAGAATGGCAAGAAAATACTTCAAATATTGGGGCTGGTCCACACTAACCCCCCAGTTCGAACTAAGATATGCAACTTCAGCTATGTGAATAACGTAGCTGAATTCGAAGTACCTTAGTTCGAACTACAAGGTACTTACCGCGGGTCCACACATGGCAGGCAGGCTCCCCCGTCGACTTGGTGTACTCCTCTCGCAGAGCAGGAGTACCGGCGTCGACGGCGAGCACTTCCGGGATAGATTTATCGCGTCTAGACAAGACGCGATAAATCAATCCCAGAAGATCGATTGCTTACCGCCGAACCCGGAGGTAAGTATAGACGAACCCTTAATGATTAACCTGTTGAATTGGAGATAGTTCACCTCCCAATGACATCATAAATATCTGCTTCAATTACCTTTGGTAAATGAAATAACCAAACAATCATTCGTTTTCTGATATAGCTGTAAACTAATCTGAAAAGTTTTCAAAATAAATCACTTTAAAAATGTATAGCGTGTACCTTCTAAAAATGAAACCTACATCTATCTCTGAGTTGTGAAGAATATGTATTAAGGTTATAACAACCAAAAGAATGCACTTTTATGGAGAAAACCATGATTAAATCGAGTCTTCCTGACTAGTGATTTAAATCATGATTTAAATCAAATCCACCCTGTTTGGAGCTGATATGAAAAAGTTATTCTGGGGGAAAATAAAAGATCATCAAACCTCAGCCCTCACTAAAACATACTATACTGGGGAGGTGTAGCATGTGGATATACACAAATGATCATAAGTAACTGGTGAAAGGAAAACACATTTATCTATTTGTTGTAGTTTTTAGATGGTGAATTTACATTTCTTTACAATACTGGTTTTTAAACCCCGGAGAGATACAGCTGGGTCTTCGAAGCAGCAAAATATATGTCCAACTCTCCCACTGGCTGGACTGCTGTGACATTTTCTTCAGGACGATGTGAATAGGTGCAGTGAGAAGAGTAGTGATTGAGGGAATACTATGAACCCTCTATCTCCCCTCGGCAAAGCTATTTCCCATTTATAGAGGATGATTTTATTTCAGGGGAGCAAGAAGCCACACATCTGTTTTTCCTGGACAGGCCGAGAAGACTCTCACTTTGTGCAAGCCAAGCTCTAGTAAAATGTCTGAGCCGCTCCACAAAAGGAGCATTTGGAATATTGGGGATCTCGCACTGCAGGAATTTGAGAGTTCTCATGAGACGGCAGGACAGAAGAAAGTTCCCACTCCAGCATTGGTTGCTGAATGGCAGGATGACCGTTATACGAGCTGCCAATAGTACTACGTTATCATTTTTAACAAGCACCGTTTTTAATGAGTAAAAGAAGAAGAAAAAAAGGCAAACGCCATAACGTCCAACAAATGTATTAACTGGTCTTTGGGCATTATCTCATTAGCTTGATGCTTTTAAATAAGTAGCTAGACCAACAAATTAACACTAAGGTGCAAGTGTCATTCCAAACACAGTGAGTCAGTTGGACTGAATTCTTGACCTTGCCAGGACTGACAGACCCTTCTGGCTACACAGCAGAAAGGAACACAATTTATTTAAAGGGTAACCTTCTTCAACTACTGGGACACAATCACATAAAGGGAGATATTAAAGACTATAAGCCAACAATTTAGTTCATCATGAACACCCATGTGACTGCTACCTTAAGCAACGGCTGGGCTTCCTATAACAACTCCAGCAATAATGTACGTAAGCCAACAGCAACCGCTGCAAGCGGTGAAGAAGAGCTGGAGAGGAGAGCTAGGGATGCTCAGAGGAAATCAACTGGAAAATAAAAATACAGAATCATCTGCAATTAACAACTAGCAGCCCCCTGAAATATTGCCCTCATCCAGCATAAGGAGATGTACAACACCAAGGTTCAGTTTGGATTTTGAAATGCAGCCTGGATTAAATTTCAGAGACAGGAAATGTGTCTTATCACCCTGGGATCTTGAAACTGTAGCAATTCATATCCTGTACCCAAGCGTGATTTAAAATTCTACAGCTCTCTTGATGTATTTCCCTGGCAAGGATGTTTCAAGCTGAACAATGCAGGAAGCGGCTTTCAGCTACCTATTAGCACGTGACTGCTGTGAAAATGTTCAAGATTCTCTGCCCACCATTCACATTACTCAGCTGTCAAAGTAAAGGGCTCAGAGTTATGATGTGAAAATTACATTTTAACGAGGTGTCATATGTGTTTAAAGTTCTTATTCATCACTACACAGCCACATCTTTTAACTGAGACGCAAATGCACTTAATTAGCATATTTTAAGGACAGAGGGTTCACCTTATCTGCATTGTAAAACTGCTTAAAAAAAGAAGACAAAGAAAAGCCGGGGAATTTACTGAATTAAATGGTTGCCATCACACGTCAAGAGAGCATACTCCAATACTAAACACAAACCTGGGATAAAAGTTTAACATGCATTCTGTGCATTTTTTTAAATGTCAAAGGTAGGTACAATAGTTTAGTACCACATTTCACTGCATGCCTGGTAAAACACAGTGCTAATATACAATATATAGAAGTCTCCAACACACATGTAGGCATTATATGAATGCTACATGTTACCAGATGGGCATAACTATTTATTAATTTCACGTTTGTCAGGTACACAGCACTGTAATGGATGGGCTCCTGGGCATAGCTTAGATCAAGAGAATAAAACATTTCCTCCAAAACAGGAAGCATATATTTCTAAGCCCACTAAAGCAAACTAATCAGCTATCCTGAACAGACCAGAATCAGAGTGGAGGGTTTCCAGCTAGGAAACTGACTGCCAAGGAAATTCCAACACTCACAGTTACTAAAAAAAGACTGAATGAAAACGTGAATCTTGCATCATGTTCTAAAAATAGATATGCTTAGACTCAGAGAGATTTCCAGCAGGAGATAATTCTGCACGCCAGCCAATCTTGCTCGGGGAGGTTTCACCCTAAGGAGGGCAGGTTTCAGGTGTCACATCAGGGTTTATGGGTGGTCTCTAAGGTAACTCGGAGCTAGACCATTTAGAGTTTACAGATAGTAATCAACTCCAGAGAAAGGCTGTGCAACCAGTGTGGATTAGGCGGCATAGTTGTAACATGCTCTTGGTAGCCTCTAGCCTACCTAAAAGACCATGCAGCCCCATTCAATAATAGCTTACGCTGCTCAAGGGCCTTCAGAGTTAGCCTGGCTAGAACACCTCACAGAAGTGTGGCTGTTGACTGACAAAGGTGTGGGCCACTGCCATGAGTAAAGGAGGCAATCTCCAACCAACTGTGGGCATTTCCATCCACCTCTGTTTCTTGAAGTGCTAGGAGCAGCAGATGAACCCAGTCCCAGTAAGAGCTTGAGAAAGCAAAGCATTTTAACACCCGGAGAGCTAATGCCCTCACAACTAAGGGTGCACCCACAACAACTGACACTTCCTCAAAATGTTTCCCCTGCCAACAAATGTCACCACCATTGTATCCAGGGTAAGCTTAAGGGCTTGTCTTCATTGCAGAGTTAACTCAAGTGCTGCCCCTAACCTAACACCCACACACAGGCAAGAATCTTTAGCTGGAGTGTGATGGCACTTTAAATTCAAGCCTGCTGGCCCAGCAGGGGTCTAGCGACAGCTTGAGTTAGCACAAATCAGCAGCTGCTCCAATCACTCAGTGCAGCTCAAAGAGTTATTTTGCAGCCTGGCTGCTCTGACTCAAGGGAGGCTAACTGAAGTGTAGATATCTCCAGTTAATTGCAGTGATGTCAGAGCTCAAACCAACTAGTTTTCAGCTCTGCCACAGAAGAGGTAAGCAGAATATATGTTATTCTGTTTCACCTGCCCAGAATACGGAAACTGGACATGTCTTGAGAAATGGATTCAAGAATTCATTGGTTTGACTGTAGCTGTTCAAAACTGACACTGTGTCCTGCACAGTCATATGTAACTAACTCCCTGCAATAATACAACATCGGAGAGCCCTACACTCCTTACTGTAAGAGTGTACAGGTCAGGAGAAATTATGCCCCCCCCCACCCCGACCCCACCCCCACACACCTTTCACCAGTGGCAGAAGTCCATCTGTGTCAAAAAGGACTGCATTAGACTAGACCCTGAACCCTGCATATGTATGTCCCAGCATGAATTACACCTAAAGTACAACAGAAAATTCTTCTCTAGAGGGTGAACAGTTGTTTCTGGACAGATTGCTCTGGTACAATCATTCTGCTCCCAGTGACATTGGTGTAAATCCACAATAACTCTGCTGAAACCAGTGAGATTACTCTGGATTCCCACTTCGGTAAGAATGGAATTTGATGCATGGCCTTGAATCCTGACAAGCATCATTAATTATTTTTAATCCCAGCATTTGTTATGGGACAGGCTGGGGCTTCACGGATCAATTCTGCAGGTCTCAGTCACGCTGAGTAGCATTTACTTACACCTACAGGCTCAAATGTCAGCAGGCTAGACTATACCTGTCTCTTACAGGGGTACAGAGCAGAGCGAAGGACCTCACATAACGAGTGGAGTTCTCAAGGACTGCTCCTCGGTGAGGAGGCAGGGGCAGCACTGCTGCTGTGGAGGATAAACCACACCCTACCCGTGGGTGTAACTGTCCAAACGCCATCCTTGTTTTACTCCAGTAGTACAGAAGGAGACAAGGGTGGGGTTTTTCAGATGATTTATGCCATCTGGGTCACCAGATGGGGGTGATCAGAATGAATAGCTCGGGTTAATAGGATCATAAAAGGTACAGGAAAGGGTCTTTATTTCATGTGCGCCACTCACAATTTTGTCCTCAGCTCAATTCTGGAGCATAATGTTGCCAGCGGTACACCAGAACATGAACACTATTATTTTAGTTGAAGTTCTTGGAGCATTTGTTATGGAGAATACTGATGGAAGTGGAGAGTCGTTTTCAATGTTACTTCCACCCAACAGGCAAGGAACCAGACTAGCAGAAGATCGATATAAGAAGGGACCAATCCACCGACAGGCATCCATGAAGCAAATGGCCCCAGTAGAGACTGAAGAACAGGAGGGATAGATCATATCCTTCTATCCAATATCACCTCCTGGAGATATGGGTTAACAATCAGCTTCATAGGTTTTGTGGACCCTAAGCCGACCTTTCTTCAAAAGATTCCTTTACAGTAATTGAATCCAGCTCCCAATAAAATAACAAAGGGAGGAAACTCCTTAAAATGCAGCATTTAATTAGCAGTTTTTGAGAAAAAAATCAATATTTGGTTTCACTCTGTAAAAAGCACTGAACTGGCTGTCTCCAGCTCAATTGAATTTCTCTTGACTTTGCTACAGATCTAAGATTTCAACGTGCCCCCTTGTCTACTTCTTTAAATCACTACAGAGGCCAAGCTGCTGAATTCCCATGATCCTTTGCCACCGATTCCCTGCAAGGAGCAAAGGCCTGTTGTTTCATTTCAGCAATCGCATGTAGAAAACATTTTTATAGCAGTGCTCTCCAATGTGTATAAAAGCTACATTTGGAGATGCACCTTTCAATTAAAGTCCACAAAAAAGTATTAATTGGGGGGGAAACAAACGGATGCAATTAAAAGACTTATTCCTCTAGATTGTTTTGAGAGAAGGTAAAAAGAATGATTATCTCAAGGAAAGCAAAGACTCAAACACCTGGTTTTTTGTTTTTATGTTTGTATGCTTGGAGTTTTTATTAAAATATATTTCCAATATGCTACTCGCTATTTAGGTTGTGTGATAAATCAATTTTCTTGTTGCTGGCAACTTTTGTTTTCCAAAGGCCTTTTTTTCTAAACTTCTCTCCTAATTAATTTTTAACAGGCAATTCTCCCCATCAATTTTATCATCTTTTTCTTTATTTTCTAATTAAACACATATTGTTTACATGTTTTGCTACTCTGAAATTCTGACGTTAGAGGAAAGTACTACTTAACTGTTTCGTGCTTGGACTAAAGACACCAATTGGCTGTAAAAGCGCTGTACATCTCAGGCATTTTTAAAACAGGAAAAACAAATATTAAGCTATCCATGAATTTTTCTTAGAAAGAGATCAGATTCCTTCACTGCTTACCAGACTGCTACAGCTGTTATTGCTGTCCACTTCCTCAGCTGTTGTGCTGTTCCTTGTTAAAGGTGACATTTTGGGGCCTGATCCAATACCCACTGATGTCAACGTAAAAAACTCCCATTGACTTCAAAGTGCAGTATATTGGGCCTTAACTCATGAGAGAAGGAAAGAGCCACAGACATTCTCTACAGAATGAAGATTCTCTCCCTTATCCACAAACACATCCAAATGTACAAGTCTAGTAAATGTCGACTCACCTACTCACTTAGAAATGAGTGAGTCTGTTGGATTTGGAAGTAAAATAATGACCCCACCAATGAGGCTGTGTGGGGAATTTTGCAGCCAAGTTCACTTATTTGTCTTTGTGAAGGGTCCTTGGCCCATCTTGGCTCTCTATTTGATAACGCATCATTTTTTAGGATCAATAACTCACAAGTCCCACGCAATCCTGGAGACCTGTGACATCACAGGATGATGTATTCCAACAGGGTTAAATTCCATGCTTTGGAACAACTGCAAACAGGAGGGGGGAGGTTTTTGGGGGGTAGGAGGGGAAGGAAGGGGAAGGCCTAAAGCTGGTGACAGTCAATCCCCTGTTGCAACTGCAAAATTACCTGAAGTGAATCTCAAACAATTCTTGCCATTTTCCACAACAAATATTTTCCCCCAGTAAAATGTTTTCCACCTGCAATTTTAATTTTCACTCAATATTTAATTTTACCGAAACTCTTCTAAAATGAGGGGAACTTCAAATCCAGATCAAAATGTCACGAATAGCCCTTACCTCTATAATGAAGCAACACTAAGCACAGCATCCAAATAGCCCCAAAGATTGCTCAGTTCTCACTCTGAACTTCTGAGCTCAGAAAGGAAAGAACAACAAAAAAAAATATTTCTCTTGTTCACAAACCTGCAACCACCTCATTTTTCACTGAAGGCGAGATTAATTTTTTTTGTAACAGATTCAATTACTGTCCACAGCCACCATCTGAAAAGGGACAGCACCGACTCCATTGAAGTATATGGAAAAGATTTCTCAAAAAGGATAAAATACACTAGAATAAGAAAAGAATGCAATTGATTTTTGCTCCTTTCGGATGACCAATAACTCACATATTGTTCCGTTTCACTCCACCACTCACAAAGTATGTGCTCATCATTAACTTGTGGAGTGAAGCAATACTTTTCATTTTTTCTCCCCATCTGAAATCTTTCATAGATCAATACCCTTACATTCTCCTTGTTCTTCCTTCTCACAGTTCCAACTCCGGGTCTTTTGTCTCATGTTTCTCCTCATTTCCCTGCATTTTGCTGTAGGAACTTATTTTCACTTCTGCTCATTCCCAGATTTGCAAAGTCACAATTTCATTTAAAATCTCTTTGTCTAAAAGTATTGTTGTGCACACGAATCACAGCCTGAATACAGAGAAATGGATGGATCAGAACATTGTATTACTCCTCTCCTGCAACCTAAAGACCTTGAACTACTTCTTCGGGACTTCTTCAGGACTTGTCTATAGGAACCACTTAAGCTTACAGCAACCTGGGGTGTAAATCTACTCCGCGTTAGCCTTCCGCCCCCGAAGGGCAGGGCCAGTGCAACCATTTAGGCGACCTCGGCAGTCGCCTAGGGCGCTAGGATTTGGGGGGCGCCATTTTCTTTGGCAGAGACCGCAGCGGCCGGATCTTCGGCCGCCCCGGTCGTCGCCGGCATTTAGGCGGAGGGAGCTGGGGCAGTGGAGCGCGGGGAGGGCCTCCTGCAGCAAGGGGGGCAGGAGAGGCGGCACACAGGGGAACTCCCCGCCCCAGCTCACCCCTTCCCCGCCTCCTCCCCGAGCACGCCGTGGCTGCTTCACTTCTCCCGCCTCCCAGGCGTGCAGCGCCTAAGCTGATTGGCACCGCAAGCCTGGGAGGCGGAAGAAGTGAAGCAGCGACGGAGTGCTGGGGAGGAGGCGGGGAAGGGGTGAGCTGGGGCGGGGGAGGGGTGCCTCAGGGTGGGGGGTGGGGAGCTGCCACGGGGGGGCACCTCAGGGCGGAGAGGGCGCCTCAGGGCGGGGGGGCTCAGGGACGGGGGGGGGCGCAAGGTCGAAGTTTCGCCTAGGGCGCGAAACATCCTTCCACAGCCCTGCCGAAGGGCATGTCTTACACTGTCCTACAGTTAGGTTCCTACTTTGCAAGTCCTCTTAGAAGACGACTACATTAATATGAACTGGGAACCTTTTAATTTGCGCCTGCAGCATCCACACAGGGAGTTACAGCACAACATTTTGGTGCTCACCTCTATTCAGATGCCTGTAGTCTGAACTGCAGGGCAGCATAGACAAGTCCTGAGCGTCCACATGGCCCCTGCCGTGGTGCACTAAAAGTTCTGTAGTGCACTTTGATCTACCTAGCTTGGACCCGGGAGCAGACCAAAGTGCTTAGGGAACTTTTACAGTGTGGTATCAGGGTCCACAGAGACAGTGAGTGTGCCTCAGTCTAGTGCAAGGTAGATTCAGACCCCAGCTTTCTGCCAACTAACGTGTTCGTGTAGACATGCCCATAGTCTTTTCTTTGTCATCGTATTGAACAGAATGGTAACATTTTAGGAGAAAAAAATAACACATTAATAACTAAATGATTCACCTTCTAAATTATATTAATTCTACTTTTCCTGTTACCTGCTCAGCATTCAGGAAAGATATAATCTATCATAGATAAACTGAATTTAAATCATTATTGCAGATAGTTTGTATAGGAGTAAACACTAAAACCTAAAAGAAAATAATTGAGACTTCTGCATGATTTAGTGAATTAGAGCCAAATTCACTGACAATGGAGTAACTCCGGATTTACACTTATGTACAAGGAAGAATTTGATCCAAATTAATGAAAAAATCAGCCAAATATAATTATGGTGATGATGTCTGATGGAAATCCACTGGAAGTTGGATTCCAGTCTTTACTTATCAGAGGGGTAGCCGGGTTAGTCTGGACTGTAAAAAGCAACAGAGTCCTGTGGCACCTTATAGACTAACAGACGTATTGGACCATAAGCTTTCGTCTTTACTTAGTCATGGAATATAATTTCCTTCTATTAAGATTTAAACAATATGACCAACCCAAACTATTTTTTAACAGAACAGCAACATGAATGACCCAGAAAAACAAGAAAAACCAGTCTGGATCATGTATCAGGGGGTAGCCGTGTTAGTCTGTATCTACAAAAACAACAAGGAGTCTGGTGGCACCTTAAAGACTAACAGATTTATTTGGGCATAAGCTTTCATGAGTAAAAACCTCACTTCTTCGGATGCATCCGAAGAAGTGAGGTTTTTACTCACGAAAGCTTATGCCCAAATAAATCTGTTAGTCTTTAAGGTGCCACCAGTCTGGATCATGTTTCCTACTCTGAAATTAATCACGAATACACAGGACAACAAACAAAACGTGTGTGTGCGCGCGCACATATGCACGCAAATATCTGGGCTCAGATTCTCAGCTCATGTCATTCTTCAATATTTCATTGACTTCACTGCAAGCTACACTGATTTAAACCAGCTGAGGATCTGCCCCATGGTATTTACGATGAGAGCAACATCTGAGCTATGTTTCACAAAAGTAATGTTCTGGCATGGTCATAAAAGCAAGGGGGATTCATGGATAGAATAAATACAATGAAACAGGCATCTCCACTGGTGATTCTGATGATCTGAACAGGAACTTGGATATTTGAAGATTGGCTCAGGCTTATCACTGACAATTTATTCCTATTTCCATTTATTTTCAAAGTAAGCTATAAAGAAAATGTTCTGTAAACAGTAAAGTGTCTCTTTGAAGCAGCTAAGCATTAAGGGTGAGGAGAACTAGGCCTTAAGTCATGCACACACACAGGCAATCAAAGAGAAATATACTTTAACTTCACAGAAAAAACAAACCAGCTTCAGGTTATAGATAATGGAAGACAAAAGCAAAACTTAGCACAGAACCTTACCTGATCTGCTGTCCAGTGGTCCAAAATCCAAAGAATATTTCACCACATGATAGTTGTTCCATACATAAAGGAGGTTGTCCCTGGGGTTATAATCCACAGCAGCGATGTACTGGTACGAGTTTGGAAAGGGAACATCCACCAGACTATCCTTGCTTTGGTCAGTGTTGTAAATATAGTCTATCTTATTTCCTGTGGCTTCATTGTCGTCATCTTCATACACCGACTTCACCACATATAAAATCCCACAGATCATGAAAGCGTTGGAAGCCGACCTTTTGTCATAGGCTGTATCCCACGTCCCTTCGATCCTTAAGGTGTAAGGGTTTAACTGGCTAATGACAATTTTGCCATTGTTTTGTTCTGTTGCATAGATTACCCATAGCCCGTTCTCATCCACCGCTAGGTCTATGTCGGACTTGCCTCCCCACCTGTAAGGAGAGGTGTCATGGTAATTGGCATTTGCTATGATAGCCTCCCCGCTTTTTATTCTTGTCCTCAAGTCAAACTTGACTATATTCCTGGTTCGCTCCTTGTTGAAGAACAAAGCCCCATCGTACACTACAAATCCAGTGCCATCTACCCGGTGAGGGAGCTTATAGGTGGTCGTTGGTCTCCCAGCTATGAAATCATCCTTGGAAGAATACTCCGTCAGGGTGTCAGTTCTGTATGGGGTCCAGGGCATGTAGTAAATCTTGTCAGAAGCCTGTAGAGGATCCTTGCACCAAGCCCCAGACTGATGGTCTGACTCAAATAAATGTTCACTCTGGTATACACCTTTTAGTAGGCCAGGACAAAGAAAAACTGTTGGAGGGGAAAAGAGTTAAACACAAAAAAAGAAAGTTAAAAAGAGCTCGGATGGTTTGGCATTAACTTCTAATTGTTCATAGCTCTGCAGCAGAGTACGATCAGCCCACAACAAATGTAGTCTATTTGCAGGTTACCTTCACCACAGGCAGTGAGTGGTCTAGAACAGGACGTGTTCCTCCATATTGATTTTTGCTGCCTTTTCAATCAACATCAGTTCATTTTCTTACTGCTTTTGGAATCTATTTTTACTAGTGTACTTACTTGGACTATACGCCTTTCTAAACTCTGAAATGAATATGTATTCCCAAGGGGTTTATGGGTTTGTATTTTCAGATTATATTCTACACTATATCTATACCTATAGGGGAAGGGGTAAATTTCTAGGGAATTGTTCCATATATTTAATTTGAACAGTCTGCTGAAGATTGCCCTAGAAATGGAAATTAAAAAAAAAATCCCATCCTTATAGCCCAGGTGGAATTAAATATTTTAAAGGTACCATAGCAAAACAGAGGCAAATCCCTTGGCAACTCAAAGGAACACTGAAAGCAAATAGGAAGACAAAAATACCCTAGTATGGGCCATAACTAGCAATATGATTTTTGAAGCTGCTACAGAACACACAGAACATGCAGTCCACACAATTAAAAATGAACAATGGATGAATACTGAGAGGAGAAAGAAACGACAGGAAGCAAGGAAGGAAGAAAGGAAGGAAAAGAATAAAGTTCACTGGAGAGGAACCCAAGTCTAGATTTTAATCAGTTAAAAATGTCCTGTTAAACACAGTAATATTCAAACTTAAAACATATACCTTCTACGGTTACATGAGAGGAGCATACAGGAACGGTTTGGCTAGCTGTGCTTTGCTGCTCAGACTTCAGAATGGAAATGGGACAGGGATCAGCTGGCTTGGTTTGATTTTAGGGTGATATGTTGCATGGACAGAGGTTAGGAGAAGGCACAGCACATGTGCCCTGCCGATGTAAGAATTAAAATAACACTTAAATCTTATCTTTGACTGATAAGCTGAAGGAGAACTATGTGCTACAGTGCAGTACACACAGCGTGGGCCAGAGCACAACCTGGCAAGCAGTGAAATGATTGCAGCATGTGATAGCAAACTACAGTGCAGTCTAGGGTTTACATTCTCCCTTTGATGTCCTGTTTAACTCTCACTCACTGGAGTTATGCATCTGTATTAAGGGAAGAATATACTACAAATGTATGTGTGTTGGCATACAGGGAGTGCTACGGGATATTACAATATAAAAAACAAATTGATGGAGACCAAGTAAATTTCAAGTGCACACCGAGGTCCTACTCCTGCAACTGATCCAGTGGCGGACCCTTGTGCTGATGCAGATCGACATGGAAGAATGACTTTAAGCTACGTGAGTTCTGGGCACAATACCAAGGGGGTTGACCGAACTCTCAGTGAGGTCAATGGGAGTTTTGCCATTGACGTCAGTGTGAGTTGGAGGGGGCTCATCACATATTATAACTGAGTCAATGTTCTTGTGTGTGTGATTGCGGTATGAAGATGACCTGAAACATAACAACTGGGCAGGCACAAGTGTCCCATTGGACATTTCTATTAGCATGGGGCTGGTATACAGGGCAGTTGAATTATCACTTCTTGATTAGAAGTCAACCAATTATTTTCAACAGTGCAGAAGTTGATTAAGCCCCCTGAAAAAAGAGAGAACATGGGAAAAATCACAAATTCAAATGATACACGAAATTTTGGGCCACAACCTCAGCTAGTATAAATGGACAGAACTCCAGTGGAGCAAATGAAGCTGTGACTGTTTTACGGTAGCTAATGTATGGGGCACTGTGTCTACAAGGTCTTTTTTTAAAAAAAAAATCATGTTTTTAGAGTAGAAGATTGAGAAAGAAAACTAGACCAGTAAATCTTTTCAGCCAAAAATATATATTATCTTGTGAAGTTGAGCAGCAGAGAAACTAAATAAACTTTAACCAAAAAAAAAAAAGTGAGAATTAATGACAAAGGTATTTCAACTAAACGTTAAACTGTTAAATAACTTAGCCTATAAATAAGTAATATATATAATTTGAAAGGTATTTAATTACCTTTTTGTTCCACTTCTATTGTAGAGAGAGAAGTAAAGAGAGAAAGGAGAAAAGAGAATAGATTAATGGTACTGTATTGGCCAGGTACTTTTCTATACCTCTTCCAAATGAAAGGAAGTATTATAAATTTACTTCAGTTATTGCTATATTTTGTGAATGTTATATATATATATATATATAAATATGTAAAACATCTTTTCCCCTGATATACACTAAATAAAATGCAGGCACTTGACTTAGCTGTACTACAATCTTAAAAGCAATCAGGGCCGGATCCAAAGTCCACTGAACTCAGAGATTTTTCCATTGCGTTTGGATCATGCCCAGAGCATAAAATAAGATTTTTATTCATTGAAATAGGGTTGAAACAGATTTCTAGATAGAATAAACTATTCAGGATAGGGACTGTCTTGATATCCATGGCCCAAATCCTGAAAAATCAAATCAACCTGCACAATGTTACCTAGGAGAGTATTTCCACTGGCCCTGAGTGGACTGCTCATGTGAGTAAAGTCACACAGGTACCTAGGTGTTCACAGGATTTGGGTCTAGGTCTTGTGCAGAACCAAGCATGCTGTCAGCACTTACAAAATCATCATCGTCATCATGGCCTCCCTCATTAACAACAAAACACTGGGAAGGGTTTAAACACACCACTAGTTGTAAATATGAATGTAAATATGTATGGCTGTTAAAATATTAACATGTTACTAACTATTAATGTGCTACCAAAAAGCCCATCTCCTGTAACGCACATCTATTTTGTTTATCAGGCACTATAGGGCTTTCAATGAGATTCATCCTTTTTAGCAGACCTGAGCCCCTCACTGCTGGAACAAACCGATTCAGCACATCTGTACACAGCTGAAAGGCTTTGGTGCTATAACCTTACAGCCTATCCCAAGAAGCATTTACGGCCTGAGCCAAAACCCATTGAAGTCAATCTGCTTTGGATCAGGCCCTTGCAGACATAGGCGGTGGGGATCATAGGGCTGGGGGAGGCTGTGCCTGACATGGCCCCGCCCATGCTCTGCCTCGAGGACTTTCTTGCCTACTCCCAGTTCCCTTCCCGCTCTTCCGGGGCAGAGAGGCTGGTGCAGGCAGGCTGGTGCCAGTGCTGACAAGGCCTGGGGCTGGGGGTGCTGGAACTGTGTTGCCCACCCAGCGCTCCGGAGCTGGGGGTGCTGGAACTGTGCCGGCCTCACTGCCTGCCGAGCATGCTGGGGCTGGGGGCGCTCCAGCTGCACTGCCCATCCGGTACTCCGGGGCTGGGGGTTCGCGGGGGGCCAGGAGGGGGTACTCTGGGCTCTGGCAGGGGAGGGGGGCAGACGGGGTGGGGGCGGAAGGGGGGGCTTGGGCAGAGGGGGAGGGGGCGGGAGCTAGCCTCCCCCAACAGCTTGTTCACCCGCCGCCCATGCTTGCAGAGCAGATATAGACTTTTCACCCAGAAGCCTTGTGTAGAGTCTTAGAAGAGATGGATGCCCTATGCTTTCCCTTCCACTGCACTACTCCATTTTATATGCACCATTCCTATATATGATGTTGTCTAATTAAAATATAACCATGAAAATCATTATTGCTACCACTGTTATATAATTGAAATGAATCTTATACAAAGTATAACACATGGCCAGAAAGGGTTAAACAGCTTGCAGACTAACTAACCCAAAGCCAACCTTTAAACACGTTAGAAAGTATGCAAATGGTAATTAGGGCCATCCAATGCTAAATAGGCTAGAACTTTGAAATGAAAACCTGTATTGTTAGAAAATTAGAGGTGATGCTAATTATATGTGTTTACTTATAGATGCTGGCCATGTAAACAGACAGTTCCTGTCTGTCACTATAGCTATTGATTCAGATATCAAAAGGGAATATTAACATGTAGATGAATTTTGGGTGCAATAATGTCATTGTCTATATGTCTCTTTAAAGTTTATCACAAACTGCTTACTGGATAAATTATCTTATGTTCATTCATGTAGTTAATTACCGGTGAGGTTTAGGAAACAGAAGGTTACATCAAAAGCCTATTGTTCACCCAGGACTCTATGATCAAGTGGCTGCTAGAAAACTGTATAAACCACCCTGGGGTCCCAATCCTTTTTATCTCAGATCTACTTAAGCTTCATCAGGGGAAGTTTGAGTCACAAGATTGAGATCCCAATCCTAAACTGGAACGCCCTGAATATGATATTGGATACTGAGCTATAACCTATGGACTAAATTCTAAAAGAACTCTTTTCCTGCTACAAAGCTCACCATCTCTGCTATGAATCTGAATTTCAAGATTGTACTCATGTCTGTGTGTATACTGATCTTTTAACCAATCTCTCTCCCTTTTCTTTTTTTAATACATTGTAGTTCAGTTAATAAGAACTGGCTGTAAGTGTGTATTTGGGTAAAATCTGGAATATGCATTAACCTGGGAGGTAATGTGTCAGATCATTTGGGATTGGTAGAACTTTCTTATATGATGAATAAGATTTTCAGTAATCCTGGGTGTCTGGGGAGGCCTGAAGTTGGGTCACTTTAAGGGAACTGTGTTGTTTGCTTCTGGGCAATCAGTGAGGTAATAAAGAAGCTGTTTTGTGCTGGTTGGTAAATCTACATATTGGAATATCCACCAGCTTTGGGGATTGTCTGCCCCATTCTTTGCAGTTCACCCTAATTGAGTGACCTCAGTTGACTCCCGAGGGACTCTGGTCACAGTCCCCCTTGCACAGAATCAGCAGATAGCAGGCCCCTTTCCTCTCCTTAAGACCACAATACAGGCAGGGGTTTAACAATCAGCTCTCAAGCTGCTGTTGTCATCAGGTAAATTTGATGTTCCTACAGTAGATGAGGCATTGACCTATTTCCTGTCTGCCCTCCTGCTTGTGTCACGACCTTGCACTGTATGAGGTCACTAGTTGTGCAGTCAATCTGAACCAAGTCACTGGTGCATGGTAATGCATGCTTTAGTTGTGTAGCTTATATGACACTGCTAGCATGCTTGTATCTGTTGAAAATCACTAGTTCATGGGAAGGAAAGCACACTGAAGACAAGAAACAGCCCTGATAAAGAACCAACACCTTCTATGACCCCACCAGAGAAAATAAGAGACACACAAAGTCAGCTGCTGCAGTATCAAAGTTTAAGAAAGAAGTTGTGATCCATCTAACACAACAGCAACAAAACAGACAACACATCTTAAAACTGATGACAACAGGAGAGGTAAGAGGAACACTTTGCATGAATTCGCTCTGAATGAGAGCTATCGCTAATTATGCAGGGAATAAGCCATAGTCCAGTCAACAGAAGACACACCAAATGGCTCACCATTAAAAAGTCAACATTTTACAGAGCACTACTGAAAGCTTCAGAGACATCTGAAATTAACAGTTCCTCCCTGCACTTAGAATTAGGAGATACCTATGGTAACTGTATGAGAAGAGTTGGCAAATTATGACGTGTTAATGATTCTGTTGTAGATAATGTGATTTCTGTATTCATAGGTAAGGATGCACCAGTCTTAATCTTGGATCTGTATCATGATCAGAAGTAGACTTACAACCTAAATACTACTGTTACTGCTAACAATCATATTTTATATAGCAATGTGAATGGTGTTTCACTGAAAAGTAAAATAAGAATACATCTATCTAGGGCCATAGGCTGGAAATGGCTTACGTACTACCCAAATTCTGATCTGCTGGGCTCTTGGTGCCTCATCCACTGGAGGTGGAGGGGACAACAAAACCCATAGAATATCACTGAGGGATGTCACTTCTTTGTGAGGGAAGTGAACATTTACTGGCAGCACGGTGAGGTTCAGAGAACAGAGAGAGACACTTCCAAGGACAAGGGACAATACCACAGAGGAAGGTATATGTGTTTTTTTTTAGCCTGCCAAGAATTTGCAACAGGCATTTCCAGGCCGTGGCTCCTCTGTGAGACTGATCCTGCCAGCTCTCCAAGTTCAAAGAGAAAAATTGCAGGAACAGGATTTGAATATTATCTATATCTATTATTCCATATATAGTGTTTCAATCTACAGCTCCTGATGGGGAAAGAAGCATGAGCCACCCATAGGGGGCAGATCCTGCTGCAAATTTCTCCAAAGTTCAGCAGTCTCTGGATGTGGGGCGTTGGCTCAGATTCATGTCTAGCTTAAAACAGGTTGAGGTGAAAAGTGAAATGACTCGAGCTGTCCACAGTCAAGGCCGCAGTGGACTTAGCTACATGGCTGATTCTGCAGGAAAGAGGGTGACACTAGCACTGCAAAAGCAGTGATGCGACCAGTCAGGATTAAAACCAAGTGGACCCAGCAGTTACAGAGAAACTTGCACAGCACCTGCCAACACTACACCTGGCTGTAGCTGGCCATAATTCATTTTCTTGAAAAATGAGGTTTGTTTTTTTTAAAGGCATAGGTGATGTGTCTCAAAGCTTCTAGCCCCATAGGAATTGTTACTGATCTATCTTTCCTACTGTACTGCTGGCAGTGTAGTGGAGAGGAATTTATGCTTCAGAGGATGGC
Source organism: Malaclemys terrapin pileata (assembly GCF_027887155.1). NCBI lineage: Eukaryota > Metazoa > Chordata > Testudines > Emydidae > Malaclemys > Malaclemys terrapin. The sequence continues at coordinate 139,124,068 of NC_071509.1, forward strand.
AAAATCCTTTCATAATGCACTGAAACAATTGTGCAATGCTATAGGTAGGGGGAAACAGGCTGGAGGAGAGAATTTACTCATGACCAGCTGAGCATTGTGAAGAATTCATTATACTTATCTTGCCGAACTACACATTATTAGTGGTTGTAACAGTATCCAATCCTTTTAAAATGCCAGCCACAGTAGATGACCACCTCCTGCTTGGTGGTTTCCATAGGTCAAGCAAATAAGTATGTCCTTCTATTGGATCTAAATTTATTGCTCTGGAATTTCAATGGGTCAAATTCTCCTCTTGATTATACTGGTGCAACTCCACATTGCTTTAAAGGAGTTGCACTGAGGTATCTTGGAAGCCTGGAGAATTTAACCCACTGAGGCCTAGTCTTCACTTACCAGCTGGTCCGGAGGCACGCCATCGATGTTCTGGGATCGATTTATCGCATCTGGTTAAGACGCGATAAATCGATCCCGGATCGATCCCGGAAGTGCTCACAATCGACGCCGGTACTCCAGCTCGCCGAGAGGAGTACGCGGCGTCGACGGGGGGAGACTTCCGGCCGCGTCTGGACCGCGGTAAGTCCGGAGTAAGGTACTTCGAATTCAGCTACGTTATTAACGTAGCTGAATTTGCGTACCTTAGTCCGAAGTCCGGACTAAGTGTAGACCAGCCCTGAGTGTCCCTTGGTTCGCGTATCATATAATAATATGAAAAAATTAAACGTACTGAGCAGTTTTCACTATATCTCTGATTCCTTCATAGTGTACTATGGAATGACGTTTAAAAACTATCAGCACTGCCATTCACAGAATTTAACAATTTGGTCAGAGAGCATTAATTACAGAGAAGTCCGTGTCATAGTTGCAACGTTTGAATGGGCTACAGTACTTTAACGATAAAGATTTCAGTTCACAAAATTCACATGTTGCATATATCATTAAGGTTGTCCTAACACTTCATCACAACTGAAGCAACTGTAGACATGTTTATTTCTCTGACAACAAGTCCTGCTACACCTATTCTTGTTACTGCACTCATTAGCACGGATCAACGGTATCCCCTACACCTCCTGTGCTGTTTCCAACATGGCCACCGTTAATATCAACATCACTATGCTAGCATAGCAGCAATTCAAAGAACTACTGTACAAGCCTGGGACATGTTACTGTCTCCATACCCCAATTCCTTCTGATGTTTCTTTTGACTAGTATAGTTCACATGTACTCCTCGCAAGGACAATATCTGATCTCCATAGTTGCCACATAGGGTGACAAGACAGCGAGTGTGAAAAATCAGGATGGGGGTGGGGGGTAATAGGAGCCTATATAAGAAAAAGACCCAAAAATCGGGACTATCCCTTAAAATCAGGACATCTGGTCACCCTATTGCCACAATAAATACACAGATTCCATGATGACACCCAGGGTTCCCATTAACAAAAAACATGTTGACAGCACTGAATGGTCGTCTCTCTGAAAATTGCCTCTTAATAGTCTCCAGCACAATTAACCCACTTGAGCAAAATATAACATGAACTATTGTCTTTCTAATATATAACTAGAAACGAGTATAGTTCTGTTCAGCCATTCATAGGGCACACGTAGGAGACAGCCACCACTGTGTCACAAGTACAGTCCTGCATGGGACTCTCTGCTTTGGTAGCACACACAAGGGAATAACAGGGGTGTAGGTACCCGCCTCAATGCCTGGGAAACTTGATGGGTCTTGAAGTGATTGAGAGAGCCCCAGTAGAAGAGAGAGGGGAGCACATACCGGGGGGAATGAAAAGATGGCCCCTCCTCCTCTGGAGACTCTATCCACTCATTGGTCAGCCAGGGTTGGTGGGGGAGCTGATTGGTCCCTCGCTTTCCCATTTCATCAATTTAAACCTTAGCCCAGATTCTTAGGACCCTCTCTTGCTCCATTTTTGCTCAGCTGAAGATAAGGGCAGTTCTGGAGAGCAGGGTGTGGTTGCACCAGAGTTTGGTATGCTCTCAAAGGACATAGCAGCAATGGGGCTTGTGCCAGCTGTGTTCGTTTGGGTTTGAATATTTAATAACACTCCAGTTTTATAACTGTCCTTGGACTGGAAAAGTGAGACTTTGCTACACATTCAAACACACAACAGGAGCAGACAACTCAAGGATGAATTGTTTAAAGGAGAATACAGCGGGCGGGGGAAGGTTTAAAACTAAAGAATTGTGTCCTGTGCTTTTCCAGCTTTTATAAAAGGTGTCACGCCAGATAGTATATTAAGAGAGGATGGCTCCATTTTCCTCTCCCCTCAAGAAGAGTTAAAAAATTACATCTATATATCTATCCATCCATCCTCCAGCCCCCTATCTATCCCTTTGTTTAACTCAAGTTAAGGATTTTATTTAGTGACAAAATGCTATCAAGAACAGATCATCCAGTCTGTGTTTATTCCATCATAAAAAATGAGATTTTTTAAAAAATAAATCTAAATGATCAAAGGTCTAGAAAACATGACCTACAAGGAAAGATTGAAAAAAATGGGGTTTGTTTAGTCTGGAGAAGAGAAGACTGAGGGGGGAGATGATAACAATTTTCAAGTACATAAAAGGTTGATACAAGAAGGAGGGAGAAAAATTGTTCTTCTTAACCTCTGAGGATAGGACAAGAAGCAATGGGCTTAAATTGCAGCAAGGGAGGTTTAGGTTGGACATTAGGAAAAGCTTCCTAACTGTCAGGGTGGTTAAGCACTGGAATAAATTGCCTAGGGAGGTTGTGGAATCTCCATCATTGGAGATTTTTAAAAGCAGGTTAGAAAAACTCCTATCAGGGATGGTCTAGATAATACTTAGTCCTGCCATGAGTGCAGGGGCCTGGACCAGATGACCTCTTGAGGTCCCTTCCAGTCTTACAATTCAATGATTCTATGTAAAACTGTTTGAGCTGGGAGTGGACTGCATCAGCCATCCCAATGCCTGTTGGTTTACGTCCTACACCTCTCTCCATGGTGAACGGCCACCATTGAGAGCAGGGGAAGTGCTTGAACTCTGGATATGAACAAGAGGTGGCAGGGGGTCCTCAGGCCCAAACCATGATCTACCAGAACCCACATTTGTTAACGTTCTTGGTGCACTGCAAAGCCACACACTGGGGGCAGGGAGCTTGAGAAAGCGGGTAAGCTGAGAGTTGAAGGAGTTGTTCGATATTTATTTATATATAAGCAGCCTTTTACACTGGGGCTCCGGCAGCGGCGCTCTGGCGGTGATTTAAAGGGCCAGGGGCTCCGGCCGCCTCTACCACAGCGGAGCCTTGGGCCCTTTACCTCACCGCTGGAGCACCGGGGCTCTCGGCCGCCGCCGCAGCTATTGCTCCTGCCCTGATTTAAAGGGCCCAGGGCTCCCAAGTCGCTGCTACTGCAGCCGGAGCCCTGGGCTCTTTAAATCTCGATTTAAAGGGCTCGGGATTTAAAGGCCCCGCCTCTTCTGGATGAGGCCCCGCCTCCTGCTCAGGACTCCGGTGTACCGGTAAGTCCTTTAAGTTACTTTCTCCCCAGGTATGCTATGTATGTCCAGAAGACCAGGGGCTGAGCACTTGAGTGCAGAGTGTCAGGAAGTGGCTGTGTAGGGAGAAAGAGTGGGGCAGGCGGAGCCCAGAGCAGAGCTCTTGTGCTGCCAGTGGTGAGCAGAGGATTTCTGCCAGTGGGCCCAGAGCTGGCTCTGTCACACTGTAAGCAGATGTGGCAATTCCCTGGACACCAAGAAGTATCACAGATGCACATTTCGGTTTGTGTGTTAGACTTCTCCTGCCATGTTAGCTTATTTCCCACATCAGACCGTAACAATCCAAAAAATGCTGTTAGCGTCCTTCACAAAAAACCACATAATTACATAATTTTTGTGAAGAGTCTTCATTTGATGTTAGGGACTGTATTGTCCACTGTATTGATCTGGATGCAATCTTGGGTTCCCATATTAGGTTCTGCTCCACGCATGTAGGGGAGAAAAAATGAGTGGATCCACTATCATGCAGAAGTGAAACACTACTATGTTGTCCATTGCTCTTAGTGCACATAACCGAATCAGCACTAATGCCAACAACTCATGTTCTGTGATGCCTACGGGGAAAAGGGATGGGACTGAACTGAAAGGGGCAAGTGCAGGATAGCATTTTGCTCTTTATGACTTGTTCTCCTCTGGTAGTTGAGCTAGTTAGACTGAGCTAGTCTCAGTCGCGTAAGATGCCGCTGCATAGAGAAACATGGTCCCTATGACCACCATTGAGGTTATACTGTCCCCCCTACAAGATTGCAGACTTTGTCCATCCAATAGCCTCACATCAGCTGTTCTGACAGTGCTTTGGAGAGGATTCTGGAAGGGGTATGGAGTCAGGGCTGCTGCACAAGGATGGCCAGAGACCCACAGGCTTTTCATTTTCCCGTAGCTCCCAGGCCCCATGTGTTCCTCACGCTCCATTACATGGCAGCTAAGAATCCACAGCCAACCCCACATCACAAAGAGGCAGGGTGGGAGTATGTGATGAATCTTGCTGTTCCAAATGATTTCTCCCTCCCTTCTGTGGGTTTTTACATGTAAGGGAAACATATGACGCAGAGTCTGCAAGTGAGTACCAAATGAGTACACCACACCACAGTGGACAGAGTGGCACTGGGGTCTGCATGGAAGGCTGATATTGTTATTTGTTTTGGATATTGATAGCAGCTGTTGGATTCTGACTGTCGACGTGAAGACCAGAAACTTCTTCCCCACAGCTCTCACCTCTCTAGCCCAAACAGAAAGAAGCCTAGGTGCTTGGCCTCTCTGCAGGACTGAGTCCAAAGAAGGTTCAAGTAAGTAAATCATCCATTTAAATCCAAGAGACCAAAGCGTACCCAGTAGCCAATGCCTTCTGAGAAGTTACCATAGCTAGGAAGAGTCTTGGTAGTGTGGAATATACCAACAGTTGTACCTTTATTAGACTGATAGATCATCTAGTCAATGCTCTGCTAGTGGCCGGCATCTGATGCCTAAGAAACCCTGCATAGGTTACAGGATAACCTGCCCCCGGGAAAGGGTCTGACAGGAAGAAGGGTGTGGGGCTAAAACATCCATACAAGACCCTACTCTGCCTGGGAAGATCTGTTTAGATATGATCGTTAATACTAATATTGGCCCCAAACCTGTGATGGAACACGGGGGTTTCACTGGGAGGTTCTGAGATGACTGTGGAGGCTGGAGGGAAAGTAGCACAAGTTTTCCACAGCAGATTTTCAATAGACAGACATAAGCCCTGGTAGTGCACATACTCGATTCCTTCTTATCTGCAGTTAAAAACCACAGCAAGCTTATAAAAAACCCACAGAAAAAGGCAGCACAACATACAGACGGCACAAACTATTTTGGCAAACAAACTTGAAAGGCTTGAAACCCTCAGTGTGACTGAATCTCTGCTTTGTTGTATTTTCCCAATGCATAATTAAAATCACACCGCCACGGTTAGATCCTGCCCAATCCCACACAGATGCAAAAGAGCCGGGGGGAAGAAAACCTAAGGAGTTGCTACTTCTGTGTATTGAGCAACACAGGACAGTACCCTGCTGGACGTGAGTGAGCCAGACAACGGACCCAGGGGCTCCCCATGCCCTGTAGCTGGAAAACGGACACACACAACGCTGTCACCAGGCAGATTCTTGGCTCATCCTCCATGTGCTGGCTGCCTCCATTGAAGGACAGGATTTCGCTCCTGTTTGTATTGGTCCAATACAGCACCCACTGTATGATCTTTTCATAGGCATGGTTCTTTCAATTAAAACGATGCAACAGGGCAAGACCTCTTGTGGGGCACATTTAGCTTGAAATGTGCATATTGCCATGAAGATATAAAAGTGCTTCAGTAAACAAACACAATCTATATCTCCACCCTCAATATGGTCTTCATTAAAATCTTTACGTATTATACAGCAAAAATGCCTGACAGCCATCTGTCTCTCTGGGCAAATGAAGTGCTGCTAATCCTTCATTTAATAAGAGGCAAGCGTAATCTCAGTGGCTCAGTTTTTAAATTATGTTTTTCAAATAATACCCATGCACCAGTAAATGAAAGTGCCGCTCAAGCACCTCATATTACAATGCTTCCTATAATGTGATTCCAAAATTATCACCTCCTAACGAATTTCACTGTGAAGTGGGCAGACTGAAAATGTCAATAATCCACAAATGCTTTTACCAGACATATTCTAAATTAAACTCTTAAATGTGATATCTAAGGATGGTGTAGAAACCAATGCTTTTTTCATGGGAGTTTTCTATTAGCTTTCCGTTCATCTGATTGATTTGTCAAACTTTCCACCCTATTAACGTGGTCCTTCACATGTAAACAGTGATCTTAGTCTGCTCTTTTGAACGTAATACTAAACATAATAGTACACAGGTTTGGTTTTTTTACTTAGTAATATCAAAAGTAAACTCTATATAATATTTAGTTAATCAGGAACTAGAATGCCCACTGTTGAGCACTATCTGCTGTCCACTAGAGATTCTTTAGGACCACACCTGTGTGACCATAATAGTTACATTTTGCTCACAAGTTACCTAGTGCGTTTTTTTATGATGACTGTGTCTTCACTAGAAATGCTGTAGGAGTGCCGCTGAAGCGTTTCAGTGTAGACACTCACTACAGCAGCGGGAATGGTTCTCCCATCACTATAGTTAATCCACCCACCAATAGATGGTAGCTAAATTGATGGAAGAATTGTTCCATTGACCTAACGCTGTGTACACTGGGGTTAGGTCGGCTTCACTACATGGCACAGCAGTGTGGATTTTTCAAACCTCTGACCAACGTAGTGGGTCAACCTAACTTTCTAGTTTAGACCTGACCTTAATTTTAAGCTCTTTGGGGAAGGGGCCATCTTTTTGTCATATGTCTGTATAACACCCAGCATAATGGGGTCCTAATCCTTGATTGGCGTCTCTTGATTAATACCGCAATACAAATAAATAAGTAATGTTTTCCCCTGGTGTTCTATTATTCCATTCAGACTCATTAAAATATGTACTTAATTGCCAAGCTTTAGGCATACAGAAGTTTAAAAATGGGCCCTTATATTGTATTAGGGAAAAAATGTTACTTTGAATCTGATTCTGAAGGCCTATGTTAAAATCAACAACAACAAAAAGCAAACAAAAAATATGTTATAGGCCCAATTATTCAAGTGCTGAAAATCCTGTACCAACTTCAATGAACATACAATCCCATTCAGATGGCCACTCTAGAGCGATGGAAATACTGATTTTTCAGTCTGGTGGCCGTTCCGAAATGAATCAATCAATCGGGGGTGGGGAGATTGATTTGGGTGGAACCAAATCTGAATTTTTACAGAATGTTTGGCCAAATGAAAAAGTCCATTTTGTGTCCGTTGCAAATTTGAAGGGATCTGAAGTTAGATGTGCTACATTGCAGGCTAGTGCCCTAGTCATCTAGCTAAAGCTGTGCGGGTTTTTCATTTGTTTGTTTTGGGGGGGAGCAAAGCCAGGGTCCACCATCACCACCTTCTCCAGCTATTTTTTGAAGGACTAAAACCATGTATGTCAAAGTAATAACCAGTTTCAGGTCAACCCAAACTTCATTTTTTGGTGAATAAACGATTCCTCTGAAAAATTGTGCCCAACTCTACTGGCCTCAAGCAAGTTGCAGAAACACTCTATGTTCAGATTTCCCCAAACTCTATTCGTCCAGTAATACATATTGTGGATTTTTAATAATTTATACCTCTCATCCTAGTCACAGTGAGTGAATTTCCTGATGAACATTTCATTAAGCAGATATTGAATTCTGTTGAGTTGAATATCTACATTTAATTTATCCAAGAGGAATTTTCTTTCCTCAGTCAAGATATTTCACTAAAAGGGACAATAAGTGTCAATATTTACCTCAGTGGAAAACAAAACAAAACAAAGCAAGTAGTGTTATCTACTTAGTACATATCTATGAGAATTAGTTGGAAATATTTTCTTATGGCCATGAATCTCAAAACTGAAGCAGGCCCCTCCCAAATTTAAAGTAACTTTCTGAATAGCAGATGAAGTCTAAAAGCCTATTCATCGCTGATAAGCCATTCAGGAAAAATATTTCCATATGCTGTGTGATTGGCTCATCAGAGGTGAATAATTTTTACTGAACAAAACTGCATCACTTGCACATATGATCTGATTGCGTAAAACAGTCTGCAATGCTATTAACTCGTGATAAGACAAATAGCAGTACCTTCTTAATCTATAGTGACTATTAAAAATAAGCAGCAAGATGAATTAATGTAAGACTGCTTCGGGCAGTCTGTTCAATGCTGTATGAAACTGAATTATGCGTTCCATTTATCCTGCAAAACTTTATTGGCAAATGAATTGCTATCGTTTCCAACATGGCAGCTGAAGAATGGGGCCCTATTAGATTGCACCACGATTAAACATGACTCCTCCATAAAAAAGAAAATAAGCTAAATCTTAAAAATACTAAAAGAGAAAACGTTGAAAAGCAGTGGTCTCAGAAATATGCTTGCCCATTTTGAGGATCACTTTATAGAACCCACTTGTAGATGTGCTTCATTCTGTCACTTGTATATTCCGTGTGGCCGTTCATGAAATTCTGATCCTAATCTGATTATGTAATGCCGATATTTTCATCCTAATAACCATATATCCAGAATACATCCTACTCCAGGAATGTCCAACATCTATGACATTAAAGACTAAGCTGGCAACATGGCAGGATCCCAAGGACTGTACCTAGTTAGAAATAATTTGCATATTTCCTTGTATAGTCCTGGCTAGATTGATGTTAATGACTTATTGTTTGAGTTCAAAAGGGATAAAACCCTGACGTTCATTAAGATCTGTTGTCATCCAGTCATGAGGTGAATCTGGGGATGCCAACAGACTCTCATAGCACTCAGGAAGTATCTCACCCTAAAGAATGAGGAGGTGAAAAAAAGTCTGCAAAATTACAGGATATATTTTTGCTTTGGGGGCGAGCTAAATCAAGGCTCCATGTGTTTTGATAATATTTCCACCAAGAAGAAGAATGAACTGTTTGTCATATTGCCAGCTAAAGGACTAGCTGTATAATAGTGGATTGCATAGGTCCAAAAAGAAGCTAATAATCATTGCTTGGGCATGTCTGTGCTGAGAGAAGTATGAGTGAAATCTGATTCTCCTCAGAGAAAATATTTTTGAAAAGCTCTCAGCTTTGCAGTAATGTAAGCCTTGGCTGGTATCTCATGTCTTTGTGAGTTAAAGTATCTACCATATTTCTTATTCGATCACACGGCATGGTGCTGACATCAGCACCTATGGCTGCATTTCCCTTTAATAATTCTCAGTAGGTCTAACACCACTTTAAAAAGGGCTGAAAAGAGGGGTCAAGCATGATGTGCCTTTCTCAATAGTATCTACATTAGTCATAACACGATGCAGTAGTGAAGGGATTTTTTTATGATCCACAAAAGGTGTCCACCAAACAAAACAAAATGGTCTTTGGGAAACTTTTCTCTCTCTCTTTTTCTCCTCCCCTCTAACCGCTTGGGGAGGCAGCCAAATACATAGTGAACAGTTGGATGTGAGGGATGTTTGGTCACGACTCATTTTGGAGATTAAGTGAAGTGTAGGGAATGGTGTAACTGGACACATTACTCTTTAAGGGATTGGCCTTTTGGGACGAAATTTAACAATCTAACAAATTGTAACGATACACATAAAAGATGACTGTTCTGAATACATTTACCACCAAAGCAAAGGTGTGACCTTTTCTGTTTTTAATTAAGATAATTAACTGGGAAGCGATATATTTAAGCAATGTGCGACACAAAGGTAATGACACTGATTGAACTTGTTCCCATTCAGAAAGCGATCCTGAGGACTGCCATACTGAAATGTGTGCATCTCATCCACCACGCGCCAAAGGAACCGTCACAGAAAACTGTTTAAGAAACGTCACTTTATCTTACAACTTATATCAGCCAGCTTTAGCTTTTGAAACTTCTAACCACTAAGTCAAAGAGGAAAGACAATCCAGTGGTTGAGGCACTGGTCTAAGTCCTTGGAGACCTGGGTTTGATTCCCTGTCCTATCACTGGAGATGGGCACTGCCAGGACAAAACCGCTTATTAAAATGTCATGAAAAACGATGCCCCTATGACTGCTTCAGCCATGGGGTAGACACAAAGCTGCAGCTGAGAGATGTTTTAGAGAAGGGTATGAACAGTGGGGATGGTTAAAGGAAAGACCCCATAGCAGTGTCTGTAACACCTTTTCACAAATGGCTGGGTGTGAAGTGGGGTACACATGTGTAGGATGTAAAGAGTCTTCCCACATTTGCACACCTGACTGTGAGGCAGCCAAAATGTAACTATTTTCACTCTCTGAGGGCAGCATTACATACCCCAACCATACCCCCCTTCCCTGACCGGCGGGCACTGGTGGGAGCACATGCTGCCCCCTTGTAAAGGAGGTAGCAGTTGCCACATATGCATGCGTCTCTGTGGATTTTGGTTGCCTCTTCTGCACATCTGTACTCTTAAGAGCAAGAGCAGCTGTGGCCAGGGTGGCCGGTGCAGTGCACCTCACCTCACATCCACAGTCATGTGGCTGACACTTTAGCAACCAATACGAATCCCCAATCATTTCTAACACTCCCTTAGGAAGCATGACGCTGGAATGTGTTTCCATACTGACATACGCACACATTGATTAGTTAATGTAGAGCTGGTCACGCCAGACCAGATCTTGAAGCTCTCAACACATATGCAGGCCTTACTCTGACTTCAAGGGGAATTTGCTTGTGTAGGGATTAATTTTTTTTTTTTAAAAAAAAGCATAGAATTCAGCATTTGTCTCCTTGATTTCATTTTAACTGGGGGCAGTGGAGGATTAAATTACGTGTTGTGTTGGTTTATTTTAAAATGAACTGGCACAAACTATGTCAAAGTGATATACGGTAAGGACCTCTTTGTATTGAACTGGGCACTGCCACTTTAAAGAAACACAGCAGAGCACTTTAGCTTAAACTGGTATATGCAGTGAAGTAAAAAGGATATCCTGCTTGTGAAAACCACACATTATAAATAACATACATGTAGTTACTGCACAGAAATAGTCTTATTTTCAATGAATTTAGCACTATGCATACTAAGACCTACCGTCTTCACCATTCATGAAAAAAGACTAATTCCATTTCTAATTGAAAATGTCTGAGTTCATAAGGGTCCAGAGCAGCCCTTTGTGTGTGCCTGAGTTCAAAATCATGAATGAGATGGACAAAGTAAGTGTTATATACTCCTGTTAGCCAAGATGGTCAGGGATGCAACCCATGCTCTGGGTGACCCTAGCCTCTGATTGCCAGAAGTTGGGAGTGGATCACTCGATGATCGCCTGTTCTGTTCATTCCCTGTGAAGCACCTGGCATTGGCCACTGTTGGAAGAGAGGATAATGGGCTAGATGGACCTTTGGTGTCACCCAGCGTGGCTGTTCTTATGTTCTCTACAATGGCTTAACCTACCATATATTAAGCATTTGAAATCAGGGTAATTACGCTCTTGCAAAGTATTTTCTGCACAATATATATTACTGGAACAGTCAGTGAATAGTGCCTTCTCTCTATGTCATGGCTAATGTAGCATTTTCTCCCTGTCATCAGTAGATTAAAACATTCCTTACCAGAGAGGGGGGGAGAGGAAGTATGTGAAAATGGAGGAAACACATTTTGCTATGAGGCAATTCAATAAATATGTCCAGTTTAGTGATGCCCACTTTCATCTAAAAGCAGAACATATTTATCTTGCAAAATGTAACCAGGGAAAAGAATTCAGGCTTCACTTCAGTTTTTATTTTTGTCCAGTCTCACAGCCGTGTTAGTAATAAGAAAGGAAGAGAGAGGTGTACAGAATCTTAAGACCACATTTTCAGAGGAGGAAATTGGCATAGCTCCATTGTGTCCAATAGCATTAAGGTGACTTACACTAGCTGATGATTTGGCCCACTGAATTCAATGGAGCTACACTGAGTTGTAGGCAAGGGAGGACATTTCTTGTGCAAGCTAAAACATGTCTTAACTGAGATGAGCAGATGGAGCACTGGGGACCTTGAAGGGTAGTTTTTGTTTTGTCTCATCTGTATCACTACAATGCAGTATGTTTGGTGCTGTAAGAAATGAGTTTGAGATCATTGCTACAGTTGCGGCATCACCTGGGTTCTTTTGTTTGTAAATTACCTTTTGAAACTACGAAAGTGTCTGAATGTATCCCCCAAGTCAAACCCACTGTATAACTGCGTTGAGAAAAGGTGGTGCTTTTGACAGCAGTCAAACAAAAGCACAGGGAAGAGAATGGGAGAAAATGGTATGGCTGGTGGTGGGAGGAGATGGGGGATGGCTGGAGTGGGGAAGTGCGTGCTATGTTTGTGGAGAAAAATATATATTTTTTTCCCAGTCCAAAGTGAAGAAAAACTGTCATAGTTTGCAAAATTCACAATTTCGTGGCCATGGGACACCACTTGGCTCAGCAGGCAGCTGTCAAAGTTGATGCTTATGGTTAATCCAACCTGCTCTTTCCCCACGCACGCCTCTGTGGTAGAAAATGATTTCTGCAGAGTAACAAAATAGCAAATAAAATAATATAACGAAATACAGGGAGAATCACAGAAACCTTGGGCTGGAAGATTCCTTGAGAGGTCATCAAGTCCAGCCCCCTGCACCAAGACAGGGCCAAGTATACCTAGACCAACCCTGAAGTGTTTGTCCAACCTGTTCCTAAACAACTCCAGTGATGGCAAAAAGATAGATATACTTTCCTTCCAACCCCAGCCTTAAAAATGCCATGTGAAGGGGCACGGTCCTGCAGAGCCCCAATCGAACGAATCATTAGGCCTATTTGCAGGAGTAAGGACTACTCAGAGAGTAAAGGGATGGAGGCCAAGATCCCCATATTGTGACTTGACAGTATGGAGGGCTACTGTCATGCCAGCAGCCTGTGCATGTTGTTGTAGATACGTTCCTAACAAATTCAATTCCTTTGGTCATTTCAGAAAAAAATACATAAAGAGACTCTCTTAACTTAAACTTAAAATGTGAACGGAACAGCACTTCTCTGGCATTGGGAGGTCTGCAGGGTCACTGGAAGTGGGGATCAAACATCAGACCTCTGGATTTTAAAGCATGGGCCTCTGAGACTTGAACTAAAAGATCCACCTCTGTCAAACAAGGTTGTAGCAGGCTCATCGACCTCTACCCATGGCCCAGCTACCATTAGAGGACAACAGTGCACCAAGCTGAGTGGGTGTGGATTACACAAATAGATTTCTTTACGAAAATATGAAAGAAGTTAAAACAAAACAAAACACCTGATGATATTATGACCTTTGTTTATTTTATTTTATTATTATTATTTGCATTTTTCTCAGCTGGGCTAAGAAAGTCAGCTTCCTGTTACACAGGAGGTCAGATTAGATGATGACGATGTCCCTTGTAACCTTATAATCGATGAATCTTGTTTCACTTTGTGGTTGTTAGTGCTTCAATATTTGGGTTTTAAACACAGTTGGAAGATGCTTATTTGTTTTAAAAAAAACAGCACGGGAATCGGAAAAAGAAATGTGAAAACTTGCCTATTGGCGCTAGCTTTCACAAAAACCTTGTTTACACAAAGTGTAACTTTTGAACCAGTTTAAGTTGACTGTCTCCCTTTAAAGCTCTCTTGCCTTTGGGCTCTTTTATACTATTTTCATCTTCTTAACACACAAAACGTGGAAATAATAATAATAAACAAAACAGGAAAGTAAATATTGTTGTTCTCCCTTCTGACAAATTTATGAAGGTGGCAGATCTGATTCACAGCTGTAGAGACGCTGTCCTAAATTGTCAAAAATGCCCAGTGATTTTGGGCGCCACAATAATCAGATGCCTGGGAGATGCCTTTAAAAAGGGGCCTGATTCCCAGCGGGTGGGTGCTCAGCAGTTTCTGACAATGTAAGTTGTCTCAAGTTGGACACCTGCAAATTTTGCACTAGGCACTTTCAACAATGTAGGTCAATATTCAGTCTGCTGTGCAGCCAGTGAACCACATATACCTAGTCCACATGCATTAAATATAGACCATATTTCATAATGGAAAATGCATTCCTTAAAATATACAGCAGCACCAAAACATACAGCGTTTTCTCAGCCTCATTCTTTTCCATACAGCAATCACATTTGCATTTGTTAATGAAGAGATTGCATGCTATTACTCTAAACTCATTGGGCCTGACTGCCACTCTGGTACACGGGGTTTGCACTGGTATAACTCGGTTAGCCTCGGTGGAGTTTCGCCATCCATTATAATGGTGCAGACACTCAGGTCCAACAAGTCTATTTTGGTGTCTGAGCCGATTGCCTTTTTCACACAGCAGTACGCTGAAACGCCAATGCACTCCCTAATCACTCCAGGTTAGGTTAATGGTTCAAGAAAAAGAAAGGTAGGAGAAAGAGCTAAAGTTGATAGGTTACATAAAAGGCAACATACTGATTTCTTTGACAGCAGCAGAAAGAAATACAACAAAAAAAGACTCATCACAGCTGGTGCTGCCGATTCTTGTGTCAAACGCTGAAACGGAGGAAGGGAAAAAATGCTAAATGGTTCAGCTGATACACTATGTGTTCATAAGCAGCCGGGAGATACAGCTGACACAGGGATGTGTGTCTTGTAGTAGAGGGATCTTTTTGTTTGAGTGCAGTTCAACGGTGTGATGCCACCGGCTCAAGCCCGGCTTTGGATGCCCCATCATATGGCTAGGAGTGCAGGTGTGCACATCAGCTGTGGAGTCCCTGCCAGGACAATACACAATTTCTAACACTCATGTTGCTCTTTTTTCCAGGACAGGTTGGTTTTGAGCCAGCCCTTTCTCCCATCAGTTACTGGACACTGTGGGCCTGAATCTCCACTGCCAAACCAGAAGTACGTCCAGATCAGAATGGAGGTGCTTTATACACACTCTGCACTGAGGTAAATCAACAGGTCAAGTGCAGGGCAACAGTCAATTTGTCACTGTGCCATTAAGGGCTTCTGTGGGGGTGGTGTTCTTACAATTTTGGCGCTCCCCCGGCCACACCCACCCACCTAAAAACAGCCAAAATCCCTCCTCTTTTCACCATCAACATCTGTTCTCCATCTCTGAGGAGGAAGAGGACTTCCAACAAGTCAGAGGTTCCCCAAAGCGCCTCACCATCACCGTGGCAAGGGATCTATCAGGCACAAAAGCAACCTAGCGCCTGAGAAAGGCACGTGTAGGCATCAATCCCTGACTGCAAGCAGAAGAAAAGCTACCAGAAATGACTGCAAATACTGCAGCTCCCTAACTCTTAGCAACACGTAGTATCCATGGCTGAGAGAGGTGTGGATGGAAAGGAATGAGGTTGCACCATTGACCATGTCACAGATAACATGAACATTGCACAAGATGTCAGGTGGGATACAGAAAGAGGGTGGAAAAAGGTTTGTTTGTGACAGACAAATATGATTTAAAATATATGTCATAGGAGAGTTTAAATTTGAATCCAAAGACCTGGGTATAATTGGGAGAACATTTGCTGTCAGAATATGCCAGTGGAATAGAATGTAAAATATGGAGGAAACCTCTCAGCTTTGTCTCTACAGACACTTCATACTAAATTCAAAGGAGGCAAAGAAAAAAATAATCACCCTCTTTTCTTAGAACATTTCCAAAATCGAACATACTCCAACTGAAAACCAACCAACCAACCAAATCCATCTTTCTGATCATCTTCTGCTCCAGTCCTGTGACACAATATCATCCAAATACGGATTGAAGTCTATCACCCCTGAAGCTGTACAGCAAATACAGCATTCCCCATGACAGCTGTGAAACCTATAGGTAAAGACAGATCTGATCAGTTTACAGGATCCCCTGCTGCTGAGCTGAGCCACTAACCAGTTCATAACCCCAGCAGATGCCTCTGTTTCTAAGCCGCTGGGAACCTTAGGGGCAAGCTGTTGTATCACTCCTGTCATGACAAATGGGTGAGAGCTAAAAACTGGAAACGGACTGCTTCCCTGATATCCAATCATTGGTAACTGTTTACACCAATGTCTTGGGGAGTTTGTGAAATACGCTATTAAGGGACAATTCTTGTACTGTTGTAACACTATGTAGCACTTTGCACGTTCAATGCACTGAACATACATTGGCCAAATAAAGCCTCCAAAATCCTTGCCCATTTTACAGTTGAGGAAACTGTAACCCACATTGCTGTGGCCTGACCAAAGTTCTAGCGTGAGGCCACTGCCCAGCTGGGATTAGCATTCAGGAGTAAAGCTGGGTCCAGAATGGAATTTTCAGTTCACTGGCAAATTGCAAAATACAAATAAACTGTAAGAAGTTTTTGGGGGGTTGAAACAAAAATGGCACTTAAAAAAAATCAGCGAATCGAAAACAAAAACATTTCAAGTCGAAATGAATCAAAATGTTTCAACATTTCTGAGACAAAAATGTGAGTCCAAACATTTGGGTAATGTTGAAACAAACCATTTAATCTTTTAGGCATTTTGACCAAAGCAAGGGATTCACAAAATGTCCAGAAGAGGGTGCGCCTCCCTTTAAAGCTTTATTCCAGTGAGTAAGGCACTCCTCTGGGATATAGAGTTCCCCTCTCTGCCTGATGTGGAAAAATGATCTGAACTTGGGCCTTCCGCATTACAAGGAAGTACCCTAACCACTGAGCTCTGGGATATTCTGGTATGGGGCTTTCTCAACCTCACCCCTTGATGCAGTCCTCCTCAAGAGCTGTTGGAGTAGGGATTTGAGGATGGGTCTCCCACACCATCCCCGAGTACCCCAAGGACCAGACTGTAGCCGCATCCTCACTATCTTTCTGCAGTTCACAGTCATTCATGATGATAATGGATAGCCATTTGGCCAGGGAGAGCAAATACTGAACCTGAGGTGGCAATAACTTCCCTGCTGGACCTTATAAGGGTGGATGGAGTCACTTCATGGTAATTTCCTGTCAGAGATCCCTGACACGTAGGATGGGTAATTTTGCGTCTCCTATGAGTCCCACAGGGTTCAATCCTGGCAATTCTCTGGTTCAGTACATGCAGTTAGCCACTGTGGGACATGATGTAGTGCTGTGGCATAGGGTATTGTCATTCAGCTCTCTGACACCTTTTCTCTGAGTGCAAACAGAGATATCTTCTTGCACTCCCGGTGTCTGGCTGGGACAGGCCTTGGCTGGGAGCTTGCTGGAATGGGCTTGGTCTGGATTAGACTGAGGTGATGCTTGCTGGCAGGGGGAGGCATTTTCAGGTACTGAGGGGTTATCACTTTAGCCTCCACTAGGAAGTTCACCTGCCAACTATTAAGGTGGTTTGCAATGTCGTGGTCTTTTTGGACTCGGTGCTGCTAGATTCCCAGAAAGCCACCAGGGTCAGAAACTCTTCCTTCCCTCTTCAGCTCATCAAGATACCTCGCCCTTTCCCTGCCCAGGTGGGCTTTGCCATGCTTATTGTTACCTTTGTCACTATAAGACTAGTCTGCTCTAATGGGTTAGTGCAAAGAAGAGCTGCCCATCATTTAGATCAGGTAGATCAATAGAGAGGACCTGCGTTCCATGCTCTGTACAGGCTGCCAATCCAATTCACTTCCTAGTGCAAGTCAAGCCCCCAATCACTAAAAGACTTGAAATGGCTTAGGACTAAGTCTGTCCTCCGCACCCCATTATCACAGTAGTCGTGTTTTCAGGGCAGTCCACAACCATCTGGAAATGGCAAAAGAACAGAGCTGAGAACTGGCCCTCGCCTCTGGCACTCAGTACTGCTAGGAATCCCTCCAGGCCTAAACCTAGCATCATGTAGGAACAATTAGAGAGCATAACGGTCTGAGCCAATTGGTGAAGGGGAAGAGGGACACTGCCCAAGCTGCAGTCAGTGCTGCTGGAAGGCATATTTTTGAGAAGCATGCCCCGCTGGTGCCAGGTGCTACAGCAGACAGGGCTGTCTGCTGTCCCGCTCCTGCAAAGCCAGCTTCACTTTGGACTTCACTCACACTGGCTCTTCCTCTCCTTCATTCACTGCTATCGCAGAGACCAGCCCCAATCTGCCCCGCACTTTGTCATATGAAGCATCTCTGTGGTCAGGTTTCCGATTAACCGGAGGTTATTGACAGCTTCTTGGCAATTAGATTCTTGCCTGGTAATCTCAGCAGTCTGCTCCTCTTTATGGTGTCAGTTTGGTCGCTGTGGGAGAATTCACAGTATATAGTATTGACTTAGGAAAAATGGAGAGTCAGATCCTCAACTTGGGTAAATTGGTAGAGCTTCATTAACGCTGGTTCACACCAGATGAGGCTTTGGCTTATAATATTTTCCTTCTTCATAATGCAAAGGGTAATATAAAATATATGGAGATATCCCTATCTCCTAGAACTGGGACAGCCCCTGAAAGGTCATCGAGTCCAGCCCCCTTCCTTCACTAGCAGAACCAAGTACTGATTTTGCCCCCAAACCCTAAGTGGCCCCCTTCTCAGGGATTAAACTCACAACCTTAGGTTTAGCAGGCCAATGCTCAAAACTGAGCTATCCCTCCCCCGGGAGCAGTGAGGCACTACAGTGATGACACCTTGGAAAGCCACAGACCCATCACCATTACAAGGGTTGAAAAGGCACAGTGAGAACAGGACATCAGGAACACGGCAAGACAACAAGGCGACAGGGTTCTAGTGTTAGCCCGAGAGAAGAGACATGAAACAACCAAAAGTGCCAGGAAAATACATACTGAAGCACACCAATACAAACAGAACACACGGAGTTAAGCCTGTTAGCGTGTCCTTAATTCTGCCCTGCTATGTTTACAACAGATACTGCAGCACATATGGTTGTCCTGCCAGGGGTCTCAGAACAAAGAACGGTTTTACAAACTGGAACATGTGCAGGGACAAATACAAAAAGGGTCAGTTCAGGAAGCCATGGAGTCTTTGGCTCTGAGTTTCCTAACTGAGTGGTTTGCCATCGCAGCCTTACCTATAACTGTGAAGATTCAGAATTGTGTGTGGTAGTGTTCAATGGTGGAACAAATCCTAAAATCAATTTCACTCACACACCTTTTATTAATTTACGAGGCGTTTAGCTTGAGTAAGGCTGAATAAAAATTGACTAAGGACCTCAAAATTCGGCCTGCTAGACTATATTTGAGATTAATTTTGCATATTTGTTCTAGTAAACCCAAGGTTTAAAAAAACAACAATTGAAAAACGGACTGGTAATGAATTCCAGCTGGGAAAGGGTTATGTTGGGTTTGTTGACTCACTGAAGTAGATGACTCATTACCCCACTCACAAGCAAGGGAGATAGGGTGGGGTCTGTGGGAAGAGGGTCTAGACAGGGGTAGGCAATCTATGGCACGCATGCCGAAAGCGGCACGCGAGCTGATTTTCAGTGGCACTCACACTGCCTGGATCCTGGCTACCGGTCCGGGGGGCTCTGCATTTTAATTTAATTTTAAATGAAGCTTCATAAACATTTCAAAAACCTTATTTACTTTACATACAACAATAGTTTAGTTATATATTATAGACTTATAGAAAGAGACCTTCTAAAAACGTTAAAATGTGTTACTGGCACACGAAACCTTAAATCAGAGTGAATAAATGAAGACTCGGCACAGCACTTCTGAAAGGCTGCCGACCCCTGGTAGACTGAGCAATCTTGTAATTGACCTTCATGCTGTCTTATTGTTGCTTTCTTTATTAATAAAACTGCATACCAGGAAGAGGGTGAGTTTGGACTTTACATATAGTAGAGACTACGTGGACTGAGCAGGTTGGGAAAGGGTCCTGCTTACACAGCCAATACAGAAAAGTTATCATGCTAGGGATTTGAGTGTGGAGAATGCTGATCGTGTTGACTGCAATCAGAATTTCTGCTCAGTCCACGTAGCCTTTCGCCATGTAATGGCTACATTACAAGAGGGGAAACGGGAATGTAAATGTTAGCCGACAGTACAGTAAGATTCCTTTCGGTCCAGGAGGCTGCACACTAACACAGCGTTCGCAATCATGACCTTGGGCAATTCTAGCTTCACTTTCCTGTGAAAACGTTTTAGCCAGCAATGATTTTGCAACCCCATGAAGCATTCCTGATTAGATTTTCAACACTGTTACACATCCTGTCTTCTGTACAGCATAGTTTCCATACCAAGAGTGCCATTCAGCACTTTTCAGTACACATGTTCTCCAGGACCATAGAATGAAACTGTCAGCATTTCATACACTAAGACTCGGCACTAAGGCGGGTATCGAAAACATCAATGGACAGCTTTAGAATCAAGTATCTTTATAAACAGCATACTATGTTTTCATTCAGTATAATGCAGAACCAACCCCCCGACCACCTCCACCTCACACACTGAGGGCTGGTCTACACTGCACAGTTAGGTCAACATAAAACAGTTTACATCGACCTAATTATGTCAGTGTCTATACTCAGCCTTCCACCCGCTGATATAAGTGCCCTATTACACCAGCATAACAACTTCACCTCCACAAAAGGCATAAAGCTTATGTTGGCATAGTTAGGGTGTGTAGACACTGTGTTACTTACATCCGCTGTCTTGTCAATTTCACGATTCACTCAGCTATGAAATTGACAAGGCTGCCTGGTGGGAAGCGGGCAGGGCAATAAGTCAGGGCAGATAAAACCTACTCCCTGTGGGTGAGAAGCCCAGTTCCCTCCACTTCCAGCAGAGAAAAGGAGGCCAGAGGCCCTGGGTAGCTTCGCCCCCACTCCCAGCAGGGAACGGGGCCCGAAGAGTGGGGCAGGCCCACCGGGAACCAGGGGGGCAGCCAGGCTCCTGACAGGGAGCTGCCAGCGGAGCTGAGAGACCGGGCTCTCAGCTCCCCACACTGTACCTCTTAGGTGGCAGAAGCGCTCCTGGTGAGGACGTGCACCAGCAACCCAAGGAAGGTAGTGTGGACATGCACCACCGCAGTAATTACTGTGGTGGCTGTAAGTAACCTAATATAGTTCAACTTCAGTTTGTAATGTAGACATACCCTTAGGAACTGTAAACCTCAATCCAAATTCCCTGCAGTACCACAATATGTTATAAACTGATTTCAGAATTAAAGCTGATGCCCAGTCAATCCACTCAATTTTTTGTGAAAAAAAAAACAGAATTTCCTACTGTACATTACTTGAATATTTCAAATTTAAAAACTTATTTTGAGCACATTTTTAGAAAAAAAACAATGTAATAAAGCTATTTTGTAACCAAATGGCACACCAGTTAGAATTTGTCAACCTTTCTACAATTAATATGCTATGAAAGGAGGAGGTGGAGGGGCAGCTGTTTGTACCTAACCAATTACACGTACATGTAGCTCCAACATAGCACTTTATGGATCAAATCCAGGTCCCCATTGTGATAGCACAGGAAAGCTGGAAAGCCAGTAGATCTGGCCCCTTGAGAATGCTCCCTGCATGGAGGACTGTTCAGGAGAAGTGGCAGCAGAGTGGAAGTGGGTTCTGTACTACCTCCCCACCTGGGACACGGTACATGGCACACCCAAGGTGCCCTTATGCCCCACTGAATGCCAATATCTGCTAGTCTTATGCACCACTTGGCAGAAAGCCCACACCTTTGGGCAGGACTGCCCCAGAGCAGCAAGCGACCCCTGCCAGCTACGTATCTTCCAGCTCTGCATTGCCTACCATGTTACCTATTGTTATTTAGGGTATAAAAATGTGGGTAGATATCAGGCTTGATTCACCTCCATGATCACAGACTCCACCCCCTTCACCCCTGCTATCCACTGTCCTAAAAGGGGTTCAGCAGGAGAGGGGTGCTCTGAACCTCGACTGTGCCTGCATATTGTAGAAGAAACCTGCAGGGGAGTCTCCAGAGATGTCCCACATGCCCTAGCCCCCTGCCAAACCAGCCTACCCTCTTTTGGGCTGCACCAGCTGCTTCTAAGCCCAAGTCCATTGCTGGCTCTGTGGCATTGCTCCCGGCAGATTTTCCACAGCTTGGAACCTGCAGCATGGGGTCTGCCGCCAGAAGCCGGAGGAACCCAGGGAATGAACTCACCCCAGTGGCTCTACAGTAACCTCCATGAATTAGAGTAATAGTCTGATTTCCAGAAATGCTAATCCCATTCATTTCGATGAGGGATGCAAGTGCCATCAGTGTCTTCATGTCACCAATGGTAACTGCTAGCTTTTGCAAACCAAACAAAAACCCATACCAATGGTGAAAAATAAAGGTGCACCAGGGAACAACAGTAATAAGATTCCTTTGAGTAATCTATTTTTCTTATTACCGCTACAATTCTCAAAAAAAGATTTATAGTAAGAAGCTGGGAATCTGCCTACAAGTTTATAGGCTTACGATAAAAGATACATGAACCCATAGTCAATGGACTCTATTTATTATTATTTTATGTGGTCAATTTGCTTAAAGACAATTAAATCCTTATATCAATACTGCTGGCAAAATTCCATCTTAAGTAAATAGAAATGACATTTTAAAATGTCACTCTTCTAACAGAGAGATTGTCAACGATTAGACCTTCGGGCCAAGGAGCAAGGGAATCCAAGAATTTTAAATAAAGATGGTGCTTTACTTTATGAAAGAAGATTACTTAATCTACGATTTCACTTGTAAAGTTCTCCTGTCAAGCTCACTGTTTTTCTCACTTGTACTTTTACAATTAGTCAGCTCCCTGTGCAGCCAGGAGTAGAACAGACAGTATGAGATGTCCACTGCAAAGCACCGTTAGCATGATAACCATCAGACAAGGATACATCCATCATCACTTGTAGTTTAAACCTAACTGAAACATGAGCAGACTTGAAAAATGTCTTGTTTTACTCTGCAAGCCTGTCTCAAAATGTTCTAAATATTTGAATTCAGTCCTACACGAGGGATAGTCAACATGGAATTCACCTGCCTACAGCCCTTCTTGAAATACTTTACCCTGGTGTGGGAAAGAGCGTCAGTCAGTAGATTAACAAAGCCTTGTTTACATTTCCTACATATAAATATATAGCTCTGTGGTGGCAATTTATAGGGTATCTGTGGAAATTATGGGCTTGGATTGGCAGACATTGGGCCTGATTCAAAACTGAAGTCAATAGGCACCTTTCCAGTAAACTTTAGATTGGTTTTGGACTGGACCTTTGTACAGCCCAAATAGCTACTGACCATGATGGAAGTTTGGCCTGTGTAGAGGACTGAAGGTTCCCTCCATTTCGTATCTATCTTATGTGGAAAGAAAAGTCTTTGGTTTGAACTGAGATGGAGGGAATGGCTTAGTGGTTTAAGCATTGGGGTGAGATCCTTCCCCCCACTCCACTCCTTTTATGCCATGTAAAAGGCCCGGAGAGGCGTAAAGAGGCCCTACAAGCCCCTTTTGCAGCTGGGTGACAATTGCCGCAGGGCCGGCACTGCAGGGGACAGGTGTAAGGCTACGCTCTGAGGATCACCTTGCAAGCTCTAGCATAGAGAGCGTACTGGGGTGGTGCTGGCCAAAGGAAGAGCGAGGCAGGGGAGGGTGTCAGCATGCAGTGCTGTGGAGACTCCAGGCAGCAGGGGAACCCCAGGAAGCTGCTATCACTTAGACAGGTCCCCAGTGCTATTTAAGTTATGCCAGGAGGCCTCTCCAGCCCAGGTTTGGGAAGGTGTTACCCTAGTCCCCTCCCTCCCCCTGGGATGCGAGTTCTCTTAGATGCACAGCACAAAAGATCAGCCCAGACTTGAAGTATCCACTATGTTCCCTATTTATATACTGGACATTTCACAGTTGTCTACCTGGCTGCTTTCCTTTACCCTAATATGATCAAAATTCAGTGGCAGGTGAAGCAATTTCTCTTTTTAATTTTATATGCAAATACTCATAAACATATGCACAAACACACTTGTGTGTGTGTGCGTGTGTGTACATATAGCCTACGCACACCACCTGCCTCTCAGGATTGCTTCTAACATTTCAAATCTCTGAGCGGCTTCAAAAAGCGGCTCCCCCCCCCCCCCCCCCCTTAAATCACCCTTCTGGAGAAATGTGTCTTTGTTGTTCCCTCTAACCTTAAACTAGCCTAAGGCCCAGGATGGGAAACATCCAGTCTGGATTTAAGGTCCACATATCATCGCCCTTCAGAACTAGAAGCAGGAGTTTTACAATCGTATGGCATATTCTTCACTTATTGTCCTAAACAGTTACATACTTTTGCTTTGCACACTTATAGGTGCCACTTTGCACCTCAGCAATGTCTTCATTTCAGTAGCAGGTGAAATCTGGCTTATGCACCTCTCCCAGAGGGGAATGCTGTTAGACTCAATTAATTAACGCGTGTGAAAGAAATTAGGGATCCTCAAACGAAATGTGCTACCGAAATACACATTATTTATGTTAAACAGGGCTAAACTCTCAGCCCACTCACTCTGAAAACAGCAACCAAAGAAAGTTTTATTATAAAACATTAATTTTCATGTTGTGCCTCCAATTTAAATTTTCTGGTAAATATCACTCTTTGGAACGTCAATGCCTACTTTTGAATTGAATGAAAACAATCAGTACTATTTCATTTGAAAGAAAACCCTCTTCAGGCTCTGAAAGAAAGATCTAATTGACTTCTTTGTTTTCTGAAATAATGTGTAACTGAATACTTAATATAATACACAGACTTTCCATCCTGCTGGTTATCATAATGAGTTCTTAGAATACCAAGCTGGACAGGCCACTTTGCTAAAGAGCTTGCGTGATGTGGCTAAGACTGGTGATTGCAATACAACTGTCAGTTTGAAGAGGAAGCACCATTTTAGGCTTCTGCATCTGTCTTCTCAGGCCTCATTCTCCACTCTCTCACACCGGTGTACATCGCGGGTGACATGACCGAAGTCTAAGGAATCATATCAGCATAGAAATAGGCTCCTCATCATTGCACATGGCCAATGTATTGTTAGTCTTACATGAAGCATGCTTTTCCTTACCACTGGAACCACAATTCAGGTGGGGAAGGTTTGAAACTCAGCTTTGAGTCCACCATATAGAACATAAGATCTTCTCATTTTGAGGCTCTCTTACTGACCATTAGCTACCATGCAGCTGGCAAAGAAATCGGATCTCATTGTCTTGTAAATTCGATAAACACATAACTAGGTCATGTTATTGCTGGGTATTGTCTTCAGCCACTTTTACAGGATGTAATTTAATATCCATTTGTGAAAGAGCTGATGCTACTACTCCATGCTTGTTCAATATTGGAAAATTTAATTGGATACCTATTTTACTTCAGGCAAACACCAATGAAAACCAGATAAAATTTAAACCCCTTGACCTTATTGACTGACCAAACTAAAACAGAATATCAATACCCCAGCAGCCATGCAGGCATCAAGCCGGGTTAACTCTGCATTTTGGAGGCGGTGTAGCTTTTCAGGACTGTTCACAAGGGCGAGTAGTAAGAATCAACTTGCAGAACTTCTGAGCTGACTGATAAATTGCAGCTCCTGCATCCTACAAGTGGAAAGGCTGACATTCTTCCAGAATCTGGTTTTCCATGAGGGGCTTTGCTACTTATGGGGAAGGGCGGATTTAAAAATGACATTTGGAGTTAGACTTTTCAAGATAGTTAAGCCATCGCCAGCAGGATTTGTTTCTTTGTGGCAGGACGGGGCGAAACAGAAGAACAAAGGAAAATAAGAATAGAAGGGCAAGGAGAGAGAGATGCGGTCGTAATGAACCCTTTCTGCCTCTGGTCAGAGTGAGAGAAGTGGAAAATCTGGCCTTCGTGTAGATCTCTTACATGGACTACTTCAGCGCTGTAAGGTGCTCAGATACCATACAGGTGGGTGTGATTTAAACAGGGGTGTTGGAGCCTTCCCAAAAGTGGGGGGGGGGCATGTGCCACTGCCCCTCCGTGGCCCCTTCCATCCAAGGCCCCGCCCCCAGCCAAGTTGGAAGCCGGAGAGGGTCAGGACCCGCAGACCCTCCACCTGCCCAGTGTGGGGGGCAAAGTGCAGTCCACAGCGCATGTCCCTGCCCCTCAGGCCCCCCGACCTAGGGAAGGTGGAGGGTCCGCGGCTCCCAACAGCTGCTGGCGCAGCTCTGAGGGACAGGGCCTTGGAGCCACAGCCCGGCCATGGTAAGAGTCACACGGCTGGGCAGATGTGTGGATCCCTGGCACAGACCCTCCACCTGCTGTGGGCAGGGAGCCCGGGGGACGGGGACATGGGCCGGGGGCTGCTCTCGGCCCCCCTGCCCTGGGTAGGTGAAGGGTCTGCGGTGCAGCACTCCAGCTGCTGGGCTAGCCAGGAGGGTGTGGCCTCGGGGGGAAGAGGAGGGGTGGGGAGGCCCATGGTGAAAATTGGATGGGGCCAGGCCTGTCCACTTTCAAAAAGTGGGAGGGCCATGACTCTCTGGCCCCCCTGTTTCGGCGCCCTTGGATCTAAAGCTTAAGTAGACAGACAGCTAGCTAGCCGGGACTCCTCCCCATGACGACTCTTTTAGAATGTGTGTGTCCATGGGGTTCATTCCCAGGGGCTGCAGGTTGCAGGACACGATACCTGACTTTGTATTAAATAGAAATGCAGATACAGTCATCAAGGAGTCCTTCTTAATTAAGATAAGAACAAAGTGGTTGTAGAAGCATTTTTGGCAGAGAAGAAATGGTGGGGGGGAGGAGAGGGAAGGGTGGCAGAGGAAAGAGCTAGCAACCAGGAGTCGCAAACAGCGGAGTCTTGCAAGGGAGCTCTTCTGGTGATCATTGGGGTGAGGCTGTCAGTTAGGTTGCTTGTCCTCTGCTTACTTATTGCTTGAAGGTTATAGTGTGGTCTGTTTTGGGGATTGTGTGCTGAGCTAAGTGGCCTGCTAGGCTAGGGTGGGAGCTTACTAAGGATGCGCTAATGTGCTCTCCTTTGATTTTTAAGCTCTTTAGGATCCCTAGACAAAGGGGCAGGGAAAACTCAGGGAGAACAGGGGTTTAAAAAGTGAGCTTTTAAGCACCCAGAGGAGCTAGCGAACAGGAGAAGCAAACAGGGATGTTTAGAGACAGAGTGTGAGAGGCCTAACAAACATACGCTAAATTTAAGCCAATAACACCACCCCTCAAATAGGGTTACCATTCGTCCAGATTCCCCCGGACATGTCCGGATTTTTGAACTAAAAATAGCATCCGGGGTGAATTTGTTAATGTCCGGACTTCCCCCCTCCACCCCCATGCAGAGCACGCGCGGCTAACAGGGCAGCCGGATGGTGCCACTTACATGGGGCTCCGACAGCGAGAGAGAGTCCCTCCTCCCCCTGCAACATAGCTCACTCCCTCCCTCCCTCCCTGCATTCACCTCCGGCAGTCTGGAGCTCCTCCCCCGCTGCTGCCCAGCGTGCTGGGAGAACGGCTCCGGCCGTTCCTGAGCAAGCTCCCAGAGAGACCTTAGGCGAACCGAAGGCCAACGACAAGGGAGCCAGGGGGTCGGAGAAGGGGCAGGGAGGTTTTGGAGGGGGCAGTCAAGAGATGGGGGGGGTTGGGAGTTGGGGGGGGCTTTCTGGGGGTGTGTGTGGATAAGGTTTTGGGCAGTCAGGGTACGGGTAGGGGGTAGGATCCTGGGGGGCAGTTAGGAAGGGGCAGTTAGGGGATAAGGAATAGGGAGGCTTAGGTAGGGGGTGGGGTTGTGGAGGGCAGTTAGGAGCAAGGGTCCCAGGAGGGGGCAGTCAGGGGACAAGGAGCGGGGGGGGGTTGGGAGTTCTGGGGAGGGGCTGTCAGGGGGCAGGAGTGGGGAGAGGGATCAGAGCAGTCAATGGGACAGGGAGCAGAGGGGTTTAGATGGGTCGGGAGTTCGGGGGGGGCTGTCAGGGGGTGGGGAGTGGTTGGATGGGGCGTGGGAGTCCCAGGGGTCTGTCTGGGGGTGGGGGTGTGGATAAGGGTTGGGGCAGTCAGGGCACAGGTAGGGGGTAGGGTCCTAGGTGGCCAGTTAGGATTGGGGGGAGGGTCTCAGGAGGAGGCAGTCGAGGGACAAGGAGCGGGGGGGAGGGTTGGGGGTTCTGAGGGGGGTGGGAAGTGGGTGGGGCAGGGGCGGGGCTAGGGCAGGACAGGGGTGGGGCTAGGGTGGGGCTCCTCCCGTCCTCTTTTTTGCTTGCTGAAATATGGTAACCCTACCTCAAAATAATTTTTAAAACCCTGCCAGAGTTAAAATAATGCAGGCAGATGTCCAGAAGCAGAGTGGGGGCTACCCAGTTTATTGCACTGAATGCAGCACATATAGTTACCTGCCTTGTGAGCAAGCGGCATATGAGTATATTCAGCGCAAGCAGCTCATGGCCCTCAGAGATGGCATATGGACTTTTGAGACCATAGTCCCTGAACTGGAGGAGCTGAGGGAGACAGGCAAACACATAGAGGAGACTTTCAGGGACACAGTAGAATGGACTCAGGGCAGGTCTACACTACGGGACTAAGTCAACCTAAATTACGCAACTCCAGCTACGTGAATAACACAGTTGGAATCGACGTACCTTAGGTCAACTTATTGCGTAGACACCGCGCTGGGTCAACGGAAGACACTCTCCCATCAGCTTACCTTATGCGCCTTGTTCTGGTGGAGTACTGGAGTCGATGGGAGTCTAGTGTGGGTCTTCACTAGACCCGCTAAATCGACCCCCGGTGGATTGATCACCAGAGCGCTGATCCACTAATAAGCGGAGACAAGCCCCTAGGGAAAGAACATCAAACTTGCACAGAGGAAAGGATCCCATAATTGGGACACTCCCTCCAGATGATTTCATGGTATCCTCTCGCACTGAGGATACCTCTCAGGGGGAAGGACCCTTTTATTAGGAAGAGACAGATAACGGTAAAGGGGGATTTGATTATTAGAAATACAGATTGCTGGATTTGTGATGACCAGGAGAACTGCCTGGTGAATTGCCTGCCGGCTGTGAAGGATGCAGACTTTTTGAGACATCCAGACAGATTGTGGTTTAGTGCTGGGGAGGAGCCTGTGGTCTTGGTACATGTAGGCACCAATGACATAGGAAAAGGCAAGAGAGATCCTGGAGGCCAAAATTACACTGCTAGGTAAGAGATTAAAGTCCAGGCCTTCCACGGTAGCATCCTCTGCATTGCTTCTGTTCCATACACATGGCCTATCACACTCGCAGAACTGCAGGATCTCACTTCATGGATGAAACAATGGCGTTGGGAGGAAGGATTTAGGTTTATTATGAACTGGGGAACAGTTCATTCAGGACTAGATGGGCTCCACCTAAACGAAAACAGAACCAGATTGTTGGCATGTAAAATTAAGGGCTGGGGAAAGCCGACAGGTGCCAAGGAGCACATGGTTTGAACAGAGACATCCCTGAGGGAGGATTTATTAAAGGAGATACTCTATATCCTAGTAAAGAGCAGAGAAGAGAAGTTGATAAAGTACAGATGGGAACTGAAGAGAAACAGTCAAACAAAAGAGTCCTGTTCAATTACATCATCTGAAGACACAACTATATATTAGGCACATTTTATAAGTGTTTGTATACAAATGCAAGAAGGCTAAATACTAAGATGGGCAAATGGCCTGGTATTAAATGAACATACTGACATATTAGGAATCACGGAAACTTGGCAGAACAATGATAATAAATGGGACATGGTAATACCAGGGTACAAAATATACAGGAATGACAGAGTAGGTTGTGCTGGTGGAGGAGTGGCACTATATGTGAAAGAAAGCAGAGAGTTAAATATAGTAATCTATATATAGTATATATAGTAATCTAAATATAGTAACAATCTTAAATGAATCAAACTGTATCACAGAATCTCTCTGGATAAAAATTCCATACCTGAATAATAAGAGTACAGCAGTAGGGATATACTACTGACCACTTGGCCAGGATGGTGACGGAGACTGTGAAATGCTCAGGGAGATTAGAGAGGCTACAAAAACAGAAAACTCAGCAATCATGGGGGATTTCAACTATCCCCATATTGACTAGATGCACGTCACCTCAGGATGGGATGCAGATATAAAATTTCTAGACACCATTAATTATTGCTTCTTGGAGTAGCTGGTCCTGGAACCCACAAGGGGAGAGGTAATTCTTGATTTAGTCCTCACTGGCACAAAGGATCTGGTCCAATAATAGAATATAGATGATCTTCTCGGTAATAGCAACCATAACATAATTAAACTGGGCATACTTTCGGGGGGAAACATACCAAAGAAACCCACAACAGTATCATTTAACATCAAAAATGGGAAGTGCACAAAATGAGGAAGCTAGTTAAATGAAAGTTAAAAAGAACAGTCACAAAGGTGAAATGCCTGCAAGCTGCATGGAAGCTATTTAAAAACACCATAGAGGCTCAAATGAAATATATACCCTAAATAAGCTAAACAGTAAGAGAACAAAAAAAAAATCATGTATACAGAATAAAAGAGGTGGCTAGAGGCAAAAAGGCATCTTTTACAAATTGGAAGTGAAATCCTAATGAGGAAAATTGAAAGGAATATAAACTCTGGCAAGTCAAGTGTAAAAGTATAATTAGGCAGGGCAAAAAAGAATTTTAATAGCAACTAGCTAAAAACACAAAAACAAACTGTATTCTTTTAAATACATAGAAGCAGGAAGCCTACCAAACAGCCAGTGGGGCCCTGGGACAATTGAGGTTCTAAAGGAGAACTCAAGGAATACAAGGCCATTGTAGAGAAGCTAAATTAATTCTTTGCATCAGGCTTCATTACAGAGGATGTAAGGGAACTTCTCACACTTGAACCATTCTTTTTTGGTGACAAATCTGAGGAACCATCCCAGATTGAGGTGTCAAGAGAGGAGATTTTGGAACAAACTGACACATAAGTCACCAGGACCAGATGAGTTCAAAAAGGAATTAGATAAGTTCTTGGAGGATAGGTCCATCAACAGCGATTAGCCAACATGGTCAGGGATGCAACCTCATGATCTGGGTGTCCATAAATCTCTGAGTGCTGCAAGCTGGATGAGAAGGGATGGATCACTCTATAATGACCTGTTCGTTCCTTTTGAAGCAGTGGGCTCTGCCATTGTCAGAGACAGGATGCTGGTCTAGATGGATCATTGATCTGACCCAGCATGACTGTTCCTATGTTCTTATGAAGTGGGGAAAGCCAACGGGATGGAATGTACACCACTCGCACACCAGGCCAGGGCAGAAAAAGTTAATGATCCATCCTGAAGACAAGGACTTAGATCAGGCCATTTCCAACCACTGGCCTAAAGTGCCAGACTTCGGCTGTAGTTAACCATCAGGAGGGGAAAAGATATAACAAGGAGGCCTTGAAGTCTGCTCTCTCAATCTGTGGAAAATGTATGCATAGGGGGAGCCAGCTTTACTGTCTTGGAGACAAAACCTGAGAGACAACACCTTCCCTGTGGAATAGACTGCCCAGTCAACAGGCCCTCTGGACACACAGGGAGTGAGAAAGACTGACCTGAGGAAAGGGAAGGCCTAGGTGATTATTTCCTTCTGGATCGGCTCTGGCAGTGGTACCCTGTCATTTTGCTGTTCTGGAGCAGAGGCACTTTATTCCAACAGATCCCAAAGGTACATCTGTCTCTTCAGCCCCAGCCATCGCCAGCTGGCACTTGCCTGACATAGCGTGCAGAAGGCGTTGGAGCTCTAGTGGGACAGAAGGGGTGGCTGTCATTTCAAGGTGCTGGGAAGGCAGTGAATCTGTTCTAAGAGGCACTGGGATGGTGGCTGCAGCAGCGTGGGCATGTAGATTAGCCTGACATGGACAGTCCTTATCTTGTGTGGAAAGGTTGCGGAGGGACAATCGTAAGGTGGAGGGTGACTCTCACCCTGAATACAGGGGTCTTCTCATGACAGCCACTGTTTCTTTGTGATAGGTCAGCAAGGAGATGGATTACTTCACTCTGGAAGTCTCTTAAGGGTAGAATAGGATTCTTGCTCCTTGTGTATATGTTATGGTTGATGATGGTTCCTTATTGTGGGGCAACCCCTAATGAATCCCCCCTTTGATGATGGAGGACCTCAGATACAAGATATTTGTCCCCCCATGTATCCTCATGCAGCTGGATTTGGCGGTTGGGAGGAGTGGGTTATAGGGGAAGCAGGGGTGCTTTGTGCCTCCACGGGAAAGCTGAGTGGTAGGGATAGTGCCAGCCTCCAGGATTGGCTACCTGTGACCAAGACTGTCTATTGTAATTTTGAAGCCTATGGAGGAGAATTTCTTTAGCCTCCACACAAGCTCACTGCACCAAGCTCAGCTACCATGGATCTGGGTGAGGAGGGGAGGTTTTAGACTGGGAAAACCTGCCAGAATACCTTAGTAGGACATGTCCTCAAGAGCCTATTATAGCCTCAGTCAGATGGGACTAAAGACAAGGGGCAATAATTCCCCCCCACACACACCCCTTGGCTAGTAAAGAGTAGTGCAATCCAATTTTATCTGACAAAACTGAAAAGGAAAGAACTTTTACCCACTAAAATACGTTATCAAATTTAATGCACTTTTCCAAAAACAAATCTTGCTCTGTTTACTTTCCAAATTTATTTTGAATTATTCATTTTCTTTGAATAAGAGAGAGCAATGTAAACTCTGCAATGTTAGAGGGAAAAGTCCAGCCTTTTGTAAAGGCCCTTTTTTCTAGCATCTTTTGGCATGCTTCCCTGGGTTTTAGATTACTCTGTATGGTGAAGCATTACGGAATAAGATAACACTGTTATCAAGGCACTAAAGAAAGGCTGAGTTCTAAAGAAATTGAGCCAGAATTTCTTTTCAAGGACAGCAGTTAGTGTATTTGAATAAGAACCAAATTCAACAAGGGAATAACTAATACGATTGATTTTAAGAAGCAAAAATAACATTTTGCTGTATTATGAATGTTAAGCTTGAATACAAAAACGCAAAATGAAGTACATGTGTGGTTTTCAGTCCCTATCTCAGCCCTAAGAGAAAAGAACATGCCATAGAAATGTCACTAGTTTATACTTCCTACACACTGCAAACTCACTTTACAAGTAAGCAAACAGGCAAACAAATCAACAGGATTTTATTTTTTAAAGGCTACTACTGTATCACAAAATATATTTGATCCATTTATTCTGACCACAGGCAGCTTCATGTTATAATGTTTCACATTACAGTATTTAAGTTCATGGAATATGTTTTGTAAAAGTAATAAAGACTTTGTAACTACTGTGCTCTTGCTACTGTGTTAGGCCCTCCTCTTGCAAGAAATGGTCAGGCTTGATTCTGACAATTATCTGGCTGCAGATCAGCAAAATAAAAAAAAGTATTCACAAGCCTATTATCTACATCTAATTAAAAGAATTGTTTATACTACGCTCCCCCCGCCCCAATTATTGTTCATGTACAAGAGTTTCTGAAACCTATTTCATGAAGAAAGTAATACTACAGAAACATGTTTAGAAGGAAATCAGACTATTTAAGGAATACTATAAATTTTGTGTATGTCAACCGTTGGCTAAAGCACTGACCTAAGCTATTCATTCCCTTCAAGACACATTGTTTAAACTTGTGTATCTCCACAGGCTAAGGGCTCTTAGTAAAACCATGTGCCTGATCAATATTCCTACTAGAAAGGCCAATTGCAGCCCTGGCACAAACTGGTGAAACCCTGAGTGAGCTCTGTGAGAGGTGCATCCTCGTACATCAGAGTCTATGTTTGTCCAGTGTTTCCTACCCCGGTATATTTCATGATCTCCATCTTAAGGTTATTAAAACAGGATGCTGTCCAACCGGGGGAAAACTTGGTTCTCTTCGATACATGGTAGCGAAAGCTGTCGTGCAACATGTGTTTCTCATTTTACACTTATCACTCATTCTTAAAAATAGTAATACATACCATCTGTCACACAACAGCCATTCATAATTAATGAGATCGGGGCTGATTTTGACTGTGAAAAGCCATTTAACATGAGTATCAGTGTGTGTATGATGAAGTGTTGTAAGCAATTCCTGGGAGCTTTTCCTTCCATACATTATATCATGACAATCAACTGTCTTCTCTCATGTACATACTGTTGTAGAAGCCTGGTTTATAGAGTCATCACAGACAGCATGCTTAACTTAGGTCAGTATCATCCAAGACAAAATTAATATCATCTGGCCCCTTTTTCCATCAGACTGCTAAGAACAAGTGAACCCTGCTAGATGTTTGCGGCACTGTGTGGAGTGGCTGACTGGAGGTCAAGAAAGATGCCCAAATGCAGAAATACACCACACCAGCAGTATTTTCCTCTCCCCTCTTAGTATAAAGTAACACACTGACATGGTTGCTGGTGTTTTCTGAACCTGCTTCTGCTAACTCCATCAACTGTGAATTGTGCCACTTGGGGGAAAGGGGCGGAGAGAGCAACCAACCTGTAGAAAAACTTACACTCTCTCTGTATTGGAAGGGTATTCGTGTTTATTTTAAAGCATTTTTTTTTTGCAGATTTATAAGTATTTAAGTTCTCAAAGTTGTGCAAAATTATGGGTTTTAAGCATTTTTTAAAATCAATTTAAATTTTCACAGTTGTGGGATATTATGGGGGTTACACAATGGGGTTGGGGGAAATAAATATTTAATAATGGTAGATGTAGAGATTCTGAAAAGTTGAAGCTTTATAACAGTTAAAATACACAAATATCCTAATACCAAACTCTAATAAGTTCTCAAGAAGCTCGTTTCTTACTTTACCTATCTGTACATTTCGATTACCATCGATGGATATATTTTTTCATTGATTTCTGTGTGTACAGTGAAATTGATGTTTACTGACATTTACCAATAAAAAACTAATCCTTCCAAGCCTAAATATAATTTTACAGTTAGAGAACAACTCAGCCACACAGATTTCCCTCTCTCAAGTGAGGTTAGAATGTTGAAGCTATTTATCTTCCGTTTGAACATTCTGGGACAAATTCAGCAAAAACAGTCTTCAAGATCAACTGTTCGTTTTTTCTAGGCAGGTTCCCCATCACCTCTTCCCCCGAGGGACAGATTGTCAGCTCTATGCCCACAATTGTCATGAGCATTATAAATATTCCTTTTTCCCCCGTTTCCTCCCAGTTTTATTGCAGAGACATGGAATCCTCTTTTAGGCCCCTTCTCAAGACAGCATCCCTATTTAAGAGAGAACTTAAAAACATGCTTAAGTCTCACTGAAGTTAATAGGTTTTAACCATATGCTTAAGTGCGATACTGAACAGGGATTGACAGACATGGGCTTGAGTGCTTTCCTGAATTGGGGCCTTACACAGTAGTATAGATGGCTTAAGTCTCTCCAGTTTGTTCTCTAACACTAAGGGACTGATTTTCAGTAGAACTCAGCTCCCGTTTGGGCACCAGATTTTCAAAAGTGCTCAGCACCCAACAGCTCCCATTGTTCTCAATATTAGCCATTGTTTTTACAGCTACTGATGCTGCAGGAGCTTTGGAGCTCATATGGGTCTTGGTGTGGGCTGTGATTATGGAATACACCTAATTGGAATACACCGTTGCATCTACTCAAAGAACAAAACTTTGCTTCTGGCCAAATTAAAAAAAAAAAAAGTCCCCCCCCCTCTTCTGAAAATCAAGATTACTGCAACGTTTAGCTTTGGGAGCGCTCTTGCTAACATTCCACCCAGCCTGTGTGATCTCTCCATTATCCATGATTCTCACGAACCTTAAGCTCATAATACAGAAGTACTTCCAGAATATGTAAAGCATTCCCTGATCATGCCCTACCTCTTCCACCAAACCATTTCTTAATTTTCAGAATGGAGACAGGTAAGTAGTGGCGTCCCCCAGGGATCTGTACTAGGCCCAGTCCTATTTAACATATTCATAAACAATCTGGAAAAAGGGGTAAACAGTGAGATGGCTAAATTTGCAGATGATACAAAACTACTCAAGATAGTTAAGTCCCAGGCAGACTGCAAAGAGCTACAAAAGGATCTCACAAAACTGGGTGACTGGGCAACAAAATGGCAGATGAAATTTAATGTTGATAAATGCCAAGTAATGCACATTGGAAAACATAATCCTAAGTATACATATACAATGATGGGGACTAAATTACCTGTTACCACTTAAGAAAGAGATCTTGGAGTCATTGTGGATAGTTCTCTGAAATCATCCACTCAATGTGCAGTGGCAGTCAAAAAAGTGAACAGAAGGTTGGGAATCATCAAGAAAGGGATAGATAATAAGACAGAAAATATCATATTGCCTCTATATAAATCCATGGCACGCCCACACCTTGAATACTGCATGCAGATGTGGTCACCCCATCTCAAAAAAGATGTATTGGAATTGGAAAAGGTTCAGAAAAGGACAACAAAAATGATTAGGGGTATAGAACGGCTTCTGTATGAGAAGAGATTAATAAGACTGGGACTTTTCAGCTTAGAAAAGAGACGACTAAGGGGGATATGATAGAAGTCTATAAAATCATGAGTGGTATAGAGAAAGTAAATAAGGAAGTGCTGTTTACTCCTTCTCATAATACAAGAACAAGGGGCCACCAAATGAAATGAATAGGTAGCAGGTTTAAAACAAACACAAGAAAGTATTTTTTCAAACAACGCACTGTCAACCTCTGGAACTCATTGCAAGAGGGTGTTGTGAAGGCCAATACTATAACAGGGTTCAAAAGGGAGCTAAATAGATTCATGAAAGATAGGTCCATCAATGGCTAGGTGTCCCTAGCCTCTGTTTGCCAGAAGCTGGGATTGGGTGATAGGGGATGGATCACTTGATGATAACCTGTCTGTTCATTCCCTTTGGGGCACCTGCCATTGGCCACTGTCAGAGGACAGGATATTGGGCTTGATGGACCTTTGGTCTGACCCACTATGGCTGTTCTTACGTTCTTAGCTTGGAAATGCACCTGACCCAAAACCTTGACCACCTCTGAATGGTGAGGATGTGCAGATCAAAGTCTGGTCTATGATTGGTCTAAGATCGATCAATCTCTATAAATCAGGAAGTTAGTTTAAAGTGCTGGTGATAGTCTGACAAGTGATTCTGTTAAAAAAATTAAAAAGCAGTGGTTGGGTTTATACTCCTTCTCCATGACTCTTCCATAAAAAATCGGTTCACTTTAAAAGCCATAAGATTTTTTTTCTAAGTGCTAATACATGTCCAACAAGCCGTGTTCTTACTGCCCTTGACACATCACCACTGTGCAATAAAAGCTCTACAATCAGAGATCAGCTGACAGGCTCATGGAGATCCCAGCTCTCTTTCCCAGATTTCTTTTCTGACGTTTGCAATGGGAGGACCAGAAGGCAGCTAGGTGTGGGATGTTTGCTCAGCACACACTCCTTAAGTACAGCTGTACCCACAATGAGAGAATGCTGCCGTGTCCTTACTGCCATGAAGCATGTGTAACTCATTTGAGGTGGTGTTGCCATTTCTGCAGCTAACCAACAGGGGCATTTAAGAGAACACACGGGGAGGAAGGATGGTCCAGAGTCTAGGGCACTATCTTGGGATTTGGGAGATCTAAGTTCAAATCCCTTACCGCCACAGACTTCCTGTATGACTTGGGGCACATCAGTTGGCCTCTCTGTGCCTCAGTTTCCCATCTGTTAAAGGGGGATAATAGGACTTCCTACCTGAAAGGAGTGTTATGAGGATAAATAGATATGAGATGCTCAAATATTACAATAAGGGGAACCAAGTAAGTACCTTAGATAGAGAATAAAGACTTACCTTCCCTGAAAGAGATTGCCCCAGTCACCTCTCCTCTATGAGACCTACTGGGCTCCTTGGTTGGGCAATGCTTAGTGCAGATTGATACACATCAGAAAGAAATTAAAAAAACACATGGCTTTGAGCTGCTTAAATGGGCCTTTGTTAGGAGCACACTGAAAATTACAGGGGGAGCTGGTAGCAACCCTAATATTTAGGTTGCGTATCAACCCATTACAACAGATCTTTTCAATCTTTCTTTTTTGAGAAGCTCTAACACCTCCATTGCTTTCAGCAGGCCTCTGACATGTGTGCATAAATTATGCCCACTAACACCTACTAAAAAGGCTTAGTTCCTTTAAATTGGGCCTTCAAGTTTAAAACCAAACCTAGGAAGGAAAAATACCCTTTCTTATTTGTGAATCTGTTTCCCAGAGTATCATTCAATATTTCGTTTTAAATTTCAATCTCCTAAGTTTTTTGATTCATCTAAAATATTTATTCTTCCTGAACACCAGCATCAGTTTTTATTTCATTCTTGAAAACTGTGTGCACGCCTATGCTGGTCTCTAAACCTGCAGGCTAAGAGACTGCTGATTTGCAAAATCCACATAGTATTAGATTATTTCAATTAAGGGCACATTTCTGTTAGCACTTGTAAATGTGCACTCTCCCCACCAATAATACAGTGAAAGGAGATTGGTGGGGTAAGTAATGCATCCTTTGTTTCTGACTCCGAGGAAGAAAAAGAACTAACAAGGGAATCTGGGAATTCCAATGAATACAAAACTGATTTTTGTGTTTTGTTTTGATTTCGTTTGTTTGTTTGGCTGCAATGCCTATGAAATTGTATGCCTTGGAAGAAAGGCAGTTTGTCAGCAGGATACAAAGTAAAGATTCTTTGCTCAGAATAAGAAATAACCATAATGGGTGGTTAGGTTAGTATTTTTATGGTCCCCAGCCTACGCACGCAAATCATTCATTGAACTAAGTAGAACACGGGAAGCTTTGCTTTAGCAGGGATGCTTTCATTACCAAACCAGAGTGTACACAACCATGTTTAACCCCTGAGGAACACTTGTTATTTTCTCTTGGGGGATGTGGGGAGAGCATGGAGGGATGGCCTGCCCCCTGGGAAGGAAATAACCCAGAGGGATGGAATCTGAAGGAACCACAGGACCATTTATGTAATAAAAACTGGCACCCAGCAATGCATTGCTGTGAGAGCTTGAAAACATTGTTTCTCAGCTGTCAGTGGTTAAGAACTGCAGAAAGGAAACCCTCACAAAGAAAGGCAAGGGAGGTGAGGATACAGGATTCAAAAATCGTATGGCACTGAAAAATAATTAAGACCAGTATTCTTGGGAGAAGTGGTTTCATTAAATTGTTTTCAGGTTGCAATTTTCTCTCATCTTCTCCCTCCCCTCAGCAATCTTAAAGCAATAAAAATATCAGATTGCTTTCTAGTGCTTGGATTCTCTTAAAACTGTCATTATTCAATTATCTGTCTATTCACTGGCCCTAAGGTCCAGTGGAGCAGATATTGTGAGCTTTCATTTAATGTTTTTAAACGCACTTCTGTCCACTTGTGATACAATAAAACTTTATTGAATTCTGTTCCCACATCACACTTAACATCCTTCACATTTATTGATATGTAAGCCAACCCACTCTTCTGTCAGCAATAAAAAGACTATTTCTAGCAAAGAAATTACCCTTTTTTCATCAATACCACAACAGGGAAATGTGAATTCAACATCTATGATTTTTTTAAACCAGTCTTTAACAAAGAGATGACTGATAGTTAAATGTTGCCTCCCCCCCACCCCCCCATCACCTTGTCAGCATTTAAAAATATAGGGGACTATTCTAAGCATGAGAGAGAATTGGTCACCTGTTGATATTGACTAGCCCTGCTTAGCCAGAGGGGAGAGAAGTCAGGACAATCTATCCCTCGTTAGAAGCCAGATCCATTTTTTTTCTTAAAACAAATAATTCCCAGAGTGAGTGAAGCTGGCGGAAAGGAGGACTCGGGATATATAATACAGCAGCCATTTTCAAAAGAGAACATGGGCTGGTAAAGTCTTAAGAGTCTACATTTTTCAGAAAGAAATGGAGAGGGTTTCAGTGGACAATGCACTGTCACCAGCAAGTCTTCCCGCAACTGATGGAAGTTATGGAAATTTGGAGAAACGGAAGAAAAAACAAAACCAATGCAAGGCAGGACGGGGGAACCAACAGGGAGTTTAAAATATTCCATATGTTTTTCTTTGAGGGAACAGGCACAACAGTGTTCTATTGAGCATCAGTGCTCAAGGTCAGCTATAGCATCACACTACAGACAATTCCCAAATGCTGTTCTACTGGAACATATACTCAACTTTCCTTTGCTGTTCAGCGAATATTTCCATTAATGCTATGGAAACATATATAGCCCATGATTTGAAACCTTACGGAGTAAACCAACAACTTAGACCTAGCAGGCTGAGATTACATTCTAATGGAACGTGTGATGAAACATTAATGCCTTAATTACAAAAGCTGATGCACTTCTTTAGGAGAATAGCACATTGCAAAGCTTAGTTCAAAAAGGTAACAGGGCACTAGGTTTCCGGCATTAGTAATAGTCTGAATCCAAGCGGTTCCTGAGAATAGCCCCACTATGCCATGGAAAATCTGCAATGGAGGCAGGAAATTACCCAAAAACCATAGTCCATTTTACCTCGGCAAATAGACAAGAAGGAATTCAGGTTTACTCAGTGGTGCTGTGTAAGCCACTTTTAACTTGTAAGGCACTCAAAAGACAGCTTAAACCTCACCGTCTAGACTAAACCCAAAGCAGGAGCGACTAGGTAGGTCTTGTTGGAAGAAACTGGAGAATAGCCATGGGTAGAGATAACTTCTGTGTTTGATTGGCCAAAAGATGGCAACCATCACTGCACACAGTGTGTTGGCACTAATATGGTCTAAAGTAACAAATGCAAGGAAGGGCTTGTCTAGACTACCGTCCGGATTGACGGGCAGTGATCGATCCAGCGGGGGTCGACTTGTCGTGGCTAATATAGACAGAATAAATCAATCGCCGATTGCTCTAGCATCGACTCCGGTACTCCACTTCAATGAGAAGCACAAGGGGAATCGACAGAAGAGCATCTCCCGTCGACACAGCACAGTGAAGACACCCATGATGAGTAGATCTAAATACGGCGACTTCAGCTACGTTATTCACGTAGCTGAAGTTGCATAACTTGGATCATTCCTCCCCACCCCATAGTGTAGACCAGCACGAAGAGAGAGGTCTCACTCAGCCATTCATTTATCACTTACCCCAGCCGATGAGTGCTGCAAACTGTACGTGCACAGCAACAGAGGGTCCTGTGGCACCTTTAAGACTAACAGACGTATTGAAGCATGAGCTTTCGTGGGTGAATGCCCACTTCGTCAGACGCATGTAATGGAAATTTCCAGAGGCAGGTATAAATATGCAGGCAAGAATCTCCATACTGATTCTTGCCTGCATATTTATACCTGCCTCTGGAAATTTCCATTACATGCGTCTGACGAAGAGGGCATTCACCCACGAAAGCTCATGCTCCAATACGTCTGTTAGTCTTAAAGGTGCCATAGGACCCTCTGTTGCTTTTTTTACAGATCCAGACTAACACGGCTACCCCTCTGATACTTGCATGTGCACAGCATGCCCTACTGATGGCTGTGGCTGCAGAATTGGCCTCACTGCATCTCCACAGCTGAGTCCCTCCTCAAAGGTGACCCAGATGGTGCTCTCACATGAAGAGAATGGGTGGTCAGATGACTGGCCTGTTTGTCTTCTCAGAGGATAAACCCCTCCCCCATACACCACTACAAGTCTGCAAATGAGACTGCTAGTAAATGGTGTGACAGCTTCACAGTCAGCAAGAAAGCCATGTGGTAGATAATCAGGTAAATAAAGTGTTATCCCTATTTCAGAGGAAACAGACACTGCAAAACTCACATTGACTTCCCTAGGGGCAGTGCAGCTCAGTGGATTAAGCACAAGTTCTGGGGTTCAATCCTGGTCCCATTAAAGTCGAAGGCGGTTTTGTCATTGACATCAATGAGGTAAGATTTCACTCCTGGATTGTAATGTTGCTCTTGACACTCTCTTGCGACTTTCACTGTGAAAGCCACAGGGTGATTGTTCCCTGCCTCATGCGATGGGGATGTTGTGGGACATAACTAAATAGTGTTTGCAAACTACTACAGAAGTGTAACACGTTACCAACGCCAGACACAGGCAAGAACAGAATCGAGAAATTCTGGTGTGAAAGCCCTATGCTCAGTTCACTAGACCCTGTTGCCTTTGGAGGGACAGGGACACATGGACACGGACCCTCCCGCACAACGTGCCAGGTCCTTCGCTGGGGTATGGCAGTGTAGCTCTCTGTAATTAATGGAGCTATATACCAGCTGAGGATCTGGCCCAAAATGTTAATCATAAATGCTGCAATTTTGCAAATCAGAACTAGGAAAAGTCAGAATTCACCACAATGATTATCTCCGCCTCCAGCAGTATGTAAAGATTACTCCAGTAGGTATTAAAAAACCCACAGCCATACAAACACCGTAACCTGATTTTAAAGGCATCATTTTTCACATTTGGATCATTAAAAACATTCAGTCCCTACTGTACATTTGGTACAGAACAGCCTGCCGCAAGAGTTATTTTACATCTTGCACATAAGACCGATTAGCACCTCAGGGCATAATATTCACATATTACCTTTCTAACAATGCACCACTATTCTTCTTTGTTTTCTATGCAACAAAGGCTATTGGTAATGACTAGTTCTTTACCAGAATGATCTCAGGAGGAAATAATACATGCCATGTAAATTGCAAATCATAAGAAATACGACTTATGGTAAGTACAACCTCTTCACCCCCACTCCCCCCACACACGCCTTTTTTTTTTTTTTTTTTTTGGCAATGAAATGAAACACGGCCTTGCTAGTAGGTCACCTGCAAACTAGTAATTTTGTATAAAGCTCTATGGGCACATCCAAAGCACATGGATGTCAATCTTTTCATTGCCTTCAATGGGTTTTGAATCAGCCCCAATGTAAGACATCAGTTGTTGCATCTAGAAGCTTCATGGTTTTTGTTTTTAATACTGAGACATGGACATAGTCCTAATGTTGAGCCCTGTTTCCCCCAACTGACTGAGACAGACTAAGGGTCCCTTGGCAGAGTACGTCACTTTTGTTCAGGGACAAGGGCAGTGAGTGCTTTTGTTTTAATTGCATCCCTCACTTTTCAGTTCCCAGCCATCTATCGACAGCCACATCACCTTTCAACCCTTTCAGTCCCCAGGGCCGATGGGCAGCCAGCTCCTCGGTGAAAGGTGCGTACAGTTTGAGGGACTGGAAGCATGAGCAAGGAAGCTCATAACTTTCCCTGAGGAGATCATGTTTGTCACTTCCAAGACACATTCCTTCAGCTGTGGCTTGACATCCAAGCACGAGCCTATTTGTTTATGATCCCAGCTATCTTCTTCCACGGGTCAACTGCTGTACTCCAGAAGAATGAAGTGTTTTCTGGCTGGCTCTCACTACTCGATCCCACACATATTAAACTAATTAGGGAAGACCAGGGGTGATTTTAGTTTTGCCTAAATTGTTCCCTGAGGTGCACAATTTGAGAGCTTTAAGAAATCCAGGATAAGAAACCGAGAAATGATTTAGTTTTGCATGACTTGATTCTTTACTATTGCTAACCAAATATTTATATTCCTCTTTGCAATATACAATTTTTTTGATAGCAGAATTGTAAATGAGTCCTGCTGCTATGAAAAGCAAATTCTGAGGCATGCTTTACTTTTTGGTAATGCTGATTTTGCGCTATTAAAAATATAATACAACAACCACAGATGAAAGTTTTTCTAAACCTAGAAAAAAAGTAAGGCTTACAGGGCCTGCATGTAAGTTCCCTTAATCAATTCACAAACTTACAGTTTCATAATTCCTACCATCAACATTATGCTCTCATCAATTAGCTTCCTATTTGCTTGTCCCTGCAAGGAGATGTAATATGGGACTTAAAAGGTAACGATAAAATGGCACTAATTAAAATAACACAGATCAGTCTAAAAAACTTTGATATACAAATTACAATCAGAAAACTGTATAGTGAGCAATAAAAAAAACCCACCCTAATTAATAGTAGTGTTTCATTTAACAGGAGCATCCATCACACAATGAGTGAGATTTTCAAACCCTCATCAACTGAATCTGGTGTGGTGTATACACTTTTGCCAATTTTGCCATTGAGTGGTGGTTTGTTTTTTCCCCCCATGGGTTCAAGGCCTAATCTGCAAGCAAAATGAGATCTCTATCAATGAGAAGTGAAAATATATTACTATACGTACTGTAAGGAACACATTCATACTGCACTTCCAGGTATTTGTACGTTCCCGGGCAAGGGTCTGGAAACACATCAGGGCCTGCTACCACGGCGCACTGTGTACGATTACTGCATCTGAAAGGCAAAGACAATGACAATCAAAATACAGATGGAGAAGATGTTGGGTAAAATGTTCATAACAGTCCAAGTTACTTAGGCATCTAAGTCCCATTTTCAAAAGTGATTTCCCTGCCTCAGTCTCATTGACTTTCAATGGAGCGTAGGAATACATCACTTTTGAAAATGGGGCATAGGCTCTTATGTCACTCAAGTGCTTTTTTACCCATTATTTATCATTTTAGTTCCATCTAACCTACTGAGAGCTAATAATTTTAAATTGTTTGGGATTTCTTTTTTTAAGCTTTGACTTCCTTTTTATTGTTTTTTTGTATGACAGTTATACAAGTAAACGTCTGAAGTGTATCCATTCAGTGTACCCCGTACATCAACAGCAAATGTAAAGCATGTAGCATGCAGCTGAAATATCCACTGAGGTTCTGATCCTACAAGGGGATCTACAC
This sequence comes from Malaclemys terrapin pileata, assembly GCF_027887155.1. Taxonomy (NCBI): domain Eukaryota; kingdom Metazoa; phylum Chordata; order Testudines; family Emydidae; genus Malaclemys; species Malaclemys terrapin. The sequence continues at coordinate 139,168,717 of NC_071509.1, forward strand.
AATCAGACTCTCGTACCTGTAGGGGCTCCCATTGAAGTCAATGAGATTATTCATAAGAATATGAGCCTTGACAGATTAATTTATTTAGGCCCTAATCCTGCAGACACTTTTGCACGTCTTTTAGTGATTGCGGGATCAGGGCCTTACATTATACTAAATGGTCACAGATACGTCACTATAGAGACACTTGTTCAAAAGACAAGAGACCTAATTCCACAACCCTTTCAAGGATGACTAGCAAAGTCACACAACTGGGCCCAACATTTGGAACTAGATTATCCATAGTCAGTAAGACAATAATCAATCTTTAAAATCTAAACAAACAAAGCACTGCATTGACTGTGTCAGTGACTTGATTATAAATTATTGTACCCATTAATTGAAAAATGCTGACACAATTTACACCCAACATTTTGTGGCTTTTCTTTGCTTGTAAATGTTTTAATGTTGTTTTTATTTCATTGGAAACAGGACTTGTATTTTTTAAAAACACTCTCTGTCAATGTTTGAAATCCAAACTCAACTGCATTTTGCTAAAATGAATGGGAACAGAAATCTAATGTAACTTTAAGTTGCACTGTTCAAGACAAAGTGCAAAGAGTAAATCAACATATATCCGATTTAGTATTAGTTGTAACTAAACACAAATATTTTTAAATGAACAAGAATCTGATATTCATATCAACCGTGTCCCTTTAAATAGCGTTTATAGAATAATGACATATAATTCAAAAAGGTGACTGGAAACAGTGACAAACAGGAAAGAAACAATCAATCCTCAAGTAAACTGTCTAAAGAACAGAGCTGTTCTGCTTTAATGCCTAAAGAATGGTATTTTACACCCAAATGCACACAGTACATTTACATTTGTCATACAGAGCTGCAATGCACGTGACTCAGATATTACATATTTCCAAAAATAAGCTTGCTCTCACTGGAGAGCCGATTCTACAGACACATTGAGGCAAGAGCTACCTTACTCAGGCAAATAGTCTCTTTGATGTTAGCAGGGCTAATCACGTAAGTGAAGTTATTTGCATGTATAAATGGTTGCAGTATTGAGTCCAGAGATACGGCCTCCGTTTGACTCCCCTTAGTGTTACTGAAAAATGTGTATGTGCATCCAAAGTTCAAAGTATACATTTGCACTGGGTATGTTCCTAAAGGAGCTATTGGAATATTTGATTAATGTGTTTGGGATACAGACTAATTTAGCAAACAGTGGTTCTAAACAGAATATTCCTGAAGTGTTTGTTCAGGGGGAAAAATGACAATATACTCCTTCGTTTTCATCCCTTTCCATACTGGATATAGAATTCCTCGGGGATAGAGCATTGCAGTTACTTTCACTAAAATGCTTCTTCCTCTGATATGACATTGGACCTCTGACCCCACCTTTCTATTGGCAGAAGCACCAGCATCCAGAGTAGAACTCATTTAGCTCTGAGTGGAAATGTTTTGCGTTTACCTGAGGCTACAGTTTGTCAGCCTTAATGAGGATTTTATTTTAGCCCATAAATTAAAACTGATTCATTAGTGAGTGCCTTAAGCTCAATATTAAAAAAAAAATTACAGAAAGATTAATAAAACCTGATACCCTACTCATCAGGCAATTTAGCGGGATAACAGATAATCCAGAGGGCTGGAATGTTCTAACGTTTGCCTATTGAGATTAATGCCAGCCGATGGTTGTCACAGACAAGAGACTACTTTTATCATATAAATGGAGGAATAAATGTATTAACTTGAGGGCTAATTTTGTTGTCCTCACCCTTGCTACTGCAAGACAGGTGGCTTGGCAAGGATATACAGATAGTTAGGACAGTGTGTGCAGGCAGGCTTCCAAGCAGAGTCTTTGAACATAATCCAAAATTTCACTTCCAACAAAAAGCTTTTATTGAGCTCAATGTGCCTTTCAAAATGCAATAGTGTTGGGCTAATCCATAGCGTCTATGGCTTCATGGACAGTCCCCGTCATGTTACATAGAAGAACAATAATGCATGTAAAAGGTATGCTTCAAAATCATGAGTCAGGCTCAAAAAAAATCAGGAGGTTGGCTTCAAAATCATGAAATGTAAATAAATAAATAAAGTGCGAGTTCTTTTTATTTACTTTCTGATTTCTATAGCCTTGCGGGATGCACTCGCTTCATATTTTCAAGTTTTCTCTGCAACCATGCCAGCGAGAAATTTGCTTTTGTTTTGTTTTATAAGTGAAAGCACAGCTTCTCATGTTAGCAAATGAACCAAGGTGCTGGTGCTTTTAAAAAAAAAAAAAAAAACACCATCAACACCCTCGCCCCCAATACTGTGGGAATCGCAATAAAATCGCAAGAGTTGGGAATCCTGGGCACAGCAATTTTCCAAACACACATTCTCAGCATAGGTCCTGAATTCAAATGCGAATCTTTCACTCTCTTCCAGCACAGTGTGCAATCTGGGACACCACCAAACAGACAAAAAGGATCAAGCATTAAGGGAGGGAGGGGTGTGACAGTAGCTTATAAATTACCAGCAATAACTATTAGTTAGTTCCCAAAGTGTAAAGGTTGGTTGGTTGGTCATCCACCAGATTAAGAACATAAAATAGCCATACTGGGTCAGACCAATTGTCCATCATCAATGTCAGATGCTTGAAAGGGAATAAACCGAATAGGTAATCATCAAGTGACCTATCCCCCTATCACCCATTCCCAGCTTCTGGCAAACAGAGGCTAGGGGCACTTCAGAGTATGGGGTTGCATCCTTGCCCATCCTAGCTAATAACCATTGATGGACCTATCCTCCATGAACTTATCTAGTTCTTTTTTGAACCCTGTTATAGTCTTGGCCTTCATAATGTCCCCTGGCAAGGAGTTCCACAGATTGATTGTGCACTGTGTGAAGAAGTACTTCCTTTTGTTTGTTTTAAACCTTCTGCCTATTGATATAGTATTGTATAGTTGGGATTATGTTTTCCAATGTGCGTTACTTTGCATTTATCAACATTTGAGTTTCATCTGCCACTTTGTTCCTCAGTCACCCAGTTTTGTGAGATCCTTTTGTAAATCTTTGCAGTCTGCTTTAGACTTAACTATCTTGAGTAGTTTTGTATCATCTGCAAATTTTGCCACCTCACTGTTTATCCCCTTTTTCAGATCATTTATGAATATGTTGAACAGTACTTGTCCCAGTACAGGCCCCAAGGGGACACCACTATTTACCTCTCTCCATTCTGAAAACTGACCATTTATTTCTACCCTTTGTTTCCTATCTTTTAACCAGTTACTGATCCAGGAGAGAACCTTCCCTCTTATCCCATGAGAGCTTACTTTGCTTAAGAGCCTTTGGTGAGGGATCTCATCAAAAGCTTTCTGAGAATCTAATTACATTATATCCACTGGATCCCCCTTGTCTACATGCTTGTTGACCCCCTCAAAGAATTCTCGTAGATTGGTGAGACATGATTTCCCTTTACAAAAACCATGTTGATTCTTCCCCAACAAATTGTGTTAATCTATGTGTCTGATAATTCTGTTCTTTGCTGTAGTTTCAACCAATTTGCCTGGTACTGAAGTTAGGCTTACCAGCCATTAAAAAATTGATGGCACATTAGCTATCCTCCAAGCATTTGGTACATACGCTGATTTAAATGATAGGTGACATGCCACAGTTAGCAATTCTGCAATTTCACATTTGAGTTCCTTAAGAACTCTCGGGTGATACCATCTGGTCCTGGTGACTTATTACTGTTTAATTTTTCAATTTGTTCCAAAATCTCCTCAAATGACACCTCAATCTGGGACAGTTCCTCAGATTTGCCACCTACAAAGAATGTCTCAGGTTTGGGAGTCTCCCTCGGATCCTCAGCCTCACTGACTGATATAAAGAATTCATTTAGTTTCTCTGCAATGGCCTTGTCTTCCTTGAGTGCTCCTTTAGCATCTAAATCATCCAGTGCCCCCCTCCCCCGGTTGTTTAGCAGGTTTCATGCTTCTGATGTGCTTACTTTTTTTTTTTTTTTTTTTTTTTGCAGTTACTTTTTGAGTCTTTGATTAGCTGGTCTTCAAATTCTTTTTTGGCCTTCCTAATTATATTTTTACACTTCACTTGCCAGAGTTTATGCTCCTTTCTATTTTCTTCAATAGGATTTAACTTAGACTTTCTAAAGGATGCCTTTTTGCCTCTAACCGCTTTTTTACTTTGTGGTTTAGCCACGGTGGCACTTTTTTGGTTCTCTTACTGTTTTTGTTTTTTTTTTTTAATTTGAGGGATATATTTAAATTGAGCCTCTATTATGGTGTCTTTAAAAAGTTTCCATGCAGCTTGCAGGGATTTCACTTTTTGGCCTTTTAATTTCTCTTTAACTAACTTCCTCATTTTTGTGTAGTCCCCCTTTCTGAAATTAAATGCTACAACGGTGGATTTATTTGGTGTCCCCCTCCTCCCTCCACAGGGATGTGAAATTTTATTATGTTATGGTCACTATCACCAAGCAAGTGAGCTATATTCATTTCTTGGACCAGGTCCTGTGCTCCACTTATGACTAAATCAAGAATTGCCTCTCCTCTTGTGGGTTCCAGGACTAGCTGCTCCAAGAAGCATTCATTTAAAGTATCCAGAAACTTTATCTCTGCATTCCATCCTGAGGTGACATGTATCCAATCAATATGGGGATAGTTGAAATCCCCCATTATTATTGATTTTTTAAAATTTTTATAGCCTCTCTAATCTCTTGAGCATTTCTTACATCCTGGTAAGGTGGTCGGTAATATATCCCTACTGCTATGTTCTTCTTATTAAATCATGGAATTACTATCCATAGAGATTCTGTGGTAAAGTTTGGTTCATTTAAGAGTTTTACTTCATTTGACTCAACACTTTCTTTCACATATAGTGCGATTCCCCCACCAGCACGACCTGTTCTGTCCTTCCAATATATTTTATACCCTGGTATTACAGAACGACCCAGTGGCGGAGAAAGGAATGGAACTCCGGTCATTGAGTTTCAGGCTAGTGCGCTAAGCACCGGACTATCCTTCCTCAATATCTGATTCCTAGCGCTCGCCTCCCTGTTCTCTGCCTTGCAAAGTTCTCTTCCTCTCTCTAAATGTATTCCTCTTCCTTTCTCCTTGTCTCTCTTCCTCCACCCCACCTCAGCTTCCCTCCCTTGCTTTCATTCTCTAGCTCCACTGCATTCTTAGTGACCTTTAAAACACTTTGCCAGGGACAGTTCCACCTGGGCTCCCAGATGTTTAGAAGGTGAGAGAGACAAAATCACCTAAACCTCACCAGAGATGGGATAAAAACCTCTAGTGGCCCCCATACTTATTTAAGAAAACATCCTTTGAAAATGTTCTGGTTCCCTTTTTATCCCCATAACTTCCACTTCTGCTCCTGTGGTTTCCTACTTCTATTCACAGCATTTGTCCTTCTGCCCTGCTTGGGCTCTACCCCAGTGACTGATTCCTGCTTGTTCATGTGTACATGATCTTCTCCAAGTGGCCGCCTGACCCTAAACTGGAAAAGTCTGGGATGCCCAGCTTTTCAGCTCTACATGTCTGATCTTAGGATCTTCTCCCTTGCTCCAGCTGGTTCAGACTGGAATGCCCCAGCATCACAGCAGATGGCTCTCTGTTTTATCTGTGGTTTTGACAATCTCTCATCTGGAGGACAGGTAGAAAAAGACCCTTTCCAATAAGAACTAGCCAACAATATGAGGGCATATCGCAAACTAGCCACTCTTTGACCCTGCTCTCAAGCTCTTCATATCCAAGTCCAGAACACGGCTGAGCTAAGCTGTTATGGAAAACAAGTCAACAGAATACATTTCCAAACATGGCGGCTCTCCCAGACTAAATAACCTCGTCTGCCTCCTCCAAAGAAATATTTGCACAGTGGGGGATCTTAATTTTTTTTCCCCTTCTTCAATTGTTCTAACACCATGCAAGCTGAGAATGAGCGCGGGAGGGGATCAGAGGGGATTTGCGAAGCTGGATAGACGATTTCACTAGTATAGATAAACAATACCCATTTTGTTAGCTGCTAAGTCACAACATTTTACAAACCGAGTTTGAAGACTTGTGAGCATCAAAGGAGTACTTAAGGTGCTTTTAGCTTTCTTTATTTCCATTTGCTATGAGATCTGACAGGGAGCTGTAATCTTTTATTAAGTCGTCTTTTTTCCCCAAAAAAACACATATTTCTACCTGCAGTCATTTTTCTCCCACTTTAACTCCCTAGCATGGACAGGGGAAGGTGAAGGGGGAGTGGGGTCTTGTCTCACTCAGCCGAGAGAATGCCAATCTCACCCCTTCACTGGGAACACCACACACTTAATCACTGCTGTGATTTAGGACTTGTCTGCACATGGAGTTATCCCTGATTAACTATCCCTGAGTAACTCCATATGGGGACACACTTATTCTGGAATAAAAAGAGTCCCAACGTGGAGTTACTCAGAGATAGTTAATCAGGAATGACTCCATATGTACACAAGTTCGAAGTGCAGGGAAGTTTCAGACACCATTACTTTTCCATTTTGCAAGAAATCTAATGCCTGATTCTCCGTTGCCTTGGTCTTGTGCGGTCATTTATAGCTGTGCAAAGAGGGTAAAATGATTCCAGATTAGAATTCTAGAGTGTTGAACCCACTTTGCCCAGGGATGAATGCCTACAGATGAGATGAGACAGGGCAGTCAGATCCTAGTATCCAGATCCTAGTACGAAAGTGCTCTTCATCAGACCCTAGGAGTCAGTCATCATAGAACCAATTTGCTCTCTGGTTTTCACCTGAGAGTTGGGAAAGTAGAAAGTAAAATCTGAGCAGTCTGCATTTGCTAAAGTGCAACCCAACTTGCGATAGCTGGACCCTGATTTTCGAGGGAACAGTGCACTCAAAGCTCTTCTGAAAATCAGGCCTTCGTTTGAGCATCCAAAACAGGAATCACCCATAATTAATGCAAAAAAAAAAAAAAAAAAAAAAAAAGAGTCCTTTCCTCAGTTATAAGAAATACCATTATTTAGTAGCACTTCACTCCAGCTAGTCCCCCCACCCCAATCTCTCGGTGTATCCATTAATGTTATTTAAAATGTGGACAAATATTTACCCCAAAAGAGTTGTGCCGATCTAACATAACAAATGCACTAACTATAAATCGTACACCTACATCTAGAGTACATTTCAGTAGAACAATTCCTTGTTCCACTTCAAAAAGCCTTTCTAGGCTGTTAACATGAAACAGTGCATATAAATTTGGTGTTTGCTTGTGCTGTAGGCAGTGGGACTGAAGGAAGCATTTCAGTTCAGTCAGATTCCGAACTAGCTGCAGGGCTCAACTCAGTTTGTTTCCCCTGATTCAGGCTTTAAAAAGCACCATTTCCCTTGGCTGCATTTGCATGGCTTTTCTTTATGAACATGCTTATGCTTTTTAAGTGACAAGGTCATCTTTTGGTGGGGATGGGGAAGAAATACATTAAAAAAAGGATATTCTGCAAGGTAATGTTTATTTTAAGTCTTTGCAGGAACACAAGGCATTAGTAGCATTGGCTCAGTATTAGTGAGAAGTTAACCAAGTTTGAGGCAATACATTTGTTACCACCGAAATGCAAAGATGGCATAAAATAGAAGATCAATCCTAAAGTGTGGCTTTTCAGAATTAATCATTTTAGACTCAAAACCACTAAGCGCACTGGTTGCCTGTCCAGCTGAACTGAACGCTACAATCACTGCAGAAAAGGTACAGAAGAAAGAAAAGTGGCTGTGAAATATATGCAGCAGCAGAGAGATCTATTGGGTTCCAGGAGCTAAAGGCCCCTCCCTCAGCCTAAGGGGAGGAGCCCAGGACTCAAATGAATACAGGAGACAACAGAAAAAATAACAAGGACAAGTGTGAGGGTCAAAGGGTCAAAAGTAGGGAACCTGAAGGGGACACTGAGTAGAGAACCCCGGGCAGCACCCACTGCCAGGGCCGGCTCCTGGCACCAGCTAAAGAAGCAGGTGCTTGGGGCGGCCAATACCAAGGGGCGGCACTCCGGCCGCTATTGAGTGGCATGTCCGGGTCTTCGGCGGCGGGTCCCCCAGTCTCTCTCGGTGTGAAGGATCTCTGCCGAATTGCCACTGAAGAGTGGAGCGGTGAGATCTTGCTGCCACGGCTTTTTTTTTCCTCCCCCTTGGGGCGGCAGAAAACCTGGAGCTGGCCCTGCCCACTGCTCCTCAAATGTGTCAAGGGAGCAAGCGGACGCTGCCCAGAGGAACTCTGCCTGGATACGTGAATGGAGAGAGGAACAGAAAGAGGCCCCACAGTTGCCGAGAACCCCTCAGCCAATCTCCTCTCCCGGGTGCTATAGATGGCCGCTCTGGCCAGCACTAAGAGTAGGTTGACGAGGACGTCTCACAGCTTGGTGGGGCCGCGGATGGAGTGTGCAAGGTGTGGGGAGAAGTGCAGCCAAAAATGCAAACCTGGGTCCCAGAAGGATCCAGAAAAGGTGCTGCAACCTGGCGCACTCAAGGTAGGCATGTGCTAGGGACTCCCTCATGCCGCAAAAGGAATAAGCATCAGGGATAGAGGTGAACTGTACCAGGTACACGCCCATGGTCACGGCTCCATGAAGGAGCCATCAACTAATATTCCCGGTGGAATACAGGCTGGCCCACCAGGGTTCCTCACCTCAATAGGTGGCAACAGGTCCCACCACTTAGTGTCCGGGTGGGACATGAGGAGAGTATCGCACATGAGCGTGTCCAGATTTGCCCTTGGCGCGGTTCAGAAGCAAACTAGCTGCAGGTTGCGCAGCCAGCTCGAGGTGTGCATCTGGGTCGGTTGGTGGGGCTTACGGGGCAGGAGCACAGTGAAAAGGTCTGGAGAATCCGGGCTGAGGGGTGGGTGGGGAACACCCTCTTGAGGAACCTGCTCGAGGTAAACCCGGGAGACGGGCGATAAGGCTGCCCTCACTTCCTGGAGTACTAGGGTTGCCAGGTGTCTGGTTTTTGACCGGAATGCCCAGTCAAAAAGGGACCGTGGGGGCACTACTAAAAGTCCGGTTGGTGGTGCAGCAGGGCTAAGGCCAGCTCCCAGTCTGCCCTGTCTCCATGTGGCTCCCGGAAGCGGCAACATGTCCAGTGGCTCGCACGCGCAGGGGTGGCCAGGTGGCTCCACGCACTACCCCCCACTCCAAGCCCCCTGCTGCATTCCAAACCCCTCATCCCCAGCCCCACACCAGAACGCAGATCCCAAGCCAGAGCCCTGACACCCCCACACCTCAGCCCCCCTGCCCCAGCCGGAAGCCCCCTCCCACAGTCCAAACCTCACATTTCTAGCCCCACCCCTGAGTCCGCACACCCAACCCAGAGCCCATACACCCTCCCACACCCCAACACCACCCCCAGCCCAGAGCCCCCTCCTACACCTCAAACCCCTCATCCCAGGCCCCACCCAAGAGCCTGCACCCCCAGCTGGAGCCCTCGACCCCTCCCAATTCCCAACCCCCTGAGCTAGCCTGTTGAAAATGAGCGAGTGAGTGAGGGTGGGTGAGAGTGAGCGATGGGGGGGGGGGGCTCAAAGAAGGGGCAGGGCATCGGGGGCAGGGCAAGGGTGTTCATTTTTCTGCTATTAGAACGTTGGCAACCCTATGAAGTAAACGCTGGGGAATTCGAAGAGTGGAGGGCCCCATGCTCAGACTGAGCGCCAGGGGATCCACCCTGCCTCCCCGGACATTATCCAGGATGACTCCGATTCTGGTAACTGCTGCCGGGACCAACCTCTGGCGCACCAAGTTGGGGATTGTATAGCAGGGAGAGGCACCAGAGCAGTCCTGTCCATCTCCGCAGTCGCTCACCCACCCTGCCCTCCAAATCCTGCCAGTTCTCCAGCGGAGAAGGATGCATGGCAGAAAGGTAAATGCAGAGCTAGAGCAGTGGACCCGCGCTCCACCGAATGGCTTGAAGCACGGGTGGGAGAGAGCTCGCCTGACACCCATCCCCGACCACCAGCCCAGAGAGGCGACGGGGGAAGGACTTGATGGCCAGAGTGTACAGCTGGCCTAACAGCAGACAGCCTGGATGCACCCCTCAGCCGAAACTGACAGCAGCAGCAGAGGGAGGAAGGCAGGTAAGACAGTACAGCATTCCTTTGTCAGTTAGGTGTGACATGCTGCGGTGTGGAAGGCCTGAAAAATATGCCCAGAAATCTACGCAGAGACTATGCAAGGCCCGTAGACAGAGCCGGCTCCAGGCACCAGGCAACCAAGCACATGCTTGGGGCAGTACCTGGTAATCTTGGGGTGGCGGGGGGCAGCGCGGCGCGGCACTCCATGGGGGGGGGGTTAGGGGTGCGGCGCTCGGGGGGGGGGGGGTTCCGGCGGCTCGGCGGGGGGGGGAGGGGTGGGCTCCGGCGGCGTGGCGCTTGGGGGGGGTTCCAGCAGCGCGGCGCTCGGCGGGGGGGTGGCGCGGCGTGTGGCGCTCGGGGAGGGGGGGGCTTTCCGGCGGCGCGGTGCTCGGCGGTGTGGGGGGGGCTCGGCGGGGCGGCGCATTTTTTTTGCTGCTTGGGGCAGCAAAAAAGTTAGCGCCGGCCCTGCCCGTAGATTCTGGTACACGTTATGCATGCATTGCCCCCACCCCTTTCCCTGGAGGTGGGCTCATGTGGTCACTCTGACAGGGGTGTGGTTCACAAAGTGTGCAAGGAGAGCTGTTGATTTTTGAGATGGTATTTTCTGTCAGTCCGCACAGAATGTAAGGTGACCAAAAAGACCGTGGAACCTGCCTGCTTGACTTGCCCTGCCCAGCCCTGGGCGTGGGTGCATGCCGGGAGTGAGAGAGCAGGTGGCCAGAGAACAGAACGCTCCAGCAATTCAGAACTGTAGAGAATCCTATGAGCAGCAAGTTAATACTCCTGTAAATTAGAGCAGTCTCCAGCAATGGTGCATGCTCAGTGCCTATGGAGCGTTCAGAGGTTTTAGCAGCAAGTCTCTACCAAACCCCATTGAGTATAGCAATTTCAGAGGTTTATAATTTAGCTTAATCTGGGGGGATTTTCATGGGGGGCTGGGGAGAGACAACAAAATTACATGTCCCCACTACTATTCCCCTGCCAAATTTCAAGTTCCTATGCCAAATCCTGGAGTTGCTAAACCTCCTCAAAGAAAGTGTTGGATTTTTTTTTTTAACATAGCCAAAAATATATATTTTTCCCAACTTTGCTCTCCCATGTAGCTGAACTATTTTTGCTGGATCTTTCACATTAAAATCAGTTGGAGACACAGACCCAGCATGGAGAATTTAAGCCCAAATGGTTATAATTCAGCAAAGTTATAAGTGACTGAAAACAGAGGTTTATACTGGAAAGTGTTTGGCGATTCTAACCATAGGTGTCACTCCCAGCTCCATTTGTAACTTTGGGTATCTTCTATTTACTGATGTTTATAACAGGAGACCTCTTTAATGTCTACGTGTGCTTGCCAAGAGAGCATGTCTGCATTCATTATTGCAAATCCCAGAAAACTTCATATTTCAGCAAAGGCAGGGCGGGCTCCACATGACCAGACACACAAATATAGCTGAGACATCAATATCCAAGCCTGTTTCTCGAGGCCTATTTTACTTTTCTAATGGTTTTACAGTAAGAGAGAGGCTTAATTCATTATCCTTCATGGCAACGCTGCAAGATATCCTTTTCCCTCTCTGAAACACAAAATCTCCTCTCTGGATGGCTACCTTAGCAAAGAAGCTGTCACAGTCAATAAGTCAGCTAGCAGTGCATTCTCCCCTGTCAATATGTGATATTTCCAAATCAACCCTTTAGGGAGGACCGAGGGGGGAGAAAATAATAGCCTGGAGAAAGTAAATAGGAAGCAAAGAGAAATTTCACTCAAAATAGGCATCTAAATAGAGTTCAAATGATGGCCTGCACATGGGGGGAGGGGGCGTGCGGGGGAACACAAGTGAGGAGAAAAGTCTTTGGCTTACCACATTTCCTTTCAATAACATGCAGCTCAAAAGCAAATGGAAAGTCTCTGTTTGTGTTTAGCTTTCAGAAACAAAGAATCCCTAAGCAGAAATGGTTGTTGTTGTTTTTTCCTCCAAAGGATGAAAGGGGAGGGGGCGGTGACAGGGAGATGATATTCTCTAACATTTTCTTCATTATGAATGGTCCTTTTATGTTGCTCTTTCTCAGCACAGAACAGCTGACTTCCTAACCTTTCCTGAGGTATAACAATCAGGGATGTATAATGTTTGCACAAGAGTCTTGCTACCTGCTGCATTTTGTTGTTTTTTTATTAACAGGTTTAATTATCTATCAGGGTGCCTAGCGCTTTTGGATAGCTCTCTTCTTACAGGATCAAAATGAACTAACTGCAGCCTCTTCAAGGCTCTCTGTAGAAATATGCCAAAAATAAAAAATCCAGTCCTAATGAAAGAATCACAATTATGCATTATTTTGATTGCTGTTAAGTCTTGTTGGGTTTACTTGAGCAAGTTTTTCCTTCATCTACCTTCAGCCCCAGTTTGTTACATAAGACTTAAAAAAAAAATTTAAAAGAGAGAGAGAGAGAGAGAGAACCAGCCCAAGCCACAAGTGATCCAGACTCCAGACTCTGTAACAAAATACCTCTGGATGAGTATTTCCATGGGGACCAAACTAAATAGGGCTTGTCTACACATGGTGTTATTCCTGATTAACTCCATGTGTGAACACTCTTATTCTGGAATAAGAGTGCCTTGATCCTGTTTAACTTAATCCACTTTCAAAGCACATTTCATCCCATTCATTTAGAAACACAAACAAACTTAAATTTGGCGAGGTATTGCATCATTTTGCATCTACCCTTTCTACTAAGTAAAACATGCTTAATATCCTTCATCGCTGTTGCACTTCTTTCCCCTCTCTCTTTGCATTTCACTCTCCCATGCCCATCTTTCCTCTGCCATGGATCTTATTATCTCTTTTCCACAAACTCTTTCCCCCTCAGCATGGTTTTCCTATGTTGTGTAATAATTGTTTTCTCTTTCCTTCTCTTCTCCGCCATCTTGCTTTTCCCTCTGTTGTGTTCTCTTCCGCCTCCACTCACATTTTCACTCTTCTCTCTCTCCCGCCATCATTCCTTTCCAAACTCTCTGTGCTCTCTGCATCTTCATCCTCTCTCACACACTCTCCTGTCTCCTCCAGCAAAATGCCACACACCCCCTCCTTCCCGCTGACTCATTCTCTCCTGCCTCATACCCGACCCACAATCTCTCACAGGTTCTGCGACAGCATCCCCTCACAATCAAGCCAATGACAGATGCATGCTGCTCCCTCCCCAGCAGCTCGGCGTGGTAGAGTCCATGACCATCCAGCCTGACTGCCCTATCTGCCACTGGGTGGTAAGAGGCAGAGACTGGGTCAAATTCTCAAGGAGAACATCATGGAGAGAGGGCTCTAAATAAGATGTGAGACCATGATCTTAGAGGGGGCCCACCAAGTCAGAGACAGGCACATGCCTGATAATTGGAAAGGGGAAGAGGAGAAGATTCCACTCCTAGTGGCTAACCAAATTCCCAGCACAACAGAGGGATCCTGCTCCATTCTCTCTCTTTTCCTCCCCCACCTGATCCGCTGGAGCTACACAGATTCCAGGGCTCCCCAGCTGGGCGACAGCCAGCACCAGGATCAGTGTTAGGCAGTTAGGGGAACAAGGAATGTATTTCCATGAACTTGCCACCATCACCCCGAGCAGCTCCAAAACTGCTGTCCCCATGCAAGTTGGTCCCCTCTGTTCCAGCTTCCTGCAGAACAGAACAACCATCTCCGTGGAGCCCCAGAGCATGGCTGCTTTGTATGGCAGTACAGGGTTATGCCCCCTTGCTCCCCATGCCCCCTTGCTCCCCATGCCCAGATAAGCTGAGCAGGATTTTGGCACAAGGAAAGTTTATTTTTAAACAGTGCAAGTGGCACTGGATTTTTCAAAGAAACAGGGCACCATTGTATGAAAGATTTTTGCTCAGTGACCTGCAACAATACTACTGACTTCGCCTATTTTTTAAAGCGCACCCTAGCTTTTCACATATCTATGTATCAAGCTAACTAGCTCTCTCATTCCCACACTGTCAACTTCAGTAGCACCCAGATAAAAAAATATACTTTACACATATTCACAGTACAATCCGAGAGCAGAGATAACAAGCCTTTCAGAGCTTTGTTTTCCCTACAAAGATTCTCTTTTTACTTTCAACCCCCAACCCCACCACTAACATAACTCCCACCATATCTGCTGAGTGGGCAGCAACCTCTAATCTGGAGCTAATGTTGAGTTATAGGTCACTTGATAGAGAGGTACAATAGCATTCGTTCTGCCCCCCATATCCTGAGATAATGAACATGCCACTCACAGCTGGAAAGACCCAGCTTCTACAGCTGAGGAGTTAAGAACCAAAAGACTCCACTAGTTGATCCATCTTATATTGACTCAAGTGACAGCAAAGGCACTTCCTAATGAGAGCCAACCTTGTCTGCAGGGAGCACCTCACATTTGTCTAAGAGCTGGCCATGAATCTAAAAGTAAGTAAATACACTGGGAGGAGGGGGCAGCATACTTTGCACCTCGTTCAATGGCTCTCCCTCATGGCAACTCAAACATTTTATCTCGTGTTTTCTCATTCCTGAGTTTCCAGCCATTTCTTAAGTGTGCTTGTGTGGATAGAAAGGGCTAGTTATGGTAAGCATTCTGCTCTGTCCATAAGGAGGGATGAATAAAGGACTCAATTTTCCTTTGTTGTCACGCTCAAGGGAAGGCTACTGGGTTTTTTTCCCCTCCCCTCTTTCATCAGTGAAAGTTAATTATACTCTAATTTAATTAAAAGTAACAGTGAACGTGAGATTGTCAAAGTATTGTTCATAAAAGGCGATGTTGTCTCAGTAATATCGTTAACAAAAGGGAGGAAGACAGACACTCTTTCCACTGCATTTCTGTGGATTAATGTGTCACTTTGGGGACGTAAGGTTTAAAAAATAGTCTGGCCACAATTAATTACTGGCAGCTCTGTTGCCGTTTTTTTATCGCACTGTAATTGTGTGTGTGTCCTCCTTCCAATCAGCAAAGACTGCAAAAGGACAGAGAAACATGAAAGGGCACTTCTGGGTTGAAAACATAGTATCCAAGTGTGCTATGAACATTTGTGTGAGCGGGTTTAATGTACTCACCTTCCACCTCTAGATTGCCGGGTAAAGTATGCTTTAGGCTAAACTCATTTGTATTGAACGCCAGCTCAAACTTGATCCAATAACTGACTGAGTAGATGGAGTATAAACAAACACAGCCCATAGTCCAGAAAGGCAAAGCTAGGTAACTCCCCCCGCCCCCCAAGAAATTTAGGATCGAAGGGAAGACATCTGTGTGGCACTATAGTTGTTAAATAAAGTGCGGCCTGTGTCTATGGGGATGTGCACATGGGCTTTCCATCTCAGTTCAGCCACGTCAAAAGATTTGGATAAGTGAAGGGTAGATTATCTTTAACCTTAGCAGAGTTATTTGAAACTATCACTGTCTAAAAAGTAGTCATCTACTTTGTGCCCACAGGTAGAATCTTCTGAGCATGCACACGGCAGCTTGGGAGCCTCTCTGTCGAGAGCCTCTGCCCAGCAGTAACGAAACCGCTTTCCTCTGAGGCACTCAATAGAACACTGAGAGAAGCCAGGCATCACACATGCCTACTGACTGTGACCACCCACCAGAGTGCCCTCCCCTAGTGTGCCTGGACCTAGCCTGCCCTAGGCCCTAAGATGCCTTTTGCACCATACTTGGATGGCCATCCCCTCACCCGACCTGTTCACCCTTCCAGTAAGGGCAGGCTTGTTCCACACAGTGTAACTCTCCGCATAGAATGTAAAATAGACAGACAGACAGACAGACATGCCCTGGTGAGAACAATCTGATAGATAAGGGGACTTTTGAACTGAACCTTTGTGAGATAACACCAACTAGGAACAATAAAACCTTGGAGGCCTTGGGAAACCTCAAGGATGTTTTTTCTTTAGTTGGCTGAGTTTTGCAAAAAATATTCTAAATGCTATAGACAATTAAATACTATCCTATACATGCAACGTTAAATTGTCCTTGGGAAAATGAAATGTTGAAGTCCACGTTTTCAGAAAAGCTCATCTCCCACAACCGGGCCTGGACTTTCAATAGGGTTCACTTCCCATTTAGGCACCTAAATAAAGTAGCTTTTCAAGAGGGCTCAGTACACAGGACATCCCATACGAGAGCTCCTGGGCAGTGACTTTTTTTTGCAAACCGACTCGTTTCGTTCAGGTGCCTGAATGGAAACTGAGCTCTTCTGGTAATCCAGCCCTGATATGTTTATGGAAAGAAAAAGCTGTCACTGGATCAGTACTGAATCCCACTCATCCTGAGCCTTAGGCAGATGCAACTGGGGCAGGAACTGGAAATTCTAAATTGGAGGGGACAAAATATTTCTGTGCCAGGTTGACTTTCTAAAATGGTGACTGGTGGAAGCCACGCAGGCCTACTAACATAAGTCCTGCGGAGTTGGATTAGAGGGCAAAGGCGCATGATAAATTAACCACATAACTCCACAAATCATCGTCTTTCACATCTATGCTGTGGTTTTGGTTAAATGTATTTGAAATTTTAGGTGCCTTGGAGAAGTGGATCCAATATGGAGAGAGAGCAATTATAATATTCATTTTGGAAACTTTGAAAAATGACCTCTCTACATGTTATTGTCACGCATTTTGGAGGCCAGTTTCTCACACCCTTCTCCCAGTGCTAGAAGACAGACCTGTGCCCTGTTGGCAAGTGGGAACTCACAACTCTCCTCCAGTGCTATCAAATTCCTAGCTCTGACCATAATGCAGGACATTGGACCTGAAGCCTGTCACTGGTGCACGACCGACACTCAACTGTACTGCCTTACAGACCCTATAACTTTGGGGGAGAAAGAAGGAAATATTTTTGAGAAGAATGGTGGGTGCTTGATAGGTAGACTGAGCTCTGGAATGTCAGAAGCAGACCTGGAACAAAATATAGTATAGTTTCTGTCTCTAACTTTCACATTTAATGAAAGAGAGTGATAGCAAGATATCTGGAGAATTCTTGTGTTATATTAACAGATAATGCCATCCTTTTTGTCAAGCATGCCGTCCTGTGACTCTTACTGACATCACAACTTCAGCATCAGTTATTCCGAAACTAAAGCAGAGACTTATTACTGAAAAATTTTAATACTAGCTGGTCAAGCAAAACAAGTGATTCCACAAGTGAGTAATTAAAGAGCACTGGACATCCAGCAATCTCAGAACCTCACTGTTGAGTAACTAGGTTCAAAAGTGGCAATGCTCCTGGAATCCTGTGTCTCATTCTGGTGCCCACAATTCAATAAGGATGTTGATAAATTGGAGAGGGTTCAGAGAAGAGCCACGAGACTGATTAAAGGATTAGAAAACCTGCTAAGTGGTGTTTTCCATAGGTTCCAAGGCTGGAAGGGACCATTGTGATCATTGAGTCTGACCCTGTCTATAACACAGGCCAGAGAAGTGCCCCAAAACAATCCCTAGAGCAGACCTTTTTAGAAAAAAAAATCTAATCTTGATTTTAAAATGGTCCGTGATGGAGAATCCATCCATAGCCCTTGGTAAGTTGTTCTAAAGGTTAATTACTCTCACGCTTAAAAAATGTATGCCTTATTTCCAGTCTATCTCCAACTTCCAGCTTGTATTCTACCTTTTTCTGCTAGATTAAAGAGCACATTGTTAAATATTTGATTCCCATGTAGGTACTTATAGACTGTGATCAAGTCACCCCCTAAACTTCTCTTTAAGCTAAATAGATTGAGCTCCTTTAGTCTGTCAAGCTGTAAAAGTTTCAGTGATGACTACGGAGATTTCTAACCAATGAGAAGCAAGTCCAAGATGGCAGTCACAAACAGTGTGAGGAGCCAGTGCTGTGCAGCACTTTAACAGCCCTCAGGTCTGCTCTTGAGAATGCCAGGAAATATGGACTTGTGGGCAGTGTGGACTTGAAGGCTGTGGTTTTTTGCTCCAGTGAAATACTGTGCCTCAAATGACATCACAGCCCTCGGAGGACACCACCGCCTTTGCTAGTTGTCACTGGGCTTTTTACCGTATCCAATTCTGTGTGTGCATGTTTACATTTATATTTATCAATCCCTTGCTCTCTCAGGCAGGTGAAGGCTGTGGTGCAGAGGTGACAGACACTCTCCTGGGGCAAGGATAGGGCTGACTATTTCCTTCTGTAGCATTCCCTGATGTCTAATTATAGAGGTGCACTTGCGTCAGATTGAGGGATACCACTCTCTTGCCAGCCCAGCCAGAGGTACACTGCAGAAACCATTAAAACTAACCAGGTGGAGCCTAAGCAAAGGGAACAAGAAATGAAGTCCAGGAAGATTTGGAGAAGCCCCCACTGGACTTCTCACTCTTGTTTATTACCTTGTCTATATTGGGTTTGATTTGTTTTGGGGTTTTTTTTGCACTGGTGTAGTTACGCTGATGGAAACAGATCTGTGTGAACCCCTAGCACACACGTGATGTACCCTGTTAAATGTGATTTGCAACAGTGAGACTCAAACTGGTTTCAAAGTGGGGTAGATTTTTTTAATTTGATTAATTTGATATCTTTTCAATGTTTATGGATTGATTAAAGATATCTGAAGCGGTCTAAACTAATTGTGGCTGATCTGATTAATTAATTCTTGTTTGTTTATAGATTTTTCTATATAGTGTTCATTCCAGTATCAGTTAAACAGCTCACGTACATGAATACATTGATGACTGGTGTTACGAGCTGGGTTAAACCGTGTGATGGGTGGAGTTAATAAATAAATGAGTAAATAAATTAGACCGCATCAAAGGAAATACCAGACTCCATCATTCATTTCTGCTTCCCAATGGAAAATCCCCACAGCCCCGAACTGTGATTGGCCACTCAGATCAAAAAAGGAATAACAATAACTTCACCAAGACTATTCACATGCGTACGGCCATGGTGAATATCCGCAATGGACCTAGGAGAGCCAGGCCCCAAATCTCCTGCAAACTAGTCCAGAGCGTTAACCACACAAACACGTTGCATTGTGGTGTCGTTATTCCAGGACTACATACACTTGTAAGGAATTCTGGTGGAAATACTTGTGCAGGTGTGTTTAAATGTTGTTTTCCATGACGCCTCATACACGCAACTTGTAATTCACTTTGTTCAAAATTTTTATTCTTAAAACTTAATTCCCCATGAGATCACAGAAAGCA
This sequence comes from Malaclemys terrapin pileata, assembly GCF_027887155.1. Classification (NCBI taxonomy): domain Eukaryota; kingdom Metazoa; phylum Chordata; order Testudines; family Emydidae; genus Malaclemys; species Malaclemys terrapin. The sequence continues at coordinate 139,187,958 of NC_071509.1, forward strand.
AGCACAAAAAGCCAGCACTCGCCTAGGCAAAAACATGCAAGATTTCAAATTATTGGTCGGATTTTCTTTTGCACTATTCACCTGACTCTGCATCATCACATTCAGGTTTACAGGACTTCAAATATTGCATTTAATATTTAAAAAAACAAAACAAATATAGATAGGAAAAAATAAGATGGTAAATCATGCCCCCTACACAGAAAAAACATACTGACCGTAATGCACTAAAGATAACATACCATTCAGACTTGGTGGACAAGACTGAGTAACTCTAAGTCCCAAGGGCAGTAAAAGGCAAACAAAAACAATGAAGGCATTGTATTTCCTCTATTAGTGCAAATAGTGCTTGTCCCATAAGTCAAAGGGGACATTCAGCCACATATAGCACCCAATTAACTCCCGTCCATTTTTCAGCAGTTCCCTGGAAGTTCAACATTGCTCAATTGCTGGGAAGATGAAAAGGATTTTTATGCAGTAAATGCTCCTTAAAGCATTATTCACGTTCATGTTCCCAAATACTCTACACTTATAAAATGATTTCATTATACTGACTTGGCCAGTATGCACACACGGATGCTGCTCAGAAACAGTGTAGTGTAAACAGATTCAGAGAGAAAGACTAAAATATTGACCAATTCAAATAATCCCTACAATAGAAATGAAAGTTCATATCTGTAAGTTCACTTGAACCGGTTCCTAACTAAAAACTGCCGACCCACCAGGCAGTTGCAGAAAAATTGGAGCTAGAGAGTTATGGCTAAAATCCAGCCGTGGGGTCCCCAGCCTTCACAAATATTGTGCCATCTTTCTCAAAAGACAGTGAGAGCCTTATTCCAACTTCACTGAGTAAATAAATAATGCTCTTTATCTGTGACACACACACCATTTGTCAATTCCGATCTTTCATCGCTCCTGCAGTAAGAACTATTCTGAATGTTATTCAAATGTCTCCGCAGGTGTGCTAAATGCTTTATTCTCATGACATCATTTTGGCTTCCAGAAACATTACTATGCTAATATAGGGCTCTGAGCCCCTGGCTGCATTGTGAAGAGGGATGGAGTGAGGGCTGGGCCGGAACGGGAGCCAATGGAGGCATTCTGGCTGACTCAGCCACAACTCCATCTGAAGCTCTGAGGGTGCATGTTGCAATAGCAGCGCGGTCTTGCACAGCTCTGCTTGACTGTCCACTTGGAGACGGACACATGGCTCTGTTCTCATTGCCGACCTCTAAGGAGGTCATTGCCAATGCCAGCTCTAAGCCTAGCACAGTGCTTGTGAGTCCCATATGAGCCATGGCTGGCCATTCCCAGGGACAGAATGATGGTCGGTAGAAGGCTCATTGTGTATGTTAATTGTCCCCACCTTGGACATTCATGCTTAGCCAGTTATGATCAGTCCAATAGCATACCTTTGGAGAAAGGCTGGAATGGAAGCTGTTTGCTTAGTAATATTGTTATAAGTTCTGTGTATAGTGTCCTTCATGCCCATGCATCTCAAAACAGGTTACAGAAATCAGAGAATTACAGCTTTGTATACAAGCTACATGACCCATTCAGCTAACAGACAATACAGGTAAGGGAGTATGCAATGCAGCTAGTGTAACAGGTAAAAAGAAATTAAGAGGCTAGCAATGCAGGGCAGGTTTTCAGGTGAGTTTTGAATAGTGACGGAGGTGCAAGAAGCGGTAAGATGATCTCAGCAATCGATGCGGAAAGGGCAAAGGCTCTAGCACCCAGAGAGGCAAGACTGTGGCTAAAGTGGTAGCACTTAGCAGAAGGAACGGGCAGGGGAGGAAAAAGAAATAAGGACTTTCAAGTAGCCTGGAGCACAAACAGCGTTCTTTTCAAAACCAGGAGTGAAATCCTGTCCCACTGAAGTCAATGGGAGTCTTCCCACTGACTTTGCAGGAGCCCAGTCACCCCCAGCAGGACAGTTTGGAACTCGCTGCTGTCATAAGTTGGGTGCTAATGGAGGAATTACAGTGGGCAGTAAATAAATTCCTTTAGGCAGTGTTGCTTAGTGGATAGAACACTGAACTGGAACTCAGGAGACCTGCTTCTATCCCCAGCTCAGCCATGGACCTTGGGCAAGTCACATCATCTCCCTAGGTCTTAGTTTCCCCAGCTGTAAAATGGGGATAATAATACTGACCGCTAGGGTTGGCAGGCATCCGGTTTTCAGCCGGAATGCCCGGTCGAAAAGGGACCCTGGCAGCTCTGATCAGCACCGCTGAAGGGCCATTAAAAGTCTGGTCGGCAGCGCAGTGGGCTAAGGCAGGCTCCCTGCCTGCCCTGGCTCCATGCGGCTCCGCAGCTCCCATTGGCTGGGAACCACGGCCAATGAGAACAGTGGGGGTGGTGCTGTGGGCGAGGCCAAGCAGCAAGCGGAGCCTCCCTGGCTGCCCCTGTGCCTAGGGGCTGCGGGGACATGCCAGCCGCCTCCAGGAGCCGCCTGATGTAAGCGCCACCCAGACCCCACTCCCCAATCTCCTGCCCCAGCCCTGAGCCCCCTCCCACACCTCCAACCCTCTGCCCCAGCCCTGAACCCCCTCCCAGAGCCCACACCCCCTCCCACACCCCAACCCCCTCAACCCCAGCCCAGAGCCCCTCTTGCACTCCAAACCCCTCATCCCCAGCCCCACACCAGAGCCAGCACTCCCAGCCAGAGCACTCAGCCCCCCACACCTCAACACCCTGCCCCAGACCAGAGTCCCCTCCCTGCACCCTGGACCCCTCATTTCTGGCCTCACCCTGGAGCCTGCAGCCCCAGCCAGAGCCCTCACCTCCTCCTGCACCCCAACCCCCTGCCCCAGCTCAGTGAAAATGAGCAAACAAGGGTGTGGGAGAGTGAGTGATGGAGGAAGGGGGGCTGGAGTGATTGGGAGCGGGGCCTAAGAGAAGGGGCGGGACCTTGAGGAAGGAGTGGGGCAGGGGCAGGGCAAGGGTGCTCGGTTTTCTGCACTCAGAAAGTTGGCAACCCTACTGACCTCCTGTGTAAAGCGCTTTGAGATCTATGGATGAAACGCGCTGCATAAGAGCTAGGTATCATTATTACTTACTTACTGAAGCCCAGATTTTGATACTCTTACTCACACGGACTAGCTCCTTACTCCATAAATATCCCCAATGACTCCATTTGGACTTTGTTGGAAGTAAGATACTACTCAACGTGAGTAAGGCCATCAGAATACGGCCCTCAATTTTTACCTGGCATACACAAGTCAGGAAGACTTGAATTGCATCCAGCTACTGCATGCAATGGGACTAACCCACACATAGAAAAGTGCCCATCAAAATAATCCCACAAGGACTATTGTTATTTCTCTCCCCCCTCCCTTCATTGTTGTTGTGGGGACGAAAGGCTGATTTCCAATACTTGGGCATCAAGTCTTTAAAAATAGGGGATTAATAAAGAACTATGTAAACAGACATCAGAATCATGTTTTTTGCCTGAGTAATAAAGGATTGGAATTGACAAATGGAGAGGTTTTTTGGAGACACAGATGCTACAATCATTTTAATATAATTTGGATTTCCAAATCAGTAATTACTCTATCACATATTTATAATTTTGTAGACACTACTGGAAATTGTGATGTCTTTTTCTATGCATAGTAATGAGCAACAACAAGGGCTGTTAATATAAAGTCTGTAATGTTTGCATTCATATGTAAATAGGTTATGTAAACGTTTTAGACATTTCTCACTAAAACGCTGAGTTCTAATCTGAATGGCTCTATTCCTGAGCTAGAAAATCACATTCTGCATAGAAACTGTTTACTGGTCTGCCAGCAGAGATGCCAAGGCAATGAATTGAATTTGTGGGCAGATTTAAATCTCTACATTAGCGGGAGACCAAGGTCACTGGCACCTTATAAATGCTTAAGGCTGGTCTTACTACTGCAGTGATTTAAGTGTAGAAATAATCTTAGATAAATATGGGCAGAGCTAGCTAGATTATTGCTCGCTTGTGGGCACCCACCCCCAAAACGCTTGTCAGGGGCCCTTCCTGGAAAATGTCTGTTAAGTAAAGGCAATATGGAGAAATCTTAGGCCTTATCTGCACTGATTTAATTAAACTGGGTTTGTTAAGCTGGTGCAAACCCCTGTGTGGATACTCTTACACCGGTTTAAGAGTGGCTCATATCAATTTAGATAAAATTTGTTTCTAATCAATTCAGATAAACCAAAATACGTCTCCCTTAAGCCAAAATTAGAGTGTCCACACACAGGTTTGTGCTGGTGAAACTAAATGGGTTTAAAACCACACCTTTAATTGAACCAGTAGGACTGGCCAGAACATGAAAAAGACCATAGCTTTGCCCTTTCCCCCCATCCCAGGAAACTTCTCCAACTTTGTCATAGCTGTCAGGATCCTGGCATTCTACCCCACTCGATACCTTTTTCCTCCAGACCACATGATCGCTGCTTCCATTCGACCAATCTGGTGCACACACAACTTGATAGAATTCACCTCAGAGCCTACAGCTGCCACTTCTCAATTGGACGGACGAAGGCTATTCAACGGAGGCACCATCCCTTCCATGCATCCGGAATATTTAATGCCCCACAGAATTTGAGACCAAGGTCTCTGTTGGTGTGCTCACACAGAGGAAGGCAAGGACAGGTCATATGTATTTTAACCAGGCCATAACTTTATTAGTCAACGCAGGGGCTCCCACAGAAGAGGGAGCCAATTATCACACAAGGAGGGTTTCTGGATGCCTCCTCTTGCCCACTAGCATCATTCTCCTTTTGGGGGTTGAGGCAAGAGGGGACCTTGACCCCCAGCCAGCACCTCCATCAAGTGCATTAGCAGGGCAGTTCCCTCCTCCCCAGGGTAATGCCTCAGCCCCTGGTTCGCATTTGCCCCAAGGGAGTTAGATACAATGCCCCCATCTCATAAGGAGATGCTCCGAGGATGCCCACTGTTACCTTGTTGGATTTGGAGCATAAAGCAATGAGTTCATGCACCAGGCACTTGCCAAAAGTTGTGACAACTAAACGACTCTCACATAGGTCCCAACTGTGACCCCCAGAATGGAGAGAATTCCAGACCTCCAGTTGCCCAAAATCCAACCCCTAGATTGAGCTGCAAGGAAGGAGAAAAAACCCAACCAGCGTTGGCCAATCTCCTTCCCATCCCCAAAGCAGTGACTAGCACAGCCTGCAGTGATGGGCCCTAAGGACCCATTGTTCTGCCACAAATTGATATAACTGGAAAAAAGAACCAAATCAAATGGTACAACACTGGTAGCCAGGATGCATACGTCCCACTGCTGCTCCACCAAAGCTTCTCAAAGCAAGCTGCACGACCTACTACTGGGGTACATCCATGCTGCAATTACACACCCACGGCAGGCCCGTGTCAACTGACTAGGCACACAGGGCTGTTTAATTGCAGTGTTGACATTCGGGCTCAGGCGGGAGTCAGGGCTCTGGGACCCAGTGAAAGGGGAGGGTCCCAGAGCCTGGGCTCCAGCCTATCCCTAACATATACACTGCAAATTTACAGCCCTGCAGTTTGAACCCGAGTCAGCTGACATGGGCGTTTAATTGCAGTGTAGACATAACTTAGGGGTACAATGATTGAAGTTTCCCCTAGCTCTTCAGTTCTTTACCTATGCTGGGCCTGCTAACAAAGCTGCCAGCTGTAACTCTTTGTGCTTTTAACTTTACTCCTTCCCCTGTATTTTTTATTTTTATTTCTCCCCATCCCTTCTGCATATTTCTCTTTTATCCACTTTCAGAATTGCAGCTGGGTCCTTGGAATCCAACCTGTACTTAATTCTAAACAAAGCACGACACATTTAGTTCTCTTTCCTTTTTTCAAGCTAATTATGCTGATCTCTTACCTATTATTCCAAACAAGGAGATAAAATATCATCATCCATGCAACAGTCAAGAATTAGTTTGTTCTTCAGCAATGCTGGAAAAAAACAAACAAAACTAAAAACCACCCACAGCATCTATTCCAAACCAGTTTCATTACGGTGATTTAAGTGGCGACCTAAACTGACGTAAGATGATTTGTGAACAGCCAATTTCTGCTGGAAAACAGGAACTGGTGAACAGTTACTCACATGAGTAATCTAATTAGAATCAACAGGACTACTACATATACAGCTGAGTACAATCTAGCCCTCAGTTCATTTCCAGGAAAGGAAATACCAAGCTCAATTCACCTGTGGGTCACTCCAGTTTGACACTGGTGTAACTGCACTGATTTCAGCTGAGTTACCTCAGTGGAAAAGTGGAGTAATGTAGCAGTGAATCAGGCTACTGGTTTATCCTGTTTGTGTTGGAGAGTATTATGATACCCATTGCTAAGAAACATGGTTTTTTGGGAGGGGTCACTCCTGAGTGTGATAAATGGTCAGCCCTTTCACTTGATGATGTAAGAGTAAAACCCTGCTTGTATTTACAAAACACACACACACACACACACACACGCGCATTAGGAGTGAAAGCAATTTTGACTGTCCACCTGGAACTCGTTATACCAAATGAAATAACTGACACGAACTCATAGCAAGATGACAGCTTTCTTCTTCTGTTTGGTGAAACGTCCGCTATAAGTTTGAGAGCAAACAAAAAAAATAATAGCTCATACGGTACATTTGTTCAGCTGTGCTTATGGTCTGACTTCACTATTTTTAATTTTTTTATATATATATATATACACACACACACACACACACACACACACAACCAGATTTTGTATTACGTAAACATTTCTTCTGATAAGCGTTATTTTAACTACCAACAAGATCACCCTTCCCCACCCCCGGGATAGGAGCTGTACAAACACAGAGTCAGAGATAGCTTCTGATCTGAAGAGCTTACATTCATCTAGGGCTCAGATCCTGCAGTGAGCTTCATGCAGTTGCTGGGTCCACGAGGAAAAAAATGCAACGGGTGGGTGTAATACATAGATGATGGGAAGGGAGGAGGATGCAAGGGACAGTGAAGGGAACGTGTGGTTACCCAAAGTAGTTGCATGCAGACTATAGACATTGAGGGGGTTGGTTGGCTGTTGATTTTCTGGTGTAAATAGAGAAGGGGTATTAATGAGATCGGTAGTCCCTGTTGGCCACCTGCCTAGCCACTGCATAACAGCAATTAATTAAAACAGAGTTAAAACAAACCCAGAAGTTAAACCTACTTCACATTGAAAATCAACTTAAACTGAAGCCTTCACCTTGATATTGTCCCCATTAAAGGATTTCAATTAGCAGATCTCAATATGCATCTCCTTAAACATCAAGATGAGAATACAGAATATTGCTACAGCACCTGTTTTCCCCAAAGAATAGAGACTTAGGGCCAGATTCATAAGTGTATTTAGACATGTAAAGATGCAGGTCTTGTCTACACTTAAAAGAGTTTGCTGGTACAGATATCCAATAGAGCTGTAAAGCAGAAACCCCCAACCCTTCCAACATAGTGGAGATGCAACCTATAATGTCAACAAGAGTCCTTTTGCCGATATAAGCTTAAACCAGTTACCAAAACCAAATAAGCTCTACCTCTGAATTAGCTTGTTTGCTTATGTAGCTGCCTCTACACTAGGACCTTTGCTGGCATAGCTATATCAGTTAGAGGAGTGATTCCCCCCCGCAACAAACACACACTCCAAACAGATTTAGCTACACTGAAACTTTCTAATGTAGACAAACCTGCAGATAGCATCTAGTGGGATATTTTCAAAGGTGCCTTGGCATCTACTTCCAATGGGTGTTAGATGCTTGAGCACTTTTGAAAATCCCACTAGACACCTACATATGCCTAAATACCTTCAAAACTCTGGTGCTGAGGCCCTGACTGACAATCAGGGTCCAAGCACCCCAAAGGGAGAACAGGGGTCTGAACCCCAAAGAGTAAGCAATTGAATCAAATGGGTATATCCAATGCTGTTGTGTAGAAATATTACTCCTGGGGGAAATCTGTGCCACTTCATGTGCGCAGAATTCATGTCCCCCCACAGATTTCTTTGCTTGCCTGCAGAAAAATGACTTTCTGACAGGAAAGCAAAGGGAAGCTACAAGGGCAGTCACGCACCACTCCCTGGCAGTGCAGGTACATCGTTTCAGGCACCTGGAGCAGCTGGCAGAGAGGTAAATCACCGCAGATCTGGGGACACCCCAGCCAGTGTCTCCTACCCTGAGCTGGAATCAGCTGCTAGTCCCAGTTGGGCTGGAGGCAGGAGAAGACAGGACTTCCTCTTCCTCTGCAAAGAGTGGCTGGGGCTGGTCAGACCCACTGCCAGGAACCCCCCCACCCCCAGCTGCAGGAAGCTCAGCATCCTCCCCTGCTTCCTGCCCCCATCGCTCCTCAGCTGTGGGGGGAGAGGTCACAGTATGGGGAGCTGCTCCCCTATTCAGCCAACCCCTGTGCATCCGGACCTCCCATACCCAGACACCCTCACCAAGCCTCACCCCGTTCACTCAGAACCCCCTAGCCTGCCATACCCAAACCCCACTAAACCTCAACCCCTGCATCTGGAGCCCCCCTGAACCTAGACCCCCTGCCTCCATACCCCCACCCCTGCACCCAGACCACCCCCCACTGAGCTCCCCCCACTCAAACCCCCACCCTGAGCCCTCACATCCAGACCCCCAACTAGCTGCACCCAGACCCCCACCCCACCAAGACCTACTCCCCGAGCACCCAGACCCCTCCCCCTGCTGAGACCCCCACACCCAGACCCCACCGCTGAGCCCCAACCTCCTTCACCTGGAAACCCCTGCACAGTTCCATTGTCCCTGCACTGGAACCCCCTCACCCCCCAACAAGCCTCTGTGCATCCAGATATCCCCACACCTAAACCCCGCACTAAGCTGCCTGCACCCAGATTGTCCCACACAGAACTCTCACCCCACACATGGATCCCCACACCCTACTGAGCCCCTCCACACTTGGATCCTGTCTGGTTGAGCCTGCCTGCCCCACACCTGGTGCACTTGGTACAGAGGGGCATTGCCCCACAGTGTTTCTGAGGCTAGGTCTACACTTCGGGGCGGGGTCGACCTAAGATACGCAACTTCAGCTACGTGAATAGCGTAGCTGAAGTTGCATATTTTAGGTCGACTTACCTGGCTGTGAGGATGGCGGCGAGTCAACCACTGCCGCTCCCCCGTCGACTCCGCTTCCACCTCTCGCTGTGGTGGAGTTCTGGAGTCGACAGCACAGCGATCGGGGATCAATTTTATCGCGTCTACTCTAGATGCGATAAATCGATCCCCAATAAATAGACCGCTACCCGCCGATCCGGCAGGTAGTGAAGACGTGCCTTGAGACAGGCCCAGGTCTTGTCCTGTGTCAGGGTCATAGGCAGCCTCACCGCTGAGTCCATGTCCCGGGGGTGCGGGGGCTGCAGGGTGATCTTCAACCTTCATGCAGCCAGTGGCCTGTGCTTCCCACTGCCATGCTGGAGCCTCCGCATTTATTTACTGACAAATAAAACTTGCAGAATTTTAAAATATTGTGCGCAGAATTTTTATTTTTTGGCACAGAATGCCCTCAGTAGTAAAGTATATGTTAAGTAAGGTCTCTTAGGAAAGCTTGCAATGTTCTGACAGTCATTAGGATATCTGTATCCAGGTTACTGTTATGAATGCAGGCATATGTAGAAAATTGCCACTCTTACTGTGGTGCAACTCAAGCATCGCCTCCCAGTAGTGTGGGGAAGCAATCCGGCAGGGGCACTGCCCAGGCTAGCTCTTTACTGGAAACTAACTCCAAGCACCTAGCATTGTACAACCAAGGAAAAGATAATGGTGGACCATTAAAGTTAATGGGAAAACACTGAAACTGAAAAGAAAACCCCAGTCTCACAGAACTTATAGACGCCTGAGGTGTCTCTCTCTGGTTATTTTCTGCCTAGCTTGGATGTGTTTGTTTTTTCTTACTATTTCATTTTTAAGGTGTGACTTTCCCATTGGATACACATTTTCTTTATTTTTACCCCAAGCAAGTTTAATCTGGGTGGAGTGGACTTATAACTGGGGGTAGGTTTCACACCTTCAAGGGTGATGAACCAGAAGGGAAAAAGTCCAAGTGTCTGATCGCTAAGACATTGGAGGGTTGACCTGGGGAGATTAGGGATCAGAAAGGCTGTTGGGGTCACCCTTCAAGGAGTAACTTGGTGGGTGGAAGCCAGGGCGAGATCTTTACGCATGTAGGCTGGCTACTGGTGTCATAGCTCTGAGCCCGAGCAGCATGGCATTAAGAGACCCAAAGTTACAAGACAAGCAGTGACAGAACCCCTTACTGATCTGGATGATCCACAAAAGGTCACACAGACTCTAGACGGTGTTACTTCAGTTACACCAATGTAACTCCATTAATCCCAATGGAATAACACAGGCAGAAGCCTGAAGTCTCCCTAACCGTTTGCCTTAAATCCTGTGTCATTCTAGTTGCTCCTTCTTATGGACTTTCTCCAGGGTAGTCAAATCCCCTTTATCCAAATGGGCCTCTCGAATGTCATGAGTTTTTTATTCTGAATAAGTTGAAGTTGATCATTCAGACATTGAATACTTGTGTCTGTACAGCCTAGACCCATGGTTGCTAATTGCTAATGCTGTTAACCACTGTTCTGAAGGGTTTCGTGTAATATCCATCACTGTTTCTCCACTTAAAAATTCCAATTGACTACTAAAGCAACTAAGAAACTTCATTTTCCCCTCCTACTCCATCAATTATAGCTGCTACATTTTTAATGAGAAAAATACTGCTACAAAAGCTATGTAGATCAGCACTGCAGCAGCTAACTAGCTGAACTACAGCTTTGGGTGGGAGAGGACTCAGCAGACAACACTAACTAGTAAATGGGAGCTAATGTCGTATTGCAGTTTAGGGGCATGCAAGGAGTATTCTTGATGTCAATGAATATTTGTAATTAGAGAAGTTTAATCACAAGGCAGTTCCTGAAACCAAGCATTAACATCGGCAAACGATAAGAATTGTTAAGCAACTCAAATCACTGGCTTAGCTGTCATCTGCCACTGAATACATTATAGAAGTTTGAGACAGTTTTATCTTCTACAGTTACTGGGTCAGAGCCTCACAGGGTGTAAATCAGTGAAGCTCCAATGGTTTACAACAATTGACACCAGCTGAGGATTTGACCCATCATCTCTTGGCCTGGTCTACATTCAAAACCGACACAAGTCTCCTTGTTTTGGTGGAAGTTGACATGAATCCGCACATGCATTTATGTCCCATCAATAGAGCTTGGTAGTTTAATACACATACTTTACTAGAGCTAGTCAAAAACTTTCCAACTGTACATTTTTCTGGCAGAAAATGCCGATTTGGAGAAACTGAAACTTTCTGCAGGTATGTGTTGATTGCAAGTAAAGTGTGTGTGTAAAAATTAAGTGTTTCCATTTTTCTTGGTGAAATGACTTTGTTTGAAATGCATTTGATTTAATATTACATTTATATTTTATAAGATAAGTATAGTACATTAGAATATGTGTTTTTAAAGTCAACACATTTCTATTTACAAAAAAAAAAATCACACATTCAATTTCTCAGGCAACCTCAAATTCTTTAGATTTGTTCTGATTCAGAATGGCAGAATATGCCATAAAATGGAAATTCCAGTTCCCACACACCTTTTTGCCTCAATATCCTAATCTTTCCCCAGTAATACACATTTTTTAGCTCCACAATTTCTATCCTCCTTGGCCTTTCCTAGTGCATTCTCCTCACTTTGGCCCTCCCTCCCTTGGTCCTAGGGAGGTACTTGCTCCCTCTCCAGATCTGGCTGGTTACAGTATTTCACAGGGTGGGGAAGTGACGGAATCTATATGTAGACATCAGAGACTAAATGAGGTAAATTGATGGCCTGGAGAGAACACCAGGCTAAGAGGGAATTATGGTGGGGTAGATGGCAGGGGGGACGGGGGACAGACCCTGTGTTTAGGATGAGGTGTCTCAGTGAGAAGGAAGAAACTGCCAGTCTGACCCAAGTGCAGGGAAACATGAAAAAAAAAAACCTGTCTGATTTGGGGATTTGTTATACAAATTTACACTCAACTCTGATAATTTCACACTCTAAAAAGGAACTAATGAGCAGAGCCTTTTACAAATGATTTTTCTCTCGAAGACGACTGCAGAAGTACTGCTGGGCACCCAGTTACAATGCAATACGGCCATTGGTTGTCATAGTCAAGAACAAAATGTCTGTGCAGGTCTTACAACAGCTAGCAGTGACGTTTGCCAGTACCACATCACTAGGACCTGACCAAATTCAGTCCATTTTGACCAATTTCATGGCCAGAGGGTTTTAAAATTGGTCAATTTCAAAATTTCATTGTGTTGTAACCATGGGGATCCCGACCCAAAGCGGGATTGTGGGGGGTCGCAAAGCTGATGTAGGGGGGTTGTGAGTTGTCTGCTGGGAGCTGCGGACTTGGCAGCAATGCATGCTGAGAAACAGGGCACAAAGGTAAAAGAGTTTCCTTTTGCCCTGTAAAGGAGAGATGAGGGCCTGCAGATGCTCTGCTTGCTGAGGGAGTGTGGAAAAGGCCAGACTGCGGTAGAGAGCGTGGGAAGGAGTAGAAGCTTTCCCTGAAAGAGTCTCCGAAGGGGGTACAAGAGGAAGGGCAAGGAACCGCGGGGAGAGGGATGAGGGGAATCCCTGGGTGATGCTAGTGGGGCTGCTCACAGAGGGGCTTTTCCTGCAGCATCCACAGAAACAGGAAATGTGAATAGTAGCCCTGAGGAAGGTACAATATGGACAGAGTTGTTTTGGGCGTGGATAGTTGTTTACAGTCTAGGGCCAGAGGCCGGTGTTATGGGACATGGAGGTCATTAGTTCCCTATGACTCAGAAGGGCCACCTAGGGGTAGTGCAATTATACCCCTACACTTGTGAACCCCTCTGATTCAAGAGGAGAAGGTGACACAGGCCCTGCAGAGGGGGCTCGGAAGCCTATTGATTTTGTTTGGACTTCTGTTTACCCAAACACGATGGAATCTCTCTAGTTTAGTTGTAGGGCCAAAGTACCCAACCAGCAAGAGGGAGACTACGAATCAATGGGGAAACTGAGCCATGACCACATCCTGATGGGGAGAGGTAGATCTCTTAATGATGAGAGATTGAATGAATGTAAAGAAAAGAAAAGAAAAGAAAAGAAAAGAAAAGAAAAGAAAAGAAAAGAAAAGAAAAGAAAAGATCTCCACTCGACATTGATGGTCAGCTTTTACATCACTCCCCCAGCACATGGAAAACTTTAACTGCAGCTTTTTTGCAACAATGATAGCTTCCTTCCTCTTACTTTTTCCTTTAATCATCACAGGGAAGTAAAACCTTGCTGCTAAGACAATTTTTTACTTAATCAATTGCAACAACAAATGAAATGTTTAAAATTGACTAAACTATACAACATATTATTTTCACAGACATCGAAGAGCTGCAGTTTTGCAGCCCCCCTTGTATGTCGTGTGGCATCAGTGTCAGGGCAAAGCAACAACCACACAGGCAAGTTAAAAATCACAACATATTAAACACTCAAGCTACAACTTACTTTCTCCCTAGGTCCAAGCGCTCGGCATCAGATAAATTGAGACATGAATTTTTCCCCTCTTATTTGTTCAGAATATATTCTACTATATGTTTTTATTTGAGTTGGGAGATGGCTATATAGTGCATTAGGCATTTACTTTTGCAAACGTGAAAGAGGATTTAATCAGTCCATGAATAAAGCTTAAAGAAACAGAAAGCTTCCTAATGCAAATGCAGCTGTGGCTGATAAGGGGGACAATGGGCAGAAATCCTTGACTTGATTAACTTAGTGACCTAGAAAGAGGGATGTGTCTCATTCCAGCAGTGCAGAACAGAGAACCACTCATTAAGTGTTCTATTCATCTGAAAGGATCTGTGGATCTCACTTCCGCACCCAAAGAAGCTATTCACCAGAAGCTTGGACACACTATGGAAGCCTTTCTTTCTGTTTCTGGCAGCAGAAAGTCAAACAGAGGTACAGACTTCATATAAATAAGGGCCTCTCTCTCTCCTTCTCACCCCCTGCATTGGCTTTTCAGAGGATTCAGCTGGGACATAAACCACATACAGTAAGAAAGATTATTTCAATAGAACTTAATTCACTTTGATGTTTTTTTTCTGGAGAATTTTTATGGGCAGTGTAAGAACTTAACTATTTTATATCTGAGGATGTACACACACAGTATAAATACATGCATGTTTTACACACGCGCACACATATACACAATTTCTTCTAATCCTTTGACTCCAGTTTAATGACCAGCATGTTACATGTGAACTCGGCAAAGATAAATTTTTGCCTAGTGCCTTTCATACAGTGCCTGGTATTAAACAATGTTTTAAGGATCATTCATATGGAAAAGAAGGCTTTAAGCTGAGGTGAAATTCATAAAGGAAACAGTAGCCATGTCTTGAAGCGGAGTGGTCGAGCTGTGACAGTCTGAACTTGAGTGAGATTCAAAATGCCTGGCTAATACATGTGAGAAACCCCTTGATTGTAAGAGCGAGATACTGGGAAAAAATGCCTTCAGACTAATCCACATTTGGGCAATCTCCATCCAGCTGAGGGAAGCTTTGTTTCACTCCCGAAGGCAGGAAAGGAGAAAACAGAGAATGATTCCTAAAGTAGGGGAAATGTTAGGGAAGCCAAGAGTGGGGAAGCAAAATAGTTGGGTCCAGGAGTAGGGGGATGTTAATTCTGACCAGGAGGGTGTAGGAGGTCAGCAAATATGAATCACAGTCGGAGAGGAAGGTAAGAAAGCTGGAAGGATGGGAGTTATCTTAGCAATAACCTTGAATTTTGGTAACAGGAGTTATCCTTACAGTTATAGGTGTTAAACTATCATACCAAGTCAGGGTTCAAAAAAAGATGGAAGACCTCTTAACAATGCTTGCTAGGTTACATATGTCAGCAATGGGCAGCACAGAGCTCAGCGATTGCCAAAATAATGAATTTCTGCTGATGAGTGGGAAAGTTTCTTAGTACAGGTCTCATCCTGGCTTTGTTGCTGACACATTCTGTGGTACTGAGCCTGTCATTTCAAAAATGGAGCTCCAGATGGCTTTGCTGGGTGTTTAGAATGACACCTAGACCACTCCAGAACAATGGTGTTACTCCAGATATTTAGGGACTGGAGCTGGATGCACAAGAGAAGTTAACCGTGGTGACAATGAGTGTCACAGCACTTAACTTTCAGCACCCAGAAAATCACTGTGATTCACAAAGCCTGAGTGGGGTGCCTCGGCTCCCTATACAACGAATGGGGAAAGATAGGTGCCTTAGACTGCAATGCCCAAGAGCCTGCATGCTAGGCAGCCTCCCACCTAAGCTAGCCAAGGAGAGGTGCTGACCAGGGGTGTTTGTGCTAAGACTGCCCCTTTCCCAAGCAATGGGACTTGCTTGTCTGCTTCATGGTAAGTGTGTGCTTGAAACAGCTGTTGGATCGAGAGGGCCTTAATTAGAAAAGAACAAGAGCATTAATTCAGTTGCCCCATCACTGTGCTTTTCATATGATACATAGACTATAAACTTGCTATAGATCTAAAGAGAGACCAAGATGGCTGTCATCAGCTTCTATATGGGAAGTAGACAATAAAGCACCTGTAAACAGTTTATATTTTGATCCCTCCAATTTAAATACTTTGGTTTCACTATTAACCATCCATGATTCTTAAACAGAAACTAGTCTGATCCCCAGCAAGAAAAATAAATCCCCAGGGAAAACA
The DNA here is from genome assembly GCF_027887155.1 of Malaclemys terrapin pileata. Taxonomy (NCBI): domain Eukaryota; kingdom Metazoa; phylum Chordata; order Testudines; family Emydidae; genus Malaclemys; species Malaclemys terrapin. The sequence continues at coordinate 139,203,702 of NC_071509.1, forward strand.
CCATGTTGCCAGTCTCCACCCTTGAAGTTACAATAGCTGGCTCAATCCATAGTAGGAGAAGGTCATAGAATCATAGAATATCAGGGTTGGAAAAGACCTCAGGAGGTCATCTAATCCAATCCCCTGCTCAAAGCAGGGCCACACTAACTAAATCATCCCAGCCAGAGCATTGTCAAGCTAGGCCTTAAAAACCTCTAAGGAAGGAGATTCCACCACCTCCCTAGGTAACCCATTCCAGTGTTTCACCACCCTCCTAGTGAAATAGTGTTTCCTAATTTCCAACCTAGACCTCCCCCACTGCAACTTGAGACCATTGCTCCTTGTTCTGTCATCTGCCACCACTGAGAACAGCCGAGCTCCAGCCTCTTTGGAACCACTGGGAAAGAAAGAAAACCTTTTTCAGTTGAAAAGATAAATGCTGCCAAAATAGCATTGAGAGATACCTGCCTGGGGGAGATAACACCAGCCCAACATCAACTACGCTAATGGCGTTAAGGAGAAAAAAAATCATAGAATCATAGAATATCAGGGTTGGAAGGGACCTCAGGAGGTATCTAGTCCAACCCCCTGCTCAAAGCAGATAAAATAACTATTGCTAAATCCTCCAAAAGTGTGTGTGTGTGGGGGGGGGGGGGGGGGAGTGGAATTAGTAGCAAAGGTCCCCTTATTTGATTTTACTTTTCAAAGGCTATTGTGAGTATAGCTATCATCTTTTAATGGCCACCTGCACAGACACAGTACAAATCTGCATCAAGACATCACTTAAGAAAAACTATGAACAGTAATATTAGAGATAAAGTACAAAATACAATTGCTCCTAGGAAATCACTTTAAACTCCCACTCAGACTGGAGAACAAAACTCAATGAGGCTAATATTAAGAATAGTTGTTTGTACAGCACTTGAAAGCACTGTACAGACACAGACTAATAAAATCTCACAACCTAACTGAGCTATCAGGTACATATTGTTACCCCCATTTTTGAAATGACAGGCTCAATACCACAGAATGTGTCAACAACAAAGCCAGGATGAGAACTCATGATCACCTGACTCCCAGACCTGTGCACTTTCCTCAGAATGACCCTGTTGAACAATAGGTATTATGTCAACTAATCACAGAGGACTCTATATGGAATCAGTCAAATACTGACCGCACCCTGCAAGAAAAGACAGGATAAAATGTGTGTGGAAGGGGGGTTAATGAGCGGCATTTATTTTTCCAAACTGTGAAATGGCTTGCTCAGTGTCTCACCCAAAGGGTGATTTGCTAACTCTCGCAGAGCTGATTGGTATGCTGGAGGAAGAGAGTCCAAGACTGCAGCAGACCTGGCAAAGAAGTCATAAGATCTTATCTCACCATAGCAGTCCCATTTTTCCAAATAAGAGAGGTCTTCATGATTAATTAACACTCATAAAAGAAAGCTTGACCACAAAAGGCAATAGTAATTAGCTAATGACAGTCCTGACAGAGTGTTTATAAGTCCAATCCAGCTCCCATCAACTTCAAACTAAGCAGAGTGCAGGCCCTAAATGAATGAAAGATACTGGAAGACTGTAACTATGGTTAATACATGGATAAAGGGGCAAAGGTGGTTTTTTAGCTTTGACATGTGAGACTGTGGGCTTGCAGAATGTCTTTTCAGAGAGGTTATACATACCGCAACAAAATTAAATAAGTTTGTGACTACATATCCATATAGCTTAATCCTTGAAAGCTTGATACAGAAACACCATGTATAGCCACTAGAAAATAACTGAGCCCTCACCCCTAACAACAACAACATAAATATTTGAAGAACGGATGCCCAAGATGCATGGTGACAAGGAGAACTGTCCTTACACAGAAAAAGAAAGGCAGCTCCAGTGATACTATGAATTACAGGCCAATCACGTGTACACCAACTATTTGGAAACCTGAACAGCAATTCTGGCAAAGAAGATCCGGGCAGTGCTAGCTCGCAATGGAATGTTGCCTCCTGAGCAAAAAGGCAGCACAACGAACATGAAAGGGACAAAAGACCACTTCAGGCTGAACAAAAGGATCACAGAAAATGCAAAACAATACAAAAGGACAACAACAAATTAGAGATGGTGTGGATAGACAGTGTTCCACATTCGCAGACTGAGAAACTGAAAATGCACCAGATTCATTCAAAGATCATTTCTTTTCTGCAGCCATCTATGATTAACTAGAACATTCAACTTTACCTGAAAGGGACTATCATTGATAAGGTCTGAATTAAAAGAGGAATCTCTTTCAAGGAGATTCCTTATCCCCAGTGTTGTTTGTGGTAGCCATGTTGCCTTTGATATGGATGGTCCGTGAAATAAAGAGTGGTTTTCATATCAGCAAACAACCACCACCAGTTAATCATTTGTTACACAAGGATGATCTGAAACTATATGGACAGCCACAAAAGGGGATACAGAAACTGATGACACATGCTGAAATGTCTGGTGAAGATATAAAGCTGTGGGTTGGCTTGGCTAAATGTGCATCTGCATCAGTAAAGAGGGGCAAACTGGTACAATCAGATGGCATGCAAGGTAACAACGGTACTATCCAAGATATCTCTCAAAACGTCCCTTACAAATAGCTTGGAATCAGGGAACTGTCGGAGTTACAACATAAGGAAGTCAAAGAAGAAGTGAGGAAATAATATTACAAACAAATAGTAAATTCTCTGAGGACAAAACTCAACTCAAAGAATTATTTGGGTGATGCACTGTTGGAATGATCATGTAGAATCAAGAAGAGAAGAAAAAAATTGACATCCAAAACAAGAAAACTCCTAATGATGCACAGAACAATGAATATCAATCAAGGCACAGACAGGACATACATCCAATGATGTGATGGAGGAAAGAATCTACGGTCTGTGAAGGAAACAATTGGCAATGAAAAATATAACATCAAAATGTATAAGTCAACCAGAGTAAAAGATCATCTGGTTGCAATAATAAGTGATAGGCTGGGATACACGCTCAGCCAAGAAAGCATAAGAGAAAGGAGAAAGCAAATCACCAAAGAAAGACTCAAAAGATTTACACAGAAATCAATGCATAGACAGTGGTGGAGAGAGATTGAACACATTAGTGATAGAAGATTAACAACATTATGGCTTGCAGAAGAATACCTCAGAAGAGACAGGGAGCCTCATGCTGAGTGCACAGAAACAGTCCTTACGGCTTAATCACATTCTGAACAAAACTGACTGACAGAACTGCTCCCTGAACTGCAGAACGTGTTCCGAAAAGGAAGACAATGGAGCATATGCTGAGTGCCCGCAGGAGCCTGGCTGGTTAAGAACATAGGAACAGACACAATGAGGTCACCAAGTGTCTGCATTGGAGCCTCTGTCGCAAGTATGGACGTAAAAGCACCAGGCAGTATTACGCCCACCAAACTGAAAGTGCTCTAGAGACAGAAGAGGCTAAGATTTTATGGGATCTTGCAACTGTCACAGCCAAATTGTGCAGGCAAACAGGTCAGACACAGCTGTTGTAGAAAAGACAATAAACCAACCCATGTTAATTGATACACCTCTACCTCGATATAACGCTGTCCTCGGGAGCCAAAAAATCTTACCGCGTTATAGGTGAAACCGTGTTATATCGAACTTGCTTTGATCCGCTGGAGTGCGCAGCCCGCCCCCCTGGAGCACTGCTTTACCGCTTTATATCTGAATTTGGGTTATATTGGGTCACGTTATATCGGGGTAGAGGTGTATTGCCAGAGCAGCAGACAGAAACACCAAAAAGAAACAAGAAAAGATGGTGAAGAATGAAGAACTCTGCCTCAAAGTGGAACGACGATGGAAAACGAAAACAAAGAAGATCCCAGCCATTGTTGGAGCACTTGGAGGGATCCCTACAGGTCTGAATAAGCAGCTCAGGAACGCAATAGTGATCTCCAGCAAACAGCACTCTTGGGTACTGGGGGAATTTTAAGGAAAATAAAGAACGAGTGCATTTGAGCATCTAAAATGCAGGAATTCTGCAAAGGGGTTAACAAAACTCCTGATTACTCAAACCTGCAGAGTCGGTTCATGGTCAGGATTTACTGGTGACTCTTGGGGATAAATTTTAAACAGTACCATTGCTCTTTGTAAGGCTTAAAGATCTTGTATGTTGTGAAGGTTGTTTGTTTAAAAACAAACAAAAACATTGCCATGATATAATACTGAGGGATAACAACAATACCTAGCTCTTACATAGTGTTTTTTGATCAGTAGATCACAAAGTGCTTTACAAAGAAGGTCAGTATAATTATCCCCATTTCACAGATGGGGAAACTGCGACATAAATATTTGAAGTCAAGATTGACCAGCAAAACAAGTGGCAAAGATAACAATTGAACCCACATCTCCCAATTCCCACTCCAGTGTCCTACCCATTAGGCCACACTGCCTGTCTTAATTGTTAATTGTATTAACATTTCCAAGGCATTTTGCTTAAGAATAACGAATCTTGGCAGAATTCAAGTTTTATTTTCTTATCATTTTGACTGACAATATCAATGTGTATTTTAAGCATTTTTTCAATGTTTATCGATTTTAATTTTCTCTGTTGTGGGGAATTATGGGGAGGTCAGACAATAACAGGCGACAAACAATTATTTGATGACAATAGACACAGATTCACAACGTTAAAGCTTTATAACCATTAAAACACAAATTGTCCACATCACATGTTAAAATATACAATGTAAATATCTATACATCACACTCTCACAAGGTCTTAGGCAACATTTTTCTGACTTAGCCTAGCTGTAAATTTCAGTTATTACAAATGGAAAAAAAATCCATTGGTTTCTATGTATACGGTGAAATCGATGTTTACCCACATTTACTGATGAAAATATAATCTTTCCAAGCCCAAGAATAACCTACATATAGGGTGTAACACATGCTATCAGTTGTACATATAAACAACCACTAACTGCCACTACATAAATCTCCGAGTTAAATATACTGTATCTGGTATTAGGTAAATTAAGAGATGGTAAATTACCCTTTAGTTATAACTATCTTTCTCACAGAGCGCTATGATCACTTTTTCAGCCGTAAGAGCATAATCTGACTGCAGCATTTAAATACAAAGAGTAAGAATTTCAGTTGATCATGGAATTTTGGGGAAGTTCTTATTTTGGAAAAGTTCTATGGCCTGTGATATTCACCATAATGGTCCCTTCTGGCCTTAGAATCTATGAATAATCAAAACTGGAACTAACTCATGCCTGGAGGAGGATTAGAGCAGAGGCAAGATCAAGGTGGGGATCCATTTTGGCAATGCCCATATTGTACAGTGGATGATAGCTTTACAACAATACTACACGAGAAAAGACTTTTGAGAGGTTCAAGTGCTTTGGGGATCCAAGGTAAGGCAAAGATGTCTGGCCTTGTGGGGCAGTGAAGTTAGAATGTCATCAAATTTTATTCCGAACAAAATGGGTTGGGTTTTTTGGATCACACAGATGTTTTCTCAGAAAGTCCCGTTTTATGATCTTTTTTCAGACAACAGAACATTTTTTTGACCAGATCTAATGTCTGAATTCAACTGAGAGTGAAGTCAGAGACAAATAGGACTCCAGGGGAGTAGGATAGTGCTTTTATACACAATAAGAGGAGGACTTTCTTTCTTTGAAGGATTGGATGGTAGGAAGCATAAGATGCTCATGTGTTGGGAAGCAGACAGGGCTTTGTGAATGCATTGGCAGAGAGGTACAATTAGGTGTTGTTTCCAGAAAAGTAGAGTCTAAGGCTGAAGGCTAGCAAAGTAACATACTAGAGAGAGGGTACGGGGTGGATGGGGTGTGAGGAGCAGGCAAAGACAGAGTCTTGGAGTACAGGAGATACAAAAGGAAGATGTAAAGCTTCCACCAGAAATGAAAAGGCACCAGTCAGAAAAGTAGGATTTCAAGCAATTTGGAATTTGCTTAATTTGCTTAATTCAAAGCAAAATATTCCAGAATTGAATCAGCCATTTTAACCTCACCATCGCTATCTGACCTTCCAGCCACCCTAGCTAATCATTTTCAGTAGGGTATGATAAAAGATTGTATTAACTGCATTAATCAAATCCCTTATTCATTCCAAATCCATACTGGGTGATAGAAATCCTTTCCAGGTGGATTTTAATTTCCATTTAATCCTTTACTCTGTTGCCAAGAACACAGGGTATGAGAACTCATGGCCTGATGTCACCAGTATGGTGATGGATGCTCTCTTGAAGGTCTGAGAACACTATATCTATATGAGACGAGGGTAATTTGGGCCCTGTCTTCCATGGGGATCTATGTGGGCACACCCCCTGAACCCTGACAAAGCCCAATAGGATCTGCTTGCATGGATGTGATTGCCATGTCAGAACCTCCAATTTCAGAGTATGTTGTACATTCGAGTTCATCCACCAACCCTTTATTGTGACCAATCCTGTTTGACTGATGTCAATGTTTGTTTGGGTCGATACATTTCTTATTTTGGAAGAACTGTAGCTCTGTGTGTGTGTCATGCGTTAACCTGACTGCCACAACAAGGACCAGTCCTCATATGGAGGCATTCAGCAATGTTTCTTCCCCCCATCCCCCTCAAAGTAGGCCCAATGAAAAAGAACACATCTAAAGAGTGAATGAAGGCTCCTCCTAAGATGGTCATTTTGGGGTAAAGAAAGGCGGAAAGAGTAATACAGACTGCAGCTTCCTTCGGTCATTCTTAAACAATATAGCCTTCTATTTTCACTATGGCTTCCCTGCACTGTCTTGAATGAACACACTTCTTCGCAGTTCAGGCCTGTTTAAGGGATTAAAAAGCAACTCTCATTCTATGTTAATTCTATGTGACTGCCACATAATAAATACATTTTGCTTAAGAATAACTAGTACACTACAGTACACTACACTAGGGCAAGAATGGTGTCCCTAGCCTCTGTTTGTCAGAAGCTGGGATTGGGTGACAGGGCATGGCATGGATGGATCACTATCCGCAAGTAAACCTAATAAACAGTTCTCTTTAAAAATAAAGGGCAGGAGGGGGGAGGCGAAGAGAGGAAGGTCTCCATTGAAAAAATCATGTAAAAAAAAGGCAATTTCAATTACTGAAAATAAAGTAAAATAATCACTTGTCATTTACAAAAGCATTCTTAGAAATCTATCTCCATCCTTGGGTCATACTGTCAAAAGCATCTAAGTGACTTAGCCTAAATTCCAATGAAAGTCTTGGGAATTATGTGGCTAAGTCACTAAAGGTCTGTTCCTCATTGGATAGTTAACAGGGATGACTGGAACTCTGCTCTGAGTACCCAGGTTAGACTAGACCAGTTGTGAACAGCAATACTGCAAAGCCCCTAATCTCATTACTGTGTCCTCACTAAAAAGCAACAGAGAGTCCTGTGGCACCATAAAGACTAACAGATGTATTGGAGCATAAGCTTTCGTGGGTGAATACACGCATGCATCTGACGAAGTGGGCATTCACCCACGAAAGCTTATGCTCCAATACATCTGTTAGTTTTTAAGATGCCACAGGACTCTTTGTTGCTTTTTACAGATCCAGACTTGTGTCCTCACTGTCTCTGCTATTGTCTGGGTGTGTTTGGGGACATATTCCACGCTTCTTTGTTCTGAGACACTCTAGGGTTCTTTCCCAGTCAATTGTGTCTGGCCTCTCCTTTGGGGGGAACTGTGGGAAATTGGAATACTATCAGCACTTGGGTGTTTTAGCCCATGTCCTCAGTGCATAATGGGTGGGTTCTAGGCCAAATTAAAGGGGAAACCTGGTTCTAACCTATATTCCAAGCCATGTAAGCTAATCTGGCCTTAAAGCACCTCCAAACCTGGGTCAGAGGTTTGTGTGGGTGGATGGTAGGGGAATTTGGGCTAAAATCAAGAGAAAAGTCTGTTCATTGTACAGTGTAGACATACCCTTAGGCACTTTTTTAAAAATGTGACCCCTTATCTATTTGTGGGAGAGAGAGATAGCTCAGTGGTTTGAGCATTAGCCTTCTAAACCCAGGGTTGTGAGTTCACTCCTTGAGGGGGCCATTTAGGGATCTGGGGCAAAAAAATCTGTCAGGGATGGTACTTGGTCCTGCTGCAAAGGCAGGGGACTGGACTCAATGACCTTTCAAGGTCCGTTCCAGTTCTATGAGATGGGTATATCTCCTTATTTAAAAAAAAAAAAAAAGAAATGTTTTAAAAAGAAAACTGATTTAGTTGGTGATTGGTCCTCCTTTGAGCAGGGGGTTGGACTAGATGACCTCCTGAGGTCCCTTCCAACCTTGATATTCTATGATTCTAGAAAAGTTTACCATCTTAATTAAACCCATTTAAAAACTGATCTAGTTAAACGGATGCAAGCCCCTAGATGAGATGCACTAATATTGGTTTAATTTTACTTATGTCAGTTTAGCATAAATTGGCTATTTACCATTGCACTTTTCTAGTATATACAAGGCCAAATGGTTTCTATACCACCTATCGATGTAGAATCCAAATGCTTACTGAGTACTGAGAATTCCTTAGAAATATTTACATTTTGTGAAAAATTACATAGGCACCAGATTTTTAACCCCAAGGGAAAATCCCTTCCATTCAGACTAATCTAGAAAAGAAGTCCTGTCTTTTATCTTGGTATAAACTGTTGCAAAGTTACATTCATTCACATAATCTTACCCTATTGTATCCACATAGAAGCAAACAACAAATTTTATCCACTAGCCATTATGAACCAATTGTGGTAAATCAACTCTGCCTCCCCTCTTTAATATCTGCTTACTCTAAATGGAACCACTGAAAATACCATTAGTTTTAAGGGACAAAGAAATACAAACCCTGGAACAATAAACCATGGTTTCTCTTTCCCTAATTAATTTTCCTATTTCTTTTCATGAGTTATGCTATGTCTATCGACATGGCATTATCAAATCCCCATTGATCAGACATATTTTTTTTCTTTAACCTTCAGTCCCATGTAAGTATGTGGGGTGAAATCCTGGCTTCATTAAAAACTCCTGTTGACTTCAACAGGATCGGTATTTCTCCCATAACCATCATACGTTGATTTGGAACTTCTCCACATACAGTTTTTGTATTGATTTAACTATATCAGCACAGAAATTATACCCCTTACGCCATATCAAAATGGTAAAAAAACCTGTGCACAAACCAGTCCTTAAAGGGAAAAAAACATTAAATAGTAAGCTAGTAGAATTTAAGTACATTTTTACGTATAGTTCATTATTTTTTAAACTAATTTAAAGAAAAAAGCCCAGCATCACACTGGACAGAACAAATGAAAGAAAAGACTTTAGTTGTGCTTGAACTTTTCAAACTGTATAAAGATAAAACAAACAGTGTTAAATCTAGGCGTGTTCAGGGGTAAATGATGGCAGTAATTAATGCAAAGCTAAGATTTGGGGTTCTTTGTTTTGTGATAAACTGTATTTTCTGTAAAAACATTCCAATCCAAAATGCCCTTATGTCTGTATTTATTAGGGAAACTTCACTATAAACTGAGTGCTAGCACAATCCCCTGGAACTTTAAGAATTGATTGCAAAGCATTTAAAGAGACTGTCACAATCAAGGGCTATTGTATTGTACAATACCAGAATGCCAACAAAGCTCGGAGACCTCAAACATACTTGTACTCTGAAATTACCCATGCTTCACATTCAGTACACCCTGGGAAGTTAATGTAGTTCTCATTTTGCTCGTCTCCATTTGGCTGTTCAAATGGAAATATGGGGTGGCATTTACCCAAAGATTGGCAGAGAGTCTGTCAAAGATTTAGCATAGTAATTGATGGGAAATCTAGTATGTTTAGACAGCATTTGAAATTTGACTAATTTGAAATTAGTCTCTACAGAATACCATGCCAGAAAACTGATACAATTAGGACACACGTCCAATGCAAGTGATCCAACTTTTGGCAGCTTGAAAATGCTTGTTTGGATGTGACCAAATCAATTGCATCCAAAGTACAGAACACCTATTTACTCTATGAGCTAGTAAGATAGGCACATAACTCAGTAATAGAAAATAGAATCGTACATCGTTTAACAGTACAAGCATAAGAGGCAAGTGACATCACTGTCACCAGGGGTGATAATATAAGCCATTGTTCACAATGGACCAACATGATTATACAGTCAAGAATCAGTTCTTCCCCCCATCCCGCACATGCGCATGCGCGCACACGCACACACACACACACACACACACACACTCCACCACCAAATAAAAACAACAAAGAAGTTGATACTACTAATGGCATAACTTTCTATCGTGCTTCTCAGCTGGAATGAACCTCAGACTATAACACCTAGAGGTAGACTTAGAAGGATTAGATTTTTGTCAGTGAGGGTCAGTAAATGTCAGTTTTCACCGTACACACAAATATCAACAAATAAATATTTCCATCACTAATAATCAACCTTTACAGATAGTCAAAGAAAGAAAACTGCTCCTTGAGAACTTAGTGTTTGATGTCAGGATATTTACCTTGTATATTTTGACATGTGGGGTTGACAATTTATGTTTTAATGGTTGTAAAGCTTCACCCTCTTGAATCTCAATGCCTACTGTCAGTAAAATTATTGTCTGACCCCCTCCGACCCACCCATAATTTTTCACAACTCTGAAAATAAACATTGAAAAAATGCTTACAAATAAACATTGATATTATCCATCAAAATATTTAAAAAATAATCAAATTATGCCAACTCTATCTATAGGAATTACTTCCCTCATCAGTTAGGTGCATCTCAAGCTGGTGAGGAATGTGGCAGGTGCTAAACAGTGCACAGCAACAATATGTAACAGATTAGGGCAGGAAGTGAAGAACACTGCTTCCAGCTGAAACTGTAGGGTGAATTTAAATAGACAAAATACAATTGCATGCCAGAGACATTTAAAAGCTCAGTGCAGTCAGCACCCACGTTCTACAGCTCTTCCAAATACACTTGCCCAGTGCCCTTTAGCACCATGCTAAGGAACTGGCTCAGTAGTGACTCCCAGGAAAATGTGACAGCCTCTATTGAATCACCACCACCACTTTGACTTCCCTCCCTAGCTAGTAAAGAATGCTGAGCTGACGTAACTGGAGGGATAAGACAAGCTCACAACCATCATTAACTTGCTTTATCAGTGAGCTTTCATGATAAAGGTTATACTTATAACCTAGAAACACCTGAGATAGAAAACTTTACACCAAGTTTACCATAATGAGCTCTTGTGATCTAGTTTTTAAACAACTGTGTACATGAGAATTGCATTACATATGACTTAGTTTAAAAAGAACACTGATGTCATCACAACCTTTACATATGAAACCGAACAGGTTCTATTTTGTTGTTTTTTGTAGTTTTCCCTGGGGAGAAAAATTGGTTCATTACTCCAAAGTCCCCAGAAGGCAATATATATCTGTCAGGGGATACACCCCCAGGGATCAGATAGAAGAAAAGTCTGTCCCTTTAAATGAATGCTTGACGAAAACAATTTTCAATGAATTTTGACTCACTTTGGCATAGCTTAAAAAAAAGCATTTGCCACCTTGTTCAGGCATTATGTAATAGGAATGAGTGTGAGAGCTGTTTGATCACATTGGATACAGTTGCAAGACAAAAGAATGAAGAAGATGGAACACAGCAATAGCACTGCTGCATTTGCTGAGATTATTATTATACCATGTCTGGAGGACAAAGAATGATTAATTGCTCAATGCAAACTGTTAATGGGTTTTCACCCTCCCAGCCCATACCTTAACGTAATATCTTGTAAGAAAAGTACATGGCTGCAGTCAAATCCATTTCTTAAAACTTTGATCTGTAAGTGGAGACGTTTAATTGAAAACCTAGATTATATTTATGGCTACTGAGTTCTGCACAATTTTCATAGCTAGTACAACAGTAAAAACCACCAAAACTATGTGAAATGATAAACTGGATACAGCTGTACTTGTTAGAATAGCTATTTTGCCAGTGTACTATCAGTGTTTTCTTTAGTACAGTGCTTTATTACGGAGTGAGACAAATGCATTTCATAATTACGCAGGGAGAGGCTTTTTGTTTTCTTTTTGTCATTTTACACTCCACTGATTATAGCCAACCATGTAAAAAGGTTCAAATTTAAAAGTTATCTAACAAACAGTGCTGGGCTGAAACAGAGAATTCGATTTGGCTAAAACTTGCTGTTAGTGACAACTTCATAATATCACCAATCCCAAGCATTCAAAAATCATGAGCCAGCCCACCAACCCCCAATCGTGCAATTGGCTTAACAGTTCTTTTTATTTGCCTTCTGATTTTTGAGCTTTTAGGGATCACATTTTCAAGCTTTGTTCTGCAATAAGGGCGAGAAACTTACTTGTTTTAAAGTCAAGCTGAGTCTTTCACATACAAAAGCTGCCACTACTACATCCAAAAACCTAGGGTTACCATACTTAACAAATAAAAAAAAGAGGACCCTCCACGGGGTCCTGGCCCCGCCCATTTCCCACCCCCGGCCCCGCCCCAACTCCACCCCTTCCCCGCCCCCTCCTCCCTCCCACTCCCAGCCACGCGGAAAGGGCTGCCCGAGCGCTACCAGCTTCACGGTTTGCCGGGCAGCCCCCAGACCCTGCGCCCCCGGCCGGCATTTCCCCAACGCAGCTGGAGCCTGGGAGGGGAAGCGCCCAGCCAGGGGCGCAGGGTCTGGAGGCTGCCCGGCAAACCGTGAAGCCGGTAGCGCTTGGGCTTCGGACAGCCCCCTTGCCTCTGGACCCTGCGCCCCCAGCCGGGCACTTCCCCTCCCGGGCTCTGGCGGCGCAGGGTCCGGAGGTATGGGGGCTGCCCAAAGCCTGTAGCGCTCGGCTCTTAAACAGAGCCGAAGAGTCAGGGGAAGAGCAGAGCTGCCGCGGTCGGAGGCTCTGCTCCTCCCCTGACTCTTTGGCTCTGTTTAAGAGCCGAGCTGCCCCAGTGCTACTGGCTTCGGGCAGCCCCCATGCCTCCGGACCCTGTGCCACCAGAGCCCGGGAGGGGAAGTGCCTGGCCGGCGGCTGGGGTCCGGAGGCATAGGGGGCTGCCTGAAGCCCATAGCGCTCGGCCAGCTCGGCTCTTAAACAGAGCCGAAGAGTCAGGGGAGGAGCAGAGCCGCCGCGGGAGGGGAAGTGCCTGGCCGGCATTTTCCCGGACATGTTCGGCTTTTTGGCAATTCCCCCCAGACGGGGGTTTGATTGCCGAAAAGCCGGACATGTCCGGGAAAAAACGGACGTATGGTAACCCTAGAGAACCAGCACTGCTTCCTCTAAACACCGAGGGTGGAGCCCTGGCTCTAACAGCCTCAATGGCAAAGCTCCCACTGATTTCAGTGTGGCTAAGGTTTCATCCTGAAAGCTTCGAAAAAGCAAACTATGTTCCTGATCCAGCAAACACGAATGGATGGAAGAACCTTGCATGTGTCTGCAGGATCAGAGTGCATGAGTTGAAGTGAATAGTGCTTCTCTTTCTGTTGTATTGATTGAACTAGCTAAATCATCCCAGCTTCCACATGCATGGGTGGAAAACAAGCTGCCGGCAGATATGCAAGCACGCTAGATATTCTTGTGCTTTGCAAGCCGGGCCTGTGAGTTATTGTTAGCAGTTATGATAACTATTGGGGCAAATGATCACAAATTTAAATTATACAGATGCTAGGGTTACCATATTTCAGCAAGCAAAAAAGAGGACGGGAGGAGCCCCGCCCTAGCCCCGCCCCCGTCCTACCCTAGCCCCGCCCCTATCCCTCCTACTTCCCCCCCTCAGGACCCCCAACCCTCCCCCCTGCTCCTTGTCCCCTGACTGCCCCCTCCTGGGACCCCTGCCCCTAACTGCCCCCCAGGACTCCACCCCCTACCTAAGCCTCCCTGTCTCTTGTCCCCTGACTGTCCCCTCCTGAGACCCTCCCCCCATCCTAAGTGGCCCCCTAGGACTCTACCCCCTACCTGTACCCTGACTGCCCCAACCCTTATCCACACCCCCACCCCCAGACAGACCCCTGGGACTCCCACGCCCCATCCAACCATTCTCCACCCCCTGACAGCCCCCCCCAGAACTCCCAACCCATCTAAACCCCTCTGCTCCCTGTCCCCTGACTGCTCCGATCCATCTCCCCACCCCTGCCACCTGACAGCTCCACCCCCAGAACTCCGAACCCCGCCCCCGCTCCTTGTCCCTGTCCCCTGACTGCCCCCTCCTGGGACCCCTGCTCCTAACTGCCCTCCAGAACCCCACCCCCTACCTAAGCCTCCCTATTCCTTGTCCCCTAACTGCCCCCTCCTAAGACCCCCCCAACTGCCCCCCAGCACCCTATCCCCTACCTGTACCCTGACTGCCCAAAACCTTATCCACACCCCCACCCGCAGAAAGCCCCCCCCCGAACTCCCGACCCCCCCGTCTCTTGACTGCCCCCTCCAGAACCTCCCTGCCCCTTCTCCGACCCCCTGGCCCCCTTGTTGTTGACCTTCACGTAACGTCTCTGTGAACTTGCTCAGGAACGGCCTGAGCCGCTCATCCCAGCACGCTGGGCAGCAGTGGGGGAGGAGCTCCAGACTGCCAGAGGCGATCTGCGGATGCAGGGAGGGAGGGAGGGAGTGATCTCTGCTGCAGGGGAGCCGGAGGATGTGCTCTCCCTGGCTGTCGGAGCTCCATGTAAGTGGCACCATCCGGCCGGCTGCCCTGTTAGCCGCGCGCGCTCTGCATGGGGGGGGGGGGGGGGGGAAGGTCCAGACATTTACAAATTCCCCCCGGACGCTATTTTTAGCTCAAAAAGTCAGACATGTCCGGGGGAATCCGGACGAATGGTAACCCTAAGTTAGGGAAAGGGTGAGATGGGATGGGATGGGTGTATCATGACTGATTTACCTGGCACTGTGTCCTCAGTCACCAGCACCCTCAACGCCGGGGGAATTCCTGACCTAAACTCCATCAGCATTGATTTATACCAGTGCCCTCCACTATGATGTGAACACAACACACACACACACACACACACACACACACCCCAAAGGGTTCAGGCGATAGTGAGAGCTGCTGGGTGCACAACACTTTTGAAAACCAGGCTATTTAGTTAGATACCTCAGTACAGACTAAGGGTATGTCTACACTGCCATCACAAGGTGTGACTGCAGCTTGAGTAGGTAGACGTACCCAAGCGTGCTTTAATCTAGCTTGCTCGGGTCCTGGAGCAGTGAAGCCATGGCTATACAGGCTTCAGAGCAGACTTGTGCATTTCCTGGAACCCAGGGTAATTACTTAGGGGGATAGCTTGCACTACCATGGCTTCATTGCTCCGGTATCCCAGCTAGCTAGATTAAAGCTAGCTCAGCGATGCCTACTCGAGATGCAGTCACAGACGTACCCTTAATGGTGAGATTTTCCAAGGTGCTTAACACTGTCTGAACTCCGTTCCCACTCATGTTAATGCAAGCAGAGTTAGGCCAACACTAAGGACTTTGCAAAATCCCACCTTAGGAGCTATATAGTTAGGCTTCCATTATTGAAAATCTTGCCCTTCGAGCCTAAATATCATATGTGTTTCCTTACAATAGACGCATAGACTTTAAGGCCAGAAGGGACCATCATGATCATCTAGTCTGACCTCCTGCACATTGCAGGCCACAGAACCTCACTCGCTCACTCCTGCAATAGAGCCATAACCTCTGTCTGGGTTATGGAATTCCTCAAATTGCGATGTAAACAGGATTTACACAGAATCCATCATTTGTACTTGTTTAAACCTGAAAATGACCCATGCCCCATACTGCAGAAGGTGAAGCCCCTCCCCGCCCTCCCGGGTCTCTGCCAATTTCAGGGAATAGGGAAAATTCCTTCCTGACCCAAAATATGGCAATCAGTTAGATCCTCAGCATGTGTGGACAAGACTCACCACCCAAGCAGTTTGGAAAGAATTCTCAGTAGTAACTCAGAGCCCTCTCCTTCCAGTGTCCCGTCACCAGCTGTTGGAGATATTCGCTGCTAGCAGTCACAGATCAGCTACATGCCATTGTAGGAGTCTCATCATATCATCCCCTCCATAAACTTATCAAGCTCAGTCTTGAAGCCAGAGAGGTTTTTTGCCCCCACTGCTCCCCTTGGGAGGCTGTTCCAGAACTTCACTCCTCCGATGGTTAGAAACTTTCATCTAATTTCAAGCCTAAACTTGTTCTTCGCCAGTTTATATACATTTGTGCTTGTGTCTACATTGGTGCTTAACTTAAATAACTCCTCTCCCTCCCTGCTATTTATCCTTCGGATGTATTTATAGAGAGCAATCATATCTCCCCTCAGCCTTCTTTTGGCTGGACTAAACAAGCCAAGCTCTGAGTCTCGTCTCATAAGGCAGGTTTTCCAGTTCTCTGATCATCCTAGTAGCCCCTTCTCTGCACTGGTTCTAGTTTGAATTAATCTTTCTTAAACATGGGAGACCAGAATTGCACCCAGTATTCCAGATGAGGACTCACCAGTGCCTTGTATAATGGTATTAACATTTCCCTATCTCTGCTGGAAATAGCTGACCTGATGCATCCTAGGATTGCATTAGCCTTTCTCACGGCCACATGACATTGGTGGCTCATAGTCATCCTGTGATCATAGAATCATAGAATATCAAGGTTGGAAGGGACCTCAGGAGGTCATCTAGTCCAACCCCCTGTTCAAAGCAGGACCACTCCGCAACTAAATCATCCCAGCCAGGACTTTGTCAAGCCTGACCTTAAAAACCTCTAAGGAAGGAGATTCCACCACCTCCCTAGGTTACCCATTCCAGTGCTTCACCACGCTCCTAGTGACAAAGTTTTTCCTAATATCCAACCTAAACCTCCCCCACTGCAACTTGAGACCATTACTCCTTGTTCTGTCATCTGCTACCACTGAGAACAGTCTAGATCCATCCTCTTTGGAACTCTCTTTCAGGTAGTTGAAAGCAGCTATCAAATCCCCCCCTCATTCTTCTCTTCTGGAGACTAAACAATCCCAGTTCCCTCAGCCTCTTCTCATAAGTCATGTGCCCCAGCCCCCTAATCATTTTTGTTGCCCTCCGCTGGACTTTTTCCAATTTTTCCACATCCTTCTTGTAGTGTGGGGCCCAAAACTGTACACAGTACTCCAGGTGAGGCCTCACCAATGTCGAATAGAGGGGAACGATCACGTCCCTCAATCTGCTGGCAATGCCCCTACTTATACAGCCCCAAATGCCGTTAGCCTTCTTGGCAACAAGGGCACACTGTTGACTCATATCCAGCTTCTCGTCCACTGTAACCCCTAGGTCCTTTTCTGCAGAACCGCTGCCTAGCCATTCAGTCCACGCCATCCTCCAGGTCATTAATGAAGATATTGAACAAAACCAGCCCCAGGACCGACCCTTGGAGCACTCCGCTTGATACCGGCTGCCAACTAGACATAGAACCATTGATCCCTACCCGTTGAGCCCGATGATCTAGCCAGCTTTCTATCCACCTTATAGTCCATTCATCCAATCCATACTTCTTTAACTTGCTGGCAAGAATACTGTGGGAGACCATATCAAAACCTTTGCTAAAGTCAAGGAATAACACATCCACTGCTTTCCCCTCATCCACAGACCCAGTTATCTCATCATAGAAGGCAATTACATTAGTCAGGCATGACTTGCCCTTGGTGAATCCATGCTGACTGTTCTGATCACTTTCCTCTCCTCCAAGTGCTTCAGAATTGATTCCTGGAGGACCTGCTCCATGATTTTTCCAGGGACTGAGGTGAGACCTGTCTGGTTTTAAGATTAAGTTGGATAAGTTTATGGAGGGAATGGTTTAATGATAAAACATAGTAGCCAAGGAAAACCAAGCAATGGTACATGAACAGCATAATGGCCAACAAGGGTCAGGCTAGAGACTCTTGCCTATATGCTCGGGGTATTACTGATCGCCATATTTGGGGTCGGGAAGGAATTTTCCTCCAGGGTAGATTGGCTGAGCCTCTGGAGGTTTTTCGCCTTCCTCCGCAGCATGGGGCAGGGATCACTAGCAGGAGGGTCCCAGCCGATTGAAGTCACTAAAACACAGGATTGGGGACTTCAACGGTAGAGTCCAGGGAAGGGTCTTGCGGCCTGCAGCATGCAGGGGGTCAGACCAGATGATCATAATGGTCCCTTCTGACCTTAATGTCTATGAGTCTATGAGTCTATGAGTCTATGAGGCTGACTGGCCTGTAGTTCCCCAGATCCTCCTTCTTCCCTTTTTTAAAGATGGGCACTACATTAGCCTTTTTCCAGTCATCCAGGACCTCCCCCGATCACCATGAGTTTTCATAGATAATGGCCAATGGCTCTGCAATCACATCTGCCAACTTCTGCAGCGCATCCGGCCCCATGGACTTGTGCTCGTCCAGCTGTTCTAAATAGTCCTGAACCACTTCTTTCTCCACAGAGGGCTGGTCACCTCTTCCCCATACTGTGCTGCCCAGTGCAGTAGTCTGGGGGCTGATCTTGTTTGTGAAGACAGAGGCAAAAGAAACATTGAGTACATTAGCTTTTGCCACATCCTCGGTCACTAGGTTGCCTCCCTCATTCAGTAAGGGGCCCACACTGTCCTGTATTAACCAATACACCCAGATATTTCTTCTTCTCTATCACTTCCAACTGATATGCCAGCTTATAACAAAAAACTCTAGTTGTTAGTTCTTCAGTGCATGATCTTATACATTGGATTATTAAATTTCATCCTAATTCTATTACTCCAGTTTTCAATATAGTCCAGATCCTCTTGTGTGATATTCCGGTCCGCCTCTGTATTGGCAATATGTGCAAACTTTGTGTCACCTGCAAATTTGATTAGCACACTCCCACTTTTTGTGCGAAGGTCATTAATAAAAATGTTAGTAAGATCAGTCTCAAGACCGATCCCTGAGGAACTCCACTAGACACCTCCCTGCAGCCTGACAGTTCACCTTTCAGAATGTCCTGTTGTAGTCTCCCCTTTAACCAGTTCCTTATCCACCTTTCAATTTTCATATTAATCCCCATTTTCTCCAATTTAACTAATATTTTCCCATGTGGAACTGTATCAAATGCCTTACTGAAATCCAGGTAGATTAGATCTACTGCATTTCCGTTGTCTAAAAAATCAGCTATCTTTTCAAAGAAGAAAATCAAGTTGGTCTGGTATGATCTGCCCTTTGTAAAACCATGTTGTATTTTATCCCAATTACCGTTCACCTCTATGTCCTTAACTACTTTCTCTTCCAAAATTTGTTCCAAGACCTTCACACATTTGAGGCCAAACTAACAGGCCTGTAATTTCCTGGCTCATTTTTGTTCCATTTAATTTTTTTTTTAAATAGGAACTATATTATCAATTCTCCAGTCATAGGGTACAAACCCCGAGTTTAAAGATACATTAAAAATCCTTACAATTGGAATTGCAATTTCATGTGACAGTTCCTTTAATATTGTTGAATGGAGATTACCCCCCCCCACCTTCCCATCCCCGATTTAGTCCTATTAAGCTGTTTGAGTTTGATTTCCACCTTGAAAGTGGTAATTTCTACCTCCATATCCTCATTCCACTCTGACGTCAACCAGCATCTTTAGTCTCTCTGAAAAGCTGTTGTTGGGTTTCTCACACAAATGATCTGCACGCAAACAATTTAGAATGTGTGTCATCTCTACCACGTGAGAAATTCTTATAGACAGGCTCCGGTACAAATCTCTCCAATAAGGTTTATAGCAGGTGACTCAAAAGGCCTTAAAGGCTCCTTGTTTCTGTACTTACACCAGTATTTAAGAAGCTTGTATAGTGTTTACTGGGTATAGAAATGTATGTATTGACTTTTACATTATGGTCTGCTAACCTGAACACCTTGGCGGTATGTTCATTCCTTCGAAGTATGGCCTACAGCTGAGCGCTGGGCACATGCTTAGTTCACTGATCACTGAAACAGTGAGACCCCTTAGTGGCTTTTGTTATGTCAATGCAACTGTTCATACTCTGCGTATTCTAATCAAACATACTGTGAAGATTTAAAGATCTTACTGTGCTAGTCCATATTATGGATTTATATCTTGCAATATTTTGGTTGTTAAATGAACTACCCTATTTTTGTTTAGTATGCAATCTAGGGAAGGAATCAACAACCAAACCAAATTGTCATACAACGAGAAAGGCACAAATTGTTTTTGGTTCAGAAACAGCCCAATAACCTATTAATAGGAAATGCAGATAAAATAAATGTTATGAGTTCCAAATGAAAATAAAGTGCTTCTCACAAGATGTATTAAGACACCTTATTATTATTTTACTATGATTATTTTTAATGCATTCATAGTACTAGAAATCCTTAGTTTTGGCATGTAAATGTTATGTTCTCTGCCTGGAATTGTACCAGTTTTCTTAGACAAAAGCTTTAGGGCAAATTTGTTTCCATCACTGGAAAACACTCATACTTGATTCAAAGGGATAGTGATTTTATACTGTACATCTACTGCCAAATCTCTGTCAATTTACATTCCAACTAATTTAATCCAACTTGAATCTAAAGTGCTTTTTTTATTTTCTCCCCTGCTGATATCACGATGTCAGAGATCAAAGAGTTGTCCCTGTTTTCCCTGCTCATGCCACAGCCGAACAAATCACAGATAGGTTACGGAGAATTTACAGCTCTCACCCAAACACAGTCAAAAGCAAACAAGGAGCTCTTTAAACACAGCACAAAGTCACGGGAAGGCATCAGGATGCAGTTAGAAAAGTGCACTAATTAATTGGTAATTTGTCTCTTCCTACATGTTGCCCACAGAACGTAAATTATCCACAAACAAGCTCTAAAACCAATCCCAAAGTCTCATGGAGAAAATGGCCTGGCCTCTTCCTTTTCCAGGAGGTGGTGGATTTGGTTTAATAAAGCTAGCCAGGAGATTTGTATGGCTTTAGCAGGTCTTCACGGATTTGAATCTATTCTCACCCATGTGAGTAAAGAAAGGCTTATGGAATGCTCAAAAGAAAATAAAGAGCAACTAGCTAGTAAAGACCAGGTCAAGCATTTCTAGCTCACCTCTTTCCTCCTTTCAGGACAAGCTAATCCTACTTTGGCACTGAAATAAAGAAACACCAACACAAATCCTCTCTGTTGGCTGCATGCCTGAACCATAATGTCTGTAAACTTTCAGGAAAGGGATCAGCGAAAGCCACACTGGAGTGAAGATAAATTCGCCACTGCCAGCTGATAGGTACAGTAGCTGGTTCCTTTATAAGGAAACATACACAGCAGCTTGGTTCCATGGCTCGCAGAACAGAAAATGACACACATATACAGCATATGGAGATGTGTTAGGGAAGTATCTTTGCCCCAAATTTAAATACAAACCCAGAAGTGTAACGGAGCTCTTGGATCTGTGAAACTGCAAATAGTTAATGCAAGCAGAGAAGAATTTTTGCACTGCAATTTTAAATGCTCTCTCTCTCTCTCTTAGACACACACACAGCTGCAGTCAAAATAATTAGCTCTGATCTCCCGAAGACAGTAAGTAAAAAATAAATTAGCTGTGTGAAGGGATTAAAGCAAATCAGCACCTCCGAGCTAACACCAGGGCTGGATCGGTGCCTGGAGCCAAGGATATTCTGCAGAGAGTTCTACAGTAACATAAAGAACATTAGAGAGAAGGTGTAAAGAAAAAAAAAGTCCCTGATGGAGAAAACAAATGCTGCTGTGAGCACCAGAAGACAGCCAGGGTGAAAATATCACCTAAACTCTCCAAAAGCGCCAAATCCAATTATCTAAATTAAAAACACAACAGAATCTACAGGTCTGAAGGCTAAGACAACATCCATAGTAAGTGCACATGACTGACAATTCAACTTCTATATATATTCTTTTTACTTGAATAGAATTAGCATTTCAGAATGATTGCATTTATGCATTTTTGATACCCAAAACAAGCAAACAAAATTTAACAAATATTCTAAATAAACCCCCAAACAAAAAGCTCCAAGATCACATCTGGCAAAATAACCCAATTTGTTATCCTTTCACTATGCCCTTTATGCCTCAGTTTACTCAAGTTATTAAAATATATTATGAATCAAGCACCGTTGAACCTCAGAGTTACAAACACCAGAGTTACAAACTGACCAGTCAACCACATACCTCATCTGGAACTGGAAACATGCAATCAGGCAGCAGCAGAGATTAAAAAAAAAAAAAAAATGCAGTAGATTACAGTGTTAAACGTAAAATACTAACAAAAATAAAGGGAAAGGTTTAAAAAAAAGATTTACTAGGTATGGAAACTTTCTGTGCTTGTTTCATTTAAATTAAGATGGTCAAAAGCAGCATTTTTCTTCTGCATAGTAAAGTTTCAAAGCAGTATTAAGTCAATCGTCAGCTGTAAACTTTTGAAAGAACACCCATAACGTTTGGGTCAGAGTTATGAACATTTCAGAGTTATGAACAACCTCCATTCCCGAGGTGTTTGTAATTCAGATGTTCTATTGCAGTTTAAGTGAGTGAAAGAGAGAGAGAGAGAGAGAGAGAGAGAAAATGAATACAGGGCTGGAACACAGGTCACTGCAGCAGAACAGGAGCAAAAACAGTGGAACACAGAATTATTAACTATAAAATTCTTCTCACACTAAGCAATTGCTTTACAGGACTGTGACTATGATGAGTATGGACTACAGGAAAAAAATTCCAAATGGAATCTGTCCATATAGGCAAAAAAAATAAGAAAAGAAAAAGATGAACAAAAATACAAATGAAATAACGAAGATGTCATTATTTCAATTCCCATGCACATACAGAGGGAATATGAATTATAATTCATTTCTCTACATGTCTGAGAATGTATTAATATGTCAAATTGTTTATTTACTGCAAAAATAATATTTTAGTGATTTTTTTTTAATTTGCGACGTAGGGTCAAGATGACCCACTCTGCAATTCTGATAAGCAATAACTCAGCCACAATGAAACACATCTGCCAGCAGCAAGAGCTGCAATGCTAGTGACACCTAACTCGAAGATACATCAAAGTCGCATAGCTGGAAATTCATGTAGAGTGGAGATATTGCAAGTTGATACATGTCAAACGGTCATTTTAACACACGGCACAGGGAGATGGTTAATAATCGAGCCAACACTGTGGAAAATTGTGTTTCAGCATTATAAATCCAAAATGTGAGTATCTTTAAGCGTTATTAAATCTTAGCATTATTATCGGGCTGTATAATTATGAACTTTTCTTTGTTATAACTGGTTCACATGTAATAAATAAGGTCCATAAAAGAAGAGTAACATCGTTAACGCTTAACAGACTACGAAAGTGATGACATCATACTCCAAGAGGGTAACCGTGAGGAAGAGGATTACTTTCCAAACAACTGGTGTTGGGTTATAATGTCGAAAAAGGCCATTTTGTTTCCGTGTAAACGCTGTAGGGCCTTTTTCGTTCCTTGCAGTGCGCATTCTCTGAATCACTGGTTGTCAATGATGCTGCTAGATGCTGTTTGGAGGCAAGCAGTTTCTTTGATCAGGTGCAACGTGTTTATGTGTTTTTCTCAGGCTCAACACGCCGTTGGGAGATTCTGACTCGCCATGTGAATTCTCTAACTGTGAAACCACTTAGTCAGACAAAATGGGAGAGTCTCATTGATGCTTTGAAGCCTCTTCACTATGAACTTGGAAACATTTATGATGCCCTAACTGATATTTCTGATGACACTACCTTTACTGGATCATCTGGCAATGATGCAGAAGCTCGTGCAAATGACCTTTCCAAATTCAAATTTGTGACTTCACTCATTTTGTGGTATAATATCCTTTTCGAAATTTACCTCACTAGTAAGCAGCTTCAGGAAAAGAACTTAAACATACATTCTGCTATTCAAAAACTGCAGTAAACTAAACATATTATGGAGGAATTCAGAAATGATGAAGGGTTCGAAAGAACACTGGTAGATTCTCTTCAGCTTGCTGAAAAAATAGACTTTCTAACCGAATTTGAACCAGAGCCATTTCTCATTCGTCAAAAGAAACAGCAGTTTTTGTATGGAGGACGAGATACACCCATTCAGAACCCAAAACAAAGGTTCAAAGTGAATTTCTATTTTGCAGTCCTTGATACTACTATTCACTCGGTTGACGAAAGATTTCAACAGATGCAGCAGCTAGAGTCAGTATTTGACTTTCTATATGATATCCACAGCTTGCAAAAGAAAACAGCAAAACAGATAAGAGAATTTTGTATTAAACTGGAGTCGGCATTGACTCATGAAAATTCAAAAGACATTGATGCTACAGATTTGTGTAGTGAGCTTCAGGCTTTTTCAAGACGACTTAAGAAACATTCCACTCCTGAAGAAGTACTGAAGTTTGTTTGTGAAAATAAACTCACAGATAGTTTTCCAAACATTTTTATAGCTCTACGCAGTCTTTTAACTTTGCCAGTTTCTGTAGCTAGTGGGGAACATAGCTTCTCAAAGTTAAAATTGATAAAAACATATCTGCGTTCAACAATGGTGCAAGAAAGACTTGTTGGACTTGCCACAATATCAATAGAGCATGAAATAGCTGGAAAACTGGATCTAAAAGAACTACTGACTGAATTTTCAAAACTTAAAGCAAGAAAATTCATGTTTTAAGAGCAAAGAGTGTTTTTTATTGAGTGTTTTGTACATACAGGTTAAAGTTCATTGAAGAGTTTTCTTATTTCTTTCTATATTGGATGCGGTGGTAATGGCAGTTAAAGCAGGATAGCATAATGGATGGTTTTGGATTTGTAATAATAAAAATTATAATTAACATTTTTAATGCATTTTTATTTGAAATCAGACTGAAATATCATCTAGCTGTCGTGTACAAATCTATTCTGAAAAATTTTGTGTCTCTATTTTATCTGATCTCAGAAACATTGGTTGGACTGACAAACAAACCGAATAATTAAGCCTCTGTTTAAAAAAAAAAAAAAAACTTAAAAAGCATTAAAAGTAAAAAAGGGGCAAAATGTTTCCCACTTTACCAAAAAACTCAGTCTAGATCTGCCCTTGGGGCTTGGGGGTGTGGGGCGTCGATTGCATGGTTCGCCTAGGGCGCCAGTTGCTGGCAGCTAGTCTAGGCCCACCCCTGAATCCGTACTTTTGCCAGCCTTATAAAGACAACCTCCTTCCACAGAGAGAACCTTGACAGGTTACAACTGCTAAAACAAGAGACATATTAAGAAATATAAGTAAAAAACATATACTCACTCAGCTGATTTAAATTATAGCAGCAGTTTTCTTCCTCTTCCTCTTTCCTTCTTTTCTAATGTCCCTGAACAGGTGGTGGCCAGGGCAGGGAGAATGTGAGGAAGAGGCGGGGAAACCAGATTCCTATGCGTATGAAATAATTTAATTTACTTCCTTTAGTAAAAGTACATCAGGGGCCTGATATTTATCTCTGTAAATCCACTGAAGACAGCAGAGAAACGGAGAAAAGAAATGGTTGAATGTCCCTAGTACCATTTATGGATGCACTGACATATTATAAATAAATGGACAGATAGTGCTACAATGGGGAACTTCAAGAAATCCCAAGAAAATGGGCAGAACACCACTCTAAAGTACAGATCCTCGGCTAATGTAAATCAGTGGAGCTATGACCATTTATACAAGCTAAGGATCTATCCCAAAGTTTCTTTGGGCCTGTTCCCGTTCAGATTGTAGCCAAGAGCAAAATTCTCAGTTCAACTGGAGCAGAAATAGGGACATTTAGATTTTCCATCATGTTTCATGACATGTCACTTGATATACGTTATTCAAGTTGGATTCCATTTATGTGATAGGCATGTTGCCTTGAAGTCATATGTGCCTTTGCAAAAGGAATCTATTGGGGATGTAAAGTGTATGTCCATGAAGTATGTCTATAAAGTGGTATCCATATGGACCAATGGCTATACCCATTACAACCTGCAAAACAGGTCAGTTACAGAAATTGCCCTTTGCAAAACCACTAATATTATCAAATGGAACTTGTTATTAACATAACTGTGTAATATTATAATTACCAATATTCCCATCCATTCTTGCATACAGACTAGAATTGCTAAAAACCCACCTTAACTTTAAGCACATGCTTAAGTCCCATTGACACCAGTGAGATTGAGCATGTGTGCAGGTGTTTTCCGGGACCTTAAGAGTTTAAGTGCTCTTCTTGACCTAGGCCTGTGCCTATATGATTAATAGATAATCATTACTGGTTTTATGTTCTGCCAAGAGAGAGTTAAAATGGGTACTAGTAATATTGCAATAGAATTCATAGGTGGTGGGACTAGGAGTGCGGGGGGGGCGATCTGCAGCACCCCCTGACTTGAAGTGGGTTCCATTATGTACAGGGTGTACTGTTTGGTTCAATGGCTCTCAGCACCTGCGCTATAAAAATTGTTCCAGCACCCCTGATAGAATTAGTTACTAACATATCATTCCATAGTGGGGACTGTGGCCCAGATTCCGCAAGGTATTTAGGCTTCTAACTCCCATTTATGTCAGCGAGAGTTAGGTGCCTACATAGCTTTGAGGATCTCGACCTCTCTTCCAATCCACAAGCACAGTGTGAATATACACACAACACACAAGAATTAAACTCTTTTGGAATTCTGCCTTCCCGATGTTGTGAGAGTGCGTTTCGGTTCATGCTGATGCTACGGCCAGTCTAGAATTTGTTAAAAGCTCATTTTGTCGCTTTATATTTCTCTTTTCTTTTACATCTACATGTGTACATTCCGCAGCATGTAAACTACACACTTTCAAAGCTGCTTTCCTACCAGTCTACTACACGTCAGAGCTGGCTCTATGCCTTTTTGCATTAAACACTAACACAAAGGGAAAGGTAATTGTACCCACAGCTTCTCAAGCGTGCAAGGGAGTTTTCTTTAATCTTGAATGGAGGGGTGTCATCTCTGCAGTTCTATAGTAACTTGACTTGTGAGACACCGTGAAACTGCAACCATTGCACTAAGTCCCCGTTTCTATTAGCTTTTCTTCAGAGAATTAGTAGTTCTGGATCTAGATAAAATGACACAGAATATCTTCCTCAAGAATGAAAGTGATTTTCTGGCCTTTGATTGCCTAAAGTGTGCTTGACAAATTGAATGGGAGGGAAAAAAGGGGGTGAGAGAGAACAAGAGATGTTAACAATGAAGCTGTTATGTGAGGAGGATTCAGCTCATCAATTTTCCTTCAGTATGAATCAAATACTGTTAGCAACATGGAAGGAGCTCCATGATAAGACACACATCCTAGAAATTTAATGCTGCCCTTGTCGCTGAATTTACAGCATCTAATTGGCCAAATGGAAAGGTAGAAGGCTCTTATCAACTGGAAAATGGAAGGAGTGACAAGAGAATGGGCAAGGATAATGAATGCAGAGTGAAGTCATCGGACTGTTTGCAACGCAGCGCTAATGTCTCAGCCCTGCCTGAATGAGGTTCTCAGATTGAATTAAATTACATCTCACCTTATGGGAGCAATCTCATTTTGAACTGGAAAGGTGCTAACACAAAAGGCTTGCCTCCTCTCCCACAGCCAGGGGAGATTGATTGGGGTATAGATCCTTCAACAGGTTTGACCTCTCACAAAGAGATAGTTCCTCTCTGCTTAACTCCAATAGACATCCCCCTTACCTTAATCCCACATGCCTTCCTCCTCTTCTTCCTCAGCGCCTCTCCTCTCCCAAATGTCCCTTCACCCCCAACATCTCACAACCCTCAGGTAGGCAGCAAAGCTTGTCGCTGCCATTTAGATTAATTCTTTGGGCTGTCAGAAACCATAGATAAAATAAACTTAATCCTGACCGTGCCCAGCTGCCTCAGTGCTGGGTCCACCATGAGCACTGCCCACCTGCTACTACCTGACCTCAGTACGCTACTGCCCTATGCCTCAGGGCCTGAAATCACTAATTCAATACAATGAATCTCAATGAAGACAAATGCCAGGTACTACACCGGGGAGGGAAAAATCCAATGCACAGCTACAAAATGGGGAATAACTGACCAGGCAGCAGTACTGCTGAAAAGGATCTGGGGGTTGACTACAAGTCAGGAGCATTGTAAGACGCAGGCAGTAACTGTCCCTATTCGAAAACAACAAGGAGTCTGGTGGCACCTTAAAGATTAACAGATTTATTTGGGCATAAGCTTTCGTGGGTAAAAACCTCACGTCTTCAGATACTTGTCCCTATTTGCTAAACACTGGTGAGGCCTCAGCTGAAGTAGTGTGCCCAGTTCTGGGCACCACACTTTAAGAAAAGTTGTGAACAAATTGGAGAGAGTCCACAGGAGAACAACAAAAATGATAAAAGGTTTAGAAAACCTGATCTACAAGGTTTGGTTGAAAGAATTGGGCATGTTTAGTCTAGAGAAGGCTGAGGGGGGACATAACAGTCTCCAAATATGTAAAAGGTTGTTTCATAGAGGACGGTGATCAAATGTTCTCCAAGTCCACTGAGGGAAGGACAAGAAGTCATCAGCTTAGTTTGTAGCAAGGGAGATTTAGGTTAGATATTAGGGAAGAATTTTTCTAGCCCAAAGATAGTTAAACACAGGAAAAACTTACCTAGGGAGGTTGTGGAGTCTCGCTCCAAGAATTGAAGCCCAGTAAATGCTTGTGTGTGATTGCTAGGCAACCACAAAGGATTCCCTCCCTACTGCAGGAGGCCTTCTGAAATGCTGCTTCCACCCAGGCTTAAGTGCTGTGGGAGTTTCTCTCACCGACAGCCATGTGGGATGGGATTCAAGCTGCTTCCTGTCAGCCCTGGGGACTTGCTGGGGGAGGGAGAGGTGGCCCTCTTCGCAGCCACACCAACAAGACATGACATGGAGGAACTGGCGGATAGAACCACTGGTAGGACCAGAGCTCAGCCAACACTGCTCTTCCCCAAAGACAGTGGTTGGGAGATAGAGAGTTCCCTGTGAGGGGGGGAAAGGAGGCCAACTGGCTGGCTAAGTGCTGGTCTGCATGGGGAAAGTGCTCACAGTAGCTGGTGTACTCCGCACTAACTCCCTGTGTGGACACTCCTACTGCACACTAGGAATGCCATTGTGCGCATTAGTGGAGTGCACTTTGGAAGTGTACTAAGCTAACCGCCTGAGGACATTCTTAGTGCTCTAACACATGCACGAACCGTGAGGTTGATGACCATGCCTGTGTAACAGCTAATAACAAGGATGACGCTAAAGTACTTTGCATTCTCAAGCACTGTGCTGTAACCCTAACAGCCCATCTGCAAGGCAACTGAAATGCCATTATCCTTATTTCATAGATGGTGACACAGAACCATACACAGGTGAAATGTGGCAGGCACCTCAGAGCTGGCCAAAATGTTTTTCTCTGGCCAAAGCCTTTACCAAATTTCAAGGGCAAGACACCTTTTATTGAGCAATAGAAAGAATCAAAACTTGAGCTTAGAATCAAAAGCTGGCAATAGAAAGACCAGTACCTCCTCTATAATACCATGCTAATGTCTGAAGCATCACAAAATAGATTCTAAGAATTTTCACATCTCTTGATATGATCATCTATATTACAAAGAAATATTGCAAATATTGAATTTTCTACTACATTTGCCTCATTGTCCTTGGTCATAGAGTTTTATTTAATGTTCCCAAGTAATCTGTCCTATACAAATAAATGTTAAAGTACACATATCTCCCATGCTAATTACTTCAAACTGCCACTAAGCAGGAAATGGAATTAAAAATGGCAAGTTAATACCAGTAACCATTTTAGCGGTCATCAGAGTGAATTCTCTCCGTTCACAAGATTGATCAAAATGAGACTGCAGCATGGGAAGTTTTGGGTAGTAATTGGAATGGAGACAGTTAGCACAACTTTGCTATTAGCTGAAAAATGATCTTTCAGCATCAACATGGCTTGAGGGGAGTCAAGAGACAAATTTACACCCAACATTGAAGCACAATCTCAGTGTCTCCATGATTTCTTTCCAGAATTTTTGTGGTGCCATTTTTTTTTGTTCTCTCTTAATCCAAAGCACACATGTATTACCTCACACAGAAGGAATCTCTCTTCTGTTACTTTGCTCATTGAACTCCTCAATAGCTTCCACTGCCTAGGGTCAAAAACCCGGTGACCTTAAATTACAGAGAAAGAAGGCTGATTAAACAGGGCATTGGCATCTGTCATACAAACTCACATATGTTTTCAGCCGATTCCTTTCATGATGAGCTTCCATCTCTATGCGGTTTCAGTGCTGCCCCGCTGTTTGACCATGAAGCTAAGTCTATCGACTAAATGTACACTATGTACTCCTGAACAGCAACTGAGTTTGCTATCCAGATAACAGAATGTTCCTCCCACTCTCGTGCAAGACACTGCCACAGAAACTGTCAGAATGAGGATAGCACAGAGACAGCAGCTGGACTGTCTCAGTTGATAGGTTGCTGCCGTGCTGTTGTTTGCCTTTTTGGGATGACTTAGTACAACGTTTTCCTCGCTGTCTTTGACATCTCTCATCTGGGAAGGGACCTTGTCCTTCCTAGGTGTTAATTTTTTACACCATGTACATTAGCCATGAAATTGGTGCTGCTGAACAAAAGCGCATCAAACCCAGCTCCCCAGCCTCCTACTGCCTACTGACGTTACCAGCCACGTTCTACCCAAAAGAATCACACATTTCTCCTTTTCACCCCTTCTGACACCGTGGCCACAGCCCGGGGACGAGTACCCCGATTACATAGCTATCGCGTATATCAGCCGCCGTTGCGTCACAAACAGTCGAGGTTGGATGGCACCGTTTTGTATGATCATTCCATTTCGGAAAATGCCTGCTGCTGTACAGTTTGGAGAGAAGCCATCACTGGCCTTGAGGTAAGCACACAGATGGCCATTATCAGGATGGTCTCTGGAATGCGGAATGCCTAAGAGGCTTCAACTTTACTTACCAACTACCACTTCTTTGAAGATTTTGTTACAAAGACAGGCAGTGACGGTGGTTTGTTACATGGCAATGGAGTGTTGTGAATGACTCCAACTCTTATTCCGAGCAGTAGGTCTATTATACATAATAAAAAAATCACCACAACAATGTATCAACTCCTTAAAGTTTTCCTTCTTCTTGATGCAATTTGGGGGCTGAGTCTCCAGGAGCCGTGAGTGTGGGAAGTTCACACTGCTTTGCCCTCCCAGCTTGACATGCTAACAGTGTGTTTGCTTCAGAGCAGGGATCTTAGCTTCTCAACAACTGTAGCCCAGTGGGCTAGTCTGCCTTCATTATATTTACTGCTTTGCATTATATTCAGCAGTAATGCAAGAAACCTACAGGCTTATGTCCTGTAAGACATTAGCTTCAGCAAGTTAGCATAAGGCTTGAGACCTATGAACTTTGAACAGATAAACGGCCCAACGGAAAAACCACAAGTATTTGGGGAGCTCAAAATAGAGTTTAAGGGGAAGCTCTGACTACAGGTAAATAATCCAATCACAGAAGTGTCCGGACGTACATAATAGGTACATGAGATACATTTAAGGCTAGCCTGCTTGCTGATAGATAGATAGATAGATAGATAGATAGATCTCTTCTTATAAGTTGCTTAGTTTCGGATAGGTTTGATTATTTGTAACAGGTTTATATTAGGATATATTTTGTCCTTGCCACCTAGTATGCCAGCTGGAGAGGATACTGAGGATTCTTGGGGGCAACCACCCAAATGAGGTGCTGGAGCTAAACCGGCGGCTCAGTGGATTAAACACATCTTTAGACGGGTAGATGTGGCGTGTCTTGCACTTTAAGGAGCACTTCTGCACAGCAACTTCTTGCCTGATGTCTGGATAGACAGCGTTGGCGAGCCCCAGCAGTCAGGCCAGGGTGGCTGGTCTCTTGGTACCTGTCACTATGCACATGGTTTCATTCAGCTGAGTGTCTATTAGCACTGGGGGAGAGGCGGGGGGCAGCTGAATCACACTGGAGAGCAATACTCTGCTACAGAGTTTTAGTGTGTGTGCATTTTCTCCCCCAGTAGGGCCCCCTAGTTTGCTGATCAGGTTGTTTCCCGTCTTTATTTTCAGTGAGGTCTTGGTAAGGCGTTCCTGGCAAGTCAAGGTAGGGTCCCGTGTAACACCAGATACCCAGGTGTTGGGTCGTGATCCAACCTGTGCCCATTCAGGAAGTATAGATGGATTGTAGAGACGGAAGCAGCTGGAAACTGTCTTTTAGGTTGAAGTTTCCATCTTTTGCAACAGTGGGCCCTCTCTGTCACATCAGCATGCTGGATTTCTTCCAGATGACGGAAATCCTGGTCCTGTACTGCCAGACAGCTGTACAGCCTGACAAGGGTGTTGGGAAGGTCATTTTTTACACTATTAACTTGTGGGCCTCACTGTCACAGGATAACATTGGAGCCAACTGTTTAGAAGGATTCATAAAATGATTAGAAATGTATTTGTACAACAAGACTATCCAGCTATACAGCAGTAAATGTTTTAAAACCCAAACCGATCTCTAACTAACTTTCCCAGAGGGGAGGTTTTCTCATTACTTCCTACTGCAGGGCTTCTTGCACCTTCCTGTGAAACAAGTGCTGCTGGAGACTACGTGGACCAGTGACCTGATCTAGTCTGGCAAACCCTACATGTCTATGTGTCAGTGAAGTCAACTGGTGCTACTGGACGCTCAGCACTTTTGAAACTCTTGGCGGCTCCCCATAGTTATTAAAAATCATGGTGCATGACTGTGTGTTGGCATGTACTGTGGGTGTAAGAGTAACAGCAAAAATAGTGAATTCACTCCGGCAGGAGGCAGACAGAGAGAAAGTTGAGAAGTGGCTTCTCTCCCCAGGTTCCACTCACAGCACAGACTCCAATCACTCCATTTCACAATATGTTGTGCAGATCTTCATAATAGGCTCGATCATGCCCCGATCAACCATCAGAGGCTTTTTTTTTTTTAAATAAAAGGGTCCTTTGTTCCCTCACTATAATGCAACTTGAATCTTCCTTTATAGACACCTCAGCGACACTACTAACACTCTTGAGGCTGCTTGAAGTAAAGTAAAGAGCTTTCCCATACATTCATCAGCATTGGCCCCTCAAAGAGGTGTGTAATTAATATAGTCTGAGATATGCCCAGGCAAGATTAGCTCTCTTTTCTTTAGGAATGCCTAACACCTTCATTTTAGCTACAGACCAGAGTCACAGAATTCAAACCATTTGTTCACTATAGTTATTGACACTATTGTGTACATGCTGAAAGCTTCCTGACTCACATGCGCACGCGCTCTCTCAAACACACACACACACACACACACAAGCTCTCGATGTAAAAAGGAAGAATATTACAATACATTTATAAATGCAGCAAAAATAAGCAATAAAATAATATTTTATAATGATTGTATGTATGAGCAACACCTTATTATTCAAATTCTTCCAATCATGGATTTGTCATTTCCTTTTTTTCCCCTCTTAACAAAATCAAAATAAATTGTAACAACATTAAAACAGATAATCCATCAAGAACAACAAAAACAACTTTAATTTAACACCCAAATGACTGAGCCATCCCTTTAGCCTCTCTTTATCAGATTGTGTTCAACAATTTAAATTGCCTTTGTTTTTCCTGGCCTTTCTGGATAGCGCCCAATTTAAAGAGAAGAATCTAAACCGAAGCCACTTCAATTGAAGAGGTTAGTGCCCAGACGACGTGATATGATAGCTTGTAACAAATATTAAAACTGTAAACTCTTCAGGGTGGGAATTATGTTTGTCCAGGGCCTAGTGTAATAGGGCCTCACTTGATTTGGGTGCTACAGCACTATAAATGATAAATAATAACAACATGCACGTTTCACAATATTTTCAGCCCAGTTTACATAGTGCTATTCAACACCTTCCTTTCTGTTTTTTAATTATGTCTTACAGTAGAGACGCATAGGAAGAATACCAGCCATTCTTCCAACCTGGATTGAATTGCTGGACTAATTGGATTAAGGAAGCTCCCACATCTGTTTTATGTGTCCCTAATTTTATCTGTCGCCCTTGGCCATTTGTGTTGGTCATTTTTCAGTAGTCAACTGTTACAATCACCTGCACAAATGCAAACATTTGTATATTAAAATATATTTGAAGTAATACATATCACTCTAGAAATACCTTCTCCCATTTGTAACAAATAAATGATTACATTGTTTTAAGTGTTCTAACCTACTGATGCCTGTAGAGGCCTTAATTTTGGCTACTACATTTCAAGAAGCTCTGTTTGTCAATTCAGGATGGTTACAGTCATAAATCAACTTCCTTCTTCACTGTGCAGAACTAATGAATTTACTACATTATGAAAAGAACCATTTTTAAAGCGAAGGATTCACTTTAAAACTACCCTGCACTTTTATCTTCCTTCTCTCTTTCTTTCCTTCATGGTCTCATGAGATCAGCAGCATGAGCCACTAGAAATCAATGGGCCAGATTCTGCAAATACTTACATACAAGAGTAACTATTTTCACATGAATAATCCCTTTGAGTTCAGTAAAAATACTCAGTGTCTAAACCCCTTCTGTCAACATAAATCATGTCCTTAGGAAAATGGTGTCCTAGACTGGCAGAAAAACGTCTGTTGGCACACACTGCATCTACACTAGGGAGCTATGCCAACACAGCCATGCCGACACACAGCTATGCCAGCATAGGCTTTGCAATGTAGACATAGCCTCAGTGTTGTTTCTGTTCCAAAGAGTAGTAAACATCTTTACAAAAGTTGACCAGGCTAAGGACTGAGCAGTATTTGCAGCCAGTTCATGTAATCGTGTGCCTTCCAACCTGCAATAGAATTTAGATGGTCCTGCATATCTGCAGCATCAGTGAAGCATGAATGTCCATTTGAAATATAGTTGAAAGGGGGGAGGATCCCATATGCTCAGGGGTATTACTATCCCACAATGCAGTCTGATGCAGTGTGTGGAAGTATTTAAACATTAGTATAATTTGCATTATAATAGCACCTGGAGATCAGGGCCCCATTGTGCTTGGCACTGTACACGTTCATAGTGAGAGACAGTCCCTGTCTTGAAGGGCTAACGATGTAAACTGGAAAAGTGCCTGGTTAGCAGGCACAACTCAAGGGCTAGTGAGTGTGTCCCAAAGCATTAGGACCCTCCTGAATAGAAAAGAAGGAAGGACAGTACAAGAGCTGAGAAGAAAACACTGTAGGGGGTGTCACATTTTGGAGTGCTATCCAGACCAATGAGAGTTTGTGTCACTGCCTGCCCTGTAACCTTGAATGCACTAAATGCTCTGCTGCTATGGCTCAAAGCCTGTACACAGACAGCCAGTGGACAAGCAAGCACTGAGTGTGTGTGTGTTAAGCAGCTGTGTATCAGAGCTCTGATCCAGCAGCCTGCTTGCTACACCCCAGCCATGCTCTGGTATCCACCATCCTTGCTTCCACCGGGTAAGATGACCCCAAACCCTCAGTTCTGGCTTTTCTCAAAACCCATGTGCTCTGCAAAGTCCAGCCCTTTCCTGGACCAGTCAGAGAAATAATAAGGTTAGATGACAACTCTTAAAAGACTCACTGCACAACTTATCACATTCACTGGAGTTAACACACACTTCGTTTCACACACAACACAGGGTCGGTTTAAACTAAAAATAAAACAAGTTCATTAACAAGAGGAGGTCGGATTTTAAGCGAGTTCAAGTACAAAGGAACGAGTTAGTAATGATTACAAAGAAAAAAAAGTGAAAAATACTTTCTAGAGACTAGACTTAACAAAACTACAGTCTGGGTTCAAGGTCAGATTCTTACCACACTTCCAGCAAAATGACTGACCATTGCCTTGGTCAGGATCTTCAGTGAAAGATAACTTGGGATTCTTTGCATGGTGTCAAGTATCAGGGGGTAGCCGTGTTAGTCTGTATCTACAAAAACAACAAGGAGTCTGGTGGCACCTTAAAGACACCTTTCGTGGGTAAAAACCTCACTTCTTCGCATCTGAAGAAGTGAGGTTGTTACCCACGAAAGCTTATGCCCAAATAAATCTGTTAGTCTTTAAGGTGCCACCAGACTCCTTGTTGTTTTTGGGATTCTTTGCCCTTCTCTTTTATCGTCCAGTGAACCTTTGAAATGGATTCTGCTGAATGTTACGCCCCCGGTAAAGTTAATTCAGGTTGTGAGGAAGGAGCTGTGGAGTCTGGGGATGAAGGAAGTTCCATGCTGGTTTCTTCCCCTGCTGGTGTTTGCTAAAATGCAAATTGATCTGCTCCTGAAGTCTCCCCCGCCCTCCGATGCTGTGATGCTGAGTGGTTATCTCCTCCCCTTATTAGCTTGATGGTTCTGTTTACCTTTGTCTCAAACTACCTTGGAAGTACCTTCAAGATGGCAGAACCACATTCCTTTGTCTAGGGTGGAGTAACTTCAGCCCTGCCTGGCAGACACACTTTAAGAACATAATTCCCAATATGTTTGTAATTTTACATTTGCCCTCCATAATTACACCACACAATACTACTAAAGATCAGTCTGTTATTAGCTTTCTATTGATATATTACATCATACCTGGATACAGGCTATGACTTTGGAGAGTTGGGGTACACTGAACTGGCCAGGCCAGATAAAACTCACTACCCGATATCAGTAAGTCCCTCACCCTCTTGCATTAAGTTGCTGTTAGGGTCACAGTGCGCTGAATGGCAGAGACCAATCTTGTGAGGAGGAGACATGCTAAAGGAAGACAGCTAGTCTAGCCAACCCCTAAGAGGAACACACACAAAGTGGGAGAATGTGGGAACTACTGATAAAAGGGAAGGAGGTGGGCACAAGGACAGCAGAAAGGCCTGCTAACATGTTTTTACAATCCCAATAACTGTCCAGACTCTGGGATGTTTATCTCAAACCAATTGGACATACAGACATTTTGCAGTTGACTAATTACTGTTTGTATCACATCTTCCACTGCCTCAAGATGTTCGTCCCTCTCTCTCTCTCATGTTTGCCTCAAAGCATATTGCCAGCAGTGCCTTGATGCCAGACTTGGCCATCAGACACATACTCACAATTTCCATTGACTTCAAAGAGGTGTCCGTGTGTGCATGTCTGCTCACATCTTGCAGCATTTATAACTTAATTAACTAATCATAGGAATCCACTGAAAAAAGAATCGGCACTAATTATGCCAACTGGTGGCAATACACCTCTACCTCGATATAACGCTGTCCTCGGGAACCAAAAATTCTTACCGCGTTATAGGTGAAACAGCATTATATCAAACCTGCTTTGATCCGCCGGAGTACGCAGCCCCCCCCCCCGGAGCACTGCTTTACCGCGTTATATCCAAATTCGTGTTATATCAGGTCGCATTATATCGGGGTAGAGGTGTATCTCTGAGGCTTTCTGGAAGCAGAAGACACCTACTATAGTTGCATGAAATCTACAGTTTACAGGGCCAGATCCACAGCTGTTGTAGATCAATGCAGTCTCATTCAACTCAATGGAGTTAGCATGATTTAAAGTTGTTGAGGATCTGGGCATCTTTTTTTTTTTTTTTTTTTTAATGTAGATGACCAAAATATGTCTAGTATCAGGAGGTAGCTTGTTACAGATGCAGGCATTATATACAGACACATGGAGAGCAGGGAGTTACTTGTGAAGTAACTCCCTGCTCTCCATGTGTCTGTATATAATGCCTGCATCTGTAACTTTCACTCTATGCATCCGAAGAAGTGAGGTTTTTACTCACGAAAGCTTATGCCCAAATAAATCTGTTAGTCTTTAAGGTGCCACCAGACTCCTTGTTGTTTTTGCAAAATATGTCTGTGCCACCGTGCCACCCGCAGCTAAATTACAAGGATGTTTCAGCCATTTGGAATTACAAAGACAATTTTCTTAGTTCCACAGTTCCCAGTGAGATGTGGTGGTTTCCTGGAATTGTTCTAAAAGAAAAGGATTTGGAGGTTAATACCTACTGCACGGCTAGGGAGTCCTCTGCAAAGCAGAGTGGATCTAACATGAAGAGGAAACGGAAAATGTTGAAGCAAAATCCGAAGTATTTACCACCACTTAACAGTGAGTGGATATTAAATGTAATAGAATAATCTATGAGGTGTACCAGGGGGATTTTGGCAGATATAATCCAATGGCTAAATTCTCCTGTGAGGCAGGTTCCATTGGCCAAAGAGAGGCTGTCATTAGCAAATTAACTTGGCACTTCAAAATACTATCTCACTGTGTGCAACAGGTGGTTAAGACTCAGAATGGTTTGGAGGTGCTGAGCTCAAGTGTCCATGATATTTATGTGCCAACTAAGAGCAGCAGTAGCAAATACATCTGAAAATTAAGTTTTGAAGCAGAACAATTCTAATGAAAATTTGGACTGGTGGAGTTTTCTTTCTTTCACAGTTTGAAAAGAAACCTAGAATCATCACAGTAAAATACGGGCACATGTTAAAAGATGAATAATGTACATAATGGACAATAAACACAGTTTTCAGCTCCTCATGACATAGCTAGCATAGTCATTTCATTATCTGCTTGCTAAGTTTTGGTGCACTGCTGTAGCTTGCTACTCGATATACTCTTTTCCCTTTCAATGTTAGATCTATTCTGCTTGGTGGAGAACTCTCCAAGGATGCAGTAGATGTTAGCATTGAAGTGCCTTTTTTTAGAAAACAGTTGAGTATGTCATTTATTTTTATGTTTCTTTGTATGCATTTGGCTGTACATTTCTCTCTCAGATAGATACACACCCCCTCTTGTATATTTATATATACACATTTACTTACAGAATGTATTTATACCGTTTTCTTATGCAATGGGAATTAGGAGGAATAAAGCTTTTATACAGACAACTCAAATTCTTCATCTAACTAACCTATCATTTATTTCCTATTGCTCTGTAAATACTGCACAGGAACTGGTACCACAGAAAGCTTAGCATACAGGCAGATGGATACATTAGGAAACCAGCTTTTCACTGACTGCTTTTGTCATCAAAGGATGCACCTGAATTATTTCTGAAAAGCACTTAACTGCTAGCCTCGATGGGGCAGACCCATTTTCAGCAGCATTAGACAGGTCATTCTTGATACTTAATGCCATGATATTTCAAATCGCATTTTCTGTAGTGGGATTGAAAACGTTTTAGCTCCATCTACACCAGCAGTTCACAACCATTTTCAAGATCATTTCAGGGTGACCTATTGCTGTTAATGACCATCATCACACG
Organism: Malaclemys terrapin pileata; assembly: GCF_027887155.1. Classification (NCBI taxonomy): domain Eukaryota; kingdom Metazoa; phylum Chordata; order Testudines; family Emydidae; genus Malaclemys; species Malaclemys terrapin. The sequence continues at coordinate 139,242,884 of NC_071509.1, forward strand.
GAAGACATTGGTGGCTTTAGTCTCTGGCAACATCTCACACTCCAACACTTTAAAAGAAAAAAAAAACAGCTCCCTCTTACCATCATACCAAATGTGGATTTAAGTTGTTTAACATTAAGTTATTTCAATTTCAGTTCAGTTCTCACCAACGACTGCTGGAATTGAGCTTTAGCTGGTCTGATACATGTCCTATTTTTTTCTATAAAAGCTTTAACAACATTTGTGAGCATAAAATAAGTGATGGATTCTTAGCCCATGTTTCTATGCCAAAGTTGCCTTATTCTTCCTGTGATACTTGAATGAAATTATGCATAAAAACTTGATGGAGAAGTTTCTCCCCTGAAAGAACAAAAATGTCCTACATGCTCAGAATTCAAATAGGAACCTGAAGGCCCTAATTGCATATACATGTTATCAATATGTTACACATTTTAAAATCTCACAGTACTTGCCAAATCCAAGGGTGTTCCCTGGGATAAAGGGATTAAGATGTCACCTGAGGGCAAAACAGGTTACACAATCAAGATTTCCCATACCGACACCGAGGAAATGAAATTAATGGTGAAGATATTTAGACACTCAACTGCAAAGAAACACTGAAAGAACTAACATGATTAAAAATGTGAATTAATTATTTTATGGAGAAGAGCCCCCAATCAGACTTGGCAGGACTTTTCCATAAACTCACTTATTTATTCATTCATTTTAGTGGCCATGCTCCACTTTGTAAAGTATTCCTGATAATTCAAGCAGACATGAATAGCGTATTCTGTCCCAGTATATGGCTTTTTTAGAGCCGTGAAAATTAAATAATAATGGTCAATATGTTTGATTAATCCATCTCAAAAAGACACTTCAGAACTAGAGGGGGTTCAGAGAAGAATGCCAAGAATGATCAAAGCCTGGAAACAAGTCTCATAGCAGGAGATATTGAAAAGATTGGGACTGTTGACCTTACAAAGGAAATGAATAGGTGGCAACATGATCAAAGCATGTAAAAGAATGAATGTCACAAAGATGCCAGATCAGAAGCTTTTGTTCTCCTTGTCTCATAACTAAGAACCAGGGGACAGGCAATGGAATTAAAGGTAGGAAATTCAAATCTGACAAAAGGAAACACATTTTCACACGGCAAAACTGTGGATCTCATTGTCATAGGTGGCTGTTGAGGCCAAGAACGTAACGGGATTCAAAAAGGAACTAGATATTTATACGGTTATCAAGAATATTCAGAGTTATCAGAATTCATGATCACGAACAATCTGAAAGGGATATGGTTTAAGCCAATCTCAAATCGTTAGAGATCAGGATGAGACTTAATGTGGGAGAATATCTCACCATCTACTACTGCTGGGTTCTTATACCTTCCTCTGAAGCATCCAGTACCGACCACTGCCAGAGACAGGATACTGGCACTATGGACCACTAGAGTTATGCTGAGCATTTCTTGTCCCAACACCTTTGCTCCAAGTCAACTCTACTTCCTTACACTCCATTCCTTCCCCTTATGTTAGCTTTGCAGTACAGTACATTTTATATTAGCATATTCCACCCCTTGCACTGTCTGGGCAATAAACTTTTCTCTTCTTTGTCACTGGGTCTACACTGAGTAAAACTGTATAATATACTGTGTAATAGAAATTGCAATACCCGGTAGCAGACCAAATACCAAGACCATAATTCAGTCCTAAGGTTCTACACTGCTCATAAACTACTTGCTGTCTCTCAGTTTATGATGTCAGCAGGACTCCTCAATTGAATTAAACCTTCTACTGTATAGAACTAACACCAATGTATTATTCTGTGTAGAGAGCATAGAGCATGGTTCTGATCATAAATCCCATAATCTGCCTCTTTCCAGATCATAGATTCTGGCAGGAACCTCTTGCGCACAGCACTCCCTCCACTTACCAATGAATAAAACACTCCTCCCAATCAGAAAAAAAGTAAACCTTTTCCTTAGTCACTGATTTAACGTAAAATATTTTCATACCGCCCCCTGCCTCGCCACATTCCCAAGAGACTGAAATAAACAATAATTTATGTTGCTGGCAAAATGTATTCTTTAATTTCAAAATCATGTTGAACTGAGGGTCAAGTACGATTGCTTTAGTCATTTATTTTAATTTTTGACATTGGAAGCAAATGATTTGCAGTTCTAGACCCTCTTGCATTTTATCCTCTTCAGCTTTGCCATCACATGGTATCTTGACAAAATAGATATCTTGGCAAAAAGTTAAAGTTGAAAAAAATATTTAAAACTAGCTGAGTGGATGCAAAAACACAAAGCCAAAAAGACTGTTGAGCTGCAAGTGTGCATAGATGTGCGCATGCACCAGATATCTACAGATATATTTCCAGGTTTCTATGATATAGACATATAGATCCCTCTCTCTCTCTCTATGCGCACACACACACACACACACACACACACCCCTCATCCCCCCATGCAGGTATGCCCAGTGTGGATTTTACAAACGGATATACAGTAAAACCCCAATGGTTCAATGAATAATGAGGTCATCAAATCCACTGAATGAAAGCTTTGAAATATCCTGGAGAATACACTATCCTCTGTGTAAAAACCCTTTTGTGACCTCAGGCACAAACCAACTAAGCTTGTATATACAAAAGAAAATACATTGATACAGAAATACTCCTGTCAGTCATGATGGTCCCTTAGAATATTTGTTAACTACTTATGCTAAACCATCTGCCCCAGCTCGTATTTAGCTGTGACGCTGAGTACCTTTCGCAAACCTGCAGAACAGCTCTGTGTAGTCTGGAAGCTTGTTCCTTTCACCAACAGAAGTTGGTCCAATAAAAGATGTTACCTCACCCCCCTTGTCTCTCCCTTACCTCATGGGCACTTTAGTAATTATTTCAAGACAGACAATGAAGTAGAGGGGTAACACAGCACACACATCCGCTCGCATTCACATACACAATCATATAAATATAGGGCTACAGGACTAAGTATACCTCCTAGACCATCTCTGACAGGTGTTTGTCCAACATGTACTTAAAAACCTCTAGTGATGGGGATTCCACAATCTCCCTTGGAAGCCTGTTCCAATATTTAACTATGCTTAGAAAGTTTTTCCTCATATCTAACCTAAATCTACCTAACTGCAGATTAAGCTCATTACTTCTTGTCCTTCCTTCAGTGGACACGGGCCACAACTGATCACAGTCCTCTTTATAACAACTCTTAACATTTTTGAAGACTGCTTTCAGGTCCCACCTCAGTCTTCTTTTCTGAGGACTAAACATGGTGAGTTTCTTTAACCTTCTCTCAGACGTCAGGTTTTTTAAATCTTTTATTGTTTTTATTGCTCTCTTCTGAACCGTTTTCAATTTGTCCACATCTTTCTGACTGTCTTAATGCATGCAGAACTGGACAGAGGACTCCAGCTGAGGCTTCACCAGTGCTTAACAGAGTGGGACTGCTACCTCCTGTGTCATACATACATACAACACTTTTTAGCAGCTAAATCACATTGTTGACTCATGTTCAATTTGTAACCCACTATTATCCCCAGATCCTTTCTGGCAGTATTACTATCTACCCAGTTATTCCCCATTTTGTAGTTGTATATTTGATTTGTCCTTCCTAAATGTAGAAGTTTCCACTTTTCTTTATTGATTTTCATCTTGTAGATTTCAGACCGATCCTCTAATTTCTCAAGGTCATTCAGAATTCTAATCCTGTCCTCCAAAGTGCTAGCAACCTTTCCCAGCTTGGTGTCATCCACAAATTTTATAAGCATGCCCTCCACTCCATTATCCAAGTCATAAAGTAAAATATTGAATAGTACCAGACCCAGGACAGACCCCTGTAGGACCCCATCAGACATGTCCTCCCAGTTTGACAGTGAACCATTGATAACCACTCTGAGTACAGTTTCTCCACCAGTTGTGCCCCTACCTTACAGTGAAATTTCATCTAGATCACATTTCCTTACTTTGCTTATGAGAATGTCATGTGAGAATGTGTCAAAAGCTTTAGTAAAGCCAAGATAAATTATACCTACTGCTTCCCCCCACCCATCGATGAGGCCAGTAACCCTGTCAAAGAACAAAATTAAGTTGGTTTGGCATAACTTGTTCATGACAAATCCATGTTGGCTATTACTTAAAACCCTGTTATCCTCTAGACACTTACAAGAGAATTATTTCATTGTTTGTTCCAATACCTTTCCAGGTATCAAAATGAGGCTGACTTGTCTGTAATTCCCCAGGTATGCTTTTTTCCACTTTCTTTAAAAAAATAAATAGGCACTACGTTTGCCCTTCTGCCATCTTCTTTGACCTTACCCATCCTCCATGAGTTATCAAAAATAATAGTTATTGGTTCCGAGATTGCTTCAGCTAGTTTCTTAAGTACCCTATAAGCAGTCCCTGGTTGCTGACTTGAATACATCTAACTTATCTAAATATTCTTGAACCAGTTCTTTCCCTATTTTGGCTTGTGTTCCTTCCCCCTTGTTGTTAATATTAATAGTGTTCAGTATCTGGTCACCATTAACATTTTTTAGTGAAGACTGAAGAAAGATAGGCATTGAACACCTCAGCCTTTTTGATGCCATCTGTTGTTAGCTTTCCTTCTGACTAAAAAGACCGAGACTTTCTCTAGCTCTTAATGTATTTATAGAACCTTTTCTTATTTCCTTTTATGTCCTTGCTAGGTGTAACTCATTTTATGCCTCCGCTTTTTGGATTTTGTTCCTATTTGCCTTCCTTTTATGTTGTACTCATCCTTAGCAATATATACACACTGGGTTCTTTGTTATTTTTAGACAATATAAATCAATATGACTCATGTGTGCCTAGCACACAATGCTTCAGATCAATGTATTACTGACAATCAGAAATCCCACCTTAACTGTTGGGTCACGAGGGATGTGTGTTACATACACTATGGGACATTTAGGGTGGCATTCTGCCCTGGGTGACTGCAGTGGGAAAAGGGAAGAGGATGCAGGCCGATCCAATGGAGGCTGCTAGGTGCTCAGAACTTCTGAAAAACCAGACCTCTTACTTCCATCTCTTAATATGGATATGAATGCCTAACTTTATTCTCTTGCTTTTGAAAACCTTAGCTGATGCTTTGGATAATAAAGCATGGATTTCAGAAACTGTGGAGAAGAATAGCTGCAGGGCTGGACTGCAATCCTCATGTTGAGTAATACCTTACCCACCAAATTCAATGACATTACCCAAGGAATGGGGTACTAGTCAGCATGGGGGAAAGGGAGCCAGGACTCGGCTACATGGGTACAACTAGGAAAATTAATTTGAATTAACAAAAGGTGTGAATTTAAAGTGGATTAATTAAATCACATTAAATCCCTGTGAGGATGCTGTTATTCAAAATTAAAGTGCCCTTTTTAGCTTAATTCAATTTGAAAGTTAATTAAACTAAACCCAGTTAAGGCTACTTTACTTCTGAATGAGGATTTTCACATAAGGGTTTAATGTGGTTTAACTAATCCACGTCAAATTCATACCTTTACTAAATTTGGATTAATTTTCCTGGATGTCCCCAAATAAACAAACGCCCCCATCTGGCCCTTATTAAGCTAGCACTCTGTGTTAGTTACATAGATTGCACTGGGACATTTTCCACTACAAGTAATGGTCAGAAAATCCTACTGTGCATTGGGGAGAGGGGGTCATTTAAGACACTCATCCAAACAGTTCCCAGCTCTTCAGATTTAATCTTTTTCATCCCTCATTTGCGCTTAATGGAATGCCTATTCTGTGCTTTTGCACTCATATGCTCCAAGGTAATAACAAAAATGCCGCACACCTTCTTCAGCTGGCATGCTTCAATCTCAGCAATAAGAACAGGAATACTTGTGGCACCTTAGAGACTAACAAATTTATTAGAGCATAAGCTTTCGTGAACTACAGCCCACTTCTTCGGATGCTGTAGTCCACGAAAGCTTATGCTCTAATAGATTTGTTAGTCTCTAAGGTGCCACAAGTATTCCTGTTCTTTTTGCGGATACAGACTAACACGGCTGCTACTCTGAAATCTCAGCAATGTTTCCCTGTGCCAAACTCTTCTTGCACAGGTATTATTTAGTAGCTGATGCTCCCAAGAAGCCTCAAACACTCAGGAGAAAATTATAACAGGAGCATCTTCCCACCATGCTCCCCCCCCACCATTTTACAAGAATAAAGCTCATCCACTCATGAAACAACCCACCCCACAGAAGTCAGAGTTCCCCCATGCCAATGGCTCATCAGGCTGATGCAGTAAAGGCACACCAGTTGCACAGTCAATGGTACACAAGGGAGTGATGTGGCCGACAGGGCCAGCTCTACCATTTTTGCCGCCCCAAGCAAAAATAAAAAAAAAAGGACGCCCGGACTGTGCCACCCCAAGAGTGGACGGAATGCCGCCCCTTAGCATGTGCCACCCCAGGAACGTGCTTCCTCCGCTGGTGCCTGGAGCTGGCCCTGATGGCTGACTGCCTTTGACTGCTCTAACCCAATGGATCAGGTACCCATTTTGCAGCTGGGTGAACTGAAGGTGGCCTTTCAGCATGAGATGGAGTGAGACTTGAGCCCACAATGTTCAGAATAGTAGTCAAGCACCTTGCTCACTCAGCCAGCGCAGGATAGGTTTTCAGGATGCAGGGGACATTTCTAGCCCAATCCTGACATAGTAGCATCCGAGCCCTCCCATCTGCCCCTCAAACACACATTTACATTTACCCCCAACAAACGTAGTGTTATTTCATTTATCACTGGAAGATATCTTCATGTGAAGCGATACAGCAGAAAAGGAATAGGAACACATTTTAAAAAGGAGGCACCAACTCATATCAAAATCTTCTATGGAGACTTGGCAAGAGGTAAAGGAGGCTTAATTCTCACTTCCACTACTAGAGTATGTGCCAGGCACTCATCAGGAAACCGATTCCCCGTGGTGGACAGTCTGCTGATCTGGGTGATCTCTGCACAGTAACAGATACACACACTGTGTGATGAGAGGGATTACCTGGTTCTTTTGTTTTGAAGAGTCAGAGCTATCAGCTTCTATGGCCGCAGACATGGATAAAAGGACAAACTGGGAGTTTTCTCTGCTTAAATTTCAGCCAGTCCTGTGTGCTGAGTTCTTGAGTCATCTTCAGCCCAGGGCCGACCTACAACGTGGTCTGATGTCTTTTTTGGATGGTGAAGGCCAATGGGAAAGCTAGTCTGTTCATTACTGGGGGAAATGATCAGCAGCTCTTTTCCAGGAAGGCAGGAATATAAGAATGGCCACACCCAGTCAAACCAATGGTCCTTCTAGCCCACTAACCTGACTTCCAACAGGGGCCAGTGCCAAATGCTTCAGAGGGAATGAACAGAATCGGGCAATTATGGAGTGGTCTCCCTTCTGTGGTTCAGTACCAGCTTCTGGCAGTCATAGGCTTAGAGACACCCTGAGCATGGGGTTGCATCCCTGACCATCTTAGCTAACCACTGTGGAAAAAAGAACTAGGGGGCCTTCTTTATGACAGCCAAAGTAACACCGAAGGCCCAAAAATCAGGCTCTCTGACAGAGGCTCGATATACTGACTGCCCTTACAAAAGGCAGTATAGGCCAGGGCCTGACCGTGACTAAGCTGTACAATTCCCTGCCAAACTCGGCCATGGGTCATGACCAGAAGAGGGAGGGGAAGGAAGCAATGTGAAAGGCCTTAGCAACATGATAACCACTTGTTAATGAAAAAAAACATAATAACTGCTTACTGATGAAACAGTAGTAACGGCTTATATGAAGAAATTGCTTTGCAAAGGCCAACTTCTCCTGTAGTTCCAGCTATCTGCAAAATTAGCCAATCATATATCTTCTTTGGGGGTCCTGTGTTAACCCCCTATGCCCATAACCGTAAAACCCCAGAAAAATAATATGTACTCTGATGAGAAATACCCCCAAAGTGGTGCCAAGTAACACCCATAACGGAAACCACCAAGAGACCCCTTACCTAATATGCACCCAATTCTCGTAAAATAATAAGGAAGGTGCCAGGAATAGGGGGGGCAGGCCCCAACATTAATTTCTCGCAAATGACGTATAATTTGTACTGTGCTTGCGGTTTGATGAAATAAAGGCAACCTGCACGCTGACCTAGGGGTGGCAGTCTTCAGACTGTTACCCCAATGCATTGGTATGTATGTCAATAAACTGGCCTCAGGCTTGAGTCTTTGAACTAAAATCAATGCGTGGGTGTCTTTGACCACGACACCACCATGGATGGACCTATCTTCCATGAACTTATCTCATTCATTTTTGAACCCACTTATACTTTTGGCCTTCCACGGGTTGACTGTGCAGTATGTGAAGAAATACTTCTTTATGTTTATTCTAAACCTGCTGCCTATTCATTTCATTGATGGCCCTGCCACTTGTATTATGTGAAGATCTCTTCCTTATTCACTTTAGCCACATCATTCATATTATAGACCTCTATCATATCACCCCTTAGTCGACTCTTTTCTAAACTGAAGAGGTCCAGTCTTGTTATCTCTCCTCATATGGAAGCTGTTCAATGTCCCTAATCATTTTTGTTGCCCTTCTCTGTACTTTTTCCAATTCTAATATATCTTTTCTGAGTGGGGCAACCAGAACTGCATGCATTATTCAAGGTGTGAGCGTACCATGGATTTATATAGTGGCATTATGACATTTTTGTTCTATTATCTATCCTTTTCCTAATGGTTCCTAACATTCTGTTACCCTTTTTGACTACTGCTGCTTTACTATTGAGCAGATGTTTACAGAGAAATATCCACAATGACTCCAAGATCTTTTTCTTGAGTGGTAACAGCTAATTTAGACCCCATCTTTTTATAGGTAGACTCAGAATGTTTTCTGATATGCATTACTTTGCATTTATTAACACTGAATTTCATCTGCCATTTTCTTGCCGAGACACCCAGTTTTGGAAGATTCCTCTAGAACTCTTAACAGTCAGCTTTGGACTTTACCATCTTCAATAATTTTGCATTGTCTGCAAACCTTGCCATTTACCCCTTTTTCCAGATCATTTATGAATATGTTGAACAGCACTGGTCCCAGTAGAGGTCCCTGGCATACCCATCTATTTACTATTCCTGGGGGAATTCTGCACCACTGCACATGCAGAATTTGCATAAAATTAATGTTGTGTGCACAGAATTTCCTTTTCCTCCCCCACAGAAATGGGCTGCAGTGCTGATGGCCACCACTAGTGGCCACTGGACCTGGAATGGCCCAGCTCACAAATAGAAGACACTGCCATGGGGAGAGAACAGGAGGGTTCCTGGCAACTGCAGGTCTCAGCACGCCCTAAAGGAAGAAGGCAGGATACAGGAATCTCCGTAAAAGCCCAGCATCAGGCTGTTTCTCCCTCTGGATCTCTGGACTCGGGGGGTTAGGGTGTGTAGGTGTCTGGGCTTGGGTGGGGCGCCACCAGGTCTGGGAGGGAGGGATGTGGGTGTCTGGACTGGGGAGGAGGGCATCCCGCAGCTAAGCTCTGAAGAGGAGGGGAATTTTAAAATATTATGTGCAGAATTTTTAATTTTTTGGCACAGAATTTTTAATGTTTTGGCACAGAATTCCCCCAAGAGTAATTTACCTCTTTCCTCTGTGAAAACAGACCGTTTATTTCTACCCTTTGTTTCCTGTCCTTTAACCAGTTACTAATCCATGGGAAGACCGTCCCCGTTATTCCGTGACTGCTTACTTTGCTTAAGAGCCTTTGGTGAGGCACCTTGTCAAAGGGTTTCTGAAAATCAAAGTACACTATATCCACTGGATTATCCTTGTCTGCATGTTTGATGACCTCCTCAAAGAATTCTAATAAATGGGTGAGGCATGATTTCCCTTCACAAAAGCTGTGTTGACTCTTCCTCAACATGTTGTGGTCATCTATGTGTCTGATAATTCTGTTCTTTAGTATAGTTTTAACCAATTTGCCTGGTACTACAGTTAGGCTTACCAACCTGTAATTGCCAAGATCTCCACTGGAGCCTTTTTTACAAATCAGAGTCACATTAGTTATCCTCCAGTCATATGGTACAGAAGCTGATTTAAGCGATAGGTTACATACCACAGTTAATAGTTCTGCAATTTCATTATTGAGTTCCTTCAGAACTCTTGGGTGATACCATCTGGAACTGCTGAATTATTATCTTAGTATTTAGACTTGCAGCATTTGTATACAAGCACTTATACATGTCACTTTTTAGCTGTCTGCCTTCATGTGATGTAACTGAATGGGACTCTTTTTCGTTTCTCTTCAGTTCCCACCTGAACTAGATCAATTTCTATCTCTTGCTCTTTATTAGGATATAAAATATCCCCTTTAATAAATCCTCCCTCAGGGATGTCTTCGTCCAAACCATGTGTTCCCCAGCACCTGTCGACTTTCCCCCAGCCCTTACTTTAAAAACTTCTCTACAACCTCTTCCATTTTACATGCCAGCAATCTGGTTCTGTTTTGGTTTAGGTAGAGCCCATCGTTCCTGTATAGTCTCCTCCTTGCCCAAAAGATTCCCCAGTTCCTAATAAACCTAAATCCCTCCTCCCAACACCTTAGTCTCATCCACGCAGTGAGATCCTGCAGTTCTGCCTGTCCAACTGGCCCTGTGCATGAAACTGGAAGCATTCCAAAAATTGGAGGTCCTGGACTTTAATCTCTCACCTAGCAGCCTAAATTTGTCCTCCAGGATCTCTCTCTTGTATCTTTCCCTATCTCATTGATACCTAAATGAACCACAACCACAGGCTCCTTCCCAGCACTGCACATAAGTCTATCTGGATGTCTCGAGAGGTCTGCAGCCTTCACACCATAAGCAATTCACCATGAGGTTCTCCCGATCATAACAATTCCAACTATCTACATTTCTAATAATCAAATCCCTCTTTACTATTACCTGTCTCTTCCTAACAACAGAAGTCCTCTCCCCAGGAGGAGTATACTTAGTGCAAGAGGATACCATGACATCATTTGCAAGGAAGGTCACAACTATGGGATTGTTTACCTGCACTCCTGCTTGATGTTCTCCTTCCCCAAGATTTTCATACTCCTCAACAGCCAGAGACTGTCTGACTGCCGGTGGAACTGCTCTACTGCATCTCTAACAGTCTCATCTATGTACCTTTCTGTCTCCCTTAGCTCTTCCAGTTCAGCCACTCTGGTCCCAAGAGCCCATACTCGTTCTCAGAGGACCATGAATTGCTTGCACCAAATGCACACGTATGCCACCTGACCACATGGTAATCACACATGCTGCATGTGGTGTGATAAATTGGATAACCCCCACTCTGCTGCTGAACTGCTGCCTGTGTTATTTTTACTCAGGCAGGGGTTGGTTCATTTGTTCTTTGTGGTTTGGGTTTTTGCTGTTGTTTTGGACTGTAGTAGCTTCTTGCAAAGAAACAACAGTTGAGCGCTTACTCCGCAATCTGTCTTTGGTATAGCCAATCCCGCGAATAATCCCTTCTTTTGTCTCTCATTTCAGGGGAATGATCACTGAGATGGTAGAAGAGGCCACTCCAACACTACCTCAAGTCCTTATGCTTTTTGGATCTCCATCAACTTGTTTCCAGACCTGGCTCAGAGATTGAGCTGGATTATGGGCGAGAGCTAGCTGGCTAAGGCTCAATTAAGAGAAGACCGAAGGAATGCTGTCAAGCTGGAGAATGCAATAGTTAGAGTTGGAAGAGATGACACCAGGTCCCTCAAAAGGGGGAGCTTTGTCTGACATTTATTACTCAGGATTACAGCCTGGGTGTCACGTTGGATCCTTTTTTATTCCTAGACATTCAGGCAACAGCAGTAGCCAAGCTCACTTCTTCTCCATCTGTGCTTCTTGAGAAGGCTGAGAGCTTTCCTTTTGGAAGTGCACCGTGTCAGCTGTTTGTGCCTTCATCACATTAAAACCAGATCATGGCAAAGAGTTGTGCATACGGGGGTGGTAACACGTTAAAAGCAGTCAGGAAAGTCAGGCAGTGCATGGCTGGCTTGCTTATTAAGCTGGGTACTTTCATCTGCACTGGCAACTAGAGCAGTCTCGGGTATTATTTTTTATATATATAAAGCTTCACATGGGTAGGAACCTAATTGCAGTACTTTAAAAACCACCCCCTCTACATATCTGTTACCATGGCAGCTGCAAACAGCGGACGTGCTCAGGCTGACAGCCTGGTACTTGCTCTCTTCCTTGCTGAGAGTATTTTTCTGATGTGCTGGAGGGTTGGAAAGGGCATGATGATTTGGAAGTTTCATGCATATTGCTCCATTAGAACTGCCCATGGATTTTTTTTTTAATTACAACATACAAATTGCTAAAGCTTGGGACAGAGGCTCCTCAAATAAATACTTTGTGCCTTGTTTTAAACTGGCTTTCTGCAAGACACAAATAATAGACTAACCAGAATTCTGGTAAGGTTTTGTTTGAGGTTCAAAGATCAGAATCAGGGCACTGTGAATCTCAATATTCTTTATTCTCTCTTGGGTAAAATCTACAATTCCTGCCAATTACGGGAAATGCTGCAGTTATCAATAATAATAGTTTGCCTATCTATCCTGCCTTCCATCTGTGGATCATACACAGCTGTGTAAGCACCAGTGCATTAAGTCTTACGACATCCCTGTGATAGAAGTCTGCAACAACATTCCATTTTGTTTTCTGAGAAATGTGTCATTAATTGTGTAGAGCATGACACAACTGTGCTACAACTTAGCTGAAGTCTTCTAATTCAATCCTAGTGGAAACGTGATCTGTTCTTTAAGGCATAAAACAAGGTGAGTGGTGATCTGTGTCCCTTCCACACACTTCCCATGGGACCTAGGGAACATCACTTGATTCAAAGGTGTCAACGGGGCACCCCAAAACAGAGGCATTCCAAATTAGTAGCCACTTTTACAAATTGTTGGCCTTAAGCTCACTGCACATCAGTTCCCCCTGTACAATAAGGTAACAATCCACTTCTATTGCATAAGGGGAGCTTAGTTCATTATTTTCATGGATTCCAAGGCCAGAAGTCTGACCTCCTGTAGAACACAGGGCAAAAAACTTCCCTGAAGTAATTCCTCTTAGAGCAGATCTTTTATAAGTGGTCATCGAGACAATGGAGAATCCACCAGGACCTTTGGTAAGTTGTACCAAGAGCTGGGAAAGTGTTTTTAAATTCTCAGACAGAACGTGCCGCAACATGCACATTGTTAGCATCATCATCATCACATTACTTTTAGACTGTGATTTTTTTTTTCACAGAAACCAACCAAAACATATTAACAATCAAGTCTTCAGGAGATGGTAAATCTCAGCCATGTCTTTCTGGCTGCGTCAGACAGCTTCCTCGTTATCTACCCATGCCATAAGGCAATGAATGCCCTCAACTCCTTCAGGCGACAGGGTGAGTTGAGGGCACCCCACATCTCGTAGAATCAGACTCTATACTACAGCCAGATGTTGTGCCTGGAAGTCAATGTGACATGTCAAGACTGACATTCCCATTGACTTGTCTCTTACTCCAGGCATGTATGTATGTATGTGTATATATCTATATATATATCTATATATATATCTATATATATATCTATATATAGATATATATATATCACACACACACACACACACACACACACACACACACACACCTTTTAGCTCATGAGGTAGAGGCTCATGCACTAAGCTCCAGAGGCCCCAGGTTCGATTCTGCCCACGGACAACTGTTGTCTGTCAGTGTTACACAGTCACTGGCATTGTAACCAGAGGAAAGAGTGATAGCACGAGCCACAGAAATGAGTCAAAAATCCAGGAATAACCTACTTCAAACAACTATTCCCCTGCTGGACATCTGGCAGCTACCAACTATGCCTCCTAGGTGGTTTTTAGAAATAGCTCCCCATCCCTCTCTGCACAGCTCATGTAGGAACCAGAGAGAACTGTACTCAGGGTGCAGTCCCTTTGGTACCCTAAATACTCCCCTGGGGCACCACAAAAAGGTGCAGCGGGGCAGAGGACAGGGGGCTGGCCACTCCATGCAGAATAGACACCGCAGTTTCTGCACTACTCGGTGCAGCAAGCAGCTCCGGGAGGCACTGTGCCTGCACAGAACAGGAGGCCCATAGTGTTTCCGCTGGGGCTGGGTGCCTTTGCACTGCCCCCAGTACAGGGCTGCACTAGCGAGATGCTCTCTAGCCGCTAGCAGCTATTTTCATATCCTCAGTGGTGCTGCTGACAAACATTCTAATCAGCACGTAAACCACTGACACGTGATAGCACAACCCGGAGGAGAAGTCCCACAATAGGATCCCGTGCAAGCCTGTCCCTTTGCAAACAGGGCTCTTTGCAATGTAGGGAAGAGAAGAGCGCTCCCAGATAATGGTTATCAATACGCTGGGCCTCCAGAAGGCATAAGCAGTTTTGTTTTGATTCTAAAAACAGCTGTGCAAGCCTATGAACGCTTCCCCCTTGATCCTTAGTTCCACCTATTGGTATGGTCTGGTTATAACCCAATCCCCTCTCTCCCCCCCGCAACCGCACATGGCAGTTCAAATGGAGGAGGATCCCAGCGGCCCTGATATTTTGAGAAAAGAGGAAAATATTGAGCTTACCTTTAAAGTTAAAACAAATCAATATTTCTCTGTATTTTCTTAACTTTACTGCTCCTCCTCCTCCCCCTCCCTTTGACTAAAACACACAAGGTCAAAGCCCAATAGAAAGGCTACCACAAGTGAATTGATTTGTTTAAAATTAAGCATTAAAATACAGTGAGGAAAACCCCACCATATCTATATTTTGAAAAACCCTAGAATGAGCATTTCCTTGGCATTCCCTTCTTTCCATTGGCTTTGGTCCAGCAATATACTTAGGCAGTCTGTGGTTCGGTAGCCCCTCTCTATTCGGCAAAGCACTTAGGAACACCCTTAACATTAAGCATGTGCTTCAGTGCTTTGCTGAATAAGGACAGACTTTGCACGTGCTTAAATGCTTTACTGAATTGGTGCCGTAAGCATGTGTGTGACTTCAAGTATCCAAACAGCCTTATTGACTTCAATGGGGGCTACTCGCATCCTGAAGGTTAAGCACATGCTTAGATGCATTGCTGGATCTGGGCTCTTACAGGGACAAAGCACCCAAAGGGGAAACTCAAGAGAAACAAATCAAAGGAGTTTTCTGCCTTCTTTTTTTTTTTAATCATTTGCAATGTTAATGCCACAAAGTCAAAGACTTTTTTTTAAATGAAAATGTGACACAGCTTTTTCCAATTCTGCCTAACTCTTCCCAACTGCTTGGATGGATGATATGTTAATTTTGTGGCACAGTTGCTGGAGGGAGAACAGTACAATCTCCCATGGTACACTGCACTCCATTTATAATGGACACGGTTTGAATTCAATCATTTGTTATAGTCCTCAGAAAGTCATTTCTCCAAAGCAAACATTCTATGAAATACAATTTTCTCTAATTATACCAGACAAACTTCAATCCAAAATGGACTTTCTGAGCTTTTATGGGCATCTGCTGCTTTAATGCTGGAAGGAAGAGCTGGCAAGTGTAGAAACAGAATGGAGAGGCCACAGAGATTTAATTTCCTATAAAATAGCTCCCCACAAGCTGTTTAAACTTTCCTTAGCTAGACCAATACTCTGAAGATTTTTGAGATTTGTACTGCAACACTTCCAATAAGCGCTGCTTGTGTTCTCACTGCCCAGGAGATTCCACGAACACGCCCGCAGATTTATGGTGTTCCCTTCCCAAATAACCCCATGTTTCCAGCTACAAAATTAATTTAAATAAACAGAGAAGAAAGGAACAGACTCACTTGGATGGTTTTTGAGTGTTTTTTAATATCTACCATAAATCTGATCACTCACATGCTGTTTCACACACTTACACTTCTGTCACACACACTTCCTTGCTTTCACAACCAACCCACAGAAATAACGTAATACATATGAAATTGGGCACACAGAGCTGCTGATTAAGAATTGACTACAGTCATAAAGCTACTAGCAAACCTACAGTGGGACTGTGTATTTATTAATTCAGTACTCAATTGACATGTGAATGAGAGGTGTGTGTCATGTGTGTTGATTTCCTTTTCACTCGCAGACTGCATTGCACAGGATTCATTGTCAGGAGGAATTTGGTTTCCAGTCCTTTTGTTATTATTATTGTTGTTAGTATTATTATTACTAGTAAAGCCAAACTCGTGGAATTAAAATCTGCATTCATTTGTGAATCCAGCATAAAAACTGCTGAACCGATGAATTTGGCACTTGGGGCACTGATCATAAGCAATAATCTATCAACATATAGATGCTTTTTAGGACAAAATGGCATTTCCCATTCTGTAAGCTCCTCTGGTGCAAACGACTCTTCTCCGAGGTTCAGCTGTAAACATAGAATCATAGACTACCAGGGCTGGAAGGGACCTCAGGAGGTCATCTAGTCCAACCCTCTGCTCAAAGCAGGACCAATCCCCAAACATGTATTCTGAGCTGAAAACTGGTAGACTGGGAATGTGTTAGTTCTGTCATATAATGGTTTCCTTTTAACATTGTTTCAGCTGTTTGAATTAATGGAGATTTAAAAAAAAAATGGTATAAAAATGCCAACCATTTTTTCTGCTCCCACAATGAAAACTATGTTTCAGTTATTTTTGTGGAATTCAGAGGTGGCTAGTTAATACTGTGACTTTGCACTTCTTGACAAAAAAAGTCCATTACAATTGTCCAACAGTTCAAATGGAATAAGTGGCTATGCTTCATTGAGTCTCCCATTGTCTTCAATGGGCTTTGGCCAGATCCCATGGACATTGTTATTTAGTAGGATTCCCTGTATCCATTTTACCTTTCCCACTCTAACCAAAGTACCCTACCTATAATGGCCACATCATCACCTGCACTATTGAGAAGGATAGAGGATCAGCACAAGTCTTCTGCTAACCCAACAAGTTTTTGCTAAGCAACTTGGATCAGGTGGAGGCAACAAGAGCTAGAGATTAGTCATCAAAATAGGGGTTTCTTAAAGCCCACAGACATACCATATCTTCCAAAGTCCTGGCACTGACTCTCATGGCTAACACTTCATTCTGATTTGCAGCATGCTGGGCAGCCACTAGGCCTTCTTCATATATTTTTGGGAAAAGGCTGGCACATGGTGGACACCACCAGATACCAAAAAATATTGCTTCTGGCCCTACGGGGGCAGAACGTTTTTTTTTTTTTTATTTTGCCTGCACTCAATGGATTAACGGCTTTTATTTTAAGCCATTAATGTCCTCAACAAAAGAATTATCATAACTCCACTACAATCCCACCACAACCAAGCAACCAGCTGCTTTGATGTTGTTGCCATTGCTCTTTATTTTAAGGAGAAATGTAATGAACAAATTCCCACAGATAGCCGCAACAAAAATCGGCACTTAAGGATTTGATTTAAACACACAGAAATTCTGAGTCAAAAAGGCTTACTTTCCACATGCAACAAAAGTTGTCAAGAGAGACCACTCCGTTGGTATTTTCAACTTTATACTCCCAATGTTGAACCATTCTAAGTAAAGCTAAAACAAATACCACATTAATGTGTCAAATACAACTGAAAACTACTTTTTTTCATGCGGCTTCATTCAGTGGAAGAGAAGGGCAGAAGTGTATTACACTACACCAAAAATAACATTACCTTAATCATTACGGGCTACATAAATGTTGTCATGACTTCAATGAGCATACTTTGCCTAAGTTGATATTGTTAATACCACACAATGCTGATTTTATTATTTCTTAATCAATAATAAACTGTATTTAATAATTCTGTGTGTAGTTACAAAGGGAAACACACTGAATGTGATTAACTGAACAGGAACAAGAGTTTGTGAATCCTTCGCAAACATTTTGAGTGCCAGAAAATATCCTGAAATATTTAGCAGTTAACAATTGCTTTTCACAACCATGTTGGATTACATTTTTGAACCCAGGTCCTGCAAATAAGCTCCATGTAGGTGGACACCTCCCAGTGAAATGGCACAAACTCAGGATTGGCACTTAAAGCTTAGCTGATACAGTACACATGACTCCTATCATAGAAAGGTTTCCATAAAAGCATAAATCAAGTCATCTTGCATGGGATTTTAGCTTCTGTATATAATGACCATGGCAAACTGCGAATAATTAACAGTGTGTATTGCTTAAATCAGCTTTACAACCTTCTATTTGACAACAGCACAAGAAAAGGGAAAGGAGCACAAGAGAAAAGAATTTCTGTTAGATAATAAATGCCTCAGTATTCAGGCATTTGGGACACAAGATCAAGGCACAGGAAGAGACAGAATCAGAGTGACCTACCAATAGTCACAAATATTAGCTATAGCATGTCTCTTTTTATCCTAGCATACTATGGAATGTGCTCATTTCACAGCCTATGACCATTACACAGTACCCACACACACAAACTCCTAGTACCTGTATAATCTCATGCAAACACACAGCAATGCATATATACGTACTGGATTAAATCAAACATCCAACAAGCAAAGAATGTTAAATACCATACCTTTGAGTCATAATCTTATAGGCATCTGGCAGATAACAGCGGATATTCTCCATCTGAGCAGGATCAGAGTCACAGATTTTATCATCGGTCCTACCATAGTTGGCACTTTCAATCATGATGACATCTGTTCCCGGGCAGCGAAGTTCTATTGGATAGCTCTCACAGGACAGTTCCCGTCGGACCACGGCCATAGGAACGGGGGCACGACTGAAAGCTAGAGAGGATAAAACAAAGCATTTATCTTCAGCGTGGAGAATAGGATTAAGAGCAGGAACACTGCCTTTTTGATTGTTTTTGTACTGTATAGTAAGACCTTTTCTAAAGGGTTTGGCACTAGGTGATACCTGTACTTGACTACCCTTGCAGTGTGGCTAGAGCACTGGACAGGGACTGAGGAGGCCTGGGTGCTATTCCTGACTCTACCACGGAACTGCTGGGTGACCATGGACAAGTCACTTCATCACTCTGTACCTCAGTTTCCCCACCTGTAAAAAGGGGATGATGAAACTGACCTCCTTTGTAAGTACTTTGAGGTCTACTGATTGAAAAGTGCTACAAAAGAGCTAGATATATTATTTCCTTCAGTATTACACCATGGGGACATTCTGTTTTGTTTTTAAACAAATAGTCTTCACAAGTTACAAGAACTTTAAGCATCAAATTATTTTATGATTGTGTTCTATGTGAAAAGCTTCACACAGTTACCAAGTTCCACGTCTCTTTATTGCTCTTGATTAAGCGGGGAAATTATCTTTTGGATGAGGCTTTAAATGGCAGGGTTCTGTGTGCTCTGTCTCTCTTGCATGGCACTCTTTGTGAGGGAACATGGCTTTGCCAGTGTCCGTAGATAACATTTCCCTAATGACCTCCCTCAGTTTTCCCAGTGGCTTCAATGGAAGCAGAGTTAGGCCAATGCTGAGTACTTTTCAAAATCCCACCCACCAAGCACTCAAAATCAGCCCTGGAACTGCGTCTGTGTATACCTGAATTTTGCCCAGGTCCTTCAAATGTTCCTAGAAATCTGAGTAATTTTTTATATGTGGATAACTATGAAATGTATGGGAATGCGATCTGTGGGATACTTCATCTTTGATCCTGGTCTACTGGGATACATCACAGGATACACTCTTTGCGTCAAGGCACATTGAATTTCTCCTGTGTTCTTGATCTGAGTTTCTCCCATATGATCAGGAGCCTGCTTAGCAGAAGCCCTTTCTTCTGGCTTTAATCCGTAAGAGCAGGGTCCTCCTATCCCGCCAGGGAAAATATATTTTCTTCCTGTCCTCACCCCTGTGTCTGAGTGACTGACAGGGGCGGGAGAGGGATAACTCAGTGGTTTGAGCATTGGCCTGCTAAACCCAGGGTTGTGAGTTCAATCCTTGAGGGGGCCACTTAGGGAACTGGGGTAAAAATCTGTCTGGGGATTGGTCCTGCTTTGAGCAGGGGGTTGGACTAGATGACCTCCTGAGGTCCCGTCCAACCCTCATATTCTATGACTGGCAAGCAGCATCCCAGGATATTACATTCATTTCTGTATAGTGTTCTATCAGTGCACACTACCTCGTCATTCATTTGTACTCTGGCTCCAGTAAATATATTCTGGCATTTAGACGTTGGTAAGGATTACCCTGAGATCAGAGTTCTGTTGTTGTATCAGAGCTGTGGTCTAATCCTTGTGAACTCCTGAAAGAGGGCTGTGCACTCCTTCTCTAATTACCTGACTTAGTATTAGTTCATGTTTTAGCTCATAAAATTTTACACAAAGAACAGTCTTTCCCAGAGATCAGAACTCTATTGTTTTCTTGATGTCTCTGTTGCACCAATGGTTATCCAACCCTCCAGGATTGTCCTGGAGACTCCAGGAATTCAAAATTAATCTTTCATTAAAGATTATGTCATGTGATGGCAACTCTAGTTTCACCAGAGACTTCAACTCAACCATAGAGGGCAGGGGGGATAGAAACCATGTTTGCTGAAATTTGAACATGTTGGAACATCAGTGCCTACCAACCCAGGTGGTTTTCACACACAAGAAACTTGCAACTCCATTTTAAAGTACATTTGGAAGGGTTTGCAGAGCTCCAATCGCAAAGATACAAGGTCTGAAAGTTCACCCTGTTTTGTGGAACATTGGGCTAAAAAGTGCTCAGGGAAGTATTCTTGTTTGCACATATTTTCTTTGGTATTGGCCCCTCTCAAAGGCAACCAGCTTTTGGGGAAGAGCTGTGCGAGTTCTCACTGAAGCAATTTTTATACCTATCACTGACTTTTTGAGCAGAATGGTGGATTTTAGCACAGAGATAGGGCCGACTTCATTCCCTCCTAGTGCCAAGTCCTCAGAGAATTCTTATTAGCTGCCAGAGACAGTGGCAAGATGAAGAGTCCAACCAATGTCTGCTGGTTTGGCTGAGTTTTGGAGCTCTGTTTGTTGGCTGGCTCCTCTGGCAATCTGGATTTTCTCTTAGGGCAGACAGTAGCCATCTGTGTTTTACACACAACGAAGAGGAAGCTTGCACTGAAGAGGAACTTTTTGGTCATTGTTTGCCCTACTTTGGGGTTTTTGGGCACATACATGGACCTCAGCAGCTTGAGAGGCATGGTCTAAGTATCTCTGACACCCCTGTCGCCACCTCGTTATACATGAGCTCTAAATCAAATACTTTCCCAAGTAGGTTTCTGCTTTTGATTTCTATACTTGATCTGCGTTGTTGGGTTGTTTTATTTATTTAAACAAATCTATGCTGTTAAATTAAATTGGAGTTCAAAATGAAGCGGCTAGAGAATACCAAATTTAAACAAACAGACATTAACCAAGCTGGTGTTCACGTGTACAAATCTGACACATTTGTCGAATGGCAAACTTGAGCATATATTGTTGAACCTCATTCATATCACAACTGGTGTAAATTGAAGATGGGGAGTTATTACTAATAATATGGTTTTGTTAGAATATATGTTTAACTGAGGGATTTCAGTCTGACCCTATTGCTCCAACCTCAAATTGACGCTATAAAAGTTGACTCTACAGACAGTAACAGTTCAATATTTGGGGCTCATGATACTGCAGAATTTGATTTTGCAATTACTGTGAATGTATAGAGGATTAATAAAAGCAGTATGCATGTTTTTCAATGAGGTGTGAGAGTACATTTCAGTTTCTTACCTCTATTGTAAGATACAGAAGGAAGATGGAGTCTGTACGGCATTGATCTGCTGAACACTCAAAGTTAATCCCCAAATATAGCGCTTCCAAAGAAACATCTATCGTTTACTTCCCATTAAGGGACAACAATAGCGCACGCTGCCCTAGTACATGTTGTGCCAGACTCAAACATGACCAGACATTATTTATAATGTCCTGGAAAACAGTATTCTGACATAGGCTACTCAAACAATAACTTCCCAGGGACATGAGTGCTGGTCCTCAAAAAGACAACATTAACATAGAGATACCACATGTGCTGTGTGACTATAGTTATGTTCTAGGTCTAGCGTGAGGACATATCTAAGGCACCATAGATAATTATTTCCTCTCTCTATTGGAAAGAAAACGTATGTATCTCAGATACCACAGTGTGATTACCAAAGGCTGCTGTCTATGTTTTATGGAAACCACTATTAATCACCCTTTCCGGCTTCCTCCAAATATTAGTGTAGCCCATATCACGTTCATCTTTCATGATGGCTGCAGTAAATATTTCAAGTGTTTGATATTTTGAGGTCCTTTTAAGCAAATCTATTATTATTATTTAATGTTTTGGTCCTATATAATAACCTCCCTTAAGCAATTTCCCTTGATTTCTCTATGAATTGCAAAGATTTCTGCTATGAAATCACATATGTCGAAATCCAAACATGAAGGATAACACTCATTACAAGCATCCCATAGTTTGATTTATAGAAATGCTTTTTCTTTAAAAAAAGCTGTCTATCCACATACTATAGGCTCCTTTGATATAACTTTAAAAATATCCCCTCAGAGTGCAGCAGTAATTAATACAACCTACCACCAGTGAGCCAGGCAATTTCAAACCAATGCCTCCCCCACCCGCTTTTGAATAATCTCCCATCTTTACAATCTCCATCTCACACACAGATCCTTATTGAGGCTCCTAAATAAGTGACCTGATTGTCCATTCGTGGGGCAGACAGGAGTGGGGAGCATTCAGGGGCACACATCACCTGAACGGGGTAAAGTGCTTTATTTCAGACAAAATCAGGAATGACACAGACTCAACATGACTCCTGGATGTTGTGAGAACTTCCAAAGACTCTGAAATGCCTCCTGCCACACTGATTTTCAAAATAGATCAATACCCAACGGCTCCTATTGAAATCAAGTGCCTTATTCAGGTATTCAGATCAAGTGCCTTATTCAGGAGCCTAAATCCAGATGCGGGAATCACTTATTTTCTAAAATCTTGACCTAAAGGATATGAGGTGCGAAAATCAAGGGTAAGAGGCTAATGTCTCTTCACATCCAAATATTAGAACTGTCCTATTATCCATCCTCTGTTTAATTTCAGTTACCTTGCTTATTGGCTAGCACTCAGTAAGAACAGCAGCAGGGTGTTTTACTCAACACCGCTGAAGGCAGATGTGGTGACAATTTTACTTTTGTAACGACATCCAGGACAACCTACGATGGAACCTCATGCTGCTGAAATTACACAGGGCCAAGCAGTAACTGAGGGTGAGATGGTAACAGGTAATGACAGGATTTATCTAGGCAATACAGAATTTCTTCTTCTTTGTTAATTTCTAGAGTTGGAAAATTAAACAAGTCATCAAAATCTTTCGCTTTCCTCCTGACCCCTTCACTTTTGACCTCAAAACATAATTGCCCCTTGTCATGCCTGCAGGGCATCGGCTTGTAGTTATTACTGCTGCACTTCAGCAAATGTTAAAATATCCTTTAAATTACATGTATTCTCGGTTGCTACAGACTTGCTGAGCTTCGTTACAGTTAGAAGCATGATGGCAGCAGATGTACTTTCAAAGAAATTGTGGGTTGATGTTTTTAATTAGAATTCATGTGTAATTTCCCCTGAAAAACATTGCAGCCAGATTTTCAGAGTGCATTTTTAGTGCACATGTTGGGGCAATGATGCAGAAAAATGCACCCGCAAAGAATAATTATTTTCAGTAATTCTATGCAGGTAACAATATGGGAAACTGCCCAGTTAAATAACTTACTGCTCCCAAATTCAAGTGCAATGCATCATTTCCCCCCCTACAAATTCAGGGAAATGTTTTTGTGTTTGCAATTTCTCACTAGCCAACAGCCCCATATTAGGTCTTGATTCAGAAAAAAAAAAATCTATTCAGGAAGCCTGCTTAAGTATGTGCTTAACTTTAAATCACTGAAGTCATTGGGTCTTAAGCACATACTTAAAGTTAAGCATAGGCTTAAGTGCTTTACTACATTGAGGCCTTGTTTAGAATACTTGGCTCTTTCTGTTTAAAACAAAGTATTACTAGTGCCCTAATTTGCAGTATATAAACATACATCTAAATGCTTCTTTTTCCCCTCTGGCCTTTGTCATCAAGAAGAATATTAGTGGAAAGTGAAAATTCATTTAAAGACTATTACTGCAAATGTTTATTTAACTGAAAAGGATTCTTCCCTTTCCAAATCCCCTTTAATTACTCACACATATTAATTCTGGTTTGTCAAACCTCTTTCTCTGAAATGCTTGTTATTTCAGAGTGGCTGAAAAACTAACTCATGACTGAAATAAGAGGATAGAAATCACTCTCTTTTTCTCACTACCTAGACTGAAAATACCTAATAGTTAGAAATTGTGCATCCTTTTCTGCTTATGTTACTGCTGTGGGGTAGGGGAAAAAAACAAACAACACTGTTCCCAGAACAGGAAAGTGTTAAAGATCCCAGGCTGATACTGGCTTGCCTCTGACGCACCTGCCAGCAATATCATTATTAGGGTGTGGAATTGCTGTATAAAGGCCATGATTCACCATGGCATTAGTCTAATTTAACACTGGTGTGGTTCCACTGTAGGAGCTGCGCTGGCATAAAACCAGAGTAACAAAGTAGTAAATCAGGCCCCTACATTTATCTTTAACTCTAGTAGCTCGCAAGATAAAGGCTGATAGAAGCTCATAGATATTCAAGTCGAAGTCTGTAATGAGATAGTGATCTGAAAGATGCATTTCCAAAGTCTGTTGTCTCCGGAGCCACCAGGGCTACGAATGAACGTTGTATACCACTGGGATGCAGTGAATGTGCACTAGGGGAGGTTGGATGGTCCTGTGGTGAAGGCACTTGATTTCAGCATTTCCATTATGTCAGCCCCCCACAAATCATGAGATTGGCTTAAAAATCATGAGGTTAGAAAACCAAAAGGGTTTTATTTACTATCTGATTTCTGACCCTTTGTGTTTCACTCAGGTGATATTTTCGGGCTTTTCGGGGCTAGAAATGTTGGGTTTATTTTTTATTGACACCGAGATTGTCACCTAGGAAAGCTCTTAAGCACATGTTTACATCCATCCCTTTTCAGAAAATTACTTCAATGTGACATAAGCAGCTTATGATTAAAGGTAAACGTGCTTATATGCTTTCCTGAATCAGGCCCTTAGATAGTAAGAAGAAGAAGAACCTACAATGTATATATACAGCAACCGGCACAACAGGGCCCCGATCTCAGGGAGATCTGGCAGGTGCTATTGTAATATAAATAATGGTACTAAAAGGGTTCAAAGTGTGTTCATGGGACAACAGACCTTAGAGTTGTCATTGGCTCCTCAGATATCAGAATTTTGTCCAGGAGCATCTGTGTGCACTGGTGCCATGCCCTGGACTTGGGACCAGTGCGATTTTCAGTCCCAGCTGTTACTAGAATGTAAATCATGTGAAACTCAGCTAGTGTTTCTGTGCCCTGCTAAAATGGACCCAGGCTGCTCCCTGTTCGTGTCAAACCACCATGTTTTGTTCTCGTAATTGAGCCGCAGTAGTATGAGGTGATATTGGCTTTCCTGCGGTGCTCCTGGAATTAAGAGAAGGTCTCTAATTAGAGTCTGGCTGGGGACGCTAAACTAAAGAGAGCCCTACGCTTTTACAACCCTAACCCTCGTGCCAAGAAACCTATCCTTTGCAGCCCTAACCATAACCTGGCCAATTGGAGCTTCCTGTTGTATGCCAAACAAGAAACAGCTACAAGGACCTTAGTTTTAACAGCAACTTCCATCTACGTTCCTTTCATATAGACTCTGGTGCCATTAGCTGCTTCATCTATCCCACTAGAAAACTCAAGTGACCCTCACTGGGGATTCGCGTCTAGACTATGTCCCTGCATGGCCATGCTGGAGCGTTTGAACTACACAGTTCCCTTATGTTGGAGAAGGGGCACATGAGCAGAGTGCGGTAAACACAAAGGGGCACTGCTCACACTGCCAGGCTCTCCAGCTCACCAAGGTCCTGGCCTGAGCTAATCCGTCATGGAACGGATTGCCGGCTGCACTACAACCTCCGTCCCCAGGCTCGGCTCCTGAAGGTTCATTTTCTTCCCATCTGCATTTCATTCACTGAGAACATTCCTTGTTTTAAATTTCTAAACACCTCTCAAGCTCAGGTCTCACACAGTATCCCAGGGCATAACGCACATCCCTTCTGCAGCCCCACAGCCAGTCATCGGCTCCACTCCGGTGCCCCTCAATGACTGCTGCTGGTACACCCCAGCTTACCACCACCAGGGGCTGACGATGGTCTGTGCGTACATTGCAACCTCTCTGCCACTCGCAGCTCACAGGTCCTCCGCTTTTCCCCTCCCGTCTCCCCCAGCTCTGAGTGCAGAGAGCATTCTCCCATACCACAGCATCAGATCAGTCCTAAGTAGAGAAAGATGAAGACAAGAAGGAGAGGTCTGGGAGGGGGAAAAGGTACAGGAATACCCTGGAAGACATAAAAGGAAGAAATATTGGGGTCATGGCATTCAGAGGGCCACATGGGGAACGCGACCTCAAAGCCATGGAGAGGGGAGGTAAGGGGAGGCCGATGTGTGTGTGAGGAGATCTAGATCCCAAGAGATGAGGAATGGGGGATTATTTGGGAATATAAACTGACAGGGAGGGTGGGGATGCTTAAAGAGAGAGAGAGAGAGAGAAAAAACACAAAAGCTCAGACACCTAGGGACAAAAGCCCGGCAGTGGGAGCAGGATGATAAAGCGCAGAGGGAACAGTAACAAGAAATGAAGGCGTCAGGCCCGGGGAGGTTTCACAAGAACAAAGCAGAGCTGGACCTGCGGGAACAGCGTAGAAGCATAAAGGGGCTAGGGTTGGATGGGACAGAGCCAGGTGAATGCTCTTCACTCACAGCCTGGACCTTCCTGGCATGTTTATGTTTGTTCACACTGCCAGCGAGAACAGGACAATCTCACGCTTTTGGCCTCTATCTCTGTGGCAGGCGACAACAACCACCACCCTCTAGAGCAGCACTGCAATGCCCTGCTCGCCCGCACAAGAAGGGCAAATGAACGGGCTGCTCTTCCTGCAAGCAGTGGCCAAAGCAGGCGGCTGCCAAACAACATTAGAAGGGAGCATTGCATAATTTTAAATGAGCATGTTCCCTAATTGATCAGCAACATAACAACGAAACAACATTATCCAGGATGACTTTAAGTGAGGAGTTACTGTAGAGGGAAGGAAATTGGACACACAACATATAGTTTCCAAGGGGTAACTGCAGGCCAGGCAAGCACCACTGATGTTTTGGGTTAGTCTACACATGGAGTTATCCTAGAATATCTACACAGGAATAACAATTCTAGAATAACTATTCCTGCATAGCCCTGTCTGTGGACACTCTTCTTCCTGAATAAGAATGTCCACACCTGGAATTAAAAGCTGGCTAGATCATCGGGCTCAACGGGTAGTGATCAATGGCTCCATGTCTAGTTGGCAGCCGGTTTCAAGTGGAGTGCCCCAAGGGTCGGTCCTGGGGCCGGTTTTGTTTAATATCTTTATTAATGATCTGGAGGATGGTGTGGACTGCACTCTCAGCAAGTTTGCAGATGACACTAAACTAGGAGGCGTGGTAGATACACTAGAGGGTAGGGATCGGATACAGAGGGACCTAGACAAATTAGAGGATTGGGCAGAAAAAAACCTGATGAGGTTCAACAAGGACAAGTGCAGAGTCCTGCACTTAGGACGGAAGAATCCCATGCACTGCTACAGACTAGGGACCGAATGGCTAGGTAGCAGTTCTGCTGAAAAGGACCTAGGGGTCACAGTGGACGAGAAGCTGGATATGAGTCAACAGTGTGCTCTTGTTGCCAAGAAGGCTAACGGCATTTTGGGCTGTATAAGTAGGGGCATTGCCAGCAGATCGAGGAACGTGATCGTTCCCCTTTATTCGACATTGGTGAGGCCTCATCTGGAATACTGTGTCCAGTTTTGGTCCCCACACTACAAGAAGGATGTGGAAAAATTGGAAAGAGTCCAGCGGAGGGCAACAAAAATGATTAGGGGTCTGGAGCACATGACTTATGAGGAGAGGCTGAGAGAACTGGGATTGTTTAGTCTCCAGAAGAGAAGAATGAGGGGGGATTTGATAGCAGCCTTCAACTACCTGAAGGGGGGTTCCAAAGAGGATGGAGCTCGGCTGTTCTCAGTGGTGGCAGATGACAGAACAAGGAGCAATGGTCTCAAGTTGCAGTGGGGGAGGTCCAGGTTGGATATCAGGAAAAACTATTTCACTAGGAGGGTGGTGAAACACTGGAATGCGTTACCTAGGGAGGTGGTGGAGTCTCCTTCCTTGGAGGTTTTTAAGGCCCGGCTTGACAAAGCCCTGGCTGGGATGATTTAGCTGGGAATTGGTCCTGCTTTGAGCAGGGGGTTGGACTAGATGACCTCTTGAGGTCCCTTCCAACTCTGATATTCTATGATTCTATGATTCTATGATTCTAGGAATAGCTATTGTGCTTTAAATTCACTCCCTTCCTTAATCCAAATTAAATTCCCAATTTGAACAACCCCTTAGTATTAGGGAATGATCTGGTACTGAGGCACTGGAATGAGACTCTGAGTAAGGGTGTGGGCAGTCTGGCCTAGTGGTCACAACTGGGCTGTGGTCCACATGTCAGGGACAACAGTCAGTGAACAGGAGTTAGAGGAACTGCTGGCACTGGGTTCAATGAGCAAGAGTCGGGAGCGAAGTCAGGCTGGGGTCGGAGAGCAGAGATCAGAGATAGTACCAGGGTGGAATCAGGAGACAAGAATAGGGGTCAGAGTCAGGCTGGGATCAGAGGCCAGAACTCAGGAGACAAGATAAGGCCTGGAGACGCAGCAGGCCCACACAACTTCATGGGCACTCTCCAGGGTTAAATAGGGCGCTTGGCCAATCAGAGAGGTGCAGGGTGCAGTCACTCTGGGTCTCTTGGGTGGTACATCCTGCGGTGCCTATTCTCTGCAGAGCTCCCTGGTTGTGCCTCTGCACTGCCTCCTGGTGGCACTGTGGGAACATCGGCTGTCCCAGGCTCTTCTGACCTTGGTTCTAGACCCTAGATCCTTACACTCAGGAGAGCGGGGTTTAATTCTGACACAGACTCGCTAGGTGACCCTATGTCACAAACTCACAGGGCCTTGATTCCCCATCCATCAAATGCAGAAATTAAGACTTCCCTTGAAGAGCTAGATTGTAAATTCATAGCAACAGGGACTGCCTCTTATTATGTGTCCATATGGTACTAGCACAAAGGGGCCCTGGCCTTTGTTGTGACTTCCAGGCGCTACTCTAACGTGAACAGTTATATTGTATTGCATCCAAGTCAGAGTTACTTGGGCCTAAGTCCAGAAGATCTGGATAGACCCACAACTGCCTCTTCAAAAGGTAGCATGCCTTGGGCTTTGACATTGCTGCACAACCTTGAAGCCTCAAATTTCATGCGACAAATTAATGTGGTGAAGCAAGTACAATTCCAGCAGTAACAAAATACACCTACAATTTAAATGACTCTACTGTAGCTTTTTATAGGAGTCTTCAGTAGGGTGGGGTTTTTTGGGGGGGAGGGCTTGTGCTTAGATAAAAACTTTTCTATACCATCACAGTATTCATGATCATAAAGGCATTTAAATAGACTGGTGCTCAGGGTTTAACTGTAAGAGAACAAGCTTTTAAAGAGAAAAGAGTAATAATTCTCCTCATTAGTCCCAATTATAGTTTTTATTGAATCATATATTATGTATGTATTATAAGTAAATATTATTATATACTTGATATTAGACTTTTCTTTATGATTATGTCAACTTTAAAACAATGGACCAATTTCTGATCTCTGTTAAACTGGTGTAATTCTGGAGCGCTGATGCCAATGGAGTTTTTTAGACATACATTGGCGTAACTGACATCAGAATCTGTAACTGACATTGAAATCTGGCTCCTGGGTGTGGCAATCCCAAGTCAAAAGTCCTGAGCTGGAAAAATACAAATTATAAGGACCTGATTCTCCTCTCACTTACACCACTGTAAATCAGGAGCAGCCCCAACAAAATCAATGGAGTTATGCTGCAGAAATGGTGTAAGTGTGAGAAGAATAAGATTCTTTAGTAGTCTACGTTAGAATCGGTCCGTGACAGGAAATAGTTTAATGCAACAGAGCCAGGTCTGATTCTTCTCTCACTAGGGTGTAAATTGGGAGCTGTTCCAGTTAAGTCAAGGGAACCACAAAGGTATAGAAAACTCTGTAAAAGAGATGAGAGTCAGAGCAGCTGGGTGCATCTGGAGTTTACTGAAGCATAGAATGATTTAAAGTAATGTATTCCTAAAATCTCTTCAAAGTTAAAGTTTAATCTGGATTTGTGGTCCCTTGAGTAGTCCCTAAAGGGAAACATTAAAGCTTCTGTAAAAATATTTGCATTATTAAAGAAATGATGAATGGTGAGATAAGGATTGCTTTGTACTGTTTATGGACTTGTTTACTATTGCATTAAATCTATTCTTATGTCATTGCCCAGAAAGAGGAGCTGTATGAAACCTGAACAATTGTCCAGAGACGAAGAAAAAGAAGAATCTAGCCATCCATATTAGACACTTGTATTGTGTTGGAGTTCCAAAACACTTATAGGTGTCTAGGGGCCAAAACCAAAAGCACTACTCAGGAGAACGAGATTCAGTCCTTATTACTTCATTTTACTGAAAATTATCCAGATGTTGAAACCTAGCCATATTCAGTTCGTCGTATAGTTGAACTGTAGATCATTAAAATAACAAATGGATTTGTTTTGGTGCTTTAGACATCACAGTTTCTCTGAGTCGCTGCCATAAATAACTAGAGAAAATGTGTTCTTTCCACTAGTTGTAACTGTGTGAACCTTTAATAAAGAAACCTGAAACTGGTAGAGATTTGCATGGCTTGGGGTGGAAAACAGGCAAAACTCAAAGGTCCAAATTTCCAACGGTTCCGAGGGACCTGGGGTGCTCAACTTGAGACCCTTAAAGCCACCTGCTTTTCTGAAGTTGGGTGCTTATCAGTGGATCCCTCCACCTCTGCTCTGTGCAGGCCTGAACTTGTTAACTAGAGTCTCCATAGTGCAATGCACAGTATCGATTAGTCTATTGTCAGACACTCAGAAGTAGATAAATTAACAGTATCTCCTTGATATTGACCTGACAATGGAAACCCGACGTACCCATGTCAAGCCACTACTTGTAATCCTTTAAACTGGTTTAGGATATACACCCAGTCCAAAAGTGAATTCCTGACACAATCGAAGTCAATGGCAAAACTCCCACTAACTTCAATGGGATCAGAGAGTCCTGTGGCACTTTTAAGACTAACAGATGTATTGGAGCATAAGCTTTCGTGGGTGAATGCCCACTTCATCGGATGCATGTGACGAAAGCTTATGCTCCAATACATCTGTTAGTCTTAAAGGTGCTCAGGACTCTCTGTTGTTTTTTTTACAGATCCAGACTAACACGGCTACCCCTCTGATACTTCAATGGGATCAGAATTTCACCTCAAAAATGCCTCAGAAATGCAGAAATATATGCAACTATTTGTGAATCTGGCCAACAACAAAATTTTGCCATTTCCACCAATGGGGGTTTCCTTGATTAAAAAATAGAAGTGGAATTAAAGCCTGGGACTAAACTGAAATTTTCACACATTTGCCCTAGGTTAAAAATAAAATCACAGTCATCATAGTGAAAACAGGTAGCTCTTTAGGGAAATGGCAGTCTTCTGCCTGCAGACATCACCCACTTCAGCAGAAAATGGTAAAGCCTTTGATGGGAAGCTGCACAATGTTTCACTTATCAGGAAACTGCTGGATTTCCCTCCCCTGCCCCCCCACCCCGGTTTTGTGTGTATGTGTGTTGCAATTTTTTTTTATTTCCCACACAGCTCTATCCATGATGAAATCCTTTCCCTTGTTCAAATTTCAGTAACCTGGTCCAGCAGAGACCACACTTGGCATAGAGAACAGGAGTACTTGTGGCACCTTAGAGACCATAGAGTAAAACCCATCGTTAGATGAGGCCTGGCAGCTAAAGGCATGGAAAGCAGGGCTGTCAATTAATTGCAGTTAACTCACGCGATGTTTTAGCAGTCTCGGATGATGACCCAGCACATGTTGTTCGCTTTAAGAACACTTTCACTGCAGATATAACAAAACGCAAAGAAGGTAGCAATGTGAAATGTCTAAAGATAGCTATAGCACTCGACCCAAGGTTTAAGAATCCGAAGTGCCTTCCAAAATCTGAGAGGGATGAGGTGTGGAGCATGCTTTCAGAAGTCTTAAAAGAGCAACACTGAGAAGCAGAAACTACAGAACCCAAACCACCAAAAAAGAAAATCAACCTTCTGCAGGTGGCATCTGACTCAAATAATGAAAATGAACATGCGTCAGTCCGCACTGCTTTGGATCGTTATCAAGCAGAACCCGTCATCAGCATGGATAAATGTCCTCTGGAATGGTGGTTGAAGCATGAAGGGACATATGAATCTTAAACATATCTGGTATGTAAATAGTTTACGATGCCCACTACAACAGTGCCATGAGAACGTCTTTTCTCACTTTCAGGTGACACTGTAAACAAGAAATGGGCAGCATTATCTCCTGCATATGTAAACAAACTTGTTTGAGCAATTGGCTGAACAAGAAGTAGGACTGAGTGGACTTGTAGGCTCTAAAGATATACATTGTTTTGTTTTTGAATGCAGATTTTTTTGTACATAATTCTATGTTTGTAAGTTCAACTTTCATGATAAAGAGACTGTATTACAGTACTTGTATGAGGTGAATTGAAACATTTTTGTTTTGTTTTTTACAGTGCAAATATTTGTAATCTAAAATAAATATAAAGTGAGCACTGCACACTTTGTATTCTATGTTGTAACTGAAATCAACATATTTGAAAATGTAGAAAACATCCAAAAATATTTAAATAAATAGTATTCCATTAACAGTGTGATTAATCACACGATTAATTGCGATTAATTTTTTTATTCACGTGATTAATCACGATTAATCTTTTTAATCACTTGACAGCCCTAATGGAAAGTATTAGATAATTCATCTGTAGACTTCAGAAAAGAGACTCTTCACAGACAGACCTTCCTACCAGAGTTGGGTGCAAAGTTCCACAAATGGTAAGAATGTTTCTGAATTCCATGTATTCACACGGGTCCAACTACGGCCTACTGGCAGACTGATTGGACGCAAACATGAAGACATTTTTATAATGACATCAGAACACGATGCAGCCTCAAAAATCCATAGCTCCATCAGCTCTCGCTATTCATGTTCAACCTCAGGAGCGCAGCTTGTACTGGGCAGGTGTGACACACACCATCTCAGTGCAATGTCATTAAGGCTGGCTGTCATATCAAAAAAGTGGGAAAAGCCATAGTGTCTTCATCACGATAGAAACCCCCATCCACCCCAAAAGTCCTAATTTGTATTTAAAATAAACAGGAAACATCACAACATGCAATATTTTCATTCTTTTTTCCGTGACCAAAGCTGTGAGTAGAATCATAGAATCACAGAATATCAGGGTTGGAAGGGCCCTCAGGAGGTCATCTAGTCCAACCCCCTGCTCAAAGCAGGACCAATTCCCAACTAAAACATCCCAGCCAGGGCTGTGTCAAGCCTGACCTTAAAAACCTCTAAGGAAGGAGATTCCACCACCTCCCTAGGTAACCCATTCCAGTGCTTCACCACCCTCCTAGTGAAAAAGTTTTTCCTAATATCCAACCTAAACCTCCCCCACTGCAACTTGAGACCATTACTCCTTGTTCTGTCATCTGCTACCCACTGAGAACAGTCTAGATCCATCCTCTTTGGAACCCACTTTCAGGTAGTTAAAAGCAGCTATCAAATCCCACCTCATTCTTCTCTTCTGCAGACTAAACAATCCCAGTTCCCTCAGCCTCTCCTCATAACTCATGTGCCCCAGCCCCCTAATCATTTTTGTTGCCCTCCGCTGGACTCTTTCCAATTTTTCAACATTCTTCTTGTACTGTGGGGCCCAAAACTGGACACTGTACTCCAGATGAGGCCTCACCAATGTCGAATAGAGGGGAACAATCACGTCCCTCGATTTGCTGGCAATATCCCTACTTATACAGCCCCAAATGTCGTTAGCCTTCTTGGCAACAAGGGTTCACTGTTAACTCATATCCAGCTTCTCGTCCACTGTAACCCCAAGCTCCTTTTCTGCAGAACTACTGCCTAGCCATTCGGTCCCTTGTCTTTAGCAGCGCATGAGATTCTTCTGTCCTAAGTGCAGGACTCTGCACTTGTCCTTGTCGAACCTCATCAGGTTTCTTTTGGCCCAATCCTCTAATTTGTCTAGGTCCCTCTGTATCCTATCCCTACCCTCCAGCGTATCTACCACTCCTCCCAGTTTAGTGTCATCTGCAAACTTGCTGAGAGTGCAGTTCACGCCATCCTCCAGATCATTAATTAAGATATTGAACAAAACCGGCCCGAGGACCGACCCTTGGGGCAGTCTGCTTGATACCGGCTGCCAACTAGACATGGAACCATTGATCACTACCCATTGAGCCAGACCATCTAGCCAGCTTTCTATCCATTTTATAGTCCATTCATCCAGCCCATACTCTGGGAGACTGTATCAAAAGCTTTGCTAAAGTCAAGGAATAACACATCCACTGCTTTCCCCTCATCCACAGACCCAGTTATCTCCTCACAGAAGGCAATTAGGTTAGTCAGGCATGACTTGCCCTTGGTGAATCCATGCTGACTGTTCCTGATCACTTTCCTCTCCTCTAAGTAGTAGCTTAAAAGCCTATAAAAATAACACTAGCTGGGTAAAAAGACCATAATGTTTTATAAAAATCCCTACAATCATTACCATTGATTTGTATTAACGTAGCACATTGGAACCCCGACTAGGGACCAGGGACCCGGGACCCATTTTGCTAGGTGCTGTACACACACTGAACAAAAAAGACAGTCCCTGCCCTGAAAACCTGACAGCATAAGAACAAGTCAACAAAGAGACAAGAGTGAGCACAAGGAAACAATGAGATGGTGATGGTCAGTGTGACTACCTGGAGGTTCTCTTCTGAATTGTGGATGATTGATGGAGTTGCATAAGGAAATGACTATGTGAGGGAAAGTCTACATGTATGTGGATCCACTCTCAGTTAGCCAGTCGCCTGCCAGGCCAGAGACAATGGTGAGTGATCCGCACTCAGCGATCATCCATTCAAAGTAAAACATCTTGGGGGCAATAGGTTTGTTCTGCTTGGGAGCAGACACTTCCTGCTCCCGTCTGAAAGGACGGGGGCTGGAGAGTAATGGGAAGCTACCAAAAAGCAGAACAAAAGAAGCAGGTGACCTCTGCAGGAGACGATAAGGTGTGACATGGAACGGTTACAGCTCACCAGCGACACAGCCGGGGTTGAGTTTTTACAGGCATCACAGCACAGGAAAGGTTCAAGGAGGGATTAGGAGGAGGACGACGAGGTGGCTTTTCACAAGTTTTTTGGTCACAATAATTGTGGCTGCAACCAACATCCAGCCTTAGGCTCTGGTCCAGAAAAGCAATTAAGCTCATGCTTAACTGAGTCCCATTTAAATCAACTACACAGCTCATGCGCTTAAAGCTAGGCATATGCCTACGTGTTTTGCTAGATCGGGGCCTTAAACATCATTAAAGTCAGATCCAGCTTAGTAGTTAAATCACAAACGAAAGAGACTTTGGATGGAACCCCCAACATACCACTTTAGATTCTGCTTTTTAGGTCCCAGTTCAGCAAGGTATCTGAGCACGTACTTAACTTTAAGCATAGGAATGGTCCTACCCACTTACTACAATAGTCAGGAGGTTAATAGGTCTTTGTGACATAGAAATGTTCCAGCCTGGTGCTGTAGTACCTGAAAAGATGGCCACACCACGACACATGGATGCAGATACTATACAATGAGGAAGGTTTCATGCTCCCAAGTTCAATGAAAAAGTGTCTGATGTTCTGACTCACATGGTGGTGGAAGGGGTGAATAGGAAAAAGTTGTAACATGATCAATTCTTAATGAAATGATGGAGTCTTGAAACAGACTTTTCTTTCCTAAGACTGCTTGAAATATCTAAGGTGGAACATTTAAAATTTCCATGAGTCTGAAAAGGCACCCAGGAGAGGTCTCCAGAGAGCTTTTTAGAAGCCAGTCCATGTACTGAAGGTTTATATCTAGGCTTTATGTACTTTTTCTGAGTTGGAAAAGAAGTACAGGGGTAGCTTTTTTAAATCTATGTGGACCTAACACAGACAGCTTGGGGAGAGGGAAGAAATTGTTGAGAGCAAATCAAGGGAGAGATTCCAGTCAGAGTTTTGTTTTAGTAATGAGCAATGCTCTGCATAATTCAAAAGATTTTTAATGTGTTGTTCTGTAATATAGAGAGAATGGCTTTAGCATGTGAATTGTTTTCTCACCCATTGTTTATCACGTACAGTAGCTCTTCCTTATTGAAGATTCACTGAATTCTCAGTGACAGGCACCAATACAGAGGGAAGCTTGTTGAAAGGATGCCCAGGTTATTCACGGCTATTTATCAGTAGTTTTGCTCTCTAATAGGGTTAGCTAATGAGCTACGATAATGCAAAGTCTGTTAGCTAATCTCTAAATTTATGTTAGGTTACTTAACCTTTGATGTGAGACTGGTGCAATATAAAATAAAGGGGGAAATGTTTATAGATCATCAGATCTGTCCTCTATTCCTCTACCAATCCCTTTCCCTGCCTTCTCTTACCTGTCTCTTCATTTCCCTTAGACTGTATAATCAGAATGAGTACAAAACCAGGCTCATGCACTTGAACATGGAGCCAAGTGAAAGTTATCTAAGGCTTGGATGCCGCAAGCACTTATTGCCATATGTATTGCTCATTACCGTGATTAGTCCGCATAGATAGATGTCACCTTCAGCACATGTATATTGTGGCTTTGCAGCAGGCTCACGTTCTGTTCATGTTTTGGACTTTAAAGGAGTTGTTTATATTTGTCAAGTATCAGAGGGGTAGCCGTGTTAGTCTGGATCTGTAAAAGCAGCAAAGAGTCCTGTGGCACCTTATAGACTAACAGACATATAGGAGCATGAGCTTTCGTGGGGGAATGCCCACTTCGTCGGATGCATGTAGTGGAAATATCCAGGGGCAGGTATAAATATGCAAGCAAGAGTGAGTAATGCTAGAGATAACGAGGTTAGTTCAATCAGGGAGGATGAGGCTCTCTTCTAGCAGTTGAGGTGTGAACACCAACGGAGGAGAAACTGTTTTTGTAGTTGGCTGGGTATTCACAGTCTTTGTTTAATCCTGAGCTGATGGTGTCAAATTTGCAGATGAACTGAAGCTCAGCAGTTTCTCTTTGAAGTCTGGTCCTGATGTTTTTTTGCTGCAGGATGGCTACCTTTAAATCTGCTATTGTGTGTCCAGGGAGGTTGAAGTGTTCTCCTACAGGTTTTTGGATATGGCCATTCCTAATATCTGATTTGTGTCCATTTATCCTTTTATGTAGAGATTGTCCAGTTTCGCCGATGTACATAGCAGAGAGGTATTGCTGGCATATGATGGTGTACATTACATTGGTGGACGTGCAGGTGAATGAACCGGTGATGGTGTGGCTGATCTGGTTAGGTCCTGTGATGGTGTCGCTGGTGTAGATATGTGGGCAGAGTTGGCATCGAGGTTTGTTGCATGGATTGGTTCCTGAGTTAGAGTTATTATGGTGTGGTGTGTAGTTATTGGTGAGAATATGCTTCAGGTTGGCGAGTTGTCTGTGGGCGAGGACTGGCCTGCCTCCCAAGGTCTGTGAAAGTGAGGGATCGTTGTCCAGGATGGGTTGTAGATCACTGATGATACGTTGGAGAGGTTTTAGCTGGGGATGTATGTGATGGCCAGTGGAGTTCTATTGGTTTCTTTCTTGGGCTTGTCTTGCAGTAGAAGGCTTCTGGGTACACGTCTGGCTCTGTTGATCTGTTTCCTTATTTCCTCATGCGGGTATCGTAGTTTTGAGAATGCTTGGTGAAGATTTTGTAGGTGTTGGTCTCTGTCTGAGGGGTTGGAGCAGATACGGTTGTATCTTAGTGCTTGGCTGTAGACAATGGATCGTGTGGTGTGTCCGGGATGGAAGCTGGAGGCATGAAGGTAGGCGTAGCGGTCGGTGGGTTTTTGGTATAGGGTGGTGTTAACATGACCATCACTTACTTGCACCATGGTGTCTAGGAAGTGGACCTCCCGTGTAGATTGGTCCAGGCTGAGGTTGATGGTGGGCTGGAAGCTGTTGAAATCGTGGTGAAATTTTTCCAGAGTCACCTTCCCATGGGTCCAGATGATGAAGATGTCATCAATGTAGCCTAGGTAGAGAAGGGGTATGAGTGGACGAGAGCTGAGGAAGCATTGTTCCAGGTCAGCCATAAAAATGTTGGCATATTGTAGGGCCATGCGGGTGCCCATAGCGGTGCCACTGGTCTGGAGGTATATATTGTCACCAAATTTGAAATAGTTGTGTGTGAGGATAAAGTCACCAAGCTCAGCAGCCAGTTGCGCTGTGAGATCATCAGGGATACTGTTCCTAACAGCTTGCATTCCATCTGTGTGTGGGATGTTTGTGTAGAGAGCCTCTACATCCATGGTGGCTAGGATGGTGTTTTCTGGAAGGTCACCAATGCATTGTAGTTTTCTCAGGAAATCAGTGGTGTCACGGAAATAGCTGGGAGTGCTGGTGGCGTAGGGTTTGAGTAGGGAGTCCATATATCCAGACAGTCCTTCAGTGAGGGTGCCAATGCCTGAGATGATGGGGCATCCAGGATTTCTGGGTTTGTGGATCTTGGGTAGGAGATAGAATAACCCCGGTCGGGGTTGCATACTGCTTGCTTGCACTCTTGCTTGCATATTTATACCTGCCCCTGGATATTTCCACTACATGCATCCGAAGAAGTGGGTATTCACCCACGAAAGCTCATGCTCCAATACGTCTGTTAGTCTATAAGGTGCTACAGGACTCTTTGCTGTTTATATTTGTATTTCAGTTCACCTTTAAGTTAAAAATAAATGTGTTTAAAGATCTAGGTTGTGTATATACACGCTCCCATAGACACACACTGCTTGAAAAACATACTTCATCTTTAATTAGCATGAATCCATATACAGAGTATGCAACCTAAAACAAATTTCTATTAGGAGTCCTTAATGGATGCATGGTTTGGTTGTTTGTATTACTAATACGTTCCTGACTCACACAATACATTACAACCTCTGGCATCAGGATTTGTTGGAGTCCTTAGATCCAGAATGGAGCTTTTGTCAAAATGTCAGTAAAGGTTGATAACCCATTCGTTACCAATGTGTACCCTATCCAGAGTTAGCCATTTTAAAATGACAGCCTTACCATTCTAGAAGAGGGACAGTGTGGGTGAGGTAATATCTTTTGCTGGACTAACCTCTGTTGATGAAGGAGACACGCTTTGCCGCTACACAGACCTGAAGAAGAGCTCTATGTAGCTTGAAAGCTTGTTTTTCGCACTAACAGAAGTTGGTCCAGTAAAAGATGATATCTCACCCATCTTGTCTCTCTAATATCCTGGAACCAATGCAGCTACAACACTACAAACATTCTAGTGGATACAGTTGCCTTATAGTGGCATTTATAAGTCACATTTTATTAATGTAAAATTAAATCAGGCCTGACTACTTCTCTTTCACTTTTCTCTAATGCCAAAGTGCTCCAGATCTCGAGAGTCACAACTAATAAGAGCGGTCAAAACTAACCTTGTAAATCTCTCATAGGGTGTGGTTTCTCTGAAATCAAAGTATACACTTTGGCTCTTTTGCTTTGAATCAATGAACAGGGCTTCATAGCCTTTGTTACTCTGCACATCAGGGAGCTGTGATTGATTCCTGCAGTTGCCCGTGAGAAAGAGAACCAAACAGCTTGCTTCTAGTAATGCTAGACAGGGAGAAGATGATCAGATTCCTGTGCTATAAAAGACAAGCAGCTAAGAAACCAGAACATATCACTGCAGTTCAGCAAACAAAGACTTCCGAAGGAGGGTAAATCTGTTGTTAATATTGTCACACAATCTACTCTGAAATGTTTACTTTGTGTCACAGATACCGTATGCGATGAGGGTTGAGGGATCCAGTGACGCTGGATCAATAATATTCTATAGTTAATGTATAGATTTAGGCAATAAAGACACTGCAGCAGGCCTGTGTCTTGCTGGGATATCATCACGCCGGGGGTAAGTTCGGCATTAGGCCAAAAGCTGAGCAAAGCAATGTGAAGCCCAAACATCACGCACCCTGAGCAGCGGAATGTGATTACTCTGCAGTACATTCGAAAACCAGTTACTCTGGTGTAAATCCACAGTGATGGATTATTTGAGTTGTAACAGTGTAAGAGAGATCAGAATCTGACTCTTTGAACATGAACTCTTCGAGCAGGGACGGTGGGCCTACGCTATGCATCTTGTATAGTCATTTGGGAGTAAATGGGTGCAAAACACGAGAATGGGCGTGTTTTACACTCACTTTGCAGAGGAGTAAATGACTACACCAGGTGCATGGCAATAGAGACTCAGGCCCTTTCACTTCTGTCTGTAAGGTGCCATGTACTCCTGTGATGTTCCATAAATAATTATAATTAGAAAATGGCCCTGTGCAAATATTATAGCAATGAAAAAATTGTATCAGTTGTTTATGTCCCTTTGCGTGCAAAAGGAGTAGGGCTGCTAACTTTCTATTCACACAAAACTGAACACCCTTGCCCCACCCTCCTGCCCAGCCCCTGCCCTGTGGCCCCACCCCTACCCTGCCCCTTCTCTGAGGCCCCAATTCTGCTCACTCCACCCCCCCTCTCTGTCACCGGGCTGGGGCAGGGGGTGGGGTGTGGGAGGGGGCTCAGGGCTGGGGTAGGGGGTTGGGGTGAGGGAAGGAGCTCAGGGCTGGGGCAGGGGGTTGGGGTGTGGGAGGGGGCCCAGGGCTGGGGCAGGGGGTTGGGGTGTGGGAGGGCTTTCAGGGTGCGGGCTCTGGCTGGCTGCTCCCAGAAGTGACTGGCATGTCTGGCCCCTGGAAGGAGGCATGGCCAGGGCGCACGGAGCACCCGTTGCTACCCCATGCCTAGGAGCCGGAAATGCTGGCCGCTTCCGGGAGCCAGGCAGGGAGCCTGCCTTAGCCCCATTGCGCCGCCGACCAGAGCCACCAGAGTCCCTTTTCGACCAGGTGTTCCTATCAAAAACCAGACGCCTGGCAATCTTAAAAAGGAGTTAGCTTAGGTTAAAAAGAAAGTTAAGTTAAAAGACCTGATCTAAAATGAAAGAAAATGTTTCAAACACAAGCACCTTTTTTCACCTTAATCACAGGCATGGAAATGTAGCACAGAGTGGTATCTCAAGAGATCATCTTGTCCACCCCACCCCTGCTCTGAGGAAAGATTGAGTAGACCTAGACCATCCCTGACAGGAGGTCATCTATCTAACCTGCTGTTAAAAAATTCCGGTAATGGGGATTCCACAACCTTCCCACATATTCTGCTCCAGTGCTGAACTACCCTTATAGTTGGAAAGTTTTTTTCCTAAAATCTAACCTGAATCTCCCTTGCTGCAAACTAAGCCAATTACTTCTTGTCCTACCTTCAGTGGACATGGAGAACAATTGATCACTGTCTGCTTTGTAACAGCTTTTAACATATTTGAAGGCTGTTAACATGTCCCTCTCTTCTCTTGATTAAACACACTCAAATTCTTTCAACTTTTTCTCATGGGTCAGGTTTTCTAAACATCGTATCATTTTTACTGATCTCCTCTGGACTCTCTCCAATTTGATTGCATCTTTCTAAAAGTGTGGCACCCAAAACTGAACCCAGTACTCCAGCTGAGGCCTCACCAGGGCCAAGAAGAATGGGACAAATACCTCTTGTCTCTTACATACAACACTCCTGTTAATACATCCCAGAATGACATTTGTCTTTCTCACAACTGTATCACATTTTTTACTGATTCAATTTGTGACCCATTATAACCCACAGATCCTTTCCTGCAGTAGTATTGCCTAGCTACTTATTCTGCATGTTTTATTTATGAATTTGATTTTTCCTTCCTAAGTGCAATACTTTGCACTTGTCTTTATTGAATTTCATTTTTTTATATCAGACCAATTGTCCAATTTATCTAAATCATTTTGAAATCTAATCCTGTCCTCCAAAGTGCTCACACACTCACACACACACCAGCTTAATATCATCTGCAAATTTTACAAGCACACTCTCCAGTCCATCATCCCAGTCATTAGTGAACATGTTGAATAGTTTTGGACTCAGCACAGGACTCCACTTGATACATCCTCTCTGTCTGACAGCGAATATTCCACTTACTTTCTTTTTCCTCCTTCCCATTCCTGATACACTGCCAAGTTCTCACCTCCACATACCCATTTTCCGACCTGCACTAAGGCTTCCTATGTCTTTAATTCCCCTCCCACCTACCTCAAAATGATTTTTAAACTATGTTAAATGCTGGGACTGACTCAGCAGTACTATGGCCTCCAGCGCTGCAGCTGAGAGAAGCCTGCTCGCATCTCCTCTGGAGCACCATTCACAGTGGCCAATGGCAGGTGAGTCTTTGCTTTGGAGAAGTGCCCGGTTGCAGAGTGTTCCCCAGCCCCACGTGTGACAGATGATGCAAAAGAGCTAATTTGCCAACAATCCACATATCAGTTTCGAGATAGCCATGCAGGTCTGGTGCTGGTTGGGAGGTGTTGGATTGACACTGCCTTTCCCTCCCACGGCTGCCCCGAGCAACGGGAGGCAGGCCTGCCTTCCTTCCACACCCCTCAGAAGAGATGGGGGGTGGGGGATCACGTCGGAAGCCAGAGGAGGGGAGCTAGATGAATGCTGAGTTTGTACAGCACCTAACCACAATGTGGGCCTGGTCCATGCCAGGGCTCCTAGGTGTTGTGATAATGCACACCACCACCACCCCCAGGGATTGCTGAGGGTGGGGTATGTGGTTGCTGGGTGGGAGTGAAGCTGGAGGAAGGGTTCCCTCAGGTCGCATTGGCCCCTGTCCCCCCCATTCCATTTCCATGTTAGCCCCTGCTCTCCACAACAGATCCTGTGCTGTCTGTTCCCCCTTTCTCCCCTGCCCTGTCCCACAGATCCTCACCGATCCTGCCTGAGGGACTCTGAGGTTGCTAACTCACACACACACACACACACCTTCCTCTCCGCTGCTCCACGTGGCTGGGAACAGCAGGGGAAGTAGCGAGCGGCCCCTGCTCATCAGGCACTATAGAGTCTAGGCTGATCTCCACTGAGAAGCGAGCTCTGGCTGGGCTGCAGGCTCACAGGATGGGAGGCTGCATGCAGGAGTGTCGTGCTCAATCCTGGACCCTGCTGTGGCCTCCACATGCCAGGGAAGAATTCCTTCGGCACAGGGACAGCACAAGTGACCCTACACATCCTGCACCTCCTTGCAGGCCACGCTGCTGGGGCAGGGCTGTAGATGGACCCGGGCAAGAAGGGTGTGCCCATACCACTCAGTGCTTTGGGGAGCCTGGACTGCACAAGCCCCAGGCAGCCATGGAGGGCTGCCACAATTCAGAGTGCCCCTGGGCTGCTCTAACTCACCTTAGGCACCTACAACCATCAACTATCCAGGCAGCACAAAAACACAAACCCTGCCTTTGCACCTTCCCATTGGATGTGCCTCTCCGAAGGTCCAGTGCAGACTCTGCCCCGGCTCAGAAGCCACCTGGGGCCATGTCTCTAAGATATGCCTGTGAGAGAGTCACTCCACCGGCAGCCCTGTCTGCTTTACTATTCCACACTGAGTGGTGGAGGGAATGTTGGCTAATGAAGGGCAATAACAGAATGCCCTCACATGAGGAAAACATTGTAAACTCTTTGCCTTCATTAGTGATAGCCCCCTTCTGGCACTGCTTTGGC
Source organism: Malaclemys terrapin pileata (assembly GCF_027887155.1). Classification (NCBI taxonomy): domain Eukaryota; kingdom Metazoa; phylum Chordata; order Testudines; family Emydidae; genus Malaclemys; species Malaclemys terrapin. Next base: position 139,286,868 of record NC_071509.1, read on the forward strand.
CTGACACTATGGGGTTAGCAGGCCAGTCCCAATTTGTGAAAAGGTTTAGCATCTCTCCCTCCCAGTTACCTACACCCACACAATGGAAAATTCAGTCAGCATGGAGGAAATTGCTCCATAAGACGGGGAAATGCTCACAAGAAACTCAAAGCACTGAAGAAAAGGGTCAGAAGGAACAAACACAGGAGTAAATTATCCCATGCACAAATAAACGCATTCCTCACAAGTGGCCCAGATTTCCTGCCAATGCCAATGGGATCATTAGGCTCTATCCAGCTGTTTAAGGGTCCTGCTTTGGAGTGAGTGACCTATTAAAACGCATGCTCAGGAGCTGCTCTTCCATTCCCTTCAGGGGCTTCTCAGAACACTGGTCAACCAGTGTGAACAGCACACCAGCTAGGAGCGAAGCAAGAAGACAGAGGGAATAGCGTGCGCATGTGTGACCGACAGACAGACAATACTGCTGCAAGAAAGATGATTGACATAGCCATGAAGAAGTCGGTTGGTCCCAATTAGTAAATCACCGGCTGTGAACTCATGAGGCATTAGTGGGAAAGATTCTGCATTTTGGACCTTTAGTTTTATTGTAAATCCTAACTCACAGACAGGATAGAGAGAGAACCCAGCCTCAACTGAGCAGTATGAAAAAGTGCAACTCCACATTCAGAGTCCTCAAGCACAGCAAATAGCTCATCACTCAAAAGACCCCTCTGGGACTCCTGGTGTTGGAGTGGAACACTGAGTGCAGCCGAGAAAGAAAGCTAAGCTCCTGGCTACTCTACATCTGTCCAGATCGTCCCAGAACTCACTCGTCCAAAGATGGCTGTGGTAGCAGCTGGGACACAGTCATGGATGACACACATGGTGGGGAAAAGAAAAGAAAGCTGTTCTGTGGACACATCTCAGTGGGGTTTGCTGCCACCTTGTAAACAGAAGTGTGTCACAAGCTGGATACAAAAATAGGGGTCTAGCTGTAGTGCAGATATGGCCTGAATGGTTACCAGCTCCATCTTTTCTCTGTTTTTCCTTTAGGATGAGGGATAAGAAAGAAGGGAATGACTTTAACGTCCCATCCTTCCCCCACTGCCCCACATCAACTTGCTGCCTCTACTGCACACCAGGACAATCATTTCATCTCAGATGCAATCTACAAAACTTCCCTGCCACACATGTAATATTCATGATACAAAGTGGGTATAATGGTTAGACAACAAAGGTCAAAATAGCTTGTATTGTCAGAGGGATTGAGAACGCTGTCCATGAACAGCAAAGGCAGCCAGCGCACTGGGTACTGGCTTTCTCTACCTTTCCCACGGGGTCTCAAATGATCTTCAAACTGATTTAAAATGATATGGGAGGGAGAAAGGAGAAAGAAGGAAAAAACAAACGCAGACGTGAATCAGAGCAGAATCAAATCAGCAGTGTCCAGAGAGGCTAATTTATTTGATAGAAACACAATCACCTCTCCCCCTAACATTGTTACGATGGGGTGGCACAGGGCCTAAAGGAGACCAGAAAATAACCACCAGTGATTACACAAAATCACACACCTCCAGTTTCCCAGGTAATCTCTTATTTTAATCATTTAAATAATTGCAGCGCACCCCCTCCCCCCATTTGCTTTTGCTCCAAATTTTTCCTTTAATATTTGTCCTGTTACCTCAAACACTAAGGCCAAATGTAATCATGGGCACGGCCAGACAGGAGCAAAGAGGTCGTGCAGAGGACCACATTTCGAAAACACTCTTACATTATAGACTTTGAGCACATTTTTTTCAAATTTGTGTGTCCAAAATTAGGCACCTAAATCAACCATCAACAAGCGGCCTCCTTTCCAGATGTGCCGAGCACTTGCAGCTCCCCTTACAGTCTGTGCGGAGTGGGGTGTACCATCACCGACCAGAAATCCAGGAGGCAAAAGAGGCTGTGACTCGGGGCGGGTGCATATTGCCAGACGCTCCCCTCCTTCCCTAAAGAAGTGTCCTTCAGCAGCAGCTATCGTATATACAGACAGCAAGGGAGCCAGGTGGAAGCGGAATGGGGGAAGTGGGGTATCCTGACAGAGATAATTACTGGTAAGGAATTCATTCTTGTAGTGTATCTTGTGTTCCTTCCAGGGAACTCACGGTGCCTCATAAAGACTGATTTATTCAGACTCACAACACTCCTGTGAAATAGACCTGATAATGCCCTTCTCAGTGTTGGCACCATGAAGGGAAAAAGAAAGAAATACACTGTAATTCTAGTCTTCCCACAACATGCCTCAACTCTGCTGTCTGTTTCCTCAATACAAGAACCACAGTGTGTAATCTGTGCCTCTATAGCTGTTTTCTTCCTTCCCCTTCCACACTGCAGCCCTCACACAACCTTCTGGGTTCATCCTCCGTGACTATCCAACCTGACTCCCTGTTTCTGCTCCCCACTCTATCAGTTGGCCCAGGAACCAGCTGTTGGCAGTAGGGTTGGCTAGAAGCCCATGTGCAAGGGTCAGGGAGGTGTTCTGGCCTACAACAAGGTGGCTTTAGGGAACCAGATTCACTCTAGACAGGAGTCCTGCCCTGCCCTTTCCCCCCACTACTGGACACCCCCTTCAGCCCATGGATTCACACCTTCTACCAAACCCAACTCCCAAGCCTTAAAGCAGCAAGTTTCTAGTTATCTTCCCAGGGCTCGACCACCATCCGGTAGGCCTAATTATACAATAACTATTCATCAAATGCAACACATCCTATAACCGACAGGAAGGTGCAGCTGTCAAACACTTATATCGATGTGTAAAAAGAATTAATTGGACTCCGTGGCCCTATTTTAAGATCAAGGCAATTTTACATTTTAACAGTCAAATTAATTTCAAGGCTTCATTTTGTTCTTGCCATTTTAAATCACCATAACAAAGATACAGTAGTTCTGGACGATGATAAAACATTTCCCCATGATCTCTAGCATGGATTTTATTAATACAAATCACTCAGCTTTTGCTGCTTTCTCTCCAGCAAGGTTCATATGGGATCCACGCAATAATTCAGGCTGGATTCCCTTCTTGTCCTCCATTGGAGGCAAAAACTTACCAAACTTTAATTGAATGTATATGTTGTGTAAACTGTACATGATGTGATCTCTGTCCACAGAACATTGCAATTATGGGTTTACCAACCACAAGTTAAATCCCCCACTCTAGAGTTCTTACCATGGTATGTGAAACTGCATGCGAGAGCTGTAACATGAAAGCAGTCACGGACTACAAACACAACTGGAGTGTCATTTCAGAAACAAGCTACAGAGGCCCTCAATTTTTACAATCAATCATGAAATACAGAAAGCAAGTTCCTGGAAATGATACATTACAGGGTCACAGAGTTTCCACAGCAGCAAACAAATAAGGCCAAAAGGATAATATTTTTTGTGTAAGGGCATTTACATACTTTGTATGATATAAGCAGCTCTCCAGCTAAAAAGCTATATCTATGGCTTAATAATAACTGGCCCCTGAATTACTTCTATCTGTCTGTCTTTCTTTGCCCCCGCCCCACCTCCCCTGCAAATTATAATGAGTGCTGTAATTACACTGAGATGTTAATGTCTCTGATTGTTTTAGAGAGCTATCTAAATCGTTATATTTTAGGAATTTGAGTAATATGTGCTTTAGAAGCAATAAGACCTGTCTCTAAGGTCAGTTAGGCAAGGGAAAAACAAACAAACAAACAAAAGTAAAAAGCCCCACAGAACAGGATAGCATTCTACAGAGAATGCAACCCTACTCATGGAACGGTGTGAACACAGCTGATTTACACAGTCTGGCATGGGAAAGCAAAACATGGCTAGAGTGCGTTTCATTTCTATGCCATTGTACTTTACAAATTTAAAATTCTCAAGGCATTTATGCATGTGCCTAACTTCAAGTACACTGATAATCTCACTGAATTAAGCAGGACATCTTGCATGCTTAAGTTAGGTATGTGCTAAAAAACTTGTTGAATTGGTGTTGGGGGTTGAATTTCCTGTGATGGCTGGTTTCATCAGGCAACGTTACAGATCGGAGAACAGATTTTAGCCTGCTCACACACCTCACTGAAATCCATGGGATTATACATATTTTGGTATGTATAACAGTGGCTGAATCTGACCCAGGGAGTGAAATCCTGGCCACAGTGAAGACCATAGAAGTTTTGATGCTGATTTCAGTGGAGGCAGCATTCCATTCCGAGCATTTTGGCTCCGAAGCTGCAAACTAGTCAGCTGCCCAGACAGTTGTTCCATGGATTATTAAAACTAGCAATGTGTGCAGGATGGAGCATACCAAAGCATATGGAATCAACTCAATTCTCAGAGACAGTTCCACATATTCAGATTAAGACAAGACATTTTTTCTCATAATTATTATAATGGTTTTCTACCGCACCATTTCACAATCTGTTTGATCAAGTGTAGGATGCCGACAATTGAAAATAACAGTATTTCCACTCACTGTAAATCCACATCAGTGCTCTATGGGCAGCACTTGTCACTGCAGTCCAGGAAGCACCAGGGCTAGTTTACTGTGGGTCAACATGAAAGATATCGGCACACTCTTTGTATTTTGTTGTACTGATGGAGAAAGATCAAGACACTGACAAGAAGATTGGAAATTTACTGACATTAGCAACATCCTGAACACATTTTCACACTGGATTCCTATAATACTAAAAATAAAAATCATGTCCACAAGGGGCTTTTCCAAGAACTAGTGACCTAGAATATCTATCCTCACGCCTCAAACAAAACTTGATATGTACCTTCTTCTTCCAGATTGTTTACAGCAGTCTCTCAAGAAAGCCTCAGTTTAAGTGACTAATACTGCTTGTTAGGTTAGAACGTCCCTTTGTGAACTTGAAGGAAGCAGTCACCGTCCACAGCTGAAAGCAGTTCTGGATGGAATAACTCATAGGAAGAACAGCTGGGCCTTGAAGGTGAAGAATAATCATGCCAGTGACCAACAGCTCTGTATTAGAGAATCTCCACATTTCCTTTGTATTGAACAAGTTACAGCCTAATCAGAAAAAAGAACAGGAGTACTTGTGGCACCTTAGAGACTAACAAATTTATTAGAGCATAAGCTTTCGTGGACTACAGCCCACTTCTTCGGATGCATATCCGAAGCCTAATCAGAAATGCCTCCATCTGCAGGACACCTACCTATGGTACTTGCATGATCCCCCTCACTCGCAGTCTTTAACATACTATCCTCACAACATCCCCATCAGGCAGGGCAGTGCTAATATCCCCATTGTACAGACAAGGCCCTGAGGCTCAGAGCTGCTACATGACTTGCCCAAAGTCACACAGGAAGTCTGTGGTAGAACAAGGAATTGAACCAGGGTCTCCTAATTCCCAGGCTAGCACTCTAACCACTTGGCCAACCTTGAGAGAGGCAGCATAGCCTCATGGACAGAGCACTGGACTCAGGAAACCTGGATTCTACTTGTGTGGCTGTGGGTAAGTCACCTCACCATCCTGTGCCTCGGCTTCCCCATCTGTAAAATGGGGATGATTGTACCAACCTCCTTTGTAAAACATTTTGAGATCTACTGACGAAAAACATGAGAAGAGCTTTATTATAAGAGGATTATTATAATCTCCACCTCTCCTAAAAATTAAGGAAATATCAGTTTGTGACTTGAAGCCAGGTATACAAAATATGGTTTTCAGATCATACATGCTATTTTTACTCTGATTAACTCGATAGTTGACTTCAGAAAGCAAGTAAGCCATGGCCATATTGCCCCGTTATTATTTCAGTTTCAAGTATGATAATAGTTTTTAAAACTAGCAAAACCACACACTTACTTTATACAGCCCGAGATACATACGAAAATGCCTGCCCAGTAAAACAGTTATTTGTGAAGAGCAACTACATTTCGCCTGTTGTGAAACGTACCCACCCAACACAACAAACTAATAAGCTGAATTCTTGCTAACTAAGGAAACCTGGTTTGCTTGTTCTCTCAGATGTGGTTAACGTATATTTTGGAATTCTCTTTTTATTGGTGTAAAAAGCAGTGTGAGCAATCAGATAGAAAATTAAATGCACAGGTGCAACACAATACAAACCAATTATAAGAAGCCACAGTATCTAAATTAGTCTTGAAATACCCCTTCAAACCCTATGATTCTAAGCCCATTTCCTGCCCATATCTACTTCTCAGGTAGGGTAATTGTGTTGTTATAGCAGAGGGGCCATGCTCAGTTCCTTTACTATCCGGACTGGCTACATTCTGCCTTTAAACTTCTGTGACGAATAAGAATAATGAACAAGAATTATGAATAGTACATAATGTCTTTATATTAAATATATATGACAATATAAAACAAAACAAAGCTTATCATATGCTCCAGTTCTTACTAAGTGGGATATCATGGGGGTAATAAAAACAATAAGCTGTTCCAAATGTCTACACTAACCCTCAGTCCTTGAGGCTGGCTGGGTAAGTAAAAAGAGCTCCAAAGATTTCTAAATCACCAACAGCAGCAAGACAGTCCAAAGCCATCTCAGGCAGCAAGTGCAGCAGGATTCAAGTCTGGAGACATCTACAGCAGCAGGACTCTCAGTAAAGACATCAGTAAAGCTTTCCTGGGAGCTAATTAGGACTGGTACTTTCACCTCACATGCAGCTTTGGGGAGTTGGAAACAAATGACAACTTCTCTCTCCACCAGCTGCCACGGAATGCTGTGTCCCCAACTTTACAGAGCATGCTTGGGTGGGAGTGACCAAGGCCCAAATTCACAAAGGTACCTAACTGGTATGTCATTCTGGAACCAAGTGTCTTTTCCCAAGAAGACAGCGTGAGAAGGGAAGGAGGTTACACTTCTGGCACACTCCTGTGGTGGATTTGTTTTTGGGGTTTTTTTGTTTTTTTCAGATGAATAAAACCTGATGATCTAAATTCTTCTCTCAGTCGATAACTCACTTGAGAAGTACAACCCAACTGTACACAGGGCAGACTAGAGTTCAGTATTATGAGCGAGTTTGCAACTGTTTAGAAGCTTAGTCAGTTATAAACTGCTCCCAGGAGTATCCAGAAGTCTAATAGCCATCATGCTAATTGGGATCTGACTGAACAGCTGGATTTACAACGGCTGTATTAACAATTTACTGCATTTTTAATACAAGAAAGTGTTACACTTTATAGGCAGAAGTAACAATGACTGTTTGAAGACTAATTTCTCACTGGGACCCTTGGGGTCAATGCCGTCAGAGGAACTATTTCTGAAAAGAGGTACGGTACGGGAGTGAACTAGTGAGATCAACAATAATGAGCAACTCATGAAGGTCACAGCTGTTGAGGAACTAATTGTAATTTGAGAACCTGAGTCCCAGGTTATTAATGATCCTGATAATAAACTTCCCCCCCTCACAGTGATAATCACTTTTGCCATGTCTTTAAAGCATAGTTAGTGTCATTCACACCATGAGTACAATAACCAAGTCATTTTTTTAATGGATGCCTGGTTTATTATCTCCACTGGTGACCTCCATATTAATTCCCTCGGACTCTGGGAATCTACCATGAAGAGAGGCCAACCGCTGTGCCAAGTATTTGATTTTCGGCCTGCTGAATTCTCTGAACCAGGGACCCTGCTATTTACAGTGAGGGGAAAAGCCAAAGCAGCAATCCACTCAGGAGAGTGAAACCACCCACTGAGTTAAGCTTTGATTCATGTCCTGGAAAGACCCACCTTGGTTTGAAATGGGGTTGGGTCAAAGTTCAGATGCATTATATCAGTTGTGAGTGGGGTAGAAGAGTAGGGTTAAAAAACAACTTGCATTTGCTCATTGTAATAGGTCAAGCAATAAGGACTTTAAGAAACAGATTTTATACTTTATTCAAAAGCTACTTGACATGTAGATTTATCGCAGGAGATAGTCTGGCCTAGTGGATAAAACACTAGTCTGGGACTCAGGAGGGCTGGGTTAAATTTCCAGCTCAGCTGTCAGGTGACATTATACCAATCGCTTGCTGTTCTATGCCACAGTTTCCCCATCTGTAAAACAGGGATAATGATCTCCTATGTGCCATGCTTTGAGATCTCCTGAGGAAAAGCTCTATATAGGAGCTAGGTACACCTCTACCCGGCTATAACGCCATCATGGGGAGCCAAAAATCCCTACCGCGTTATAGCTGAAACCCCGTTATATCGGGGTACGGGCGGCAGGGCTCCGGCGGTGATTTAAAGAGCTCCAGGCTCCGGCTGCTGTGGGGAGCTTGGGCCCTTTAAATCGCCGGTGAGCCCTGCTGCCGCAGCGCCGGGATAGCAGCAGCAGGGCTCCAGCGGTGATTTAAAGGGCCTGGGGCTCCCTGCAGCAGCCAGAGCCCCAGGCCCTTTAAAGTGCCACCGGAGCTCTGCTGCTACCGCGCTATATGCGAACCCGTGTTAGATCGGGTCGCGTTATTACAGGGTAGAGGTGTATTATCATCATTTGCTTGTATCCTCTTGCTCTTGTTAAACTTCACAGTATCTAAAGAAACGGATGGGCCCAGTTGGGATGTAGCCTTCCAAGATGGGCGCGCTGCAACACGCAAGATCATCACCTTTGTTTCATGACTTACAGATACAGCATCTGTGTTTACATTAAAGTTCCTAGCAGCTAATATCAACTGCCAATACACTTCAACACACCTCTCACTGCTACCCCTCAGTGTACCTATAAAAACGTTAGAATCTCAAATTGAGCCCAAATGCCTACTCAATTAATGTAGCTGTCATTTATCTCAATGCTTTTGACATTAATGCGGCACTACAGCATCCTGCTGGTCTCTTAGTGCCAACAGGAGCGGCTCACTTTAAGCAGGGATACGGGGAGAAGCGATTTATGAATTGTTTCATGACCTCAAATCTCCCTTCCCAAAGTGACAGAGTTTGTCAAAACGGTACAAGGGACAAAGTTTCATAAGGAACAGTTATAAACTCTCAACCCTTCAAGCACAAATTTTCCTCCCAGATCCACTCTGCTATATTGTTCTCCCTGTTATTATCATTAATGTCTGTAGGGCCATAAGTGTACATGGCACCTTATCAAGCAAAGAAGATGACCTTAATATCTGACACTGACCAAAACAGAGAGCGACAGTCAGGCGGGAGAAGGTGTGCAGTCACACGGTGGACAAGATCAGGCGGGTTAGGAGCTGCAGAAGAAAAGGATTTTAAGGATGCAGAAAGCAGCATGGAAAAAGGTGGGAAGCCACGAATGGGGGAAAAGACAGAGGGGAAAGTAAGGAGAAAGAACGGACTGAGATCTACATTAGGGGGAACAGCACACTTATGAAGGTCTGCAGTGTTGTTGTACCCGTGATGGTCCCAGGATATTAAGAGACAAGGTGGGTGAGGTAGTATCTTGTATTGGACTGGCTACTTTAGATCACATTTCCCGGACCCGAAGAAGAGCTCTGTGTGGCAAAAAAGCTTGTCTCTCCCAACAAGAGACATGAGTCCAATTAAATATATTACCTCACCCACCTTGTCTCTCTAATAGATATGAAGGTGCGGTTTCCCAGCTTGAACGTGATGCAGAAAGAGACAGGGAAGTGAGTGAAGGGATTCATGGGAGGGGGCAGGTGCTCTCATCAGTGGGACTGCACTGTAATGGATGGACTGGGGAGAGCTAGGGTGTCAGCAGGAGGACAGAGAAAAAGCTGTAATAGCCAAGGTGAAATGTGGCTCAAGGCACACACACAGATTTAGGCAGTAGGTGATGGAGTAGAAAGGACACATTCTGCCCCCCACAATACAACGGATGTGAAAGAAACTCCTTGAATGCAAACTTGTGGCGCTTAACCAAACCACTAGCCATTTTTGGAGTGCCCCTTTCATTTTCAGCTCCCCGCACAGCAAATTTATGACAGTTTGGAAGATTAAATACTTGTTGCAGGGTCCATGAGCTCTGTACAGTTAAAAGACAATTACAATCTTTCACTGGAACCATGCAATTTAAACCTATTGTTTTGCCTCTCTGCTTATTAATTCCATGTCCCCTTCCTGAAGCTCTTCACTTTTCAAATTGTTTACTAAATGCATTAACCAAAAGGACACCAGCAGATGTATTTTTCATTTAAAAAGGAGATCTAAGCACACAGTTAATATTGCCCGTGCCTTCCATGGCTTCATTAAAAAATAAATTTTAAAATTCACCTTTAGTAGCTATTATAATAAAACTCTTTTTCATTAACTCAGTGGAACTCCTTTCACATTCCTTTTATTATGAGAATGAGATGTAAAAACAGACCTGATTTTGCTAAACTAGAGACTTCCTCCAATAAGGAAGCAAAACTACTAAATTATCTGCCTGCCATGTTCAGTAACAGTAAAAGAAAAATTAAAAATGCATATGGAAATCATTAGCCCTCCTTAGGAAAGAAAAAAATTGGTTATATGTCGTCTGATATTTGCCTCCATACCTAGGAATGCTGCACTAATACAGTCCAAAAACCACTCAGTAAAATTATGATGGGAATAAATGTAAATATTTTACACATCTTTTTAAATGAACTCTATATATCCTATATGGCTCCCAGTACCTGAGTATTGCCAGTAATTGAGCACCTCACAATTTTTAATCCACACCCTTGTGAGATAGGCAGTGCTATTATAGAATCATAGAATTATAGAACTGGAAGGGACCTCGAGAGGTCATCTAGTCCAGTCCCCTGCACTACTGCCAGGACTAAGTATTATCTAGACCATCCCTGACAAGGGTTTGTCCAACCTGCTCTTAAAAATCTCCAATGATGGAGATTCCACAACCTCACTAGTCAATTTATTCCAGTGCTTAACCACCCTGACAGTTAGGAAGTTTTTCTTAATGTCCAAACAGCCCATGCTGCAATTTAAGCCCATTGCTTCTTGTCCTATCCTCAGAGGTTAATGAGAACAATTTTTTTCTCCCTCCTTGTAACAACCTTTTATGAACTTGAAAACGGTTATGTCCCCTCTCAATCTTCTAAACAACCCCATTTTTTTCAATCTTTCCTCATAGGAAAAGACCTTTTCTAGATCTTTAATATTTTTTGTTGCTCTTCTGTGGACTTTCTCCAGTTTGTCCACATCTTTCCTGCGATGTGGCACCCAGAACTGAACACGTTACTCCAGTTGAGGCCTAATCAGCGCAGAGTAGAGCGGAAGAATTACTTCTCATGTCTTGCTTACAACTCCTGCTAATACATCCCAGAATGATGTTTGCTTTTTTTGCAGTATCCCCATGTATAGATGGGTAGTTTCAGTACAGAGAAACTAAGGCCTGGTCTACACCTAAAGCTTAGGTCAACCTAGCTACATCGCTCAGGGCTGTGAAAAACGTCATGCCCTGGGTGAAGCCTTTAGATCGACATAACCCCCCTTCTCAACAGTACTCACATCTAGATAGGCAGAAAAATTCCTCAATCGATCTAGTCACTGCATCTCAGAGAGTTGGATTAACTACATCAATGAAAAAACCACCCTCCATCTATGTAGGATGCATCTCCACTACCTAGCTGAGCAGGGAACTGTCTGTGTCTCAGGTCCGAGACTAGCACCCGAATCACCGGATCATCCTTTCCATGGAAAGACAGTCCCCAGTGGATACAACCACAAACAGTCATGGTCCAAAGTGACATATCACGTAATTAGGGCTTTCTGGGGGACAACAAGGCACTCAGATACCATGGTGATGAGAGCCGTTGGAAGCGCCTGATCCAAATCCCCACTGCGGTCAATGGGAGTCTTTCCACTGACTTCTATGGAGCTGACTGGAGTCCTAAATTGCTGGATTAGAGACAAGTGTCCTAACAGGTGTCTTTCTTCTGTGTATGAATCTTTAAGATGGGGAAGGAATGCAGAGGCTCACCTGCTGACTAAGGCTCGTTTCCGGCATAAATTAGAACAGAGGCAATAGACAGAAAATCGGATGCTGCTACACGCCCAGTGTATGCACAATTCTTAGAATATACAGCAGGTGCAAACTGGCATAGATCCACAACGGATTTACACCAGTGGAGGGTTTAGCCCAGTACTGCAATCTGTGGATAAGCGGACCAAGTACTCTAAACAGAGGGACAAAGACACGGGTGACCTGTGTGAAGTGTCTCTCATTCTGGCTTTTCTCTAGCGCCACAACATTCCTTTGTCAGTGAAAAGGGTTCTGGCTAACCAACAACCACACTCAGCATGTTACAAAACGCCGAAAGGATATGGACAATTCATTTTTCACTACCTTGGGGCCAAGAGAAATTTGTGTATTTTGAGAGGATATTTTCCAATTCTCCAGACTTTCCATTAAGGGGCCAGATGCACAGCGGGTCTCAGTCACTATTTACACCCATTCAAAGTGTGCCTCAATATACAGAACAATTCAGTCTAGACTAGGGCAGTCGATTAATCACAGTTAACTCACGCGATTAACTCAACATAATTACCGTGATTTAAAAATTAATCGCAGTTTTAAACACACTGCTAAACAATCAAATACCAATTGAAATTTATTAAATATTTGGATTTTTTTCTACATTTTCAAATATATTGATTTCAGTTACAACCCAGAATACAAAGTGTACATTACTCAGTTCATATTATTTTTATCATAAATATTTGTACTGCAAAAATGATAAACAAAAGAAATAGTATTTTTCAATTCACCTCATACAAGTACCGCAGTACAATGTCTTTGTGAAAGTGCAACTTACAAATGCAGATTTTTTTTTGTTACGTAACTGTATTCAAAAACAAAACAATGTAAAACTTTAGAGCCTGCAAGTCAACTCAGTCCTACTTCTTGTTCAGCCAATCACTAAGACAAACAAGTTTGGTTACATTTAGGGGAGATAATGCTGCCCACTTCTTATTTACAATGTCACCTGAAAGTGAGAACAGGTGTTCGCATGGCACTTTTGTAGCCGGCATTGCAAGGTATTTACATGCCACTATGCTAAACATTCGTATGCCCCTTCATGCTTCAGCCACCATTCCAGAGGACATGCTTCCATGCTGATGATGCTCATTAAAAAAATAATGAGTTAATTAAATTCATGACAGAACTCTTTCTGGGGGGCATTGTATGTCTCCTGCTCTGTTTTACTACATTCTGCCACATATTTCGTGTTCTAGCAGTCTCAGATGATGACCCAGCACATGTTGTTCGTTTTAAGAACACTTTCACTGCAGATTTGACAAAATGCAAAGAAGGTACCTATGTGAGATGTCTAAAGATAGCTACAGCACTCGACCCAAGGTTTAAGAATCTGAAGTGCCTTCCAAAATCTGAGAGGGATGAGGTGTGCAGCATGCTTTCCGAAGTCTTAAAAGAGCAACTCTCCGATGTGGAAATTACCGAACCCGAACCACCAAAAAAGAAAACCAACTTTCTGCTGGTGGCATCTGACTCAGGTGAGGAAAGTGAACATGCATCAGTCTACACTGCTTTGGATCGTTATCGAGCAGAACCCTTCATTAGCATGGACATATGTCCTCTATAATGGTGACTGAAGCATGAAGGGACATATGAATCTTAAACACATCTGGCATGTAAATATCTTGCAACGCCGGCTACAACAGTGCCATGCAAACACCTGTTCTCACTTTCAGGTGACACTGTAAACAAGAAGTGAGCAGCATTATCTCCTGCAAATGTAAACAAACTTGTCTGAGTGACTGACTGAACAAGAAGTAGGACTGAGTGGACTTGTAGACTCTAAAGTTTTACATTGTTTTATTTTTAATGCAGGTTTTTTTGTACATAATTCTCCATTTGTAAGTTCAATTTTCATGAAAAAGAGACTATATTACAGTACTTGTATGAGGTGAATTTAAAAAGACTATTTCTTTTGTTTTTTATAGCACAAATATTTGTAATCAAAAATGAAGTGAGCACTGTACACTTTGTGTTCTGTGTTGTAATTGAAATCAATATATTTGAAAATGTAGAAAACATCCAAAAATATTTAAATAAATGGTATTCTATTGTTGTTTAACAGTGCGATTAATCATGCGATTAATCACGATTGTTTTTAATCATGCAATTAATCACAATTATTTTTTTTAGTCTTGTGATTAATCACTATTAACTTTTTTACTCACTTGACTGCCCTCATCTAGACCTATGTGCCAATCTGACATCTCATGAAAAAAAGCATAGTTAAGCTATGATAGTGGAAATCTAAGCAGAATCAATAAGATTTTCTCTGAAAGAACAGTGAGTAGTTGAGACAAATGGGTACATACACCGTAGATACATTTAGGAGAAATTATTATTTTATTTCAGATGTAAAATAGAGTGCACACAAAATTCATTTCAAGGACACTGATTCCAAAACAAGCAAAATTAAACATTCAGTTTACCTTGATATCTGTTTCTGTAGTTTCTTGACTCCTTTCTAAGCACACTGGATTAAAACCCTCTACTTTGCAAGGTAGAAAGACGTGAAAATAGGCAGTTGATGTCTCTATGAAAATATTTTACCACTAGTATTTTACAACCTGCTCAATATTCTTACACAATCACATCAAATGATAGCACCTGATATTTAATAGTGACATTACAAGCTTTAAACCAGTCCATCAGCAAATCTCCCTTGCTACACATCTGCATTTTGAAGTCTGTGGGAGTTGCACCACGTAAATGAGGGCAGCCTTGGGCTGCCAGACCTAGACTGTCATCTTCCGCAAGTGAAAGAGACTGAAATCCTGTGAGTCTCTCAGAGGGGGTACAAACCTCAAGGTCCTTCCCAGGGATCTAGCTGTGTGGTTTCTTGAAGCGGGGTGGTGGGGGGGGGGGAGGTAGTGAGGCCTCAGGGGACCAGCCACTGGAAACATTTTGGATACCGAGCCCTCTAACACTTTGCAGCACACATTTCGGCCTTTGCAGTGTTAACTGTTTTGTTATAAGACAGAATTTTTGGCTACTAGTCCAGGCCATTAGCATTAGTCTTTTCAGCTCAATTTTTACCCCCTTCACAAAGGACACACTCTACTTCCCCGTCATGTACAGGTAAAGTGATCAGAAACAGTGCATGGTCTTAGCTGCAAAAAGAGCCAATTGGCCTGGAAGGTACTCAGCAAAGCATCTTCCACAGCATCTCACAAGGTGATATATCTTGAATATAAACCAAATTGTGTGGCTTGTCCAAATCGCTCACCAAAAATATAATATGAAATCAAACCCAACTTATGCACCATTAATACAACAGCAGAACACAACAGTTAATCTAGAGTGATGCTAGAGTACCACATAAAAGCAGGAGAGCTCACACCGCATTTTAAAGGGCATATTGTATTATACTGGAACAAGACAGGCTGCATTCACGTGATTGAAGGCTCCGACTTGCAAGCTCCTGTGAGGTGCTATGGGGCGGAACACACACACAGGATGAGGTAGGAAATCTCTGCGAGCTTTATTCTCTTTGCAGCGTCTCCTCTTGAATCATTCTGTCAAGAACCAGCCATCAAACACACAAATCCCTGGGGGTCTGCAGCTTGCTTGGGATATCTGAATGCACTGGCTCTGGGTCTCCCCCCATTCATCCTCTAGCAGACTGACTCCTATGCCCCATGACCCCCTCTGAAAAATGGGCTCTGTACCACAGAGAGAGTGAGTTATGGAAAAGTAATACAGGATGTATACATTTTTGCCTTGAACTTCATGGGACCAGCTGGGAGGGACATGCATCCATTCCTTCCTGACCTGCCTACTTATCCTCACAGACTCAGAACGAGAGCTGTGCAAATAAATGATTTTTCAGATCACTGGCAACTCTGAAAAACTGGAAAACTAATTAGTTTGGGGTTGACCCAAAACCAGAACATATTTTTAATTCACACATTTCATTTCAGGATGAACACATTCTGTTTAGATTGAGTGCTCCCCATCCCATAAAAGCAAATGAAATCTCTTTTAAAACGTCAAACATCTCATTTAAAAAAAAATACAGTTTTTGTGTGCTTTTTGACAAGAGCAGGTTGGCAAAAGCAACACAAATTTGCAAAATGTTTCAGGGTCACTGAATCTGCATTTCTCCCCCCAAAAAATGTTTAGGCCCAACAAATTCACCCAGTTTTACTTCTAGCTCCCAGGAGAGCTCACCATACAGTCCATGGCAGTGGGAGCAGTGCCGTGGAAAAGGGGTAAGATCTGCATACAGTGCATTTCTTGATGTGCAGATCTCCCTTGCTTCTGCCAGCATCTCAGCTCAGCAGGAGGCACCATGCAAGGTGAAGCCCTCCTGAGTCTGCAAAGCAAATTATACAGCGGATTCTGCACTGTGACAGCATGAACATCTCCGTACCTTAGGTAGAAGCACTGAACAGTACACACACGGAAGCACCATTTACAGCGAAAAGCAACAAAAGCAAGAATACATTTTAAAACGGCCCTAGCAAAAGCATGAATATGAATAACACAGGGGAAGCAGAAGAAATACCACAACAAAATTTTTGTTCAATTATTTTGCACCACAGGCCACAGCTGAGAAAACATAAGCCAATCAATTTTCCAATACTGCAGGATCAAGGCCTAAGGTCATGACTTTCTGAACATTAATACTTGTTTGGGTTTTTTTTTAGCAAGTTTGTGCAATGTTCTTCAATAAAGTAATATTCCCCACCAGCTGGGGTGTTGGTGATAATTACTGGAGTTTGAATACACAGTGTAATGAGCTACAGTGATAGCATTCTTTATTTAGACTGTATAACCCTGAACATTTAACATTATTTGATTTATTTAAAAAAATCACTTTAGCAGAGTCATCTTATGGGACTTGCATGTTTTAATCATCAGTTTTAATTAGACTAAAAAGTAGAGTATAAATCAAGGCGCTTTTTTGAGGCACTCTCAAAAGACACAAATAAAGGTTCCATTTTTTATTTGACTACAGTGTGCATTATGCTAAAGTGTTAATGACAGCAAATGAGAGTAACTGAAATCAGCCTCCTGCTAATTTTCATAATTTGTAGTGGAATATTTCTCTAATTAATGATAGACTTCTGGAGACAGCTATGTCGACAAATACAAATTCATAACCTTTACTTTGCATTTTTGGTACCTCCATTCATTACTGATGCACCACCAAGGTATGTATATGACCTTTCCTTCCCAAGTGACATGGCACCAGGAGTGTGTTAAAACTTCTCATTGAACTACATCATCTTGTGTGTTTGGTAGAATGATATAATTTTGCATTCCTAGCCAGTCATACATTTAAAATGCATCACAACAGGCAGTCTAATGTAATATGTCTTGAACAAAGTAAAAAATAAGAATTCATAGAAGAAATGAATCTTTAGAGATTCGTACCTCTCCATTCTTACAGACTTTCCGCTAACTGTTTACTTACAAATCAGTGGCTGCTAAAAAATACATGCTTGACCCAACTAAAGTAAAGTAATAATGAATGGAGTAATGTGGTGAAATGGAGGAATGTACACACCCAAGATCTTTCACATTGCAGATCAGAAAATCAATTTCAGGTCTCACTCTACTCCCTATTATTTCACACCACAAAGCCACTATTAGCAATCTTGGCTTACGAAAGACACACGATAGGGATAACATGAGAACTGCAAGTCAACAAGATGGGTTCAATCTCCTAAAATGTGAAGCACCACAGAGTTAAGTCGACTTTATGTAAGTCGACATCGAGCCTATGATTTAAGCAAGTCGATCTTGCTTGTCCACACTATGCTCAGTGTGCCGGCGGAGTGCATCCGCACTAGCAGGGCTTGCATCAACGCACGCAGCGCTGCACTGTGGGTAGCTATCCCACAGTGCACGTAGACGAATGGAATTTTGGGTGGGGCTTGCGATGCATTATGGGACCAAAACATTGGTGTGAGTGCTTATGGGGACATGGTATTAGCCTTCCATGATGCACTTACCTCCCTCCCTCCCTGAAATCAATGGCAAACAAACCGAGCCTTTTTCGCACCTTTTTTCATAAGCCTTGGTTACCCGTGCAGATGCCGTGGCACTGTTTTTGTGAGCATTACAAACACCTCACACCTTATCCTGCAGTATTTACACAACAGATACAGGAGCCGCCTCTTGGAACAATGTGATGCCACGCAAGCAGCCCTGCTGGAAGACGTAGAACAGAGCAATTCACAATTGCTGGCTACAGTCACGCATCACCTTGACATGGTTGAGCGCCGTTTCTGGGCCCAGGAAACAAGCACTGATTGGTGGGACCGCATTATTATGCGGTTGTGGGATGATGAGCAGAACTTTTGAACGCATAAGGCCACTTTCCAGGAACTGTGTGAAGAACTTTCCCCAGCCCTGAACCACAGCAATACTAAAACGACAGCTGCTCTGACAGTGGAGAAGCGAGTGGCGTTAGCTCCATGGAAGCTTGGAACGCCAGTCAGTGGGCCATCAATTTGGAGTGGGTAAATCTGCTATGGGATCTGTTGTGATCCAAGTTTGCAGGGCCATTAACAGACTTCTGCTAAAAAGGGTAATGTGCAACGTGCAGGACATAGTGGCAGGTTTTATCACAATGGGGTTCCCTAACTGCGTTGGGGCGACAGGATGCATACCCCTATCTTGGCACCAGACCATCTAGCCAAAGAGTACATAAACCGAAAGGGGTACTTCTCAGTGGTGTTGCAAGCGCTGGTGGATCACAGGAACCGTTTCACCAACATCAACATGGGAGGGTCAGGAAAGGTGCATGACGCGCACATCTTTAGGAACACAGGTCTGTTCAGAAAGCTGCAAGCAGAGACTTTCTTTCCAGACGGCAAAATAACCATTGGTGATGTCAAAATGCCAATCGTGACCCTGGGAGACCCAGCCTACCCCTTGCTCCCGTGGCCATACACTGGCAGCGTGGACAGCAGTAAGAAGCATAGGAGTAAATCTTTGCAGAATGAGGGCCATATTTATAGCCCTTTCCCGTTCCCTTACAATTGTCTCTTGTTTCACTCTTTACTCAGACTGCAGGAGAACGGAACCTGCCCTTCTTTGTGCCTTTGAAAATCTCCCCATATACACTCTTCAAGGCAGAGCTATTCTTTTTCTTATATGCGGGTACAGTGTCCAGCATGGCGGCAAAATTCCCATTGACTTCACTAGTGTCAAGATATCACCTCAAGTTTTTGGTTTTTTGTGTGTGGTTTCCACAACCAAATGAAGAAAAAGATATTTAACTGCAAAGGCCCCAAATGCACTATTATAAACAACATCCATAGACGCAGGTATCCTGCAGCCAGGGGTCTACAGAAGGAAGTGACTGGACAAGCTCATTGCTATAACCACACTACCCGTGCACGATACATGGCACAAAATCTCTGGGGATTGTACTACATCGGCTGCTCTTCTTCATGCTGCTGTGTTGTCAGATTTCCCTCACTGATATTCCCCTTGCATAATCTCCCCACAGTGTAGGTCTGTGTGCCAGCACCTATGCCAGGTAATGGGGAGCTGTGACTGGGTTACAGGTCTTATTGGAATCCACATGGCTCCTTGGCTGGGGCTGAAGGAATGGGTATGTACTTCTTCTCCATCACTAATGAGGTTGTGTGTTTCCAGGGCTGGCTACTATCCTAAGCCATTTTAGGTTTGCTTTCATAGAACGTAAACCAACCAGCCACATGGCACACAAGGATAGTGGGAGAACTAGGGCGACCCCACGATTTCTCTGCTTATTTCCCATGCTGTGTACAGGAAGTTCTGCCCTCCCTTTTGAGCCTACAGTTTGACCTTTTTCCCTTGCTTGAAACATTTCTTGCACTCAGTTAAGAGCATAAGCACCAGGTAATGAATTCAGAAGGCCTGCTCAAATGGTAACAATATTGCTTACCCAAAGCATTGGAAAATCATGAGCCCCCAAAGATCATAAGACTGGCTTAAAAATCATGAGACTTTAAAAAAAGAATCTAGGTTGGGTTCTTTGTTATTTGCCTGTTGGTGTTTGAGGGTATGTCTACACTGTAGCTGCAGGTGTCATTTCCAGCTCAGACATACCCGGGCTAGCTCTGACTGAGCTAGTGTGCTATAAATAGGAGTGTGGCCACATCAGCACAAGCAGCGGGAGGGGCTAGCTGACCTGAATATGTACCTAAGATCTCAGATAGGATCAACTGGGGATGGCTATCCCCTCCTGCCACTCACAGCCTCCATGGCTAAGTCCTATTTTTGGCACCCTATCTCTGATTGAGCTATCACTGGTACATCTCCTCAAGCTGAGCTGCAAGTTACACCCCCAGCTACCGTGTAGACATATCCTGAGCTTTTAGGGGTTGTGCTTTCAAGGTTTTCTTCACAGACCCGGGGACCAGAAACTCATTTTATTTTTAAATGAAAGTCGAGAGTCTCATTTAGTCACCTGACTCCAGGAGCTGGGGCTTTAACCAAATACTCCGAGATTTGTGATAAAAATCACAAGAGTTGGCAACACTGTGTTATTGCTAAGCCCCTCCTTCCAACTGGCCAACTAGGGGCAATGATGCTTAATGGGTCTTCAGAAGTTGTAAGCAAGATAAAGATTTGACCCCCACCAGCACATACTGTATGGTTCCAGCCAAACTCATCTGACAGCTGGCTCTGATGCTGCAGAAGGAAAATGTCAACACTTTAAATAGGAAAACTTTTTTTTCTAAACCTCATGAATCCAATGAACTGTTCCCTCTGTGTACGTTCCCAGCATTTCCATGGGACATAGCTATTGACATTAAAGGCACAAGTTATTTGCATCACAGTAAGGTTAGAAGTTGCACAGTAATCATCAGTGCAGGCACTGTATCTAATGTAGTGATGCTGCCCCAGATTGCTATCAATATAGCCAGTCCAGAAAAAAATTAGATCTATCACTAACAAACTCCCGGTCATGATTTACCAAAAAGAAAGCTTTTCTAGAATCATAGTCTGTTGTGCTTTGGAAACGATGGGAGATGGGGGAATGAGCAATAACAGCAAGGAGAGGTCAAGAGGAATGGGGAGTGACTGAAAGTCCATGGCAGAAAAAGGGAAAAAATGCAATGCAGGAAAAGGAGAAGGAAGGAAACAAAAATGGACAAAGGGAGAGATACTAGACATGCAATAGAAAGGATGGAAAGAGGGGGGTGAAAGAACAGGAAAGGAAGAGAATGGAAAGCAAAAGCAGCAAGTAGAGGAAGTGAAATATTTATAATTATTCATGAAAAAGTCAAACAGTGAAGGTGTCGGAAGAATGAAGGTAAAGATAGTAATGCACAGGGGTCACATGGGTGTGCAGTGGGTGCATGGGGGACATTTCTCTGCCTTTGGAAGTGGAAGTCACCCTTCGTCCAGTCCCTGCCTCGACTGACTCTTATCCCTAGAACATTAGTACTCTTGGAAAGCGACTTAGAACCAGGTTTTCAAACAGCACCCAACAGCTCCCATTTCTGTCAGTGGGGAATTCTCCATTGTTCTCAATGGGAGCTGCTGGGTGCCGAGCACTTCTTAAAATCTGGCCTTAAAAATATAAAGCTTTAGAACACACCAGGATACAGCAAATAAATAGGGTGGGTAGTGTTTGGGTTTTTTTTTTGTTTTCCCCCTAAACGCAGTTGCTGGGGGAGAATATTCCAGATACCCCCATTTCCCTGCTCCCTCCCCCCCCCACACACACAAAGAGCAGTTGTTATTTCGTTTATAATAACCTTACAATAACCACACTACTATTGGAGTATGGCCAAAAGGTATCGCCCAGGGCACCTCAAACCCAAAGTCTAAAAACAAGCTCTGGCAGAGCCCGGTCCTCAATTCAGCACCAGCCAATGACTGATGGGGAGAGAGGGCAGGGAGCCCATTTTGATTAAAAATAATTTAATTTCGGGCTGTCAAGCAATTAAAAAAATTAATCACGATTAATCGTGTGATTAAAAAAATTAATTGTGATTAATCACGCTATTAAACAATAGAATACCATTTATTTAAAATATTTTTGGATGTTTACTGTATTTTCAAATATATTAATTTCAATTACAACACAATACAAAGTGTACAGTGCTCACTTTTATTTATTTTTATTACAAATATTTGCACTGTAAAATACAAAACAAAACGTTTTTTCAATTCACCTCATACAAGTACTGTAGTGCAATCTCCGTATCATGAAAGTTGAAGTTACAAATGTAGACTTATGTACAAAAAGAACTGCATTCAAAAATAAAACAATATAAAACTTTAGAGCCTACAAGTCCACTCAGTCCTACTTCTTGGTCAGCCAATCACTCAGACAAAGAAGGTTGGGTTACTATTTGCAGGAGGTAATGCTGCCTTCTTCTTGTTTACAATGTCACCTGAAAGTAAGAACAGGCATTCACATGGCACTGTTGTAGCCAGCATTGCAAGATATTTATATGCCAGATGCGCTAAAGATTCATATGTCCCTTCACGCTTCAACCACCATTCCAGAGGACATGCGTCCATGCTGATGGCTGGTTCTGCTTGATAACGATCCAAAGCAGTGCGGACTGACACATGTTCATATTCATAATCTGAGTCAGATGCCACCAGCAGAAGGTTGATTTTCTTTTTTGGTGGTTTGGGTTTTGTAGTTTCCCCATCAGCGTGTTGCTCTTCTAAGACTTCTGAAAGCATGCTCCACACCTCGTCCCTCAGATTTTGGACAGCACTTCAGATTCTTAAACCTTGGGTTGAGTGCTGTAGCTATTTTTAAAAATCTCACATTGGTACCTTCTTCGCGTTTTGTTAAATCTATTGTGAAAGTGTTCTTAAAACGAATATGTGCTGGGTCATCATCCGAGACTGCTAAAACATGAAATATATGGCAGAATGTGGGTAAAACAGAGCAGGAGACATACAACTCTTTCCTCAAGGAATACAGTCACAAATTTAATTGATGCATTATTTTTTTAAACAAGCCTCATCAGCATGGAAGCATGTCCACTTTATGGTGACCAAAGCATGAAGGGGCATACAAATGTTTAGCAAATCTGGCATGTACATACCTTGCAACGCCGGCTACAAAACTGCCATGCAAATGCCTGTTCTCACTTTCAGGTGACATTGTAAATAAGCAGGCAGCATTATCTCCCGTCAATGTAAACAAACTTGTTTGTCTTAGCGATTGGCAGAATAAGAAGTAGGACTGAGTGGACTTATAAGCTCTAAAGTTTTACACTGTTTTGTTTTTGAGTGCAGTTATGTAACCAAAAACAATCTGCATTTGTAAGTTACATTTTCATGATCAAGAGATTGCACTTCAGTCCTTGTATGAGGTGAACTGAAAAATACTATTTCTTTTGTTTATAATTTTTACAGTGCAAATATTTGTAATAAAAAATAATATAAAGTGAGCACTGTGCACTTTGTATTCTGTGTTGTAACTGAAGTCAATATTGAAAATGTAGAAAAATATCCAAGAATATTTAATACATTTCAATTGGTATTCTATTGTTAGAAGTGCGATTAATCACGATTAATTGTTGTAATCGCGATTACTTTTTTTCAGTTAATCGCATGAGTTAACTGTGATTAATTGACAGCCCTAATTAAAATGCATGCCTGGGTGTGGGGGGGTAGGGAATGGTAAGAGTTCACCAGTACTGGTATGGTAGCGCCTAGAGTTCAGGGCTGCGTTTTCCTAAGTGCTGTACAAACATAAAGAGAGACAGACCCTGCTCCTAAGAGTTTACAGTGCAAGTGTGATGACGACAGATTCCCACTATATTACATTAGATAGCAGGTGCAATATGGCCAACTTAGCCTTGCTGTTGGAACCTGGATTTTTACATTGCTTAATTTCTGATTACTTACGTCACAGACTCAATGCTGTGTTAACAGTGGGATTTTAATTTCATGTACAATTGAAATACAGATAATATTTAGCATAGCCATTCTGTACTAGGCACATCCAGACAATATATACTATAGATCAACATTGATCTGTTCTACTTATATGGAATCTAAGAGTACGCAAGATGATCTGCTTGGTGCACTAAAGTAGTCTCGTTCAATATTATTATATTTTTATTTAATACATGGTTTTGTTGAGTTGTGCAAATTACTCAATGCAAAGTCTTATTCAAGCTCCTGAACAGGAAAAAGGATTCCCTGCTCTGAAGAAATAATTTTTGTGTAAACACACGATGGCATAGAGAAAGGCAGACAACCAAAACCTGTGAAGAATTAATTTCTATATACATCAGAACTTAAGTATCAGTTTACTGCTAATTCACTGTGCTACAAACTCCTGCCAAATGCAAATAAACACTGTTCCGTTTAGGAAGTTAAAATAGTCTTTGCAGGCTAAAACCAATAAAAAGTGTCTGTCAAATTAGCAATCTGCAGATGAAAAGCATTTGAAAGTTAAATCTGAAACGCCGACTGAAGCAACACTGTGTTTTAAACACATTATAATGCATGGTTATTATTACCTTTTCTACACAAAGGGTAATTTAAGTGCCATTTTGATATTCTGTATGAACAAAGAGGTGTCACATTAAGAAAACTGGTGTCAAGTCCAGGAAATTTGTGAAAATCAAACCCTGTCTCTAATTGTGCCGTATAGCATTTCATTTCAATGGCAGTATCATGTATCCTCATTGGCATCATAACATTTGCATTATACCCACCCTTGCCTCTATGTAAATACTGTACCACATCCTTACATTGGTTGGCTGTGAGAACATAGGAGTTGTTCTCTTCATACAATTGCTCTGCAGACCAACAGGAAATTGGGTCAGCACCAGCATGTGCGAATGCTGGTGTGCAACTACAGCAGGCACCCGTTATCTTCCAGGACATTGTGAGGATTGACACTAAAGACTAAGCAGCTTCTTAACTGTCTTTGCCTTTACGCATCAATGGTTATATTTGCTAATAAAACGTATTGTTGCCATGTATCACGTTATGCCTGGGAGAGTTCCATTGTTGATGGTGCATTACAAAGGGTTCAAGCCAATATGGAAATACCTTCAAGGCCTATGCCGCACTGGGACTCAACTTGTCACACAGGACAAACTTTAAAGGCTAACACCCCTGATGAGATCTCAAACATGAAGCTACACTGGTTACATAGTAGTATCTAACTACACAGACTGCCAGAATGTTATAACTGTCATCAGCCAATAAGAACTATGGTTGGGGCTTTTTGTTTGTTTTTTAACTGCCTTTTTTGTAGGATATTGCATTGTACACCCCTCCTCCACAGCATATGAGACAATTAATTTGTATTAGCATTAAAGGTGTATAGTTCACAGGTATATGTGTGAGCTTGTTTATTTTTATTCTTTTTTGGGGGGGCCCTCCAAATTTAGCTTTGAATTTTAGATTTGGATAAAGTCAAACAGTAGACGAAAGCCACCCCTGATGGCAGAACATATAAGAAACCACCAAGATTTGTCCAGTTCAGGGATGAAACCATGCAAAAAATAACAAATTACTGAGTTGAAAATAGTTTACAACTACAATTGCATATGGTTGCTTACTAGCAAACTTCGATCAAGCTTTTGGTAAAGTTCAGGGTTTGTCGGACTGGTCAAAACATGGGATTTTTGTCAAACAGAAAATTTATTTTTTTTTCAGCAGAAATTTGAATATTGAAAATTTCAGCCCACAAAATTACTTTTGATTTGGAAATACTGCCACAGTGTGTCAAGGGAACTGTCGTTCAGGTGCCTCGTGGCCACATTCTTCTCTCTAGATAGCCCTGGTAGGACTACATCTCCCATAATGCACTACAATTTCACCTTTGGAAAAGGGAGGCGGTGCATCATGGCATTCCCTGGCCATGATGGCTCATGGAAGATGTGGTCTGGATGGGGAACCCAGCTCACAGAGGAGAATGGGGACATGTGGCAATAGGAACTACAAGGGCCATGAATCAACACAGCAACATTTCCATATAAAAATATTTAAATGTATAGCTGAAATATTTCAGCTTTGGGGGTTTCATTTTTAATGAAAAAAATCAAATGTCCATCGAAAGCATATAATTTGTTACAATGCTTCTACACAGCTCTAACTAGCTTTTGAAATATTTTCAGATTACCTGATTGGTTACTATTATTTTAAATTAATATCATCATGTACAAATAATGTTGTGCTAACATAAGCACTATCAATCAGTGACTATATAGATGAATAAAATGATGGAGGAAGTAGCAGCAGCTCCAGAGTGAAAATCACATCAAGCTATGCAGATTAAGGGGAATGTAAATCATACAATTTCTAATCGGAGCTGGATGTTTGTGCATGCTTAAGTGGGAGTGGAGGAAGAAGCCAAAACAATCTATACTCAGACCACTTTCATTCAGAAGCCCCGTTTCCATAGATGCACACAGCCTACAGCCTACACTGACTTCTATACAATTAATGCATTAAAAACCCCCAGCAATACTATGGTTTGATGACTGCTGCCATTCCTATCTCATTGTCTCAGTTTCCTTACGTCCCTAAGGTTGCCCTACTTTAAACTTCTCACCACAATGGCATTCCAGAGCAATAATGAATACACAAGACCTGCTTAAATGTTATTTTCAGCGCCATTCTATCAACTGGCCA
Organism: Malaclemys terrapin pileata; assembly: GCF_027887155.1. Taxonomy (NCBI): domain Eukaryota; kingdom Metazoa; phylum Chordata; order Testudines; family Emydidae; genus Malaclemys; species Malaclemys terrapin. Next base: position 139,313,360 of record NC_071509.1, read on the forward strand.
ACAAGGGATGATGCAGCTCGACATGTCAGCACCTCTCCAGAGGTCAAGTATTTTATGCACGTTATAAATTTAGTATCCAAAAAAGGGGATTGTATTAAAACAAAGGATACCTCCTCTGCCCCCACAGTGCTGAGTTTCTGAGTCTCAGTGCATACAAAATCACCTGACTCTGAGATTATAAAGCTCACCCATGCAGCCCCTAGAGATTTTAAACTATAAGGAAAATAGAAAAGATTGGGTAAAGAGGGACTATATAGACACATAGGACTGTAGGGCTGGAAAAGACCTCAAAAGGTCATACAGTCCATTCCTCACACTGAGACAGGCTCAAAGACGCCTAGATGATCTCTGACATGTATGGCAGAGCAGAGAAATGAGGTCAGCAAGCAAAGCCATGGATTCCATACAGTGATTCTATTGCCCTGTTAATGTTACTGAAGGGTTACTGGTGGGTTTTTTGGTACTTGGGCTGTTTATTCCCAGCATGAACATTTGGAAATTGACTTGCAAATATTAATTTTTTGTTGCATTACTGTCAGCTTGCATATTTAAAGAATAACTTTCAGGTAAATCACCCTTTTCCTTCAGCCTAAGATTCCACCAGGATAAAAAAAAAAAAGTTAGGAATAAAATAAGCACTTGACTATCTATAAAATACACCTGAATAAGCCTGCAATAATTGTAGCCAAAAAAGAATGTATAAAACCTCTTAAAGTTTGTGAACGGCATAATAATTTTAATAGCCAATTTTTATCTGTAATTATTTTATATCATTACAACATTACTAGGTGACCTGATTATGTGCCGGTCTGCCCTTACTCTTATCCACCTACCCCAACTTTTATCAAGAGGCTTGATCCATGGGACATCAGATTTTTCCACAATGTTTGCAATCTGCTAGGACATTCTTACCTTTGATGCATCAACTCATGATGCACACAGGATTAATCTAAATAATTTGTGTTCTTCCCAACAGGATTTCTACCTCCACCAGTATCCAGTTCTCTAGATGCACGAAGACCATATCACGTAGGGAAGTAAGAAGCAAGACTTCATTTCAGTTCCCAGCTCAGCCAAAGGTTCCAAGTCACTTTTTCTATCCTGTCCCTTATTTTCCCATCTATACAATGGGGATAATACCACTTCTCTGCCTCGCACGGGCGTTGTGAGGATATATACATTAATAGATTGTAAGATGGTAAGCCAAGAAGGGCACACAGGTATCTAAATAGGATGTTATGCCCCCTTCCGCTCATTGGAACTATGAAATCTGTATGCTCAACTTGTGCCTTGTTCATGGTAATGGGCATCATGGTTATTCAACTGAACAGGAGAGACATATCGAACTATAGGTGAAAGCAATCCACATTGAAAGGCGACAGTTGTTTTACTTGCTGTAAGAGTGCTCTCGTTCCATTGTTTTAAAAGTTTTAATGGTAAATCTTATCAACAGTATGTCTTGGACAACTGAATTCCTAATTAATTTGGTCCGGCGCCCAAATCCTGTTGGATTCCAGCAGAAGTTGTGTGCCCGAATCCCTTAAGCTCCGCTGAGTACTCCAGCCTAAATACAAGGGAGAGCTGGAGTGTATCAAGGTGATCGTTCCACGTCTGGCAGCAGTAGAAAGGATTAAAGAGTTAAGACCCTGTCAGAATATTCACTTACCAATTAGCGTTTATCAGCTCACGAAGTCAGTATCCGTGCCAGGCCGGCTCAGTGTGCTCTCTTCGCTGTGCACGGAAACAAGCAACTAGAGTTTATTTATTTTTATGGCTGTCTGATATTATAATATATGACTTCCAAGCAGTTCTGTCAGCAGTGCATGCAGGCTGGAAGGTGTCTACTGATTATATAAATTTATTATGTATTTGGCTTCTGACCAACAGGCCAATTTCTTTTTTCAATCAAATGAAGTAAAACAACCAAACATTATTAATTTTGAGACCCTAGAATCCCTCACAATGATCACTAATAGTAAAATTTTTAATTAAACATGCCTGTAAGATCACAGACAGCAATGACAGGACAGATTTCAATTCATGTCAGTGAAATGGAAGTGTTAAAAATAGAACCCTTCCATTAGTCACATTGTAGATGACTCACCTGTGTAAAAGTTTAGCTTTTTGCTTGGTTTTTAATATTCAGTGACCTGGATTTGGATGGAAGATGGGATTCAGCTATTAAAAAAGAGCATTCTCACATGAAACATGTTGCCAATTACACACTGCTATGTGGGCAAATAAGTTGGCAAAACATTATTTCAGTGATAAACAGGTTTTGGCCATAAATCCATCTTGTTATTTTAATGGCCGACTTCTGTCTTGCAAAGCAAATCTGTGTCTCAGCCAGTGGAATAACGGGACTTCTTTCCACATGAGATTTTGTCAGCCTCAATGCCTGAATCCTCCTTCCTAGCAGAGGGGCCACACATTAAAAGGAACAGAGATGATCTGTTGGGTGATATATGTGGTATGCACCCTGTGTGATTATTATCAGCCTTCTATTTTTTATAACGACACGCTAGTTTTATCTGCCTGTAGAGATTCTGCCATGCAGCAAGGTTCACAACAGCCTGTAATTTACAAAGCTGCTGAGTTACCGGGGCCATTCCAACTGTTCTGCGCTATTGTCACCAGCCTAAAGCACCTGATTGCCTAGCGTTCTCCTGAGAGAGCGCACCACACAAGACAGGATGCACGGCGGTGGATTTGTGATCCACTCTCATTACTAAATCATGCCCTTTGCAACCTCCAGTTTTAGAATAATACAATTAAACATTAATAAATGACCCTCACTAATTTTTAAGCTGTAATAAGAGAAGAACAATCCCAATCTAACTGGAGCAGTAGCTATGATGCTACGTATGTCTAGAACAGTTTGAAGGTGAGCAGCAATGCACGAGAGAGCAGCAAATACATTATCCTCACCAATCGTGGGCTGAATTTCTTCCTCCCACCCCCATGCGATGTGCTGAGCTCCAAAAAAAGCAAACGACTGAAGGCAAGATGTGCTTGTTTCTGAGAAGGGGCAAGGCAGTTACCCCAGCTGAGCAAGGGCTGTGCACACAGTGCTTCCTTTGTTCCCCGAGCAGTTAGTCCCACCACCCCCACTGGACTCTCCACATGAGCAGGGAGGAGGAGGAGGCCAGAGCTCTCCAGGCTCAGAGGGGAGTGAGTACTGCACCCTTTCAGAAACACCCCCCTAGCAGAGACTGAGGGTAGGAGCCCAGGCTGCTCTAAATTAGACAGGCCATTGGGACAATCTAAATTATGCCAGGGAGCGTCCCTCCAGCCTCCAGATCAGGAGGGCACACAGGTGGCTCAGAGCCATCAGCCATCCCCATCCCATGGGGTGCCACACAGAATCTCATTGCTCAGTATGTTTCCAGAAGTTAAAGCACTTTCAAATGTCATTTCTATTATGGATGCTACTGCCACCTTTTGAAGAGTAGCTTTAGAATATGCAGTAATATGACAAACTATAGACAAGGCCACTGCTCAGACAGTTATGGCTCAATTATTCTATATAGGCAAAGCACAACAGGAAGGCCAGTGTGGAGCACAGCATCCCAGGTGGACCTGATGGAATTCGGAGAGGAGACAAATGTTCTCTTAGTTCACGAGCATGCAGACGGGGATGCAGCCTACTCCTCCCTCCCCTTGCTGTACTGATCTCCCTCGGCATGGCTCCAACCCCTTCGGAACACCATGCATACCCAGAGAGGCAGGTAACACACAGTGCCTGCATTTCCCATGGGCACTGACTGCAAGCCAGTCCTTATGCAGACTGCACTTGGTGCAGGGCAAGGGCCAGGCTAGCCACGAATGGGTCGCCTTCCTTCCGCTACACATTTCAGCATTAAGAGCATTATCAGAAAGAAAGACAGAGGTATAAATACTGTAACAAATCCAGAAAGGAATACCTTAGAAGGGAGGGAAACAACAGGGACAGCTCTCTCATATAGGTAAACATCTGCAGTTAGTATCCATTATTTGTATTATTGTAGTACCGAGGAACCTAATTGAGGATCAGGGCCCCAGTGTCCCAGATGCCACATAGACAAGAAGCAAAGAAAACAGTTCCGCGCTCCCGGAGCTAACAATCTGTAGTCTGAGTGTAGAAAATATCAAACATGCAATGGCCTCTTGTTATAACGGGAACACTTAGGCAATCTTAGCTACAGGTGCTCCACCCATAACCGACAAAGATGTTGATGTTGTTTGAATGGCAGATGAATTACTCTACAATAAAATGGTGTTCTGTAATTTCATGGTGTTTCAGGCCAAGTGGGATGCTTAGATCACCTACTCTGATACCCTGTCTATCACAGGTTTGTTTGATTTTAAAGAACATATCTACATGGCTATGAGCACGTGAAGCAGTGATGTTAGCAACCCATGACTACCTGTCCCAGAAGGATGTATTGACCTACAGAATGAATTCCAATGAACAACGCTGCATTCTTATCATTAAGACAACCCTTTCCTGCAGAACAGAACCCATTTTAGATGTAAGGTTTTAAGGCGTTTTCCAATCATTTTCTCCCAGTGTTTTTGTGCCAATTTTTAGAGTCTGTTTTTATGACACTTGTGACGTGAGCTACAGCAGATCAAACTTACCAGCAGCAGCATCACCCTGCTGCCAATTTGCTCCAGACAGTGCAGTCTCTCTGATTAGTCAACCTTTGCTGAGACTGGTAACAAGGCTGCCAGCTGTAATGGTGATTTTTGTTGTGGGGGTGTCTGTCTACTTTATGAACTAGACAGAGATTGAATGGCTCAGAAGGCTGGCCCTGGGATAAGGTCTCCAGATCACATCGAGATCAGATAATAAGTAACTGAAATAAATTACCCTGCAGAGTGACTGTTTGATAGCCTATGTGAAATGAGTTGCTGATCCCAGTGCAGTTTTTGGCAGGCAGGTGTCCACATCACAAAACTCATTTAGTGGCTAGGGTGAATAAATGCATCTAAAACAACTCCTGAGACCTTAGGACCCAGCAAATTCCTGTCTTTCTCTCCTGCTGTTCTCTTCGTGAACGTGTGTTAGACTTCTCAATACTATATTTGGGGGCATTTTATAACTTTGGAAAAAATTAAAACAAAAACATTTTAAAATTACAGTCAAATGTGATGGAGAGTAAATTATGGTACAATAATTCACACTTAGATGCACAAAGGCCATTTGGCCTTCATCCTTTGTGCCTAAATGCTTCGGGAGTGAATTACCACACTGTAATTCGCATGCTGTCATATTGTATGGCTTAATTACCACTATGAACTCAGAGCACACACATTTAGTTGACTGCCAGGGCTCAGGCACCAGGCTTGCCATGCAACAGCTCCAAGCTGGTCATGTATCATGGGCAGTGGCATACAGATTATTCACTAAGAATCCCACTTTCCTTCTAGAATAGTGAGAGCAAGTAGACTCATCTAAATCAGTGTTGTACAATGCTTTGGTCCAGAACAAAAAAAACCATGCGTTTTGGATCGATGTAACATACATATTTGAAAAACCAAGGGAGATGGTAATCCCTTGATATGTTTATTTGCATGCTCATAGCCAGAATGCTTTGCCAACTCATAGCTACTATCTAGTTTTCTAGATGTGAGAGAGCTGGGAAATTCATGACAAATTTGCATGTGCCGAGCAAACACTGTGGATTGCAAGTGAAAGAAGATTTTGCTTGCTTTTAGCCTCCATAATGCATTGGTGTGTCATAACTCTTTGAGCAGGCACGGTTGCATAACACTGAAGAAGAAGGATAAAAAAAAAACAGAAATCCCCCTATTTACTCTGTGTGAAATTCACCCCTGTGTAGAGAGGGCCCTGCACACTGCCCTTTGCACCACTTAATGGCTTAAGTGAGAATTAAGTGGTGGATAGGACCTTTGCAGGGTTGAATTTCACCCTCTACCGGCTTATAGATCAGACCGCCATCAGCTGGAGAATTTAATACTCCTGAATTTAGTACTGTGCTGCTAATAAAAACCCTGTGGTATACATCTGTGGTCAGCCCTTTTACCAGGAAAAGCTTTTCTTTCATCACCTCGTCTCCTATAAAAATGGGGGCTCTGCTGCAGTAATACCAACTGCCTAGCCTAGCAAATATTATAAATATTTCAAGGATGATTAATCTTTTAAAACAATGAAGTTAGGCAGAAGCCTGGATGTCAACTTGGCTATTTCACAACTAATAAAACATGTCTCTTGTATTTCACTGTGACTATATAAAGAGTAGCATACAAAAGGCAATTACCCTCCATTCACAAGCTAACATAACACTTGTACAAGTATAAAAGAAACATAGTATGTATTTTAAAAGGTGGCCGTGCTGCCACAGTTTTCCAAAAGTAAGAAAGCAAACGTTCAGCTCACATCAAGCAGCTCTCGATCACCAAGGACCAGCTTGCTAGCATCATATACTTCCCAAAGAAAGATAATGCTGATTGCTTTAACAGAATCATTGTCACCACACAACTTCCAGTGCTGTTAAGTAATAAATATTTCCAAGGCGCCCACCAAAAACAACACAGAACCTGGCTCTGTACCCTGACCTGCTAATGCAGTGAGAAATCAGCTTGTCCTGTGAACGCCATCTCCTTACAAAGAAGAGACCTCCCCCCACAGCTGCCCACCAAAAATGGCAGTAAATGGTACAAAGGCCTTAGGAAGTCTGGGAACAGAATAGCAGGTGGGACCCTCTCCTCCCAGCTGCTGCAATGCATGACTGGACAGGATTGCAAATTGCTTTTCCACCTGGCAAACAACAGTTACAGTACTTCAGCCCCAGCTTAGACTAGTTCTCTGAAACAGAAAGCCAAGATAGCCCATGTCCTAAATATACAGAGGTCAGTTGAAAATGATTTTGCTAGATCTGGCTGGAGTACAAATCCTCTTGGGCATCCTGGTTTCTGGAAATCCAAAAGGGGACCAAAAATAATCATGTGACAAGACATTCAGTGTATAGATCTCTCGGGGCTGCAGAGGTTTGCATCATTTTTTCAGAGCTATTAAGAGGTTCGAGGTAAGAGATCATTATCTAGTTAGAGATCAGTGTAATTTCAGATCACACACACCTGTGTTGCATCTCTCTCAGCCTGCTGGTTAGTGATGTAGAAGTCTGAATTTTGTTTTTATACAATGCACTGAGAAGCTTTACATCTAAACTCACCTTTAGCAATACATTTGTGTTTAAATAAGATGCCAGGGCAGCCTAGGGGTTTGCTGCCCATCATCAGCGTCTGAGTGTTTTCCACATTAGACTGGCATTCAAATGGAGTTCATGGAGCTCTGTCTGTTCACCCCTTTTAAGACGGAAAGAAATCCACCTCGTTGGGGGGAGGGCAGGTTACTTGGTGGGGTTGGGGAGGAGGGGCTGTAACATCTGAGAAGGTCATTATCCATCTACAATAAACATGCTTGTTCCAGAACTGGCTTAGGGACAGCTTGCAGGTGGCTTGCTCAGGTGCACATTGGGGCAAGTGAGCGAAGACAATGCTCCCTGAAAGTCCTGTTCAAAGGCCAGACACAAGTCTGGACCTTGTACCCCCTGGACAATGAAGGGATTCTCTTCAAAGGGAGCCAGCTGCGGTGGGTGCAGGGCCATGGTCTTACACTCCCTTCTCCACTCGCCACCTTTCAAATTACTCCTATTACCCTCCTCTTAGCAGAAATACCATGAACTGCTGTGGGTCCAGGCTCTGGTGGGATGGCTGCTGGCTTGGCCACCAGCAGGGGTTGAACCAGAACTCTCCAGAGCTCATACCACTTGAACCAAAAAGCCAGGTGCTGTAGCTGTAACAGACTCATAACCTCTGTGGATCAGCCACACTGGAGGACATGTAACACACACTGATCGGTGGGTTACAAAGGGTCATCGCTAACACCAAGGGGCCTGATTTCCCACTGTGGTGCCCCTTGTGGAGTCACGGACACCAGCCATGCTTTCCACTGAGTTTGCATAGGAGTAAATGACTCGCCAAAGAGCAGATCTGTGGGAAAAATCAGCCCCCCCCCCCCCCCCCCCCCGGTTTTTGCATCTTTGGTGTCTGCTCATTTGTGGGGCAACTTGGCTCCTAGTATTCTGGCATTTTCATTCAGCAAAACTAGCAAGCGAGCTCTCAGACTACACTGGCATTCTGACTAAAACCAAAACTGCCAGAGGGGCATTTAAATTGTTAATTGCTTTAACTATTAATATTGTTTAATTATAAAGATTTGCAAAACAACATTTACCATTTAACTTCCTGAGTAGAACCAACAGCTCCTTCCATAATAGCTTGGGTTTTTTCCCAGCCACAATTTTTTGACACCATTTAATTATAAATTAAAATTTTGAAATCAGTGGGAAAGTTTGCTTAAACACTAAGAGAGAGCGCTCTAGGGCATAAAGGTGGTAAAAGCGATGCCAGTAGACTCGATGCACTATGTATTTTTCTTGTTGTTTTTCCTTTCCCACTAACTCTAAAGCCTTAGCTTTGGGAAACTATCACGTGCCGAGAGTGGATGTGGAATTCTCTCCAAGATATTCAAAACTAGGAGCCTAAAGCCTACACCTAAATCAATGGCTTGGATTGTCCAGCGTGCTCCCAATGACCTGACATTAAGGCCAGAATTTCAAAAGAGCTCAGCTCCCCTTAAGGCCCCCAAATGGAGTTGCCAGATTTTCAAAAATGCTGATCCCCTCCCCCACCAGCAGGTTCTTCTAGGCACTCAGCAATTTAGAAATCAGGCCAATTATTTTAGGAGCTTAACTTTGGGTTCCTATTGTTAAAAACATTGCCCTATAAGCCCTATCCACATAGCGAGATGGATCCGTTTTCACTTTTCCTTAATCTGTGATGAAGGATAGATTATAACTACTTGCTTAAGATAATACAAAATATGATGGCCACCGTGGCACGTTAATATGTGATGATAATTTAGTGAGATCCCATCCTCTCTGTAGCTGTGGTTAATGTAGGCTACGCTGTACAATGCATCTCAGAGATATCTAGTCACACAGGGTGAAATTCAACTCCCATGCACAGGGCCAGGATAAGGTGTGACTTAAGTGGTGCCTACCCTGTGTGCTGGTCCTGAGCACAGGGCAGAAACTCAGCTGTCGTGTACTGGACAGACTGTCTAATGTAAATCTCCAACATGACCTCACGCGCATCAAGCAGTTTAGTTCATAAACAGCTTTTTTACCTAAGGCCAAATAATGGTTCTTTATTGCAGGCCTATTTAGCAATAATGTCGGCTGGGCTTTTCAAAGAGATGTAAAGGAGTGTGGCGCCAAACTCTACTGAGTTTCAATGGGATTTGGCCTCCTCACTGCCTTAGGTCCCCGTGGCCCTAGAAAAATCAATTTCACACAGATGATAGAGGCAAAAAACCTAAGCACCCCACCAACTCCCCCCACCTCTCTCTTACCATGCACTGCTGGTGCTAAGAGCATTGTGAAAAACAGCAGCTGTGATGACCACATGACTGTGGAATATAACTTGAAGGTACCGCGGCAACGAGCGTTTCCAAATAAAATGAAGTAAGCGTCCTCCTGTTCCCTCGTCCAGAGCTCCTCCGTAGGTCCTCAATTCACATCCACAGGGGAAGGGGAAAAAGCCAACCAAAAATTATAATCATAAAAATTAAAAAAAAAAAACCCACAACCAATATCCAGAATCGAGACCTACAAACAAAAGAGAAAGAGCGAGGTCAGTAACAAAAAACAGGTGATTAGTGCATGGCAATCAAGACAGCAGGTTTAAGTATAAACAGGGGCTCCCTTAACACAGTGGTTCTCAATCTGTGATCCGCAGACTACGTCTAAAGGGTCTGCGAAAGACAGACTGAAAACTGACTGAACAGAATTCAATTATATACACAGACAATAGATTTCCAAAGCAGTCCACACCTCCGTTCGAGCTATTTTAGGGGTCCGCCAATGAAAAAGGTTGAGAACCACTCCCCTCACAGGCCATTATTAGCAGTTTGGTAGGAACACACAATGTACCCTCCTGTGCAGAGGGCCAGGCCTTGAGCCAGGGCTTCAATGGCTTTATGTGGTGGCCAGACCTCATGGAAGCCTTCTGCACGGGGTGAATTTTAACCCCAATAACCCACTTTCCCGCTCCAGTGCCTGACATACAGAGCCAAAGCACAGGCACCAATACATTCAGGAGAGCGTGCCCTTGTGGTTGTATGTGCACATCAAGGGACTGCACATGCGAGAGTCCAGTCAGGCACTTGGGCTCGACCGTGCCTTTAAGCACAGCCCTGAGCAAGGGGGGGGAGCATAAACTGCCCTGTCCCAAGAGTAGCCCCAGAAGGCGCTGTGACTCAGATGCTTCTCTGAGGCACCAGCCCTCTCTGCTTCCCCCTTTACTCTAGGTGGGTAGGAACTTCCTGCTCTCCCACAGCAGCAGCAAATCACAACACACCCAATGCCAGCTCAGCTTTGCAAGACAGGGAATAAGGAGTATGGAGCCCTCAGCGAGGAATAAGGGGAGTTCTTCCTTCCCCTTACTCTCCTGTGCTGACACACAGGCCCAGCCACAGGCCTGTTATTGTGGTGTAGACATACCCTGGGTGGCCAGTCCGTACCAATGGTGCTGGGGTTGTGTGATACGTCGGCTAGAACCTGGCTTGGGACTTTCTACTCAGGCCTTCAGAACAGACATCAGACGGACTAAGCGCTGGGTCCCTGACTTCAAACCAGGCCAGGTTCTGACCCAGTGGCCATGGAATGAAAGGGTCCATATCTCCTTTCCAACCCCGTCACAGTGCCTGCCCATCAGCACCTCATTCAACCAACTTCAGTTCAGCCCTGTAATTACTCATTTGGGGACCCAATGAAATGTTCTTATCCAACCTACACTCTTATATAGGGAAGTGTAGGGAAACTGGAAACTGTATGTTTGAATGGAAACAGTCCCCTTCTTAATCGCAAGAAAGATTCTGACTAGCCACCATTTTTTGTCCTCATAGAGGAGGATTGAAGGATATAGTGAACCAAACCTTGAAGAAAACAACAACTATAGAGTTAAATCATGCTACCAGTTTTAAGCTTAAATTCCCCGTTGACTGCAGTGGTGATTTCTGCTTAAAACCGATTTGTAAAATATGATCAATTGTAAAATATTTGACAGCTTTGTTTTGAAGTCCCAAGACTTTGTAGCCTTCACAGCACTGGCCTAATTAAAAATCTCTCCAAAATCTGTCATCAGCATAGGCTATTCTTGTCTGACCAATGCTTGCTGTTTTTGCCAACTTTGGTTCTTACACAAAACCCAGTGTGAGCCAAAAAGCATATGAAAAAGCTTGTTGCATGCCACTGCTATCTGGGTATATTTCTGAAGCTTGGACATAACAATGTTTCCTTTGTTTTGCCCTTCAGTCCCTGCTAAATCAAACCCCGCATTGTTCTGATTTATACTCTGTATAAGCAAGTATCATTGCTTCCAACAAAAAATATTTGCTTGTATCACAGTTTAGTCTAAGCTGTTTTTTCCCCCTGCTGTCATTTGCTCACTCAACTGAATGGTGGCACTTGTTTTTCAAAGCTTTTACCCAGCTTTGCAGCTGGGAGGACTGGAAGCCCAAGGTTAGTGGGTAGTCAAGCGACTTGTCACACTGCTAGTGATGATCTCTGTCTCAGCATCATACACGTTTTCAGGGCTTTGCTATTCTAACCACGAGTCATCACGTCCACTTACAACATTTTAAGCCTAATTTCTAAAATGGAACAAAATGATTGAATATTTTAAATTATATCTCCTAAATACAATGAACATCTGTAGGGGTAAAAATGAAATTGTTACGGGTCAAGCCTTTTGATGGTGGGGAAGGGGGGTTGGAGGAACACACTCAAAAAAAGCATTACAAGAAGCAGAAAGAGGCTCGCAAAATAAAACAAATCCCATCTACTGGGTTCTCTGGAGGTAATATTTGGCCAAAGACAATGAGAGAGAGCAGCTATGAATTGTCCAGCGTAGAACATTTAATTTATTGATAGCAGGCAAGGGACACACCTCCAATGCAAACAGATGAAAAGTTACATTTGACCTACAGCGGACTGGATTTGAACCACCAAGCAAAGGCATGCTGCATTAATTTACAAGAAGGTTCTGCTGAACACTGACCTTTCTGGCTGCAGGGATGCCACCATAAGCATCACATCCTGATCTGCTGTCAAGCATCGCACTAAAGTGATTTACAAAAGCACAACTCTTCAGAACAGAACTGACTGAAAAGCAGACAGCCCAAGGAAACTAAGGCATTAGGAACCAAAAATGTACTGTGCGATACTTGTTCAAGATGATCGTTCTTTAAAAGGCATTATGGATATAAAAACAACAAGGAGTCTGGTGGCACCTTAAAGACTAACAGATTTATTTGGGCATAAGCTTTCATGAGTAAAAACCTCACTTCTTCAGATGCATAGAGTGAAAGTTACAGATGCAGGCATTATATACTGACACATGGAGAGCAGGGAGTTACTTTGCAAGTGGAGAACCAGTGTTGACAGGGCCAATTCAATCAGGGTGGATGTAGTCCACTCCCAATAATAGATGAGGAGGTGTCAATTCCAGGAGAGGAAAAGCTGCTTCTGTAGTGATCCAGCCACTCCCAGTCCCTATTCAAGCCCAGCTTAATGGTGTTAAATTTGCAAATGAATTTTAGTCCTGCTGTTTCTCTTTGAAGTCTGTTTCTGAAGTTTTTTTGTTCAATGATAGTGATTTTTAAATCTGTAATAGAATGACCAGGGAGATTGAAGTGTTCACTTGCTGGCTTTTGTATGTTACCATTCCTGATGTCCGATTTGTGTCCATTTATTCTTTTGCGGAGGGACTGTCTGATTTGGCCAATGTACATGGCAGAGGGGCATTGCTGGCACATGATGGCATATATAACATTAGTGGATGTGCAGGTGAATGAGCCCTTAATGGTGTGGCTGATGTAGTTGGGTCCTCTGATGGTGTTGCCAGAGTAGATATGGGGACAGAGTAGGCAACGAGGTTTGCTACAGGGATCGGTTCCTGGGTTGGTGTTTCTATGGTGTGGTGTGTAGTTGCTGGTGAGTATTTGCTTCAGGTTGGGGGGTTGTCTGTAAGCGAGGACTGGCCTGCCTCCCAAGGTCTGTGAGAGTGAGGGATCATTTTCCAGGATAGGTTGTAGATTGTGGATAATGCGCAGGAGAGGTTTTAGCTGGGGACTGTATGTGATGGCCAGTGGTGTTCTGTTATTGTCATTGTTGGGCCTGTCCTGTAGTAGGTGATTTTTGGGTACCCGTCTTGCTCTGTCAATTTGTTTCCTCACTTCCCCAGGTGGGTATTGTAGCTTATGCCCAAATAAATCTGTTAGTCTTTAAGGGGCCACCAGACTCCTTGTTGTTTTTGTAGATACAGACTAACACAGCTACCCCCGATACTTGACATTATGGATATACTGATGGATGCAACACCTAACAAGTCCATTCTTCAGTGCTTTATGTCAACCAGCACACCAAGGAGTCCTTGTGTTAGTTTAATGACATTAGTCTAAGGGAGGAAAAGGAAATAAGGAAATTGACAAGAGCTAGTCAATGGCTAGATGTGCTGACTTCAAAGCGGAATTACAGCAGCACAAATAAAATGTGTTCAAACCGCATTGAGTCACTGGACATGCCAATGCCTTAAACCATGTGTGATGATTTACAGTGGTGCAAAGTGGGTGTAAAATACCAGCACTCTGATTTGGCATTGTTACTTAATCAAGCAGGTGTTCATAGTGCACAGGGGCAAAAGACCACACAAAGTGCAAGAATCAGCCCCATTATCAATCACTAAAATTAAAAAAAAAAAAAAGTAAATTTAATATCCAATTTAACATAGATGTGATGTTTATCCCTGTTAAGTATGCATGGATATAATTTAATAGCTATGGAAGAAACATACTGAAATTATGCACAAGTAAACAGCTTTGGAAGTACCCAATAATAACTTGATTTGTTATTTTTTCTTTAGATCTTCAGTAGCACTAAAGCTAGTCAGCCACACAGCCAGACACTACTTGCCTAATAGTTTTAAACAAACAAAGCATCACAGCTTTGTATTCTTTAATAGAAAAACAGCACTGCATTTCTTATCTCTGTCTTTTGTAAAAGTTGCTTACTTAGTGGGAAATAAGCTGAATGCTTTACACAGATATTGATTAAATTCAGTGTTTGCAAGAGAAAATTCCTGCAAGTAATTAACCCTTTGATGCTAGTGATTATGGGAAAATCTAGCCCCAGGATGAATGCAGGTCTCCATTTTCAACATCTGTCATTTAACAAGAAGCTACTTCAGGAAATATTTTCATAATTTCACTCAGTGTGGGGGAGAGTTAGGAGGGGTAATGCAGCAAAATGAAAAAAAATATACCCTCTGAAAAAAAATGCCTAAATTACAAACAATATTAAAGTAAAAAGAAATGTTCAAGTTAAAAAAAAAAAAGTTACCTGTCTTACTAATACAACTTTATATTGTTAAAGACAGAAAGAATTGTAAACATTTGTTTTTTTTCCCTCTCTCTCCATGTTTTGTGCATTTCTTTCAGTTCCAACAATGAAAAGAGAGTGTCTCCCTCCTCTGCTCCCTCCCCACCAACCAGTTTCAAGTCATTTTCACTTTCATGCTTCCACTACCACCACACTGCAATGTGTAGATTGTAAATACTGCAGGGACATAGTTATTTCTTTAAAACTCTTTCCAGTGGAATTTTTAAATAACCACGCAAACATTTCTGAGGTATTGTAAAGGCAGATTTGCCTGAAAACTTAGATTTGGTGCTGAGGTTGATCTGACATTGTCCCTCTCAAAGTTTCACGCAAAACCACACAAGCAAGGAAATTCAGAGTTTTCACAAAAACTGTCTCCATTTTTCCAACAGAAAAATTTCAGAATTTGAAATGTTTCCACCTGCTCAACTAGACAGTTCCCCTTTTCTACTGTGGATCCCAATTCTGTAAGCACAATAGTTGCCTGCTTATCCCTTTCATTATTCGTTCACTAACCCTCAAGAGAGTTTGGACTGCTCCATACCCCAGTCTCTATGCTGCAAGAACTGGGTTTAAAATAGCTGTGGGCTTCCCTACACAGCATATGAGTGCACCCCAAGCAGGGTGTGACTACAGTGCACTCGCTTGCTACACAGGAACGTCCCACATGAACACCCCTACAGCACACAAACTCCTGTAACGCATTTAATGTCCTTTCATTTCAACAGCAGAACATCAAAGTGCACTACGATACTTCTACTGCCCTAGAGAAGTGTCCACATGGGATGTTACTGCATGACACGCTAGGGCGCTGGCTTACGGCGCATGTAGATATGCCCTAATTGTCCACTGCATGTTCACACCTACATCCCTAAATGGGAGGCAGCAAATGCTGGCTGGCATAGCCCAGGTCTTCCTCCAGTGAAGCAGGACAGTCGCTCTGAAAGTTTGGGTGCCATTCACTTGTTATATAGTATGTTATTTAACTACACTAAATCCATTCCTTTACTTCTCCTCTACGTATTATGCAGCTTCTCTTCATAAATATTTTCAAAGGTGTACAGTAAGCAAAAACAGTGGCAACATCTCATAAATACCAGTTTATCAGAGCTTCTTAAATAACACTACACCGCTATTTACATTCCCCTGCGATGAGCAGTCCGAACAGCTTGGAACTGTTGTTGAATCAAATATAGTCCCATGCACCACCTGTTTAACCTAGAATTTAAAACGACAACGAATCCTTTGGATGTAGTAATAGCTTTACAGCAAAACAACGTGCAAGGTCACTGTCAAATGTTAAAAGAGTTAATTCATTTCAGATTTAGCAAGTCCTTGACAAGCAAACACAAATGCAGACCAGCCAAGTCTACTGTGTTTTTCCCCTGTAGGCTACATATAGTTTTTTGGCCCTTTCTTAAGGTCAAAGGGAAACTTAAGCAATCTATGATTTATTTATTCCCTGAATCCAGGTTCACGACTCAGAGCAGGGCGGTTTCATATGAAATTAAGAGAGTGAGCTGTGTGCATTAGAAACTGTTTTGGCTCTAAGTGTACGTCTACACTGCTGAGCTGGGAAGTGTAGTTCCCAGGTCACGTGGATGGACACACACTAGCTCTGCTCGAGTAGCGCAGTGGGCTAGCTGCCCCAGGACGTAAGTGGAAGGTCAGGTGGGACTGTAACCAATAGGGGCTCAAGAAACAGAAGGCAAATAATATACAACCCCAAATGTATGTTTGTTTATAAATCTTGTGACTTTTAGGGCTATCAATTAATCACAGTTAACTCAAGTGATTAACCCATAACAAATTAACTCAATTAAAAAAATAATTGTGATTAATCGCAGTTTTAATTGCACTGATGTACAATAATAGAATACAATTTAAATTTATTATAAATATTTTGGGTGTTTTTCTAAATTTTCAAATATATTGATTTCAATTGCAACACAGAATACAGTGTACAGTGATCACTATATTATTTTATTACAAATATTTCCCACTGTAAAAATTATAAAAGAAATAGTATTTTTCAATTCACCTCATACAAGTACTGTAGTGCAATCGCTATCATGAAAGTGCAACTTACAAATGTAGATTTTTTTTAACAGAACTACACTAAAAACAAAACAATGTAAAACTTTAGAGCCTACAAGTCCACTCTGTCCTACTTCTTGTTCAGCCAATCGCTAAGACAAACAAGTTTGTTTCCATTTATGGGAGATAATGCTGCCCACTACTTATTTACAATGTCACCAGAAAGTGAGAAGAGGTGTTTGCATGGCACTGTTGTAGCTGGTGTTGCAAGGTATTTATGTGTCAGATATGCTAATCATTTGTATGCCTCTTCATGCTTTGACCTGTAGATTGCACTTTTGTTTATCCTTTTTTTACAGCGCAAATATTTGTAATAAAAAGTAATACTATAAAGTGAGCACTCTACAGTGTAGAGTAGAAAAACATCCAAAAATATTTATAGAAAATTTAAATTGGTATTCTGTTATTGTCTAACAGTTAATAGTGATTAATTTTTTTAATTGTTTGAAAGCCCTACTTGTAAGCCAATCTCATGATTCCTTGAGGCCCGGCTCATAATATTTAAACACTTGGAGTTGGCAATGCTGCTTATTTGCACATACACGCAAAGCATCCCTTACAATTATTTTGTGAAAAACTAAATGTACTTGTGTGGGTAGACGCACACATGTGCAGAGATATATTCTCAGCACGTGCAGTTCTAACTTCCTTTTGCTAGCATTGTCAATCTCTCTCACACTGGTCCAGTTTGTTCTCCCTAAGCTCAAGTGTTTTGTCAGGTATAACTGTGGTATCACAGATTCTGCATTAGGTCTCATTTTCAATTCAGAAATAAAGAGAGACTCTGTTGGAGTAAGTATGGTAAGGAAAAGTATGGGGAACAAATGAAAGATCAAGTGGCTGCCTCTAAGTTTGAGAGTTAGGAAAATGTCTTCAACTAAGTGACTCTAGGCTTACTGATTAAATGAAATGGTTTAAATCTGTTTAAAACATTCCATAGCATCATTTCCTCCACCTTGATCTCCTTTTCCTTCTTGCCTTCCCTCTCGGCCTCAATCTCTCCCTCATTATAAAGGTGCTCCTTAACCCATGCTGACCAACGTCTGCCGATGTAAGAATGGAGAGCAGAGTTGAACACCGTTCACTCTCCTCAGCTTCATTTCTGCAGCTAGCCCCAAGTTCCACACCGAATCACAGAAAGCAAAGGGCCTTGGAACAGACACAGGGATCGACAGAGCAATTTGCAGTTGACTCGCGTATGGGGTGGGGCAGAGCCCCACTGCACCAAGAGGGCTGTCTCTCGTGCACAGGTGCATGAGCGTAAACTGTGCCATTCATCAGGATGGTACAGATTGCGCCCTTGAGCCCATCTGCCCAGGTCTGCCAGCAAGATGGAGTGAGGGGGCCTATGGCACAGTCTCCTCCCTACCCCTTTCTGAGTTATTTCTTCCCCAAAGGGAGGAAGCACCAAGGAGACTCTGCTCACAGGAAAATATTGTGATCAACCCTTCCGTGCATCATGCCGGGGGAGGGGAGAGGTAGGGGTGCCCTTACTTACCCATCCCCCTGCCCAACACAACAGGCATGGGCATGACACAGTGTGCTCTTAGTATATTAACAATAGACTACAAAAAAAAGAAATAAATGAATAGCTGAGGATGCCAGACAATCTGGACCTCCCTCAGTGTGCACTTCAGTCTATCTGATCAGTAGGTTCAGGGGCCCAATGGCTCTAGCCCTCTGACAGACAGTAACAGGTGAATTACAATACTTTGGATATAATGGCATTCGCCATGGCTAGAAGGTTCTCTTTAATTCTGGATTTCCTTACCTGGCTGTGACCTCAGTTCAGACTTGCCTAATTATTTTGTATCTCCATTCAATCCCTTCATTAATATTTTTCTGTTTGTTTTACAGGAACAGAACCTGGCTGATCAGTTGCACTGACCTTTTGTGTACATGCAGGACACCAGTCACGTCAGCGCATTTATGAGCTGTGCTTATGGTCACTATTTCCTTCTCAAATGGACAATAAATAACTCAGATACTTGTTTCTTCGAACCAAGAAAATGTGATTGTGCCCACTCTTTATTTTTCTGCTTTATAATTAAAGAATAGCTTACCCAAGATTGGTTTTGATTTTAAAAAAATGCTGACAATCAGATCAAGGATCAGTTTTAAACTAGTGAAAATGTGTGTGTGTATAAACATTACTGGCAAATGAGATAGCAACAAACTCTATGTGGGTAACAATTTTTTAAGGAGAAAGTTCTATATGAAAAAGGTAAGTTTAATTGTCTTTCCAATCTGTTGTGATATAATAAATGTCTATTAATGTTTAGTAGCAAATTGGGTTTTAATTATCATTGCTATTTTTGGCTGGAAGGTGACATGTAGTTTAAGTCTAAAACAGATTTATGTTTTACACCAGGATGATTTTCTTGCAAACTCTCCTTGAGTTAACTTCTTCACACCCCACAAGACATTTAATATAATTTTATTTCTAATAGACTGCAAGCCAATAGGACAGGTTTGCCATCATTGATGTTTTCAGTGAGAAATAATATCAATTAGGTCTATGCTGAAGATAAGTATATGTGATTACTAAAGTGTAACTGGCTTGGAAAACATTAGGAAGGTTATATTATTCAACCAAATGATACAAATTAAGAATAGTATTGATAGGAATAAAACTCAAAACATTCCTGACCTTGCCTGGTTGAGGGTATATTATCAGCTCTTTTGTGGATGTTCTCAAAAACCAGGGATTAATAAGTGAGAAATACCAAGTTTTAGAAATCTGAGTTCACTTCTTAACACAAGTGGCCAGGATAAATGTTCTCTATATTAGAAGGATGACTCATCTCGGGTCCTTGACACACAATCCCCAAAGTCAGTGGACCAGCCCAAGAGGAGGGCATGTGTAGGGAAGGGAACTAGTGAGCAAAACATAAAAAGTGTTTTCATGCGGTCTGACTTGGAGGAGCAGCTGAGAAAAGCAATGTCATTACAGATTTAAATAACGAGATAAGGGCAAAAAGAAGAACAGGAGTACTTGTGGCACCTTAGAGACTAACAAATTTATTAGCGCATAAGCTTTCGTGGACTACAGCCCACTTCTTCGGATGCATCCGAAGAAGTGGGCTGTAGTCCACGAAAGCTTATGCGCTAATAAATTTGTTAGTCTCTAAGGTGCCACAAGTACTCCTGTTCTTCTTTTTGCGGATACAGACTAACACGGCTGCTACTCTGAAACCTGAGATAAGGGCAGTAATGCAGAAAGAAATTTTTGTGTTAGGGAAATAAACATAAATATGGAAACCAAGAACTATTAAATCTAAATATCAGATGTGATAGGTCCACAAAATGAAATAAGCAGCAGAAATATAAGAATAAAGGTGGCTACGACACATACACACACATAGCTCCCTAAAAACAAGTGTGGTACAAAAAAAAAAAGATTATTTTCCACATTACACACACTATTTTCCTCATGTTATAATTGAAATTAAGTATGGTTCCTTTGATTTTGGAAACAACAAATATTTACCTATTGCATTTTTTTCTGTGTCGGCACGTTTATTATTTGCAGCCCAGTAGTGTCTAGAGGCCACAGCCCAGCCCAAGGCCCCATGGTGCTAGGTGCTGTATGTATCCATAATAAGAGAGAGTTCCTGTCCCAAAAAGCATACAATACAAATGGACGAGATACGCAAAGGGTGGGCAAAAGATAATTTTGCCCCTATTTTGCAGAAGAGGAAAAGTGGTTCAGCGAGATTAAGGCTACGATTTTCAAACTTGGGTGTCTAAAGCTAACCTGGAAATTTAGGCACTCAAGTGTGCTGCTTTTCAGCTGGCCTCAGCAGGAGAGGCTGGGTGGCTCAGCCCGATCGAAAATCAGCCCGTTTATTTCAGTACCTAAATATGGGCTGAGAAGCCAAACTTTAGCCACTTTTGTCCTTTAGTGACTTCCTCAAAGCCACACAGGAACAGTCCGCTCCAAGGATGAGAACTGAATCCCCACTTCATTACCTTACACACAAGACCATCTTTCCTCTCCTAGGTACTGATCTGTTTTCTTTACAATTACTGTAAGAAACCATGGCCACGTTTAAGGAGACTGTGACAGGGTAGGGTTCTCTCACCCTAGATACTCACTGCAAACAGTGCAGTCCTTAACACACACCAGTGGCAAGTCCACACCGAGTGCTTTATTTACAATGTACTTTTCAAATGTTTCTTCCCCCCAGCATAAGGCCATTCCACCAGGCTTTTCCTACTATCACGGCATAGGACATAAGGGAGCCAAGATCTCACCTCTCTGAGCTATTGGGCTACTCCAGCCCTTCCTTCTGGGCTTCCCCCCACCTGTCTCTCTTTTAAGTGTTTCCATCTGAATTAGCCACCTAATTAGTTAATCACTTGGTACTTAAACTATCACCTCATCAATCTACCCCAATTCCAAAGTGCACTTCCAAAGTGCATAGAGTGGTGTGTCAGCCTTAGCTACTCACACTGTCACAGAGACCCAACAGTTATCACTAGCAAGAGAGCTTCAAGTTATCGCTCCCCTAAAACTCTTCCAAGATTACCACCACAGGGCTGAATTCTATAGCTCAACTTGGATGCCACTGAACCCACTAGCAATGCTCCCACTGACGCCTTCGGATGCAAGATGGACTCTTCTGTCCTTTCTCTGCCACCTTCCCATCGCCTTCAGTAGCTAGGAGGACACTAGAGAATTTGGCTAACACTGCACAACCACCTTTTGAGCAATATGCCCAAATGACTAAGTTGGTGCCAGTTTCTGAGCCTTTACACTGGTATAAATCCAGGATCTGTCCACTGGTCTCAAGATCAGAATGTAGCTCACCAACTACATCTCCTTTGCCATTAATAAAGAATACCGTATAATCCTAAGGTACCTTTCCTTGGGAAGGATGCCAAAGCACGTGACAGTCCTCGGATCCACGGCCCCACAATGAAATAGCTGCTATTCTCTGGGTGTAACAAGGCAGACATTATGTACCAGAAATACTACACTTAAAAAAAAAAAAAAAAAAAAGTAAGTGAAGTCCAGCATTTCCAACTAAAACTACAAGGGGGAATTTAGATACATAGAACTCATTAACCAACTGGAATTTCACCAGAACCTCCAGGTTAAAACCCCCATTCTTGCAAAACATGCCATGGCATTTTTAGCAAACATAAGCTGGGGCTTTAGGTGAATGATTAACCCTCCAAAATCTGATTTTTAAATAGAAAGCACCTGTTCTTTCAAAGAAAAACAAACCATTTTGAGCAAGTGTCCATTTTAAAGGGTACTATAAAATTTCTAAATAATAAAACGTTTGGGTGGTGAAAGGCTAAAATGTAATTAATTCCTTGAGTGCTTTCTTGCAGAAATTAATTGCTAGGACAATCAGGACAAGCATGCTTTTAGAGAAGAGAACTGGTTTTGGGTGGCTGAAGAAGGAATGTGATATACTTTCCCTCTTTTTCATGCCTCATAGACAGAGTATGGGCATTACGCAGCCAAAAGAGAAAATACACCTATTTTGAAATTAGCCAATCTAAGATGTGCTTGCCTGGATAAGCCTCAAATTAAACACATTCCTTAATGGCCCATTATAGAGTATCAGTCACTAAAAGATCCAAGGGGAATTGAAGGCTGTTCCTACCAAGGGAGGTTATCTAAGGTTCCAAGCAGATGATGCAATATTTCTGCTCTAACGTTTTAAAGAGAGACTTTACAGAAGACAAAACACTTTCTATTTATTTAGTTTCCATATGTATTATGGATAGTTCTGCTGACTACATATATGTAGAGAGCCAGTTTGCCTGGATACCATGAACACCAACATCATGTTTTCTTTTTATATTTTTCCTCTGTTTTTTTTTTAAAGCAAAGTTGGAATGTTTTCAGCAGAAACTTTTCCAGTGCTGAGTTTTCAAAAATGTATATGTTTATAAAAATAATTATTTTAATATGCTATTCTCACCATCCTTTATTGGTCTTCTGTACAGTGTGGTCCTCCAAACATTAAGTGCGTGCTTACATTTGTGCACTGAGAGTTGTCCCACTGAAGTCAATGGGATGAATCATAAACTTGGATTTTCAAAGGAGCCTATGGGAGTTAGTCATCCATCTCCTATTGAAATTCACAATGCATGAAATTAAGCAAGTATGCAAGTCCTTGTCAGATGGGGGCCATTGTGTGTGATTTTACTTACATTAGGAGTCTCAACTGCAGTTTACAAAATTGAAGGAATTTTACAAAAGTTTGAAACCTTTCAGTGACATTTTGCAACTTTAAAAAAATTAACATGACAATATCTATGAAAATAAACAAATGTTATACACACACACACACGCACACATACATAGAGAGATATATAAAGTCAAATTTCAAAATAGCAGATAGTCAGGCATATAATGCAAAGATATCATTCAATTAGGCTCTGGTAATAACACGAAGTATGAGAATGAAATGACATGCATAGTTAGAATGGCTCTTTAGAAAGCGGTTTGGATATTTTGCCCTTCCACTAATAGGACTTTTTATCTTCTGCCTTAATACATTTGGAGAATTACTAGATTATGTGGATTATTACAAGGAAAAGCTAGCTTCTGATTTTATCCCCAGTCCAGTGGCATAATTAAGCAGAGGTAAAATGTCACAGCAGTCTGGAAAAAATGGTTACTTTTGGATACTAGGTTTGATTCTAGAGAAGTAAATAAGCATCTGTGTCACCTGTAAAGTAAGATAAATTGTCTGGTGCATGGAAGTGTCAGCCGCTGTGTTTTGCAAGACAGCTCTGTAGCTAGCCAAATTTTGTTCCACATATAAGACTGTTGTGTGAGATCAATGGGTAGGAGGGGGAATCCTCTTTTATGGAGAGCAACAGAGTAAGTTCATGTTTCAGACACCACACAGGTGGAAATTTTGAAAACACTCAGTACTGGCCTACCTCTGCTCCTGTTAATGGTAAAACTCCCATTGATCACTGAGCAGAGTTAGGACAACACTCCGTTCCTTTGAAAATCTCACCCTAAATATAGTGGACATGAAGCTATATCCCTGTACTTTATGATCAGGCTGCAAAAGAAATGGTTATAAAAGTAATATTCCGTCCAATAATTTGAAAAGCCATTCAGGACAGACAATAAATGATAACTGTCATAACTACTATGAGTGTCTACTTAAAAAAAAAAAAAAAAGATTCTAAGGTTTTGTTAAAGCAATCACTCCTTTGTCTGCACTCTCCCATTTAGAAGGGAGATTCACATAGAGCACCGGGCTTCAAAAGTAACCACAATTGGCAAATTGTGCAGAAAGATATATCGTGTCATTCTTTAGCACTTGGCTCCAGCCAGGAATTGAGCAAGAGAGAACACAGATAGGCTGTGATGGGAAATCTATCAGATGTAATAGAGCCAACTGATGGCTAAAAATCTGACATCACGGCCCTTTCACCCAACGCTTACCTTACATTTATAGCGGTCTCTCTCTCTAGCATGACGATACATGAAGAGACCCAAAACAAGTTATAAATAAATTGAAAAAGAATACTTATTTCAATTAAAGGAAGGTCGAGATCTCTAGCTGATCTAACTTTGCCAACAACAAAAGAAAAGAAGATTCCTAACATTCATTTTCTATCAAGGAACATTCTCCAGTTCAGCTTGCCCACCCCTTCCTCCGGTTATAGTCACTCACTCGGCAGGGCTATTATTTTTTTGGTTCAATCTCTCTCCTAATCTAGTTGTCCATTACTACCTTCCATACTCCGTGCTCCCTCTCTCTCAGCCTTTATTTCCATTGGGAGCACAGGATAAATTGAATACAGGTTTGGTTATTCGGATTCATGATTATACCGTACATGAATCAGGATGGCAAAAACCCAGCCAAAGATTGCCTCCTAACTGGACAAAAACAGCAGCAACCCTTTATAAATTGGATTCAAGTGCCATGAGCAGCCTGTCAGTTTGGTGACAAATGCAGCGATGTAAAGCCAATGCATTAAATCTCAGCAGATCTCAATTCTGGGGGGCTGAAGTCCCAAGCTGGATCTCGTGGGTGGGATGGGAGAGGGTGTGGAGGGTCAGCAACATGTTGCCCATGTTTTAACAAGGAGTTTCCAGAGTCATTTGTCTTCTGAGTCTGTGATTACAAACCAAAAAGCTATGCCAAGGGTGTGCCTAGCCCAGAGTGCAGAGGAGATAATACAGGCATAAACGCTTGCAGGGAGTTGGACAGCTCTGCTTGGCAAGCAGCTTCATACTAAGGACAAGTATTTATTATTCATCCATGAGAAACTATTCTCCATGCACCAGAGTGTGCAGTGTGTGCATTTGACAAGGAACAGGGATGGGAACCTTTTAGGTATCTCCTCTCCTGGTGTGGTTATTTTTCTTCTTTTTTTTCTAAAAATGCTTCTTCATTTGGAGCAATCTGATCCATTCAAAAGGCAAAACATTAGGTCTTCAGAAGTATGAGCCTAGAGAATAAAGTCAAGTCATCTCTGGCAAGGGGGATGTAAGGACAGAGGTACAGAAATCACCTCATCTTTCCCTTCAGAGGCATGGCTGGATTTTGTTGAAGGGCTCCCAATAGTCCTCTCCCAGGTGGTTTTGAGGCTCCCAATAGTCCAGGTGGTTTTGAGGTCTACAGAGCCTGCTTCTGCAAAGTCAGTCATTAGTCTTTTCCCTTCCAAGTACAGCCTCCAAAACTTACCCCCTTGCATAAACCAAGGCAAGCCCGTTGAAGCAGGAGGGAAGAAGCAGCTGAGACCCCACCTCTGTAGCTAGAGGCAGAGGGAGGAACCCAAATAACCCACACCATGCTGCCCCTGTACCCACGTTTAGTATGTGAGTTAGGTTTAGAGTATATCCTAGAGAATCCCATTGCTGACTGTCCCCATGGTCCCGGGGCTGAGCGAGGGCTCTGGGTGATTATAGTGAACAGGAGTCAGTTATGCTGGAGGAACGTGGAGGGAAAAAATAAACATTTTTCAGCCTTGACCAAAAACGCTAACTTTGGACCCTTGGTGAGAGTGATGCCCAACACCCCTCTCTAGACCAATATCAGCCTGCTTCTTTGCACGTGGTAACTCGGATCTGAGAGGAGAGACATGGAGGAAAGGAGAAGTACACTTCACGCCCCTACTGCTGCCTGCACCTCCCCTCCACACACAGTGCTACCAGCAACCGCCTCCTGGGGAAGGTTTGGAGACAGGCTCCATCCGCTGGATTGCCCAACCGGCTCTACGCCTTCCTTCAGAAGTGCCTTCCCTGGAGCTGAACCTCGTGCAAGGAGGGAAGGGAGTATTCTGTCCTCTGCCACCAGCACCCTCTTGCTACAGCCTCCAGAGCCAATGCCCACACAGTGCCCTGTTACTAAGTACCCCACACTCAGCCTCCAACCCCCCCAGCACCATTCCCCAACTTAGACCCCCCAAACCTAACAACCACTGCCCAGCACCACCATTCCAACCCACATCACTGTTTCTTCCCACGATCCCACTCCCATAAATCCTTGCAGACAACAAAGGATTGTGGTCACAGCAAGAAGCAGCAGATGGTTTTATGGAGGTGGGTGGAGAAAAGCTGAGGGGCCCGTGGACAAGACCCCCAGCACACAGCCCTCTCAAGAACAATCTGCACATTTAATAAGTGACTGGGAATTATCCTGTGAAAGGACAACAAATTCAGCCACAAGGCCATTTTGCTATCGAATGAAACATCCACTTCCTGCTGTCACCTGACTTAGCTCTCACTAATCTGCTCCGAAGCAGAAAACTCCCTTATTGCAAACAGCCAAGAATGGGCTGAGAACCCTTTTCTGTCCACCCCTCCTAACTTCAGAGCTACTTAAACAAAAGAGGAAAAAGATCAAGAAGCAGATCGGTGTCCCAATAATGCAACTATCAAGAGGCACACAATTGGTTCAAGTACTCGTCTCTGTGCGGCTTTCTGTGTTACAACACTCTCTCTGTACATTGCCTTCTACCTGCATTGAAACACACTCACTCATGTGCACTTTTCAAAGGTAGGGGTGAGATTGAAGTGTTCTTTCACTGATCTTTCTGTGACCCAATCGGAGTCTCCCCGTGCTGCTTTCCAAGTGACTGATGCTGTACAGTCACTTAGACAGGCCTCCTATGTTGTCCAGGTGAGCAGTCTAGCCCCGAAAGCTCATGTCAGGGGGTAACTGCTATTAAAGCTGCTATCACTGATTTGTCCCTTAAAAATATGAATCCTGAATAACTTGTGATCAGTAAACTGCCTTCCTTACTCCTCATGGTACTTTACTCAGAAGGGACCCAGCACCTTCAGAATATCAGCATTCCACTTAGCAGTGTGACTTTATCCAATTTCAGACGGAATGTCACTCAGACTGGTTCACCCGATCTAACGAAGCCAGTGTCACATGTATAGTTTCACGGAATAACCACAATACACTACAAGATTGTACTGGAATTGAGCCTTTCTTATCGCCACTCACATTCTCTTAGGTGTGATTTAAATTGATGTAGTTTATATAAAATACAGTGGCCACCCTTAAAGAAATCCCACTGTCATTGTAACTAACGTTAACACAGTATAGGGACAAATAGGGAACATCATAAATACCATGATCACGTTTTCTAGTTATCAAAGGCAAAATTGAAAAGTCTTTAAGGCTGACCAGAGTAGCTAGAGCTCATCTGTACAAATCCAACAATTCTGTACATAGGTCTTTGCAATTCCTAGGGGAATCCATTTGAAAATCACTGTGGATTGAAGACATATGAATTCTATTTCCTTGGTATAAAGCAGACCTATGTTATAGCGATAGAGAAAAGCAAAATCAATATTGTTCAGCACCAATATTGATAAACCTCTAACCAAGGGAACAGTGATGTAAAAATCTACTCATTCTGTAGCAGTTCTAACCCATTCTTACGTCTAGCATGTATTATATTTCCACCTTATTCTCTCCAGCTTCTGAAAGAGTTTTTTCCCCTTATAAAAAAAATTGAAGTGGAGACGAATACTACTAATTTCAATAGTTTTAATAACATTGAAATCATGTATCACTTAGAAAACTGCACAGAAACCTCTCCTGAACATTGCTGCTTGTCATGTGTGTCAAAATACTGTATGTTGAGAATAAAACAGGTTTTAATTGATTCTTCTACAGCATTATCAGGATGAAAACTTAATTATGACAATCTGAGATAACGGAACAAGGTGATGTTTAGCAGTGTACTGGTATGCCCTGACTTTGATTGGCAGACAATTGTTCTTGCTGACAACATGGTAGCGTATACAAAACAAAATAGCAAAACATGTCTTAAACAACATTTAAATCAAGGCATCAATACATTCTTCAAACATCAGTAATTAAGGTCTGATTTACTGAACTCTGCTGGACTGTCCTCCTGTTTATTAATGTAGCTTTTGTTTATCCAGTCAACAGAAAAATACATCTCCAGCTTATTTCAGAACAGGTTTTTAACCCCAAAATATCAAATAATTTAGTCCCAAAAGCTATGGGGTGGTAACCTTAATCCGTAAATTACCAGAGGCACATTCAGGATATATTAGATAGCTAGAATTGTGCACAATGGATAAATTACTACATGACACTGAGAGGTCAGATTATTAAATACTTTAGGTCCACACAAGGAGATATAAACGAGCACTAGCTGACCACAGAAGACCCCAGTAAGGGGCTATATACCTTTCAGCCATTTTGGTCTTCTCGGCTCCAGTGAGCTCAGCCATTTTTGAAGCTGTGCTGACCCCTCCCCCTACACATCTTTTATGGTTGCATGCATTGAAACCAGGTTTGTCGTGAGAAAAGAGTTGGCTATAAGCACATTGCTAAAATAATAAATACCGGCTACATAACTACCAACGTCAGAAAAGATTGAGCAAAAAGATCAGCACAGAACTGCAGAATTTGTTGGCTGGTGTAAGCAGATTCTGTTACTTCTGAACTATGAACATGAGTTCCAGGAGGCTAATAGAAAGGACTAGAATGTGAAGGATGATTGTAGAGATTCTCCACTGATTCTCCACCGGCTTGGGCAGCAACTCACAGCAGTGCACAGCAGGTGTACAATGCCACCATTACGATCTGCAGCGTTTCACACTGGGGATGGCCAAAAAATTTTGTTTCTTTTTGACAAAAAATGCCTTTTTGTACTATTCAAACATTGTCACCATTTTTTTTTTTAAGATCGCTCAAAATTTTCCATTTTTTTAAAATGAAAATTTTTCAGTTACCATCAAATAGAATCAGAACAAGATTTTTGTTTAGTTTCTCCTTCCCCCAACTTTTCCCTCCTTCCCCTTCCTTTTCCAGGAGGAAAAAAAATGTTTTGTTTTGAGTCCATTGTGGCAGAGTACTGGGCATTCGCAGCTGAGCCAGCACTCTGGTCACTGCAGCTCTCATTAATGGCTTTAGAGGAGCTGTCACTAGTTGATAGATTGGGATGGGCTGAGAAGAACTAAGAGGCTAATTAGCCTATTAGGCAGATGGTAGAAAAGACCCAGGAAGGAAGTGCAAAGAGAAGACAGAGAAAGAGAGAGGGAGGATTTCAGAGTCAGAGCCTAGAGGGATCTTCCTCCTCCTTGGCCAGAGAAGCTAAGGAGTATGTGTGATTGTAAACACAGGGCTGCATGCCTCTCTAAAGGACACTGTGAAATAAACCACACAAGGTGCTTACCAGAAGAAGAACTCTGAGCTGTTTGTAACTGGACAAGAGACTAGAGCAGGACCCTAATCTGCAACATCCATTTTTGAAGAAAAGAAAGTCCTGTTGTTCATCCGCTTTGCCCAAGTATACAAAGCTACACAAGGTGCAAAGCGGGGCTTGTCTCTTCTCTCATCAAATTGGCTTTACACTCATGTAATTGCATTTAAATCAATGGAGATGCTCCTGTTTTACACCGATATGAGTGAGAGGAGAATTAGGGCCTCTGTGTTCTTTTATATCTAGTTATAAGAGGTATTAAATACACCTCAAAGATGACAACATCACACCTATGCCTTTTAGCACAGGAAGTCCCACATGTGCAGGAAGGCTACAATAATAATGGTAGGCAGAAGCCTCATTGTTCCAGATTTAATATCTTAGATTTGTCTGAGACTTAAATTCCTGAAGGGTCCAAAGACACCAGCATCATCAGAAGAGTTTGTAATTTGGCAGGCATTTTTCACCAAATGAAGATGTCCTAGGTTGTTGGTTTAAGGAGTGTTAATGGACACCTACGGCACACTTTGCATACATCATTCATCATTTAAAAAAGAAAGTGGTTTAAGACTTGCTAACTTTTTCCCCCCCCAAAAAATTCAAATGTTAAAGGTATCCTTGACAGAAACTGTCTTGCCATTAACACTAACTGTTTCTTATATGCATCAGGAAAGATGTAGTGCCACGAGGACTAAATGGGACTTACAGAAAAGGAGCCATAAATCTTTGTCAGCCTCTTAGAAATGAACATTTAATACAACTAGCTTGGAGTACTTCACTTCTCTCTCAGTTGAGGTACCAATTATAGTATTTCTGCAATAAATTTTAATCATTGTTGTTCATGGCTCCCCCAATTTATTTTATCCCCTTTCTGCACAAATGATCTGTGCTTAAAATCCCATGATTCAAATGAATTTCTTCATGAGCAGAATACCGCAATCTTGTGGACCGTGACCCATAATAACTGCTGCAGCCCTACTCAATGACATATGAAGGAACACCAGACATGCCTTGGTGTATGGCAAACTCGGTCAGAATTTGCAATTATAGCGCAGCCAAAGGACATTTACTTCATGGTTTTTTTCTGTTTTCTAGAATGCTTTACTTTCTTTCTCAGGACATAAACATTTTTCTTTTCTTACTGTAAGAATTGTAAATAAATATATATATATATTTTAGCACCACAAATGTTGCATTGCTTGATTGGTTAGTTAAGATTTAATGGGCATTTAGCTAGTAGTTTGTTAATTTAACAAGCAATTTTATATTCCTCAAGGGCAGGGAGAGGGGAATGATAGACATGAAGAACATCACTGCTTGTAGAAAATAGAAGTAAGGGTGAAATCTATTTATCCCATAGGCCCAAAAGGGAGCCAATAATTAATGACTGTCAAAGCATGAGTGAGTGATAGATGCCTTTTCTAATAAGCAAAATGTACTACTGCAGCACATAGCTCATTGTAAGCTCATGGAACAAACAGTGCATTTAAAACAATGTTAAAAGGAGTGATAAAAGTATATGAAATAGTGAATGGTATAGAGAAGGTAGGCGTGGAACTGTTAGTCATAGTGTCATAAGAAAAGATCAAGGGGGCATGCAATGAATTTTAAACAGGGTAAATTCAAAACTGCTACAAGGAATTACTTTTCTCAGACAAATCACAATTAGACTGTGGAACTCATTGTCACAAGACTTCTGCAAGGCCAAGAGCATCACAGTATTTTAAATTTTATAAATGTCTAAATAAAATAGAGATTTATAGCAGAAACTGAGACATTCAGAGGAAACATCCCCGGCGGGCAGGTAATCCCATATCAGCCCAGTGTTTGGCTTGTTTCTCTGATGCTGGGGGTGCTGTTCACTATTGGAGGGAGGACTTTGGAAAAAAGAGACCAGTGGCCTGACCCAGTCCAGCAATTCCTATGTTTTTAAAGGTCTAACAGAACAGGATAATCTACAGTGCAAGACATAATCAGAAGGATTTGCATGTGTGTACCTGTATCATACTGATAAAACTTGAGCCAACGTTACACCCTTGGCACTTTTCTCTCTCTCACGTAGGGTTTGCAGTAGAACTGGTCAAAAATGTTCAAATGTCTAGATATTCTGATAAAAAGAGTCACTTTTTTGGGAGAAACGTTTTACTAAAAACGTGTCTCTGTCTAGCCAGCTGTAGTTTTTATACTTCCTTCTTGTTGCGGTAGCTAGTTTTGTGCAGTAGAACTCGGGAGTCTGAAAACACAAACAGTACCTCGCAGTGTCCTGCTTTCGTAGGAGGGGCAGGCTGGAGGACTAGCATATCACGTCGGTCTTTAGACTCTCTGGCTGTCTAAACTCAGACACACAGGGAAAAGACATGATGGATATCTGCAATACGAACTCTACATTCTGGCTGTTACCTGTATCCCCAGTTGATTCCAACCATCTGGGTTTTTCTATGGGTGGTAAATTTCCCTACAAACAAAGTTGTGCTCACTGACTGCTCCATCCCCTGCACAGACTTGGACCCTGCTGTGATACCAGATACCTTCTGGGCTCTTAGCCTGTGACGGTTTTTGGTATGATGAAGTGTTCCATCACTATAAGCATGAGGAGGCCAATTTCAGGGTTTTATCATGGCAATGATTAGGCAGAGCATGGACCCATCAAACAAAGCAATACATTTCATGGGGGATTTCCTCTTTGCTTTCAGCATACAAACGATAAGCCATATGGAGAGCTGGCAGAGGAGAGAGGACAGATGTCTGGAGACATTATAGTTACTCTGCTAACTGCTTGTGGGTTTGTTCATCAAGATTTGATTATCTTTTGTTCCATTCAGTGTTTATTTTTACTTTCTTTGCAGCTTTTAGAGTGGGAGGGACACGTCTAATAATTCTTTATTATACAGCTCTCAAAACGCACAAGCTGCTTTGCTTGCAGAGAAAAGGTTCCTGGCCGGAAATAGCTAAGATTAGACATGACACACAAGGAGGAAGAGAACAAGGAGAAGATGTGGGGATAGCGGAAGAGAAGATGAAGTTTATGAAGCACATGTGGTTGCTCTGTTTGGCAGGGAATCTAGCACAAGGATATGGTTGGACAAAATGTAATGACAAAAGGATACAAGTGAAACTACCCCTCTATTTTTCAGAGACTGACTAATGGGATGTGTGAATTCTGGTGCAGCTGGCCAGCCCCTGGTTTATACACTCACCCTCGGATGTCAGGCTCTACACCGTACAAAGAGGACGAACAGCTCATCACAAGGTATTATTTCTCCATGGTGTTTCATACAGCTATCGTTTCCCCCTAGTCAGTTTGGAACCCATCCCTGTTGGATTCGGGTAACGATGGGGAGTTTGGGAGACACACATGGTGGGGGGATAGTATTGTGCATCTTCCGAGGAGCTCCTTGTTCACTCTGTTCCGTGCCACATGTCTGTTTTTGCCTTGGCGTTATTATCCCTTCCCAGGAGTCAGGTGGCCACTAGCAATGTGGAGCTGCAGCCTCAGAATTGTGCCTGGGGCTGGAAAGAGAGAGTCCAAGTGGGACTGCAGCTTTCAGCTGGGCGTGGAGCCCAAAAAGCCTGTCATTGGAAAGGCACTGGCCTCATCCAGTTCCACTTAACGTGAAGTACGAAGGAGGCCGGCCAGATGCCACTGTATCTTGAGGGAGGAAAACACTTCTTGAATCGAACAGAGGTAGAATTACTGAGGTCTGGGAGAAGCTATAAAATATTTTTTTCCATGGCCAGCAGCTATTTCTGGCTGGGTTTGAAGGGAAGCTCTCAATGCCTTTTGCAACTGCGAGATCTCAGAAACTGGGTCAGAGAGAGATGTGGCAGGTGGTGACACTGCTGATGACATTTTTGGAAGAATGGGAGCATCACCTATCATTGCCCCACTGGGAATGCATCTATCTAACATCTTCCACCCACTCATGTTTTGATGGCAAGAGATCTCTCTGCAGGCCAGGTAGGCTGGTAGGGAGAGGATGTGACCCTTTGAGTTCTCTTCATAGCAGATTTTTTTTCTTAAGTGCCAATAAACTGAGCAAGTCATAGAAGAAAGCAGAGCCCTTTCTCTGCAGAGTTTAGCATCAGCAAATGTAAGTACTAGGGGTAGTGCCACCTGCGAATTGTGTATAACGTTAGGAGGATGAGAGGCTCTGTAGCTCTCAGAATAGAACACAGATTACATGCCTATAACATCTGATTGTTCTGGTGTCTGATAAAACTGCTGGCCTGTGTTCCACCAAAACTCACATCTCCGCCTCTCTTTCTTAACGTCATGGCAGCACTGCAAATGCGCAGCAGACCCCACACTGCAGGCTATCTGTCAACCATCACTGCAATGCAGGCCAAGCACACAAAACCTTATCTCGGCACAGAACCGCTGTTTATTCCTACCCCAATGCAAGACCCAGTAGTGCAGGTGGAAGGGAGGTATAAGTGTGCAAATTCTCCTCTCTCATTTCTCTGCAACTAACATGATGCTCTAATGGGCAGAGTTGCAAGGGTGACCTGTGTTTGTACAGGAGGAGGTAATCTTCCTTTAACATGGAAATCCAACTCTATAAATAGTGAAATAAATATGTCCGCTGACATGTGGGCTAACTTTGTAAAACGTCTGCATCTTTCTATCATCCCCTGACTCCAAGCCTGCCAAGCCAGTAAACAAGCACAGGGATATAGTCCCAAGTTCTTGACACAAGAGTGTTTTAAAATAGTTGCTTCTCAGAGGCTAAGAGGATGTTAACATCAAAACAGATGAGTTGATAATTAGGTGCTTGCAAGAGCTTTATCTCCACAAGGAATAGATCTGTTGGTTTTAAATTCTCTGCCAGCAGATAATGATGAAACTTATCACCCATGGGTGGACTGACCACCAGTAAACAGTGTTGTTGGATTGTTGTTGTTGTTTTTTTTTTAAGTTATATTGTTTCAAATGAAACCTTACAAAACCACCAACATAGTTCATGAATAGCTGGATTGAACCATACACCTCTCCTATCTTAATTGAGGTAGCAACCTTAAAGCCATGGATAAAGGGATGAGTTTAATAACTAGCTTCCCTGAATATTTTGGAAAAGTGTTATATTTCACAAGCTATCTAAGCCAATCATTTATTTGGTTTTAATTTCTCAGAATGGAATGGAAGATGCACACAAATCACAAACACACGAAGTTTGGAATAATTAAGGGTCCAGTTCTCAGGTACAGCCTTTTGCACCTAAAGCAGATCAGGAAGGAGTAGTGCAACGGTGACTTTATGCCAACTTCACTCTCCTCCAGTCCTTGGTCTCTGAGCCACGCCACACCGTATAATGTAGAGCAGCCTGAAAGCTGCTCTCAGTATTCTCAACCCTGAGCATTCGAAAAGTACTAGTCTGGCCTCAAAAATGATTAGATTTTAAAAATAATAATACATTCTGGGATGTGTGTGTGTGTGTGTGTGTGTGTATTTTAAGTGGAGATTCTCATGTAATCACTTGATTCCAGAAGTTGGGGCTTTAAGGAAAACACCAAATAACACAACTTGTGATAAAACTGCAAGAGTAGGCACCACTTCAGTCCACTTTGCACCTGTTGCCCTGAGCTTCCAAGGAGTTGCTCCAGCAACTAGCCATGCAACTGTACCACCAGCCCTAGCCACAGCAGCTGAAAAGAAGAGGGAGGTACCCTAGGAGATGCTACAGTGTTCCCTCAGCACCAGAGAAGTCCTATGAGTCTTGAAACTGGGTTGAGAGGGCTGATTTGCACTGCCGAAGCAGCACATAGAGGGTATTGTCTCCGCTGCAGCTCGGAGCAAGCCTCTCAGCTGCGTCGACAGACTTGGGCTACCTTCGCTTGAGCTAGCACATCGAAAATAGCAGTGTGGCTGTGGTGGCTCCGGCAGAGACTCCGGGCAGCCCTCCGAGATCAATCCAAGGGGGTAGGCTGGGCTTGAGAGCCTGAGCTGCTGCCCGAGCTGCAACCTCCACTCTGCTCCTTTGAGTGCACCAGCTCAAACGGGGCTAGCACGAGTCTGTCCACCCATAATAATACTGACCCTGCCACAGATATAACACTTTCTAATTTCAAAGCATCCTAGGAGGGCCCGAGCCAGAGCCCATTGAAGTCAATGGTAAGTCCCAAGTCCTAGTTCCATCCAAGTCAATGGCCGAACTCTCACTGATTTCAAGGTGAGTACGCTCAGCCCTAATTAATTTAAAAGAAAGATCGTAAAGCTTAAGTAACGGGATGAATTACCAAATGCTGTACAGGATAGCTAACTATTTCATTATGCCAAAGTAGTATAAAGAGGCAGAGCTATTTTAATCACAGAATAAAAACATCAATATACAATCAATACATGTGGACGCAATCCCTAGATGTGCAAATTAATAACATTAATTTTGTATGGAATAAAGCAAAGAGCTTTTAATCATAAAGCTAAATTTTAACAAGAGACTGATTTTCAGAGCTGCTGAACTCCTCAATGCCTCTGGACCTATAGACCACCTATAGTTGGTTCTAAATATCTCTCTCCCCCTTATCCTTTTCTTATTTTAAAAATCAGAAGAGTTTCCATTAAAACACATAGTTCCTAAGGCTAGACATATATTTAATTCTAACTGAGGAAGCAATTGCCTTCCTAGGTCTTACCTTCCTCCTCACCCTGCAGAGCGCACAATTAAATGCAAACACCTTACAAACATAAATGAGAAGGCCTGGACAACAATAGGATTTTGGGTGATCAACTCAGAACTAGACATATCTTGTGTCCAACATACTTACCCCTTCTGGGCAGTAGTTCTCCCAATGTATTTTTGGGTGTGTCCAAAAATTACCAGTTACCAGGCACTCTTTAAATAAAGGCACTACCATCCGGATAGCTTGGGTTGAGCTTCACGGCACATGTCTGCACTATACCAGTTTCACACACCACTCACTCAATATGTGGCCTGCATGCACTGAGCTCAAGGTAGACCCTGGGGTGGCTTTTTTGGCAGCAGACTCTTCTTTTGTTACCTTGAAGTCCTGATCTAGAATCCGGAGGGGCTGTCCCAAGACATTGCCCGAAGATCCTAGGTTTCAATGTTGACTACATGGTTCCGCTACACACAATATCTCTTTGCCCCTCTGTGTTCATTTTGATTGAGAGGCAGAGCTTGTAAGGGCACAAGTGGTGAAAAGGCAAAGGCAGGAAACAATTACATTTAATATAGCCGGTGAAGAGTTCAAACCGTCTTGGTTTACAAGAAAGACTTGGGATGCAGAGTCAAGAGAGGCAAATATTTTTGTCACAGCTCCAGGAAACTGCACCGGTGTTTCCCATCCAGGGTCCACCAACAGCACCCACTCTAGGCTTCTGGCTCCTCAGCCATCACCTCTCGATCTTGTACTTAGCTGTGACACTCGGAGTACCTTTCCCAGACCTGAAGAAGAGCTCTGTGTAGCTCGAAAGCTTGTCTCTTTCACCAACAGAAATTGGTCCAATAAAAGATATTACCTCCCCCACCTTGTCTCTCAAATCTCTTGGGCAGAGACCAATGTCTCTCTCCACCCTGCTTTATTCTTAAAGTGGGGTGCCCAGAACTGGACACAGTACTCCAGCTGAGGTCTCACCAGTGCTGAGTAGAGCAGGGCAACTACCTCCCGTGTCTTACATACAACATTCCTGTTAATACAGCTCAGAATGATATTAGCATTTTTTTGCCCCTGCATCACATTGTTCACTTATTCCGTTTGTGATTGATTACAACACCCAGATCCTTTTCAGCATTACTACCACTTAGCCAGTTATTCCCCAGATTGTAGTTTTGCATTTGATTTTTCATTCCTAAATGTAGTACTTTGCACTTGTCTTTATTAAATTGCATCTTGTTGATTTCACACCAATTCTCCAATTTGTCAAGGTCATTTTGAATTCTAATCCTCTCCTCCAAAGTATTTGCAATCACTCCCACCTTGGTGTCAGCCACAAATATTATAAACATACTCAACACTCCATTAGTCAAGTCATTAATGACAATATTGAATAGTACTGGACCCAGGACTGACCCTTGCAGGATCCCACTAGATACATCCTCCTGGTTTGACAGCACTTTGAGTATGGTCTTTCAACCAATTTTGCATCCACCTTATAATAATTTCATCTAGACCACGTTTCCCAAGTTTGCCTACGAGACTGTCATGTGGGACTGTGTCAAAAGCAGGGCCGGCTCCAGGCTTAGAAGGGGAGGCCAATGTTGGGGTGGTGGGGGGCGCTTGCGGTGGTTTGTTTTTTTTTGTTCGGCGGGGCGGCGCTCGAGGGTTTTTTTTGTTTTTTGTTTTGTTTCGGCCAGGCAGCGCGGGGGGTGTTTCGGGGGCGGGGGATTCGGCGGCGCTCAGGGGGGGAGGGGTTTGGGCGGCCCGGTGAGGCGCTGCGCTTGTGGGGGAGGCACGGCGCTTGGCCGGCCTGGCGAGGCACTCTGGGGATTTGTGCAGCCCGGTGCGGTGCTCTGGGGGGGGGGGGGGGGGGATTGGGCAGCCCGGTGCGGCGCTTGGGTGGGAGGGCGGGGGTTTGAGCGGCCTGGCGTGGCGCTGGGGGAGAGGGGGGTCGGCAGTGCAGCACTGGCGGGGGGGGGTCTTACGGCAGGGCAGTGCTCTTCTTTTTTGCCTGGGGC
Organism: Malaclemys terrapin pileata; assembly: GCF_027887155.1. Lineage (NCBI taxonomy): Eukaryota > Metazoa > Chordata > Testudines > Emydidae > Malaclemys > Malaclemys terrapin. Next base: position 139,351,284 of record NC_071509.1, read on the forward strand.
AGCAAAAAAGTTAGAGACAGCCCTGGTCAAAAGCCTTACTAAAATCAAGGTATATTACATGTACTGCTTATCCCATGTCCACTAGGCAAGTAACCCTGTCAAAGAAGGAAATTAGGTTCATCTGGCATGGTTCGTTCTTCACAACAGCATCACACTGTTGACTCATATTCAATTAGTGATGCAGTATAACCTACGAGATCCTTTTCTGGGTTTATAACTTTGACTTGAAACCACATGTAAATGGACAATTTTCCATGGGGTCAACCCGAAACCTGAGTTTCACTTTGCATTTTCACATTTGAATCTAAGAATTCAAGATGATCCTTAAGGGGGCGAGGGGACTCCAAACTCCCTCCAATGCAAGTTACACTATATTCCAAATCCTATTCCTGGTTTAATTCCCTGAAACTGCAAGGGTTCTTCTTACCTAATGCATTATTTTCTTGTGTGCTACTGTTGGAGAGTGGCCCTGTGGGTAGGGCACTGGCCTCGGACTCAGGAGACCTCCATTCAATTTCAGTTTCTGCCACTGGCTTGCTATTTTGACATTGGTCTAGTCACATCTCCTTTCTGCGCCTTCATTTCCCCTCCCACCTTGTAGCTGTCCTATTTAGATCGAAAGTTCTTGGGGGTAGAGCCTGTCTCTCGCCATATGTACATACAGCACCTAGAACAATGAGGCATCTAGCACCTAGTATCACATAAATAATAGCTGCCATTCATTGTATGGTTGAAATAAAGCCCTGCTTTAACTAAGATCACTTTTATTTTAATTTGAAGAAAACTCCTACATTGACTTCATGCCCTTACACTGACAAACAAGCCTGGCAATGCATGGATGGCCCAATATACAGTGCCACCAAAGGGATACCTTGTCATATGTGGCTGTCTGACAATGGTGCTGGTACATTTTTAGTTCATGTGGCACCCCACAGTGAATCAAAATGTTTCCCCAATGCTAATTATGGTTGCCTTTAGGAGCCACAATCATGGATCTGGGCCCCACTGCACGTTGTACACACCTAACAAAAGAACACAGACCCTGTCCTGAAGAGTTTACAATCTAGGAGACAACACGTGGACACAGCAAACAGGAAGGGAGAGCTCAAGGTAACAATGAGACAATACTCCTCAGCATGGTAAGCGATGGTATTAGGCGCCCTATGTTATTTCTCAAAACCATGAAATCCCTACCCACTTAATCTGAGGCAACCATAAACCTTAGCACAAGTTTGTGTGTTTGTGATAATGAACCTGCTCATTTCTGGTTCTGATGGGGGAAAAAAAGAACAAGGACTGGACCAGCATAAACCATTCCTCCTACCAACCAACGCCTGCACCATGTCACTTTCAAGGCAAGGCACAATGCTAAACTGACCCCATTGTGCAATTTGCCAAACCAGGTGGGAGGGGTCGTCTCTCTTGATCTTTCCCTTCAACGTTTTTGCAGAAGAGCCGTGAAAGTGACTGGTTCAGACAAAGGGATCCTTCACAATTATCAAGAAGCCTTTAGAAAAGCCTGATGTTAAATGTCATGTTTTATACTGTTATCTCCCAAGCCTGAGAAAGAATGAAGTTGATGTCATACCCAGTGTTTGTTTCTCCTTCTGTGCAGAGATATACTCCGTGCTGACGACTTTTCAAAAAGATACATTTGTTGAGAGATTATATGAAAAAATAATGCCTTGAAACTATTTTTTCCCTTTTAATTACAAAGTTTTAATACAGCAACAAGATAATGAGACCAGATTCTGCCACCCACTCACACTCACTGAATGGTGCATATCATACAATAGTTCCCAATGAAATCCGCAGGGTTGCTTGAAGAAGGAAGAGCTTCTTAAGGAAACAAAGGGTTGCAGAATCTGGCCCCAAATGTCCCTGTAACAATAATAGGTGTTCATCTCTACAGTGCTCAGATATTTTATTTTTAATTTAAAAACTCACAGACCGCTTTCCGTAAGATTATTGGGGGCGGGGGATTAAATTAATAGATAGGATTGGAGGTGAGCTGTCATTCTGAAAGGGACTTTGGGCCCAATACAGCAAAACACTTCAATACATGTTTAATGTTAAGACTGTGTTTAAGTCCCACTGACAAAGTTAAGTGTTTTGCTGAATCGGGGTCTTACTGTGGAAGTAGCTGACAGTGTGTAGACATCTTCTAGAGACCGCCCTGCCATAGTACCTACTAACCAGTCACTGACCTTCCAGCTTTCCTCATCTGGATGCTGAATTTGGGGCCTAGCTGTGTCTGTGCTGAGCCTTAATATGACATCACTCACTGAAATGCCATCATGTATCTTAAGTGGAGTCTGGCTGACTCCAAATCTTTGCCAAATGGATTGGAGAGTTGTTCATTGTCTGGTGGTTCTGCAGGTACCTCTGAGACGCATGGTTGCCGAAATGTTCTTTTGAATCCTCTTAGAGCAACACTCCCTGAGATTGTCTTTCTCCTCGTACAGCTACCCCCAAGGGCCTACCGAATCTCCTGAAATCCACAATTCCTCATTTGTTGTTGTTTTTTTTAAATATGTACTTTGATAAATCTGTATATTTTTGTTACCCACACAAACGTCTAAGCTCATGACCTCAGAGAGATCAGCTGGCAGAACACCTCGAGAGTGTTGAAAGCAGTACTTTTCTAAGACCGAGTAAGCTACAGTGCATTTCATTTTTTTGTAATTCATCCTCCTCCACATTAATTTACAAAGTAAATTGTAAAACCGAGTCCAAAGAAACATAAAAGACTCCGTAAGGATGAGGCACATCTGCAACACCTCCACTACACCCTGATCTCACTGTGGAGTAAATGTAGAAAGGCAGCAAGACAAAGGGGGTTGCGAAACAAGTTAAGCTAAGGGTGGGTAGAATTAACGGAGTAGCCTGCCTAGCAGTGCAAAATGACACTTCTTCTGGGGAGGCACATAGGCACCACATGGCTCTCAGAGCTGCCTACAGTTTTGTGCCCAAGAACGCATACCAGATCAGAGCGCGATGAGTGGGGAAGCAACTGTGGCTGAACAAAAGGTGCAACACATGCCTTAGACACACATCATGGCCCCTCAGAATTGTCAAAATATATTTAATGGGCGAATACGTAGCACATTATGTGCTGACAGTAGCCTCACATCATGGGACAAACTGAACCACAGATCCGTTAGCCTGACATAAACGATATGCACTGTGCACTCCGTTAAAGCATATGGCCTGCCAAAGGAACATGATCCAATACATTTATATTTGGTACAGCATCTCTCATATAAACTGGATCCCCAGTGCACTGTCATGAGTGAAGCAGCACAATTACAGAGAAAAAAAAAACACCGAACAGCAAAGGAAGGGGAAATTAAGAGGCAGGGGCCAGGGAGAAGAGACAGGAGAATTGGAGAAACACAGGAATGCTGCCCCAGTTGTTCCAGCAGTGAGGAGATTGGGTGGAAGGAGAAAAGGGAGGCGCACACAACAGGGAGTGGAGGAGACAGAGATAAAGTCTGTGAGGTGCCTACCGTGGGGTGGGACAAGTCCCACACACAATGTTTAAAACAAGGAAGGCAATGCTAACTTTTATAGAGAAGTAAATAGCATAATGAACAAGAGCTATTAAATGCATGTGAACAGAGGCCAGGATGAAAAGGCATAATACTGTAGAGGCCTTTCGTTTTCTGTAACGCCCTTTTCCAATCCCGAACGAGGGACTTAGACCAGCTCCTATTGAAGTCAGCAGCAAAATGCCCATTGATGTCAGCAGATTTAGTATTGGGCTCATGCGTTGGAATAATAGTCAGTTTCGTCAGCTTGTAAAGAAAAATATGTACGTCTCTTAATTGTTTCATTTCCTAGACTTTGAGTAATATTTTCAAGAGCACCCAAGTGACTTAGTAGCTTAAGTCCCATTGACTTTTAAGTGTCTACATCATTTCTGAAAAGGAAACTTAAGCTCCTAAGTCACTTAGGGTTTGTCTACAGGAACATTTAGTCCATGACAAGCTATCCCACACTAGCCTGCCACACACTAACTGTGACATGCATTAACTGTTCATCAGGGCGCTCTGATGTGGCCCTCTACGTCAAAGCACACTAATGAGTTAATGAGCAACAGCATGGTCCACATGGACAGTTAGTGACATCAGACTGTGTAGGGTAGATTCACACCCCTGCCTGTAGACAAGCCCAGAGACACTTCTGAAAATGTGACCCTGGATCTCCGTTCTCTCTCTCCAGGCTGCACCAGCAGCATCACTTCAGGCACTCTGATAATCTGACGTAATTTGCTACTTACATATTTTCTGCTAATATACCCATCTGTCTTTTCAGGAGGATTTTCAAAGTGCTCACCCCGTTCCTCTGGAAGTCAGTGGTAAAACTCCCACTGGTTCACAGTTAGAGCAACATCGAGTGCTTTGGAACCCTCCCAGCCCCGCCCCTTTATCTCTGCTCAAACCTGCAACACTGCACCTCCTACTGCCTCCCCGACCCCAACCACTGCCTTTTAGACGCTACTTCCGTTTTCACGTTGGCAGCCTTTGAGACTCAGCCGGGCAGCAAAGATTAATCGGTTAATCTTAATTTTCACAATTAATTATCTTCTGATAATAATTTTTTTAAAGTGTAATTATTGCTCATCCCTCCCCCCAAGACATCATACTGAATCTGGTCCCTCTGATGAGTTGGTTTTAAGTCACGCGTGCGAGTCGCTTTCCATTGCATTAGTTAAGCTTGGGGCACAAGAGCAGTCCAGACTGAGAACTGAGACCTTGGCACCAAATTAAGTTTGGAATCAGCCAGTTATGCTGGCAAGGCTTCTACAGCTAAATGCAGGGACACTCAAATCTAATGATCTGTCTGACGAGCTGGTTGCTCTTGGCCCTTTCCAAGGTACCACGATGGGCTAAGGCTGTGAAAGGACCAAGTACGACTGTCATCCCTCTGTGCAGCCCTGGGGGCATCCAGGACTCCAAAGGCAGCTGTGATCCTGACCCTTTCCACCACTCATTGCACCAGCCCACAGAGTGCAACCAGTGTATAAGGGCAGTAAAGTCATGCAACAGTAGGCGTGCTCCCTCTGCGCAGCACAGAGCTTCGGAGGCGTCCCTGAGACAGTGCTGCCGTCCGCGCTACTCTCACCATAGGCTGTGCCCTCAGGGCACAACTCAACCTTAAATCAGACAGGAAAAATGACCACTGGGAACTGCGACCCAGACAGCAGCAGTAGTGATCGGCCTCAGGCCCCCAAGCAGCATCTAGCCCATATGTGCATGTTGGCATTCAGCTCCATCTGCAGGAACTATATATCTGCAATAAAAGCAGACGAGGACAATGTCTTTATCCAGTGTCCACTGCCCACTCCTGTTGTCCTGAAAGAACGAGCCCGTTTACTGGTTCCAAATCAGGAAGCTCTGAGCTGCTACAAAGAAAGCCAAATGAAAAGAAAAATCAGCATATGTTAATAAATTTGGGAATAACGACTAATGCCTCTATTCTGTTTCCGTACTCAACTCTGTGGAGAGGTGAGCACCAAAGCAAGGGCCAATAAGTCATAGAATTATCTGGAAATGAGGTGGGATTCTCTGAAGAAACATGGCCCTTTGTTGCCCTGCTGTGGCTGCAGAGTATGCACTGAGCGCCGATAAAGGGTGACGGACCCACCCAGTGGGATGACTGGGAATAGTCTGTCTAAGAGGCCTGGTCTCGCTTTCAGGGCAACATTCCGTATGATGAAAATGCTCCGCAGTAAGTTACTGCTGGAACATTCCTCTGGTTTGGAGACCCCCCAGAGGAGAGACTGCACGTGTGGTAGGCAGGCCAGCAGCGAAGAGAGCCTGAAAACTGGCAGCCACTCACCCTTGGCCATTCTACTTCGCTGGCAGGAGTATCTCCAGTGGAGAAGATGCATGGGAAAGTGGCCATTGCTTGTAGACATCTGCACCCTTTCCAAGAGGTCACCTTCTGCAGCTTGTTATATAGAAAGGGGAAGCGACGGGCTTGGGTGGCTCAATCTTTTAATCACGAAGGCTACATTGTAAATGGTGGTTCTCAAATAAAGCTTTGGGGGAATGTTCAGCTCTGAAATTAGGATGAAACACATTTCAATTCCGCTTACTGTCTGCTGTTCTCCAGCAGCCACTTTGAGAGGATTTTCTCTGACAGAGCTGATGGGAGTTCCAGCGTTGTCGAGGAGATTTGGTTTTGATATCTTTCAGATGTAGCTGGCATGCAACACTTTCAAAGGCATTCCACATACTCTACCACCTGCATTCTCTGCTCTGGGAATTAAGTGCACATTTTTCATTACAAACACTGACTGTAGCTCATTGATGTCTCATGTTTTCTATTCTGCGTTTGTTCAACTTCATTTCATTTATTTTAAGATAGAAAAAAGATGGCTCATTAGATGTGCTCTTCACAGACTGCTTTAAATATAGACTAGCCTACATACATTTTCATCTGTCTACATCTTATAGCTGTAACTTGAGTTATGTTTCTTTAGTAGCTAGTCACAAATCAAAAAAAGTAAGCAATACCATACAGCAAATTATGAATCACCATTTACAGCACTTCCGCCATGTTCATTAATTCTAAATTGGTAATACTAAAATATCCACAATATAACAAACTGAGCAACCCACACGTCAGGATTTATTTCACTGCTGCCTTTGGAAATGAAGTCATTTTTTGGGTTTAAAGAGTGCTCTATATACTGCCACGCTGACCTAATGATCAAGCAATTGCCCAGTTAGCAGACTCAGCTTAAAGAGAGAAGGGAAAATAGCTTAAGGGATTTAGGAGCACAAGTCCCATTGCCATTTGAGGAGCTCTGTGCTCCCACATCTCTTAGGTGTATTTGAAACTCTCCTTGTTGTTAAAACGATACTCTTGTTGTAAAGCAGCTATGCCTTTATATTATTGTTTTGGGGAGGAACTAAACAGGGAGATCAAAAAAGCAGGATGCTGTGCCTTTGAGTTTAACACGCATTAAGACATGGCAGGCCAGATTTTCACAAGCGCTCGGCACACTCATTGCGCTCAAAGGGGGCAGAGCTCTTCTGAATCTCAGGCCCAGCATAAATAAGATTCTCTACAATTTTTTTTTCAAAATTTACAAGAATTATTTAAAGATAATTAAACTCAGCCACATACTCGATTCTTTTTCCTTCAGGGAATAAGCTGCTATGCCATATAACTCTCAGGACTTCGGTAAGAGCTGTGAGAACATGCAGCCCCAAGTCTCCCTGGCAGTAGGCTTGGTTATGCCACTCCGGCAACAGGACGCTGATGGAAAGCTGACTTAACAAGCTGCCTGGGGCGTCCCTTGTAAATCAGCAGAGCACTTCCAGGCCTTAACTCTTACAGCAAATTCCCTCGTACTTCCTTGCACTGCTTTGAGTTTCACCCTTTCAGGGCTCAGTTAATGTCTCTGAGGCCTCAATCCTGTTTCCAAGCATGGTTGAGGGCACTTTCTGTTTAGAATATCTCGGCTTCAGAGTGACACAGACAGACAGAGTGACAATCCTGGAAGATTTGTGTTGATTTGTGTGGGGGGTGACTGAGGAGTGTGTGCTGCAATGAGGAGTTGCGTGTGTTTGGGGTTATTGTGTGTGCTGGTTGTGTTGTTGCATGGGTGGTTTTGAAGACCTCTGGCAGTTGGGCCAAGAATTCCACCATATGTGCAGTCTCCCTCATGCAACCAATGAAATTGTTACATGCAAAGAAACTGCAGAGTAAGGATGGTGATTGGTTGAGTCACCTCTGCTGTCACAGTGGTCCAAGAATCATAGTATGGCATAGATACATGCTTTCCTGAGCTGAACACTGCATGGGTGTAATTCATAAAGTCAAAGTGACTAAAAACTTAAAAATTGGATGGTAGCAGACCATGAAACCAGGATTTTCTGAACAAAAAGAGCTCTCCACCACGTTTGTAGCTGCTGCCATTGCTTCGCGCTGACTCAATAGACATTCTAGGCTTCAGAGTGACAGTCCTGGAATCTTACTATATACTTGTGTTTGCAGGATATTATATTGTATATAGACACATTTGCTTTAAAGCTGTGGTGCATAGGGGCTGAGGACACCAATCAGCAGCGGCTGGAGGCATTATGCCCTGTAATACAAAGGCAGGCATCATGCCCCCAGCAGCCCCTGGGGAAACGAGCTCATCAGTGGCCACTGATGCACTTTTTTTCAAAGGGCAGAGAGCGCACTCCTCCCAGTGCCATCCTTCTGCAGCTAGCTTTTGTGGAGAGTGCCAGGATTCTGCGCCACCCACAAGTCACTGGGTGTGAGGGGCTGGCATCAAAAGGTGCCTTCCTTTTCAGCTCAAGTTGCACAGGCAGCTACATTAGGACAGCCTCCTTTGTGGGATACAACAGCACAGGGAAGGAGCTCCCCGCTTCTTCTTCCCTAACTTCAATGCAACTGGGCAGTGGCCGGTATAATTTCCCTCTCCACCTTTTCAGATCAGAATGCAGGAGAAGCACGGCTGTTCCTCTGGTTTTTCAGGGTGGTGGTGGTTGTCATGCATGGAATTTCCAGATTAGCTTTTGTCCGTTTCCCTCTCATGGATCCAGAGGGCAGCCCACATGTCCTGTGCCTTGCCTTAATATTAAAGAAGACCCCTCTGCATGTAGAACACAAGCCCTTCCAGGAGAAAGGCACCGTTGTGTTTCACTGCCTCTGCTGCTTATTTGAACACCACTTCGATCCAGTCTCGGGCCTGCAAATCCAAATGGTCTACTGGCCCTGTGAGGAAGATTAACATTCAAGAAAAAGAAACATTTGCAATGGGATGCACATCTCCTGCGAGTGTAGGTGGGAGAAAGAGAGATGTGCTGTTCTAGAAAGGTTTTACTGCAGAAGCAGCACAATAAACAGGGCAATTGTAATGATCAGAGAAATTGTACTAACGACAGTAACTACTTCCGATTCCCAGCCCCTCCCGTTTCAAATACTGGCTCAGCACCACTCCGCCCAACCAGTGCTTTGGCATCAAACAGGCCACCATCGTGTGTGCTGCCATTCGTTTAAATCAGTTTTACAGCCAGTTCACCAATCAATAAATACAGAAACATGACTGGAGAAAGGAATTAGCATTCGTAATCCTGAGATTACATAAACCCCTTGGGGCAATCAGCTATTAATGGCTGTTATATTTATTGGGGTTTATAGCAGCCCTGCAAACCTGAGCCATCACGAGGAAGCAGGGAGAGATAGTGAAAAACTTATTTGTTGAGCATGCTCCTCCCGGGAGGTGCTGACAGAATATAAATTTGGCTCCCCTTCCTCATCGTGGCTCTGTTAATGAGCATGCCAATTAATAGCTGAACTAAAGACCTTGAAGGGAAAGCTGTCAAGAAGGAGAACTCTCTTGACTGCTGGAAATGGATGCGGAGCTTTTGAACAATAGTAAAGAATAAAATTGTCAGACCCATAGCAGAACATAACTTGTTGGGCAAAAGTCAACATGGTTTCTGTAAAGAGGAATCATGTCTTACTAATCTATTAGAGTTCTTTGAAGGGGTCAACAAACATGTGGACAAGGGGAATCCAGTGGACATAGTGTACTTAGATTTCCAGAAAGCCTTTGACAAGGTCCCTTACCAAAGGCTCTCACATAAATTAAGTTGTCATGGGATAAGAGGGAAGGTCCTTTCATGGATTGAGAACTGGTTAAACGACAGGGAACAAAGCATAGGAATAAATGGTAAATTTTCAGAATGGAGAGGGGTAACTACTGGTGTTTCCCAAGGTTCAGTCCTAGGACCAATCCTATTCTACTTATTCATAAATGATCTGGAGAATGGGGTAAACAGTGAGGTGGCAAAGTTTGCAGATGATACTAAACTGCTCAAAATAGTTAAGACCAAAGCAGACTGTGAAGAACTTCAAAAAGATCTCACAAAACTAAGTGATTGGGCAACAAAATGGCAAATGAAATTTAAGGTGGATAAATGTAAAGTAATGCACATTGGGAAAAATAATCCCAACTACACCTACAATATGATGGGGGCTAATTTAGCTACACCCTAATCAGGAAAGAGATCTTGGAGTCATCGTGGATAGTTCTCTGAAGATGTCCACGCAGTGTGCGGTGGCAGTCAAAAAAGCAAACAGGATGTTAGGAATCATTAAAAAAGGGATAGAGAATAAGACAGCGAATATCTTATTGCCCTTATATAAATCCACGGTACACCCACATCTTGAATACTGCGTTCAGATGTGGTCTCCTTATCTCAAAAGAGATATACTGGCATTAGAAAGAGTTCAGAAAAGGGCAACTAAAATGATTAGGGGTTTGGAACAGGTCCCATATGAGGAGAGATTAAAGAGGCTAGGACTTTTCAGCTTGGTAAAGAGGAGACTAAGGGGGATATGATAGAGGTATATAAAATCATGAGTGGTGTGGAGAAAGTGAATAAGGAAAAGTTATTTACTTGTTCCCATAATATAAGAACTAGGGGCCACCAAACGAAATTAATAGGCAGCAGGTTTAAAACACATAACATGAAGTTCTTCTTCACACAGCACACAGTCAACCTGTGGAACTCCTTGACTGAGGTTGTGAAGGCTAGGACTATAACAGGGTTTAAAAGAGAACTAGATAAATTCATGGTGGTTAAGTCCATTAATGGCTATTAGCCAGGACGGGTAAGGAATGGTGTCCCTAGCCTCTGTTTGTCAGAGGGTGGAGATGGATGGCAGGAGAGAGATCACTTGATCATTACCTGTTAGGTCCACTCCCTCTGGGGCCCCTGGCATTGGTCACTGTCGGTAGACAGGATACTGGGCTGGAAGGACCTTTGGTCTGACCCAGTATGGCCATTCTTATGTTCTTATGATATGGTAGGTCTTTACTGCTTCTTTCCAATATCACCTCTGAACTCTTTTCTTTCCACACTTTGTTCATTTCACCCAGGATATACAAACTCTGGTAAAATACAGATGTGAATTCCAGCGTGCAGACACTTAAAATATATGTGTTCCAAAGAAAAATACAATATGCACTACTCTTCCATCATTACAGAGAACTAGGGATGATTACTCTCCCGTGTCAAATACGTAACATGGTAGGAGATTACACAGGGTTAGAAATAATAAATTGGTTAGATGAGACTTTCTAACTCCATTGGCCTCTTTTGAAAATCTCATCTTTATAGCCATTTATTTTTCCAACAGCCAATAACCATTTTCTTTATGAAATTTAGGAGAGAAAACATTATAAAAGGAAATACCAAGGGAAAAGTAAACCAGTCAAATTCTCTGGCAATGTACAGAGTGTTGTAAGTCATACACTGGATTTAAATTGGTCAGACAATGTGTATCAGCAGGAGAGTAGTACAACTTGCACCAATCTGGGCGTGCAATGGGTGTGACATCAGGCAGGGAGGCTGCCTCATCTGACTTCCTCCTCTTAGCTGCTGTTCCTACTATCCCCCATTCCTCCACCTTGGCGTGTAAATTACACTCGTTTCACACACCTCATGAATTCCAGATCAAAGCTACTCCATCACACAAACCTTTTTTCTGACAAGTCATTCAATGGGTAACTAACACCAGCATTTCCATCACCAAAGAACGTGACTTCCCCAGAAACCACACCTGCTCACTGTAGGGAGAGTCTAAATTCTATCACAACATTGAAGTCCATGGAATCTCATGGGATGTAACTCAACACAGAGTTGGACCCCGGTCTGAATTTTGCCAAGCATGTGTAAGTCCCACTTTATCTCACCGTGAAATGCCAAGATTCTCTGGAGTTACCCTATGAAAAAAAAATCTTTATCAAAAAGTTCTGTTACCAAAGTAGAGTACTGCTGTAATTTCTTTAAGAGCAGATTCTTTTGCTAAAACTAATTATGAGAAAGCTGTTGCCTAATGAAAGCTTGCTTTAATATGACTTATGTTATTAATAAGTTTGCTTTGAAGAGTGGCCAGGCTTTTAAAATTAAATATTAGCAGTCTGTTACCTTATCAAACAAACCTGAATATGTCAAGTTAATATTTTTAATACTTTTTTTCTCTCTCCACTTTCAGTTTTGTTCTTAATTGACTCACTTGTTTTCTTTAAAGCCAGTAAACTCAAAGGTCTAAGTAAAGGAGAGGATTTCACACTTTAACGGTTTCGGAGTTCACACTTTGTCTGGATGATTGATGGATCAAATGTGCGCTGGAGAATGCTGCAATGTTTCTTTCATCATCATTGTCCCTCATGGGATATGACAACTGGGCTGCCTCAAAAACTCATTCTTTGCTGCCAGCAACAATAGTCAAATTATTACCAATGTTAAATGTATTTACTTTTCTTCAGGGAGGTTATTAAATTTGTGTTATTGTGTGAGCATTGGCAAAGGCATAAATGAAAGCCTACTGGCTGAATATTGATGAACATTTGAGTCCAAATGTACTACTTTAGCTCTTAAGCTTGGTGTAGTGCATTGGCTGTTCAGACACTCTGCTATTGGTTATGAGCCTGAAATTGCCTGATGAATGAGTTACACGGCAGATGCACAGACATTAAGGTGTTGGGCTCCTTTGAAATGCATGTAATAACTGAGTGAAAGGTAACATTCAGAGATGGATAGCAGAGAAATGTGGAGGTTTGGCATAAGTCAAGGATTGTGCATCAGACAGACATTAAATGTAGATTGTGAGCATTTATTAAAGAAACAGCAATGATTTTCAAATGCTTTCCAACCATATTCTATTTATTTTCATTGCTTACTAGTCAAGCAAAGGAGAGTAACTTTACTGGCTTAGAGATCAGTATTGAAAATCTGAAGGGGCTTTTGAAGCGCATGCACGTTTTCCAAAGTGACTACAAATCGCTATGTATAGTTTCATGTTTATATCTAATTTCCTCAATTTACTAGTACATGGATTGTATTTCTACCTGCCAGTCCTTCAATTGGGATAAGAAAGTCAGGCAAGTACCTCCTAGTGCTGACATCACAAGTGATAAAGGTTTTATATATGAAAATCTATTGGCTCTGCTATTCTAATAGGAGCAAAGAAGGGAGTACGAATTTACTTCAATCAGGAAAGCGAGCAGGCATGAATCTGTTTACACACTGGGACCAAACCTATTAATAAGGTGGGACCAGGCTGATGCCCAACACCCACAGCTGGCAATGGATTTTTCCAGGCTCCGCTCCAGCTCCAGGCAAAAACCTGCAGCTCCACTGCTCCAGAGCTGCTCCACGCTCCAGGCTCCGCTCCAAAGCCCTGGATTTTTTAGTAGAGCCAGGGCCGGCTCCAGGTACCAGGTGCTCGGGGCGGCCAACGGAGAGGGACGGCAAGTCTCTCAGCCGCTTTCAGAGGGAAGGACCTGCCGCCGAATTGCTGCTGAAGAATAATGAAGCGGTGGCGGTAGAGCTGCCGACGAAGTGCAACTGATGGTGGCTTTTTTTTTCCCCCCGCCGCTTGGGGCGGCAAAAGCGCTGGCGTAGAACGCAGCTGCCATTTCAGCACCTAACAAAACAACCTTTCAAAAATGGCTCAGCAGCGCCCGTTCTTCTCTGAGTCCCTTTGAAAATCTGGCCAGTTCATTCACCTGCCTCAATGGGCGCTGTTGGGTGCTGTACTCTATGAAAATCCAGCCCTGAGTTTCAAACAAACATGCTCTCATTACAGAGCCTGGCTATGGTTCTTGGTTTGTTTTTCATGTGACAGAGAGAAAAGAAGAGTTATAAGATGTATTGTTTTCAAATATGACTATTCCTCCAGCTGGGCACTATATTACATCTCTGCACATGGGTGGATGCTTATGATCTAACTGGGTTTTTCCAATCTCTGATATATAAGATGCCATCCTATAATTAATATGTTTGCATCAACATTTCATGACTGCTACCACAACTAGGCCTCTGTCTAGTAGTCAAAGGATGCCCGTGAATCGCTAAAGGGAAACCCAGGAACACCTGGTTAGCATCCCCATAAGTCAAAGAAATAGGGAAAGGAAACAATATCAGCAGTAGAATTTTAAGGATTTGCAATATCTGAAAACAGGCACAATAAATAGGTTAAAGATTTCACTCCAGATTTGCTCAAGGGAAAAAGGATAAATCCCGCTGCACTGCACTGCACTGAAGAGACGCAACCTCATGACAGATGTCCCATGCAGCAAGGGTAAACAAGGAGGAGGGTATGAGGAACACTTTGCTGGCCGCTTATGCTCAGAGCGGGTTATGGCGGAGTTACACAGCAGAGTCATATTTCCTCTTACTCTTCTACTTGTCTTCCTAGGTTCCTGGTGTTTCTTTTCCCCTTGTTTGTTTTCTGGCACGGAATACTGATGAGACAATACTTGATCCACCCTCAGGCACTTATTTTCAGACAATTAACTTAACATCCGAGAAGCACTTAACAGCCCTCACTTTCCAGTCTGGGAGAAAACTGTCTAAGAAGCCAGGTGAGGTAATAAATTATTGCCCAAAGGGTGTAAACCCCCCCCCCCCCAAGCATTGCTTTGACAGAGGGCGGCTGCTACTCTTTAACCAAAGTTGGGAGGGGATAAAATGAGCCACCACCATACCTAGAGCAATTGTTAGCATTCCTCTAATACCAACCAGTATCAGCTGTGCCCCCAATCTATAATTGCTACACTTTGCCATTAGAGGGTGGGTAGGTTTTTTTGTGACATCCTTATTACAAGTTACTGATTTATCCTTCAAACAATTACTGAAGTACCCTCTCTCTCTCTCTCAGTATATGGCTCTCGTTACCTTAATACTCAAGGACCTTCCGATCATGAATGCACTGTATTGTCACCCCACCCTCTGAGGCAGGCAAGTTCTCACCCTCTTTACAGGTAAGGAATTAAACCCAAGTCTCTTTAGCCCACATAGGGTGCCCTATCCACTAGACCAACCTTCCTACTTCTGGCTGGAAGATCAAATATATTATTAACAATGGTTGTGCCCTAATTTCTCACTTGAAATACTCCATTGCCTTTATGCTCTCCCTAGCCTTGCAAACCCTCCCCCTCCAGATCAAAGGTAAAAGATATTACTTCTCCCACCTTGTCATACTTAACTTTCATTCTGTTCCTCCACTACTTTACACACATGCTACACTTCAGGCACATGAGGAGTCCCACTGACAAACACTTTGAATTCAACTGAAGGAGAAGCAACCCATGGAAATGGCTGGCGTGTGGACAGACGAGACTGTCTGCAGGCTGTTCTGGTGCAGGGCGTCGTTCATTCAGCAGGCACAGCGTTTACCCAGCACACCACGGCAGCAATTCTCATTTGCTCACTGGGGCTCTGCATTAGTGTTTCTATGAGAATATGGAGACATTTTTAAAGATCTGAGGCTACAATGAAAGAAAATACCAGCCCTCCCATTTGTAGGATCTGAATTATGGCCACAGGAGGTAGGCAAACAAATTTTAGGGGGCTGAGGCCCAGATCCTCAAAAGGTATTTAGGCACCTAACTCTTGACTTCAGTGGGAGCTATGCACTTAAATGCTTGTGAAGATATGGGCCTGAATGCCTTTGGGTGCATCTTAGTGAAGCCAGCGTAATCAGAGCATTGCAGAGCGATATGCATACCCAACGTTTGCTGCAGTAACATCCTATGTCCTGCTTTCCCAACAGTTCTTTAACATTCGAGTGTCTCTGTGTTCAAGCTTGTCTGTAGGCAATTTATCCTGCCGGTCACTCCTACTACTTCCTAACCTTATCTCTGTACTAATGTTGGCATTGATTAATGACTCAGAGTTGGAGCCATAGTGCAGTGGTCACGCATGCATGGGGAGCTGGGCTGCTGGCAAATACAAAAAAAGGAATGAAGTCTATTCTTCTCAATTTCAGTAATTTTGAAATGAAAATGTTTCTTTTTGGCCTCTCAGAATGATGTTAACTCTGTGTATAAAAAGCTGGGGGGTGAATAAAGAAAAACAGGCTGCTTGCTTAGCCTGCTTTCCACTGTCTTGCACCAAATACAGCAGAAATCAAACCTGCAGCAAGCCTAATGTTGTAATTTATGACTTATTCCCATTAACTATTCAGGGTTATAAATCAAGCTCTCCATGCTCTAAAACCCTGCACCACTACATCACAGCTTTCAAACAATAACACCCTGACTACTTCCCCCCCCCAATAAATCTCCCCCTCAAAATAAAATTTAAACTGAAAAATATTGCGTCGGTGTTGTATGTTATCCGAGCAATGTCCTAAAAAGAGAGTTTAAGGGAATCAAACATGCAAGAAGTCAGGCAGTAGCTTTCGGAATTATGGGCCCAATCCCCAGCTGGTATAAATCAGTTTAGCTCCACTGGCTGCATTTACACCAAGCAAAGATCTGGCCCTATGACTTTGAAAAGCAATTAATGCTGAGGGATAAATCCTGAGCTCGGGATACAGCCTGAGTTACAGGTTATGTGCTGGGTAGATGCACAAGGAACAGCAAGAACTGTTATGAGCCCCGCTCTGCACATCCCTGCCTTTTCCCCAGCCCAACTATGCCACATCGCCTGTGCATTGCAGAGCAGAGTGATTCTATACAGTAGATCTCTACAGCACGCATCGTGCATGAGGCAGTGTGTGCTCTCCTCATGTGCTGGAACCGCACCAGTTCTGCTCCTAGCGGGGCCTCCATGAGTACAGGGGCAGGGGCAGGGGCAGTTCTTACCACTTGTTCCTTAATAGCTTGGCAGGTAAATGAAATGTATTTGCCACCCTGAAATTCTCCTCTATGCCTCATGGGCATACAGTTCTCCATTCATCTAACTGGGCACGCCCAGATATTTCAGCAGTGATAGCATCTAGAAAAAGAAAACGCCACCTCCTACTAGCAGATGCCACTTATTCATCCAACCAGACCCTGACTTAACCACTCCTGTGCTTTTCCAGACAAACCACTCCACCACCAAACTTTTACCGACATCTAACCTTTTCATTAAGCACTCCCCCAGCTGTGAAAATATTTTTTGACACTTCATTAATACCAAATAGGGCACACAAGCATGAGATGTGCAGGTTGTGTTAAGAAAACCAACAGATAGTTAAAAGGGGTCCTTTTACATTTAAGTCAAAATGCCAGTGGTAATTTGCAAGGTGAGTTTTTGAAGATACACAAAATCTGTCTGTACAATGTATTACATTTTCACTTGTAGTCGATGTTTCCAAAATTGTCTGTTTGCAGGTGGAAGCTGGCTGGTCTCAAGTGGAAGAGAGGAGTACCACTCGCAGGAAGAAAATCCACAGCAATGCAGAGTGGAGGAGAGTTATAAACAATGGTGAGTTTCCCCATGGAACTGGTAAACTTCCTGAGTCCTAAAAGGATGGATTCAGGGCTGTTATAAATCTTAATGGAGTCCCAGAAGAAACTGGGTGCTAGGTGACGTTAGCCCACTGGTTTACCAGAGGATTTGTCAACTCCTTTCATGAAGGAACCCATACAAATTCTAATGGCCATCAGCTCATTGTTGGAGTTTTTAAAATCTCTGGACCGGAAAGGAAAGATTCAGACTTTACGAGTACTTCTGGTCGGCCTGATGGGCTTTTAAATTTCATGAGCCCTGAAATGAATGACTAACTCGCGGAGATTACATAACGTATCATTTTGCCAGAGGAGTTTGTCAGCTCAATAAAACCTGAAATGAAGGGCTCAGGGAGTATTTTAATTTGCACTAGAGGTGATGCCTGTAGAGATTATAAGGTGCATAGATGCAGTCAGGCCATCACAGTCTCTGAAGTGCTTGTCTTGCAAATGTTGCAAGGGGTTCGCAGTAATCAGAACAGAATTTATAGCCTGCAGACCTTATATCATCAGCAGGAAAAACCTATTAAGTTTGTAAGCTCCATAGGCAATGCCTGTGGACCTTAGAAGTATATGTTGGAGTCTGTGGCTTCATATTTATTAGTTAGTCCTTCTTTAAGTGCGGGAAGGGATTGACCTGCTAAACCCAGGGTTGTGAGTTCAATTCTTGAGGGGGGCCATTTAGGGATCTGGGGCAAAAAAAAAAATCAGTCTGGGGATTGGTCCTCTTTTGAGCAGGGGGTTGGACTAGATGACCTCCTGAGGTCCCATCCAACCCTGATAGTCTATTCTAAGTGCAGGGGACTGGACTAGATGACCTATTGAGGTCCCTTCCAGTCCTACACTTCTGTGATTCTATGTCAAATCTATAAATTCCGTATGTGCTGCCCTATGAACCAGATAAAGAACAAACTGCACTCAAACAACGTGTAATCTTCGTGGTCAATACGTGAAGATCGTCATGGTTAGATTTTCAAAAATGCTCAGCTCCCTTTGTTCTTCTTGGGAGCTGCTGAGCTCATTGAAAAATCTGCCCCCCCCCCCCCCCCAATTTTCTAAAAATAGTGTTGTGCACTAGATCTCATTGAGCACAAATGAATGAGAACTTATGTGAAGTTTCTAGTCCGAGACATCTTTGAGGTAAAATGTTCCAATGAACATTAAAAGACTTTTCAAATAATGGCAAACCTGTTATCACACTTTTATATCTCTAGACATTGTGTCAGATTAATATCACCCTTTCCCCAACTATTTCCTCCTCTTCCAAAAAAATGTCATGGCAAATTTCAGAGGGAAAGGAGATTTCGGGGAGCCGGGGGGAGGTGTCTCTTGTTTTGAGAAAGAGATAGTTAAAATTAGCATTAAAATGCAAATTCTCTCACGGTCTTCCCTAATTATTGGTCCTACATAACTTACAACTAGCCAGCCACTCTCACAATTCATGTAGTATCTGCAGGATCTCCCATGGATTTAAAAATGTTCACAGAGACCTCCATGGAATACAAACCTTAGTACCTAGCAAGTTCAGTTTTTCCACCTGGCCCTTAATGAAAATGGTCCATTGCATGGATGCTCATCAAGGTATTATGTTTAAAGCAGATTGGAAGCTTTTAGATTGAGATATTTTTGAGATATGCTGGGGGGGGGGGGGGGGAGTTTGATAACCGGACAGTCAATGTGCACAGCCCATTTATATATGATCGTTATTTAGATGCCCAAATATGGATTTAACAGCTAGTTAGGCCCCTATTTTTGAAACTCTTGACTAGTAAACTTTTCAAAATACTTTTTATTACTGACACTGTAGAACAGGTCTTAAAATGGAGCATGTAATGCTAGAGTTGTTCTAGTCTCTGTAAATAAATTAATAAAATATACGTTCATTCTTTATTTATTTGACATCTCTCAAAGAGCCACAATAAAGAATGCAACTAAAGAAAAGCTTTAATTCTGCACTCTGAGACAAAGTTTTGGGGCACTGTTTTTAGGGCAAGGAAAAATGTTTACTTAAAAGTTATATTTTACCTATTGAAAGCCTTGAATTATTTTTTCTTGGCTTTATAAACGTCCCATAAAGGAAGGCTGCTTCTTGATATCTTCCCATTAAAGAAAAAAACAGGGAAATTAAATACTAAAAAATAATCAAAGAAACACCCTTATACCCGCAAATCTTTTTAATCCCCCCACCCCAATGTCAGGAATTGAATGTTAATGGTGGCAATCTGTCCTTGACACCTTCTTGCAATTCCTCCCCCCACAAAGCCATGAGATAAGAGTGCAGGTTCAGCTTAACTTGGAATTTCTTAGCATTAATTTATGTTTGTTTTCTCCTTTCCCCCTTATAATCAACTTGATTACCACATCCTGAAAGCCTATTTTACAGGATGCTTATAAATCCTGAAAAAAACTCGCAGGGACTCCGAAGCACTACATTCACATACCATGTGTTTGAATTACATCAGCAACTGCAATGTAACATCATGACACTGCATTGCACCATGATGATACACTATCATGACACAAGAGTTTCTCCCATTGGGCAGACTCTCAGCCCGAGCCCTCCTAACGTTTATACAGAATTTGGAGAGTTGCTCCACTTATTGCACAAATTCTGCCTCTTAAGAAAAAAGTGACTTTGGCCTGAATGCACAAAAGGAGTTAGGTACCTAAGTCCCAGTTTCGGGACCACTGCGATGCATAGAACTCCCACTTAACCCTTATAGGCACCTAAACTCACTCAGCACCTAAGATGTCATAAGAACATAAGAAAGGCCGTACCGGGTCAGACCAAAGGTCCATCTAGGCCAGTATCCTGTCTACTGACAATGGCCAAAGCCAGGTGCCCCGGAGGGAGTGAACCTAACAGGCAATGATCAAGTGATCTCTCTCCTGCCATCCATCTCCATCCTCTGACAGACAGAGGCTAGGGACACCATTCCTTACCCATCCTGGCTAATAGCCATTAATGGACTTAACCACCATGAATTTATCCAGTTCTTTTTTAAACTCTGTTATAGTCCTAGCCTTCACAACCTCCTCAGGTAAGGAGTTCCACAAGTTGACTGTGCGCTGTGTGAAGTAGAACTTCCTTTTATTTGTTTTAAACCTGCTGCCTATTAATTTCATTTGATGACCCCTAGTTCTTGTATTATGGGAATAAGTAAATAACTTCTCCTTATCCACTTTCTCCACATCACTCATACTTATATACCTCTGTCATATCCCCCCTTAGTCTCCTCTTCTCCAAGCTGAAGAGTCCTAGCCTCTTTAGTCTCTCCTCATATGGGACCTGTTCCAAACCCTTAATCATTTTAGTTGCCCTTTTCTGAACCTTTTCTAGTGCCAGTATATCTTTTTTGAGATGTCAGGGTAAAAGTTCCCTAGGTACTTATGTTTCTGCCTCTGAGCAGACCACTGATGCCGCCCTTTAGGCCTATCTCCCGCTTAAGCCCCAGAGCGATTCACAAACCAGGGGAAGATAGGGATTTGTCCACCTCAGTTACCTGGGGAGCCCAATCAGGTAGACATGCGCAGAGGCCACCTACCGGATTGAGCCATATTCAAAATCCAGGCAGAAAAAGAGGTGGTGGTTGTGGTGTTCACTTTATAACTCCCCTAAGAGGGAGAGACTCCCTGTTCAGATCTTCTCCCCCGCTCTGGTGGGGGGATGGGGAGACTGAACCTGGGTCTCCGCCAACCCAGACAAGAGTTTTTATTGCTGCGCTCTGGGCTATTCTGCTGTGGGGGTGCCCTCAGTCACTCCTGTGGAAGCTGCCCCACTGTTGATAACCAATGAAAGAGTGGTTGGAGCCCAAGGCATAACTAAAAGTGTGAACCAAAGGCTGTGAACCAGAGTAGGCCTGGCCTTGGCTCAATGGTAACACCCCAGGTATTAGTGAATACCAAGAAAGCACATTCCTGACCTGAGAGGATGGTACGGGAACACCCAGAGTTCTCAAGTGATAGCGTAAACGCATTCCTAGGAGACAGAACAGGGACACACCAACCCGGAGTCAAATAAGGCTGGTGTGACGGGGTGACTACCCCACACTCACCCTGCATGGTTTCACAGAGGCCAGATGGGCCAAATAATCAATTAAGCTGCTAATTAAGGGGGTTCAGCTGGGCAGGAATGGGAGGGAGGGGCTATAAATCCCAGGAGATGACAGGAAGAGAGGCTACTGGAAAAAGGCAGACTCTCCCAGGAGAAAGGGAGGAGTGAGTGGAAACTGCAGGCTGCAATCACTCCCTGGGAAGAGGGAGGAGGCTTTTGGAACTGATATGCCCAGGAAAAAAACGGGGAAGCAGTGGTAGGAAGCAGCCCAGGGATAGAGCAGTGAGGCCAAAGGGAGAAGGTGCAGACTGCTGAGCTGAGGGTCCCTGGGCTGGAACCCGGAGAAGAGGGCAGGTCCAGGTTCCCCTACCAGCCACTGGGCGAATGGCAGCAAGGCAGTGAGTGGGGAAGACTGCCTAGGGCTACTAACGGGGAGACAGATAGGGGCTGAGCCATGAGGAGGGTGCTGCAGTTCCTGGGACTGCTGGCGTACAGCCGAGACGGAGTGACTATGTGCGAACCGTGGGGGGGGGGGGGGCGTCAGCCTGGACTAATCCCCAGGTACCAGGAGGAGGCACCAGCCCAGCGGTGCACCCCGTGAAAAGATGGGACTGCAGGATAAGGGGTAAGGATGTTTTGCTCGAACTAGCAGGTTCAAGGGTAAGGCCGGTAACAAACAACATCTGGAGCGCAATGAGTACCTTGTCTGAATCAATGTATAAAAGGAGAAGTACTTGCCAAGTGGACAGCATCCTGGTGTGTTGACTGAGCGGGTACCTTGTCACAGGCACACACATTAGCGTACCTGGAACCACGGAGCCGGGCGCTGGTACTGTGCTTTGTGGACAATAAACCTGGCCGTGCTCCTTCACCACCGAACCGAGCCTGTGGTTTCTCGGTATGAACAACATCCAGGTTTGCTGAATGGGCAAGCTGCACTCTCTGCTAGTGCAGAACAGCAGCACGGAGCAGCGTTGCCACAGCACTGACAACAGGACCCAGAGTGTCCCAACCTCCCAGGTGGGTGCCCCAACCACTCCACTAGCAGCATTCCCACACTCTGTCTCTCTGCCCCAGTGACTGTTCCATGGTGGATAAATATTTAAACCGTCATTAGTCCTTCTCCTGTGCTGAAAAAGCACAGACATCTAACTCCAGCTGAGGGGTCACAGCTGAGATTCACAAGCAGATCAGTGTCTAGGTCCGTGAGTGGGGCAGGGCTTAGCACCAACTCTCTAGCTGGCATCTCCCATTGGCTAGCTTAGGTGGGAAGCCGCCTAGCGTGCAGGCTTTTGTGAATCCTGTTCTTCAGCATATCTCTCACCCTATTCATCTCACAGGGAGTCTAGGCGCCAGGCTCAGGCTTTGTGAAGCGCAGTGATTTTCTAGGCGCCTAAAAATTAGGCATTGTGAGTGTCACAACACCCAACTCCTTTTGTGCATTCAGGCCCTAGTAACTAATTGGGGACATTCCTGGGGAATGGGGGGAAGGATGAATTAGAACATTCAAAAATTTCTTTTCCTGTAGTGTTTGAAACTTTTATTCAAAAATTAAACTCAGAGCGCTACAATGGAAGGTCCAAAGCTGAATCTTGCCAAGTTGAGTGGTAGGGTTGGTCAGAGAGAAAGAGCTCTTGTTTGGTGAAGAGATGAACACAGGACTTTTCAGAAGATGAAATAATTGAGCTAGACATCTTTGTACAATGCACAGCAGGAGGTCTCTCTTATTCTAGCATTAACTTCTGCATAAATGAGGGGAAATGGTGATGATGCATGGAAAATAGTGACCATTAAAAGCTATATTTTGCTCAAGTCTAGTAATTGCTCAAGTCTAGCAATAATTAACATGACAACATGCAGTCTTACTGCAATACCTATGGAATCAGCCTTTTTTAGGCCCCAGTCCCACAAATCTATGGACACAGTTTCAGGATTGAGACCAAAATATTTATCACTTACAGAGATACGTATTCATCTGAATATCTCAAAGCACTTTACAAAACTGCATAACGATTATAATCTCCATTTTACAGATGGGAAAATTATGTCTATACTGCATCAGCCTGGGCTCAGACTCAGGTTTGAGCCAAAGTGCCCCCTTCCCCGCTCACACAAATCAGTCTGACTCTGGTCAGTAAGCACTCAGGACCCAGGTCCTAGGATCCTGCTAGGAGGATAGTCGCAGCCCGAGTCCTGATAAGAGACTCCGTTCCGAGGCCTGTCATTTTGCAGTGTGGACACAGCTCAAGCTGCAGACCTGAATCAGAAAGTCTGCGTAGTGCAGAACGGACACATTCTGGGAGACCCAGGCCCAGGAATTGTAAACCCAGATTTACAATGCAGTGTGGATGCTCAAGCGTGAGCTTGGAACAAACACTAAGTTCAGAAGTCCAGGTCCCACAGACCCAGGTGGCAATGCAGTGGAGATATATTCTTGGTGACTTGCCCAAGATCAAGCAGGTAACTCAATCAGTGGCAGAATCTAGGAAACCTGGCTCCCAGACTCCTTGCTCTAAAGACACTACAGAGCATGTCCATCACTAGTAATGCTAAAGAAACTATGTAATAATTTGTTTGGTTACAGCCATATGCACAGTGATTTACTTAAGAGGGGGCCATTCCTAAACACTTGATTTTTAGAGAGTGAAGTGAACGTCAGGAATAGGATCTATTGCAGTTAAAGTGATTTCAGCGACATACGGTCATTTAACAGCCAAAGAGCTGCATATTGATTATTCTCAGCTTCCCTCCACTTCCATGCTGGTAATCAGGATTTAGAAATAGCACATAAAATCTATGGTTTTCCTCTATGTCATTAGCTTTTCCTTCTGTACTTCCTTATATACTGTTTGTTTTAAAAGAAGTCAGCGCTTCTACCCATACAAATATAATTTCCCTCTCCCTTAGGCATTTATCAGACTAAAAGTAATACCTACACACGTTTCATTTTGCATGTGTGGATACGTGTACGTAGTTTGCTCTTATTTACAAAGGTATAAATAAGAATTGACTCCATTGACTTCTATGTGTGCACAACTTCTGCGACTAACAGAATCAAAAATGTTACAGTATTTGCCATCACTCTGTTAGATTCTGGAATAGTCATCCCTGGGAAGGGATGGAAAAATCACCTGAATCAGTTCAAATTGAACTGATCAGAACAGTAAATATATACATTATACTAGAGAAAATGTATGGAGTGGACTAGATAATCTAATAAGTTTCTTCCATCTTTAATGCTTTGTTTTTTAGCTCTATATGCATTGTGGTTTGCCTACAGATAAACAGTCAATTTCAAAAATCTCCCCTTCTTCACTTAAAAATTCATTCCTGGGAGCTCTCTTTTTCTGAAGCTCAGCTAGCATCATCTGCATGAAAGTAATACCAGAATTTCCTGTCAAAGTCCACCCGTAGCTTAGCCCTGTGCACGATCAGTTCAGATGCACTCATTTCTCAAACGGTAAACGGTAAACTCATTCAAGATTTCCTTCCATAATGTGTCACAGGAGAAAGACTGGGGAAAATCAGAATCCCAAGATGAACATCACTCAGATTATTTTACTCACAGCAGACGGATCTTGATCTCTAACTGAAAAATTACCAGAAAATAAAATGTTATCTTTGTGGCGATCCAAAAGTTCACCGCGAGAAGGGAATGGTGGTGGTTTTGATATAGAAAGGACAATGGAAAAGGTGTCCAAAAGATTAGCCCTTATTTTCTTTTGAATATAGCTCAGGTCCAAGCTGCCTGACCCAAGCAGTGTATCTTGATGGCAGTAATAGCAGAAATCTTCTCTTCCGACAGTAACATTTTACCTTAGACTAACGAGCAGCATACACAAAAGGAAAGTTGATCATCAGACACGCTATAAAGCTAAAGATTAAGAGCCTACAAAAAACACTGCCCAAACCTCTGACTTCCAGTCTGCCTTTCGAAGAAGAGATCCCATTGTCATTTCACCATTGCCTTGCTGATGTATTAGGATTCCATAGGCCCCTGCCCCAAAGACCTTACAATCCAAAGGCCTACTTACAATGCCCCACAGTTTGGACGACAATGGCGGGAATAGCAGTGTACATCAAAGTGCTGTGCTGTAACCCCCCCCGCGCGGATGCTGCCGATACTAACCAAGTCCCTAGTTCGCACTCATAGAGTCCTGTTTGAAGAAGATATGTACTAAATAATTCTCCAGGACAGCTCCCACTGTCTGCACCATTTGACCATCTTCTGAAGGTAAATGTACAGTTGAAGAAAAAAGTTCTGGTAACTTCCCCCCTCCACCACTACCCAGTTTCAATATCAATATATTAGCTACCATGTAAAATGTTCAGATTCATCCTTGCAAAGTACTCGGGGACAGAATCCACTCCCCTCCAGCACAGAGACTCAAAAATGATAACGTAAGCTTCACTGGCATATTCTACATTTTCCATTCTCCTTTACAGACAGGGCCGCCGGGGGGGGGGGGGGGGGGGCAAGTGGGGCAATTTGCCTCAGGCCCCGGGCCCCGCAGGGGCCCCGTGAGGCCTGGTCGAGAATCCCTTTCCTGGCTAGAGGCGCCTTTTTGCTTACCCAGCGGTGATCCGGGTCTTCGGCGGCATTTTGGCGGCAGGGGGACCTTCAGTCGCTCTGGGTCTTCGGCGGCATTTCGGCGGCATGTCCTTCACTGCTGCCGAAAACACGGAGCGACTGAAGGACCCGCCGCCACTGCCGCAGACTCGGAGTGCCGCCCGGTGAGTGTGTCCGCTCCCCCGCTTTGCCCCAAGCCCCCTGAATCCTCTGGGCAGTCCTGTCTACAGAAAGGCATTTACTCCAGTAACAGCATGAAGTTGATCTGTATTTCCTGCTCACTTAGCTACATTTCCCAGCTTCTCCATGCCTATTTGCATAGAAGAAAACTGCAGGGCAAAACAATTGACAAAGACAGACGCATCGAAATTGGATAAATCCTGACTGGTCCTTCAGCCTGATCAAAAGGAGCAAAAGCAGAAGATGTCGAAATTGATGGCATCTAATGAAAAAAAAAAGGAGTCAATAAATCCTAGTTTTAAAGCATAACACTGTCAAATTAGGCTGCAAATAGCATATTGTAGCTAATGCTCGGCTAAAGTATTATTCTTATTATTGTTTTTTCCCATAAGCCGCTCTAGCCATTTTATAGAGAAAAAATGAATTTAAAGGAAACTGATGGCATGAGGATATGTTAACCATTCCCCATGTGTGTGCAATGCCCGGCAATTACATTTTTGCTGAATGAATATGGCATAACAGATGTGATCAGTGGCATACAGTTACAATATCCTAGGGACTATACCCCATATGCATTCAGATTTGCAGTCCAACCCCAGTGCTCCCCTCCATTTCTTTTAATGGAGTGTAGCTTGCACCCAAGTATCTACACTTAGGATTGGAAAAGGGAAGAGTGCCACTTCATGGCAAGACTGTTCCATCAGCTTGAAGCTTCATGGTATTGCGGGAGGCAGGGAGGAAGGGCAGGCTGGGGACAGAAGGAAGAGGAGCTGGGCAAGTTGCACATGATGCTTCCTTCTCCCCACAAAAGCAAGGGAAGGCAGCATAAGTCACTACATACAAAGGGCCAGAATTTCTGCTGCACGGCAGCTTGTTTATGCTTGCGCAAAGTGGATATGAAGTGCTGCCATTCTGATTTGTTTGCATTTTACATCAATTTTTACACACATTTTGCACAACTGCAAAGGACTGCTAGTTATAGTAGAGAATCAGGCTCAGAATCTCCCCCAATTTATAAGGGTTCCCACTTCAGGAAGGTTTCTCTTCACTACAGTAAAATATGTGTTTTTAACACGTGCTAACTAACAAACCCCAGTGTAGACAGGGCAGTTCATGTTTTAGCTCCTAGGGACTGATCCAATCCCTACCATATTGCACATGTGCCAATACACATTCTCCTGACTACACTGGGATCACCACATTGGCTAGCTGGCATGTATTATAAACACATCTCTTATCCTAGAGAAGATGGAAACCTCATGGTTTAGAACTGCAGTTTTCTTCTACACCTATTCAATATGCCATTTTCAAACACAAATAAGTTATCATGAGCTATCTAGGCTGCATGCACATTGTTTCCTGAATAGTATTGAAAGTGACAGTAAATCCTTTCTACACTGCATGACTTTGAAATTACTGCCTCCATTGTCTGTCAGAGCCCCAGAAACCAAATAAGTTCAATATAACTATTTTCCCTACTTCTTATCTCTGTCTTTCAGCAAAAAATGTTCCTAGAAATATAAACAAGGTTCTAATCTTTATCCATTGTGAAAGCGTGTAATGAATTCAGCAGGCAGACTACGCAGGGGGAACGTACTCATATAACAATGCCTAGCCTCCATGACATGTGAGGTTCTCCCTTAATGGCTTCTCTTATTTAATATTAGAAACTATTATTGTAGTGGATGGGAAGCACTCGTCTGTTTCTCCGTTACAAAATGCAGTCTTCAGAACTACCTCAGCCAGACTCCTGAACAAGACTTCAGAAAAGTCAAAGGAGAGACTGCCCTCAGGAAAATCCACTCCAATTTTTTCATTGACCCCACTGAACAGAGACAAGATGCTGAGAGTTCAGTCAGCCTGTATGAACATTTATCATCTCTGCACTTCATGATTGAAGCATTTGGGGCCAACTTCTGCTCTCCATTGCACATCTTCACTTCTAGATCAACGCAGGACCTCAGACACGATGGTGAGGAGCACAGGGTACAGCGATTACAGCGGGGCTGTAGCAATGCTTAAGGCTGAGGCCAGTTTATTGTTCATCACCTGATTTTTCTAAGTGTTCTGACAGCCACAGGCTGCACCAGACTGCCTTAAAAATTGCTGTTCATCACTCAGGGCTGGAGCCTGGTTTGTGCTCCAAATTTACAGTAATTTACAGTAAATCCTCAGATACAAGTCCCCTAAGACATCGAGACATCCAAATTTTACAGTTTATAATGGATTTTTGGGCATATCTTGGGCTCAGTCGATACCTCTGCTCCGCCTCAATCTGATGTTATCCATTTGGGATTGACCACAGCTAGTGCCCGGCGCCCACCACCTCTTTGGGAAGTCGAGTTTAAAAATGTATTTGCTTATTAGAGAAAATGACATTGAGAACAGAATTTTACCCATAGTTTCATATCTCACTATTTTTTCATATTACTTTGATTAAAGAACTCTTGTTAACCAGAGACAAAGATTTACAAAACACAGAAGAATGAAAGACCTGTCTAGCCATTTTAGGAACTAGTATGCTTCTCCCAAATAGTTCTTAGTCTGGTCTTGACTTCCGTGGGACTACTCCGGGGATGAAAGTTGAACAGAAGCCCTACTGCTGTCAGGACTATGGTTTTAAAGACAAATACTGCTTAGACATAACCCACTAGAAAAACTCGAAAAATTGAAGCACTCTTGGAGAAATCCATTAACTTCAAAAATATATTAAGTCACTCCTTGTGGCCATTGCATGAGACTTGAGAAGGTGGCAGCGGATTGTCATACCAGGATTGGGACACACCCCCATACATAAGGGGTGGGTAGATTATATGATTTACCCACCTAAGAACTTATAAACCCAAGTCTAGTATGGGCATTGTCACACAGATGTCAATCTCTTGTTGCTTTGAGTCTCCTCTGGTCTGTTTGTAGTTAGGGGTTCAGATGCTTTAAGCAACTGTTTCTCATTCTCTTTATTAAGATCTCCATTATCTGGAATGCCAGCTCCGCTGTGCAGTGGTCTGATGATCTGCCTTGTAAATCACACACAGTTACAAAAGTGGACAACACAAAGCTCTCAGTGGCCCAGGGCTCCTCCGGTACATTGGGCTGATGATACTTGAGAGATATGATGGTGCAATTACTCAATTAAATGAACATCGTGTTGGAAAAAGAGCAGTCTCATAGTTCATGGATTTTACCGTGATGTTTTTAACAGCTAGCAAAGAAAATGTAAAAAATGGCATTGAAACAAGGATTATTTAAAAAAAACAACCAGAGCCTGATTCTCCAATCCATTAAACTGGTGTCACTCTGCTACATCGACGTAGTTACACTGGCAAAAAACCAGCATAACAGAAAAGAAACAGACCCACAAGGTTTAGTGATTCTGTTAACTTTTCTTCCCCCCAGACTGCAGTTCAGTATTACAGCCGCAGTTCAGGAAAATATCACTCTTCATGAAAGCATTTAAGCTAGAACTGATCAAGAATTTTTCAACACAAGAGTTTTTCATTGGACAATGCCAATTCATCCAAACCAAAACTTTTCACAGGAAAGGGTTAGATTCCACTAAACTCGTGTCATGAAGGGTTCTCTAGTCCAAGGTTGAATTTCTGGTCAAAACTTGAGAGAGAACGATCCATCCCAGACTAGCCTAGCCAATAGACTGGAGATTAGGGGATCCCCACCTAGTATGGGGTAGACTTGAGTTCATGTCTGTATTCCAAATCACGCAGGCAGAGATTTGAACCTATGTCTCCCACACTCCAGATAAGTGAGCTGATCACCAGGCGTTTGTCTAGTCTGTGGTGGGTGTCATCTCTGTCTTGTTTTTCATTAAAACCTTCAGAAAGACTCACGTTCGTCCCAGTGCAGAAAGGGAACATTTCTGAAATCTTATAAAACAGTTTCCCTCCCAGCTCTAATTGAAGCATGTGCTTAACTTTAAGCATGTGTTTAAAATTCCGAAGCCAAAGGGATTTAAAAGCATGTGCTTAAATTTAAACAGGTGCTTAAGTGCTTTCTTGAATCAGTGCCTAAAACAGGATGCTGTCTCTCAACATACTAAAGTGAAGTGCCTTCAACGTTAATTTTATGTTATCAACATTTGCCTCACTTAGCTGAAATCTATTTGGCAAAACAATCGAGAGCTGGACAGCAGTCCAGCTTATTTCTTTGACGTAAGAATTTAATACCTTGTCATATTACAGGTCATACCCTTTCTCCCTCTCATTTTACACAATATTAACTACAGATAATCTTCAGTGATTTGCTTTTGATGAAATGACCTACATACGTTGCCAATGTATATTATATAGTAACATGAAGAAATAAAAATGCACGACTCACTACGTAGGAATGCCACATTTGAAACATCTAGGGAGGTTTCTTTTCTCATCTCTCTCTCAGCTGCACAATCACAAAGAGTCAAGTTTTAAGCTCTCACCTCCTATCAATGTGGGAGTTCTTTTTTCATATTAACAGATGAACAGACACCTAAACGTTCTCTCTATAGAGAAGAGTATTTCTCAAGAAACATTATAGGTTTTATTTATTTTACTTTGCCAAATGCTATCATATAGAGTAAGTCCCACATAAACTTAAGTACAAACTGTGACAGATTTTCCATTTTATTTTGCCACATGGGACTGCTCACATGTGTAAAGTAATACACGTATATAAGTCTTCGCCGAATTGGGACCGTAAAAATCTCTAGGCTGCCTCAGTTGCTCATTTGTACAATAGGGAAAATAGTCTGTCCCTTCTTCCACCCTTTGTCTGTCTTGTCTACATACAGTGTACATTTTGCAGGACAGGGACTAACTATGCACCTTGCATGGGGGGGGAGGGGGGCTAAGGACTCCTGTAATAGAAATAATATACAAGCAATAGCTACATCAGATGAAAAATCACAAACAAATACATATCTACCCTCAATGAAACGAAAAAAAAGTTTCACTAAATATTGAAGGGGGGAAATATCAAAGGGGTTTGACTTCTTTGGGAAATTACACTGTATTACAACATGACCCTGAGGAGCCATGGTAACTCACATGATATTACACACCCAAGAGAGATCCACGGTTGGCGTAAATTGGCACAGGTCCATTGACTTTGATGGAGTGTCATTGATTTGCACAAGAGGAGGATCTGGCCCTCAGCCCATCCAAGGGAATGTCATGTTTTAAATCTATCTTTAGGACCTATCCATTTTCAGAGGGTAGCCCTCATGTCATTATTTGGGACAGTTTCAAAATAAATTACAAAACAAAAAATATCAGATCAGACTGGAGAGTTTTCTCAGGAAAAATATGAAATAATTTTAAAACAATTTGCCAAATCTAATGTATAGCCAATATAAACCAATTAATATAAATTACTTCGTGCTATAGCTGTGTGAGTGCTGGGGTTGTGAAAAGAAGGAAAATGTTGTTCAGTTCATATAGTAAAACACAGCCTGTTTACACTGAGTTTATGTAGTGACCAGCTAATAGGGTGGAAGTCACTCTTTGAGTATGTGCTGTAGAAAGCCCCAATGCAGCATAATCATAAGACCATAAGAACTGCCATACTGGGTCAGACCAATGTTCTGTCTAGCCCAGTATCCTGTTTCCAACAGTGACCAGTACCAGAGCTTCAGGGCAACAGAACTACAGCACAGGGCAACTTTGGAGAGATCCACCCGTGCGTGCTCCTCCCAGTTTTTCGTAGTCAGAAGTTTAGGGTTGCTCTGGGCATGGGAGTCCATCCCTGACCATCTTGACTAACAGCAATCAATGTACCTCTCTTCCATGAACTTATCTAGTTCTGTTGTGAACCCAGTTATACTTTTGCTGCCCATCTCTGAACCTCTTCCAGTTCCACTATATTCTTTTGGAGATGGGGCAGCCAGAACTGGACACAATATTTAAGGTATGGGCATACTACCAAGAGTGACATGATATTTTCTGTCTTATTTTCTATCCTTTTCCTAATGGTTCCTAACATTCCATTAGCCTTTTTGACTGCTGCCGCATGTTGAGAGAACTTTCCACAATGACTCCAAGATCTCTTTCTTGAGTGGCAACAGCTCATTTAGACCCCATCTCTATATATGTGTGGTTGGGATTACGTTTTCCAATGGGCATTACTTTGCATTTATCAACACTGAATTTCATCTGCCATTTTGTTGACCACTCCCCAGTTGTGTGAGATTCCCCTGTAACTCTTTGCAGTCAGCTTTGGACTGTCTTGAATAATTTTGTATCATCTGTAAATTTTGCTACTTCACCTTTCACTTCCTTTTCCAGATCATTAATCACTGTGGGGTCTCACTCTGCCATGACCTCGGTCAGGAGGTCTCTAAATGCCACTGCACTATTGCTAGTGGTGGCGATCTGAGGGATGGCTCTCTGCGAGGTCTTTACTCCACCACCACATAACCCCACCATGCTACCCTATTCCACTCTCCTTAGGCTCTGACATAAGGTGAGTTGGAGACAGTCCGAGGAAACGGAGGAGGGATGGCTATTGGGTTTGAGATGCAGCTGGTCAATTTTTTTGTAGAGAATTTTGAAGAAAATGGTTTTAAATTTCCTGTGAAAGTCTTGCAGTTTTTCAGTGAAAAACATTTTTTAAACCAAAACCCAAACAATTTTTCTGTAAAAATTGAAAAATGTTCAGTTTTGTTTTGCAAGTGTTTTGTTTTTTTTTAAACACATTTTCCTGTGGAAATTTTCTTTTAGGAAAAAAACTGTTTTCTGTCAGGAAAAAAAGGCCAGCTGCGTTTACAATTACATGGAATCAGTGGCCATAAAGCCGATACAAGTGATGCATCTCTTCCAGCCCTGGGACAGAACAGAGGTCATAGAAGGTCTGTTGTGGACATCTTATAAATTAGGGATTAATGAATCCCCCCCTCCCCCCGGCCTGCCTCCACACACACACACAACCTCCACATTGCTCCTCAGCCAAACTATAAGCAAGTACGAAGACCACCACCTGCAGATGTTTGGGCTAGAAAGGGATAGTGGGTGTAGTTTTCTCTCTCAGTGACACTGTTTCAATATGTATATAATTGTATGGCTATCACAGTGGATTTACAGTTACAGAAAAAAATCATTCTTGTCCTGTGCTGCTACTTTAGAAAACATAAAATATGCAGAATGATATCCTGGCAAATACAGCTTCACAACAATGCAGCCTATTTTCTTCTTCTGAACTGCTGTAAATCAATTGTGTTACATTTGTGCCGTATTTAATCTATGTGTAGGAGGTCTACATTTGTTTTTAATAATAGGAGGAAAGTAATGAGATGTCAAGGAACAGTTTCCTTAGGCCAGAAACTTCAAAGGTGAGTCTGGCAGCTTGTCCCGCTCTTTCTGCTTGAATCAGCCTGAAAATTTTTAAGAGTAACTGCCCATTTTAAATAATTATCGTTAGCAATTTGAAACCATGCTGCATGTGAATCTATGATAGAACACTTATGCCATCATCTGATTTTCAGTGCCAGCTCTACATCAGAAAACAACTGAATCCAGATGCTGGATTAAAACAATAAATAAAAACTGCAAATGAGCATATAGTTCTTTCAGCTTATGTGAAATGCTCATGCTGCTTAATGCTGCAGTTTGGTTAAACGAGAGTTATGGACTGGATTAACTCATTGTTGAAGTCTCATACATTTCCTTTGATTGTCAGGGCTGTAAAACTATCTTTCCGGGAGAAATATCAAGGGCAGGTATAGATTCCACTGCAGACTTCTTTTGTATGCCAGTTGGCCACACAGGATATATATATATTTTTTTTGCTTAACCGCTATGAACACCTCCCGTGCAGTCAAATTTATACACCTCAGTATAGGCAAGAAGTAAAAGAGCGCTTTTTTTTCCCCTTTGCAAAAATCGTGTCTGATTTCCTTATTTGCCCCATCCCTACGCCCCCCTCCCCAGCACATGTCTTGGTTTACAGAGACTTGCATGCCTATAAAACCACAATGCTACTTTCAGGCCCGCTCTTGCTCTTTTTGAACTCAACATTACTTTTGTAACGGGCTCAGGCTATTAGATGGAAAAGACACGTGGGTGGTGAATGCATTAAGAACGCCTGTTTCTGTGGCATTGCATATGAAAATCATTGGTGATGAAAATCATTCTAAGTAGGATTTTTGCATTGATCTGTCATGCAAATGTTATTTATACAGCACAAATATGAGTGGGATTCTGAAAAGCACTCAGCCCTGGCCTAGTTCTAATCCCATTGAAGCCAATGGCAGTTTCAGCAATAACAGAGTCGGGCCAATAATGACTGCTTTTGAAAATCCCACTGTAAGAGTATTCAGGCTCTTTCTTACTTCACCTTCACTCGGGTGTCGCTGGGAGCAGACACTGGCCCGCATAGAGCAATGACACCTGAAATGAACACAAATTGTACTAAATGATTTTGCCTTTGCACAAAAGGATTCTAAATCTATAAGTGCTGTCACATCATGAAAGAGATAATGTGTTAATTTCAGCTGGCAACACACCTCTGTAGAACATACACACACACGTCAACGCAATGGGATTGCCGCGTGTAATTTGGACACTATGAATAGCATAGCCACATCTCATTGCTTAATTTGCACTTATGGAGTCTTGCTGCTGGCATCACTTGTTTATTTTTCCAGTGTGTGACGTTTGGCTTATTGATGTACGGTCATAACAGACACTGGTGTCAGGCAGGAGAAGGAAAAACCGGAGGTGCTAACAAGGAATATTAGGACCAGCTCTGTGCGTGCATTCTGAGACAGTTAAAATTAACATAAATTGACTCAATTTGTGTGAGAGACAAGGTGGGGGAGAGAATATCTTTTATTGGACCAACTTCTGATGGTGAGAAAGACAAGCTTTCAAGCTACAGCAAGCTATTCTTCAGGGCTGAAGATACTACCCTCCTTCACCTTGTCTCTCGAATATCCTGGGACCAACATGACTACAACAACACTGCATCCAATAGTGTGTAGCAGACCTGACCTCCAAACTGAAAGGTAAATCTACTTAAAAAAATACACCCGCTTTATTGTTTTATCATCTTTTAGCACACACTGAGTCAGCAGATAGAAGCAAATATATTTGGGCAGTGTTTAAAATGACACCTTTTACAAATGGAACTACCTAAATCTGGTGTGAGAGAATTAATGAGCTTCTCATGTAAATCACACATAATTTACAGTGGAATTTGTCCTTGTGCCAACAGGCACTTGCACTGCATAGTAATGAAAAAAGGGGGTTGGAGATGTGAAGCTATCTGCAACCTGGTTGTTTCTTGCCTCTGCTTCTCCCTGGATAGTCAAAGCAGTATAAACCATTTCAGAGCAACTGGATTATTTGCTGCACAATGTTACCTTCATCTTCAATTTCTTGTTCCACACCCAGATTCAATTACATTACTGAGGACATTAGGGATCATTAATTTTAAATATTAACAACATATTTGGGGCACAACTGGGACCTGCGTAACACACCTGCACAAAGAGGCACAAGGGTACCTGTATCACAGCTAGCAGGACGGGGGAACAACAGCTTCCATGTGACTGTCCTACCCCTCCTCTGCTGGACTTGACTGTGGTCCCCAGCATGCCAGTCAGCTCATATTGGCAAGTGTGGAGGATGTAGCAATCTACCCCTGGTATATAGGCTGGTGGGAATTACTTGCTCCTTGGGAAAACCAGCAGCCATATTCCAACCAAGTTACAATACGGTCCCTGGAGTGCTACACAGCTGCTTGGTCCTTATTCAGGGTTTGTGGCAGAACCACAATCTGGTTTGGGGTTACCAGAAAACACACTCCAATCAAACAAAAGATCCCGCAGGATCTCACATAACCAACACTCTGCAGTGCTGTGTAACAATCGTTATAAGGTACTGGAACTCATCCCACCTATCTCAGCGGGAAGCACGCCAACCTTTTAACCTTTCCCTTAAGAGAAGTTGTTGAGCATTCTGAGAACCTCACAGCCACGCCCAGCATTCCATGGCCAAAGCAACTGGGGGTGGGGTGTTCAAATAATTGTTTTCTTCTTCTTTAGCCTTGAATATAAATACATTTGCTTTCAAATCATGAATTTACAAGAGTTTCCCCATTTGTCTCTTTCTGCTATTATAATAATGCTCTTTTTGCTGTCTGGCAATTCAAAAAAAACACTCGTCTATGTTTCCTGATGCTCGGTACAGCCCAATTAACACGTAAAAGTTCATTAATAAAAATCATAAAGACACAGGCAAAGAAGCCAATATTAGAAAGCCTAGGATCACCACACCATTGTACTAGTCTATGCACATGCTTGACTCCCATTAACACACTGTGAAGGCAGTAGGTTCTAGTAGCTACAGCGGTCTTGGGAGACAGCAAGGTGTCTGGAACATGGGACTGGAACATGGGATTGGTAATGAGAACTCTTAATCCCAGCTCTTCCACTCACAGTGTCACGGATCTCTCCTCGACTCAGTATTCCCATCTGTAAGAACAGGGGTCTGGATAGTTACTCATCTTTGTGAAGAATTGGATATCTGTGGGTGAAAAGTGCTACATATGCATTATTATTACTGGACAGTAAGAACCAGCTGGCCTACAAAGAGGATATCAATTTTCAGAAAATTCACAGCTACCCAGAGGTTTTCTTTGGCTTGTACTTTTGTTGCTAAAGGTTCTGTGCTTTATCCCTGCCACCTGATGTAGTTATTCATTTCTTTGACAGTAGTGCCTAGAGTATCCAACCGTGATTACGGTCCCATGCTGCTAGGCACCAGGCAGATGCATAACTAAGCAAGACACACAAAGGATGGCAAGGGAAAGAGAGTTGCCCAAGGTCTGCGACAGAGCTGGGAATAGAAACCGGCCCCTCCTGATTTCCAGGCTAGTACCTTGTCCCCTGGACCACCCCTCAACATGCATGAGGTATGGCTGCTGTTGCTTCTTTCTATGTGTGTGGGCTGCCACAGGATTTACTACTCTGTTTCCATAATAGTTATTACAGGCAAAAAGGCAGCTCTTCACTGATGTGCTGTCACCTCAATAACAAAATGATTTGCTTTGGAAACAGAACCTTTGAGTGTCCCATAGAGCAATGCAACGTGCCCTCCGACCAGTGAGCCGATACACAGTGCCATTTAAAGCCAAAGCTAGGAATATCTAGACAAAATAAATAAATCCTTCGACCAAACATTTAAAAATATATGAACCTTTAGAATGGCCAGCACTGTAAATGGCTTAAACAGTATCCTCTGACCAAAACCAATTTTTTTCCACTATCCAATAGCTTTTCTTAGCATAAATCGTAAGGGATCTAGCCTTGAGACAAGCTCACGTGGCCCTGTGACCTACAATACAGAACTCCTCAACGTAAGAGGTGAAATCCTGGGCCCACTGAGGCCAGTGACAAAACTTCCATTAACTTCAGTGGAGCCAGATCTGTGCTGATGCAGCTCAGTGTCTGGCAACTTTCCTTATTTGAAACAATATAATTTGTGCCCACGATTTTGCACTAAGCATGGGATAGTTCTTCACTTTGACGCTTTTTGCCAAACACAAATTTTGCAGAATACAAAAATAATAAGAAAAAATGCAAAAATAGCAGGAAGAATATCCTCAAAGACCTCAGGAGTTGTCCCCAACTACATTTAAGTAAGATTTAAATGTGAAAGTGAACATGAAGAACAGAAATTGTTAAAGTTCAAAATATGTTTCCCTTATATTTATCCAAACTCATCGTCCTTATTGTTAGATTTACAGCTCTGTCATTGGTGAGGGTCACAAGATCTTAGTTTAAATGAAATCTCAACCCAGCTGCAGCTAATTTAGGCCAAAGGACCTTGGATGAGGTTATTGTGCTCTCACTTAAGTTAGTTTACACAGGTGCGATTACAACGACCTCAGTGGAGTTACACCAGATTTAAACCTGAGAGAGTAGAGTCAGGGTCCATTATTGTCAAAGAAAACAGATGGGAGCTTTTAGCCGATCATTTCCCCCACTACTCTTTGGTTTCAAAATACGATCTTCAGTGGGCATTATATTATACATAATATGTTTTATCTAAATGTCTCCAAGGGGCAGAGTCTGCCACCATTATTCAGTTCACTAGTACCGTCTTCTGAATAATCCCACCAAAATCAGTAAGTTTATTTGGGCAGTAAGGCACTAGTCAATGTGACTAAAGGTGGCAGAACTGTCCCTGATTTTGCACAGCAAATAAGTGTAAGCAGGTGCATATCTGAAGTTTAACTGATAGTATGTGACACCTTCCCAATGTCAAACATCCTTGAAAACTAAAGAAAACCTCAGTGGATGCCAAGGAATGACTGCCACTGTACATACAGGGATTGTACCAAGTTCTGCCCTCATTTATACTAGCACGAATCCTGAGCAACTCCCCTGCCTCTTACAGAGATCCTGATTCACGGCGGGGTCTCTCAGAGCAGAGAGGGGCCATTAGCATCTATGAGGCTGATACTCTCATACATTTTTCAACTGTGTTTCAAAGACTGTATTGAAGTCAATAGGAATTACAGCTGAGCAGGGATCCTGGAAATCTGTGTGCCGCAGAAAAATGCGGAATTTGTGTTTTTACACAGAATCTTTATTTTTTACATTTTGTGAAAAAATAAAAACATACAGTAGAACCCCATTTATCTGAGCCTCCATTATCTAGCTCCCCATACTAGTCAAACTGGGGCTCCCGCTGAAGACCGAACCCTGCCACCCAGGGCTGAAGCTCTCTGGATTAACCACATTTTTGATTATCCAATCTAGCCCCAGTCCCAATCAGATCAGACAAATGGGGTTGAGAATTTTGGGGGTTTTATCACAGAAAACTAGGATCCCTGAGGCAGGGTAACTGAAAGTAGAATTGGGCAAAGAAGATTACAGATTAAAAATTGCTAAAATAAACATGACCATAACTTTTGAACTGCTACAGCTGAGAGTTCCCATTTCAGAACAGGACAAAATAACAGTTTGAGTCTGTGGTGAGCAAAATCTACTTTGACCATCTTCCATTCAGCCGTGGTGTCAACTCCTTCTTTCACTTGCACTTCTTAGTTTTGTAACAAGTCTCATTGTGTCACTCAATCTCAACAATACTTTCCCCCTAACTAAACAGAGTCCACTGCTAGCTGTCGTGTCACAGAAACACCTGGAGTCAGCAGATGGTGCTTCCCAGTTAGACTCTCTGAATCACCTGTTTTATCAGCCGTAGTAAGTGCCATAGCCTTCAGCTTCCCAATGCCCAAGTTCTTTTAACAGTATAAAGTCCCCTTGTTTCTCTAGCTGAACTATCAATCTAAATAGTCCCATTTATTGGTATTGTACATTACAAATCATGTAAACAGCTGGAATATCTGTTTCACTTATACATTACTTGAGAATAATTTATATCTTAAAAAATACATAGGAGGACATTTCCAGAAGAACCAAAGGAGATTTGGCACCCAATTTCCATTGAAAGTCAGTGGGATTTGAGCATCTAATTCCTAGGCTCTTTAGAAAATCCAATCATAGTAGTCATATGATTGTGTAAATATGGACTGAAATCTTTACCCTACTGAAGTCAATGAGAGTTTTGCCATTGACTTCAATAGGGCCAAGATTTCACTCCTGATGCATAAGGGTTCCAATCATACAAGAAAACTATGCAATGGTCAAAGGAGAATTTTATTCAAAGGTAAATATGCTGTTTATGGTTATGAAATCCCTAGGATAGTCTGTTGAATACTAACTCTCACAAGGTTTTGGTTCCATGGAATTTGCACAAAACACATCAGCAACATTATGAGTTTAGCCATACTGGTTTATTTCTAAAGCCTTATACAGTGTCTTCTGGTCAACACAGCAGTGAACTCATTTCAATTTGTTGTCGTATGGTGCAATGGAAAACATACGTTTCTCCTGTGCTTCTAATTAGCTGTTTACGTACAGTGATTTGAAGAGATGTAACAAAGTGCCAAGAGTGGCCCAATGAGGAGCTATGCTGGAAACATGCTTGCCATAGTCTGTTTCCCTTCTCTGATTAGCCCTTTGGTGTCCTAACTTCTGGGAAAGGAGGGAGTCTTTCCTCTTTATGCCCTCCCCTGGCTGCCAAAAGGGATCTCCCATTATTCTTTCATTTTCTCATCTCTTAGCCTGGCTGCTGCAAAGGATGGAGCATTTCCCCCCGTCTCTCGCTATGTCTTAGCAGGTATGAGGAAAGAGTGTTCTCCCCTTACTAACTTTAACTGGCTGCTGAGAGACATACAGGGTGACCAAGCAATTCCCACACCCACGATGAACGTGCTCATACAGGAAACATTCTGCATGCTCCCCACACGTCAGAGTGAGTGAGGCACTGTCAGATCCACAATCTCTGTTAAAGCTACTTATGGGTTGAGTATGCCAGAGTTGTTTAAACTAAGGCTGGAGCTTGTTCCCACTGAAGTCAATGAGAGCAAGATCGGGTCCCTAGTTTCCTACATTTAGGATTACATTACGTCGTTTTTTCACCTGCTCTTCCTCTTTTGTTTCAACACTATGCCCCAGCTATGTCGGCAATCCAACAGAGCATGTGTATCCTTTTAAGATGTGAGAAGACCCGTTGACTTTAATGGTACAACTCACCTCAGTGTCATAGACTTTATGGCCAGAAGGACTCACCAGATCATCCAGTCTGACCCGCGGTGCACGACAGGCCACCCAGCACCCACATGCTAAACCCGACAACCAGAATTAGACCAGAGTATTCCAGCCTTCAGGAGACTAGACTATTGTATGCCACAGGCAGAGAACAGATAAGCACCTATTTAAGTACTTGGCAAGATTGCCGTACAAATTCTGCCCTCAGTTACATCGGTGCAACCTTAATGATGTCAGTGGGTCTGAACGAGTGTCGCGGGGCAGAACTGGGCTCATTCTTGGCCCTATAGGCTGGGAAGTGGTCTCCCTAATTTCTCAGGCAGCAGTTTATGAAATTGTATATTATTATTACAGGGCTTGTTTATATTTTCACAGTAATTTCCATTGACTTCAATGCAGCTATTCCTGATTTACATCATTCAGCATCATAGGAGAATCAAGAACACAAAGTACAAAATAAAACTGACATGTATATTAACATATCAGGGAACCACAAATAACAAAATAGGCCAAGATTCTCAAAATGGAAAATTAGATCCCTAGATCCAGATTTAGGCCCCAAAATTGTCCTGACTTTCCTAATAACTTAAGCTGCTCCCATTGGTTTCAATAGGAGACAAGTTACACCAGCTCTAAGCACTTTCAAAAACTCCCACCCACTGTCCTTAGAGTGACCGCCCACCTCGCTGAATGGCTGTTTAATGATCTCTCATTTCCCATCAAAAGCTGGGATTTTTGCACATTTTTTGGTGCTGTTACAAAGAAACACACCGACTGGATG
This sequence comes from Malaclemys terrapin pileata, assembly GCF_027887155.1. Lineage (NCBI taxonomy): Eukaryota > Metazoa > Chordata > Testudines > Emydidae > Malaclemys > Malaclemys terrapin. The sequence goes on from NC_071509.1 coordinate 139,392,740, forward strand.
TACAATGTGATTACAATCCACCAACCTGTGCAGTCCGTTTTGTACTCATCTGAAATATCCATTAAAAACCTCCACAGAAATAATAACCCCCGTGTCTATAGTTCTGTTTTGGTCAGGCAATAACTAGTTAAAGCATTAAGCACCCCTGGCTTCTCATTAGCCTACGTCAGTGGTCATTAATTGGTCATTACTGGCACGGATGCAGGCCAGTAATGCTTACCTATAACTCAATGTACCAATGCACTGTTACACTTGGCCACCTCATGGGCACAATTACATAGGAACTCATGATAAGTGAGAGAAGGTTAGTCTCATGAAATATATTCACAGATATGCAATACAGAAAAAACAGAAAAGGAAGGTAATGCAGATGAGGTGCCAGACCATATATACAACAGCAACAAAAGCTCCTGTGGTGCCTCACGTTCTTCATTCGGTGCCTGTCAGCTCTGAGTGTTGATTATATGTAAGTAAAATTAATTCTCATAGTCATATTCCTCTTAATGAAATTTCTCCGAGCAGCCCAGAACTACAAACATTTACATACTAATTTACTCCGTCGAACCAATTAGGCATTCTTAAAATGACTTTCCACTAGCAAATCTCAGCATTGTGTCAGACACTTTATATTTGGGTCTGATTTTCATGTCACCTTTCCTCTCATTGCTTGCGTCTCTGAGGAAGCTTCATTAGAGTTTCACATAGCACAAAATGGATCTAAATATTCCTGAAAGGAATGGGAGAAATTAGTCAGAAGGAACTGTGATTTACTGCATGTTGGTGTAGACACGATATATTGCCTGATGCAATTCTATGGCTTGTATTATGCAAGAAATCAGACTAGTCAATCTGAATTGCTCCTTTCAGCCTCAAAAAACAAAATCTATAAAATCATGAGTACAAGAGCCACCCAAGAAATACCATTACCTTGGAGTTAAGGTTGAACAGATGTTCCGTCAGTCCTTTCAGAAAAAGCCTTAAAAGCAGTTTTTTTTAAAAACTTAGACACAAACTTTTAAGATGCTATTTCTAAAAACAACTAAGGCCGTTAAGTGCCCATCTCCTACTGACTTTTGATGAGTGTTGGCCATTTAACTCTTGCTTTTGAAAAAAACACTCTCAACCAACAACTTAAGGTTTCACTTAAAAACAAAAATAACAAAGAGGAAAAAATATGAACCATGATAAGCCACAAGTGAGGGCTCAAACAACCTTAACATGGCCACAGAAAAAGAGATGCTCTGTGACAATTATCTGTCACGAAGGTTCATTGCACAAGTGACCAGATGAAGCATAATACCTTGCTCCATACTCGGGCAGCCCCATTCTGAGACTCGCCCTACAGCAAAGAGACAATTTAGGGGGGAGGGATAACTCAGTGGTTTGAGCATTAGCCTGCTAAACCCAGGGTTGTGAGTTCAATCCCTGAGGAGGCCACTGAGGAATCTGGGGCAAAATCAGTACTCTTGGTCCTGCTAGCGAAGGCAGGGGGGTGGACTCCATGACCTTTCAGGGTCCCTTCCAGCTCTATGAGATAGGTATAGCTCCATATATTTATATTAACTACAGTAGTCCCATTGTGTGAGAGGCAGAGCACGGCATGCTACCCAAGCAGTGCACAGTTCCCTCCCTTTTTCCTCTTGCGGTCATAATTTGCTGTTGGTCCACGCCAGAAGCAAACTGCCACTCCTTATGTGCTGGCTCTACCCACCTCCCCAGGGTGGAGTGGAGGCATGCAGGGGCATAAGGGGGGGGTAGGAATCCCCCTTAAACACCTGTGTAGCCTTCCTGGACATTAGTTCTGGGTGTTTAAGGGGATTCCTACCCCCGCCCCTTATGCCCCTGCATGCCTGCATGTCCCAAGGGACATTCAAGTCCATGGAAATCAATAGGACTATTTGAAAGGCAAGGTTACACTGTCTGCGTGAGGAGACTGAAGGCCTCTGGCACCACTTAAGTTCCATCACTAAGATACAGTCTTTCCTCACCATTCATGCAGCTAAGATGCTCATCCAGGTTCTCACCATCTCGGCCAATGCAACATTCTCTTCTCTTGCTGCATGCTCACCCATGCAAAATGCTATTGCAAAGATCCTTTTTCTAGTGTGTGGTTTGACCATTCACCCCTCTTTGTATTTCTTCACTGGCTCCCCCTTCTCTTTCTTTCTCTCTCTCTCTGGTATGGCAACAAACAGAAACTTGTCTTCACCTTTAAGGCCCTTCACAGCCTATCCCCACACTATCTGTCTTCTCTTCTGTGCAACAGAGATGTCACCCCCGCATCCGCCCTGCCACAAATGCTGCCCTTCTTACCTACTTGTAACATTTTCAAACAAGCGCCTTCATGATGTTATGGCCCTTACACAGAAAACTAGGGCTACCGTATGTCCGGATTTCCCCAGACATGTCCGGCTTTTTGGTCTATAAATAGCCGTCCGGGGGGGGATTTCTAAAAATCTAAAAATGTCCGGGATTTCCCCCCGTCGGCTATTTATAGACAGAAAAGCGGCGGCCAAGCACTACTAGGCAGCCAAAGCCCTGCTCCCCGCATCCCCTGCAGCCTTACCACGCCGTCCGGCCCCGCAGCTGTCTTCCCCCTCCTCCCCTCCCCTGAACGCTCCGCCCCCTGCTCCTCCCCCTCCCCGCTTCCTGCGAATCAGATCTTCGCGGGAAGTCTGAAAAGAAGCAGGGGCAGGTGGGTGGCAGCAGCAGGTAAGCTGGGGGGGGGGGGAGGAGAGCTCCGGGGAGGCGCGGTCCTGGCTGAGCGGCTCCCTCCGGCCCAGTTTGAGCAGGGCCCGGCAGCCCCAGCGGCTCCGGCACTGGCCCCAGCGGTTCCGGCCTGGTTCGGGCCCCAGGGCGGCGGCCCAGGTTCCGACCGAGCGCGCCAACCCGGCCCCAGTCGAGCGGCGCTGGCCGAGCACCCCCGGCCCCAGTCGCTCTAGCCCGGCGCGGCTCGGGCCCCAGGGCGGCGGCCCCAGTTCCGGCCAAGCGCGCCAGCCCAACCCCGGCCGAGCACCTCCGGCCTGGCCCCAAGCCCCGCGACCCCATCCGGAGCTCCAGCTGGAGTGCAACCCGATTCCTGGGCTCTTTAAAGCCGGCTCTGGTCGGGGGGGGGGGGTGTTGGGGATTCTGAGGGGGGCAGTCAGGGGATGGGAAGTGGGAGGAAGTGGATGGGGGCGGGGCTCCTCCCCCCAGTGTCCTCCTTTTTGCTTGTGGAAATATGGTAACCTTAAGAAAACCCAAAGCTCATTGTATCAGAAGCACCTCTGTCTGAAACCATTTCTAAAATTGATCCTCCGTAGGTCACATCTTCCATAATCCGCCCACACACCATAAAACTTCAGTACCTTCTCCAGATTTAAAGTTACAATCTAAGACAGAAGTGCAACCGTCCTAGAGGGCCAGAGTTAAAGTTGTTTGAGTGACCTTACTTGTGGTCCTGTAAGATTCACAATGGCCTAGTTTTGTATGCTGGGTTGGTTGGTTGGTTTTTTTAAATGGAACCTTAACCCTTTTAAAGCTTTTTCTAAAAAGAATGGTAATATGTCAGCTCAAGCATAATCACTAGTTTAAAATTAGAGCTGGTCAAAAAATGGGGTTTTCTCCAGCAGAAAATAGCTATTTTGGGCAAAAATTCAAAAAAGGGGCCATTTTGCCTCATGGGAGTTGTAGTTTGCATGCCTCATGCTCCCACTGTCCTCTATAGGCCAGGCTCCCTCATCCAACTACATCTCCCCAAATCATTTGGACAGAAGATTTGCACCCCTGAGAAGGTGCTGATTAGGAGTGCAGGGGAAGACATGAGTGAGAGAGAGAGGGCAGCAAGGGCTGGTTAGTGGGGCACACAGTGGGCAGTGATAGGCCTGGGATTTAGGAGAACTGCGTCTAGAGAAGGCAGTACTAAGCAGCAGAGGTCCTTGGGAAGACAGCAGCAGAAGAGCAATGGATGGGGAATGCACAGGCTCGGGGGAGACAGCAGTTTATGGAGAGGCAGTTGGGAGGGGCTGACAGGGTAGTTCGGGTTGCTAGCTAGGGAGAGGTTGTTGTTGGCTGAGGTGGGCAGGGCAACAGGAAGTGGGGGATGTGGGATAGGTGGGGTTTGGAGCAAGGGATTATGGGTGGTAGCAGGGAAGATGAGTGATTTTGGCAGCAACATGGAGTAATTGGTGGAGAGGACAGATGTGATTAAGGGGCAGGTTTCTCCGTGCCGGGGAAATCGCTGCCTATATTTGAGATCTATCAACTTAAAGATTAGACTGAATGAGATTCAGGTGCCTAACTCCCTTAGGCTCCTTTGAAAATATTACACAGAAAGGGATAACTCTTGAATAGTTAGTACTTACACAATACTGCATATTTGTTTTCATTATTTTTCTAAAACTTGCATCTTGACTAGCCTGTTCAGTGGTAGACGTTTGGCATTGCAAATCTTTTATCCAGAAAGAGTATAAATGAAGGTGAACTGCAACTGAACCTCATGACGAGGCTCTATTGATGCTGCTATCTTATCTAAAAACTCTTCTCCAGCTGCAGTTTGTAGACCATCACTGGCCCATGGAGGGAAGGTAGCTAATGAGAAGCTCTATTATGGAGTAGTCCAGAGAATGAAAAGTCGGCTAGTTAACATAGAAGTTTGAGCTGTAATTTTTGACTGGTGAGTTCTGAAGTTTGGTCGGTGTACATCAGGTCAGACTGCTTTGTCTCTTTAAAAACAGAGTGATAAGTATTAACAACAACAAAACACACTCGTATATATTAGGGCTCCTTGTTAATACAAATACAAGGGAAATCCCTTGTAATTCTTTCATACCTTTGCCAAGTCACTCATCTCTAAACTCCACCAATTTGCACAGCCGAACATTAATCTTTAGTGCAGTTGGTTAAAGCAAGCTCACTATTGATTGCAGCACAATGAACTGACCTACTGAAAAATGTCGCTGAGGAACAGACATGGAAATAGACAAGTAGTTACTGCTTCCCCAGGGGATAATTGTGGTGATGGGGGTGGTGCTCTAACAAGAATCTCATCTTTTTGCATGTCACTTCAATGTAAATTTGAAGTGACTCAACAAAAGCAAGACACTCCCCACCACCGCCTCTTCTTTCTTCACAAAGATTCATGCCAAAGTGCACGTGCCTTTATTTCACTAGCATCCCCAAATCCTTGAAGAGCAGTTTCCACAGCATCCGTTTTTGTTTGTTTTAACAGCAACGGCTCAGAAACAGAGTCCTTAAAGGTAGAGGTGTCAGGTCCTCGACACCACAAAGGTAGGGAATGGGGGCCAGAGATTTGGCTGAGCTATGCTGCTGCACGCAAGGGTTGTGCTCTCTACCCAAAGGGTTCTCTCTGTGTGTTCTTCGGGGTGCAGGATGGGGCCCACTGGAACATAAATGCAGTTTGTGCAACTCAAGCACAGCAGCAGCACGTCTCCTCAGGAACTCATCAGACCTGTCGTCCACGACCTACACTGGCTTTCCACAGAAGAGCGAAGCAAGTTCTTGGTCCATATCTTCAAAGCGCTCAATGGCCTGGCACTAGGCTACCAAAAAAGAGCCTGAAGACGATGGCCAACAACTCTGCTCCCGTGGCACAATGGAACTCTCTAGAAGAAGGGTAAAGCTCATCTGTGCAAGACACTCCACAGCACTATTTCTCCCCATGGGGAGGGGATGAGGGAACAACATGGGGCAGAGACTAGTCACGTTATTTAACGCACTATTGAGAGGCGCTCAGATTTAAAAATTTTATTAAGATGATGTTAAAAAAAAATAGTGAACAGAGTTTGAGCATAGAAGTTTCTGGTTATCAGGGAATAACATACAGATTATCGAGGGTGCAAAGTTTGGTTTAAGATAAAGTGGCATGAGGAATACATAATCTGCAATATCCCCGATTGGGGGTAAAAGGTTGATGGGTCCAAGTACAGACATTGAGATATGAGGGTATGAAGTTCATAAAGTGGCTATGTTCAGATATAAAGTATAATGAGTGGATATGATGATGAGGATGGATTGACCCTCATTTGGTGAGATTTAATGTTTAGGGAGTTTATGGGTCCAGTTCATATGATCCAACGGAGAAGGTCACTTGGTCCCTTTCTCGTAGTGGGAGAACGATGTCACTCTGGATCACGCCTCCTGGTACTGTCGGTGGCCGGTGATGTGCTTGAGGTAGATGTCCCTGGACCATCGGATGGCGTCTGAGACCATGAGGCGCCGCATGAGACGTGCATAGCGTCAACCGATCCCTTTGGTCCGCAGCACATGCTCGTTGCAGGGGTCCCAGGCGCCCAGGGCTCCGACAATCAGGGTGTCCATCAGCACCTCATAGCCCTTTGCTCTCAGGGTGTCAGCCAGGGGGGTGTACTTTTCCAGCTTACGAGCTCGGGCTTCACAAAATGCCGGAGTCCTGTTCTTAAAGGAGACCGTGACGTCGACGAGGATGATGTTTACTGGGCCTCGCCGGTGACGACCACGTCAGGTCGTAGCTGGCTGTCAGTACCGGGGATGGTGCAGTTCACGGAGATCTCCCCTAGGCGTGGCACGATGGCTTTCACCAGGCGGTTCTGGATGGTGTTGTGGTGCAGCTGCCAGGCTCTGGAGTGGGGTTTGCAGCTGCACAGGTCGTGGGGCTGGGTCTCATTGGGGTAGCCGCACTTCCTGCAACGCTTGTCTCTGTTCCCATGATGGATGGCTCCATTGAGTGGGACGCAGTTGAGCCGGGCACGGTGGATGAACCGCCAGTCGGCGAAACGGGTGAAGCCGCCTTCGGCGAGGAAGTGGCTGCTGGCGTCCCACTTGCTGGTCAACTCAAAGGCTTTACCCTGGTCTGGTTTAGGCTTCAGGGTTTCCACGTACAATGAGCGGATGGCGGCCTTCAGAGTCCTCTCCAGCAAGCCCCTGGCCGTCGGGGTGATGATGGTGTTGTCATCAGACCTGATCTGCGGCACCCGGACTCCCAGCGCCTGGCGCTCCTCGCACCACTCCCAGCGGCAGCCGATGCGCTTCCCCAGGCGACGCGTGGCGTTGCGAGTGCGGGACCACAGTGAAGCGATGTCGCACCCGTCCCATCCGAATTCCCCATCCAGGGAGCCGCTCAGAAAGGTGGCGATGTCTTGGTTCGAGGGGGCTCTGCTGATCCGCTTCTCTGTCGCATCACGCAGGGCGTTCGCCGCAATGTTCCTCACTGTGGCGTCGGGACATGTCAGCAGGCCCCTCTGCCAGGGGGATGACGGGCTCACCCTGGATCTGGAACCCCGTTGTCTGCACCGAGTCCCTTTTGCTGCCGTCAATATGCAGAGTTGCGCACTTCTTCGCATTGAAGCAGAACCCCATCCAGTCAGTAGCTCGGCTGGTGGCATCTAGCATACCTTGGAGGCTCTCTGGGTCATCCGCGGTCAGGACCAGATCATCCGCGTAGGCCAGAATGCTGAGTTTCTTGCCATGCAGGTCGAAGCTGGTCAGGCTGCTGGAGATGGCTCGGATGAGCGGTTCCACGGCCAGGTTGAAGATGATGGGGCTAAGGGGGCATCCTTGTTTCACGCCGCGGCGGATGGGGATGGCGTCCGTTTCTCCGTCCGTGGCGCAGATGGTGGTGGTGCAGTCCTTGTAGAGGTCCCAGAGGATCTGGATGAAGCTTTCTGGCATCCCGAACTCTCCCAGGGTGGCAAAGATGTGATGGTGGGGTATGGACCCAAAGGCGTTGGTCAGGTCAAATCATCCTACTAAGACTAGAACTCGAAGAGAAGCAGTCACACATAAAAACACAGCACATCTGACCCAACCCAATTAAGTAAGCATAATTCTGTATGTCTGTGTTCAGTTTAAACTGCCCAGGTTCAGACATTTTTATCTGTGTGTGTGTGTGTGTGCGTGTGTCTGTGTCTGTGTAACCGCATAATAAAACACCTTATTATAGTGTAAACATACAAAGGAGATGGAATGTTGTTGCAGAAACACTGATTATAAAATTTCCTGATTTGTCTACAGTTAAACCTCTGCTTTAATATTGAATGTGTTTTGCATTTTTATTGATTTTTCAAAGCCAAAAAAGGAGAAATTAAAGGAAAACAAGAAATAACATATTACAACAAGCACCAAACAACATACCTAAGGGAGGCCTCATTCCTGCAAACATTTCCCTATGTTTGTACTTTCAACACCTGAGTTGTGCTGCTGAAGTCAATGGGACTACTCAGGTATCTAGAGTTAAAGCCTCAGAATCCAGCTGTGATCCCATTGATGTTAATGTCGACGTTCCCATTGACTTCATGAGCTCAGAATCGAGCTCTTCATGGGAATGTCCAATCCTCAAATATGGCTGGCTGGAATTTTTGCTCACTCCTCCAGAAAAACAAATTCACTGCTGAGACCAGATCTGAGAAATTTTGCTCCCCAAACTAATGGTTTGTGAAAGTTATAAATCCCTGAAAATAGGGACTGGGAATGAAAGCTCCATCTGAATCACAACAGCTAATGCAAAAGTGCATTCTGGAAAGAAATATAACCTGCAATGCCTTATGTGAATTCTGCAGAATACAAGAAGGTCACCAACTGAGTAAACATCAAATGAAGGATTATCCTTATTTATGAGGAAGCCATTCCAGCAAGAAATTGAATCAGGGACTTTGGTATCCAAAAGCAACATGTCTATCTATTGAGCTGAAGGAGAATCTGCTCTCTCTATCAACAATAATCCTATTTGAGATCTGTAAATATCAGTCTGATGCCCAAAAAGAGACGTGTTCCACAGACTTCCTTTTCCTTTGGATACCTCCAGTTTAAGTATGGACATCATCCAGCCCTGATTATCTGTTAAAGCCAGATGAGACCAGGCACAGTATTTCAAAAATACTGATTTTGCTCCTTTAATTGCAACTTTCCATGACTTCATGACTTATTTATCTTAGGAAGCACTCAAACATCTACTATAGCGCTGTGATCCCTACAGAGCATCCTATTAGCTTTAAAATTTTATAAGCCACTAAGTACTTGACAAGTTAACAAGGGTTATAACGTGGGGGGGGGGACCATACTGGACTCAGATCAACCCAACCCCAAAATCCTAAGTTTTTTAGAAAGCATAGTGCAAAGGTTTATATTAAAATGGAAGAACTTATCACAATATTGACTTTATTGCAATAAGTGCCAATATTTTCTACTCCTGAGCTATCATCAATGTGATAAGATCAATGCTTCCTTTTTAATGAAAACCATATTTACCGTACACACACTGGCTGTAAAATACCAAATAGGCTCTCCAGATGATGAATAAAGAACACACCATCCCTCTTCCCCAAACAGCTTTTCAATTAAAATTGTACGTGTGGCGTCTCAGCACACATCACTCATAAGGATATATACAAGAAGTTAAGGAAAACAACCTAGGGCCTAATCCCAAACCCACTGAAGTCAAGGAAAGGGCTGCGGATCAGGCCCTTAGATTGTGAATGTCCAGTAAGCACTCTTCCTCTCATGGCCAGCCCTCATTCAGGACAGCATACATGCCAAGTGTGTGACTTTAAACAACGGACAGGTTCATGTTATCCTAATGCAATTTTTTTGTTTTTTGGCAAGAAAAACATTTGTTCTTCACTTTCTGATCATGCAGTATGGTTGAAAGGATAGGAACGTGGAATGGCCAGAGTGGATCTGACCAGTGGTGCATTTAGCTCAGTATCCCGTTGCTGACAGTGACAAGAGGAGGTCTGTTAAGGTCTAATTTTAAAACCTGATCTGAACCCAGTCAGACCACAGCCAACCCAAACCAGACCCGAGCGCATCGAGTTGTTTTCCTGCCATACCTGAACCCAACACTTGTAGTCGGGTCCCTTCGGTTTGGATTGCAAGGATCTAGTGCAGAGGGACTCGGTGCTTGGTTTTATGCTGCAGTGTCTCTCATGGGCCTGCAGGGGCCGCTGTGGGGAGGGCTGTGGCTCCTAATTACCATATGTCCAGGACAGACAGGAAGCTGAGTTCAAGAGAGAGAAACGGCTGCTGCCTGGCCCTCAGTCCCCCATCCCATGGAACCAGCCCAGCCCCACACCCTGTCTAGCTCTGCACTCAGTTCCAGGCCAGGCCGCTGCAGCTGCTGTCTGTCCAGGCAGCAAGTGTGGTGTGGTGCTGAGAACACAGCGATTAGGACCCACCAGGAGGTCATATACCTGCCATATAGTGGCCCCCACAAGCCTCAGAGAGACACCCCAGCATAGAATAGGCCGCCAAATCCTGCTAAACTCTTTCCTTCAGTTATGTCAGATACTAACGGCATATTGGGCTGCATTAGTGGTAACATTGCCAGCAGATCGAGGGAAGTGATTATTCTCCTCTATTCAGCATTGGTGAGGCCACATCTGGAGTATTGCATCCAGTTTTGGGCCCCTCACTACAGAAAGGATGTGGACAAATTGGAGAGAGTCCAGCAGAAGGCAATGAAAATGATTAGGGGGCTGGGGCACATGACTTATGAGGAGAGGCTGAGGGAACTGGGCTTATTTAGTCTGCAGAAAAGCAGCGTGAGGGGGGATTTGATAGCAGCTTTCAACTACCTGCAGGGGGGGGGGTCCAAAGAGGATGGAGCTCAGCTGTTCTCAGTGGTGGCAGATTGCAGAACAAGGAACAAAGATCTCAAAGTTGCAGTGGGGGAGGTCTAGATTGGATATTAGGAACCTCTGTTTCACTAGGATGGTGGTGAAGCACTGGAATGGGTTACCTAGGGAGGTGGTGGAATCTCCATCAGTAGAGGTTATTAAGTTCCAGCTTGACAAATCCCTAGCTGGGATGATTTAGTTGGGGTTGTTCCTGACGTCTCTTCCAACCATAATCTTCTATGATTCTATGCTGGTGTGTGGTGTACAGGAATCTCTGCAGAACAGAACAGTCTTGTGGCAATGAATTCCACAGGCTAAGGCTCTGTCTACACTACAGACCTTACAACGGCACAGTTGTACCACTGCACTACTGTACGGTCTCCTGTGTAGCCGCTCTACACCGACAGGAAAGAGCTCTCCCGTCAGCATATGTAAAGCACCTTCAATGATTGGAGGTAGTTATGTCGGCGGGAGAGCGTCTCTCACTGACATAGCACTGTCCACACCAGCGCTTTTGTTGGTGCAACTTATGTTGGTCAGGGGTGTGTTTTTTTTCCACACTCCTGACCAACAAAAGTGTTAGTGTAGATGCAGCTCAGTTGTGTGTTGGGGGAATATTTATAACATTTTAAATGAGAAGTTTCTTCATAGAGATGAAGCACAAAAGACAGTCAGGGTAAGAAAAGTTGAGTGTCTGTTGAGTTTGTGGTTCTCATATTAAAATCAATAAAATAACATTATATGCACAGAAACTTCTGGGCTCCCTCTGGCAGAAGTAGTGCGGGCACTTGATGTCCTGTCAGACCCAAGGGATTGGGCAACTTCTACATGGCAGCAGCTCCACTGGTACTTAGTGGGGGGGGGGGGAGGCAATGGATCCACTATCCCAAAACTCTCCAATATCAGGGTCTTGTTTTGAACATCAAGTACTACATGGACACCAAGTCAATGTGACATCTGGAGCAGCACCATAGCACCCTGTTCCTCTGGTTCCTTGTGGAGATACCCAGCAGAAAGCTTAATCTTTGGGCTGCATGCTGAATCCCTGGATCTGGCCCTTACATTTCCTGCTTTTAAAAAGGAAGGAAAAATAGAGGACTCAGGTAGGCTGAGATATTCACAGCTACCTACAGGGTTGAGATGCCCACTTCCCCTTAGATGCAATGGTGTCATAATCCCTTAGGCAGTTTTGAAAAGGTCACCTGTACTGCACAGAACCACAAACGGGTCAAGACAAACCCACCTCGTAATGATTTGCTGATTGCCACATCAAGTTTTAGTGTAGAGCGAGAAACCGAATTAAAAACTACTTTTCACATCATTAAGCATCAGTTCAAAACAGCTTAATATTTCCATAGTCCGATCATTGTATTTCTTCAAGGTACCAGTAACAACAGTATGTTACTTTCATACCAAACTGAACCAAAGTGCTATCTACTTAAAGCTGGAAACGATGTGTGCACTGCAACTGAATATTTGATTAACACTTCTGAAAGAACCTGAGTGCCATGGAAATTTCCCACTGGACCGTACGGCATGACACTTTTATTTTACAAATGCAAATTGAATTGAAGCTGCATTTCCAAAGTCCATTTTGTTAAGGAAATCCAAGAGTGATGTTATAGGCACTTTGTTTCATCCCTCTGTACATTATCAAGGATGATCTCAAATCTGTGTGATTTGATATATATTATATCAGGCTTAGTAGTAAACTTAGCAACTTTGCTGGATCAATGAAAAGTTTGGTTCATTTTCAAGATCACTTGGTGAACAATGAACACATAGACTATTAAAAACTGCTGCAGAGGGCGGTTCTTGAAGCACTGATATTACAAACTCAAACAGTAGCACAATTTAATAAAAGCCAGTGGGATTCAGAGTAATAATAAAGCTTGCCATGATGAGAAGATTGAAAAAAACTATTCTGTATGTGTCCATTATCCCCTTATTCTCTATTACAGAAACAAAACCTGAGAATCAGAATGTCAGCCTTTTTCAGCACTGGTGGGTTCCTATGGACTTGGAAAAGTAAAAATATCATAGATTCTTTTAAGGATAAGGATAATTAAATATTTTCAAAGTGTAAAAATATGTAGAATATGTTTAGAAGGAAGCGACTAGCAAGTGGCAAATAGCCCATTTTTGGATCCACAAGATGTTTGTATTCAGACTTCCAAATATAAACGTGTATCTGACCTAACCCCTCTCTGGATAGAGACTTTTTGCGGAGGGGTGGGGAGAAGGGAAATCTGCCTTCTCTCCCCTCATTCTTGAACTGAATGTCTGACAGTGCAGGCCCATTAGAGCGCGCATACACTTCTATACTTGTAAGGGTCTTCAATTACAACTCCCTCAGGCCCATTCAAGCCTTTGGGATGTGTGCACTAAATCAGTGAACTCTGGGGGTGTCTCCAGGAGTGGTACCAGGGTTCTTGCCGCCCTAGGCGGCAGCGCTCCTCCTCAGAACATTTGGCAGCGGGGGTCCTTCCGCTCTGCGTCTTCGGGGTGCTTCGGCAGCGGGTTCCGGAGCGAGTGAAGGACCTGCCGCCGAATTTCTGCCAAAGACCCAGAGCGGAAGGACCCCCGCCGCCGAATTTCCGCCGAGGACGGCAAAATGCCACTCCCCAAATCCTGCTGCCCTAGGCGACCGCCTAAGGTCGCCTAGTGGAAGCACCGGCCCTGGGTGTCTGGGACCTGAAGGAGAAGCAGGGGTGATGTGTTGGCCACAGCTGCTGTAGAATGGGGCAGACAAGATGGCTTTGGTAGAGGGAGTAGGCCTACATTCCTAGTCCCTAAAAACACAGGATGCAGGAGCAGGCCAGGCGTCCATTATACGAAAATCTGAGTGGAAGGAATGACTCAGGTGTCACCCTTGTAAAACTGTAGTTAGAGTGGGGGAAGCCAGCCAATTTCCTGATACATGCCTGAAGACAACTGAAGACAAGAAAGTGAGGGTGTGGGGAGCCTGACAAGATGTCTGTTCTCCCTGCTGACTCAAGCTAGGCGAGTGGGTTTATCAGGATTTCTCCTCCACCCCCACCCCCTCCCTCTGGTTTTATGCAGCTCAGAGCAAGCGGCCAGTGTTCAGGACTTACAGCTGCACCTGGGTCACCAGGGGGTATGCTACGAGCTTCGGGGTTCTTGGTCATGTTGCATAGGGATGAGTATTTGTCAGTCAAATATTTAGTTGCCTAATAGCACACATGCGTGCACACACAAATTTCCTACTGGATTTACCCACCCACCTTAGAATATTGACTGTGCAGAAATACTTCTGGCAAGACAGTTCAATAAAAAGAAGAATCTTATCGCAACACTAGCTTCTTACAATTCTGCATCAAAAATACCTTTATTTGTGCATATATTGTGACATCTTACAGCTTTTCCAGACAATGCTACCACTAGCTCTTATCTCCTCTCTGTCAATTTCATATCCAGACAGATGTTTAAGTCCAATTCTTTCCAGCATTAAAATGTTATGGACTTTAAGTCAGGCAGTTTCTCGGAAAATGTTAAAATGTATATCGCAGTGCATTTTCAAATGCTAATAGGGTAAAAAACTCTTGAGGCAGATGGGAACAAAGAACTCAGTAAGGAACTTAATAAAGCTAATCGGCGTTACATGCATAAATCTCTGGGCTACAGAATAAGAATATATTCCCCAAACTCCCAACTGATGTCTACTGTAATAATATAAGCTAGCGATGTGGATTCTTTTAATCTCTATACCCGTCCACTCTTCTAAAAATTAGCTTCTTGTAAATCAGTGTTCCCTTGTGGAATGATGTTCCTTATGCATCTGCCCAGCCATTTCAACAGCCAGTCTGGTGTCACACATACTTATATCATAAATCTGTCATCACTGGTTGACGCCTTCCAAGTTCCATTCAGAATCATTGAGTCACATCATGGGGTTTTTTAAAATTAATTATTTATAAAGAACTTCAATGGCATATGACAGGCAAAAATGTACTTGGTTCTTTAAATCCAAATTTGTTAAAACATCTTCAGTCATCCATGCTTCAGATTTGCTAGAGTACTATAGATACCTCTTAATTTTCCTCTTCTAAATAAGAGCACAGTTGCTATTTTATTTATTATTATTAGAAAGACAAAAGATTCAGTCAGGCCCCTCTTGAAGTAGTTAATAGGCCTATCATTCCCTAGGACTACCCCAACCAATATACAGATAAAAACATTAATCACTTCAATTCTACAAGTCATGATATCTAATTGAAAACTAACCTATAAATACCTATTTTACTGCGGGCACTGTGTGATAAATAAATTCTACTGGTCAGTAAAACATTCACAAAGGAAATTACCATTAAAAATGACTTTTCATTTCCAAGCGTATCTTCCTAATTAAAATGGCTGCTTCCCATACATATCCCAGAAGTGCAGTTTGCAAAAATTGAAGAGTCTTTGAAAGCACAATTCTCATCACAATAATTACAATAACTTCATGCCACCATCTTCTGACTGCTCAATGGAAACTATAGCCTTTTAATATATACCACGCTCCTCAATGTTGACAATGTTATCGCTTCTTTATCTCTCCACTAGATCGCAAGCAATTTAAATGCAGAGTAAAAGACAGACAAGGTGGGTGAGGGAATATCTTTTATTGGACCAGCTTGTGTGGTGAGAGAGAAAAACTTGAACAAGAAGCAACAAGTCGGTTCAATAAAAGATATTCATTCACTCACCTTGTGTCTCTAATATCCGGGTACCAATACGGCTACAACAACACTGAGTAAAAGAAAACATGTAAAATGTTCAAATGCCTATATGTGCATTCTCCTAAGCGAGAGTTAAATCTCCCACCCCCTTCCCCCTCAGTATAGAGGAGGAGCACAAGGTCCTACATCTACCATTTAAGTCCTACAGTGAAAGGCAAATCCAGATCTCATTACCCAACTCAAAGATTCCACCATGGCAGGGTCAGTGAGAAGAATGCTTTCCACATGGCCCCAGAGTGGCAACGAAGCTGCTTGAAAGAGACTCCTCCAACTGGGGCCCCACGTAGACAAAGACAATGAGCAAGTCTGCCAGGAGCGGTGTTTGGGATGAGATGTAATTAACACATTTTTAAACAGACAAAGGCAGTGGTGTTTAAAACCACATTTGCTGGTCATGGGCAACCCTGGAGTAATCTTCCCAGCCCTAGCAAGCCCAATGGAGGGTGAATGTCCCATGGGGAAGAGTGCAGAGTATCTATGGAACATCAGATTTCCTCGTCCACCTCTACTCCAATCTCCCTCCACCTCTGCCCCCAGCACTGTCTTAACTAGTGCATTAGGCCTTAGGGCCTTTTGCATCTGGATTAACTGCACCAGTAATGAAATAAGGACCAAATTCCCCGCTGCTGCTGCAGCTCCACTGACTTCAATTTACATCAGCAGGGGTCTGGCTCCCAATTTTTCAGCACGTCCCAAACACCCACCTGCTTGCCTGCCTTTCATTGTATAAGAAGGTTTACACAGAGCACAGAAAGAAATACTCAGCGTAAAACTAAAAATGACTCAATTGAGACTTGAAAGAAGGCAACCACTGTGAGCCAAGTACTGGCTGAAATACTAGCTATAAATACTTGAATTATTCTGTGCAACAATAACATTTCTGAACATAACAAATAGACAGTACCAATGTTTATATTAGAAGTGTTTCTTCTTTGTTGCTTTGTGTTTGTGTGTAGGAATCTGATCTATTATTCTGAGACACTGCCTATAAAATCATAGATCGTAGAGGAGTTAGGGTCACAATTTCAAGGGAGCTCAGCTCCCAGTTAAGCACCCACGTGAACTGGCCAGATTTTCAGAGGGCTCCGCACGGCACCCAGCTCCTACTGAGAACAGGAACTGCTGAAGCCCCAATTCCACAGACTGCTTAAGCACATGCCCAATTGGAGCCTCCGTGCTGTGACCTTCCTGAAATCAGGCCAATTCATTTCAGTGCCTCAATGGGCATTAAATACCTTTGAAAATCTCTCTGTAGATTGACAGAACAAAGCTGTTGATTGTACCTAAATCTCTTCTCTTAAAAACAATAATAATTCGGAAAATCTCAAGTTGCTGTTTTAAATCCTGCACAAGCAGAGTTTATTTGAAACATTTATTACAAGCCTTATGTATTACTAGTTATTTATTCTTTAGTATAAACACTTAAAAAGTTAATTACACGCTCTGTCAGAGCTATCGAATATATGGGCAATCTTAACTACAAACCACCATTCTGTTCTCTCCGCTAACCTCTCCCACTCTTTGAAATTACCTTCAGATGTTTATTAGGGAACATTAGTGCCTGTGAAATCTATCAATAGATAGAGGTAAAGTGTGTCACACCATCCAGTGCCATCGACTTAATTCTTGTGTCGTCAACTGCTGGCCACTAATTTAATTCTTAAATGCTGATACAATTTTATGGAATTTTTCCTGAGGCAAGTTCTTGTAGCTTTTCCAATTTGGGGGTTGGGGGGAGACTTTTAGAATTTATATATCACAAGCTGTAATCCTCCAACTCAACTAGTTTTACAAAGGTGCTCTGAACGTTTGGGTTAATTGCACTTTTAGGGGAGAGTTATTCAATTAAAAATCACAGGTGACTATAGTTCAGAAAATAATCCTCCATCTGTCTGAGTGCACGGAGCCCACTCTTTAGCAGGACTGCCTCCGGCAAACTTGTCTGCAACATCACTTAGATTTAGCTGGGAAGGTTTACTGGAAACTAACTGGCAGTAAAACGCTAAAGCTATGCACAAAGCAACACCAGACACAGGACATTAGAGAACTGACTAGCGTATTTAGGTTTGAACTCAAAGAGAGAAACACAAGCAAGAATATGGTTGAAATTTACCATCTGCCCTTTCTTGTAGTGTTGCTATTATTGGCCAATGTAGAATATGATCTCTACATACTGGAAATTATGCAGGAGGAAATGAAGACAATGCATTTAGCAAGAGGTGTTTTCCCTGTTCCATTAACTGCAGGGTGATTACCAATTAGTTGTGAAAGTTATGAAAGCAATTTGTAACTTTATGCATCTGATGGCATTTATACTACAGGGAGCTGGCAACCAACAGCACATAATGCAGCCTCTAGTGCTGGGGTGGGGTTTAATTAATAAATCAGAAGTGAATTACAGCTGTACTTTCAGTGTACCGCATCAGAATCCTGCCCGCAGTCTGTGCTATTAATTTGCACATTTTAAACTGACTGAAACTAACATGCAAAATGAACTAAACTAATCGCCATCCTGGGGACAGCTGTAAATCAAAAAAGAAGAAGCTCGCCATAAAGTCTCATAAGGCAGATTTGGACCTAGTCTCCACACAGGTGTCTCATTACAGCCAGGGTGCTCTGACTGAAATCATGAAGACATCACAGTAATGAAGTGGCAATGCATCACAGTTCTGGGATATAGTTCCTCACGCCCTGATCTCACTTTTTAGATAGGAAGCAGAAAACTCACATAACACACCTTAAAATTAAAGTTTACTTTAAAACAAATAGAACATCTCTTTTACTTACAACAACATATAAAGGGAACATGGTACACATTGTAGATTGATGAAAAGCTACTTTGACGGGGCACATCCTAAATCACTGCTTGCTTTAGGTCTCATGCGATGTAGAGTTGCTATGGTAAATATGCAAGCTTTACTCCTGAACAAAATAAATGAGGCCATGTAACCGAGAGAACATCTCTTGTATTCATCAGCAATAGGGATATTTTAAGCTAACTGCATCAGTTGTAACTGTAAACAGGAAAGGCATTATTAATATTAATTAGTTGTACTGGAGTAGCACCTACGAGTCCTAGTCACAGACCAGGACTTCACTGTGCTAGGCACTGTACACACACAGAACAAAGAGACAAAGAGCTTCCAATCGTACTGTACAAACTGCAAGGGGGGGCTGAAGAATTGATTTTTTAAAAAACACTTTGTATTCATTGTAACAAGGGCAAATTGTTTATTACAAGTAATTTCAAATATTAAAGAACAACAAGGAGTCTGGTGGCACCTTAAAGACTAACAGATTTATTTGGGCATAAGCTTCCGTGGGTAAAAACCTCACTTCTTCGGATGCATCCCACGAAAGCTTATGCCCAAATAAATCTGTTAGTCTTTAAGGTGCCACCAGACTCCTTGTTGTTTTTTGTAGATACAGACTAACACGGCTACCCCGATACTTGACAAATATTGAAGAGTGAAGATACCTTGAAGATGGAGGCATTAATAGTCTTGTGTCGACCTGGTGACAGTAGACCCCTGTGTAAAGTGAAAGGGAATTTCCCCCAGCAATTCAGCCACGGTATCTATTCCTCTCTAATATGGGGATAATACTTGCTTATCCCCAGCAATGAGGTATTGTGAACATTAACCAATTAACATTGTTCAAGTGCATGGAGGCTGAAAGCACTAAGTAAGTGCTGGCTAATTATTACAAGTCTCTGCTGAATAACTAAAGCAGTTTTGTTCCCCAAGAGAATATGTTTGGGTGTATCAACAGCACTGTAGAGCAGAGATGAGGCCTAGAAATATCAAATCGAATGGAATAGGAGAGAGAGAGAACTCAACGTTCTCCAGACTCCAAGACATGCCAAGGTTACATCTCCCAATTTCTGCTCTTTAGCCAGTAGGCCAAAATGGGAAAAGAAGTGGGAGAACTGACTGTCTATTACAGGCCACGCAGCAATGGCAGAAAGACCAGAACAAAGACAATTCCTTTACAAAGGTGGGAAAGGAGTGTAAAGGTAACAGAATCAATTATATGATGGACACCAACTCAATTATAGCAACCTGTAGCCAGTATATTATTCAGAGATTAATGCAGGTCAGCTGGCATATAAGAAATCCCTGATGAAACTGAGTTTGGGGCCAAAAGAAGACGATCAGTGGAAGCATCTCTGGGACACAGGCACAGCTGTCAGCAGGACTCAAAGGGAAGAGGCACAGTGACGTTGATTTCAAGAAGGTATGACCCATCCCTCTACCCATAGCAGCATTTAAGTGCAAACTGGGGATTTCACCAGCAGCTTGTCATTTGTGGCTAATCCTGGACATTACCCGACAGAACGGTATCATTGCTCAGCAGTTCAAAAGGTGTCGCTGGCTCCCTGCTCCCATCGGCAGGCTCTTCCCCTGCAACTTCCCAGTGATGTCCCCTGGGAGTAAGACCCCAGAAACGACAGGCAGAACAGGACGGCATGCAGCTTCACACATTTTTAGCAAAATCTTCCCATTTTGTTTTGCCCATGTTTGCTCTCCTGTAACCCAGTTTATCACCATTTATTACACACTGTAACATCCCCTCCAGTTCTCTAGACCGAACTTTAGCAATGATTTCAAATTCATTATTTAAGAGAGAGATTACTTTATATGAGACCATGTCTGACAGATCAACTTGAATAGCAATTACGTGGCATTTTCACTAAGAGATTTAGGGAAATTATTAAAGTTTCTTAAGCAGTAATAAAACTGTAATAAGCTCTTCTCAAGAAGATCATCAGATAAAAAACTACATCCAGGTAAGAGTGCAAAATTATTATCCATGAAAATTTCTTTGAATTTTTAAACAAATTCACTTCAGTCATCTCCATAGCCCTTTTTGCATTTGCTTTTGATGTACATCCAAGAGACTGAGTTTTACTTGCAGAAACCTTAATGGAAAATGAAATTCAAAGTCACACATGCAAATGTTTCTGGAAAGAGTAGCTTACATTTATACCAAATCGGCTTGTGCATATACCTGCTTAGAGAAAAGAAACAATCCCATGCGACTTATACGAGCAATCGCAACGAACCAATCCAGCCTCAAGAGTGAACACTGAACACTTGCCTAGTCCATGATCAATCATCCATAAAGTTAAATCAAAGTTGTTGAATAACAAATTCAAGAGCAGAAAGTAGGCTACATGTGTTGACTCAGGCAAGGCGTACACTTAGAAGGCTTTGCCGGTAGAGTTTTATTAGCAAAGTACTTCTAGTATACACAGCGTATACCAGCAAAACTGCATTTTTGTCAGCATAGCCTATTCCGGCCTTCTGAGTAAAATTAGGTACACTAGCAAAAGTGATTTTGCCAGTGTAACTGCATCTACAATAGGGGCTTTTGTCAGTGCAGTTTTAGTTGCAAATCGCACCTCACCACACTAGACCAACGTAGCTATGATGGCAACATTTGCAGTGTAGAGCTGGCTTAAAGAATTCGTTATGAACTATTCGCTCAGCTCTAACTAAAGCCTAATGTGATCTCAGCTGGAACCCCACGGCAGAGAAATAACTGAGATCCCCATTTGAATACAATATTGACTTTTGAATCGTTACTGTAACGACAATTAAATAGCATGAATACAGACACGTGTTAGAAATAATATGATGTACTCATATCACTGAAAAAGCCATGGTCACTTTTTGACTGTACTAAGACATTCTAAACCCTTTTTTCTGGGTCAGATACTAATTCTGTATTCCTCTCTTCATTTTAAATAGACACTAACTGTTTTCAGTGGTAGACTACCATGATTGCGTGCCTTAATTTTTTGACATGAAGTACTTTTGCATTTCTAAAGGAAGAACTTTTTGGAACGTGCCAATCAATTTTGCATGGCCTCAAACATCTTAGCAGAATTGTGTGCAGACCCAGATCTTTCAGAAGAATTCAGCTACCATTTAGGCATATAAGTAAGAGCCCCGATTTTCAAAAAAGGCTCCCCACCAAGAAGCCTGTGTTAAAAAAAAAATGGGAGCTGCAACGTGCTGATCTCTTGAAAATCACAGGACCCTCTGTTGCTCTTGAAAATCTGTCCCTCAATCTCCAATTCCTCAACATTCAGTCACAGAATAGAACCTGAACTGCACATGATTTTTTGTGAAGACAGAATAGTAATTTAGCAAGAGACTAGCAGAACTTGCTCTGCTTAGGCTCCATTGGGGCTTTCATTATAACTGCCTGTTTGCACATGCTCAGAACCTTCTGAAAAATATCCCTTTGTGGCAGAAAGTTTCCATGTTTAGTCTTAGCCCAGAGGTGAACTGTTCTGGAAAATGTGAGCAAAATTTCTTCAGGAGTTTTTGAATTATATGCAAATGCAAAATAGATTATTTTCCTCCAGGAAAAAATTAAGATGATGTTTTAGCTCACATGTAACTCAAAACTCACTGAACTTTAAACATTAACATTTTCAGGTTGCGCAATCCTCTCAGCGATCTTTGCATTATTGGATAAAATAAAGATGACAAAAAGAAAGGATTTAGAAGCATTTCAAATTTTGGCTCACACCTAAAATAAAAACCACAGGTGGGGGAGGAAATATCTGTGAGATTACAGTTCTCACAGCATCATGAAATTGCAAATATTGTACATTAGGTTGTGCTGTTTTTTTTTTTCTTTTTAAATATGTACTTTAATGCATGGCTTAAAATACCTAGGATAGGCAACATGGCAGAGCTGGCATATTTTAACTTTGGCATTACTCTTAAGGTATGTATGCATGGGAAAAGTGATCGTCTTCTTTAGCTTTGTGTTTGCAGCATCACATGCATATACTGCAAACACAAAGCTTGCCCTCACCATACATATCCACCTACGGGTGTGGGTAAATGCAGTGGAAACAGCTTTGCTTTGGACTGAGCCAGCCTGACAGAGCAGGTCAGCTCAGAGTATGATGGTTTATTTTGTGAGTGTACTGGGGGATGCACTAGGGAGCACAGCTCACTGCTGCTCCATAAAAAAAAAAAAAAAAGCCATTGTCACTCCCCTCTAGTGCATGTCATTGCTACAGCATAGGGCACAGCGAGTTCTGGCTGGCCAAACTTGCAGACAACAACAGCACTAGGGAGAGAGGTACATGAGCTGGGGTAGCAAGTTTACTGGTTAATGATCAGTGGATGATTACAGCTACCATCCTGCACCCACCGAAGTTGCTGAGAATTTTGTCCTTGGTTTAATGGATGAAGGATTTAGCATCACATCCCAGTGCTGTTCCCCATTCCCCCTCTTGCAAACCTGCACTGCAGAGGGCTCATCTTTGCCCATAATTTGTGAAGTCTAAACAATAGTTCAGGGTCCAATAAGTTAATTAATGTAACAGTTTAACACTCTTATGTTACACCAACAAGTTATTGAAATGTTCTCCATTACATTACGCTATATTACACTCATATATATACACCTATCTGTATATATGTGTACATACCTGAAAATGCAGATATGTAAATTGTATTCTGGAACAAAAATAAGTTACTTGCCTTACCAGCTGCACAGAACGATCTCTTATAAACAAAATTCATAGTTGCTTTAAAGAAAATATTATGTAATTGTGAAGCATTAAAAGACATGTGTAATGAACAGGAGAGAGAAATGTTTAAGGTATATCGTGCCATGTAACCAACAGAATCTCAGTTTGCATTTTGATTTGTTAGTGGTTTACCTAAGACTGTTCCAATGCCATCTTGTATTATTAAATAGTATTACTTAAAGAAGTGTTATAATGTTCCAGGCTGGAGCCTTAAAGTTCCAACCCTCCCACAAAGGATCCATTGTCCTGTGGGGTCAATTCCATTGAATATCACAGAGCTCCTGTAAAAAATAAAACTATACTCTTGTCCTACAAGGCATCTGGAAATTTAAGGGTCCAGCACTGTAATTCCTTGTTACTCATAACAGAAGCTGTTCCCAGCACATGAGGGGATGGCAGGCAAAGAAAGCAACCATGTATAGGCATTAAAACTATATTGATACACTGGTTTAAGGGGGAGGATAAATGGACAAGCGGGCATACATCAAATGCTTGGGATTCAGCCAATTTAGCTTAATTTAAAATAGTCTGCATCATGGGTGTTTTGAGCACCAGGCAGCATACATCAGATGTAGACAGTCAGGTAAGAACAGATCTCACTTGGCTTTGCCATCGTCAGCTATCTGGTAAGTCTGGAAGGAAAGATTGTCAGCTGAATGAAAGCAGCACAGTTAATGGCATACGTATATATTAGAGTTTGAAAATAGATCACTGTTATCAAGTAACATACACAATTTTGGTTATCTAGTGTTTTTCATTTGGATAAACGCTGAACAATGTGCACAAACAAAAAAATATTACCAGCACAAAATGAGGAATAATTCATCCATTTAAAAGAACTGCTTATGTAAATACGTACAAGTATTCCTGGAGAACAATGTGGAAGCTGCAAGCCTTCTGTTTTGGGTATTTCCTCTAACTTGCAGGACATTTACTACACTGTGCCATCATTTTTAAAATTATTGAGTAAGGTCCTTACTTATCAAAACTAGTAACAGCTACATATTTCTGTTTAAAAAGCAGTAACAATTTCAAACTCCATACCTTTCCAGGCAAGTTACAAACATGTCTGAAGCAGAAGAGGAGCAAAGGGATGGAGTAAGCCTGTTAACCAATACAAAATATGTTCTGAAGGAGAAATAAATAGTTATACAGATGAGTTATTCAAACCAGTTATTCAAACTTGCTCATTCAAAGTACCATCTCTTCTCCCCCACCCCCAAACAGTGTATGGAAAAAGCTAATTAAATACTACAAGGGGGAAATGCAAGGCAAAATAGTTCTCATGCAGACTACACTTGACCTTTCCTCTCTTAAAGTGACAAATGAACAACATGCTAATTATTTTCTCATCTTCAATTTGCACTTAAAACCACATCAAGTTCTGCCTAGCAGAGAGGGCGGGGGCAGTGATTTTATAGAAACTACACAACTTGGCCTAATTGTGTTTTGCTTTTGATGTCAAAGAAGCATTTATTCAAAGATCCCTTTGCCCAGTTGTATGGTTTAAGCAAAGCTGCTAATGTGGACATCAAACAGCTGTCATCTCCATTCTGACATGCTGAGTTGGACATCACTTGGTACAAAATTTAATATGAATAAGATCAGGCTCATGGAATAGCTGTCTTGCCCAAGATAACTTTGATCATATATGATAAAACTGGACTTCTGTCACCACAAAAGGAAAAATAAAGAAATGAGCTAATTAAAGTTGATTAAAACAGGCTCTATCATGCTACCTCCCCTCTGGGTAGTATATAGGAACACCACACTTTGGCCAATTATAGCTCATTAGTTCCTGATCCTGGGATTCCCTAATGTTCTGAATGGTCACTATTTTATAAACAGGAAGCCATCATCCTCACCGTGCAGGAGAATCTTATTTTCCGTTCACAGCTACACAGTCGGGCTAACCAAGTCTCATAGTGTGTGGTAGGAAATACTACTACTAAATTTGGGCAGCAATTGATCCAAATCTATTAAAGAACAGGACTCCTACAAATACACGCATGCATCCCTTTACTGATATGTCACTACTCACACAAGGAAAGTGATGCATGTGCACAGGTGTTTGCAGAATTAGACCCTGGATGATCACGTAAATAATGTTTATAGTAAGCGTCCTGCTCGAAACCACCCACCCGTCCCCCAAAGATAGCCAAAAACATAGATAAAACCTCCTTGAAGAACCACCACAGCCCATATGGCAGCATTTAGATTACGAGCTCAGGATGCCTGTAATCAGCAGGATCTGAGTCCTTTGCAGTGAAAGGTACAACCCATACACACACAAGGTTTGCAGATGGCCCTGTGTGCTTTCATCCCAGTCCAAGGGGTGGCTTTCTGCCAATAGCAAGTTGCTGCCGGACAGAGAAGCAACAACTTGCTTTGTATTTTCAGTAGTAAGTTACCCTAGCAAGAGAGAAGGAATACAGCGTAATGTGACTTTTCCCTGACTACACTCAGGCTTCCATAGCTCATGCTCCCAGTTATGCTTTTTGTTGATCTTTTCAGTATCTCTTCCATGGGACTCTCTTGGAATGGTCAGGAGGGATGACTTCATACCAAGTAGGAGGTTTTGGCCCAGACTTTTGAGGCTGCCTTTGTAGGAAGCTTTTATTCATTCTGTGACCTTAAACTGTATCAGGGCACATGGTCCCTTTAATCCTATTCAGTGAAATCCTTGGCAATTTAAGCCAATGGCAAGATTCCCATTGGCATCAATAGGGCCAAGATTTCACCCTTGGAGGACCAGACGGAATTTTTCAAAAATGACTTTCAATGGGACTTGTGCTCTTGAATCCTTTAGTTGCTTTTCAAAAGTCACCTATTACTTTTTTGTTTTACTCTCCATAGCCAAGACCTTCAATAACAGAAGTCTAACGTTAGGCTCCGAGGGTAAAATTTTCAAAAGTGACCAGATAACGAAACAGACTCAAGGCTAGATCCTTACAGGTATTTAGGTACCTAACTCCTATTGAAATTAGTGGAAGCTAAGTGCTTAAATCCTTCAAGGATCTGGGTCTAATTCTCACTAAACGCCAATAGGGCCAGAGTCGCCTAAGTGACTTAGGTACCTCTGAACATTTTACATAAGCAATCTGATTTTTAAAATTGCTGAGTGCCTAACAACTCATACAGAAGCCAATAGGAGCTTCTGGGTACCTAGCCCTTTTAAAAACAAAGTTTCTTATTTTACACGTCTCTTTTTGACAAATCTTGGCTATGAACATAAGATGGAGTTAAAATGACTAATCTTTTGTTTTATTTTCTCTGGAACATCAGAAACATAATGGTAATAGAGTCATTGATTCAAAAGCCCATTAGCTAATGCTAGAGAAGAATACCGAACTCGCAATTATTTTAAAAGGCTTCATATCCAAAAGGAAAACAGTTACTTTATGGTGCAAAAAACATTAAAATTCTTTTGAACCTATGAAAGACGGGAAATTCAGACCAAAAAATGAAAGTATGCCCTTAATGAAACCTTGTTAAACACAGATATTGATGTATATATGGTACAAATCAGCAGTCATTGTCCTGAGATTCTTTAATATCAGAAGCAGAAGAAAAAGAACAGGTCAAGAAACCACAAGAAACACCTGGGAAGGAAAAGCAAACCAAAAAAAAAATCTATTAAAAGAAATCAATGTCACAAACATAGCTGAAACTCTCTGTACGTTAGGGAGAGTCGAAGGCTGTTTGCTTGCAGTTATAGAAGTTCGCTAGCTAGCCACATTTTATAAAGGTAAGCCAGGGTTCAGCAGACTATTTACAAAAGTCAAGCTTAGGGTCAGGAAATACCTCGGCAAATTAAAAGCCATCAGATGCAGACAGAACAATGTTTTTAAAATAATAAAAATGTACATTACAGGTTCTTTATTAAAATGAAAATGAGCTTTCACTGGTTAAATAATTTTTCCTCTTGATCTATGTGCAGTTCTGTAAACGGGAATGAAAATAGTTCTGAGAGTCTTTCAATATTTTATTGTTTGGATCAAAATGGTTCTTTTCTGCCAAAAATGGATCAAGATTTATTTTTATAAGTGGGCTCAACCACAAATCTTTTAGAAATCTTTTATCAACATTCCACTTTGAAACCTCCGGGCTGTAACTTTTACACTGAAGAATTCATTACATAATTGTATGCAGCTCTAACCAAACTATATTAGCTTGCTAAAAATCTGAACATATGTCATTTGTGCTTCATGTGTAAGTTATACACAGACACAAGACGCAAACTTAGTACAAAGTACATATTGGATGACAGACAACCCTGCTCCCAAACTTTTCTGAATATAGACACGACAAGAGCATTTTTAAATGCCTGGTAAATATGAATAAGCTCTTTTGAGTTTTCTCTG
This sequence comes from Malaclemys terrapin pileata, assembly GCF_027887155.1. Classification (NCBI taxonomy): domain Eukaryota; kingdom Metazoa; phylum Chordata; order Testudines; family Emydidae; genus Malaclemys; species Malaclemys terrapin. The sequence goes on from NC_071509.1 coordinate 139,419,996, forward strand.
AGAGATGACAAAACACACAAATTCTACACACAGTGAAATATGTCAGCCCAAAACAACGGAAAAAAATTATGCATTAGTAAATAGTGTAATTTATATGCAAATTCCATATATATGAGCCCAGATGGTAGGGTTGTCAAGACAATCAACAAGTAGAAGCTGGAAAAAAACTGAGGTTCTGTTTTTGGGTTTGTTTGTTTGTTTAACAGGTGTCACAGTTCAGGGCCACTGCACCTGTATTCCCCCTCTATAGTCCAGACAGGGCACCCACTCTTGGGCTTCTGGCTCCCCAGCCATCAGTGCTCTTGGGAGGAAACAAGCATCTCACTCCTTCCACACTGGGGTTTTAAAGCTGCACAGTTTCCTGCCTTCACTATGAATCCCCCAATAATACAGACTTCCTCAGCAGGCCTGCTTTGCTTTCTCCTCAGAGGCTACAAACAGCATAATTACCCCCAGTTAAGGTACCACAAGTTCATAACAGCTCTCAGCTCAGAACAAGCATACTCGTGAATCTGAGATTCACTCTTTTATGCAGTTTGGACCTCTGGTCTGGTCCTCATGTAACAGCTGATCAGCAGACAACGGGTTTCTCCTCAGGGCACAACTCCAAAGGTAAGGTCTGAAGGTGAAAAGTTGCCTTCCTCTCCTCCCAAGTATTTCCTAGAAATCCCACTTAACTTTGTCTAGCACATTGTTTCAAAGAGACTTTTGAAGCTTGTCACACTTCCAAAGTTTACATTAGTCATGGATCCTAGAAAAGTTACATGCAACCCCACAATAACACACAAACATTTGCATTTATAATACAATGAGCTTCTAAGACACTTACGCTTAATTCATTAAGGTTTGCCCAAGATATTGCCAGAAATTGCTATTTCTATCAACAGGTATGTTCCAAGATTCATTAGTAATATTTCTTTCCAGCAGAGCAAGGTATTGCTTTACTTGGATTAAGATAGAATCATTTGGGGATAGATTTTCAGAGGGATTTAGTGCCCCACACACAGGGCCTGGATTTTCCAAGTTCTCAGCACCTAGCAACTCCCATTGAGAACATCACTCAGAACAATGGGAGTTACTGGATGCTGATACCCTTCAAAAATCTGGCCTTAATCTTCAAGGCACAAATCATCCCTCGAGAGGGGTACCAATGCCTGAGGATCCCTTGCCAGGAGGGGCCAGTGCTGGCTCTGTGGCATCACTCCCCCTCTCTGACCGTGGTCTCCCAAAGGTCAGGAATAGAGCTGGTCACAAAATAGGAATGTGGGGGGGAGGGGCATTCCCTAGAAAATTTCTAGGAAAAAAAAATAAACCCATTTGTATCAGAAAATTTCAACTTGTTATCAACTGCCCCCCCCCCAAAAAGAAACAACAAACAAACAAAACAAAAAAAAACACACAGTAAAAAGTTGTCCAAAAACCCAAGGTTTCCTCACAATTCCTAGCTCCTTTCCTTCCATCTCCCAGTCAACAACTTATCCCCCAGGCTGGTCCAGACTGCCGCTGCTGAGTGAGTAAGCACGGCCCTGAATCCGCACAGCTCCTCATCCCCCCCCGAGTGCAGACTATGTGCCAAGGCAGGCTAGTTTGCACTGCAGCCACCACCAGGTGGAGGACAGAGAAGAAGAGAAGGGCCAGCGGAGAAGGAAAGAGGGACAGAAGCCACTCCCAGGAAGGAGAACTGGAAAGGAGAAAAGAGACTCCTTCAAAGACAGAAGATAAGTACAGTATGTGGTGGATACCAAGTGAACAGGGAAGGGAGGAGGAAAAGGAATAGACATATAGGAAGCTATTCATTTAAACAAAAATAAATTGCAGACATGCACTGCTTTTAATCTATGATTTCATGGTAGCTCCACCATGAAAAAAAAGTATTAAAAAAATAGTATTAAAAAAATCCCCCCCAAATCCCAAACACAACAGATGTTGGTCACATTGCTTAATGCACTACTGGAAAGCACTCAGAAAGGATGCTGATGACACTGTTGTATGAATCTATATAGAACAGGACAGCAGAACAGAAACTTTGGGTTGGAAGGAAAGAAGAAGGGGGTGCTGGCTGGGCTGCTTACAACACAATATACGTACCACCTGTACTTTCATCGGGAGAAGCTAAAAGCATGTTTTAATATTTTAGGAATTCATTTCTAAGTGTTCTTATGGGGCCTCGACCAATGCTGGATCTAATCCAATCAGTGCTGGATCATGCACTAGAAGAATAAAGATATTCACTATACTTTTCTTAGTGTGATAGCATCAAGTTCCTTTTACCCAGACCACCTTTTAGCTTGCCCTCCCAAATCAACTCACAGGTGGCGGCTGAATAATGTTCCTACAAAGGATATTTCTACAGCATATCAAGAATCAGATCTTGAGTGTGGCAGAAGTCTGATTCCTGCTGAGGTCCCTTAGGTGTCTTCAAAATAATTCAGTTTATTTTATTGGTCCGACAGGGACCTCCTGCCACAAACCACTTCCGCTGTATTGCTTAGGCAAACAGAGATACCAGTGGGACTGAAAAATGAGCACTGCTGTAACTAAAATGATGATCTGTGTCTGCAGAGATAAAAGTTGGAGGGGGGGTGTCAATGTTTATTGAGCTTCTTGGCACAATCAGTGGGATAAAGCATTTAGAATAAGCCAGCAAAAAGCCCAGACTGCTCAAAGGAAGTTAGGATTTCACAAGGCCACACTTTTCTACCTTGAACTGTAATATACTGTTTACCAAAAGGGATTCACTTCCGCCTAGAAAGTGAGCTTCCACTTAAAACACACCGCTCATATTGTATACAACCTGTACTTTAGAAATACGTATGACTAAAAGCATCTTTATACTTTGATTACAAGACACGACAGGCTAATGAAGGAACAAAGCACCAAGATGCTCCCAGTCCCGTGGCAAAGAATGCTACATCTGTCATCTGCTACAAAAAGGCACCATTGTTCCGAATGACATGATAGACTTTAGGTGGAAGGAATAACAAAGGAACTGTCATATCAGAAGAATGAAAAGCAACGAATGTGGGGTCTATTCACTATGAAAAAACACCACCTTTTCTTTTCTGCTGACCTGCGTCTGCAGCTTATCGCAACTTTCTCAGGAAACAATGCAAGCTGCATCTTGATTTTGCAGCACCTAGTAATGCCATGCACGTATTTTGGCATCTGATGTATTCTTTGTATTTCATTGGCAACCAAAGATAATGAACAAACAACAGGTTCAGGGGTTTGTTGCTGTTGTTGTTTTTTCATTTCAATAACTTAGTTTAATAGTGTCCAAAAATGTATGTGATAATTTTTACAGAAGTGGTAACTGCAATACAGTCTGTTTTATTTGTGCTTTTATTTAGGGAAAACACAGTTTCAAAGCAAAACTTTTCCTTCACACACCTATACAAAGTCCCTTACAATCCTCTCATTCTAATTCCCTTCCCTTTGGAGGGAACATGTCACAGACAAAATCCTTGCATCTAAGGAGAGGCAGACATTTTAAAATTCTTCCTAAGCAACCAGAAAAATATTCAGTGTTCCCACAGAAAAGAATTTCTTATCCGTATCACACAAATAGAAGGATCTGTTCTAGTAACTACCTTAAACTTGCCAGGTTTTTGACAGTTTTTATAAAGTTATTCAGTTTTGCCAGATGCATTTTTGATAGTAAATAATTTAAAATATATGTGGCGTAGTCTACTTTTTCTTGGGGTGTTGAACTCAGTCAGCCAAGTGGTCAGTTGGCATTTCAAGGGTCAGAATGAGCAATGGGTTCCTGGTTCAGCAAGTCTTCCCAGGTTGGCAGGCTTTAAATCTAGTCAAGGGAAGGAGAGAAGACAAATCTAGTCAAGGAAAAAAATCTAGGAATATACTTCCAGACATGGGTTAATTTCACCCCTGGCCTATGACAATTGGGCCAGAGAAGTATGAATTTGAAGAGCTGAAAGCAGAAAGGCAAATTGTGAACAAGAAGCTAGAAGAGAAAGAGGACACACAAACTGCTGGAAAGTCATGATTTTTGGTGAATCGATCCTGATAATTAGAACTCCTCCTCATATCCCTCAGCCTTCAGACTGACCAGTGGTAACACGCGTGACAAATGGCCAAGAATACTTCGTCTGGCAACTTACCACAATTTACAGAGAATGGATTTTTTAAAAAAGTTTTGTAAATGATAACGTCTGTTTTAAGGCGGCTTCCTCAGAGTGGTAAAATACACCCGTTTTATCAATGATGGGGGGAGTACCAGGATGCTTGGATACTGTGGGGTTTGCTCAGAGGACTCTGGGTTTCTCATGGGGCACTTGTGAGGCCCTTCCAGGGGCTCCCAGGGTTGTGAGGCACCTCACTATCACCTCTCGTTAGCATGAGGGTGCCTGGTCTGGACTTGCCGGGGATCAGTTCCCTACCTCTGGCAACACCAGCCCGGCCTGCCAGGCCCCCGCAGGCTCCGCTCTCTTTGTACCAGTTACTGATTGGCTCACACCAACCCCAGCGCCCTCCTTCTGGAGCACCCACCCCCTGATCCACTCAGCTCGCTGCACTCTGATTCTCTGCTCCCAAAGGAACAGCGCACACCAGCTTCCTAGATCCAACTCAGGATCCCCACCCCGCTTCAAGCACACAACATATATATTCGTGTTTTCACTACAAATAGAAGCTTATTATCACAGAACAGAGATTCAAATGAGAGTAAGTAAAGCCATTGGAAACACATGGTTACACATAAAAGAGAACCATAACATGCTTTCTAGAGCCCAAACTTGACTCACAAGACGTTCCCCTGTCTCCTACGGAATAGCTACACCAAGTCCTTCTCCCAGTGTTTTCAACCAGGATGGCTGAGATTCCTCTTTCATAAGATCAAGCCCATGAACAGCCTGTCTTCAACAGCTTGGTTGGAGGCCTCAGGGTCCTACCACACCTTGTCCTAGAAAGGAGCAGTAGAGAAGTCCTCCAAGCTCCCTAGAGTGGCTGCAGGGGAAGCAGCCAATGAGAGAAACTGCAAGGAACAGCCAATCAGAGACAAGGAGGACCATATAAAAGCGAGCTAGAGACAGTCAGTTGATGCCTAGAGCTGAAGGAGTGAGAACTGTGTTCCTTGCTGGCTGAGGGAGCGGCAGGACCACTGACAGATCAGTTGCTGGCAGAGACCAGGGGCACAAAAAGGAGCTGCTGGAGCGCTGCTGGCACTGAGCCCGAGGCAGTTGCTGGCAGGGACTAGGGGATCAAGAAGGAGCACTTGGCTGGCTGCTGGGACTGAGTAAAAGGCTTCAGCCCTAGTGTAAGGGTGAAGCATTTGTGAAGGTGCTGGGGCCCTGGGGAAGTGGCCTGTGAACTGCAGCAGCACAGTGACAACTTAAAGGGGGCACAGCAGCATAAGGTCCCTAGGCTGGAACTCTGAGTAGTGGGCGGACCTGGGTCCCCCCCACATTAGCCACTAGGGAAATAGCATTAGGTCCGAAGAAGGGGAATTTGCATAAGCCCAGGAAAAGGGCTGAAGACCTGGAAGAGGGTCAGCCTTTGAATCATAGAAGAGTAGGGTTGGACGAGATCTCAGGCGGTCATCTAATCCAAACCCCTGCTTACAGCAGGACCAACCCCAGCTTTGGTGCTTTGATACCTCCGGAAAGGGATGGGATGGTTTAATGGCCCAGCTAGGATCAGAAAGGCCAGGAGCCGACGAAGACAGTGTCTCCAAGGAGGAAGCCGTGGGGGCACAGCCTCATACCAGGGCTAAGACTATTTAAAGACTGAGCCTGGGGAGGGCTACAGAGATACCAACGGAAGGGCATTGGGATAGGCCCCTATTGGACTGTTTACTTCGGAAGGGCTTTGTTTGTTCCACATACAGACTGCGTGTGACTCGGCTGGAGAGCTGTGTCGTTGAAAACCTGCCAGAGAAACCACCACCAGAGGTCACTGCAGACTAAGAGCACAGGCACACGCACCTGGCCAGGAGGCACTCACGGGAGGAGAGTGCGACCCCGTTACAATCGGGCACAGAGGGAGATCTGTAACACTCTGAACCATGGGTTCCACAAGCGTACCAGGGAGAGAATCAGCCCTGATGGGTAACTTAGCACACACACACACCATGATTGTGATGTCTGCTCCACCCACATCTAGAAAGATCCCAGAGTTACTGGACTGTGGCAAGACAATGATCCAGAAGCTCACTTGAGTACACGCAAGAGGACAGGCCACTCAATTTGGATATTACAGGAAACAAACTTGTTCCACATTGAACTGGAAAGGCCCTGTGATAGGAGCAACAACAAGTGCAAACACCAAGGCACCTTCCTTTATGACTTCTTGGTCCCCACTAATTCTCTGCAGTGCAGGTTTGCCATCTTCTAGGAATTCCCCCTACTCTCCCATCATGACAATCTGAGATTGGCCCTTTATTTTTGGGAGACAAAATTATAGCTGCATTCCTTAAAGGTCCATTTTATAACTACAGCTGCTGTTTGCCACATCTCTCTTCCTATTGTGTTTTCTCTTTCTGGAAAGTTATGATGCATCTGGGGCAGACAGACATTCAGGAAGTTTTGGTACAGAAAGGACGAGGTAAAAGATTGGTTCTGTAAATGGACAAAACCAGAAATTTGACCTATAACACAGAGAACTGAGAGTTTTTTTCTTAGGACAGTCCCTCTCCAAGCTGAACTGTGAAAACGGCTGCTGGAAATATTTTGGGAGATATTTTGGGAGAGCAGGGGGAAAGAGAGACATCTCTTTGGCAGAGAACATCACCCTGACTTGGAGGGAAACAGACCCAACAGGCCAACGTTGAGATGCATTCCTGTTACACTTCATGAGTGGAAAGCAGAGGGTAAAATATTCAAAAGCTTCCAATTTCTTATTTGGAAGCACTGGGGATAATTTCTATTAGAAATTAGGTCTTTACAAATAAAAGTGAAATTACAGTGACCTACTGCTAACACCTCAGAACAGCTTGACTCAGAGCATTTCAAACCCGCCAATTCAATGCAAGGCACTCAGATCATTCTCAAGTAATTTTTCTGTTAAAGATCAGTTTTGGTTGCTTTCAATCTCAGTTGTAATATAAAACCTTATATTTCGACGACTGCTGATTTCAAGGAATGATTTGTGCATCATGTTTTGCAGTTATTAGCCTAAGGAAATACCAGTGACATAATTTAGCAATTACAGCAGATAAGCTCACCTATTAAAGAACAATGCTAGCACTGTTTTTCCTTTTTCTTAATATTAATCCCGCACACATTTTGTTAAGTAATTCATGGTTACTGAAAGTTTTACAATTCTAGAAATACTTTGTAGCCTGAACCAGATGCTAATCTTAATTTTTAAAAAAATGTTCATAAAACCAACAAAAAGATAACGTCAGTGATTAATGACCCAAATTTTCCATCATGTCATTTTTGAAAGATCGTTAAGGAAAACTCCCTAGTGAAATGTACTTTTAAAACATTACTTGAGGTCTGGATTTTTTTTGATTTTCATCTCTTACTTTTTTTCTGGAATAGAAACACTAATCTCTGTATCCTTAAAAAAAATTCAACATGATAAGAAAGCTGATCATTTACAAGAATTAAACCACTGAACTTCACCAGCGAAGCAGAAATAATGAGTTTTCTGAACCTTTAACATTTTGGTACTGACTACAAAAGGAGTAAACAGAAATCCGTGCAGAACTCAAGTTAAGAAGTATACCATACATCATTTACTCTTGCATGACAACTACTCAAAATCTATAAGATGGAAACCCTCTGTTCAATAGCTGTGGACTGGTAAATTGTTTATTGCCCTAGATCGGGATAGGCAACCTATGGCACGTGTGCCGAAGGCAGCACGCGAGCTGATTTTCAGTGGCACTCACACTGCCCGGGTCCTGGCCACCCGTCCGGGGGGCTCTGCATTTTAATTTAATTTTAAATGAAGCTTCTTAAACATTTTAAAACCCTTATTTACTTTACATACAACAATAAGAAAGAGACCTTCTAAAAACATTAAAATGTATCACTGGCACGCAAAACCTTAAATTAGAGTGATTCAATGAAGACTCGGCACACCACTTCTGAAAGGTTGCCGACCCCTGCCCTAGATGAATCAAAAAGCACAGGGAGGGCAGTCCCTAACAAAACAATGCTAAATATTTTGACACTTTGGTTGATTTCCAGTGTAATACAATAGCTAATATCACTGCACTCCACATAAATACTGAGGCCCCAATTCTCATTGGGAGATAGGCCCCTGTGGTGGGGCGGCTGCCCCACACGGGAAGATGGAGGATTAAAGCAGCCCTCACAGAGGCTGCGCAAAAGCCAACCAATGGGAGGAGGGCTTGTAGAGAGCCAATCAGGGGAAGGTTTTTTGGAGCAGCCAATCAGGGCCAGGGATGGCCATATAAGAAGAGTTGCTCAACAAAGCAGAAGCAATCTCTCCCTGGAGTGCAAGAGAGAAGCACTGGTTGCCTTAGAGGAGCACCTTAGATAGAGCAGTGCTAGGCAGGGTCAGGGGAACAATAGGGAGCACCAGCCTGAGGATGGCCAGACTAAGGCCCCTGATACAAAGGGCTGGGAAGGGGTTAGCGCTATGGGGAAGTGGTCCAGGGAAATAGGCGGTGGGAGTTAGAGTAGCAGCAGCACATGGCCACTGGGTATATGGGCCCTGGGTCAGGGCCCGGAGTAGTGGACGGGCCTGCCCCCCCCCCTTCTTTTCCCCTGCTTGCCACAGAGGGCTGGCCAGTATTCAGACTGCACTTTATCCCCTGAGGTGAGGGGCTAGAACGAGGGCTGCAGTAAGCCACAGCAGCAAGTAAATGGACTAGAGACAGCTGGTTCCCCCGGAAGGGGGGAAAAGGTGGAGTGGGGCACAATCGGAGCACCATGCCCAGAAGAGGATGCCGCGGTCCAGGGAGTGACGCGGGTCTTAGAGGTGGAGCAGAGAAGTGAAGACAGTGAGACATCACTAGAGGAAGGCGCACCGGCAACCAAGAGCTAATTCCCAGCACGGCCAGCAGGAGGCGCCAAGGTGATGAGTGCCACCCTGTCACAGCCCCTAAACACTTTCTAGGACCTGGCCTTAAAGCCTTACATTTTGATGTGTGCAACACCAACCCCTTCAGCTAGTCCACGGTCATTTCCCCCATTCACTTTGATGGGAGTTCTGCTGGAGTATGAAATATATGATTTGGCCAATGGTATATGAATTTATACTCAGGAATTTAACACTCACTGTTGAATTCCTCTCTCTTTAGACCCCGCTTCATAATTTCTGCTAAGCCTTAACAAATGAAGCATTTGCCATAAATTTCTACTGAAGCAAGCATACAAATCCCACGGAGAAGTAGCTAGCTGTGATCTACAACTGTTTCAGCAATCGGATAATCAATATCTTCTAAACGCGTCTGACTCTTTGCTTGGTATACATTAACTATGTGAAAATGCAGTGTTGCAAAACGGAGCATTTTTTTTTATATTGCATGAGTTTCAGATTATTATATTTGTGATTATTTCTCTTGGAAATTCTCTCTCCTAGTAAATCATCTTTTCTATCTTCACTTAGGAAAGTTTACATACAGCTTTGTAGGATGTCACTGAAGTGTGAGCAAACTATTTACATTTCTGCCATATGTCTACTGATATCCTGCAGCTGTCTATATAATTTACAATTATATACTAAATTTCTGCTTGCGTAATCATTTGCATACTCTACTAATTGCATGTTTTTAACGCCACTTAAGTAGATTAAATAATTTTTAAAATTAGACCTTGGATTTTCTTTTCTCTCTCTCCCCCCCCGTTAATCAGGGGTCTGTGCACGTATTGCTGATTAAGTGATTTTAAGCTTTCTCCCTGGGACATTTAAAGAACACCTCTATTGCAAGGGATGAGTTATTTTACTGAGTCTGAATGGATTCCTGTGGTCCCATCCCCGCCCCCATTATGTTCAGTTGGATTGTGGCTTGCCCTTGTTCCTTGCTTGTGCCCCTGTACTTTCTCCTACCATTGCCTTCCTTGCCCAAGGACGGAAGAATGGTCATAGCGGGTCAGACCAATGACTGATCTAGCCCAGTACCCTGTCTTCCAACCGTGGCTGGTTGCCAGGTACAACTGTAGTCTCTGCTCATTTTTGAGCTGGAGTCCGTTAGAGAATAAGTGATCCAAAAAGAAAAGGCAGGGAGAAGGCAGGATCATGTCATCCCCTACCTCTTCTGCAGTGCCCAGCTGCGAAGGCAGCATGCGGAGCACTCTTCTAAGGGGTGGTGCAACGAGCATGCTCACACAGCATACTGCGAGGTCTGGCATTATGGCCCCGATTCAACCAAGTATTTATGCACATGCTGAACTTTAAGCATGGCATCTAAGTATGGAAGTAGTCCCGCTGACATTCCTAAAGCTAAGCCCGTGCTTAGAAGCTGTGCTACATCATTGCCTGTGAGTCACTGCTTCCCCAAGCTCCCCCTGGGCCCTGTGGCCTCCACACTGCCAAGGGCACAGTCTGGCCCCGCTGCTGTTTTGTGTGGATGATCACAGCTCTAACCTGCACAACACAGAAGTGACCAAAATCGGCGACAGCTCAAACTTGAGATGAAACTGAGCCAAAATGTAAACTCCAGGAGTTGCTTCTCCAGTAATTCATTCAAGAACATATTATGCAAATTTCTTATTTAAATAAAGTGACTTTTCACAGGCCAGAAGCAGAATTTCCATGTTTAGCCAAGATAATGTTTTACTGTCAAATAAGTTAATCTGCATAAAGCTCACAAACAAACAAAGCTCTCCGAGTAATTTGCATAGCCAGCAGGCCACTAGCTTTCACACAGTAAGCCAAGGCAAAGCAACACACAAACAGATAATAATAAAAGGTGGCATCGCTATTGGGGCAAGGAACTCTGGGAGGCTTTTCAGATTCAAACAAGCAATCAGCTTGAGGACGGACTTGCGGCCCAGCTATCGGTATTTAGTGGGAATGCACAATGACTAGACAATAGAAACCAATCATCATTAACCAGCAGTTGTAACGAAGTTCCTCCCTTTCAGTATTTTGGCGGATTTTTCCACAAGCATTTCGGTGCTTACAATCCTTGGTAATTTCTGAAGTGACACTCCAAGCAGCGCTTGGCTCGATACGCTGCGCACGGCCCAGTTCAAGGCAGCACGAGAACAGCGACACGGCAGCTGGCAGCAAGCCTCCCAGCTGGGAGACAAACCCACACGGGCCGGGCTCAAGCTAGTGTGCTACAAATAGTGTGGACGCTGGAGCTGAGCCTCGCACCTAGAGGGTCAGGTGGCGAGCCCAAGCTGCAAAGGTCCACACGGCTATTTTTAGCACACTAGCTCAAACCCCACTAGCAGTAGTCTGCAGTGTAGACATACCCTGAGAGGGCCTGGTTGCTAGGTGTAGGCTGCAAATCCCAAGGCAGGCCAGGAGTTAATTCAGTGGTAACCTTGCAGAAGTAAGGGTGGGGGTGAGGGAAGATGTTCACTGCCCCAGCTCTGTGCACTATACAGCAGATAATTTCTTTCTGGGAAATATTCCTGATACTCTGATCCATCTGTATTGACCGACTGATTTCTTACCCTACACGTGGTTGTGAGACAAAGGCGGGAAAGAAGAGGATTTGGGGGAGCCTGTTCCGGCTGTCTCCAGTTGTGTTCTTCCCAAGATAAGCAAAACACCGCCCAGGGAAGGGGTAATCCTCTGGTAACTTCTATTTGAAGGAAGTAGCCTAGGCACTGAAACAGCTAGCATAAAATCTAGGCTGAGCATCTAACTGCTTTCAGGGGTCCAAAGTCAGGCCTTCTGGGAGGAGCCGATAGTCACAGGGGCCTGCTCAGAGACATTGCCGTGCTTCCCCATGTTCTGCTGGCTTGGAGCAGCCAAATCTTCCACCATTTTTCAACAGTGGGGAATCACACAAACCAAACACTGCAGAGGGGAACGTGCTACGTTTTCTATCCTTTACATGAGAACAACTAGGGTAGGAGTGAAGCAGCCTTTAATTATTAGTATGGTTTCCACAATATAGGCTCACACGACTTTCACAAAGGGGATGGATTTTTTTTTTAGGGTTTATTCTACTCAGAGCAACTTGTTTCTCCACTCAGGTGAGAAGGCACTAACCAGGTTTTTCCCAGAACTCCTGGGTGTAGTGGGGAAGTTCTGGCCACGAGATAGTTATCTGAAGGTGAAGTTGTTCTCTGACCCTGGATATATTACCACAGATTATACTGAAACCAGCTGGAGACTAAATTTCTAACTCCCATTAAGGACCCTCTTCATGAATCATCAGGCCATTTATTTAATATTTAATACAACTCTTAGTTACACTAAAAAATTGTTTAACAAGAGGAGCCTATAAAATTAGAAACATGCAACTAAGTCAGAGATCAACACACCCTCTCTCTGCTTTGGGACTGCAACAAATCTAGGCCCATTACGTTTATTTTTTCACTCTTGAGATGGCAAGAAGTGACGGAACACTAACATTTAACATAAACATATCCGATTGCAGCCTCAAGAGAGCCTCACATCACCCATTTGAAAACTTAGCAATGGCACTGTCTCAAGGCTAGAAAGAAAGATTCAGGCACTCAGACATGTGTTGAAGTCATATAAAGGGTGGGAAATTAAAAGCAGGGAAAACAGCAGTCTTGGGATTTTATATGTACAGAACAATATAAATGGTGCTACATAAACTCTTACAACCTCTTACACAATAATGTAATTATTGTGCACTTTAGAAATAAAATTCAGAAGACAGCCGTTTTAAATCTGTACGCAAAACATTTCAGTACACTGTACCAGAGCCAGGATCTTTCCGGCAAGATGCCTCTCTGAATAAGTCTAAAATATGTTGTTGTAAATGCATTTGCTCTTTATTTTAAGAAGTTCTGATTATTCTAACGACTACTAAACCTGCAAGGAGTCTCATTAGCTTCCATGGGATTACTCATCTGAATATGGTCTGCAGAGTCAGGCCCAAATCCAATTATGCGCTATGGGCTTGATTCTGTGTGGTGCTGTCTTCCATTCCCATTCAAGCCAACTCAGAAGTCCTAGGGTGTTTCTCCAATCAAATTATATCAATATAACGGTTGATACACTGACTTTATCTGCCACATCAGAGTAATCTCCACTGAGTATGTCAGGGGCATGGGGTGGGAGAGGATATATTAAAATCCAATTTTATAAAGCATCTTGAAGAGAGTTTTTAGGCCAAAGCAGGGATTAGGATTCAATCCACTGCAGATTTCCATCCAGAGGAATCTCTTTACAGTCCCACTACTCTCTGAAATTAAGCTCTCCCATGTCTTTTCACTCGCATCCATTTTCCAAATCGAAGATTTACAATACCAAAAAGTGGCATGAGGAGAGGGGAACAACACTGAAGGGAACACCACTAGCAGCTGTCTGTGTGTTTGGACATGCCAGGCAAATGCCAGTTTCACTGCAAGGGCTTATAAAAGCTTCTCAGGACAGCCTCACCCCAACATAAATTATGTCAGCAGAACCAATGGCTCCTGACTACACAGGTATTCTTGCAGAGCAGCTCCCGAGTGACCCCCACCTCCCAACCAGTAGAATAGGAGGCATGGCCAGTGAACATTAATAAACATGGGGTCTGGAAGGGATATAAGTCCATGTGCTTCAGGCATAAGCCAACTAATGGGGTTTAAAACAAAACTTGCCTGGGACAGCGTATCCCACTGTTACGTCCTGCAGGGTTGCTTGCACCTTCCTCTGAAACAACTGGTGCTGGTCACCGTCAGGGACAGGATACTGGGCAAGATGGACTGTGGATCTGATCCCATTTGGCAAGTCCTATGGCTCTAGGTAGGAATCTCCCATGCGCCCTATCTACGGTGATGCCTCTTGTGGCCATTGGCCGAACACTGCAAGCAACCTTCACAAGAGGGACTGCTGGGGCAGAGCAGTGCCAGGACTGGGGGAAATGCAAAGGGCACCGAATGGGCCTCAGCACTAGTTGAGGATCTGATGCTGGGTCCAACTCTGCTCCTGCTGAAGCCAATTGCAAAATGCCCAGTTACTTCACTGGGAGCAGGAGCAGGGCCAACAACAGCATCTTCATAGTCTTTGAAATTCTGTAATCCTGAATGCAACAAAACACTGCTTCACTTCCTAACACACAGCAAAGATGAGGGAGGTCAGCAAGCAGAGAGTCCACCCCAGCCTCAAATTACGCCGACGTTTTACAGTTAACAAATAGTTATTTCGCACTGTTACATGTCATCTTCCAGGGGTTCTTTTTAAGAATACAGTCACTGATTTAGCTGATGTGGTATTGTACATCTAATATAAACACAGCAGATGTAACACATTTCTCCAATGAAAAGCAATGTTCCAGAGCATCCTTACAAGGCCTCAGCGTTCACATTCAAGAGGTTGTATTTAGCACTTTGTCTGGTGTTCCACAGCAACACAAATAAAGTAAACCAGGAAATAATTACAACTACTTTTATTTCTTGACTCATGGTCAACATACATAATAAACTGCCATGATATTTTAATAGTATAAGGCCAGATCCTGCCAACCCTGATGCACTACCATAATTTTACTCAATCACTATTTATACAAGCAAAGAAACTTAGGCGTGATGAGACTGATAATTTCAGAGCCTAACTTTTAGGCTCCTAGAAAATCACTGGGATTCACAAAACCTGCTTTCGGTGCCTGGATGGGGAGAGATGGGCACCTGAGAATGGGATTCACAAAGTCAGCATGCTAGGCAGCTCCTTGCCTAAGCTAGCCCATGGGAGATGCCTTGACAAGGGGTGTGTGCTAAGCCCTGCCCCTCTCATGGAGATATGTGCCTACATCTAGGCTGCAGGGAGGTGCCTCTTTCTGCTTGGGATTCTCTGCAGAGAACTCTCTTGGGGGTTAGGCGCCTACACCATTTTTGCAAGAAGGCCACTCTCCCTGATAACTTTAACCCGGTCACCAGGGTCCTTACCTGGGACATGGGAGACCCATGGTTCAAGTCCCCACTCCAGCTGAGGGGGAGAAGAGATTTGAAAGAGACTCCAGCACCTCTCAGGTGAGGGCCCAGGGATATGGGATATTCTGACGTGCGTGTGGCAGCGGGCAGGGTCTCTCAGTCTCACCTACTGAATCTGTTCCAGTCTGGCTAAGGAATGAAAGATGAATGGGGCCAGAGGGAGAACAGTCATGGGAATGACTCTGTATCCTGGGGGTTAGAGCATTCATCTGGGCAGTGGCAGACCCAGGTCCAGTCCTCCTGCTCCAACGACTTTTATTAACTATTTATCCACAGTGGAACAGCTTCAACAGGAGAGACGAGGGAGCCCCACCCCAGCATATCCCATAGCCCAGTGGCTCGGAGGCTCACAAAAGACATGGTAGATCCTAGTTCAAATCCCTACTTCCCCTCAGGCAAACAGTTAGGTGCCAAGCAAATTTAGGCACCTACAGGGTTTGGGGGCAGCTGTGCTGGGCTTTGTGAATCCCTGTGGGGCCTGATCCTGGAGTTTTGAGGTGCCTAGGGTGGCAGTTTGATGCTTAAGTCCTTTCTTGGGTGGGGGGAATCTAGCCCATGGTCTCTGGGGTGCCGGCAGCCAGGGAAATCCCAGAGGCAATTGGCCCGGAGGCAGAGTTCACACCCTATCCCTTGAAAAGCAGCGCCTACCCAACTACAGGCCTTGCTAGCAAGAAAATGTTGTCCTTGCCATCTCGTTCGCTCTCCCCCATTTCTCAATCTGCAAGATGATTATAATAATACTTACTTGCATGCTCCCCAGCAGGGTTAATTAGTTAACGTTTGGAAGCAGTCTGAAGATGAAAAGTACTGAGTGAGCGCTAAATGTTGGGACAGATCCTCAGCTGGTGGAAACTGGCAGAGTTCCACTTGTCGCAGAGGACATGGCCCGTTATTATTTTGCCTTACTATCAAGATTATGTATAAATAAATAACACAGGGTTATATTAAAGTAATAACCTTCCTGCTTTCTCTTATGCACCCCCTTATGCACGGGAAAAGCGTCAGAGCCATGACAGTACTGTATTCTCCTTCAAACCTCCCCTTAAAACTCACCTCTGCTGTGATGCCTACAAATGACTTGGCACTGACGAGGCAGCCGGTTTGCTGCGATCGCTGCATGGTACACTTACCATTGTCTCACCCATGCTTTGTGCTGCCTGATCTGGTCATTGTTGTCACTCATCTTACGCTTGGATTGTGAGGTGTTTGAGGACAGGGACTGTCTTTTCGTTGCATGTATGTACAGTGACGAGCACACAAATACATACCACCGCAATAATGACCTTTGTTCTTCGGCAGAGTCTGTATAAGGTTACAGCTACAATACTCTGAAGTCTAATACCAACATTGCATCCCAGGGTAAATATTATGAAGACACTTGTCAATTACATGTATATACTAGACCTACTTGGTGGGTGTGGGGGTGTACATAAAATTCATAAGCATATAAAGCAATTGAAGAGGTTTAACTTGTGCACTCTAATGTGGTATACAGCCACATACACTTATAAAAGAGACTGTACTTTTGCAGATTTTTTTTTAAAGAATAAAAAATGCTTATGCAGGATTTTTTAAAACCTTAAAATTGTGAACATGTGGCTTAAAAGAAAGACTGATTTGCAGACGAAACTATCACTTGAGTAAACTAAAGTAGTTATAAGGAGAGACAAAGTGACTCTTTAAATATTATAGAGACTGGCAGGCTTGCCTTCCTCAGGGGGCTTACAATAACACAGCTGCTCCTGGAAGGAGAAGAGACACAAGCAGCTTGCATACATCTCACACCAGGAAGCCCTGGCTTACAGAAGGAGAAGCACCTTCATCCTCTGAACATATGCCAAAGGGAGGTTCTTCAGCAGCATAAAGTGCCTTCCAATTAGATTGTTTTTTTCTCTTGGATAAGCCTGGCATGCAAAGAGAGAAGGAGAATCAGAGACCATGGGGCTGCATTTGTGCATGCTTATGATAAAGGGAAGCACGTTATTATGCTAAACTGCAAACACACTAGCTTCCTAGTGCATTTATTCCTTCGTAATAAGTAGAATGATTTTCTAGTGAACAGCTTCTAGACAGTGGGCCTGATCTAGTCTCCCTGTTAGCAGAGTAAAATCAGGAGTACATGCATCAAAGTCAGTGGGGTTATGCCAAGTTAAAGCCTGTGTAAGTGAGATCAGGTTCAGGCCCGTTGAGTAAGCATTAAAGAACAGTTCCTTACCCTACTGTAATTGTGTATCTTCAAATTGGTGCATGTCCACTTTCCTATGAAGTAGTAGTAAACTTATTAATGAGTTTGCACTGTCCAAGGGAACCTTGAGCAGTGCAAGATGGTATATTTCTGGGGTGCAAGGCTGAGGAGCTGGGGAAATTGGCTGGAACCTCTCTATTGATGATTCATGAGTGGCTGGGAGATAATTCATGTAACTCAGTTGGGTGTGTCCTTGCCTGTGGATATCTGTGTAAGTGCAGTGCCTGTCAGAGACTTGTAACTTGACTTCAGCATCACAGTGTGAGAGGCAGCCCAAGCTGGTAGGACAGAGAGCTCAGCAGTCCCACAGTCCAGATTGCATCCCAGGGACCCCATCACACCTAGTCACTATCACTTCAGCCAGGAGAGTAAGATCATCTTCAGAGCGAGGTGGTGCAGGAGCATTCAGAAAGAGACTCAAATAGAGGCTCTCCAGCCTCTGGAGGACTATTTTGAGGTCCCAGGCAGGAGTGGGTTCTCTGACAGGTGGAGAAGTGTGTCGTAGCTCTTTAAGAAACTTTAATATACTGTGGGATGAGAGAAAACTGAGCACAATTTATAGGTGGGTGATGAGCTGAAATCGCTGTGAGATGGACTCTAATGGAGCTGAGCGAAAGACCGGTCTCCTTGACGTGTAGTAAGTAGTCAAGAATGTGCAGTACCGAAGCCTGGGCCAGGCCTTTCTGAGCTGCCCACATTGAGAACCTCTGACGTTCTAAAGAATCCATTCTTCCAGCAAAGGTTTTCCTGCTTTGTATCAGGATCTCCTGGACCTGTAGGGAGCAGTCTCTGTCCATGGTGCTCAGAGCCAGCCAGGGCATGAGCTGCCGTTAGTTCAGGTTTGGACACAATACCCATCCATGGTGCGGATCCAGACTGGATCAGACATTCCTGCATGGAATGGACATCTGGAAGCTGAAACTGATTCATCCATTATAGAGCCACAGAATGATTGTGGTTTTGTCTCTTGATCTTGGAAATCGCTCTGAAAATCAGGGGGATTGGTGGGCAGGTATACAGCCAACCACTGTTCCACGGCAGGAGGAAAGCATCTGAGAGCGACCCTGGATTCAGGCCTCCTCTTGAGCAGAAGTTCTGACCCTGTGTGTCATCCTTCGTGGCAAATACATCAATTGTGGTGAATCCCCACTGATGGAAGACTGCTTCTGTGCCTGATCCGTGCAATAACCTTTCCTCGTTGGTCACTAACGTCCAGCTCAGGAAGTCTGCTCAGTCACTGCCAGGAGGTGAAGGACCATTAGTGTTACCTCGTTCCAATGGCGCCAGTTCCCAAAGTCAATGTCTTCCAGGCAGAGTGGGGAGGAGTGGGCACCCCCTTGCTTGTTCATGTAGTCATGGCTGTCATGCTGTCTGTGAAGTTCTATACTATTGAATTTTGGAGAACAGGCAGATGTACCACACAGGCCAGTCTGATGGGTCCAAGCTCTAGACCAGTGGTTATCAAACTAGGGCCGCCACTTGTTCAGGGAAAGCCCCTGGCGGGCCGGGCCGGTTTGTTTACCTGCCGCGTCCGCAGGTTCGGCCGATCGCGGCTCCCACTGGCTGCAGTTCACCGCTCCAGGCCAATGGGCGCTTCTGCAACTACTAACAATGCGGGGTTTGGATGGGGGGAGTAAAACTACTTGGAAATTTTAGGGGGCGCTTGGTAGCATTTCTGCACCTCCTTGTACATTGGCTGAATTGTGGTCAGGGTTCCCCAGGAGCCCTTAGCCAGCTCCAGCGTGCCTTCATTGATAGGCAAAGGTGATCCGATGCAATTAGGATGTCAAAGAGTTTAGGGGATCTCTCCTGTATGACCATCATTTCTATATCCAGGGTATCCATGATGAGTCAGGGGATCCAGGGGCTGGTTGGACTACCTTATCAGCACTGACGGTCTAGGCAGCAATGGTATTCCTAACCCCCGAGCTTCCTGGATCAGCAGGAAGGGGACCTGCTATGGGACATGTGGCATGATGGTGCCCATTAGGGCCAGTATGGCCAAGGTGGCACATTGATTGGGTACTGGCCTGGGTTTGGCTGATCAGCCCATTGGCACTCATGTCTCTGCTGGGTCAGTGCCCTGGAGGGAGGTCTCCTGTACAACTCAAAAGCCACTTTCAAAGCATAGCGCAGAGGCATCCCTGCTTGACACCAGTGGGACTGTGTGATTGAGCAGGGGTGATGAAGAGAAATATTCTGAGAGGAGTGGTGCTGAGGGGTGAGGTTCTCAACTCTGGCCCCACTGCTGTATAAAGATCAATGACATCCCTGGAGGGGTTCCAACAGTTCGGTGTGGGTGGGTGCACCTCGGGCCCGTAATTGGTGCCAGTGCCTTTGGTGGCAGTGTCAGCTAGCTTAAAACCACTCCTCTGGCAGTGCACTTAGACGCCTTGTCCCAGGAGCAGTGATGTCTTTGTTCCTTTCTATGGGCAGCGTTTCCGTGTTTGGAGCCACAGCTGGTCTCCACTTGGTCCTACCTCTTGGTGTCAGCTCTCAAGAGGACTTCACTGCTGCCGAGGTCAGCACTGATCTGTTGGTGCCAGAAGGCATTGTCGGCATCGGCTGCCTTGGCAGCCCCGCTGTCAGAGCAATTGACGTTGATGAGCCCCAGGCCAATTTTGATAGGGTTTTCCTCCCTGTCTTCTGCTTGATGCAGGACTAGAGTGTGGTGCCAGCTGAGAGAGAGGCACCTGCTGAGGTGGATGTCTCTGCCGGGTCTGCGGCAACGTGTGGCGATTGCTCGAGCAGGTAAAGTTTTAGCCGCATGCCCCTCAACTTGCGAGTCCTCAACAAGAAGGATTTATGCAGCAAGGGGATGTACCTTTCCTCAGACAGAAAAGATATCGTCTATACCCACAAACCAGGGGGATGAGTCTGCCACAGGTCAGGCAGGGATTAAACCCTGAAGCCTTAGAGTCCACTGTGGCGGTTGGCACTGGGTGCCTAGCCCCACTGTCCAGGCGGTACCCTATAGGCCTTTTATTTGTATTTAAATAAACAAATTAAAAAACATGAAGAAGGATTTCTTCACAAAACGTAGTTTAGAAGTTAAACTGAAGAGAGTTGTGGGTTAGACCCTCACCAGCTTCCATCTCTCTGCCACGGGTAATAAGAAGGAAGTGAGAGAAGTTGCCAGCGGCTCTGCCCTGTATGCCCATGCATGGGAACATGCGGAGATACAGGGTGCAGGCGTGGCCTGAACAGACATGGGTATTCCAAAAACAATCTAATACCTTGAGCACACATGCACTATGGTGGGATACACACTGAGCACATACTCAAATAATAATTACTAGACACTTTTATAGTGTCTTAACACTGCATACTGAAATGGATGTTTCTGCCTGAAGGAATTATCATACCACAGATAGGGCATCTCATTCACTCCTACCTTATTTTTCCTCTACAAGTTGCCAATATATGTAGACAAATCTTGCAAGCCACATTTGTAGCATACAAGAAAACTGCAAACATGGGCCCCAATTCTGCAGAAACATACACACATACTTAACTTTAAGCATATGATTAAACCTATGAAAGTCAACAGAGCTACTCACATGCTTTAAGATACATATGCATATAAGTGTTTACTGGACTGAGGCCATGAAAAAAAGCTGCTTTTATAAAAAGTTTAAATAAACTATTCTCATGAGTTCTCACCATATAAAGACCACGAGTGACCTTCAGTCTTTTCAGACATTTGAGAGAGAGAGCGACTCAAGTTGTTCGGCAGCATATGCTGCACATTTTAAATACCAAATAGAGAAAAGGAAATCGGTTCCCAGTGTAAGAGATTTCAATGATTCCAAGAGCCACAGAATTTCTTCACACCCTTGTTTCAGAGAAGTCAAAACCAAAGAGAAATTTATGGCTGTCAATTTGAAGGCTCTGACCTGAAGTCCTGGCATGTGTAGTGACGCTGATGCACTTCAGATATGACGGCATCACCATAACATGGTAACACTGTTGTCCAAAGACAGGGTGCCCGTTGTTACACACCAGTCATGCGTGATGCGGAAAAGCTGAAGGCACAGTTGAACCTATTAACTTTAGGGCATCAGCCTTTCGGTTTGGGAGATTGGACAAAGCTGGATATTTGCTAACGTGGGTGCAGATCCTCCTCCTCCAGTTTGTTTCCTATTCTGTGTCTCATTGAAACGTCTCTAATTAGAAAAATATATCCCTTCTTCCTCCCCAGAAGGATGTGGCATAATGAGATGAGGCTCTGGGCCTTCACTCCTAGAAATCCAGGGTGAGATTTTCTAAAGCACTTAGAGCTAGCCTATCTCTGCTCCCAACCAATTATACTACATTAAGTTATGTTGACCAAAATACACACCACAAGTATTCTAGTTATAAATATACCCATAAGCACTAATTCAATTTTAAGATGAGGTTTGTAGACTCCTAACTCCACACTTACACTCCTAAATATTGGACCTGATTTACAAAAGTAGTGAGCACCCATCAGCTCCCATCCAAGTCAGTAGGCTGGCTACACAGCACTTTTCAAAACCAGGTAATTTAGGATTTGATCCTGTTCCCATTGATTTCAATGGTGCAGGAATAGGGCCTTATTAGGAGCCTACAACCCCAATCCTGCAAAGACTTACAAATGTGCTTAACCTTACGTGCTGCGACTAGTGTTACTGAAGCTAATCAACTGCTTACAATGTGGAGAGAGGAGCAGGCGTGTAAGTTTTTGCAGGAGCAGGACTTAAATATGGATTTAGGAGCCTAACTTTAGGCCTTCCATTTTGAAAATCCTGGTCAACGTTTTTTTTTGCATATACTTCTAATTGGCATAACAGCTCTTGCCTTCTACACAGAGCCACAGGAGAAGCATCTCTGACGTCAAGCCGACAATCTATAGTGGAGAGGCTCAATGCAGCATTAGAATTGTGGCCACAAGCTTATAAAAATGGCGATGACCATTCTTGTCTCAGGACTTTTTTTTCCCATTCACGTACTGTACTTTATTCTGCTGTAATTTTTTCTTTTAAAACTTAAAAAATCCAAACCTGAATCTATAATTGGTCTATCTAAATGATTGACAGCATATGTGAAGGAACAGCCTGTTAGTCCTGACTGCTGGAGTAATGAATAGAGAATCTGACATGTTAAATTCCTTCACCTCCAATTGGAATAATAAATTATACACTTTCATATCATCATAATACTAAACTCCTCTTAAAAATAGAATTATTCCTTTGGGGTATATTTATAGTAAAAAAAAAAAAAAAAAAAAAAACACGTACCTAAAGCTATTAAAATATCTTTATCTTAATATAATCAGATAGAATCTTTTCTCTCACATTTTTAGGAATCTAGAAGTAGGGCTTGTTAATGTGGAGTCTACGTTTTCAGAAGGGTCCCTTAATTTTGTCTTGCCTTTAGTTGGGCACCCAAAAATTTGGACTGGTCCTCTCTGTTCTGCAGGAAAAGAAACATGCACACGGTAACGTCACTTTGCTATGCTGCAAGGGATGCCACTGCACAGAGGAATTTTTGCCCCTTCTCATTTAGGGCATGTCAACACCACCCTGCAGTTCAGACCACCTGGATGAGAACTACAGCGCCCCCGGGGCTCCACCATACCTCCCCGATGTGGCCGCTGCGGCGTGAACGAAAAGATTGTTAAGTTTGTATTCACATAGTTCTCTTCAAACAGGACGACATTAATGCAAAGTGGGAACCTTTTAGTTTGTGCCCCCAGCATCCACACAGGGGAGTTACACCGCGCGCTTTGGTGTGCATTGCTATTCACTCCCCTGTAGTACAAACTGCAGGGGCAGCATATATGAACCTTTAATCAATTCAGGCTTTCTATTGACTTCTATGGGAGCAGGATCAAGCCCTCGCAGTTCTACAGGCACTGCCATTTCTACACTGTACTAAACCCTTCAAACTTCATCCTCAGGCCGTACAACTTCTGTGAAACAAATCATCAGGTCAATTCAGTTTGTTTCACCAAGTACACAGCCTAAATATAAAAGTACAGTCATGAACCGCAGGGAAATGACTAAGCCAAACTGAGTGCATTTAAACCCTTCAATTTAGTTTGCATGGAAGGACACACAGTTTTAAGACGTTTTCTGATTTAGACTTTAATCAAATTGCTACATTCTGAGACCTGAAGACTCAGATGTGAATGGTGTTACGCACGCACGAATGGGACTCAGGAGGGATAAAACACCCCCTTACTCCCTTGCACAGACTACCTGCACCACAGGGGGGCAAGAGAAGATTTAACATCTTCATGTGGGTGGGAAGTAGACCAACAGGGTCGGAGAGCTCTCCCCCAGCTCCACACATCAACCAGTGCAGCTGAGCTCCACGCATCCACCAAGGGAAGTAATTGGGCCAGCTGTAGGGCTGGAAAAGATAAATCCCCCTCCATCACCTCACCCCAGATTAAGGCAGGGAACCAGGAACCAGACTGAGTCACAATACATTCCCCAGGTCTGCCCTTACTTGCAGCAAAGCCATAATTGAGCCCTTGGTGGGGAGTGCGGGGGAGAGATGGGGATATAGGAAAACATTGCACTTCCACTCACCTAGCCTTCCTACCAAGTGACTGTAGGTGACCCAGTCAGCCATGTCGTTTCCTAATGAATATCGCATGCCATGTGAAAAACTAAACCTCAAGCCATCCGCACTGAGAATTTCACCCCCTTTCATTTCAATCAGAACATAAACAGAAGAACATAAGTTCTTCCTTGTCTTCAGTTCTTGTTTTGTGTCTTGATCTGATCAGGTATCTTCTCTTTCAAGAACAGTTTTCACAATTGGGAGGCAAAGATTTAAGTAAAATCTGAGACAAGGGAGGATTTCCACCACCTCAGCAGAAATCTTCTTACATCCCAAATAAATGCATGTTATTCATTTATAGGGCCATCCTCCTAATAATGCAATCACCTGTCATGGGAGATATATCCATGTATTGTCTGGGGCATGTGATGTGTGTGTGGGCCACATATTCCCAGATGACTTTACTTGCAAGTTAGTACAGAAAGCATTGGTCACTGTCAATATTTAAAATAATAATAAAAAAAAACCAATGTTTTAAAAAATATTGGACTGGGACCAAATCCCAAAAGTCTTACTGAGTTTTTACACAGTCCCTCACCCAGGAAATTCCTAGTGGAGACACTGGTTGTTTGCCTGGGTAAGCACTGTGTGAATAGGGAGGTTCTGATCATACCTCTCGGCGTTAACACACCGACAACCCAGATTCCAGCAGAGCACTTAAGAAAACATTTAGCTCCCAGTGAAGTCAAGTGTGTTGCTGAATCAGGGCCAGTGTCAGGGTCCTCTTGTGATATTCCCTCTGCCTTCTATTGGGGAGATGGGGTTTGTCTCCCCACTTTCCTTCCACAACCTGGGAGAAAAATCAAGGGTCAGACCCAAAAACCTGGTGGCTGTCCTGAGAGGTGTCCTGTACTGGGGGATCTGGTAAGGAGCAGAAAGGATGGCTGTATTAGCTTTCCAGGGAAGTCTCACCTGGATGTGGACTTGTGGGGGAGAGGAGGAGGAAGGAAAGAAAACAGGACATTATCTGCATCTTTAGACACCTAAAGACCTTTAAAAAACAGGCCCCATGTGCCCTACCTGGAATCACCCCAGTTCACTCACTCTTCTATTAGTCCATCCCTCCCCCACATGAATTCCTGGATTCATGGAGCACCCTCAGCAGTGTCGTGGGAAAGGGGAAAGGTTGCTGGAGGACAGGTTCCTCCCTTTCCATGTGCATGGGGGAAATGAGATCCGCACACTAAGAGGACCCTCTGTGAGGTGATCAAAAGGCCCAAGTGGGACCTTTGTAAGGGCTGTGAGAGTTGGTCCATTGTTCATAACTGAACAATCTCTGCCAAATCCCCCCCTCAGCTACACTGTTGGGAATTAATACTTTATTATCTGTCATACAGTAGCCCCTTAGGGCATCACCTGATATTGGGACCCCACTGTGGTAGGCACTGTAGAAACAGATAGTATGAGACAGTCCCTGCTCCAAAGCACTGAAGTGGACAAGACAGACAAAAGGCGAAACAGTCAGAGAGGTGAAGTGACTTGCCCAGTGTCACACAGCACATCAGTGGCAGAGTCAGAAACAGAACCCAGGTCCCTGAATCCCAGTCCAGTGCCCTGCCAACTAAACACATTGGCTCCAAGAACTCAATGGCATGACTCCAAGAGCTGAATATGGCCCAATAAGTACGGCTTCCAGCACATGCAACAACAGCACTGTATTCTCAACCATCTTTACAACCCTATTACATTCCATGCATTTTACGCTTTGACATTACATTGCAGCACTGCTGTGGAGCCTCGCACCTCCTGCCATCATGTGAATTAGAGCAGTGGCTCTCAACTACTGGTCCATGGACCGACGCTGGTCCCGGAGACCTCCCTGACACAATTTAGGAAGGCAGCAAACCAGTCCTGGTATCCAAACGACTGAGAAACACTGAATCGGACAACCAAAGTCATGTGTTATTCCAATTGCTGTGGGGCTGATAAATTGTAGCCCAAACTCCATCAAGAGCTTGGTCTTTATTAGTCCATTCTCCATCATTCAACATGTCTATAAGCTATTGCCAAACAGATTATACAGAGTATTCCATTTATATCCTGCAATCAGTAAGTAGGAAGCAAATTATATTATTCTGGTAACTGTTTAATGTGTGTCGCTAGACATTCAAGCCCATGAAATGCTTACTTACCCAATAAGTCCAAAACGCACTCTTCATCTGAATGGAAACGACAAAAAATAGCTGCAAAGAAATCTGTGCTCTAGAATACAGTAAGAAGAAAATGAACTAATAAATACTGACACTATGCGTCTTAGCACACAAAGTAATATTTTAGTAATGCTTGAAGTTAATAGGTGCCATTTTGTTGTTATCTATGCACACTCAAAATGCCTTATCCTTTCCACACCATAAACTCTACACAGTACAGGGTGAGACCAAAATCAATATTCAGGACCATGAAAATTAAAAGCACCATGAACTATTTTAGTTTTGCCTACAACATTTTCTTATCTGCTATTTCCCCTCCTCTCTCTGGCCTTACTATAATCTTTCAACTACATGACAGACTTGGGAGATAAAAAGATTTCCTAACTTTCAAGTTACACTAGAACCGCAGAGTCACAAACACGGTGGGAATGGAGGTAGTTCATAACTCTGTTCAAAATGTTATGGTTGTGCTTTCAAAAGTTTAAAACCGAACACTGACTTAATACAGCTTTGAAACTTTACTATGCAGAAGAAAAATGCTGCTTTTAACCATCTTAATTTAAATAAAACAAGCACAGAAAGTTTCCTTACTATGTCAAATCATTTTTTTTAAACTTTCCCTTTATGTTTTTAGTAGTTTACGTTTAACACAGTACTGTGCAGTATTTGCTTTTTTGGGGGCGGGGGGGTCTCTGCTGCTGCCTGATTGCGTACTTCCGGTTCCAAACAGGTGTGTGCTTGACCGGTCCATTCGTAACTCTGGTGTTCGTATCTCTGAGACTCTACTGTAATACCCTGAATACCTCTGAGGAGCTAGGCCTAAGCACTGAATCAACCTGTGGCTTTTCCACCATTGGTCTGTTCCTGGAGATCGTGCAGAGGTGCACTGCCCCAGCGACTCCAGGCGAAATGCAGCTGCTTTCCTGCTTTTAGAAAGCTGTTCATTTTCCTGGAACAACTTACGCTCTGTTGCTTCCCTTGGGGTAGCTTCCATCCCCTGAGAGTGCCAACCCCCTCCCCTGAGAGTGCCAATCCCCCCCATCCCCACCAGCCTCTTTGCAACCTATTAATTTACTATTTAGAAATAAGTATTAATTATTAATCTCACTTATGGAGTGTCCCACTCAGCCCAACTCGGAAAGCTTTCCAGCTCCACCCAGAATAATGCAGGAGGGTGGAATTGCCCATCCACACAGAAGTACAATGGACTTCCTACAGAGTGCTGTCAAATGACCAGGGTAAACAAATGGAAGGGGTGTGGGGAAGCAGATCTAGTTACCTTGAGTGTCACTTAGGACAATGGCATATTGAGTATACAGTCTTTAAAATACTGAGTACTGAAAAGGATGAGTTTAAGGCGGGGTGGGCAAACTTTTTGGCACAAGGACCACATTGGGGTTGCAAAACTGTATGGAGGGCAGGGTAGAGAAGGCTGTGCCTCCCCAAACAGCATGGCCCCCGCCCCCGATCCGCCCCCTCCCACTTCCTACCCCCGACTGCCCCCCTCAGAACCTCTGACCCATCCAACCCCCCCTGTTCCTTGTCCCCTAACCACCCCCTCCCGGGACCCCCCACCCCAACCGCCCCCAGGACCCACCCCCTATCCAACCCCCCTGCTCCCAGTCCCCTGAGTGCTCTGACCCCTATCCACACCCCCACCCCTGCCCCAGGACTCCCACGCTTATCTAACCCCCCCCCGTACCCCATCCCCTGACCGCCCCCTAGAACCTCCGCCCCATCCAACCACCCCCTGCTCCCTGTCCCCTGACTGCCCCCCGGGACCTCCCACCCCTTATCCAGCCCCAGCCCCCTTACCATGCCACTCAGAGCAGCATGTCTGGCAGCCGCGCCGCCCGGCCGGAGCCAGACACACTGCCGCGCTGCTCGCACGGCGGCGTGACTGTGAGGGAGGGGGGGGCAGTGGGGAAGGGGCTGGGAGCTCATGCACCGGGCAGGACGGTCCCGCGGGCTGGATGTGGGCCATAGTTTGCCCACCTCTGAGTTAAGGTCTACACTTTCAAAAGTGGATAGTGATTCTAGACACCTATCATTTTGGCTGCCCAATTTGAGACACCTTAAAGGAGTCTGGTTTTTAGAAATGCTAAGCACCCACCTTCTGCAAAATCCAGTCCCTCTATGGTGTCTCAAGCTGGATACCCCAAAAAACAAGGCATCCAGAATCACCAGTCACTTTAGAAAACACAGGCCGAAGAGTGGAGCTTGCAAAAGCACCTAAGTGGCTTAGAAGCACAAGTAGTCCCATTGATTTCCAATGAGATCTGCACTCCTAAGTAACTCAGATGGATTTGAAAATGCAGGACCTTCTAGCCCAGCAAGGCCTCCTGTTTCCAATTACAGCAAACTTTACAGGCCTGTGCACTACCTCTGTGTGCAAAACGCAAATCCACTCCGTGCAAGGACTTTGGCACTGTGAGACTAAACACCTGACGTTCAGGATCATCCTTTAAGGATTGAAGATCAAATCCAGTAAGAATTGTGAGGTGAGGGAAATTAGAAAAATTAATCCATAAAGCCTGTTGTTGGAGTAATTTTACAAGTCAGAAGGCTCGTGCATTTACTTTTGGAGACAGTGAAAGGGCATGTAGCCGTACAGTCTGTCTACAGAGTTGATATTCTTTAGTTTTATTCAGATATATAATAGATCAGTTAAACACTCCATTGTACACGTGTTACAACCAAGCTTTACAAAATCTGTCAAATTACAATCCTTGGAAAGCTCGCCAGCCAAACAACTGTAACAGGCAATTTGAGAAGATACTCCCCAGGAATTAAAATTTTGTAAACATACATTTCAGCTAATTGCATTCTTGTTCTCGGTACACTGAAGGCACCATTTAGCCAAAGCATTTGTCGACAGAGTTTAGTTCCTTTAATTTAATGAACACTGAGCTCAACTGATATATGGTCAGGATCAACGTGCAATGCTAATGGAGAAAGGATGTCTAATATCATTTCAAGTGTTTAAGTTACAGCCAAGTCTATTAAGGCAAAACTATTGTATCTGTTTTGCTCAGGCAAACAGTGAGACAGATTTGAAAGAGTTTCCATGGGAAGAACTGATTCTTAAATGGTCACATAGACCAGAGAATTAAATGTCCACTATTAATTACAACTAGCATGTCCAAACCTGCAGCTGGAAGTGGTCATTTTGCCAGCAAGTTATATCATTCGTAACATCAATACAGTACTGGTGCTGTCATGAACCACGGCACTTTTTAAAAGCAATATGGCTGCCCCTAACAACAGGCTTAGACAGGACAATGCCAGTTGTAATTCAGAACAGAACCTCACGCTCCTAATGCAGTCAGTGTCAAAACTTCACTTCAGAAGGACTGGCCCCTTATTTGCCGTTCCATTTCACCACTCGGGTGGATTATCCATTATACGAAATCTTTACATCAAGAATGTGTGCATTTCTAACAGTCGTGTTCTAGCCCAGCCACAAGTTATCAGGCCAGATGCAGGAATCACGGCTGGAATTCTCTGGCCTGTGCAATGCTAGAGGTCAGACTCACTAAATGATCATAATGCTTCCTTAAAATCTATTAAGTCACATGAAGAAAAGCATCTTAGTTTTCAAACTTTCACGCTTCTAAGCTGAATCACATGGGGTAATGTTCTGCTTAAGCGATGGCAGTGACTGGGAAAAAGCAGAAAGGACTGCCTTTGGTGGGAAAACTGCTCTACTTACTAACATTCATCTGAATACAGTAGTTGTGTCTGTTCCAGTCAAGGTAATTTCCCAGGGAACTATCTGTGGAATCCATGTACTCTGCACTTCGGGGATTTCAGAGAAATAAGAAGAGAGGTTGATATTTTCTAAAGATATTGGTCTTCATCTGTTCAGAGAAAAATACATTCAAAAGCGCATAGCATTTTAGAGTAATATTGTTCTATTACTTTCCAATGATTAGGATATGGCTAACCTCTTTGAGGAGTTAGTTATTCCTTCCAGAGGTTCCTGTGATACAGTCAGTTTTGACTGGAAACTCAAAATGTTGTTTAAGGCACTAAGCAGCAGCCAGACAGTTCACGTTTTCCTCATTGCACTGGCAGCTATCGTTCCAAATGCTCAAGGTATCTTCATGCAGATTTCAAAAGGCCAGTGTTTATGCATGTAGATTCTGAAGGGCATTTGCTGGATGGCTGACACACACTGACAGCAAGCACATCTCCAGGAATGGAATGAGCAGGAAAGACTGCCTGAATAATTGATGTGCTTTTACTCTGCCCGATGGCCCAGTTATTACATTGTTCACTCTCTTCAACTGCCTGTGGTTTCTAAATTAATTAGAAATCTTAATGTCATGGCCAACCAGTTAAAAAAAGGCACTGAATACAAAATGAGTTGGGAGTGGTATTAATGCCCTTGAGCCCTGGAAAGTCTTACTTTGGCCTGGTCATGCAGAGAATAAAACATAGCCAGGTTTCTAGAACTCAGTATCTCTGAGTAATCCTGGTTTCTGAGGTTATAAGGGACCCTTATGCCAAATGTATGAGCCTCAAGAGTAAGACTCCTATTTTATATGGGTGGGGATTCAGCCCCAATGGTCCATCAAGACAGCTGCAGAAAACACTACCCTGGAAGAACTCACGCCCAGCAGTTGGGATTTGCTCAACATGATGGAGAACAATGTAAATATACAAAACGTACTTCAACCAGAGCTGCCGTTACCTAGTGCCACATTGCACAAAATGTAAAAACCCTGTTAAACCTAGTAGTTACTGTATGCCCAGCTGATCTACGCCTATAGTTTATCCAGCCAAATGACTAGCCAGGAATCCTTTCACAGCTAAAATGAACTGCTCACTACTTACTGCCTGATCCCAGAGAGAATGAGAGAGGCTAATAAATGTTACATATTCATCAAATAGACGAATATGACAATAAATACCAATTACTATTTGTTTGCACCATGCATAGCCTTATTTTCTTACAATACTGCACTGCTCCTACTTAAATTCTAAATCAATAGTGTCTACAGCATTTCAGAAAACCAATGGAAATAATTCAGATGTTTGAGGATCTACAGTCACATCCCATTACAGCATACAGGGTTACTTTCCAAGTCCTTGGAAAGCATTTAGCCATGCTGTATTTTTGCGGCATTTTTTAGTTTCTTATTTATCTGAAAACAGCAATAAAGTTTAAAATCTGATTTACAACTGTAAGCACTCCAAAACCATAATAAATAACAATGAATGGTTTCACTGAAATTATTTTAAATTTCTCAGCTAAGTTAGGGACTAATATTTCACTTTCCTATAAAGGAGCACCAAGTAATCAAAATGTCAAGTAAAATACAATAGAGCAGCATAATCTTTCTCTTTGCCAACATACAGCATGTTATTGTAACCTGCAGGATATCTAAAATATAATTCTACAGGAGCCATTAATACCTTTTTATTGTTCCTTTTTTAAAAATTCAGGGACTTACATGATTTTAGAAAAAAACAGATTGTGATTCTCCCTTTTTGACATGCATAATAGAGCATGCACTCAGAACAATGAGTGTTCAAATCCTAATAGACAACTATCCCCAATTACCATTTACAGATAACTTGTCTCTGAATTATCATTTCAGGTGAAGAGAAAAAAGCAAACTAGGCTGGATGACAGGGAGATCTCAAAGACAGAAGTTCTCATGG
Organism: Malaclemys terrapin pileata; assembly: GCF_027887155.1. Lineage (NCBI taxonomy): Eukaryota > Metazoa > Chordata > Testudines > Emydidae > Malaclemys > Malaclemys terrapin. The sequence continues at coordinate 139,451,657 of NC_071509.1, forward strand.
AGCTTTAAACAGCATTATAATTCCTAATGCAATTACTTGCTAAAAGAATTTCACCCATCATCATTAGCAAGGCAATTGAAATCTGTAAGAGTAGAAACTACAGAGGGTGATATTTCTGTAAAAAGACCAACACAGTTATATTTAAATACTTTTTGGAGGCTAAACATTTGGTCCGTACATTTTCCCTGCATGTTTTCTTCCAGGTATATATTTGGTATTAAACTGCAAACACAGTACAGCACTATAAAAGGACCTGAAGCAGCCGTATGTTTCATAGACTCAGATTTTAGGTGATCATGATGGTCACATCTGGCTTTAGTCTGACTTCCTGCACATTGCAGGCCACAGAACTTCACCCACCCACTCCTGTAATAGACCCCTAGCCTTTGGCTGAGTTACTGAGTTATCCTCAAATCATGATTTAAAGACTTCAAGTTACAGACAATCCACCATTTACTCTAGTTTAAACCTGCAAGCAACCTGTGATCCATGCTGCAGAGGAAGGCAACCCCCCACCCACCCCCAGGTCTCAGCCAATCTGACCTGGGAAAAAATTCCATCCTGATCCAAACATGGTGATCAGGTGGACCCTGAATGCAAACCCTACCAGCAAGACATATGAGAAAGAATTCTCTGTAGTAGGCAGTTTTATCATACCCCTCCCACCCAATAAATTTATCAAGCTGAGTCTTGAAGCCAGTTAGGTTGTTTGCCCCCACTTCTTCCCTTGGAAGGCTCTTCCAAACCTTCATCTAATTTCAATCCTAAACCGTTTGATGGCCAGGTTATATCCATTTGTCCACATTGGTCTCCAACTTAAATAACTCATCTCCCTCCCTGGTATTTATCTCTCTGGTGTATGTATAGAGAACAATCATATCTCCCCTCAGCCTTCATTTGGTTAGGCTAGACAAGCCAAGCTCTTTGAATCTTCTCTCATAAGGTAGGTTTCCTCTGGTCATGCTAATAGCTCTTCTCTGCACCTGTTCCAGTTTTAATTAATCTTTCTTAAACATGGGAGACCAAAATTGCACACAGTATTCTAGATGAGGTCTTACCAGTTCCTTGTATAATGGTACTAACACTTCTCTATCTCTACTGTAAATACCTTGCCTGGTGCATTCAAGGATTGCATTAGCCTGTTTCACAGCCATATCACATTGGCGGCTCATAGTCATCCTGTGATCAACCAATACACCGAGGTCCTTCTCTTCCTCTGTCGCTTCCAACTGATACATCCCCAGCTTTTGGCAAAAATTCTTGTTGTTAGCCATTAAGTGCATGACCTTGCACTTTGCACTGTTAAATTTCATCCCACTTCTATTACTCCAGTTTTCAAGGTCGTCAAGATCTTCTTGTATGACATTCCAGTTATCCTTCATATTGTCAACACCTCCCAACTTTGGGTCACCACAGATTTTATTAGCACACTCCCAGTTATTGTACCAAAGTCAATAATGAAAATGTTAAATAAGATTGGTCCCAAGACTGATCCCCGAGGAACTCCACTAGTAACCTCCCAGTAGCCTGACAGTTCACCTTTCAGTATGACCCATTGTAGTCTCCCCTTTAGCCAGTTCCTTATTCACCTTTCAGTTCTCATATTAATCCTCACCTTCTAAATTAGCTAATAATTCCCTATGTGGAAATGTATCAAATGCCTTATTGAAATCCAGGTAGATTAAATCTATTGCATTTCTATTGTCTAAAAAAATCAGTTATTCTTCTCAAAGAAAGATGAGGTTGGTCTGGCACGATCTACCTTTTGACAAACCATGATGTATTTTATCGCAATTACCATTTACCTCTATGTCCCTAACTACTTTCTCTTTCAAAATTTGTTCCATAACCTTGTATACAACGGAGGTCAAAATAACAAGATTGTAGTTTCCTGGGTTACTTTTTTGCCCTTTCTTAAAAATAGGTACTATATTAGCAATTCTCCAGTCATAGGGTACCACCCCTGAGTTTATGGATTTATTAAAAATTCTTGCTATTGGGCTTGCAATTTCATATGCTGGTTCCTATAATATTCTTGGATGGAGATTATCCAGGTTACCCGATTTGGTCCCCTTAAAATGCTTCAGTTTGACTTCCACGTCAGATTTGGTAATTTCCATATCCTCATTTACCATTAGCCATCCTGCCACTATCTCTACCTTCTTCATCGCCCATATTAAAAACTGAGACAAAGTATTCATTTAGGTGTTGGGCCATGCCTAGATTATCTTTACTCTCCATCTCATCCTCAGTGCTTAGCGGTCCCACATCTTCTTTCCTTGTTTTCTCTTTATTCATATGGCTATAGAACCTTTTACTATTGGCTTTAAATTCCTTTGAAAGGTCCAACTCTGCTTGGCTTTTGGCACTTCTCACTTTTCCCCTACACTTTCTGACCTCCAAGAGGTATCTTCCTTTTTGATCCATCCCATCTTCCATTCCTGCTTTCTCTTAATAACCTGTTTGAGATGCTGCGATGGAATATACCCCTGTATTCACACTCGACACACTACTGTAAGTATCTTCGCACAGAGTATGCCTTATAAGGTACCATTTGAAAACGCCAAATTTGTTGGATCAATAACATCATGGCAAAGAGCACATAGCAGCATAATATATGAAGTTATAAGCAAACTGAGATCATGACTAAAAGTGTATTTTCCAAATAAGTCTGGGGAGTGGCGAAACCAGTTCCTTGAATACAAAGGTCAAGATGATGCCTCAGCCAGGTGTAAACAAGGCTGATGGACCATTACCTAATTGGCCATTCTTTGGCAGGAAAAAAGGGGCAGGGGCAAAAATCTACATTTTTAGCAAAGAAACAGCATGGAGTTCCCTTCCACACAGACCGTCTGTCGCCTTGCTCCCAGCTGGAAATGTTTTTCAAGAGGGGGACTGAAACTATAAAAAGCAGGGGGAAACACCCGAAGGCACCCCCCTTCTCTCTCTCCTTGCCCATCGCAGTCACTCCACCTGAACAGACAAAGAAAGCAGCTGTTGGACTCTAGGGGAGGGGTCCTGATCTAAAGAGTTTGGTCAGTAACACTGCTGAAAGCATGGGGTGAGAAAACTTTGAATCGAATGTAGTTTGTTAAGTTAGGCAGCAGTAAGTGTTTTCTCTTTATTTTCCTTGTAACCATTTCTGACTTTTATGCCTCATTACTTGTATTCACTTCAAATCTCTCTCTCTCTCTCTCTATTTCTGTAGTTAATAAAGTTGTTTTCTCTAAACCAGTGTGTTCAAGCTGAAATGTCTGGTAACTCCATGTGGGGTAACAAGTTGTATGTATATTATTCCCTTAAAGAAATAACACACTCAGTGTATTTGCACTGTCCAGGAGCGGGCTGGGCAGTACCGGACATGCGTCTCTGGGGGAACACGTGGGACTGGGAGTGTGCTGGGGTCACCAGGTGATAATCTGTAAGGCTGGTGAGACCCAAGGGGTGGCTGGCTGGCTGCAGCACACAGACATAGCTGGGAGTGGCTTGCATGCTGGAGGCAGTTTGTGAGCACCAAGACATTGTAAAGCCCCCCCCCCAGGCTACAGGGAAGGGGTGACACAGCTACTCAATGGTCTGGATTGTGCCCAGGTATGTCACAGATGCTTTCTCATCCAGGCTGGTCTGCAACCCTCCGCTACGCATTTTTTCCCCTTGCTTGGGATGCAGGCTTCAGGAACTCTGACAAAGTAATTTCAAACCTCCTCCACATTCAGATCCTTGAGTTCTTCAGTCCAATCCACTCCCCTAATTCCCTGATTTTTTTTTTTTTTTTGCTTTTTTCAAATCAAAGACCCTTGTTGCAGACTTATTTTTGTTTATCCTTCCATTTAGTTTAGACTGAACTAGCTCATGATCATCTGAACCAAGGTTGTCCTGCCTGTTAGCATTATCGGTACTGGCACTGTCTTTCCTCTTAATGTCCATTCTCCTACCCTCTGCTGTTCCTTTCTCCATTGCTGCATCCTCGCTTTCTTGATTTCCCATCTGTCTCCCCTGAACTCCCAGTTTAAAGTTCTTTTAATCAGTTGTGCCAGTCTTCTGTCCGTGAATGCCTCCCAGCGGCCAAACATCCCAAAGCCCTCCTTGTAGCATCACTGCCTGAGCCGTTTGTCGATCATCATAATCTTGTCACACCTTCATTCTTCTACTGTAGGGACTGGTAAAATTCCACTGAAGATCACCCAGACCTCCAATTCCTTAAGCATCTTCTCCAGCTTGGCACAATGTGTACCATTTGTTCCTATGTGAAGGGCAATAATTGGATTTCTTCCTGCTATCATTAGGCCCCACTTCACACTCAGGTCCACATCCTGTATCTTAAGCTCCCAGCAGACAGCACACCCTTCTGTTATCCAGATTAGCTCTGGTGATAGGCCTGTCCGTTCTTCTTAGTAGGGAGTCCCCAGTGATGTAGACTTGCCTCTTCCTGGGGTTGGTGTGATTCTCTGGCCTTCCTCCTCCTGTTCTTTCTGGCTCCCAGTCCTCTTCTCTTTTTGTTCTTCCTTGCAATCTTTTGCGAGTCATCTTCTATCCTCTGGGGGCTCCAAACTCTGGCTATCTCTATTGCTTCATCCCCTCTTCTTGTAGGGCTATCCACTTTTCTCTCCTGCCTCTCTCTCCCACCTCTGTAACTGCCTGCTGCACGCCTTCATTATCCAACTCAGCAAACCTGTAACTCAGCTCTATTTCTCCTTCATTAGCCAGTCTTGACCTCTGCCTGGTTCTTCCAGTCACATGCTTCCACTGGCCACATTCCCCACCCAGCGGTCTCCCCTCACAGTTCTTCAATCCGTAGTTTCCACCTGCATCTCCAGACCTCGGATCTTCTCTTCCATAAGCACTTCATACAAATAAACAAACAAAGCTCTTTTTGGGTCCCTGCTCCAGGATAATGTACATCCCACAGCTTCCACATCTGGTTATCTTCATTGTCTCATCCATTCCTTGGGTCACAACCAGTGCTGCCTCTGTATCTGTCATAGTTTTCCCTCCTAAACTCCTGGCAAGAGAAAAACCAACCCACACGCAAAACAAAACCACACCACCACACACCCCTTCCCCAAATTCCCCTTACAAACTCCCCCTCAAACTCTCCTGTTTTCAGCTCTGTTTGTTGGCTGGCTTCTTTATAGGTCCCCTAATCATGGAATCCCCACCCACTATTCAGGGCTCTGCTGTGATCAAAGGCTCTGCTTCTCTCACAGCACACTTCCCTCTACCAGCCTTTCCTGATGAATGAGGAGCTAGATCTACTTCTAGACAAGAAATATATACATTTCTAAAGCATACACATGCCTACATAACAAAATATAGCCTTGTAATATTGTAGTCTATTTATTTTTGCTGTCTTTGCTTATTGATCACTACTGAAGTGCATTGTGCTAATTTATCAAGGATGCAGCAATGTAGATGTAGAGAATTTAAGTCATCACTCCACTGCAGTTTTCAAAAGAGAACAGTGAAATAATGTCTTATAAGAATCCTTTAAATGTTTCTGCAGGCTCTTTCCTGATCTTCATGTAATTTCCTCTCCTTAGGTTCTTTGCATTTTGGTTACATTTTCTGGTGGGTTAGTTCCTAAAGTTTGCTTATTTATATTAAAAACATCCAACACATACAATCTATGTATTTCCTTTCACTTTACACACTGTGGCATCTCTGATTTCTCCCCACTTTGAAAGTTAACTTTGGGACCCATTCCTTCCCCTACATCCCGGCGCAGAGGGAAGTCTGCACTCCTGGTTCCTTGCCTTGGAATCACAAGAGGAAGGAGTGCTTGCCCACACACAATGGAAGCCAGCCATGGGTGACTTGAGCTCTGCAGAGCTCGCACAGGTAAAGTGAGAAAACCCTCCCAACCTTGCAGAGCAGCTTGGCAAAGAAACTAGAGATTGAGGCTATAGTAACGTACATGGCTTCCCCTTCTGCTGTTTGCAATCCCTTCAGTCAGGAGCTGCCCTCAGCTGTATGGCTCATGCAAGCGCAATGACCACCATTTTGTTTCATGCTAGAGATTGAAACAGGGACCAACACACTTGCCCAAAGCTATACAAGTATACTAAATAGCTATACCAGGTAGATGATTGCGCAGCCTTTTTCACTGGAGCGTATGAACACCTGTTTTTCTCTTTCACCTCTTTAACCCATATGCATGCTGCATCATTTCACAGTGTGATAGTCTGCATCTTTTTATTTCATCAACATCTTGTTTTGTTACTTTTATTCCGATATTGCTCTTATGGAAAAGGAGCACTGTAAAGAAATATGACTGTGCCTACGAAATGACATTTTTTAATGCCATAAGCAATGACAGTATTGCTATAGATTTGCACAGTGCGACACAGTTATCTATACCAGTGCTTCAAACATTTTGCAACAGCTAACAAAGAAGGCTAGACTCTATGAACTAATAATTACCTTATCTTGTTCTTCAGTTGCTAAAAATCCATACGCTATTTTTTGCAAATTACTGAAATCAGCATTTCTGGAAGAAAAAAAAAAAAGAAAAAAATTAGGCTCATTTGCACTTGCCTCTGAGGACTTATTACACAGCTATGAAAATGTTTTTCTGATACATGTTCACAACACACACCGATTAGCACAGTTCTTCCGGGATATATAGATCTGGTTTAGTAAGGACTATGTGAATTTTTAATGTGAATATTTACAGAGCATATCTTTTTACGGATAGCAACCAGGGTGCATACCTCCCCTAGATTAAAGAAAATACTGACAGCTCTCAATGCCAATTAGAAAGAAAAGAAGAGAAAAGAACATTGGCAAAGAAAGGGCTATGTACTTATGTTCCATATCAGAAACATTTTTGTATTTATATAATTCTAAGGTGCAAGCCTGCTTCCATTTTATATCAACTATTCCACTCAAGAAGTGTAGGAACAAGTTTTTATGCCTTAGTTTTCTTTCCAAATTTATTTACACATCTATTACACTTCTATAACGTACAGGGGAGGGGACAATGACTTATTTCATTTATGAGTCACATATTAAAATGACAAAAAGAAATTAAAAGCCGTTAAGTCCCAGGAAGGTGGAATCCAGTGTTAATGAAGTCTAGTCATTGCCAAGGAATCACCTAAAGCAGTGGTTCTCTACATCTTTCATAATATGGACTATTTCATTGGAAAGAGATTTCTTCTGTGTCATCTCCTCTACCAGAATCCAAGTTGTCTGCTAAGTGCTTATCAAGAAATTTCATTCTACACATTGTCAGATCTGCAAACCAGAGGTGGTCCACACAGAGGTGGATTAAGGTTTCCTGGGGCCCTGAGCCAGAGCAAGTGGGGGGCCCCTCGCCACCCCTTCCACCTGTGGTTCCGTCCCCTCTGCATGTGACCCTGCCTATGGTCCCACCCTTTTCTGCCCCTTCCCCAGAGCCCTGCCCCAGTTCCACCCAGGGTCCCCGCCACCCCCTCCGCACTACAGCCCCAAGACCAGAGAAGCTCTATCCCCCTGCCACGGCCCCAGGCTGCAGTAGGAGTAACAGCTCCCCAGCCCTGAGGCTGTGGCAGGTAGAGAGAGCTCCTCCAGTCCCAGGGCCGCAACAGGGGTCCCGGTGCTGGGGCTTCCCCTGCTGCCTGCCAGATTCTGTCAGGGACAGGGTGGGGGGTGCTGGGGGCTTCCCCTGTGGCCAGCCAGCTTCTGCTAGAGTCAGGGTGCAGGAGAATGGGGTCTTCCTCCACCCACTGGTGGGGAGCGGGGTTGGGTGTGCAGGGGTTTGCCCTGCCCGACCACCAGGGAGCGGGTTGGGAGTGTGGGGGTTCCCCTCGTTGCCACTGTCTGGAAGCTGGGTCGGGGTGTGAGGGCTTCACCAGCCCACATGGGACTCCGGGGAGCCCCAGTTGGCCAGAGCCCCTGGGCTCAGACCCCATAGGCCCAGTGACTAATCCACTACTGGGTCTAAGGACCATGGGTTCAGAACCATCTACCTATAGTGAAATTCTGGCCCCACTGACTTCCCTGGGTCAAGATTTCATCACTGGAGTGAGATATATCCAGGAACTAGAGGCCCTTTTCCTTTGAAGTGATGCCCAATGAGCCTTGTTCTGAATAGGGATATCCGTCCACAAGTGAGGACCCCACTGAATAAAATGATAGCAAATTTCAGCACAACAATGTTGAACCTTGGTCAGTTAATGGAGCTATACAAGGTGACATGGGTGAAATCCTGGCCCTACTTAAGCCAATGGGAGCTGTGTCCTTGACTTCAGCAAAGCCAGGATTTCAACCCAATTCTTCATATTCTTCTGCTCCTTTGGCGGTGTGAAAGGAAGGCTGGTCTTGTGGTTAGCCTAGGACTCTAACACGATCTTATCTGGTTAGCTGTACAGCAATGTTAAAGAGCAGTCAACTGTAGTTGAAGATGCTCCAGACTTTTGAAAATCAGGCAAATTTATCTAGGAACCTAAGTGTGGACTTGACAGCCTATAGGTCACGGTTCATGGCTGACCGGGCACGCCCCCTTGTAGGTGGATGTGGTGTTGCAGGTGAGCCCTTACTTGACTTTTCCCTCACCCAGGGTATCAACAAGTCCAGACAGTTCACTAGATGCTAAAGAACACTCCTTTATGGTCAGTCTCATTTCATAACAGAAAAGCCAACACAGAACATGAACCAAGCCTTCGCCCCAACATCTCAGCTGGGTGACCAGGCCAATCTTAGCCCATCTGTCCCACACCTGAGTCCAGTGCTCGCCTCTAACCACACTCTTCCTCAGGAGATCTCTCGGTTCTGCCTCTGCTGGTAGGCCTCTTGCATCTGCCAGAGTAGGATCCTTCTCAGTAGAAGGGGTAGGGAGGTCCATCCCCTGCGACTCTACTCCAGGGACAGGGGTGATCCTTGCCAGGCTGGGCTTCCAGTCAGTGACTGGGAGACCCATGGCTGAGACCAGACCCTCTTGGATACAGGGCTAGAGTTACACGCCCCAAGCACAGCATCTTCAGTGCCCTCCTCCCCCACTTGCCTACAGCTATCCTTTGTGTTGGATACAATTTTAGAGAGCTAAAGCACTCCTAGGCACGGGCCTACTGTGCCGAATTGGAAATCCGGCCCTGCTTGGGTAACTGTCAACTGCTGCCATCCATTTAGGAGGCTCTCATCTTATACACTCCCCATTCCCCACAGAGGTCACCCTCTAGGCTCCCAGCTCAACCCTCTGGCTAAGGCCTCTCCTGGGAGCTCCTCTCCACAGGAGCGTCCTCCCTCCCTTAGGAGCTCCCCACTAACTGAGCGTGGAGAACTTTTATTAGGTCCAGATGCTCATTTACTAATCAATCAGTTACCCCCAGATGGGACCTTCATAAGACAGTCACGGGCAGACTGAGCCCTAACGCCCCATCCAGGGCAGCTGCCCCATGACACTAACCTTCAGGCTGCCATTTTTTTAAAGTTTGTCCATAGTGTACAAGTACACATGAACAGGAACAATTAATGTGAACTTTTATAAGGGGTCTGATCCTACAGTCTTTATTCAGCAAAAAGAAAGAAGTGTGTACTTGGGCTCAAGGTAAGGTTAGCTGTCATTTTACCCTGCCCATGAAAGAACCAGATGCTAAGTGCTTCCAGTCTTGGAATTTGATTCAAAGTGGATGATTTTGAGAAGGAAATACGGTTTTACAAGTGCAGAATAGACTATGCAACACCTCAAGAGGAACATCCAACATGCTTTTATTTCTAGACAAAGTGTGATTTGGTTGGAGTACGGCAGTTATATATTATAGCAGCCACTACACTATGCTTTAAAAAACCACTGGAGAATAACTTTTATCTGACTGCAGCACTATATGGCAGAAACAATGGTTTGCCATAATAGTCTCAAGAAGTTAATATTAGTTTGCCTCCCAATTACCTGGCAACAATTTTTCAAATAAAATTCAAACAACAGGCTCTTAATTTCATTTACAACACCCCTGATTTCACATTTCCCTGTATATAAAATTGTACAGGTAGCACAATGTACAGTGGTTTATGGCTCTGTTGTGTCAGTTTCCCATTCAGTGCATGTTTCCCCTCACCCCATGCATCTTCTTTTATAAGACTTGAGTGCTGGCTACAGAATATTCCTCCCCACAAATTCCAGATGTATTACCCTGAGCTGGCATAACCCTTTGCACACTATTCACGTGCCGATTTCAAATGTAGTTTGGGGATTCCTTTTGTTATTTTAATCACACAAGGAACCAACCAAATGGATGTGTGCTGGACAGACTTTGCAAAGTATTTGGCAGGGCAGAGGAACTGCTTGGATTCAGAGTCCTCTGAAGCCCTAACTCATGGAAAGTACGTGGTATCCCATCCTGTTCTCCCCAGGATACAATTTAAATACAGTGGGTGTCGTTTTAACGTTGACTCTCGTTAACATTAAGAGGCGTTACAGTTAATTCCCCACACAGACCAAAAGTTCCCTCTTGCCCCATCCCACTCAAGCTAGTCACTCTCCAAGTCTTAGTCCCCCACCCTCTGCACTTGTCCAATGTGTTCTCAAAAACCATGTGTTGTTTCTAACTCAGTTGTTTGCAGCCTGACACAACAGATTCCAGGTGCATCTTGGAACTTTGACAAGTGGCATCACCAAGGACTCTTTGATGAAGAGCCAGGTTAAGTGGGGAATCTTGTCTCTCTCACTCCATCCCACGGTGGGAGAACAATCCAAATAATCTACACTCAGGCCACAATTGCCAAGATTACTGCTAAATGGATAGCACAGTGGCATCAACACAGTCAACTCCTGCTAATGGTCCTGCTGGTGCTCTAAAGGTTCATGTCTCCATATCCTCTGGGACTAATGCATTTGTGTAAAGGAACAAGGGCACCACTCAGCCTCTACATGTGCCAAGATGAAGACAAACTAAAACTATTCTGGCTTCCTGACTTCCACACCACCCCAGACGGTATTATTAGAAGAAGCAATGATAAATGCCATCTACTCTACCAATTCAACAAGATATAGATGATGTAAGCATAGGTTGTTTTACTCCACCAATGTGCTGCAAAACAGACGACTACTGAACATTCACACTAATGCTGGGAGACCCACTGGCCTAAACTTCCAAAAGTGAGTCTCAATTTTGGGTACTTGTGGCACCTTAGAGACTAACAAATTTATTAGAGCATAAGCTTTCGTGGACTACAGCCCACTTCTTCGGATATGCATCCGAAGAAGTGGGCTGTAGTCCACGAAAGCTTATGCTCTAATAAATTTGTTAGTCTCTAAGGTGCCACAGTACTCCTGTTCTTCTTTTTGCGGATACAGACTAACACGGCTGTTACTCTGAAACTTGTCAATTTTGGGTGCCCATCTTTAGACAATTTAAAGGTGCCAAGCACCCAATCTCTAATAATCAGGGCCCTTAAGGTGCCACAAATGAGACACCCCAAAAATTACTTTTCAAAATTGAGGTTGTTGTGAGTTTTGTAAATTAATAAGTGAACTCAGTGAATGAGGAGCATGAGACTAATGTTCTACAAAATGCATTTGGTTCAGTTATTTGGTGCGTGCAGTTTAGTTTTAACGAGCGAGATGTTACAAATATTTAGTGTTGGTCCTACGTATGGTAGATTGCTGCCCACAACACAAAAACCACTGCCATTATCACTAAGTCTCAGCAGAGAGAAACGAACAGCTATCCAGTCTGAAGAACTCCTAGATCCAGGTCATGGCGAAAACCAATCATACGATAGTGTAGGGAAGTTTCCATTGTCACTGCCCTTGCTGTACCAGTCCTGTGGATCACGATATGAACTTCAGCCTACTAGAACTACATTAACAAACATGCAACATGCTTTTCAAACACAAATATTACCATCCTCCACTACGGAACTATTTTGATAACCGCTATTAAAGTTAACAATTATTAGCAGCATCACAGCAGCCCCTAGAAGCTTCAACGGAGATGAGAGCCTTTTTGGTCTCCAAAAAAAAAAAAAAAAAAAAATCCCTCAAGGAGCTTACAATCTAAATAGACAAGATGTGCAAAAGGTGGGAGGGGAAATAAATGCATGGAGAGGGGGTTGCACTTGCTAAAGCTCACACAGCAGATCTGCGGCAGACTCAGGAATATAACAGCTCTCCTATCTCCCAATGCAGCTTCCTAGCCACTCGGTCATGCTGCCTCTCCAGTAATAAGCTGGTCAACTACTAACCAACTTGATTTATCAAATGCAAAGTGCAGATCGAACAATTCATACTGTACCTAGCGCTCATATGCAGCCACACAATGAAACATGGTTGACACAGTTATACCAAGGGTCAAATTTTCAAGAGTGCTCAGCTGCCATATGTGAGGCTCGACTTACACCAGAGCTGAGCTCCCATTTAGGTGGGACTAGCCTGGGTCCCCACATAGGGTGGGTGTAGGGCCACAGATGTCCTCAATTCAGCCCTGCCAATACAAGCTGGGTGAAGCGCTAAGACAGGACGCTGTGCTGGCGTCAGCAAGTCTACTTCTCACACTTCTTATGCATGAATTTGTACAAAGCTCCATAAAGACAAAACGACTCCTCTCTCCACATGGACACCGCTACCCCTACCCTTTTCTTTTATCTTCCAAAGGAATGGTTTCACACTTGCTGGGTACATTAGAGACACATCGATCTTGTTAGCTCTTTCTTCTTCAATTGCCACTTTCCACAGAGAGGCTGATACTCATACATTCTTCTCAACCTCATGTTTACAACTTTTAAGAAATGGTCCAACTAGATATGCACAAATTTCAGGGTAAATGGCCCATTTTATCTCATGCTCTTAAATTTTAATAGGATTATGTACTGAAAATCTACAGTAACATTTGCAAGTCAGAAACTCGAGTCCCTCATATGTAAGTGTTTAGATACTTAAAATATTAATATGTAACCAGTGATATTACAAAAGGTTACATTTCTAACTATCTTTTTCCTGAAAATCTAACACACTAATGTCAAAATAAATGTGATCTATTTTCCGCAGATTACAAGCAAAGTCCTTCAAACACAGCGAGGCTGGAACTTTATTAAACTTCCTTCTATACAATTAATCTGAAAAGGAGAGAGAATTTCACGTTTCACAAAGAAAGGATGGAAAAAGTAAAAGTGTGCAAAATGAATAAAGCTTTTAGCCTTCGCAAACAATGTTAGCACATAAAATATTAATAGCAATGCTAAATTAATCTTCGGCAAGAATTAGAGGCAATTGCCTGTAGTTCATATTATGGATTACTTTGGTTTACCATTTAAAATGTTAGAGCCTACCACTATGGCTGCGTATCACAGGGCTGTACATTATCCTCTGTAACATGCAGCAAAGAGTCCTGTGGCACCTTATAGACTAACACGAAAGCTCATGCTCCAATACGTCTGTTAGTCTATAAGGTGCCACAGGGCTCTTTGCTGCGTTTACAGATCCAGACTAACACGGCTACCCCGCTGATACTCTGTAACATGGTGCATTACAGTAACACCAATCCTGCTCTCAATTAAATTAATGGTAAACTCCCATTAACTTCACCTGGAACAGACGCAGGCCCATAGTGGCCAGAAGAGGATTCAGTCTAGCAATCTAAATACAGCCCAGACATAACAGATTAATGATTCGAAGCATAGGGGATGCTGGCTCTCATTTTAACACTTCTGCAGTAAAGAACGGAGCAGCTCATTTCCCTAACCCAAGGATAACTTGGTAGGTTTCCTGAACAATTTCCTCTTCAGCAATTTTTGCTTTCTGGCTCTCTCTCTCCTCCTTGCTCTAATGCCTAATGATTTTCAAACTCACTATGTGAATGTACTACAAGCTTAGAACCTACCCATGACACATCCCTTTGGGCCCATTGCAGATCAAATTTGGTTCTGCTAGAGTTGGCAGGAAATATTTACAATTTCTACCGTTTAAGAAAATTACACATTTTTTAAAAGATCAAATTACAGGGCAGAATTTTCACCTCCGGTCGACACAGCAGTTTTTCTTCCCATAGTAAGACTCTTTGTTGTATGTTATAAAGCACAGAAAGCCAATCAGAGAAAAAGACATACCATCACTGCAAGCAGCTTAGATTCCAAAGTGAAATTCTGCCCTTTGAAAAATATATGCAGTGAATCCTAACGTCAATTGGGCCCGGATTTCACCCTAGATTGACACCTCCTGCAGCCCATGGGGATTGTTCATACATAGAGGAGAGCAAAATTGATCCACAGTTTGGAACTATGCAATATTTACAGCTTAGTTAACAGCGATTTCCCAGCAATATATTTTAACAGCTCTTCTTCAAGCACTGGATATTATGTTGGCATAACACTCTCCAAACTCTTCTGCTTCGTGTAAATTCCTGGCGAAGTATTTAGGAGATAAAAATGATTAATCCTAATTAAAATGAAAATCAAGAAAATGATACAGTCTGTTGCATCTACTTGATGATTCAAAAGCCTCTCTCATTTCAATGTTAATTGTCTCTTTATACAAACGTGCAATACTCCAATACACACAGAATAATGTTTTTGTATTTTTCTACACTTGCAATATTAAGGGCCAGATGTTGGGAAGTGCTCAGCATCCATCTAGGCACCTAAACAAGGGCCAGATTTGCACCTAAACAGGTGCTGAGCACTTTCTAACATCTGACACTCAGGGCATCTTAAAACCACAGCGAAGGGCAGGGAACAGCATCGAGGCACACACCCTCCCAGAGAGTGCTGCTTCGGGCACTGTGTTTCCCCCAATGTACTGCCCTTAAAGGGGTCGCTGTCTTCACATTAGCCAGAGAGTGTCCTTGGGCTGCTCCTCCGAGTTAATACTGTGTTACATCTAGTAATTTTCTGCAAAAGTTGTTTCCCTAGAGGCTGCCTTCATTTTGAAGCGCAGCATAGGAAGGAATGTACCAAAATCCATAGGCTGGAGAGCATGTGACTGCATCTCCAAGGGAGGCCTATTCCAGTGACCCTGGGAGATACAGAGCAGCCCGACCACATATGGCCAGCAATAAGGCAACCTGACCTGAGCAGTGACCTGCCGCCTTACTGTCTTCCACCGGAGAAACACAAACCAAGCAACACCACAAGTATCATCAGCCACACACACACACACACACACACGGAGCAACGGGTTCCCCTGAAAAAAAATCAACCCTGCAAAGCCAGCCAGCTGCAGCAGAGAGGCAGACGGGACAGGAGGGAGAAGCTAACAAGCAAAGCAAAGGTGGGCTGTCTCTCTCACAGTGGGGTAGAGAGGAGGCAGAGTAGGGTATGTCTCTACTAGCAGGCCAGGGGCAGGGAGGTGAAGCATTCTCTCAATGGGAACCAGGGAGCAGACTATGGCTCAGGAGAGGCTGTTGTCTATGGAGCAGGTCAGGGGAGAAGGGCAAGATTTACAGAGGTACACAGGCAAATTGGGTAAGACTTCTGCTTGCAGCTCTGCTTCCTGGCCGGTGACCCAACTAGTCCAACTTTGCCCCAAACCCATTAGAGGGAAAAAGGAGATTGGCATTGTAACCTGATGATGTAAAATGTCAGTACAGTAACTCCTCACTGAACGTTGTAGTTCTGTTCCTGAAACATGTGACATACACAATTTCTTCTCGCTGCAGAAGAAAGCCCTTAACCCATTTCTTATAACAAGGCTATCAAAGTGCCACCGCATGGACATGTGGCACAGGAGTTCAAGTTCTAGAGTAGGCATAATGACAGAGACCCTGGATTTAGTCTGTAAATGAAAACATGGAGGGACGAATCTATCGCCTGTCTCACTCCAGGGACTCTACCTATGGTGGATAAGGGATGGATCTGGCTTGGTATCAGTCTCCTCCTTTGCCATCTACCACGTTAAAAAGAAATCCAAATGCAAACCGTATCCAGTCAGAACCTTTAGAATACATAGCTGCTTAAAGGAAAAACTTGAACTAAGTTAAGTGGTGAAGACAAACTGGATACACGCCAGAATCTGCTATGTTATTTGCTTAGACACCATTTATTATGGTTACATTTTATTATACAGTAGTAAAAAATTACAAGGCAACATCCTGTGTTATTTCCCACTGGGATAAATGATACAGATGGACTATTAAGTCTCAACACCAGAACCAGCATGCCAGATTACATTCCATTTGTACCTTTATAATATGTCAATAGCCTGACATTTATGCCTGTTGATGGCAAAGCTATTTATATTATAGACATTTAAAATGTGCCATAAAACATGTAGCATGATAAAAATCTAGACCCCTCACAATTCCTACAAAAAACAGTAAACCTACCACAGAACACCCAAACAAGCACCTGCACCCTAAACTAAAAATACCATCTGTTTCTTCATGCCTGCCTAGTGTGTTTTTAAAATGCTAATGTCCTCACACAGATAATTACTACAAACACTGTACTGCACTTCTCCTTCAGTAAGAAGTCATATTTATTTATTTATTTCAATGTTTGCGCTTTCACACACACTGGGCATCTTTATGATTTAGTTCTCGAGCTTTTACACCTTTGAGCACAACTGTGTATTAGCAAAAGATGAACTGTGCAAACGAGGTGTCTCAAGAATTTGGTAAAGGAAGCGCCCTGCCCAGTTTAATTGATGGTTCTAATTTAACTTTAGTTAGCAGTGACCAAAAATTGTACTTTGACAGCTGTTCAGTCACATGGGTGACTGAGATCACTAATGTGAATTGCAAATACTGAGTTGCAACAGAGTTTCAGGACTAGGTCCCTAAAAGTATTTAGGCACCTCACTGCTGTTGATTTCATTAAGAATAAGATGCCAAAATACCTTTGAGATGATGGTCCTAAGTGCCTAATTCCCATTGGCCCCTTTGAAAATCCCAACTTCGCTACATAGGATTTCAAGTCACAAAAAAGCACCCACACAACTGATATTAACCAACATCCTTCTTGGAAGAGTGAGCACCCAGGCCAAAGACTGAACAACTAAGGCACAGCGGAAGTGATGCCTGGGAATGTTCAGAGGGCTGCTACCCATTCTTTGGTCACTTTTATTGACCAAAGAATCCACTTCTCAGGACCTTTCACAGGCACCAAGCTCACTCATACCATAACGGGAAACTGGGAAGGTGTTGTGGAGGCACTGAGAAATATGCAGCCTGGGAGGGTCACCTGTTCTAGTTAATATTTCCTAGCTGGGGGTAAGGAAAAGTTACTGACATGCAAACTCAAGGGGTCATGCAGGGATCATGTCTCAAAATAACTTTGACATAAGCAAGTCTCTGACGCTGCCAGTGCTCCTCACCAAACCAGTTAAAGTGAAATCACAAGCAGAAAGAAAAGCTGGTTTGTTCATAATGCCTCCCATTTTCAGGACTAACAGATCAGCGGCATGGGGGCAAAACGTACCTTCCATGTCGCCCCATAACTCTGTTACAGCCCTGTTTAAGAGTCTGACCCAAAGCCCATTGATGTCAGTAGCTGCCTTTTCACTGACTTCCACAGGCATTTGACCAGGGCTATAAGGGCTGGTGTTCACTTAGAAGAGTGCCACCATGGTCTTTTTCATCACAGTGGCTCCAGGGGAGAAAGTCAGAAAGTGGTTCACTCCACTTAGTCAATGATTCCCCACTGGTGACAAGGCTGCACTATATGAAAACTCATCTCCTAATTTATGTTTACTCCGATTCTCTACATCGTACACATCTCAGGATAGGTCTGTCGTACTCTTTTATTATTAACGTGACACCAATATGCTTAACCGAAATGTATGCCATTTAAAAGTCACTTTAGTTGTAAAAATTCAACCAGAGGAAACTATTGGAAATACTTCCCTAGTGGGAATGTACATCACACTAATATACAGGAGTAGTGGGAAATCATTTTATTCTGACCTGCGAATTATAAAAGAAAACAGAAATACATTATATACACATAAAGACATTTCTGGGTACAGGTGTTATGAAAGTCACTTAAATCATCCTGGTTTTGATCACTTGTGTGATGTGATGTCATCAGAAGCCTTTTATTGTTTTCACCTTTTTTTCCCAGTTACTCTTAAATTATTGTGTGTGTTATTTCTTTATTTCTACTGCTATGTGATGAACTGCAGTACCATAAGATAAATTGCATTCAGTTTGCATATTTGACCTCCTCACTTGAACTCAGCCTGCTAATCCATCTCTGCTGGCACTATTTCTAATACACCATATGTCTGAGTAACTTTCAAACAGCTGTACCTTTTTGATATGTCTTTTTTCAACACACACATTTTCTTCATCCCCCAAAAAGGGACAGCAGAGACTAAAAACAAAACTCAATACACACAGCTCCAAACTAGTGAGAACTCTGAAGATCTGAATTTCTAACTGCGAGATCCCGGAACACACAGCTTTATCTCATTTCAGAACTGGGGCTGCATGCTTCCCAGTTACTCATATAACATTTGTACAGGATGAAGCCCTTGTGCTTCATGAGATGTTACACCTTAAAAGTGCAAACAGGCTGATTTATGGGGAAATTGTTGGAGCAATTGCCCGTACTGCTGGTAACTCTACAGTGAAATGCCATATGTATCTTAACCACAAGGTTAAGCTCTTAGAAGTGCTTGGCCAACCTTTTTGAATGTGGGTGCCTCAGTGCTAGGCACCTAAGTCCACAATGAGGCATCTACATAACAGTTGCCTGATTTCCATAGCTGCTGAAAGCCCACAACTCCCATTAAAGCCAATGGCAGCTACAGGTGCTCAAGACACCTGGAAATTAGGCCATTTGTGTTTGTACAGTAGCAAGCACAACGGGGTCCTAGTCGTCGATGGGCTCTCCTAGGCGCTATGATAGTACACATACATCATAACATAATAAATAATAATTATTATATCAAGTATCAGGGGGTAGCCGTGTTAGTCTGTATCCACAAAAACAACAAGGAGTCCGGTTGCACTTTAAAGACTAACAGATTTATTTGGGCAGAAGCTTTCGTGGGAAAAAAAATCTCACTTCTTCAGATTACTAAAAATAATAATTATAGTATGCCTTAACATGGATTTGGACATCTAAGGATCAAAGTTTTGGCCTTGAACTGTATCATCCCACTGAAGTGTGGAATCCCATACGGACGGGTCTACTGTGATCGGTGTAAGCCAGTAACAAAATAGACAACTTGTCGGTGTGCTAATAATACACTGAACACAAAGCTAAACACACTGACTATTCCCAGGGGCTTTTAGAGTAAAGCTGCTGCTTCTTCTGGAGAAATAAAAAGGCAAAAAACTTCCAAGTTGTGAAATATAAAAAGCCACCAAGAAGCAAATCCATTCCATTTCTCATTCCAGAGAAATCAACTATATTCTAATTACCACCTGTATTGGTACACAGATGTGGATCATAAACCATTCTAGCTAACACATTTTCTCTGTGTATTTGACAAGGTCACTGCTTCTAAACAGCCTTAGTGTTTGCCTTTTAAATTTATTTGCTTGGTTTCATCCTAAATTTAAACATAAATAAATAAATTATAAAGTTTTGCTTGCAGTCAGTCAGCATAAACAAAGCATCATGAAAATCTTTACCATACTTTTTCAGGGAAAGGACAAGAATAAGTGTTATAATAACTTGCTTAAATATCTGTGACCGAAGAGTTCTGCGGTTGGGAGCTGCAGTTTTCATTAGACACACCTGACCAAATAACAAAAATGCAGCTTTCCTTTTCTCTTTGCATTTCAAATAGGATGGGTTATCATCTCAAGCCAGTGGCTAACACTCATCTGTCATTTAATTTACAGATGCATTTACCACTTAAGGGAATTCAGGAAAGCACTTAAACACGTTTAACTTTAAGCATGTGCTTAAATCCTACTGAAATCAATGGGACCTAAGCCCATGCTTAAGTGCCAACCTGAACCAGGGCTTAAAACACAGCATTAGGTCCCCTCTAGTGAAGCTCTTAAGCACACATTTCACTTTAAGCATGTGAGCAGTCTCGCTGCAATTACACTAGTGACGTGCTTAAAGTTAAGAATGTGCTTTCCTAGTCTGGGACCTAAATGTATTTTTTCCAACAAAATGCTGGTCACATTAGATCATAGAATACCAGGGTTAGAAGGGACCCCAGGAGGTCATCTAGTCCAACCCCCTGTTCAAAGCAGGACCAATCCCCAGACAGATTTTTGCCCCAGATCCCTAAATAGCCCCCTCAAGGATTAAACTCACAACCCTGGGTTTAGAAGGCCAATACTCAAGCCACTGAGCTATCCCCCCAAACATAACTGGATTAACCAATTAGATTTGCATTTGTTACAAATCTTTTAATCTAATATTCATTTAATTATGTATTATCATTAGTAGCCTGGCATATTTATAAGAAAACAAGCATAAGCAAGTAAAAATACATGTTCTTACACATTTGCTTCAGGTAATAATTTAGCTCCTTTTCATCCCCTTCTAAATGTATATGCTAAATTACACACCTGTTTACATTCTATAAACACTCTGGATGGGATGGTTGGAATCTACATAATACTTGTCATCAGTAGATCTCAGAGTGCTTTATAATCTTTAATGTATTTATCCTCACAACATCCCTATGAAGTAGGGCAGTGCTATTATCTCCCTTTAACAGATGGGGAACTGAGACACAGAGAGGCTAAGTGATTTGTCTAAGGTCATGCAGGAAATATGTAGCAGAGCAGGGAATCAACCCAGGATCTTCCAAACCTTAGACTAGTGCCCTAACCACTGGATGAGCCTTCCTCTCCCAAAAACTAGATTGGTTTCAGTTTTAGATTTGATATTGATAGATTCTATAATCACAAATAGCTACATATAAGTTCCCCTCTTGTAATCAAAAATATATTGCACAAAGCCAACCTTTGCTGGCAGAGACACCAGAACAGGAGTGAAGCAGGGATTCTGCCCCATAGTCTAGTGTATAATACGTGTAGCGGTGCTGTCAAGGTCAGGTGCACTCTAGATAAGCCTGAATTTCTGTACCAAGCCCACATTTCCTGCAGCTCTAAGTTTTAGGAAATCAAATTCATTTGGGGCTGATATTTTCCATACTTGGCCACCTCCCAGATGTAGGGTTCTTGGTTTTATTGCTGTTGTTTTGAGAAAGTAGGGCAACTGAATCAGCCATGTTTGAACTCAGACTGCTCAAAAAAAAAGTTCACTTTACCCATATGTTCCTATTCGAAATTTCGCATAAGCATATCTCAGTAGTTGCAGTGATGTTATTTAGCCTGAGCTTATTTTTTAGATTATTTCTGTAAGAAATAAATATCAAGCCAAGTTTGATTTTAAAAACAATTTTCATTGTTTTAAGTTTGAGCATTTTCAAAGTTTTTCATACACGAGATAAGCAACTCACACCCAACATCTTTCCGGAACTATGGGTTACCTCAAAGTAGAGAAACATTCATCTCTAGATATAAAAGTCTTTTGCTTTTCGTTATGGGATTGTCCCATTAGGTACAGAGATTAAGACTTGACAGAGTTTAGGGTTTGATTCACAGCCTACCTAAATGAATGGAAAGACTCCCATTTACTTCAAGGGTTTTAGAGGAGGAAAAGAGTAGAAAGGAAAAATAATAAACAAAAGCAAAATGACGGTGATGCTGAAATGTGAAATGAGGAGGCAGAACAGAGACTATGGAAGAACATGCAAACCTCATGAAAGGGGTCCAGAAATGACACAAAAGGTAGTTGTTGGCCATTGAGATGTCTTGCAATCTAGGGATGAGTCTCAGTCACACACTGGTACTGCACTCTGAATCTGCAAAACCAAGGTACACTGTTAATGAAATATTTATAACTGAACCTTTAAAAAAGTGTTTGGGAGTAAAAATCAAAGACACAGCTGCTTATCAAACTCCCTGCACCACGTTCTAAGAGCTGTACAATTGTAGCAAGGAGCCAGTGTCCGTGCCTTCAACGACAGAAAGAAAAGTGGTCTCCTTCAGCTGGTGAAATACAAGGATTCTAAAGATGCAACATTATGGCTGGGCTACAGCAAGGATGAGGGACTATGAATGCTTCCAGTAGTGCTGGTGATAGAACATTACTATTTATTGCAGTAGTACCCCCAGTTATGAACCAGGACCCTACTGTGCTAGGCGCTGCACAGAAAGAACAAAAGACAGTCCCCTGCCCCAAACTGCTTACAGTCTAAGTATAAAGCTTTAGAATGACTGTGGAGGAAAAAGCAGAGGTAACCTCTGAGCATTTTCCTCTGCCTAAACACGCATTCTGCCTGCTTCTGTGCTCCATAGGATGGATGGTTCTGAGACTGGGCGTGGTGCCTGCCAGCTCCTAGAATGCAAGATGCCTTAGGAGATGAAACACAAACAGACATTCCATCACCAAAACTTAATCCAGAAAGTAAATCGAGAGGCAGCAGGTCTTGTCTTACTTGGGGTAAGAGTTCCAGAGCTTTATGGATTACAGCAAGAAAATACCAGGAAAATAAAAGGATTATTAAACCGTGTGATATGCATACAAAACTGCTACCCATGGTGGGCAGTACCTTTGTTCTTGAGTGGCCCCAGGGGATTCCAAGGAGTAGGCACTACTCAACGTCACTATGAGTGGAAGATGTGGAACCACTGGAAGGCCAAGAAAATAAATTTGTTTCATGAATAATCTGACCCGAAATAAGAAAATAAAACCTCTGGCAGTTGATGCTGAAGAAAAGCAAACAGCTCCATTTTCCCTCTTATTCTCATGACTCATTACAGACATAGTTTAGCCAAAACGTGTCAACTGTGGTACTGCATGGAGAAATCTCTGCTCAGAGCCATTCACACTAATACTTCTCCACAGACATTCAAAACATTTCACCAAAGAAAGAATGTTGGCTGAACAAACATCAGCCAACTGAAAAGGAAGAATATGATCCTTTAACAGCACGAAAAAACAGTAGTAGTCATTTAATAGAATATTAGGTGGCAATATGTTCTCATCAAGTATTTTGTATTATCAGCAACATTTCTACTGTGGATAAAGCCTTTTATCTGGTTTTATGTAGAATTATGCACACAAATAAAATAAAACCCTAAAAAAGTAATCTATTTTCATGCGTATTATGTATCAACGGCTCAAATTTTCAGTCATTACTATTGAGCAGATCATATGCAAATTTAGTATAGCAGTCACACAGTTTACACACAGGTCTGCAATCAGTAAAAATTAGGACTGTATCATCAGTCTGCACTACAGCGCGTCTTAATCCCCATAAAAGCTGTCAATCTTCAATTCCGTAGCCTGTGCATAGCCACCGGATGAAACAAACGTAAAAAAGGAACTGGCTAGCAAGCTCATAAAGATCCTGCCCCAACTGCAATCAACGGTAAAACACCAACTCACTTCAGTGAGAGCAGGATGGAGGCTTCATTCCCAACCCTAGAATACTATCAGCCTTTACAGACCGAACAGCTATGAAGAGGCCATTCTAGCTGAAACATCCTTAAAGCCACGTGGAGTGCAAAGTTGGCCAGCATTCTCCATCATTGGTATTGTACAATACCACTAAACTTTGACCAACTGGATTCAAGTAAATCAGGGTCTTTTAAAATTGTTTTTTGACGAAACTCACCACTATTTCCATGTTCATACCAAGTGACTTTGCTAAGCACTCAAAAAAGTAGTATTGAGCTAAATCATGACAGTGCCCAGTCTCAATGGTGGTTAGATCAACCTCTGTTTATATACATGAAAAACATGACGTGGTTAAAGTTACCCTGAACAGCAAAATGGGGCATTAAAATTACATTACAGGGTTTAAAATTAGACTGCCTTGAAATGAAAGCCATCCCATAATGTCCCAGAGTTTCCCATTTAAACACATCACACTAGTGCAAGACCCATCATCAAATGCATTTCAACTCTACCATTAAAATATATGTTAATGAGACACAAGCCAAATTCTGATCTCAGCTGCACTGGTATAAATTTTTACTGGAGCCACTCTGAATGCACAATGGTCCCTGGAAGCCCATTTTAATTTACAAAACCTCAGTACTCCCCACAGTTAACTAGTAAAAAGTCTACCACTTCCCTGCCCGCGGTCAACAAGGCTGGGACCCTCACATGCATTCCCATAGCTCGTTTCCTCTTCCATCACCACCAAGACAATATTCCTCATATGGAACCAGGGGAGATGGAATGGCAAAAAAACTGAGCTGCTGTAATCAACAAAATGTGGAATATCAATGAAGTTACATGGAAGGCACATTTCTGCTGAGCCATATCAGAGAAATAAATTATAAAGAAATGTAACCACTGCCTATTAAGAGACAGATTTATATGATAG
The DNA here is from genome assembly GCF_027887155.1 of Malaclemys terrapin pileata. Classification (NCBI taxonomy): domain Eukaryota; kingdom Metazoa; phylum Chordata; order Testudines; family Emydidae; genus Malaclemys; species Malaclemys terrapin. The sequence continues at coordinate 139,475,883 of NC_071509.1, forward strand.
CTAAAGCTTTCACAGTTTATGAAACAATGTCCAATAAAATGGCATGGCAATGATTTAGTATGGTATTTAAATTCACTGTTACATATATTTTATATCTCCGACTGGTCTTCTCTGCTTGGTCATACGTCGGCTTTGCCTGAGATACACGTTCACTTTTGCATATTTAATAAGCTTATCAACTTCCAGTGGAAACGACAATTTAAGAGATCTTTTCTCTGAAGGTTTGCTCTTAAATATACCAGATGACTCATATTCTCTGTTTTAATATATGCTTGGGATTGAAAAGGTGAAAAACGTTAAGAGCGGATATTCAGTGCTGTACTGCCTGGGGACAAAGCACCGAGATTGCAGCCCCTGGATTGAGGGGCGTGGGTGCGGGGGAGACACATGGCTTAAAGCCACGTTTACACACTCCCAATTCCTGGCTTACCCCAGAAGATGGAAAGGCCCCCATATAAGTTAGGATGCCCAGCGTGGGCTGGTCTAAGTTACAACAACCTGGCCTGGGCTTTCTGTCAGTAGCAGTGCAGCCTAAAATGTCCCTAGCACTGACCAACCCTGACACCCTTCTTCCTGCCCCCTTACAAAGTTAAACACCCTAGATGGCACCTGTACCAGGCAGGGGATGGAATTCTTCCCCAGTCCCTACAGGGCCTTTACAAGCAATGTACAGGGACAGTAGCAGGGGTGACAGTCTCACCCTAGAATTTTTAGAGGAATAAATCCCTCCTCGCATATCTTTTCAGCACTGTATGTTCATAAAGGCTCTCGCGTTACAACCCTGAATCAGATGAGTAGTCTATATTAATTGAAAACAACAGTGCTACCTGTCTAAATAAGGCACATTCACATGAGCTTTGCAGCAACAGGGCCAAAGATGTTCTGGTAGAAAGGAAAATGGAGGCATATTTGCAGCACTTTGGCACAGACCCCTATAGATATTAAAGCATCAGGTAAGTGGTCAATAAAGGCCAGATTCTGCCTCCCTATACTGGAATAGTGCCCTGTTTCACATATCATCATATTGACACTCATTTCTGGAGGGAGAGGGGGGAGGCCTGGATAAACAGATTAGATCAGTGGTTCTCAACCCCCAGCCCAATTAGCACACAGCTCTGGCCCATGTGACATCCTCAAGGCCATACAGGTAGTATATTTATTGTGTGGATGCAGCCCACATAACACTGAGAGCTGCAGATACAGCCCACAATGGTAAACAGATTGAGAACCACTGGATTAGATTAACAGATTCTAGGGCCAGAAGGGACCATTAAACATGTAGTCTGATGTCCTCTATAACACAGGTTCTTCTGCATTGAGCCCAGTAACTGCGGACAGACACAACTAATGGATGACCAGAGGCCAGCTGCACCACCACAAGTATCCTTACATTCAGGAGGCCGGAGGCTAGGATCATTCTCCCTTTCTATCCTGGAGACATACACACGGTTTACTCCAGTCATAGGGAACTAGGAATGGGGCCACACCACCTGTCACCAATGGGGGAAATGAAAAGATCCAGAATACAGAGCTGTGATCAAATTATGATAAATATCATAACTTGTCAAAAAATGCCAATTGTGTTTTGCTGGGAAATTTTTTTTTTAATTTCCCCCATAAGTTTTCCACATTTTTTTTAATTGACAAGTCAGCAAAAACTGCAACTAAAATTAAAATGTTTGTTCTCCGTGTAAAGTCTTTTTTGGTCAAAAAGAAAACGTTTCAAAAAATATTTCCATCAGCACTACTAAATAGGAATGTAAAACTTTGCATTTATATAGTGCTCTTCATCTTCAAAGCATAAATGCAAACTAATGAATTACTTGTGGTGCTGCATGCATGGGAAGTCTGTGGTTCCCTAACTCCTGAGAATCTATATAACACTCATTTTCTTAGGGGTTTTTTTATTATTAATTATTATTATTATCAGACTTGATGTTTCAACCTGATTTGTGACCTCAACAATCAGCCAGATACCTAACCAATATCTGAGGTCTGGAAGGCTGAGACAATTTTAAGATTGAGAAGAGCCATAGGCACTGTGCAAAAATTCTGCTTTGGATCGTCTCAACTGTCATGAAAATTTCCAAGTCTGAGTCATCTAGCAGGCAGGATGTGGTGAACGCAGCTTGTAAAATGATCTATTAACCAACGAAATAAAAGAGACAAAAAAGAAAAGAAGGAAAAGTCTTCGCAGATAAGACCTTTTGGATCCATTTTAACAGTGTCTATTTTCCAGAACATCAGAGAACTTCTAATATTCATCCTCGAAGATTTACAGAATACAGCTCTATCTTTTAATGTGGCAATTAGGAGAGTAAAGAGTCTGGATTAGTCTGTGCATCTTTGACCATATCAACAGCGATATGTCCAGCTATACAACTGAGAAAAGAAAAAGGAACGTGTGCATACTCTTTGCCATCTAGTAACAAGCAAGCTTCATGCAATGTCTACAATACAGTGAACACTCTTGGCCAATGGCAGGTGCTTCAGAGGGAACGAACAGAACAAGCAATGATCAAGTGATCAATCACCTGTTGTCCACTCCCAGCTTCTGGCAATCAGAAGTTAGGAGTACCCAGAAAATGGGGTTGCATCCCTGTCCATCCTGGCTCATAGCAATTGATGGATCTAACCTCCATGAACTTACCTAATGTTTTTTTTTAAACCCTGTTATAGTTTTGGCCTTCACAACATCCCCTGGCAATGGGTTCCACAGGTTGACTGTACGTTGTGTGAAGAAATACCATAATTCTCAACGTGCCAAGGCCTAAACATGGGACTCCCAAGACCCAAAATTATTCATGCAGGAAACTTAAAATGATGTCATACAGTCATATAATATAAAGCTAGAAGGGCCCACCAGATCATCTAATCTGACCTCCTGCATATCACATGCCACCAACACCACCCAGCCACCAATGCACCCAGCCCCTGACCAGAATTAGACCAAAGTATCACAGCCTTCAGCATACTAAACTACTGATGTGGTGATCTTTCCTTTAGCCTAAATAACTCCATCGAAAATCTGTTTTGGGATTCTTTTCAATAATTATTTTTAAAAAGAGTGACGAGACACCACATTCTATGGAATATAGGTAACTTCTGGCATCCCTCCACATATGGTACCCTTGACAGGTAGGCCCTAAAGAGATGGATATACATCTTGGGTATGATTTTAAAAACTGCCACAGGGCCTTGGATGCCCAGTTTTCATAAATTTCTAATGGCAGTTGGGTGTTTAGATCCTTTAGGTGGCTTTGAAAACCTCCCTAGTAATTTTCCAGGATTTCAAATTCTGATGGTGGCAGGTTTTCACTGCTGAATGGCGATGGAAATCTCCTGCCTTGTTCAGAACCTAGTAAGTGAAACCTCCTCTTGCTGACTCACCCTATTTATTTTGTCTCACGACGGAACTTGAATGTAACCAGGGATATCATAGCACAAGCTCCCCTCTAGAAAACCTTTGACCCTCAAAGAGAAGTCTCCTCTCTCTGTCCCTGACAAACAGGGCTGGCCGTTGTTCAGATCTTGGCACTTGCTACGATGAGTTTGACAGACAACTCGTTCTAGGATTGGAGCTCAAACACTTGCTTCGTTATGATTAAGACCCATAGTTAGAGATTTCGCATTTGTAGGCTGCCCCAACTGTGATCCTTGACTATTATTCCAATTTGTCACTAAAGTGACTCCCCGGAGGGAATTGCTGGAAGGAACTGTCCCAGGCTGGGTGCTCGTTCTGTGATGAACTTGTAACCACAGAAAAATCCCTGTGTGGGGATTGCAGGACCAATCACCAAGTGAAGGGGTAATCTCTGGTGAGCTAATCAGCATGTGATTGCTCAGAAAGAACTGTGTAGTACCTTAACTTTGGGCAATTATGAGAAGAGAGCTGAAGCAGGCTTATCTTAGGCAGTCTGTCTTTTGCTGGGGGAGATCACAGTATAGTCAGGGGACTGTACAGCCTCAAAACATAAGAACATAAGAACGTCCGTATTGGGTCAGACCAAAGGTCCATCCAGACCAGTATCCTATCTACCGACAGTGGCCAATGCCAGGTGCCCCAAAGGGAGTGAACCTTACAGGTAATGATCAAGTGAACTCTTTCTCCTGACATCCATCTCCATCCTCTGACAAACAGAGGCTAGGGACACCATTTCTTACCCATCCTGGCTAATAGCCATTAATGGACTTAACCTCCATGAATTTATCCAGTTCTCTTTTAAATGCTGTTATAGTCCTTGCCTTCACAACCTTCTCAGGTAAGGAGTTCCACAAGTTGACTGTGCGCTGTGTGAAGAAATACTTACTTTTATTTGTTTTAAACCTGCTGCCTATTAATTTCATTTGGTGGCCCCTAGTTCTTGTATTATGGGAATAAGTAAATAACTTTTCCTTATCTACTTTCTCCACATGACTCAAAATTTTATATACCTCTATCATATCCCCCCTTAGTCTCCTCTTTTCCAAGCTGAAAAGTCCTAGCCTCTTTAATCTCTCCTCATATGGGACCCTCTCCAAACCCCTAAAACACTCCAGCCAGAAGGGAAAGAGATGCAAGTGAGCTGACGGCTGAGGAGCCAGGAGTCTAGAGCGGGTGCCCTTGCTGGAGAGAGGGATTATGCAAGGTAGCTGCTCTGAACTGTGAAGCACCCTTCAGCACACATCTAGCAGTAGGGACCTTTGGGGCAGGCGATGTAGGAGAGTGCTACATCAGCTCTCTGCCCATGGGCAACTGCCCTGGTGCCAGGTGAACCCCTAGGAGCAGTGTTCAGGTGGTTTCCACTCCCTTTGCATTGCCTGAGTGGCGCAAAGGGAGCAGAACAAGATAGAGAATCTGCCTTCAAGGCCCCTAGACATGTTTAAAATAACCTATTTGGCCAGAAGCTGAACAGCCGGACACCCATACCCTTTGGGGGAAAGGATAAAAGGTATTTTTCCCATTCTGCAGAACAGACATCTATGCTCCACTGTGTATTTTATGTCAGACTCTGCTTTGAAACAACACTCTGCGACCCTACCTTACCAAAATACTCACACTCCACCTTGTCCTGCTTGTAACAGGGTTCATTACTCACCGCTGGCACACCTCCCTCCTGGCTCCTCTGGGGATTAGCTCGCCATGCTCAGACGCCCCTCCCTGCAGTCCCTCAGCCTGGTGTCTCAATCTTACTCTCCAGGACTCAGGGCAGTCATCTTTGCGGCGTGGCTGTCCCTCTTCGTGACTTGGCCCTGTGCCCAGCTCACTATAGTTGCCCCTTCCAGGGTCTGTGAATGTCTCTCTGGACAAGCTGTCCCTCTGCCCTTCCAGGCAGCCCTACGCCCAAAGCCGTGCCACTTCCCCAGGGGCTGATCAGGGAATCTAGGCCCACTCACCCTCTGCTCTGCTTTCCAGCTCAGGGACCACAACTACTGTGCTCCACAACTACGTCTACTTACTCCCAGACCTGATTGCTGCTTCCCTGGGCTCTCTCCTACTTCCTCCTCCTATCCTCTGGCACCTCTAAGTGTACCATCTGTCCAAGCTCCCTCCACTGCCCATGGCTGCTTCCCCTTTTCGGTACCTGCCAGACCCTGGAATCTCCAAAAGCCCTCCTTCCTGTCAGGGAGTGAGAGCAGACTGCTTGCCCCTGCAGCCCCCGTCTGTTCTCCGCCTCTTAGCATTACAGAAGCCTTGCCTGTTCCTGTCCACATGAGCTTCAGCCTTCATTAAGTCCTGTTGAGCCCTGGCTCTCCTCCAGGTACTGCCTATGTGGTGAATTGGCCCATCTAGCTCCCTTAACCCCTTCAGGAATGGTGTGGAGCGAATGCTGCCCCACTGCTTATAAGGTCAGATATTCTTGTCTGCCACGGGCATACTCTTTGCTAAAACACAGACTCGGCAAGAGGACACATTGGCAGCTTGTTTCTTTCTCTCATGGTTTTACAATATGGCAGCCAGCATAAACATACCCACATCCACGCGATGGCGCACCCTTCGGCCATCTGAGCACGGCTTTTCCTCAGACCTGCAGCCAACCTAACAAAGGACGTCCTGATGGTCCCAACCCTCCTATTTAAGAAACAGATATCCTTATTTTCCTCTCCTTGCTGAATTCTGCTGCCTTCTGCCCGGATGCACGCGAGCTTCCTTCTCGGAGAAGGAGTCAGCTGGTAGGAAGTCCTCATGCCGTGCACCCGAAATCCACAAACCCAGGCAGCAAGAGACCCAGGAATGGTCCCAAAAGTCTCCTATACTTCATCATGCATAATTGCTGCCAATCTAGAGGGCCAGCTTGACCAGCTAATTATATAAGTGAGCTGGTCGCACCAATGGGCAACTTTAATACTGGCATTTCCTAAATGTTGAGTTCTTGATTTTTAATATAGATTTTGCATGTGCAATATCAATATATACTGCACGTATGTTAGTTACAGGGCTGGGTATATGCTTGTGCCACCTGAAATAAAAGATGCCTGTTTGCTAAAGGGAAAAAGGTTAGGAAACAGAACTGACTTCTCAGACACTACGCTTAGTTTACCATTCTCAGCTAAAAGAAAAGAATTCAAGCGTCTTCAGCGAGCCTATATTGCAACTGTCAGTACAAGATATTGTATGCTATGGAAAACATAAGTAAGGTTAGAATACCTTAGAAATACAGTCACCTAGATGTTTCTGGACACCTCCAAATCAGTCAGTTTCTCAGAAGGGCAGGAAACTGTGTAGTGTTTATTGCTGTTGGAACAAACCAACCTTCAGGCAACCGGGGTGTTGGTTATCTGAAGTTGTGTATCATGAAGGGCCAGATCATCCCATCTGGTTCTAGGAGTGAAGAAGGGACGAGATCTAGTTGGAGAGGCTTTAGAAGAAGGGAGCACCAACTCCACAGCATCATTCCACATCCCCCCTAGAACCTCAGGCAAGTTCATAGAATCATAGACTATCAGGGTTGGAAGGGACCTCAAGAGGTCATCTAGTCCAACCCCCTGCTCAAAGCAGGACCAATCCACAGACAGATTTTTGCCCCAGATCCCTAAATGGGCCCCTCAAGGACTGAACTCACAACCCTGGGTTTAGCAGACCGATGCTCAAACCACTGCGCTATTCCTCCCCCACTCCAAGTTCCAACATCCAAGCTTCAGAGGGTCATGGCTATGTGAGGTTTTGGACTGGACTCGTTTGCAGTTAGCAAATTGCCCTTTCCTCAGGTTGGTCATCTCATCAATCATTCCCACTTCTAAAGGGAACCCCGTTATTTCCACTTGGAAAGGAACAAACGTCAACCCTTACTGAGCATGCTCCAATGCGAACTCTCCACTGATGGGGAAGGGAAAGGAAGGTGCATGTCGCAGAGAGCTCATCCACCACAGTAGAGAGGAGTGAGCAGCACAGCACAGATCATCTCCTACACCACATTGGATCTATTCTGACGTATCAATGGCTCCTTTCCGCCTCCTAAACTCCCTCTTTCTGGGCTCCAAGATATTTGATAACCCAAAGAAAAGCCCCTGCCCGTTTGTTTGTAGCTGTCCCTCGGGCTACACCACTCTCTACCCCTATGGTGAGCCAGACGAACCCGGCACAGGAGGTGGCCCACCAAGCCACAGACAAGCTTTTCACCCTTTCTGCTCAGGGTGTTTTAGGGGGAAGGACCCTATAGGATTGCTCTGAGGTCTGGGTGCCCTAACAGGGTCTGTAAGGAAAAACTAACTTACTGCCTGAAAGGAAACAAAGAGACGACAGCCAAGAGCCAGGGCAAAGCATCTGTCTGTCATGCTTATCAGCCCCCCATTACTGACGTGTCTGAGCACCTCACAATCACTACAGCACTCCTGTGAGGTAGGGCAATATTGTTACCCCATTATACTGGGGAGAGCTAAGGCACAGAGTGCAGGAAGTCTGTGACAGAGCAGAGAACTGAACCTGGGTCTCCTCAGCTCTAACCATTGGACCCTCCTTCCTCTCAGACTGCTGCAGGAAATGTCGCGCTGTCTCTAATGGGGAGTTTTGCCTGATTATGGGCTGAGAACTTTGCCTGAGTGGCTCTATTAGCTTGTTCATACTCTCTCGGCACAAAATGGCCAGGGGGAAATGCAGGGTCACAACTGATCCCTTGTGCCAGCATGGTGCCAACCAAGCATTATTCAGGGAGCAAAGTGGATCTGCTGAGACAATAATCCCTTTAAAGCTGCATGCAATAAGGACCAGACTACATCTCCATCCTTAGCAATGGGGCCGTGAAAAAGAAAGACAAGGGGAATGCCCCTCCCCCTCAAAAGACATTTGAAAACATTATCCCCCTGTGTTTATTTTCCACTTCTATGTCCGCCCCTTTTTCCTGCCTCGCCCGTGCATAACGAAGGACCTCATGTTCCATACTCATGAATGACAGCTAGGTGAGTACACAGTATGCAGCTGTCAGGAAAGTCTGTGGATCCCTTTACAAAGATCAAATAGCGTTGCAAGGTGCCTGGCATGTTTACAAGAGAGCAAGCAATGAGCAAAGAGGTACAGTACACCTTAGCTCCATGATGTGATCACAAGTTAAGGACCTTGTAAATAGTTTATTCAAATTTTGTAGTGGTTGCATATATAAATAGCACACCTGGCATCCAGTTTGCGTAGGACCTGGATACATAATTCATGCTTAAAGGGACATGACCAACTTGAAATATATTCTAATTTAAAAAAAAAGAGTTAAAGATAGTTTCAGGTACTACACATTTGCCAGTTTTGCCATTTTACTGTCATTTTCCTATTTCTAAAAAAAGTGTTCTTTTCTTCCCTGTTCCTGTGTGAAAAAAAAGACACAAAAACAATGGTGGAAACCGTCTAACTAAATATAGAGGAGAAGCAGGGAAAATGACTCTTTGCAAAGTGCTGCAAAACTGTGAAGAAACTGAACAGAATAAGAAAGATTTTTTTCCTCTCTCAATCATAGTCATTTTAGGTGTTACTTGTAACAGCAGGTTGAAAGATGTTAGGCAGGTAGGTGATTTTAAAGTTGATGGTGTTCCGTTTACAGCACACAGATCCTCTTTCTAACAGCTGTTTTGATAAGGTTGAGGGTGTGGGTGACAGCACAGCAGAGGGACACTGTGCATAATCAGCATTCTCGCTAAATTACGTTTTTTCTATATTATTTACAAAGGTGTCGAATGCCTAAAGGTTTCCACCAGATTCATTTGCCATCTCACTGTATTTAAGGCTGGAACATGAAACTTTTTTAAATTGGTACTTCTGTACTCTGACAGCATGACAATGTCTTGTACTGCCTAAGGCAAGGATATACTTAGCACGCTATGAAAAATAAACTCCAAAGTATCATCTCATAGCAAACCAACCATTTCATAGGGTAGATTTTTCTATCCTGATCTTAATGAAAAGAACACCAGATAAGAATTGAGATTAGTGTGGTCCATCTTATCCTAGCGTAGGGGGAAAGTCCAGAGAATAATAAAACAATAATAGTAATGATGACAGATACTTATCCTGCAACTTTCGGCCAAGGATTCCCTAAAGTGTTTTTACAGATTTTATAAGATCATTTTGCCCATCACTGATAAGGAGCCACCTCAGCATTAAGGCCCTAATTCAACAAGGAACATAAACAGATAATTAAAGGTAGGCAGGTACTTCACTATTTTGATGAATCAAAGTCTGAACAGCAACACTATCCAACAGTTGAGTGGGAAGTGAATTAGAATGCCATAGTGTGTCAGAACTGTAGGGAAATTTTGAGGAACTGGTCAAGTGAAAAATTCTCTAAGTAATTACTCAGTGGAATTTGGTCAGGATACTGGGACTAAGTTAGCCACTCTGCCATAAAGTGCTTTGGGATGTGGATGTATGAATATATGTATATAAGATATGAATTCATACACACATAGATCCATACAATACTTCAGAAAGGACAGTGAGCTGTTCCGTAACTGGCGTTCTTCGAGATGTGTTGCTCAGGTGTATTCCACTACAGGTGTGTGTGCTCGCCATGGGCACCAGTGCCGGAAGTTTTTCCCTTAGCCGTACCCGTAGTGAGGGAGCCCCGCTGCGACCCCTGGAGTGGTGCCTGTATATCGCGCCATAACGGGGGCTGCGTGCTCCCCCGACCCTCCGTTCCTTCTTGCCAGACAACTCCGACAGAGGGGAAGGAGGGCGGGACGTGGAATACACCTGAGCAACACATCTCGAAGAACGCCAGTTACGGAACAGGTAACTGTCCTTTCTTCTTCGAGTGATTGCTCATGTGTATTCCACTATAGGTGACTCCAAGCTATACCTGATGGAGGTGAGTAGGAGTTTTACGTCTTAAGTTTTATGGGTTACCTGGGCGGAACACCGCCCTACCAAACCCAGCGTCATCCCTCGTTTGGGAGACAATCGCATAATGCCCGGGAACGCGTGACCCCCTGCTTGTTCACATAATACATGGCGATCGTATTGTCCGTGAGGACTCTGACCACCTTCCCCTCTATGTGCTGGCAAAAAGCCATGCATGCCAGGCGTATGGCCCTGAGCTCCCTGACGTTTATGTGCAGGGCCAGGTCCTCGGGTGACCACATACCCTGGGTCCTGAAGTCCCCCACGTGGGCTCCCCAGCCCAGGTCCGAGGCATCCGACACTAGATCTAGTGAGGGAGGGAGCTCTCGGAAGGGGATACCGCGGAGCATGTTGCTCGGGAGGGACCACCACTGCAGGTCTGCCACCACCGTTGGTGGCACCGTGATGACCTTGTCCAGGCCGTCCTTGGCCTGGGAGTACCGGGAGGCCAGCCAAAGCTGGAGGAGCCTCATCCGGAGCCTGGCATGTCGCACCACATAGGTGCATGCTGCCATGTGGCCTAGGATTTGAAGGCACACCCGTGCCGTGGTTACCAGAAAGGCCGTGACCGAGGCGACAAGAGCTTTGAGCGTCTCGAATCTGTCCCATGGGAGGGAGGCCTTGGCCACCCGGGAGTCTAACAGCGCTCCTATGAAACTTATACGCTGAACCAGGACTAACGTGGATTTCTCCTCGTTCACCACTAGGCCCAGAGCCGCGCAGGTGTTTAGCAGAAAGGTCATCTGCTCCTGCACCGGAGACTGAGACTTGCCTTTGAGCAGCCAATCGTCGAGGTAGGGGAAGATCTGCAGCCCTTTTCTCCTGAGATGTGCCTCCACCACCGCCATACACTTTGTAAAGACCCTGGGGGCAGTAGAAAGGCCAAAGGGGAGGACCGTAAACTGGTAGTGGTCCTGACCCACCAGGAAACGGAGGAAGCGCCTGTGGCCCTCGAAAATGTGGATGTGAAAGTACGCATCCTGGAGGTCCAGAGCCATAAACCAATCCACTGGGTCTAGGGAGGGAATAATAGAGGCCAGGGACACCATGCGGAACTTGCAACGAACCAGGAACTGGTTGAGATTCCGCAGATCGAGGATAGGCCGAAGCCCACCCTTCGCCTTGGGGATGAGGAAATACCTGGAGTAAAAACCTTTGCTATGGAATTCCCGAAGTACTCTCTCCACAGCTCCCAGGGAGAGGGGGCGCTCTACCTCCTGGCTGAGTAGCAGGGCATGCTCCGGGTCCCTGGCTGGCTCCCGGGACGGAGGATGGTGGAGAGGGGGCGAAATGAACTGCAACCTGTACCCTTGGGAGATGGTGCTGAGGACCCATCGGTCCGACGTTATACGGGACCATTGCAGTTGGAATGCCGATAAATGCCGACCAATGCAGTCGGAATGCCGGCAAAACTCAACTTTATTAACTGGGGGTGGGGTACACTGGCGACAGGCCCGGTGACCCCCCCCCGCAACGAGTCAAAAATGCCGTTTCCCAGGCCTCTTGGCCTTTGAGGGGCCAGGTCATGGGGCCGAATGGGATTGGTGTTGGGATCGACACCTCTGCTCCCTCTGCCTTTTAGGTGGGGGCTCGTATCTGCCCCGAGCCGGAGGAGTGGAGGTTTGAGGCCTGGGCTTGTCCTTGGCAGGCCTAGCGTCTGCAAGGTCGTACGGGAATCCTTCATCCCATGCAGACGTGTGTCCGTTTGTTCCGCAAACAGAGCCCTGCAGACCAATGGCAGGTCCTGCATAATCGACTGGGACTCCACTGACAGGCCCAAGAGCGAAAGCCACGACGCCCTTTGCATGGAGACGGCCGCAGCCATCGAACAGGCGGTTGTGTCCGCTGCATCGGAAGCTGCCTGAAGTGTCGCCTTTGCCGCCGCAGCACCTTCCTCCACCAAGGCCCGGAACTCCTTTCCGTCCTTGTCTTGGACGAAGGGTTCGAACTTGGGAAGGGATCCCCAAAGGTTAAAATCATAGTGGCTCAGTAGCGTGTGGTGGTTGGCCACTCTGAGCTGGAAACTCACAGAGGAATAAACCTTTTTTCCAAAGGCATCAAGCCTCCGAGTGTCCTTGTCCTTGGGGGTGGGAGCGGGTTGGTGGTGAACCGCTCATGGTGGTGAACCGACTCTACCACCAAAGAGTTCGGAGCTGGGTGGGCGTATAGGTACTCATGCCCCTATGTGGGAACAAAATACTTCCTTTCGGCCCTCTTGGAAATGGGCCGAAGAGAGGCCAGGGTCTGCCAGAGGCCAGTGGTGATACTGGCCACCCCTTGATGCAGCGGGAGGGCCACATGCCCCGGTGCCGAGGAGGTGAGGACATTAAACAAAGTGTCCGAGGGCTCCTCCATCTCCTCGGCCTGGAGCTGGAGGTTTGCTGCCACCCTCCTAAGCAGCTCCTGGTGCGCCTTAAAGTCCTCCTGAGAGGCCGGAGGCATTGGTGGGTCGACGTCCGGGCCCTATCCCGAGGTTGGTGCCGGTGGTTCGGCACCCACGGCCGGATCATGGTGCCGAGGAGGCGACGCCGAGCGGCCTGAGAGGCTCCCGCCACGGAGCGGGGTCCTGGCTGTGCGGGTCCCTGAGGCCACGGTGCCCACTGGCACCATTGTCCTTGCCAGGGACCAGCCTGGCACTGTGACGCATGGGGCCCTGGCAGAGCCGGTTGCTCCTGCGGAGCGGCCCGGGGAGGGACGGCTGTGCGCCGCCGCCGAAGTCCTGGACGAGCACACGGTGCCGTATGAACGACTGTGTGTGTGTGTGTGTGTGTGTGTGTGTGTGTGTGTGTGTGTGTGTGTGTGTGTGTGTGTGTGTGAGAGAGAGAGAGAGAGAGAAAAATTTAGAGTGTGAGAGAAGTTTGGAGTTTGACAGGATTACTACAAGGATGCAAAGTGAATCAGATTCTCGGGGAACATATTTTAAAATGATATTTCAAGGTTTTCTCTGCGGAAGCTAGTAAATAGTCTAACAATCAAACACTGCAGAAAATCCAATTGTGCCCTTAAGAGTTATTGGGCTAAATTTGGAGGCTAAATTCAATTATTAAAGCATGAAATAGAGAGACATCCATTTGTTGCCTTTTTCATCAGTCAAGTTGCTGTTCCTATGTCTTATAAACCATCTTGTGCCTTATATAAATTGCAACTGCTCCCTGCAGCCAAAAGTGGAAGAGACATGCAGGTCCAAAATGTACACCCTTCAACATTTTGGCATGTAGATTTATAAGTAAACTTTAGAACATAAAAATCATTGCCTAATGATAAATTTGCCCTGAGTAACCATACATTTTCTCATGCATTTATAATCACTCTAGAAAATAAATAAATAAATCATAAAGTGAAACCATTTAAAAATTCATGTTGTGATTCTTCATTACTGGAATAAACTTAATCAGTAGTGACAAAGACCTTCCTAATTCCAGAAGAAAGAGGAGTGGGAATATCTTCTCAGAAAATAAAAAGAGGTCATTGTGCATTAAAAACACAGTTTTTCAGATTTTTCCCTATGAGCCTAAAAGCACTTGAGCCAAGCAAGTTCACTGGATCTAACAGATGTACTCATCCTCCACCAGATATATAATGGGTCTTTTCAAACTGTTCCATCAAACACCGCAAACAAATCAACCTCTAAGGAAATAATGTCTGTAATTCATTTCTAAGAGGTTCAAAGAATTAAATCAAACATAGAAACAAAAAGGACATTTGCGAGACTTGCTCAGTTTTGTAGCATCCCATGTATTTATAACAGCACAAATACAGGATAACCCATTTCAGATGCAAGCAACAGTTACTAGGGATGTGATGTAGGCAAGAAAGAGTTGTAAGTGAAAATCGAATACAGCCATAAGAGAAGTATTCCTTTTCAATATGTGCAGGAAAGGAGCACTTTATCCAGAACCTGAAATTAAGGGGCTCTTCATTCAATTAAACTGCAGGCTCCAAGCTCACCTTCATCAGAGTAGTTACAACACAACGATGGCACAGAAGATCACTGGTATAAACTTTTCAGTTGCCTGTTACAACTGAAATCTGACTATTCCCACTATTTTGAGTGGAAGAATTTCAGCATTATGTGCTACGTACTGTATTACGTTTCCTGAGAACGCTGCTTTGTGTCCCAGCCCTTCCATTGAACTTGTCAAGTTAACTTCTCAATAGCTGTTGACGAGCAGTCCAGAAATACTAGTATGCTCAATTTTACAGTCGAGTGAGACTCCCCTGTGCATCTAAAATATATACATCCTTTTTATTGCCAAACTATTTTAACATGGATGTATATTTTGTCTATCAAAATAAAATTCTGATGAATCTACCTCTAAACTTTTAAGTGATACATTCTTGGGACTAATTCTAGCCCATTTTGGTCAAATTTGCTTTAAAAAATGGATCTAAAGCCACTTGGCTAATATGTGTTCCAACTTTGAATGTGGTTCTTTCAGTACACATTTGTAAGAACAAAACAAAGCCACAAAACAAAATTAAGGCTGTTTTCCAGTAAGGCTAAATATGGATCTTAGAACAAGAACTCAAGGTTTTGATTCAGTAACTGAAGCAATGATGTGATCAACTTTACAAAAATTTCAACAGCAATTCTTTATTCTAGTATAGCACCTTGAACACCTCAAGGGCTTTTGCATGTCAATTTTATTTTCTTCAGCCTGTCTTGCTGGAACTATGCTGCACCACTAAACTGATTAAATGAAAATATAAAAAGCTTCAGCAGGTAATGAGATTATGTAGATTGGGATATCCAGAACTGGCACTAAAAGAAAACTGTGAAAGTTTGGCTGTCTGGACAATCTACACATCACCTATTAATTGCTACACTGACTCATGATTGCCTGAGACCAATTTGCCACAGATATGGTAGCCTTTTAGGCACAAGATGTTACACTGGTTATGAGAGATAACATGTACTATGGTTTCCTCCAATGTTCCCTCTAATATTTTTCCATCCATGTGTGGAATGAATTTTTTTACGTGCACCAAATTACCGAGGCAATGTGTGGATGTCCGCCCCCAGTAGAAACAAAAAACCTATATCTAATACACCGGACCCTCGCTAGAACGCGGGATTTGGGATCCATGCATGGGACCGCATTAAAGCAGGGACCACGTTAAAATTAATTGTAATTAAATTTGGGATCCATGGCTGCGACCGCATTATATGCGAATTCACACTATATAGACGCGTGTTCTAGCGAGGGTCTGGTGTATATATATATTTTTTAAGTTACCATAGGGATAATTACTCCAGCCAGGACAGGTTAAGCATTTTAGAACTCACTACTCAAGGAATTAAATTTAAGCGTAAGAGAGAAATAAAAATTATGAAATGAATAGACCAGTCAAAAAACTCAAATAACAGCACTTTGAAAGAATAAAATTACAGAGAATATATGTGCATTGCAGGAAGTACCAAGAAGTAACAACAACAACAACACAAGTATGTGTTGAGAGGTGAGTGTGAAAAACAGTGTGTGTGTGTGTGTGTGTGTGTGTGTGTGTGAACGAGAGAGAGAGACACACACACAGTGAAGTGTAAAAAGCAACAGAGGCTCCTGTGGCACCTTTAAGACTCACAGAAGTATTGGGAGCATAAGCTTTCGTGGGTAAGAACCTCACTTCTTCAGATGCAAGAGACTCTGTGTATGAGAGAGAGACGTGTTGCCCCTTTAAGTATGTTGCCCTTATAAGTAGATTGGCACTCAAAGCAGACAGCAGCAGCCACCAGCAAGCTCCCTCCATCCCACTCCTAAGCTCTGTCACATCCCATTCCCCCGCTCTGCAGAGATGGGGTACCGGGAGGCAGGAGGAGTGAGACACCCTGACATCAGCACCTGCTCTCCCCTCCCCGCTCTGCATAGCAAGCAGGAGACTCCCGGGAGCAGCTTGAAGGCAGAAGCAGCGCAGCAGTGTGTGTGGGGGGGAGGCACCGAAGTGTGCGGCACTTGATGGCCTGCTGGGCAGCTGCGCAGCTTAGAGGGAACTTAGGTTTCCTCTCATTCCTCCCAACTAGAACCTCTCCAGCGCATCATCAGAGATCTACAACCTATCCTGAAAGATGATCCTTTACTCTCACAGATCTTGGGAGACAGACCTGTCCTCGCTTACAGACAACCCCCCAATCTAAAGCAAATACTCACCAGCAACCACACATCACTGAACAAAACCACTAACCCAGGAACCTATCCTTGTAACAAACCCCGATGCCAACTCTGTCCACATATCTATTCAAGTGACATCATCATAGGACCTAATCACATCAGCCATACCATCAGGGGCTCGTTCACCTGCACATCTACCAATGTGATCTATGCCATCATGTGCCAGCAATGCCCCTCTGCCATGTACATTGGCCAAACCGGACAGTCTCTACGCAAAAGAATTAATGGACACAAATCTGACATCAGGAATCAAAATACTCAAAAACCAGTGGGAGAACACTTTAACCTGTCTGGTCATTCAGTGACAGACCTGCGGGTGGCTATATTACAACAGAAAAACTTCAAAAACAGACTCCAACGAGAGACTGCAGAGCTAGAATTGATATGCAAACTAGACACAATCAACTCCGGTTTGAATAAGGACTGGGAATGGCTGAGCCATTACAAACATTGACTCTATCTCCCCTTGTAAGTATTCTCACACTTCTTATCAAACTGTCTGTACTCGGCTAGCTTGATTATCACTTCAAAAGTTTTGTTTTTTTTTTTTCTCTTAATTAATTGGCCTCTCAGAGTTGGTAAGACAACTCCCACCTGTTTATGCTTCTGTATGTGTGTATATATATCTCCTCAATATATGTTCCATTCTATATGCATCCGAAGAAGTGGGCTGTAGTCCACGAAAGCTTATGCTCTAATAAATTTGTTAGTCTCTAAGGTGCCACAAGTACTCCTGTTCTTCTTTTTGCGGATACAGACTAACACGGCTGTTACTCTGAAACCTCCCATTTATTGTTTGTATTATGGTAGCAGTTAGCAACCTCAGGGTTCAGGGCCCCATTGCACTGATCAGGGCCCCGTTGCACTGTAGACAGACTCAGTAAAAGATCACCTCTGAACGGAGGGGTACACAATCTAGACCGCTCAGAGCAGGCACAGACAAAGGAAGTATCATTACCCCTGTTTCACAGATGGGGAAACGAGACAAAGAGTTTTCAAGGAACTAGAGATTTGGGGTCAGCTCATCCAACGAGACACACCTTGAAGTGGCCTGGTTTTCAGAAGGCGTTGAAAACCCACCCTCTCAAAATCAAGCCCTTGTGAGATGCTTCAAATTGAGCACCCATAAACTGAGGCATCCAATGTCAACAGTCACTTCTGAAAATTTGGGCGTATCTGACTTGCTCAAGGTCACACAGAAAACCTATGCCAGAGCCAGGAAATGAAAACAGATCTCCTGAATCCCTGTTTAGCGACTTAACCACAAGACCATCCTTCCTCTTTGCCTCCTAAATGAGTGATATTAAACCAACGGTTTTCTTGTGTAAAGACATGTCATGTACCTTTCCAGGAAGAAACATTCTTTACCTATATTACCTGGAATTGGTTGGTGGTGAAAATACCAGTTTGGCGTGTGTCCCTGTGCCAGCACCGCAGGATATACAATCCCACATAAGGCTGCAGAACTCCCCAGATGACCCTGCCATGCTATTAACAGGTGTTAAAACCCCAAATAAAATTCCTGCTGACTAATTGAGGCAGGTGTAGCTTGTTAACTGTACCAGGGCATTAGGGAGGTGGGCATGACCCTTTGGTTGGGGGGAAAACGGCAGATGCAGAGAGGCCTTGTAGAAAACCCAGGCTTGGGAAGGAACACGCCATGGTGCTTCCTAGTGAGTTATCCCATGGAATTCACTAGGAAGGCTTGCATTAGTAAAGAGTAAAATTCCTAGTGTCTCTCTTTTTAAATGCTAACGTACTGTGAGGGGTATATGTCTTCACATCGACTTAACACATCCACATTTTTTGCACCCACTTAGCACCTCTTAACACATTAAACATTAGTTATACCAGAGCACTGGGAGGAGGTTAGCCTTTAAATTTTCTCTGGAAGTTTTCATAAAGGTTAGCTAAATTCAACAGTTGTTCTGAGCATAATTCACTTCAAATGTGATATTCAAACGACATTTTTATAGCCGTTTGCTGTGCAATATTTTAGTATATTTTGTTCCACCAAATGGATTTTTTGACCAAGGCAGCAAAGACGAACTCTAGCTTCTTGGGGTCATAGTGGAGGGAATAAATCCTGTCATTTTACATCTTTGTCAATCGTAGTATTTATCACACAGATTAAGAGTTCGCCCATTAATAGTAGACAGTTGTAGACATTCCACAGAATATATGCCAGCACCCAATCCTGGAATCTTTCATAAGGCTATACATTCTATATCCTCAACATAACAGATCACATAATTCTTTCTGTTGCCTGAACCATCAAAATCACTTATCGGCTCACCCTGCTTCTGACTAAATATTTAATACAGGAACATCAGAAGATGCCAGGCCAGGTTCACAGATGGTGTGAATTGGTGTAGTAGCTCCCCTGATGTCAATAACTCTTTGCCAAAATACACCAGGTGAGAATCTGACCCACAGTCAACAGATTCCACTTGAAAGCGAAGTTGTGATGACTGAGAAGTCTGTCCATTACAGTGGGGTGAGCTGTGGCCAGGCAGGCATTCCCCAGATCTCCTCAGTCGCAGTGTGGTTTTGTCCTTTCAAAGAAGGCGCAAGGGGCTTCCATTCACAGCCCATGGATCTCAGGGGATGTGCAGAGATGGGTTCACAGGGATGTTTCCATGCCTCTGCTGTAGCTCCCTCCATCTCCCTGCAGCACAGTGCCATTGTGATTGTAAGAACTGCCTACCCGGCAATTGCCCTGCTATTGCACCACAGTGTGGAAAACATCCCACAGGAAAGTGGGTGCAGCCTCAGGTTGGGCTGATCCATGTTCCCTGCAGGGCCTGTAATGGCGGGAGGGTCTGATGTATGCCCTTCTCTTCATCTAGTGTCTCCCACTCCTGCCCACAGGCCCCAGGATCCTGTGGGGTCTGAGAACAAAGATGATCATGGCTGACCTCCTCCTCTGTGCTCCCCGGAAAACCTCCGAGCATCACAACCAGGGCTTGAGCTGTCAGGCCTAATGGCCAGAGCATCAAGGGTCAGAGGCCAGGAACAGCGCTGAAGGTCAGAGCCAAGAGACAGGTCCACCGCTGCAGCTGGCAGAAGAGTCCTCTCCTGCACACACACCTCCTGAGCTTACCTGGGGCACCTGGACCAATCAAGGGCCTCGAGGTAAGCTGCCAGTCCGGCCTTCCGAGGTGGTGTTTATCCCCATAGGGTCTATGTGATAATGCATAGAGGCCCTTCACAGCTGCTAAGCAGCAGTATGGCAGTGTCAGCCCCCTGTCCCCGCAGACCTAGGTTCTAGTCCTGGTAGAAACTCCCACTGACAATGCTGCCCCCGAGCAAGAAGCAGGTTTCCATATGTAATGTGCTAAAGGAGGCCCTAAAAAAAAAAGGCTATGTAAATGCTTGTACCTGATATTGTGCACTAAGTGCCTGATTCTGCACCCTTTGAAGCCAAGGGGAAAATTGCCATTTGGTTTCCATGAGGGCAGGACAGGGGTCCTGACAACATAATTCTATATCAGTGTTATCAGCTTAGCACATTATGAACGGGTAGACAGTCTTGTTGAAGAGCCATGGGTTTCAATATATTAAAGCCTCCAGTGCCTAAATTTAACAGAACTGTGGGGTGAAATCTTAGCCCCACTAAAGCCAAGGGAAGTTTTGCCACTGATTTCAATAGGACCAGGATTTCATCCCCGCTCCGTCAAGCCAGTGGCAGGACAGTTGTCCATAAAGATGGATTTTTTCCAGTCCAGTGCCACAAACTAGACTGGCCCAACTATTGATTAACTATATGGCTCTTCATTAAGGTAAAGTTTTCTGGCATGGCACTGCATGGGCTGGGAATGAGCAAAACAGAAACGCACACTTCTGATACCCCTGCGCCCCTCCTGACTTTTAAAAATATTCCCGCGCTGCTAGCAAACAAACACAGGTTTGAGTACTTTTTAAAATATATATATATATACACACCACTTGAATATGTCAAAGAGATGCCTCTGAATAAAGTCTAACAAGTCAGTGCCATATACTCATGTCAGGGGACACTGGACTTTGTCAATACATATATTATCAGCCCAGCTGAAATCCATATACCAGTGAGAGGGGAGAGGGTAAAAAACTGCCAGGGTCTTGTGTCTTTAGGGTCTCCAATGGTCCTGTGTAGGGGTTGAGGAAAGAGGGCAAATTTATGGTCATATAAGAAAAAAAAGTCTTTAAAAATGGGCAACACATGGCACCATTTCACTGCAAAAACACTAACGGGCCTTTTACTATGCTGACTCAAAATGTCCTGCTGGCAGTCAAACTTAAAATACGTTCCATACTCCATGATTAGCGTATCTCCCAGGGTGGTGTACTTTAAATGGTGGTCACATGCTGTCGCTGGGGAGTAGAAGGATTTGGCTTGTGTTTTGCATTGTCCATAGACTGACAACTGTTCCTAATCATTCCTGCTGCCTTGTGGACAGTTTAGGGATCCCATGTGTTTATTCAGGGCCAGACTGTTAGGCTCCTACGTAACACAGTTCTGCAAGGGCACAGGAGGGAACAGAGACACACACACACACACACACACATCCCATTCCTGGTCCATAGTTGAGCAAAGCAGAATCATAGCCCTTGCGTTCAGGGCAGCTCAAAAACAGTGGCTGAGTTCTTCCTCCCTGGGAGCAACTATCCAAAAAGAGGTTGGGGAGTGGTGGGTATAGGTGAGGCCATGGCTTTAGCTCCACCACTCATAGGGAGAGGACACAGAACCTGATACAGAGCTGTTGTGAGGTCCTGTGGCCCCTGCCTCCCGACCGAATGGGAAACTGGCGGTAGCATTCCTGGAGGTAGTACCCGTGGGGTTACCCCCTGTGCTGCCATCCACAGCACAGACCTGTGCCTAAAGCCTCTTCTGTACACACAGTTCCACCACATTAACGATGTGCTTTTAAACGGATTTCATTCAACTGGTGCAGACTCCTGCCTGGACCCTCTTTAAATGATTTCAACCTGGCTTACAGGAGTTTAGCTTGTGTCATTAATGTACAGATGGGAGCGAAAGTGGTAGACCAAGTCTGATACCAATACAAAAGAGTGTTCAGGCTGGCTTAACTAAATTGGTTTTGAAAGTAATTTTAGTTTATCAGTGCAATGCCTGTGTGTACAAATGGCCTGAAAGGCATGATCTAGCCCTAAACAGGTAAACAAACTCCTCTGTGGACTTAGCATCATCTGAAATGAGCTTTCTTTAAAAAAAATAAAAATAGTGTGCACCGAAGTTAACTTGAACCAGGATCAGAGAAAGCTGCATGTGTACTAGAGCGGTGTTACTCAAATGCTTGGCACACAGGAGCTAAGGTTGTATGTGCCCCTGCTCTACCCACTTGTGGGGAGAAAAAAATAAATAAATCAGTAAAGCACCAGCCACTTCATGTCTGCTCAATTTAGCCCCTTCTGCGAGCACAGATAATTCCTGATAGCAAACATCCAAAGTGTCCGAATTTCAGAGAGCCTGACAGCCCTTTCAATCAGGTCAACCCTAACAGAGACAATAATCAGGCCTCCCCTGATGAGTTTCATTCACAGAGTGGGGCTGATTATGGAGCGGGTCGAATCATTGCACAGTATTGACTGGAAATCAATTTTCAGCTTGAGGTACTGTGGAGAACATCGAGTACCCGCTGAAGCTGAGGCAGGAGTGGGATTCAATCGCCTACCCAACCATGTCAAATAAAAGCCTGCACACAAAGAAGCCACTATTTTTTCTTTTTTATCCCAGAACATGTTATTTAAAGGTGGGTTCTATAATGAAAATATCCCCTACATTTTAAAGCATGTACTAAATCAGGGGTAGGCAACCTATGGCACGCCTGCCGAAGGCAGCACGTGAGCTGATTTTCAGTGGCACTCACACAGCCCGGGTCCTGGCCACCAGTCCAGGGGACTCTACATTTTAATTAAATTTTAAATGAAGCTTCTTAAACATTTTAAAAACCTTATTTTCTTTATATAACTAAACTATTGTTGAATGTAATATAGACTTATAGAAAGAGCCCTTCTAAAAACGTTCAAATGTGTTACTGGCACGCGAAACCTTAAATTAGAGTGAATAAATGAAGACTCGGCACACCACTTCTGAAAGGTTGCCGACCCCTGTACTAAATCATCACTTTTTGCTGTATCATTCAAGCTATTCAACCGAAGATAGATTTCCCTCCTCTCCCTATTTCTTTAAGGGAAAGAGCTTTGTATTAAAGAGAGACTTTGCATGACTTGCTGATCCTATGCGCCCATCTTCCAATCATTAAAATTCTCTGATTTGCTCTGTATGCATAGGATTTCACAGATTCTGGCTCTCACAACGCAATAGAAGCCCATGCGGGTGCTAAAAATGACTAGTGATGGCATGTTCTTTGTAGACCTGCCACTTGCCACGATAGATTACTATTTACTTCTAACCATTCTGGGTCTTAGGAGGAAACACCTTTAGTATAATGGAATAAAACATACATTTGAAATCACGGCTGTTAAACTAGTAGAACAATGCTTAGGTCAATGAAGGACAAAACACAGTGCCCGGTTGTCAGACATGGGCACCTACGATAGGACACTTGGTTCCACAGTCCTGCGTGCTGCTCTCCACTTGCAGTGTGCCGTGTACCGACCTGTAGGAGAAGTGGAGGGAAGCCAAAGTGACATGACAACAAGGGCATTCTCCAATGTTCCCCCTAGACACCATGGAATTCAGTGGCAGGAAGGATGGGTTCTGGAACGGTGGATAAGAGTCACAGGTGAACTGCCTCTCTGCACGGGCCGCTTCCCTCTGGTCTAGCACAATTCTGATCAGAAATGCAACCGAGAATTACTGCTGCTTGGACCAGGAGGACTCTCCAAACATGACTGCAAACACCCACCGATCTCCCCAAGAAGGAGGTGTTGATTTGGCACCGTGCACCACAGGACAAGGGGGTGGAAACCATGTGCTCATGCACTTATGCTCATGGCCCTCTTCAGGTGTCCTCTGTTTGGCTCAGATCTATGGGGAGTTGAGCCCCCAAGTTTAGAAACTAGGCATGGATTTGGACTAACCTGCACAAAATCTTGTCCTTACACCGAGAGATGCTCAAAGCACTTCACAAAACACAAGCACGGTTTTAACACATGCACAGGACCCAGGCTCTGTTCTTCCCAGAGCGGCTTCTGGTGAGCACAGTGAGCAAAGTGAAACGGATCAGCTTCCTCCCCCCATACTGTGTAAGAGCTGCCGCACAAACTACAGATCTGGACACTGCAGAGCACTAATTTGGAGACCTATATCACTTCTGTCTTCTCTGTCTGCTGAGTAAATGTTTTCAAATCTAACTATGTATTTATACCACAGACTGTAATAGTGTTGGGTTAGCGTCTCTGATAGTCTAAAACTATGGCAGCATTAGGGGGTACATTTTCAACACAGAGTGTGGGGATTGAGCCAAGAGATTCCCATTACGGCCCATAAGAGTTGCATGGCTCAATCACAACACACACTGTGCTGAAAATGTACACCAATGAGACTAAGTGAATCCTCCGAAAGCAAGGAAATATGGTAGAAGATCTTCCCATTCCTACCTCACTCCCTATGGGTCTAGATATTACCGTATGTATATGCTGTATTGGCGGCCTTTCTTGTTCACAGACTCCCTGCGGTGAATGCACAGAACAGGCACTCGTTTTAACTGCTGGTGCTATGTACCAGGAGAGGCGTTTAGTGTGGCTGTAGCACTTGTCAGCCAGTGGCACACCATCCTTCTTGAGAGAGGCTGTTGTGGAATCCAAGTGCCACTTGGGAAGTAGGCAATACCGCCTCCCTCTTGAACAAGAGCATGTCAACCCATCACCCCGGGCCAGCAGAGGCGGGATTGGAAGAAGCATGCTGGCCCGATGTGAAATCTGCCGATTGCCCAGTTTGGGCCCGGCGTCAGGCGTGGGAGTAGGTGAGACGAGCAACAGGAGCTCATTGTTATATGAGCTCTGAAACGAGGGTACAGATAGCGCAGGTCTAGCATGTCCTCACCCACTTTCAGATGATGCCAGGTGTTGCCCTGCTAAATTCAGAACAATAAGGTCGTGACAGCCGGGCCATCTGATGTGTCAAATGGCAAGTGTCCCCTTTTTGATCCCTGGCCTCAGCGATGGGTCAAGTTCAGAGCCAGATTCTGCTCCCAGTCAAGTTAATGGCAGCCCTGGCAGGTGAAGACAATGGATACTTGAGTCAGACACCGTCCTAAAGGCCGCAGCCCATGCCCCAGTACAGTAAACCAGCACATCCTCACCGTCATACGACAGCTCCAAAGTAAATGACCACAGAGCCCACTATCGGGGATACTCTGCAGACAAGGAGGAGCTGCCAGCATCTTCTCAAAAGCCTGCCTACAAGCAATCAGCCAGCTAATTAACGAAGGAAGGTAGGCTTAGGCACAGCCAGATGTACCTGAAGTGCATTATTTAATTATTTATTTCAGAAGTCCAGATTCCCAGCTGCTGCAAGTCAGCCGTAGCGACCCGGGAGTCGAGGGAGCCAGAGACCCAGGTGCTGTACAACAGCGCAGTTCCACTGAAGTCAATGGAACAGTGTCAGCTTAACTGCAGGTGTGGCCCGCAGTGGACCACCCATGGACTCTGCTTCGCATTGGTCCTGCACCACGAAGCAGAGGTACAATTGGTTTAAGTGTCCAGCTGACAAAGTGGCCTTGCACAGGGGACTCCTGCAGCGGTGTAGACCCAACATGTATGATGTACTTACAGTTTCCTTTCTCACAAAGTAACCCGCACCCTCTCAGGGTGGTGCTCCTTCCCTTGTAGGGGTGACTGGGCCACACAAAAGCTGATGAGCTTGCTAAAGCCTTGGCTGAGAGAGGGGTCTTTCAGCCCAACCAGCAGGACTCAGGGTTTTATAGCCAGAGGTCCCAGGTTCACTCCACAATCAGGCCTGGCATTATTCTAGCACTTCCACATCAACCGTTCCTGAGGTTTCCCTGCAGTTCCTGAGTTGTCTCTAAGACTAGGACTTGGCTCCCCCAGCTTTCAAAAGTATTATGTATGTTACTCATGGCTTCCAGGAAGTGATCCAGATGCTTGTTTTAAGCATCACTCTTTCTGACCAACATAACAGAGATATTTTTAAAATGTCTAACAGGGAGAAAACCTGTTACTGAGGCTGACTTCCAAGGAGATCCAAGCCACATCTTTCACTCTCTGACACTGATCCCACCAGCTAGAAATGCCCTTTGCAATATTCGTTTGGATTTTAGGTGCCTTGGCAGTCTCTCCAACACTCAGAAAGGGGGAACGCCACACAAGATCCAATTCATTTTGACTTAGAAATCCTGGGCTGTCCCCAGGCGTTTTGCCGGCAAGATGGATAGAGTTTTCAGTGCTCCCTGGAGTGGCTAAGCATGCACAAAAAAAAAGCCTGACCAATCAGTGGAGCAAAAGGAAAAAGCAGCCAGTTTACCACCCGCTGAAAGTTGGCACCCAGAGCAACCACCTTGCCTGCCCATACCTAGATCCAGCCATGTATAAATCACTAACTGCATGATCATTAAAAGAGAAAATAAACAGAGGCCAACTGAACTCCCATGCAGCACCTCCCTAGAGCCCTCATGACCCTCTCAACTTCTCTGACAAAACACTTCAAAATAAGCTTGTTAATTAAGTTTGTTGCAGAAATTCTTCCACACAGAAAGCATTGGCTCCATCTGTCTTCAGTACCTATATGGCCTCGCATTACCATAGCGTCCAAGCCCCTCACAATCTTTAATCCTTAGAACATCCCTGTGAAGCAGAGAAGTGCTGTTGTCCCCATTTTACAGATGGGAAACTGAGGCACAGAGCAACTTTGTGACTTACCCCATTTCACAAAGGAAAAGAGGGGCTTGAACCCACTTCTTTCAGATCTTAGGTTACTGTCCTAACCACTGGACCGTCTTGCCTCTCAGAACACAAAGTTCAACAGCAACCTTAGAGTTCGCTTTACAGTAACTTCTCAAGGCAATGCTTCACAGCTAAGCAGTTAATAGCACCACTTCCAATGGTGAACTTTCATTGGCAATGTTTGGGTGCCGAAATTTAGACACCTTAAATACATGTTCAGCAAAGATTTTATATACAATAAAGAAAAAGGACACAAGACAGTTTACACAAAACACAGTTAGAACTTCCCACTGAGTTTAAACAATGAGAGTAAAATGTTTCAGTACAAACCAATCCCCAAAACTGGCACTAGAGCTGATAATTACTATACTATTTTTATTTCTAGCTCAGGTAAAATGAAATTTACTTATAATGAACGCTGGCAAAGTGCACCTCATTTTATAGGGGAATAGAATATTATTCCTAGTTGGTTCCAATGACTGCAGTATGGCAAGAAACTAGAGATTGTCAAACACTTGCCTCCCAACTCATGCTCTAACTATTCTACCATATTAATATAAACAAGAATCAAGGTGTCCACAAAAAGTATTAGGTATACTAGGTGAAATACTGACCCCACTGAAATCAATGGAAGTTTTGCCATAGTCTTCAATGGGGCCAGGATTTCTTCTACTGTATTTGCATATAAACCGCACCAATTTATAAAGCATATGTTAGCATATGCTTGAATTTAACGTTTTTCTATTTCTCTTTATTTGCTTTAACTAGCTCTATTGTTTTTTTCCTGAATTCCTTCTGCTTATAGACCTGTTGAGTCCTATCATTTATAATCTCTTCTTCCAACTACAACTGTGCTCTTCTCAGTCTCCCTCACTCTCGCTCATTTTCTGCATCTCATACATCAAAAGGATCACGGGGGAGTCAGCTGGAAGGTAACAGTAAAAGCAGCAAAGCTTTGTAATCCAGGAAACTAAAATAAGCAAAATGACCCTACACAAACCTGACAGCAAGCAGGAGAACTACTAACAGCATTTAAAAATGCAAGTTGCCAGAGCATGCCATTTTCATGCTGCTGCTTATCTTTCAACCTGCTAAAAAGCAAATATAGGACAAAGTCCCAGAATAAAATAAGCAAGGTAAAATTAGCAATGAAAGCTTAAAATGGGAGGGGAAATTCTTCACTCTAAACAACATTTGCTGTCATTTCTGAATTCCCAGTGTACATACATCTGAAAACACTGAAGTGAGATAATAACCAGACTCAGTAAGGCAAAAATTCATCTTGGTTTAAAACAAGGGATGGTTCCTGCAGTGAGAACCAGGTGATAGAAATTACAGTTGGGTGGCAGAGCCGGTAAAGTTTCAAAGTACTGATTAAAAAAAGGAAGAGTCATTAGAAAAGGCTGGCTACCATACAGCAGCACTGTGCACACATTCAATGGGATCACAGGTTTCCTTTTTTATTATTGTGCTAACACATGCAGGTGGGAAAAATACACCACATGAATGAAGTAACTTCAGAGTGGCTTAGAAGTAGAAATAATTTCAATTTAAAAAACAACCCGAGACTTGCAAAGTACAAAAATCCTATTTAGCACCGAAGGTATTAAATTCTTACTGTTAGGTTTCTGCAACCTTTTACACCAAAGCAGAACAGATGAGCTGCTCCTCCTTTCTCAACTGATAGCAACAGTCCATTTCTGGCTCCTCCACTCGAAATCCCCAACAATATGTCCCTGTATTTTTCCTATGGCCACCACAGTATTGTAATATACTGTAACTTACAATTCTTTAGAACTTCTAACCAATACCTGGTTATTTAATCCCCATAACTAGAGGGGAATACAGGCAGGAGTATAGTTAGGAAGTATGGCCAAGATTTTCAAAAGAGACTAGCGATTATGGTGTACAACTCATGACTCCATACAGGGACTTGATTGTCAGAGGGAACTGAGCACTCACTCTTTGAGAATCAGGTCTCTTTAAAGTGTTTCAAGATGGGTTCCAATAAATCAAGCACCCAAAATCACTTGTCACTTGAAAGTCTTGGCCATACTTCCTAACTTTACTGAATTGTCTGTGAGCTTCGGGAAGGGTCGTCCTGAGCTGGTGTTGCAGAATTGAGAAATAAAATTAACAGGTGAGAATTCTCATTTCTGCAGCATCACTGCTCCATTTGCTTACTGAATGGACCTGCTCCTTAGCCTCACAAACTGCATATTCAAGTGAAAAGGGGGCAGGAGAGGACGACTGACTCAGGAAGGAAACTTCTTTTTGACACTTCCTTCCTTTGGTGGAATGAAAGGATCCAGCAGACAGCGGCACGTCTCATTATGAGACGGGCCTCAGATACCGTAAGATGTAGAATTCTAGGAGACCCATGAACAGCTTTGCAGTTCCAACCGCACCACTATATGATCACACCCAACTGGCTCAGGTTAGGGATCTAAATCCACAGTTAAAAACCTAAATCATTTGACTTGATTTTTATCTTGCTGAGCACCTCTGGAAACCAGGTCAAATTAGTTAAGTGCTTAAATGCAGATTTAGGTACCCGCATTTGCAAATGTTGCCGTAACATTTTACTGATCAAAGCCTGTCAATACTTTTCTGCAAAAGATTTCTTTCTCTGCAACACAAGAGCTTATTTTAAGTAACTTGTTTTGATTACTAACATGTGTCCTCACTTAGATTTTATTTCATGGTGAAATTTAGATGCAGTTATGATTTCAAGTTTTAAAACACTGTAACAGCCGATTTGAGTGGATAAACAGACTAAGCATAGTTAAGAGTCCCACTGGGAAATCTTAAAAAGATGAATTTATTCATATGCAAACATTTGCATGTCACTCAACTCAGAAAAACTCCAGTTGTGTTGAGACCACAGGAAAAAAGCCAGCTACATGAAGAAAATCTGATACTAGAGAAGTCCAAAGATTGTAAGAAAATCTATGAAGAGTAGTTATGTTTTGAAATGTTATCCTACACAACAGTCAGTTCCCTTTCATACATATTGTTAACAGTTTTTCCTAGGTGGAAGGCTAGTTTAAATTATTAAAATCTCAGTCTGTTATGAACGACTTCTTTGTGCTTTAACCAAATAGTTGAAAGTCATTTCGGATATTTGAATGCAAATAACCTGTGTATCCTCTTCCAAGCAATAAACAGCACAAGTAAAACACGGATTTTCTCACCCGGATACACACTCACAATGTAAGAGTTCTATTATAACAGTGCTACTTCAACTATTTAGAAAATAATAAATAAGCTGAGGAAATAATTATCTACCTGATATGCTTACTTCCAAAGTGTGTCTCGTATGAAAAAGGACACCTGATTATCAAACACAAAAGACTTCTGTTCAGATAATATTATAGGATAAGGGTGGGATTTGCAATAGAAGCTAGTGCTGGTCTAACTCTGCCCCCCACTAGAATCAGCAGCAGAACTCCCGTCACTGGATGAAATGGAAGTTTTGCCACTGACATCAGTGGGGCCAGGATTTCATGCATATTCTTTAATAAGAGCAGAGTTAAGCACCAGCAAGTGCTCTAGAAAACCCCACCCTGTCATTTTTAATATTCAGAAGTCGAAGAATGAAAAAGTTATGGCTCTCAGCCACATTCCTTCCGCCATGGTGCACATTCAACACATAGCCCCATCCCGGCTTGACCACACCCCAGGGTTTTAGCCCCAAAGCACCACTTAAAAAACCTAAGGCCTTGTCTACACTAAAGGGAAAAGTTGATCTAAGCTATGCAATTTGAGTTACGTGAATAGAGTAACTCAAATCGACGTAGCTTAGACCTACTTACCGCGGGGTCCACACTATGCAATGTCAACGGGAGACGCTCTCCCGTTGACTCCCCCTACTAGTCTCAATTCGGGGGAGTACAGGAGTCGATGGGAGAGCAATCCGTGGTCGATTAAATAGACCGTTAAACTGTTAAATCGACTGCCGATGCATCGATCGCTGCTCATCTATTCCCCGGTAAGCGTAGACAAGCCCTAAGTGAAAAGAATTTCCTTGTTAGTAATTGTACAGTGCTTGTGTGGTTGCTAATGTCCGCTCCCCGCCCTTGTTATCACATTAAGGTAATATTTAATACAGAGAAACCCTGATTAAACGAAGAGTTACCAATCAAATCTGCAGGTTAAAGGGAAGTGGGTTAATTCCCCTGGATTGCAAGAGCAGGGTTAATCCCTTTGGAGCTGCTAAACCAACCTCCTCCTCCTCCCCTCACCCCCCAAAAAATCATCTTAAAAGAAAAAGAAAAAGGCTAACCAGGTACATTTTTCTATTTCTATGAAATGAGTCTGCTTCTACTTCTACATGTGGGGCCAGGTAGGTAAAGGACTTCAGGGTCATAATTAGGGCTGTTGATTAACTGCAGTTAACTCACACGATTAACTCAAAAAAATTAATCGCGGTTAATCGCAGTTTTAATCGCACTGTTAAACAATAGAATACCAATTGGGACTTATTAAGTATTTTTCCGTGTTTTTCTACATTTTCAAATATATTTATTTCAATTACAACACAGAATACCAAGTATACAGTGATCGCTTTATATTAATTTTATTACAAATATTTGCAATGTAAAAATGATAAACAAAAAAAATAGTGTTTTTCAATTCACCTCATAAAAGTACCTTAGTGCAATCTCTATCGTGAAAATGCAGTTTACAAATATAGATTTTTTTTTTATTACATAACTGCACTCAAAAACAAAACAATGTAAAACTTTAGAGCCTACAAGTCCATTCAGTTCTACTTCTTGGTCAGCCAATCGCTAAGAGAAACAAGTTTGTTTACATTTATGGGAGATAATGCTGCCCGCTTGTTATTTACAATGTAACCTGAAAATGAAAACAGGCATTCACGTGGCAATTTGTGTAGCCGGCATTGCAAGGTATTTATGTGCCAGATATGCTAAACATTCATCATGCTTCGGCCACCATTCCAGAGGACATGCTTCCATGCTGATTACGCTCATTAAAAAAATATTTATTTTATTTAAATTTGTGACTGAACTTGTTGGGGGAGAACTGTATGTCTCCTGCTCTGTTTTACCCACATTCTGCCATATATTTCATGTTACCACAGTCTCGGATGATGACCCAGCACATGTTGTTCGTCTTAAGAACACCTTCACCGCAGATTTGACAAAATGCAAAGAAGGTACCAATGTGAGATTTCTAAAGATAGCAACAGCACTCAACCCAAGATTTAAGAATCTGAAGTGCCTTCCAAAATCTGAAGAGGACAAGGTGTGGAGCATGCTTTCAGAAGTGTTAAAAGAGCAACACTCCGATGCGGAAACTACAGAACCCGAACCACCAAAAAAGAAAATCTACCTTCTGCTGGTGACATCTGACTCAGACGATGAAAACAAACATAAGTCGGTCCGTACTGCTTTGGTTTGTTATTGAGTAAAACGCATCATCAGCATGGGCGCATGTCCTCTGGAATGGTGGTTGAAGCATCGAGGGACATATGAATCTTTCGTGCATCTGGCACGTAAATATCTTGTGACAGGCTACAACAGTGCCATTTTCAGGTGACACTGTAAACAAGAAGCAGGCAGCATTATCTCCTGCAAATGTAACCAAACTTGTTTTTCTGAGCAATTGGCTGAACAGGAAGTAGGACTAAGCGGACTCGTAGGCTCTAAATTTTTCCATTATTTTATTTTTAAAAGCAGTTATTTTTTGTACATAATTCTACATTTGTAAGTTCAACTTTCACGTTAAAGAGATTGCACTACAGTACTTGTATGAGGTGAATTGAAAAATACTATTTCTTTTGTTTTTTACAGTGCAAATATTTGTAATCAAAAATAACAACAAAGTGAGCACTGTACACTTTGTATTCTGGGTTGTAATTGAAATCAATATATTTGACAATGTAGAAAACATCCAAAATATTTAAATGAATGGTATTCTATTATTAACAGCATGATTAATTGTGATTAATCTTTATTTGCGCAATTAATTACAATTAATTTTTTATTCACGCTATTAATTGTGATTAATTTTTAATTGCTTGACAGCCGTATTCACAATGTATGACAAGTAGGTGAGCAACTTTTGGGGGGAAGGAAGAGCCTCTAAAGAAGGGATAGATTCCACCTTAACCAAAGTGGAAGCAGGATGCTGGCAGAGAACATTGATGTTGTTTAGGGGATTATTTGAACTAAGGAACAGGAAAACCAACAGGTCTGAGGAGCACGCAGTTCAGAGAAGGACATTTGCTAGGGGTATCGGTAGCTGGAGGTGGGACAGGTTGACTTGAGGTTTGCATTCTGCAAACATAACAGGATGTCAGACAAAAAAAGTTCAATAAAAAGAGCATCTAGACAAAAATAAAGCCCACAAATGATCATATACCAATTGTGAGAAGTTTAAAAACACAAGGAGTTGAACTGGAATGCTGGGCAATGGAAGAGGGCCTTAACATGACAGGAACCTCCGAAAGATGATGGAATCACAAAACTCAACAGCATATCAAAATACTTAGCTACGAATTTTACAGGACGGACAGGACAGGTAGCAGGTGTGAGACAGTAGCACTATATCTAAAGGGATTCCATAGCCTCTAATGAGATAGAGTTGCCAAATGGAGAGGACCACACACTACGCAACCCACGTCATAAGAAAAGACACATAATTAGGGCTGGCTGAAAAAAGAAAAAAATCTCCAACAAAATCAAAGCTATTTTCTTTTCATGGAGTTTGAAGTAGACTAGCAATTTTCTATGATATTTATAGATTTTATTTTAATTCTTTTTGAATCAAAGAGGTCACCAAAACTTTTAACTTATTGAAATTCCCGGTATTTAGTAACTGAAAATTTTCTGTTCCCCTCTGAATAAACATTTCAACAACATTTTTAAAAATTGTGAAACAGTTTGTGCTTAATGAAAAATATCTATAATGATGATAATTTTTTACAAAACTTTTTCTTTCAAAATGAGGCCATTTTTCAATGAAAATACCCCTTTCATCTGAAAAATTTCCATCAGCTCTAAACGTAACCTTCTGAACAGGAAAAAGATATTGAGTGTACAATAAAAACAGGAGTACTTGTGGCACCTTAGAGACTAACAAATTTATTAGAGCATAAGCTTTCGTGGACCACAGCCCACTTCTTCGGATGCATACCTCTGAGTACATACGGATGAGTGTACAATGTGGAGAATCAAAGAGACTCTGAAAAACAGTAATAATGGGTGACTTCAAATACCTGTATCTAAATGGATTAAATGCCCCACTGAGATGTGATTTAGAGAAGTAATTTACTGATAGCTTAAAGGACTGCTTCTTGTAACTAGCTAGCTCCATAATACATACGATGAGAGGCTATTCTCAACTTAACCCAAAGTAACTATAACTGAAACACTTATAATAGTGACCACAGTATCATTACCCTCAATATCCTTGTTAAAGGAAAGTTACCAAAAACAGTTACACTAAAATTAAAATAGGTTGGGTTTTTCCCCCAACAATGAGGAAGTAAAAAATGCGGAAACTGAACTCCACAGACCCAGAATGGAGGCTCCTTAAGCATGTCACAATCGACTCATAGAAGGTATGCATGCCTCTAAAGTAAACCAGAAGCAGGAAGGCAAGGGGAAAAAAGCACAGCCTGATTAAATGGCAAGATTACGAAGTTATCTGAGACAAACAGATATCTCTTAGCCAATGGAAATGCGGCTCAAATGAAGGCAGCAGAAAGGACAATAAATTATGGCAGATAAAATGTGAGATAAAAATTAGAAGAGGTAAGAGTGAACCTGCAGAACCAACAGCTGAAAAATATATATCACAATTTTTTCTAAGTATATCAGAAGCAGGGAATCAGAGAACTGGGAATCAGCTGGACTACCAGGTTGTTAAAGGAGTAATTAAAGAGGATAAGGACATTGCTTAGAAGGTCATCTGGAAGATGATGTTCAGTTCTGCTAACCCTGTCTGAAAAAAGCTACAGCAGAAATAGAAGGGGTCCAGAGACAGAAAAAAAGAATGATCAGAAATGCCTGGAAAAGTTTCCGTAGGAGGAATGATTGAAAGGATGTTTAATTAGAGAAGGAAGAGAACAGAAGCATACAATATAATAAATAGAGAAAGTCAGCTGGGGGCGATGAACACAAGAACAGCCATACTGGGTCAGACCAAAGATCCATCTAGCCCAGTATCCTGCTTTCCGACAGTGGCCAATGTCAGGTGCCCCAGAGGGAATGAACAGAACAGGGAATCATCACGTGATCCATCCCCTGTCGCCCATTCCCATCTTCTGGCAAACAGAGATGAGACTATATGATACTACAATCCTGGAGTGGTTTGCAGTGCATAAACTTTCACTTTGTTCATGGAATAACTTATATTTTTAGGATGTTTAAGAGTCATAGAAAAGTGTAACATTAAAGGCAAGTGGAAAGGACAACTCATTGAGATATGCCTACCTGCCATACTGCATGCACCCTACTGCTATAAATATGTACCAAAATAATTTGTTAAAAAAAAAAATCATGATTGATAACAAATACTAGGTCTCTTTGATATTGTAAAAAGAAAGCATACCTAGTCCAGCCTTCCACTTTAATGAATTGTGACTGAGGCCTGGGGCTCTGCCTTCTTTGACTAAGCCACAAGCACCAGTATCCAGTGACAGGAGCTGGAGGCAGGCTTCTCACCATCTGACTTGATTCATCCACCAGATTGTCTGGGGCCCCTCATTTTCTTTGCCTGCAGGAGAAACTTTCAACCCTTCCCTTCAGAGGTTTGGTACACTCGTGGCTTTGCTAATGCCTTCTACTCTAGTAGCAGCAGCTACACTGCTTAGAATTGGCATGTAGTAATCTAAAAAGGAGACAGAGAAGAGCCATGAATCCCAATGCAAAAACTCCCATTCCAAATGTGGTGAGCAAAACCCCTGTTTATGAACCTCAACCAAAAGACTTTCCCCTCCTTCCCAAAAATCAATTACTGCTGAAAAGGATTTAATTGTAGAAAGAGGCAAACAGACAAAACCCGATAAACATTCCAGGATTAGAAATACTCCTGGAGCATTTAACTGTTCCCGTTAAAGCACCACATCTCAGGTGACAGGCAAAGTGCTAGTTTACATCACTAGCTGCGACTAATTTGGTGCTTGTTTTTCCTGCAGCACAACCTGCATTACGGGGTGTGGCTTTAATCGCTATATCAGAGGTAGCAACAACAAAAAGCAAACGGACTGCACTGTAGCCAGGCCTGTCAGAGGGAATGTTTCACAAAGTTCCAGAAATATTCCCTGGAGAGCTACCCCTCTATCTGATTAAAATAAAATACACATATACATAGATGCGCATTACTACCCTCGCCCCCACCCCCGCCAAGAATCCCAGCAACGAACAAGGAAACAATTGGTTAATTAAAGTACAACACTCTTCAGAGGGAAGCAACCTTCACCACCAGGGTTTCTACAAAACAAAGTAGGAGGGATCCTGCACAAATATTCGACAATTAACAGCAGCTGCTCTTCAAACAACACTGCATCTCTCATTTACCTGGAGTGTTTTTTCACATCTGTGCACAGCAGTCACAGCTGCTACCTCCGTCAGGAAAAGATGCTCTCACCCTTGAAAAACACGAGACACATTACAAGCAACTCCTACACAAAATTCAGCCATATGTACAGAAGCTTCCAATTGACTGCAATGTAGCCAACTACCATTGTTTCATTCATTATAACGCGGTACCCACATAGTTTTAATACTTTAATACCTTTTAAAAATATATTTTATGCATTCCCATGGCCTATTCATTGTACTAACAGCAGATACGCTAGTTGGTTGCTCTACTCACAGTAAATTTAAGAGGACCAAGTATGGTTTCTAATAATTTAACATACATGCTTTTAAAGCCATTCATAAAGCTAGTTAACTGCCTGTTACTCCATGGAAAAACTACGGCAGCCCACACGTATCTGATGCCTATCAATCTTCACATCATCCGGTAATAGCATCGCCAGAGATTTAAATCCTCATCGCCTAACAGTGCAACACCTGCCCTCAAAACGTGTGACAGAGCCTCAAGCTAATGGACAGAAATGCAGGGGAAGTTTTGTGTGTTATAAGGCTCAGATCTGTCACCGAGAATTCCCCAATCATGGTTTCATGATGCAACATTTTTGATGTCAGTAAATTACAGCAATAAAAAGGTCGGTTCCTATCCGATCCACCCGGGTAGAGGTAAATATTTGTCTGAAATGAGAGGTCTCTTTACTTACAGAGACCTGAGAGCAATGAGAACACTCCTCACTCTTGGGTCAACTAACTGAACATCCTCCAGGCATTAATCTCTGGCCAAATCCTACAGGTGACATTTCCATCCAAGTCAAGGCTAAGCCAAGACTGCAGGATCTGGCCCACAGTCACAGAAAGAACCAATTCCAGAACTCAAAGAGACAGCTATCAGGGTGTCCCAGGAAGAATACATTTGTAGTGCACAGTCCCAGGGTGATTTCAGCTTTAAACTGACACCTCATCAGCAAAAAGCAGCATTCTCAAAGGAGCGCTTCAAGTTTTCTTCTCTCCCACTCACCAGCGACAAGTAGTAAACATTTGCCAGCAAGTGAAGGGGCCTGATTCATCAGCTTCAGCAGAATTTCAGTTTCTAGCTTTTAGAGGGCCAAAGAACTCGCTCTGATCCTACTCACCCCAGCGTAAGGCGGTGGTAACGCCACTGAAGTCAACAAAGCAACAAGCCTGAAACTGATGCAAATGAGAAGGGAATCAGGCCTCAGATTTTCAGCTCTTATATTTGCAAACGCAGCCCTGAAAATGGGAACCAATGCAGTGCTAAGTTCCTAACTCTGCAAGCAGACAGCTCTCCCATCTCTACTGACACACAGAACTTTGCCAAGCAGCTCGAGTGGGGGGCGGGAGGCAACTACTCCACGCTATTCACAACATGGAAGCCAGCAATGAAACTGACAAGGCTCGGTTACAGTCTGCTGTGGCTTGTTATGAGTAGATGCAGGGGAAGGCACTGCTGGTACCATTCCTGGGGAGAAGGATCCCAGAGGCTGGAAGTGGGGTAAAATTGCAGCAGCCAAGTCACCAAAAAGGGGGAGTTTGTGGACCCATTTCCACACTAACTAGGATGGGGTGGGGAAAAGAGGAGGACAACCCTTTCTCCTTTCTAGCTGCAGAGAAGGGAACTTCAAATGAATCACACACTTAAACCCTAGAGGCAAATATGAAACATGCAGGGCTGAGCAGGGTCCAGGAAAAGCATCCTGGTAGGAGTCCAAGCAAGCTCCCCTTCCCAGCATCTGTGAGTGGGAACCAGGACCTTTGACCTCTCCGGGGGTTCCTTCCCCATGCACGTCAGCTTTCCTATCAGCCTCTAGCTTTTAGGTTTAATCCACAGGCTACATAAAAATGCTTCTCTGTGGATCTGAGACTATGCCTGACACAGCAAAAGATTATAATCAAAATGTATTGGGCATTGCAGAGGCTGTGCAAAATGGGGGCTTTGTCCTCTGATACTTGTTGGAGCTGTAATAAAGAAAAAAGAAACTTGATATATATGCAATGGGACTGTACAACAGCCAGGCAGCTGTAGGAAGAGACTAAGGAAACAAGAGTGAAAACAGTGTTTGGCTTCAACAACCAAACATCAGCTGAAAATTATATCACAGGTTAGGTACCTACTACAGTGGGTTTAACTCCACTATGAAGACTTTGGTACTTGAGGGCTGCAATGATCACCAAGCGCATGATCTTACAAACATGGAGGAGAGGCTTCTGCCCAGAACAGAGCGGTATTTGGACCTGTCTGACTTAGCAGGAAAAGAAAGAATAGCTTGTTGACTAGAGAGCAATTCTATAAATTTGACAAAATTTGGACTCCATTTCTTGATACATTTGGATGAAAAATGCTGAGACGGTTGAAATAATGTCAGAGTTCCATTCTAGCTGACCACTCCACTCTTTCCCTCCTTCACACACTACCCTTTTTTGCCTACTTATATATGTAACTTCTTTTCTGGTTACCCCCCAACATGTTATGACTGTGCTATATTGTCTAATTTTGTATTGTCTAGTCTTGTAACATTGATAAGTTGTAAAGTCATGTAATTATATAATTTTATTGGCTAGCCCGTTAAATGTGCAACATTCAGTTACAAGCTGTACATCATTTACCTTTTTGTATTTTTATTGTTTCTTTATGAATATTTTTAAAAAAAAATCACACATAAAAATCCATTGTGCTACTAGGTCTGGGCGACAGTGTTGTTTTTATACAGACAGTCACCATTAGCAGGTGGGCATGGAGGGACTCCAGTGGGAGTCTCCAAAGGCATTGTGTAACACCTATGAGGGTTCTGGAGGACTGTAGGCCAGTGGGAAACTCATTCCCCTCTGATAGGGTGCAGGGTGCATTTCCTCAGTGTCTAGCAGCCCCCCATAGGGACAGACTCATGCTGGCCTTACATGCCCTGCGGCGGGGGGGGGGAGGGGAGATATCAATTATTTTTTATCAAGGTCCAAATTTCTTGGTCAAGGTCTAGTCAACCAGAGACTCCAAAGAAAATAATAAATAATAAGTAAATGAAAAGATTTGGGGGTCCGTTTAAAAGCGTCTGGCGGTCCAGATTTTGCCCAGAGGCCACCTATTGACTACTCCGGCCCCACAGGATTTGCAACCATGCCTAAGTCAGACTATTTTTTCACACACACACAGGCTTTTTGACCAAAATGCATTTTTTCTTCCAAAGAAGTTTTAATTTTCAGTCAAAATTTTTCAGTTTTAAATTGTTTTCACCTAAAACTGAAATGGTTTTCAGTTTTTCATTTTAAAAAAATGAAAACATTAATGGGACATTATAAAAAAAATATGAGAAAAACATTTGGTACTTTTCAAACAGCGCCTGCTCCAGGAGATGTGCAAATGAAATCTCTCTGCCCTGCCCCCATCTCTTTTTTGGATGTAATTGCACATTCTGGGTGGTAGGATTATACAAATTCTAAGAAAGACCAACTATTCATAGAGTCTTGGAGCCCTTCACGTAACTCAAGAACACCACTCCGGTAAAACTAAAATGCAGCAATACCGTCCAATGTAGAACCCATCATCAGCCCTGCCTCTCCAAAACTCCTCACCGTACAGTTCTCCCTTCATCATTTTCAAAAGCCTGGGGGAAAAGATGTACCTTGTATCATGCCCCGAAGCTTTTCAGGCAAAAGGGGAAAATGGGAGGAGTGGAGAGACAAGACAAGACATTCATGGACAAGTGGGACTCCGGGCAGACATAGGAGAGTGAGAAAATTAGTATAAGCCATGCCACTTGGTGGGCATGTGGCACTCCATCCGCCTCTGGTGGTGGCTAGGCCAGCAAGGGATTGACAAGCCTGCTACATTTTGGTTAACAGAGCTGGAGCTTAAAGCTAAGGTATTGGAGGCACCTGCATTAAGATCCAGAAATCCCAGGTTCAATCCCTGCTGCTGACAAGCCATATAGGTGAATCAGTGTTTCATTGGGGAGATGTTTCACCAATAACTTGTGAAGCCTTCTCTAATCTGTGATTCTTCCTCTTTCCATCTTCCCCGCCCCACGACTCAGAATCGCTAGGAAATGATTTGACCACCAACTGTGCTCCGTTAAAGCCTTGATAAACACAACTATTCAAGATTAAAAAATTATAACAGGTCACCACATATGCCTGATGTTAAAGAAAAATCATTTTTGTGCATTGTGTTAGAACAATTTTTTCGCCAAGAATACTAATTTCATCCGCAGGCACCTAGCCTTGCAATGCTGTCACAGATAAGGGTGTCTAACAAGCGTGATCTATACACTCAGCATAGTTTCCATTCTCGTTCCATCTTTTTCATTCTCTATTATATTTTGGCTTACGTACATATGGCCTCTTCCATGCATCTCAGGCCAAGGGAGGCCTGTATTGACCTGTACAACTCTGTAGTTTATACAGATGAAGAACACAGAAAATTTACACTGTGTAACCTGCTTATAAACACACTGTGTGCTGATACACCATTAGTTTGGTCCAAAGTACAGATCCTAATCATTTACTGCATTCTGACCCCGAGCCAGCATCATGCTTAGAAACATGTACAACTTTAAGCACAGGAGCTGTCCTGTTGAAGCCATACATGTGCTTTACAAGATCAGAGCCTTAGGTTGCAATAAGACACACAACTATTATTTCTGTTGCAATAGACACTCTACTCAGAGTAAGGACCCCCATGGATAACTTGCTATACAAGCAGAAAAGAAAGATATGGCATCGGCTACAAACAGTTTACAATCTAACATGTAGACACCTGAACGCACACAGACCATACATAAAATAATACAATTTGAGAGCAAATCACTATTTCAATGTGATTTAAAAGCAATGCATTCTCACTTTCAAACGCAAGCTAGAAAAAAGAAAGTTAACATGTCGGAAGGTAAAAATTAACAGCATCCACTGTGTGGAGCAGCTGCGATTATTATGTAGTGATGGAGGTGTGGCTGCAAAGCCCAAAGGTCACCTTGCATTTTGGAAGGTAGAGCTCCTGTCTGGCCTATTCAGTCATGAGACACTGCAAACCATCTACATCATAGGCTGCAATCCTCTCTCGCAGAGCAAAGGATGCCAGCTCAGAGCTCCTGCCTGCAGGGGGCAGGACAGACTGTGGCAGGCAGCAGTTTACAAGCGGCTGTTGTTGCTATGTTATGCAATGTTTAAATAAAATAATGTAATTGTTAGATACACACTCTCCATGCCTTACTCAAAAGAATAAGCCAAAACTACAATTAAGTTACATTTTCTTTTTTTTCTCCAATAACTTAACGGGACCAAGAATGGGTTAGATAAGAAAGCCTCATATGGCCGCATGCTCAGGTTTAAACAGAAGAGTCTAATCAAGATTGTTCAGAAGGGTTGCTCCTGCATTAAAATAGAGAGTTAAAAATGGTAACAGCTTCTCAAGTGGACAAATGCAAAAAACCCTCTAGAATGTAAGACATCCCCCTGCTGTTATGAGAAACAAAGGAGAAATCAAAGACCTTTTAACATTATTTCTATCACTTCTTGGCTGATGCATCCAAATCCGTCTGTGACTGAAAAGCAAACTGCAGCTTTACCTTGTTCATTTGCATCAGTGTTTAAATCCAATTTTTATTTAGATTAACGAGGTGATGGCACACGCATGGTGTAACACTGGCTATCACTTAAGACTTTTGGATAGCAAGACATCTGGATCAATCTAGTTGGGATTAGTCAAGTACTGTGCAGATTACAGCAACCGTAACTTGGACTCAACTTCTGTTTCATATTTACATACATCTGTACAGGAGGCCACCTCAAACTGAAAAGAATAATCCTGCTTCACTTTGAAAATTACATTCCTCATCATGATGAAGGAGGAGGAGGAAAGCATCACACTAACATTATGATGTTGTTTTAGTTAGCTCTGCACTACTTCCAACACATACTTAAGAAAAATAAAAAAACAAATCATATAAAGCCAGACCAGTGACATTTTATCCATTTACAATCCTTGGCAGGGGGAGGGATAGCTCAGTAGTTTGAGCATTGGCCTGCTAAACCCAGGGTTGTGAGTTCAATCCGGGGGGGGGGATTTGAGGATTTAATTGGAGATTGGTCCTGCTTTGAGCACGGGATTGGACTAGATGACCTTCTAAGGTTCCTTCCAACCCTGATATTCTATGATTCAAACATCATCATATTACTTGATAGGATGTATTAAATACATACATTAACATATCAGTAATGGAGTTGTGTACAGTAGAACATGTGAGCAAGCTAAAATGCATAAGAACTTCCATGAAGTTATGCCAGTGTAAAATAATACCTTCCAAATACATCCTGAAATTGGGTAGAATTCCAACTCCCGCTGACACTAAGAGGGTGTTTTCCCTATGTCAGAACTGAAGAACAAATGTTATAATTTGTTTGAAAAGCACAGCCTTTAGAAGCTTTTGCATTACTGAAGCATCGTTCAGACAAAACCAGTTAATTTCTGAAATGCACATATTTACTTTAATATATGCATAAAACAGAGTGAGGAGTTGTGCCACAAACACAGAACTGACTTTTAGGCAAAGATGTGTCAAAAAGCAAAAGACGGCAACATGGCTCTGTGCTTATTTTATTAATCATTTTTATTTATTATTTATTAATAATTTATTATTATTATTATTATTATTATTATTATTGCTTAATTATTTATTAT
The DNA here is from genome assembly GCF_027887155.1 of Malaclemys terrapin pileata. Lineage (NCBI taxonomy): Eukaryota > Metazoa > Chordata > Testudines > Emydidae > Malaclemys > Malaclemys terrapin. The sequence goes on from NC_071509.1 coordinate 139,518,480, forward strand.
TATTAAATGCAGTAGTGGTTGTCCTGATGCTTATTATTTGGCTGAATGAGCCGAAGTGAGACTCCCCGGGCAGCTGCTGACATAATGACTGATTGTGTGGTGGAGCTGAGAATGTGAATGATGATGAATTTTGAAAGGCTTTGGAATTTGTGAATAACAAAAGTAGCTACAGTTCCGAAAATCTCACCATTTGTTCTCAGCAACAAAGGAAGACTCAAAGGCCTTTGTTTAACAAAATGATTCAAAAACCGGATAGGAGAGGAATTAAGGGTTATCTCTACTGGCATAATACAGCAAGCAGATTGTGTCCCTAAGTAGAAAGAATTGTGAATGTATTCTGGTTAACATATTGTAAGCAGAATTACTATGCTTCTGTTGCTTTTATTCCAATTCTGATACTGTTACAGGATTTCCCATGTAAGTAATTCTCAAGGTCCAGAGGGGTCTCAGACAAAATTCAGCCCCGGTGTAAAAGGGGGCACTTGACTACAAGGGGAGTCATGCCTGCTTACTTACAAGGGGGAATCTGATCCTTCATGAAAAAATAATATATATATATATATAAGGAAGAGAACATTTAAACATCTTCCCATAGGTAAGGACATTGGTTTGCTTAGATTCTTCTGGAACATAATTAACATGCAGTTATTTTTCTCTTTAAAAATTGAGATTTAACATTAAACAAACAGATTTTAAACACATTGTGATTAATTACATGTATTGTTTTTATTGCAATAGCACCTAGCCGCCCCAGTCATGGACCGTAGCCCACTGAGCGAGGTGTTGTACACACACAGTACGGATGGTCCCTGCCCCCAAAGATCTTGCATTTGACCATGACAAGAAACAAGCACTTTTGTTTCAGGCAGCTTATTGCAGGAGTACGCATTAACTCAGCAAAAGATGTAAACCTGCTACAGAGTCATACCGTACTGGCATCTGCTACCCAAATAAATAGAAACTCCAATTAAAAGACTTTGTCGTGTGAGCAGTAAACGGAGCTGTGCTGGAGTGCAAAGAATGGGAAAGACTTTTTATCGTGAACGCTGTCAAGCATGAGAAATTAAATACCAGCCAAAAACATTTTTGGTTTAGCATCAGAATTGGACATCATAAATCAGGAGAAGTGCATTAAAGGAGGTTTGGGGCAGGGGGGACACCAAAACACTATTAGGACCAGTTTTTCATGAGCTCAAAGACTCATACGGCATGTCTACACCGCAATAAAACACCCACAGCTGACCCAGGTCAGCTGACTCGGGTTTGTGGGTCTTGGGCTGCAGGGTTATACAACTGCAGTGTAGATGTTTGTGCTCCAGCTGGAGTCTGAATGCTTATACTGCAATTTTAAGCCCCACAGAGTCTGCAGGCACTAGGGTGACCAGACAGCAAATGTGAAAAATCGGGTGGGGGGTAATAGGAGCCTATATAAGAAAAAGACCCAAAAATCGGGACTGTCCCTATAAAATCAGGACCTCTGGTCACCTTAGCAGGCTCGGGCCAGCCATGGGGTTCTTTATTGCAGTGTAGACTTACCCACAGACTTCAAGGCCAGAAGGGGCCAGCACAATCATCTAGTCCAGATGTGGGCAAACTACGGCCCGCGGGCCACATCCGGCCTGTGGGACTCGACTGTCCTACCCAGCCCCTGAGCTCCCAGCCGGGGAGCCTAGTCCCCGGCCCCTCACCCGCAGCCACGCAGGCCACACTCTGGCCCGCCACTCCTGCTGGGCAGCGTGGGGAGCGCAGCTGGCTCTGGCCGGGTGTCACGGCTGCGAGCTCCTGCTGCTGGTAATGGGGCGGGAAGCAGGGGGGTTGGTAAGGGAGCGGGGGGTCCTGTGGGCCAGTCAAGGAGAAGGGGGCGGTTGGATGGGACAGAGGTTCTGGGGTGGTGGTCAGGGGATGGGTAACAGGGAGGGTTGGCTGTGGGAGTCCCTGGGGGCCGGGATGTGGATAGGGGTTGGGAGGGCAGTCAGGGGACGGGAAGCGGGGGGCGCTGGATAAGGGGGTGGGATCCTGGGGGGCAGTTAGGGGTGGGGGATCCCGGGAGGGGGTGGTCAGAGGATGAGGAGCATATGGCGGTTGGATAGGGGGTGGGAGTCCCGGGGGGGGGGCTGTATGGGGGCAGGGGTGTGGATAGGGGTTGGAGCAGTCAGGGGACAGGGAGCAGGGGGGCGTGGATAAGGGGCGGGGGTCCCGGGAGGGGGAAGTCAGGGGAAAAGGAGCAGGGTGGGTTGGATGGGTCAGAGGTTCTGAGGGGGGCAGTCAGGGGGCGGGAAGTGGGAAGGGGCAGATGGGAGCGGGGGCCAGGCTGCTTGGGGAGGCACAGCCTTCCCTACCCAGCCCTCCATACAGTTGCACAACCCCGATGTGGCCCTCGGCCAAAAAGTTTGCCCACCCCTGACCTCCTGCACATCACCCAGCCACTCCTGTAATAGGACTGTACCCTCTGGCTGAGTTACTGCAGGCCTCACCTCTTGATTTGAAGCTCAGCTCTCCTACTATGCCATTAAGGCACCTAAGAGAAACGAGGGTGTTTTCAAAAGGACTCAGCACCCAGCAGATTCCGTTGGTCTCAAAATGACCCTCCTCTGGCTTCATTTGTGGGTGCGGAGTGCTTTTGACCCAGCATGGCTTGTCTTCTACAGTTACGCCTGAAACAATTATACCGCATTATCTTCTGTAGCACAGGAGATGAGTTTGAAAACCAGGAGATGTTTTGTGGATTCAGACCAAGCTATATTTCCCCTCTAGGCTTTAGAAACAAATCTTTATTTAAGAACAAAGCAACAAAGCAACCTGCCTCGTGATGCTCTACGCTAAGAACCTGCTCCAAAGCCCATTGAACACAATGGGAAGACACCCACTGATTTCAGCTAGCTTTGTATCAGGACTGAACAGGGAAAATACAATCAAAATGTTTCAAAACCATGGAACGATCATGTGCTCCCCACTGCAATTAGCAACGGCTGAGGCCCTTCTTGCCTTTGGTTTATACTTCACAGTTTGCCATGATACAGAAAACTCATTAGCTGTAAATGCTGCAAAAGTACTAGAGGTAAACTCCTGGCCCCCTTCAAGTCAACTGGGCTCTTTGCCATTCACTTCAAAGGGGCCAGGATTTCATTCTTGGGGCAAGATTCAGCCTTGGTGTAAGAAAGTACAATTCCCCTAACTTCAAAGTGAGCCTCATCGATTGAAGCTAGACTTGATCCTATATCCTGAAGATAATAATTATTAATTTCCTCTAACAAAACAGAGGAGTAAAAGGATGACAAGTTAGAACAGACCACGTTGCTCAAAATGTGCAGCATTACCTAGGCAAAAAGCATCTTTAGAGCTACCCCGGTGTTCCCCGTGCACCAAAATCCTTCACTGCAGCAAGGAAATATGTGCCAACAGGCCCTAGGGATAACAGCACCATGAGGAGTTAGGTTAGGTTAGGCCTTTGATGGTCCTTCACTGGGTTTGTGGGCCCTGACTACTCTGTAGAAGGTATGTCTAATTCTGGCATGCAATAGTCCATATCCCACTCTCAGACAAATGTGCTCCACCTCCTGGATTGCAATGGGAAAGGCAGGAGCAGAAATCAGAATCGCCAACCCCAAATGTTCAAAAAATCACAAGTCTGCCCCTCCCCAAAATCAGGAGATTGGCTTGAAAATCAGGAGGATTTGGGTTTTTTGTTTGTTTGTTTTTAAATAAATATTGGATTCTTTTTATCTATCTCCTGGCTTTTGAGCCTTAGGGTATACTCACTTCACATTTTCAAAGTTTTTTCTCTGCAGTTATGAGGACAAGAAACTTTTTTTTTTTTTTTTTAATGAAAGCTGAGATTTTCATTGCAAGCCCATGATTCCAGCAGCTGGAGCTTTAAGAAAAAACACTAAAAATGATGGGACTCATGACAAAAATCACAAGAGTTGGCAACACTGAGAATTTGCCCAAAGGGTAATAGATTCAGAAGCTGGGTATCATGTAGTCATACACAGCATAGAGAAAAGGCATGTAAACCAATAGAGGTTTGGACAGTTTAAAAAAATAAATTTTCCAGTTGTAATGTCTTTGAAATGCGGTTTAACACCTGTTTTTAATTCTGCTGCATGGCCTGTCTGTTTGAACGCTTACTTTTCTAGCCTTAGCTATAATCACACAATATCATGTCTGATACTGATATTAAACTATGGAAACACCACAGTCATAGTTCACCAACCCTAAGGTTTCAAAGTAAAGCCTTCTGTTATTTACATTTGCTCAGCATTTTGTGTTTTGACATGCAGTAATCTTAGTTTACTGTTTAAAAGAAAACTCTTAATTCCAGTCCAAGACCTATTATCCCCACTGTCAACCCCATTTTATCCTTTAGTCTACAGCAACGGTAATTTATGTTTCAAAACATAAGGCATGCCAGTGTCTGTAGTCTAGCTGTTGATTTCCATTTCTCATGTGTATTGAAATCTGTAGGTTTGCTGAAAGGCGTATGGAGTTCTGAAAGGTTTCCTTACTCCTACTTTTGCAAGATATTTACTCAGCACAAGTAAAGCATTTGCTTTTGTTCCTCTCTCCTGACATTCCATCAACCTGAAAGACCTGTTCTTCAGCAAAGGGGTCATTCTACCTTCTGTTTCATTTCCTGTGCCTCTCAGCTAGTAGTGATCTGGTTCTGATTTTTCATCATTGCTTTCCAACACAATGCTAAGTTGTGTTACCCCCTCACATGTGGCCTCCCAAAGCTGAACAAGAACTCAAATATTTGCATTAAACCCAAACCTATTTATTTTTATTGGGGCAGGGTGAATCTTGTTATACTTGATAAAAGTGAAAAATACATACACACACAAAGACACATGCACACACATATATATAAAATAAGCATTTAGTTTCAGAGAATAAAAAATGTTCAACTCCTACTTCTAATATTTAGAATCTGAGTCGCCTCTCCCATTAGAGTTAGGAATAACAGTGCTGAAGTCAGTGGCATTACAGAATTAATTCAGGGTTGTTCTGTGACCTGTGTGGTACAGGAGGTCAAGCTAGATGATCACAATGGTCCATTCTGGCCTTATAATATGAATCTGACACATCACACCCATTTCACACCAAGAGAGGAAAATCAGGCACTTTGCATTTACATAAAGAAGAACAGGAGTACTTGTGGCACCTTAGAGACTAACAAATTTATTAGAGCATAAGCTTTCGTGGACTACAGCCCACTTCTTCGGATGCATAGTGGGCTGTAGTCCACGAAAGCTTATGCTCTAATAAATTTGTTAGTCTCTAAGGTGCCACAAGTACTCCTGTTCTTCTTTTTGCATTTACATAGTGCTTTCCATTGTCAAAGCACTTTACAAATATTAACAAATCAATCTTCCCAATGCCACTGTGAGGTGGGTAAGGAAATAAATCCTCCTTGCATAGACAAGGAACAGAGAGACTCTAAAGGTACGTCTCCACTGGAATAAGACATGCAGCATGACTGCAGCTGGCCCGAATCAGCTGACGATCTGACAAGGCTAAACACTGCGGTATAGATGTTCAGGCTTGGGCTAGAGCCTGGTCTCTGGGACCCTCCCTCATCCTGGAGTCCCTGAGCCCAAGTCAGTTGACACAAGCCAGCCATGGGTGTTTAATTGCAGTATAGGCATAAGTGCGGGAGGATGGTGAGGTGACTAAATGGTGAGCATACACAAAACCATGTCCCTGAACATGTGGATTTTTGCTCCCTGCATTGCTACACGTTTGCCATGACACTTGGGCAAATCAGCACATTTTTCTATGTCCCTCAGGGTCAGTCTATACAAGGGATTTTTGCTCTGGTGTAGCTTAGCCTCAGGGTTAAATTGTACCCACCACTACAATCCCTGCTTTGTACTGATGCACTACATCTAACCTAGGGGTTTGCACGGCCTAACTACATCACAGCAGCCACAGCAGTGCAAAAATCCCTCATGTAGACAGTTGAATCCTTCCAACTACGAAAATGAGAACAATACTACTTCACCTATCAGGGGATGCTGTGAACTTCAATTCATTAATGTTTATAGAGCAACTTGAGATCTTCAAACAGGAGGTGCTATGTAAGTGCAAAGTATTATGAAGTGACTTGTCCAAGGCCAAAGGATCAACCAGTGGCGCAGCTGGGATTGGACTAGAGGAATATCTACCTCTCATATCCATGGTAAAACTAGAGAAATGTCCACACTGCACACCACTGGCGGCAAGGGCTCTGGAAAGCAGTGGGGAAAGACTCCAGCAGCATTGAGCCTTTCGGAGATACTGCTTGGGTGAGTAGAGAGCCACGCAAGGTACTTGCCCTAAGGTTCTGGCATGTCTTTACTCACCTAAGCAGAACCTCACTGTCTACACGGCTATTTACATTCGTGCTGGCGGGGCTAGTTACATGTGTTATTTACATGACGCCCTAAGAGTTGTGCCGTGTAGACACACCCTACACGACACCTTGCTTCTTCAGGTCGGCCTGTGCTGCCAGCCACTGTGGGAAGCTGCCAATGAAAACACGACACTACTATATTTACCAAGCCTGTTTGGAGTGAGACGAAACAGCAAGTTATACACCAGTAACGCGTTTTGTACCATGTTAAGAAACAAGAACCAATACAAGTGCCAAGAACATGCTGTACAATGCTGTCCAGCTAGAAAGAACACCGACATTTTCATCTTTAGTATCAGACTTTTTGCAAAGACTCTTGGAACCTCAGGGACTAGATGCAACGATTCCAATACTGCCACCTACTTCCATTGCCATCAGTGACAGGAGGCTCAACCATGAGCCAATTATGACAGAGCGACATGGTTCAAGTCAGGAAAAGGCTACTGACCTACCCATCTAGATCCCCAACTGCTGCCTGGCTGGGGAGACGTGGTGAGGGCAAATGGCAGATAACCTGCGGTCAATATGGTCTCTGGATGGAACCTGACTGTCACATAAGACTTCCCTCCCAACCAGATCCCACAGCCTTCCCTCAGGGACAAATCCCTCCACAGCCAAGCAGCCACTTTTGGTTCAGGGACAGGCAATTCAACCTGTCAGCAGGAGTGAACCAAGCCCAGGATTTTATGAAAAGGGGGCTCGGGGGAGGGACATCTATTCGGTTACCCGGGGCAAACCCAGGGTAGTTCCGTTGGCTTTAGTAGAGTCCCTCTGCATTTACGCAGGTGGATTTGAGAACAGAATTCAGCCCTGTGTTTTTTCAACTGCCTCTGATCTCAGTGGTCATTAATGTGCAGACGGACACAATAGGCCTAACCAGCATGTCCCTATGCCCCCTAAATGACCTTTAATCAGCAAGACACAATGGAACAGAACTGCTGATTCAGAGCCGTTCCTGTCTACCATGTCAATTCGTATTTACTCCTAATAATCTATAACTGCTGCTTCCTGCTCAGCCTGTTTTCATATACAAAAGTTACCAATTGTATTTGTCAGGGCTCTGATGGAGGACGTAGACTTTTTATTTATTTGTTTTGAGCAAGGCTCAGTTTAATCTGCATACTACGCTGCACAAACAGTGCCCTCCGGGAGCAAGCACTGGCGCAAATATAGATGTCTGTCATAAAGGAACAAGCTGGCAGCTTGACTTTATTATTTTCAAAACACCCAGAGATGATATTTTACCTTATGTGCTAACAACCGATTAAAGTTTGTGTTGCTAACTAGAACTACATGCTGCAGACTAGAACGCTGCACAGACTTTTCAGGGGCACTATACGTGGGGGGGGAGGGAAGTCTCAATTTTTTCTCTTCCTCCCTAAAATGCTACAGCTGAATTAGCAGCCAGCCACCGAATCCCTCCCACATATACACTACCTGCTCCCTGCAAAATTACACACCCAGTACTGCACTTCCCTCCCCCCAATCAAACCAGACACACATGCACACTGCCCTCCCTCCCACCCCCCAATCTCCTTGCCCTGTCCAAGTCTATTCACACACACTGGAATTTGTTCTTTTTTCCGTGCACACTCTTAGTTTATCATTCTCTCTCCCTCTACGCCCTCCCTTTACTTTCTGGTGTCCCCCCGTCCCTCAGCGTCACCTCAGTGTTCAAGGTAGGAAACAGTTTTTGAGGAGAAGTGGAGGAACTATTCCAGCATTTTGCTTCCTTCCCCTGGAGGCTGACCAGGGAGCGGCAGGATGGGAAGGGGACACAGACAAAGCTTTGGTCAGGAGGACATTAGGGGAGGCTAGCAGCAGCAGGTGGGAGGGTTCCAGAGGAGAAAGAGAAGAGCATTTTCATTTTTGCCTATGCATGCACTAATGTCACACAAGGGTCAGAGTCCATCCAGCTGATTTCACAAGGGTCAATCACAGCAGATGGCCCCCGAGCCTGGCTTAACCTTTCTGTGACTTTTTTTTTTTTTTAATTTTCATACTTTTTCATCCAACCTGTTCAAGGGTTATTGACCCAGATCTAGTTTTCTTTACTCGGACAAACCCCAGTTTGGCTTCAAAGTAAGCAGAGGCAAGATCAAGTTCTGCGACCACTTTGAGTTCCAAATGTCAGTTTTAGCCAGTAAGGAGGCAGGGAGGAAGTATGGTCCATTGGCTAGGGCAGCGGCCTCTGACTCGAGAGACTGGGCTTCAGGTTTCTGCTCTGCCTTAGGGAAGTCACTTGTGCCTCACTTTCCCCATCTGTACAATTGGGATAATAGCACTGGCCTACCTCACAGGGTGCTGGAAGGATAAATGCATTACAGATTGTGAGGTGCCCAGATACTGTGGTGATGGGGGACAGATAAGTACCTACATCTAGACAGATACATGATGAAAGCTTAATCACAAGGTTCTAGTGGTTAGTTGCAATAAGTGGCCTAGCATAACGTGTATGATATAGTGTAATGTCTAAATAGGCCTTTAGATCTTACGGCAGTCTGACAGGAAGTGACTTACGAAGGAAGCAGGAAGGAGAGGTCTCAAATGAGGAGTACCTGCTAACTCATGAGTGGGTACCTGCTCCCACCTGACTTGCCTGCAGGGAGTGGCCCACTGGATGATCCAATTCATCGCCTAGTCAGCAGAGGTCCCATGGTGTCTGGAGAGGGGGAAAAGGCCACCACACCTGGAAGGCAAAGGGGAGTGGGCGAGAGCCCGGAGCAGCAGGCAGGGCCTGGAGCTGGCTGCACAGGGGACGTTTGGGTAGCCGGCAGCGGGGATGGGTGACAGGCCAGGAGCAGAGCGCTGGGAGGCAGCTCTGGCAGCAGGCTCCTCACTGGAAAAAGAAAGAGGGGGCAAACAAACGGAGGGGAGGACGAGATGAGACAACAGGAAGAATCTTGGCTGATGATAATTAGCTGTTCTCTAATAAAGGAAAGGATCCAGGACACTTTAGAGGAGCCCCCTGGGCCAAGCCTAGCTGTGTATCACCCTACTGGGGTGCTCCCTAGAAATCAGGATAGGAATGAATGCAACCGTTTATTGTAAGTATCTATGAAGTCACTATCCCTAGGGCATTTGCACCCTCCCCTGCCTGCCAGCTCCAGCAATTAAACCTTTTCCTTTGAGCCACAAGGGGAAGTGCTCCTTGGGAGTTCCCCAGAGAGAAACCCTACAGAACCTAGAGGCAAAACGGTCATCAGGCTTAGCCCGGCGCTACTGGCGATCCGGGAAGGGTTAGGGTTAGAGTCCCCAGGGATTTGGATACCCAATTTTCATTAAAATAAATGGGAATTGGGCGTGCAAACCTCTAGGAAGCAGTAGAACTCTGAGCCATAGTGCATCACAGCACGCTAGCGCCCCCAGCAGCAGAGGGGGACAATTGCAAACAAACTAACGAGTCCTTTTCTCTTCTTGTACCTCTGCTTTCTCATTTCATGGGAGAGGGAATTTAAATCTTTGGGCCATGGAACTTACCACCAACTGTAATTTACACAAGAGTAGAGTAGTTTACTCACCTCACGTTACAATCATGCCGCATACACAAAAGTTGGATAAAAACAAAAAATATTTTTTCTGTGGGCCTGCACCACTTTCTTTCTTAGAATCCAGAATCCCAACACACACAAAACAAAAGCAGAGACACCCCAAGCAGGCTGCTCCCTCAGGCAGAGGGGCACAACTCACCCCAACATACTCTAAGCTAGTTCTCTGCATACTAACTGTTCCCAGCCCCAGATCACACACAATCCTACAAAGCCCCTACCCTGCAAGCCCAGTGATAGCTTATAACCTGCACGCTCTCACCACTGTATACCCCATTCACTGGCAGCATGCTCCCATAGGACAGACTGGTAATTATAGCAATGACTGCATTTTAAATTTTGCCGTCTCTTGCATTGCAGCTTCTTAAAAGGTGCCTCATTGTTTAAGGCAGTGTGATCTTCCGAGGTGGAGCTCTGTTCCCAAAAGGCTCCGATTGCATCTTCAAATTAGCGTAATAAAGATTTAAATTCAGGTGCTAAGAGGTGAGTCCATCATAATAGTCTCAGCTCCTTGTGACTATGTCCATAGCTTAAATGAATAAAAAGGAATGCCGTTCCCCATGGGTAGAGCGGCATCTTTTCTCACGGCCTGACCGCCATTTTATTAGGCTGGTTACAGAACACATTCCAAGGTTTATACAGGCTCTGAGAAATGGCAACATTTGTTCAAGCATAAAACTTTCCCAGAAGTAATACTACCCTAAATTACCTACCATTTCTTCAAGTGGGCTGCTTTCCTTTTCCCAGGATGATTTTTATACTTGTGGTAGGCATTAAAGATAGACTTACCAGACAGGTATATCGCACTAAAATGGAAATGTCAATATAGTGAAATGGAATGTATCACATTTAACAAGATCATTACGTATATTTATACCGCAGAAGGCAATGACCACAAGATGCAATATGATTGTAACCTTACCTGTATGTTACTAAAAACTTCTCCTCTAGCTGGCCCGGTGACACCCGAGCACACAGTGTGATGTTTATTACTCTCAACTGGAACAACCACTTTTCAAGAGCTATTAACATTCGGGCTCAGGAAAAGTAAACTCTGGAAATAGCTAATTTGGCTTTTTGTATTGATATTGGGAGTAAGAAATCTGCATTATCCTTTTGCTAGTCAACTCAAAGAATGGTGAGTGGTTTAGTGACCACAAGCATGAACCACAATTCTCCAGAAGATTAAAAGGGATGAGGCATTTAAAACAAAATTTCCCTTGAGAAAAAAATAAAATAAAATAAAAGATTTCAACAGAAGCCTCTCTCTGACCTGGCAGGGGGAAAAATTAAATTCCATTTGCATGTCAAAAGTGGACACGCCAAACTCCTGTAAATGGTATGTCTTGTTCTACAGTACAATGTTCTTTTCAGAACAGCAAACAGCTAGCCATGAGCTAATGAGAAATTTTAATTCTGGGCATGTGACTAGACTGAGTTTGTTCTAAACTGAAAGTGGCACATGCCTCATTCACTGCCAGTCAAATTGAAGGTGCCATTCAAGGTCCTCCTCTTCAATGGGCTAGGGCCCAATGACCTCAGGAATCAACTCTTGCTATGCAGTCCACCCCATGGACCACCATGACCCTTTGCCTGTTGGACCCCAGGTATCATTTGGCAATGCTCCCTCCAAGAATGCTCTTGGTACAGAACACTTTGGAGAAGGAGCTCATATCTCACTTCCTGCAAACCATCCTGCTAGACCCACCTGTTTAAACAAGGCTATCCACCAACAACTACGTGAGAGTGACATCCAGTGCAAAAGGAATCAATCAACGTCACTCTAAGAAACCAGACGACTGGGGGAAGAGAGTGCTACCTTTCATAGGAACTGTAATGCATTTATAATTATTGGGAGGCAGTCAGTTCACATGTGTTTGAGTTACACACTTAGGAAAAGAACACCGTTTTTGCACATGGTCTGCCCAGGTATTGCTCAAAACCAGAGGTAGAAGCTACAAGCCAAGCTTGTTCAGTGGAGGTCCTGAGACTTTAGAAAATCAAACAACCTTGAAGGAAATTAATTCAGTAGTTTAAAACTTTGGAGCGTTTACTGTGTTAATATAGGAGGCTGACAATTCCTCTGTCCAGTTTTGTGAAACACTCTTAGAATTCATTTATTAAGGATGTCTCAGCAAAGGATACATTTGCTGAATTTAAAACATCATACCTTTACAACTACCAAACCACTGTTTCTCAGCTTTGGTTTTCCTTCATAGATCTTATTCAGACTCATTAAAAAAAAAAAAAACAAGCCATATTTGAGATATAATGATTCAGTACTTTACAGTTAGGAACGTTTAAAGCCAGCACATTGCAACTTTTTTTTGTATTTGAATTTGCAGATCTATTCAAAGCTCTAGCAGTTTGGAATATCATGAGGCTCTGAAAAGCTTTAGATGTGAATTGGTGAACAGTAACTGCAGCTAAGTTGTCCACAGGGGACGAGCCCAGATCCACAAAGGAATTCAGGCATTGCAGTGCTCAGAGCCAGGGGGTTGGCACCTCGCTCCCTATACAATGCATGAGGAGAGAGAGGTGCCCGCGAAAGGAATCCACAAAAGTCAATATGCAAGATAGAGAGTCATGGAAAGCAGACAACAGCAGATGCCAGTGGGGGGGGGGGGCAGTGTTAAGCCCTGTCCCCCTCTGGAAATTAGGCACCACAGTCCAGGCCGGAGGGAGGTGCCTATCTCGGCTTGCAATCCACAGCTGGGAACCTCTCTGCTGGAGCCAGGTGCTTATGCCATTTCTTGCAAGACCGGGGTGGGGCACGCCTGACTCCACATAAACAGCCAAGGGAGATGAGAGGAGGAGGCTGCCTACCTTATAACCTTAACCCAGCGGTTAGGGATCTCACCCAGGATGTGGGAGACCCAGGTTAAGCCCCCCTCCTCCCCCATCTGATGAGGAGAAGGGAGTTGAACAGGCATTGGGTGAGCGCCCTAACCACTGGACCAGAGTCATTCTTAAAAGTTAAGTATGTGCTTTCCTGACTAGGGACGTGCGTAAGCATGCCCTTAAATGTTTTGCTGAATTGGAGCCTGGCTGAGGACATTTCTCGCCATTAGACTAAAGTTTCTGCAGACAGGAAGAATTTAGCTCTGAAGTTTGAAGTGTAGGTATTTGCCATTAGTGACTCAAGCACTATCCAGTGAGATTGCATCTGACCTTTCAAACGATTTTCCTGGTTGTCATTAACTTGTCCTAGTGGACTGAGGAGATAATGGCCCCGTCACTTCACCAACCACACTTCGTTCACCATATGGACATGATCAGATATTTGCCCAAACTGCCTTTTCAATTCCATCTTTCTACTTTATTTGCACTCTGCTCCGCTCCCCTCACTCAGATGCTGATACAGTAAATCTTTGCTTAGGTCTACAGTTTTCTAAAACTTGTGTACAATGCATCATCAAGCTTGTGTTTGAGTAATCTATAAAAGAGTGCTTACTGTGTGTGTAAGCATTTCTTATTAATCTGAACCATAAAATACAGTGTCATATTTTCATATGTTTCGCATTGAGGCTAACCCTCTTAATGGTCAAATAACTCAATGGCTTATATAATTATTTGTCATTACAAAATATTATAGCACTTTGGTTCAAATACAGTCATCAGCTAAAAGTGATCAAGGTGGTTGTGTTTTATTACCATACACTGTCTGACTTCTAAAAGAAACGGGCAAGTTACTTTGTTGAATGCCTTCATTCTTAGGTGCCCAGCTGGACACATCTCAAAGAGGGTTGCTTTTTGGCAGGCGGATGCCAACACTCTCTGAAATCAGGCCCCTTTCAAGTACCTCAAGTTACCCATGAACTGAGGTACCCAGAATCGTTCAGCATTTTTGACAGTTTTGGCCAATATCAATAAATAATTTAGTTATGGGTATTTCTATGGGGCTTATCACCCTAGTATTTGAATTTTGTTCTCATCTTTTCTCTTCGTATTCCCTTCTGGGCAGAGATCCCCCATAAAAAAATACACTGGGCATATAAGTTTGTTATAAGCAATGAAAAACATTACTGTGAAATGGAAGCTGAAATCCATCCCTAACTGGAAGAGGTGCTACTTGGAACCTATCTATGGTACTTTTCTGGCCCTATCACTGTTTTATCTGAGCCTCTCATGATATAGATATAAGACATTTACCGGCACAACCTCCCTGTGAACTAGGGCAGTGCTATTATCCCCATGTTTACAGATGGTGAACTATCGTACAGAGAGACAAAGTGACTTGCCCAAGGCCAGAGTGGGAGACTGTGGCAGAGAAGTAGCATCACCGTTCCTGCCTATGCATTTGCACCCGCTATAGTACTACTGGTAGATGATGACATTTCAGAATCAGCTAACGTAATAATAATATTGGACAATGTGGTTACAGAATTATACAATACAACTACATGCAGTCCACAACATAGTTATCTTAGCAGAGTGAAACAGAAATTAAGCAGCCCAGAGTCGATAAGGGAGATAGCTGATGGTAGTTTGTCTTGCAATTTTGCTGACAACTTTGCTGTACATGAAAAATTCCCTCAGCTAAGCTGTTCACGGCTAACGCATCAGCTAAAAGATCTCCAAACCATTCTTACAGCTCAGCCAATTGACAGGGGAGAGATCCCGCTGCAGGTGGAATCTGACACGAACAGCCACCAACACCGGACAAGGTCAGCAAACATAACTGGGGCTAAAATGTAACTGTACCGATTACTGAAAAATGTTCTCGTCAAAGGTTCCCCTGAGGGCTTACAGTCCTAGAAAAGAAATCAAAGGGAAAGAGTCTATCCATCAGCAGGTCTAGAGGGATCAATAGAATACTTACAGCTCCTGCCCTCTTCCCCACACCTGTTAACGACCTACCTCGTTTCCCAGGAAGCTTCTTAGCTACATGCGGCTCAGCTAATGGTACTCAGGCCCCTGAAAAGTTCTCATTTGAGACATCTGGACATAGTTGTCTGTGAGTGAAGTTTAACTTCCTAATTAAAAATTATGCCTTCTGGTGCGAGTCACTTTCCTCCTTTCTTTTTTACACCAAGGTCAGAAGAAAGAGACGCTCTGTTTTTGTAGAATGGATTTTTTTATTGCTCATGAAAGCTAGTGAATAATGGCAGTGGCTACAGCCAAGCATCAGTTTCCAAGTCCCCATCTGCGTCTCTCTCCAGACAAGATGTACCTCTACGATAGGACCATTTTTTGTTCTCCATGAGCTATTTCATTCCAACAGCCCGTGAGATAGTCAATAGCTTGCTGAGATTTTATGACTGTCAGGTTCTCCAGGAAAAGCAGAGCATGCCAAAGGGGAGAGAGGTGGCGAGCTCTCCAGTGAAACATAGGGTGCTGCGCTGAGCCTCCTAACAAAGCGTTTAACCATCTTCTCTCTCCCCTGCAACTAGAACAGCTTCTTGTAGCTGTTTTGAAGAATGTACCAAACTGCTGTAAAAGCTGGGAGGCAACTCCTCCATGACTAGACGGCCAGTCATCCTCAACGACTAACAATGCTCCGTACCGGTTGGTGAGCCAGGACTGCAGTCACCAGCGATTCAGGGGGCAAGGCTTCAACTCCGCATATGGCAGCAGGAAGCCTGTGCTTTTCTGCTGTTCCCCACAGTTCTTGAGGCAACCCCGAGTGGGAGAATTCTGCTCTGCAGCACAATTCAGCTGGATCTAGGGTGACCGGCGTCCCGATATTTCGGTGTCTGTGCAGCGTCCCGACCGATCTTTGGTCGGCACGCATTTTGTGCCGATATCCGCCGGCAGCACTGTGGGGTTTTTTGTTTTTTTCGCACAGCCAGCAGGACTAGGGTTTTTTTTTTTTTCTCTGCCGGCAGGCACCCCCCTCTCCCCGCTGCCATGTGTCCGATATTTTCTTCACCTCATCTGGTCACCCTAGCTGGATCCTGCAGACCTAGGGCAGTTTGTTTGCAGTTTGGATGAGCACTCTTTGGAGAAGGGACAAGGCTTTGCACACAAACCAAAGACATGTGGGTGGGGCTGGAGGAAGAGCACTAGTGTTGAGAAAGGGCCTTTCTTCTTGGCTCTCCAGAGTGCCTGGGCAGAGCCATGTTCTCCTCTCCCCTCCCCCAACTACTGGTGCTAGAGGGATAGTTGGGCTTTGGAGGGAGTATAAGAACTTTCCCCTCCTTGCAAGTTTGCTCCCTGCCGGCAGCCATTACTCAGTCGAGTCATCTTCGCCTACAGCCTGTCGGCTGCCTGTTACCATCAGCAAAGAAAAAAGCAGCCTCTCTGAGTGTCCACCAGTAGCGGGGAGCACAGAGTGGGGAAATGAGATTGCACTTTCTAAAGACCCAGAGTCCTCCAACTCTCCATCACCACCAGAGAGAGAGAACTAGGAGGAAGAGGTGAATGGAGAGGAGAGCTTGAACTGGACAGGTGTAGAGAAGGGGAGAGGAAAGCGGAGCATGAGGATGTGGATGGGAGAGTGCAGCTGGGGGGGGGGGGAGATGAAGGAATGAGAATGGAGATTTTCAAAAATTGGAACCTGTTCCTGTCCTCTCAATCTGAAAGAGCATGTGCGGGAAGTCCTCATGCTCCAAACCAGCGACTGTGAAAGGTCTATGGCCCCAACCCTGCAAACACTTACACAAATGAGAAACTTCATGCATGCGAGTAGCCCATTGACTTTAGTGTGATGACTTGTGCAAGGTTACTTACTTGTGTAAGGTTGCGTGTATTTGCAGGATTGGGAGGAATATCATGGAAACAGCTTCCCTGACACTATCTTAGCACTTAGCTTCTGGTCCTGACTAGAACTGGATAGTGCAGAGTGGCCAAGGAAAGGAATTTTGTTTTAACAGTTTAGCGCAGCCTCTGGCCCTTCAGAACATTTTAACAGTTCAGGGCAGTTCTGATTTTATCTGGACTTGTTCCCTCAACCCTAACTTTGAGCCAGTTTGTGGATTTAAAAGGAATATCTAGAGATTTAATGGAAATCTGACCAGCATATGAGTGGATTCAGTAATGA
The DNA here is from genome assembly GCF_027887155.1 of Malaclemys terrapin pileata. NCBI lineage: Eukaryota > Metazoa > Chordata > Testudines > Emydidae > Malaclemys > Malaclemys terrapin. The sequence continues at coordinate 139,535,401 of NC_071509.1, forward strand.
ACTGGCTTCTTGGTAATACATCCACATGGCAGAAAATGGTTTAACACAGTGTGGTGGAGCAGGGTCTAAAGAGCTATGGAAAAAGCATGACCAGCTAACGATTATAATTACATGCAAGGGGTGAAATCCTGGCCTTGCTGATGTCAGTTGAAGTCTTCACATTAATGTCAGTGGGAGCAGGGTTTTACCCAAGGGATTTGTGTGCATGTTTAGCAAAATAATTATTCTAAAAACTCCAGGCTCTGCTGCATAAAAGTGAACTACAGATCTTCAGATTTGACTGTCTAATTTTTAAGCAGAATTCTAGACAGGAAGATAATAGACTGCAAAGATAGATTTTTTAGGTCATAAGGTTTGTAAAACTTTAATTGGGGAGCATTGCACTGAAGGATTGGAGCCCACAAGACATTTATAGCTTATTAACTCAAAGCTTTGCATGGAAACTACAGGCCAACCTTCCTACACTGTGTTATAGGAGAGTCTCGTTCTGGACACTTGTCTACCTGAATCAAACTCGATAGGCACTTAAAAAACGTTCACTCTGGTCTTATGAAGAGAAAAATGATACATGAACATGCCATCCAGTGTAACAAAAAACAGAGCCAGCTTTGAGGATTTATTAGAGTTGAGTATCAGCTCCTGTTTGAGTAGATATCTGCCCTGTTTTCAAAACTCCTGATGTAATTTAGCCTACCACAGTACAGCTTACATTCCTGTGGAAGTCAATGGCAGTTTGCTGCTTTGAAATACATTGTAATATCACTCATGAATTCTCTGCAATCAAATTGATGACAAGAGAGAGCTTGGAAGAGAAACCAGAAGTGCAATGAAAATTGCTCATTGAACATTTATTTAAAACTTCTAAATCGTTAAAAAGAGAGAATGACACTATCCGTAATGAGTGAAGTGCCAGCAGAGAGGCACAAAATCCAACCTCTAAACAGAAACCAGTGTGCTAGGACCAAACAGCCACTCCTCAGAGCTTATGGACTGGAATAACACCAACACACCACTTATACACATCCAGTGGGACCTTGCCAATTAACTGCATGCTCACCCCTATGCTACCCTCCACGTCCACGCTGATCTGCGTAGGGCAGGCAGAGACCCACTGCCACTCCAGCAGGGGCTGCTGGGGTGCCTTCCATTTACTGTACTATAGCATGGTGATGAAAACACTTTGGGTTTCTTTTCACCAGTAGTTCACAGTCCCACACCAGGCTGACATATTATTGTAAAATCTGGGCTTTGCTCCATAACTTTCTGTCTTTAGAAATATTTTTAAAGAAAGTATTTACTTACTTCTATAGTTTTTCTTTGAAGAAGCCTGAGATGGGAACAATAGAGATATAAAAATTTCTGTAAGCTGTGTTGGTAAACGGGAAATGAGGTTATATTATTATTCTATGTGGTCCTATTCTTCTATGTTAAGACTAGCTATTCCATAAGAGTGCCATTCAGAAGCATCAAGGAGTCTGGTGTTTTCCACCAAAAGTTAACTTTAAAAAAATTAAAAGGGTGAAAAAACACCCCAAAATGACCCCAAACTAAAAAGGAAAAATATTGTTTTACATCAAATTATTCAAAAAAGTTTCTTACTGGGTTGAACAAGCATTTTCACTTCAGTGTGAAAAAAACAGAAAAATTCAATTCTGGTTCAAAATCTTTTTGCGGGGTCAGGAGGAGCAGGACGCATTTTCTATTCAGCCTTGAAAGAGAAATACAATTATTCAGTCAGCTCTACTACCACCCACCCTGCCACTGAATTTCCTTAGGTTAACGTCTTTGAAAATCCTGGCTTACGATGGGTTACATTAATAAGTTCAGCAGCTAACAAATTAAACAAAAATCTTTTAATTCCCCAAAACCCAATTCAGTGGTTGTTGTTGCAGAGACTCAAAATTGATCCCTGAAGAATAAATGTTCTATAATGGCAGCAGTAAATGCTACAACTGAATATATTTTGCCTGTTTTCAAATTCCGAGCGGGATATGCCTTTTTGGATGCATCATTGCTCTTTCCAATACTAAACTTGTAAAAATTGTTTGTCCCCCACTAGTAAAAGCCCAGATTTAGCACATATGGAAGCATACCTTGTCAGGTAGACATCCTTTTATTTCTCATTGCAAGTAAACATCTGAAATGAAAAGCAAAGGTCTGCAGGGTATTTGATTATTCAGTGTAGTTCTCCATAACAGTTCAGAGGTCTCCAGAAAGAAGAGATTGTCAGAAAATGAAAACATTTTTTGTGAAAATTTTCAAAATTTTAATTTTGAAATGTTCAAAATAGACCTTTTTCCAATTTGGGGGGGTTTAATAGTTTTATTGGCATTAACAATTGCATCAAAATGTTATCAAAATTTAAAAATTCAAAATTTTCATACAAAAATTGAAAAAAAAAATGAAAAATAGGCACTGCCAGTAATTTTTATTGAAAAATTCTGATTTGGCAAAAAAAGATCATTTAACGACAAACACCCTTTTATTCAAAAAAGCTCTACTAGAAATACAGGCTAAGCAGTTATCCTGTGTTTCTCATTATTTCTTTCAAAGATGAATAATTATTATTTTTAGAATAAAATATGCAATACAGTGTTGAAAATTACAGCTTTTAAAATACAGCATGAAGTAGTACAATCGTCACAGATCAAAAGGACTTCACCCACTGCCCAAAAATCGAATTCTCTCTGAACACTGACTTTGGTTGTAGTCACAGTACACTTCTACCTCGATATAAAAAATCTTACCGCGTTATAGGTGAAACCGTGTTATATCAAACTTGCTTTGATCCGCCGGACTGCGCAGCCCCGCCCTCCCGGAGCACTGCTTTACCACGTTGTATGGAATTCGTGTTATATCGGGTCGCGTTGTATCAGGGTAGAGGTGTATATCTGTTAGTGTATCTAAGGCCATGTCTACATTACAGCGGCTATAGATTCATAGCTCCTATCAGTATAGTATAGAAGATGGGCATCAATAGAAGGGTTTCTTGAGTTGCCAACCCTCCAGGATTGTCCTGGAGTCTCCAGGAAATTAAAGATCAATCTATAATTAAAAATTAATTATGTCATGTGATGAAACCTCCAAGAAAATGTACAACCAAAATTGGCAACTCTAGGTTTTCCTCCCATCAATTCAACTCTCCGAGAGGCAGTAACTACCGGTAGATTGGTGGAAAAATTCTTCTGTCAACTTTGCCGCATCTACCTTAAGGATTAGGTTGACTAAGGTGCAAAATCCTTCACAGCCCTGAGCAATCCAATTGGGCTGTTCTAATATTTAGGTGTAGACCAGGCCTTAGTAGCGTAATGTCAAATTATCTAAGTTCTGCAAGAGTCAAACAGAATAATCACTTTGGACGGTTTAGAATGGAGACAGAAATTGAGCACCTTTTGCTCTGTTAAAATGAAGAGGGAAAAAATATTTTCTCTTATGAAATATTTACCACTCAACCCCTGTTGCCTAAGGTCAAATGTCATTGCTTTACTAACATTTTCTACTTTCCACTCATGTTTTACTTTTAGAGGAGGAGCTGCTATTCTTTGTAGTTTTCCTGACCTTATATCAAGGGTAGATTTTCTAATCTCTTTTTAGCTTCAAACCATTTCCTAAATGGAAACCCACAGCTGTTCAAGGTTGGTCAAGATTTTAAACTTTGTTTTGTATCTTGCATTACAGCTTTGTTCAGTGCCTTTTAGGGCTGTATGACATTCACATCTTTCTTATGCATGCTCTAGCCATTCCCTCTTACTGATACAAGCTAAGTGCCTACTGTACCTTCTCCCAAATTAAGAGCTCACCAATATCAGCCTCTGCAAAGAACTGATCAGTGACAACATTTCCACTCATTCACCCATAGATTATTGTTGCATAAGCAATGCACAGAACTACCTATTGGAAACCTTTTTCTTGGAAAGGAAAGCATATTGGATAGAACTACTGCTTTAACTTCACCTCTGTTTTGGATAAACCACAGCTGGTTTGCAAAAAACAATGCTTATCCGCCCTTGGGACAGGCAACACATGAACTGCTGGACTGATAAGTACGCATGGCACAACAGCTTGATGGGTAACACCTTACATTCACACATGCAGCATTTAGAGAAAAATAGCATGCCGCATTCTAACTGTAGAGCTGGGCACACTGCAGAAAGCATTCCATTAAACCTCCAGAGGATGGAGTAGACTCCAGTGATTTTCTAACCCCCCCAATCTATATCTACTAAAGAGGGATTTGCTGCAGTGGAGCTATCGATACTTAGGGAATGCGGAAGTTGGGTTTAGTGGGCAAAATTCTGACTTCGGACGCTCCTGAACCACTGGGGATACAGTACATGCAATTGAGGCATGAATGTGTCCCATTGGGAAGAAATGGCAGACTAGACAGAAGGTTGAAGCGTGGCTATATCTCCCCATATCAGCCTTGTGTTCCTATCCAAAGTCAAAGTACTCGACATGGAGAATGAAACCTTCCCCATGGCCTGTAATAGAAAAATGGGCATGAACAGCAAAATTACTGTCCCCAAACAGAAAAACTCTGACTGTCCCACATTCATTTAGTCAGCGCAGATTACAGAGCAATCCTACAGCAAAGTTAACTGAACGCTCTGTGAAAGCCACTAGGGCTGGGCTGATCACCAAGAAAATTAAATTGACTGATCTCTTCACATTTGGATTAAAATGCAGTCACTTTGACAAGCTCATGAAGTAGAAGATCTCATTTCCAGAAAGTCTTAGGAGACAGCTGGAACAGAAATATAACATACAGCAGTCTCAGTCAACAAAATGATTGCAAAATTACTTCACAGCAGACTTTCACTACTGTAAATCCAGTTATTTTGAGTAATTTTGGTCTTTTTAAAAAGATACCAACTACTCGAGATTGAACAAACATAACAAGGTTGATAAGTGATCAGGACAATTTTCCCTACTTGTAAAATAACATTCACACACAATGGCTTTGATACCCATCAATTTGAGAGGCACTCTTCAAGCACAGCCCACCCACTAGCCGGGAGCAAAAGCTTTATTTGTCAAGCCAAATGTATCTTCCAGCCTCGACGCACTGACTTCTGCAGATTTAAAATATTAAATTCAGTGCGGCAGCTCAGGAGTTCAAGACAGAGGAGAGAAAAAGCAAAAGGGGAAAACACAATTACCTCTGTCGGAAGCCCTGAATACTGAGAACCCCCGCATACAGCCGTGGGAAATCAGCCCCCCACCCGCTTCTTAGCCTCCAACATGCATCCATAGAATGCAGAAGGCTCACAGGGCAGGAGCCATCTTTTTGTTCTGTGTTTGTACAGTGCCTAGCACACTGCGGGTCTGGTCCATGACTGGGACTGCTAGGTGATTAATAAATGATCACAGAAAGAATCCAGCATAAGGGAGAGACATTTAAAAACGCAAACAAACCCAAATGAACAAAAGTTATTAAATAATGCATGAAGGACACAAAAGCTGGCAACAGCATCAGTTGCAGTAACATGTCGCATATCATGTCCAAAAGCCATGCTGCATTACTCTGGGCTCTATCTGTCCAAGGGACCTCGTTGATCTCAGGGTTCCCGGAGACTCCTGCTGAAATTCATAGGGTTCCATCAACTGTAGGTTTCCCCCACCTGGAAACAGTTGCTTTAGATCGCAGTTTATGATTTCCACTACAAATAAGGTGTGTAATTTCCTGAAACTCTCAGTCCTGCTCTGGTAATATTTAATTACCTGTTTGACATCAAAGGTGTGCAGCTGGACCTCTTCAAGATGACATGGACACAGATAAAATGAGGAGAGCGAGGCTTTGATTCTAACAAAAGGCAGAATTGATTTTCAGAGCTGGCTCTGCTGATGATCATAAAAACACGCTGACGGTGATCCTAGTAAGGGGCTTCGGGATGGCTCACCTTCCCCATGCACTTATAGTCCTGGAAGATGGAACAGCAACTAGAAAGGCCACTTTTATACACCGTAGTTAGGAAATGTGCAGATTCCTGCCAAGCACCCAAACAGGGGTTTAGAAAGAGCTTCTAGGACCGTCCTGAAAAACTATTCTGCTAAGCCAGCATGGTACTGTTAAAAAAACCACAACTGATGCAGTGAGTGATCCTATTGTTACTAGAATCACACTTACAGCAGCCCTCAGAAGCCTCGCTCATAATAGCATCCCATTGTGTTAATAAGCAGTATACCAACATAGCCTCTAACCCTGCAGAGACTTACAGCAAGTGAAGCTGAACAGTACCATTGCTTTCAAAGGGATTATTCCTAGGGAGCAAAGCTAGCACGTGCAAAAGTCTTGGCAGAATTGGAGCTTCTGAAAGAAATGGTCCCCTGCCCCCACAAGCTTACAATCTAATTTTATGACAAGATGCAACAAGTGGGCATAACACACACAAAGGGGAACAACCACAGTTACAGAGGGGAGATCATGGGTTGCTAGAGCACAAGTTGTGTATGACCCCCAGAAGAACGGTCCACAGTTATGGGACGTGGCAAACCTGGGTTCCGTTCCCTGTTCCACCACAGACTTCCTGCATGACCTTCAGTGACTCAACTGGTCTCTCTGTGCCTCAGTTTCCAGCCTGTATCAAGGGGACAATCCAAGGGTGTTGTGGGGATAAATCGGTTAAACAGACTGTGGTAATGGCAGACATGTGAGCAGGAGCCTATTTCAATTTTTCCTCATTTTAACCTCTTTTTCCTTCTTTTTTCCCCAAAATAACCCCCTGCTTTTCCTAGTTTTATTAATTTATTCCCCCCCCCCCCCCGAATCTACCTTTGTCTAATTCCAATTATTTTTAAATCTTCGCCTCCTTCTGTGGTGTGTGGTGGGGTGGTCATTGGTGGATTTTTTTTATTTGGGTTTTTTAATAACCCCCTGCCTGTTTAATCCCAAATTTAAAAATATATATATTTTAACCCTTGTCTATTAACCTTTTTTATTTCATAACTTCAAAAAAGTAAAATCCAAACAAGAATCCTAACAGATTCAGACCTCTGAGAGTCACTTTTTCTGCCACCTTTGCGCTCCTCATGGTCCAGTCACAGCCATTTTCTCCCAGGAAGTCAAGTCCCCTTTAAACAAACCATCCACAGTTAAACACCGGGGATGAACCACAAGTACCTGCCACCGCTCAGCCGCTTTTGTCTTCTAGAGAGATCTGGGACCTTTCCGAGGGATGAGCAGGGATACAGCTCCATGTAGTTAATGGCAGGAGTACCTCAGACCACACTTCCCTCATCAGCGTCTCTCTCCAAGGGCAGAGTGTATGTCTGAGGGGGAGAGATGGCCCTTCCTAGTTCTTGCCCCTGTCCCCTGCTGCTGTTTGCTCAAGCAGTACTGAGGCCTTTCACGGATTGATCCTTGGCCAAGTAGATCACTGCTGACCATTTGGGTGGAAAATGGTGGGGAAAGTGGGTACTTGGGCCTTGCCGCCTTGGGCCCTTTCCCCCAAAGTGTTCTGTAGGGGCCGCTCTGACTACCCCTTGCTACTGCCAGCTAATGCAGGATTGCCAAGCCCAAGTGTTCAGAAATCATAAGTCAAGCCCCCCCAAAATGAGACTGGTTTAAAAATCACACATATTCAGGAGTCTTCCTATTGGCCTTCTACCTGTTGAGCTGTTAGGGGTCAGATTTTCAAGGTTTTCTCCACAACCAACAGGGCTAGAAACTTGGGGGTGGGGGAGATTAAATTAAAGCTGAGCTTCTCACTCAGAAGCGGAGGACTCCAGAAGTTGTGGGGCTTTAAGAAAAAACACTTAATATTGCAAAACTCACAATAAAATCATGTGAGTTGGCAACGCAGCCTAGTTTTCCACTGAAACGCTAACACATATCTTGTGCTAACCGTGTGAATCAAATGCCAGGTTCTTGATCGGAAAGTCATCCACCTGCTATTTTCATTGGTGTGAGAGAAATCTATTGCCACAAGCAGCCTGCTAGCCCAAACAAGCCTAGGAATCCATATTTGCTGGAAATTCCTTCCTAAGCATCTATGGCACATCAGATAGAACTGCACACAGTATTGTCCTGATGTGAAATGTAACCTGAATTAATTAGGAACCAAATAATTAGGCAAAACACAGCTTGTAAAATTATCAAAGGACATCTAATATCTGAATTGTACAAGATGTTACAATAAAGGCAATATTTGCATAATCTGTCAGGAGCAATACAAATAACTGAACATTCTTCTTATTAACTCTGAAATAATCTTTAAACCTATTAATATCAGTTTAGCCTCAGACCCAGGGAGGAGAAAGGTGGTCTGTAGCATGTCTGCTGATTGTAAGAAAGAGGAATCTAAAAGCCATGCTTCTGGATCCAGTGTTTCAAACAGTCAGCTGTCTCTGAGGAAAAAAACACATTAGTGCTTGATGAAATTAACTAAAGATTGGACAGGACTGGCAATCCAAAAAAAAAAAAAAAAAACCCCACAACCACCTGTTTTGTTATACTTTTATAAGATTTAAAGAAAAACAAACACACAAAATAAATGTAATTAAGTTAACATCAAGCTATAAATTAAGGAAAAACTTGGCAAAAAACAAAAAGTAAACATACTCCAATTAAAGAATATCACCTGCCCCGAACAGATACTATGCCGCCATGCTAAAAGGTAATGTACACAAGACTGAAAAACAGACCCGATGTAAAAACATGCAAGACACAAACTTCTGTAAAATCAGGGTTATAGTTACCAATTGCTATTTTTGCAAAACCAGAAAAACAGTTCATGAAGCAAATAAATTGGGATGGAACAACACTGCATTAGGGAGTTTCAACTGCATCTAGGTTTTGTTTAAAAAACCAACACACGCATAGGCTCACAGAACAGAGCTTGAGCCTGCAAGCAGGAAGCCCTTGGACCAAAGCACAAGCCACAGAAGTATGGCAGGGATAATCGTCAGCGTAAGCCACTGGAGGCTAAACTCTAGATCTGTGGTGCTGAGTATTTGCACTAGCGTCTCAATAAAGATCCATTTTTCTGACTGAACAAGTAATTCAGAGTGAAAAGTTACTCTGAATAGCATGGGACACATCTCATTTCTCAAGTATAGATACAAGCTTAATGCACAGGATATCAGATCAGTTCTGTAAATGCCAGATCTTGATCAATGACCAACACCAGTGGGACAGGTGGCAGGATGGCTCAGATGGCAGCAACTGTTGTCTCTGGCCCCAGTGCTGACTGCAGCGCCTCCCGCTGAGGCCTGACCTCGCTGTCAATACTGACTCTGCAGCACACTGGTAGAAAAGGGTAAGCCGTTAAAGTGTCCGTTCTTCAGACGTCAAGGAGTTACGCCAAGGTGACTTCTCTCTTGGAGTTAAAGCTCTATTTCAGGAAAGTTTGCTAGAGAATGTTGCCAATAGTCTACCTGCCGGTAAAACATCCTGATGCCTAAAGCAGCATGTAAGTTGTACCTGATTCCAAGCCTGTACCCGGGTGTTCGTAAGACTACTGGGGGACGACGACGACGACACAAAATTTAATTAGGTCTGATCCAAGAAGGAAAGTATAACTTCATTATTGTGGCTTTTATTTCATGCAGACAGAGATTATTGTTTTATATAATATGAGTTGAGGAGGCGGGGGAGGCCTTGGGAGTGAATGCAGCCACACAATCCCAAATGTAAGCTAAGAAAAACAAGCCTGACTTCAAAAATGATCTCTCTAAGGGCAAATTCTTTATAGGAATTGACAGTACTACTGCCTCTGCATCCCAGCAGCAGGCAACATACACAGGAGCACCAGCGTGCCAAGTGGTTTGCACCTCGCTCGGGCTAAAACAATGGAAGATTCTACCCCCATACAGGCTTAAAAGTGGGTATATTAGGTGGGGGAACATCAGGGCAGTGACTCGCATACTGTGCGGGCCCGAAGAGCTGTGCATGAAGCCTATCACAGTGATGAAATGTACCAGCTTTACAGCTGAAGGAACAGTCACCACACAACAGAAGCACTGATGGAGCTGAAGTATGCCAATTACGAAGTACTGTTTCAGTGCAACAGAGGGAATACAAGGTTGCAGACGGCCACAGCTCATTGCATGCATGCTCTACACGGCTCAGATGCACATTTTTGTTTGCAGCATTGTTTTGACAACTTACGCATGATTGCCTGAGCTATCCAGGTGCATCTGGGAGCCTGGGTTTTGGATTTCCCCTGAACAGCATCACAGCAACTGGTAGCCAGTTCCAGCCTCTGGTCTGTGGATGGAGAGGGACGGAGTGGGAAATGGATCCTGCACACAGTAGCAGGTCCGTATTTTGCAGAACGGGACCCTTAAAGGCTCACTTTCCCTCTGTATGAGCAGCTTCTCCAGATAAACCTCAAGTGATTTAGAAGGGATTAAATAGCTATTTCTATATGGCTGATCCATATGTATTTTTACCTATAGAAATGGTAGCTTGGGAGTGAAACAAGGGGTTGATGGGTTTTCAGAAGGTGAACTAGGCAACCACTTATTTTTAGTTAAGTTTTAGTAATTAGCTTTCCCGACCATCGTTCGTATCATGCCCAGGATTCCTACTTTAATAGAATGTTTACCACGTCATGTTCTGAAGATTCCCTGGTATATAATTAAGACCAGAGAAATACTGCAGTCAGCAGTTGCGTGAATATGATACAGTGATATAAAATATCTAGCATATAGGTTATGTAGTTTGTGTATATATAATCTTAATTCCTTCATGCACCCACTCCTTCTATCCATGCTATTTATAGCTGTGGACTTCACAGCACTATATTTATAAAAACATTGTTTATATACCCTTTGCATGTTTGTTTGCCCTGCATATTTGTAATTAGCTATGTGGGACATTTCTTTTGTCATTGTGTTGAAAAAAAATGCTATCAAACGAAGCTAAACACATTTCTGCAATTGGCCGGCATATTTTGTGGCCCGTTAAAAGGTTGGTTACAAATTAGTTGGGAAGTGGAGTAGGGAAGATAGGAATACATCATTTATTAGTGTTCTGATATAATACCACCCCTCTTTTGAAGCCCTGCTCTGCCTAACAATCTTGCTTTTGGAAAAAGACAATAACCGTATAACTGCAGAGGGTGAAAGTCTGTTCAGGAAAATATAAGATTCCTGTCAAGTGTAAACATGATTATGTTGGTTATGCAAGATCCTGGACGTAGTCAGCTGTATTCTGCATACCAATTTATATAAGATTGCACCATAATGAGTTTACAGAAAAGTTACTTTGCAAAGGTCCTTCATATACCATGCTATTAATTATACTGAAAAGAATAAAACCTGCAATCCTTATTATTACTTATTGGAGTCAGCTGAGTTGTCTCATCTGTATTTATTTAAAATCAAGCACTAGCTCCGGATTAAAAAATACAATATGAAGACAGAGCTGAAATGTCAGCAATCATCTCACACCTAAGCCATGGATTTAAAGAACAGAATATTAAAAAAGGACTATGAAAATTTACTTGTCTACATGATGTGGGCATGGCAGGAAGGGTAAATTCTAATCCAAAATTACTGCATTCATCATTTTCTCCACAAGCTTTTATCTCAAGTTGTCGTTGTTGTTGTTTAAAGCAAGGGGCCACATCTATCCAAATAACCAAAATGGGGCTCATTGTCTTGCAAATAGAATATAATGCTACTCCTACTGAATTCACTGATAATATTTTCACTGATTCGCTGAAAGCAGGAGAAAGGTTAAAAATATTTGAACTTCCACCCTCGTTAGGCCATGTCTTCACCAGCAAAAGGGTTGTGTTTTACAGCTGACGCGCACTAGCTGTAGCTCACTGTAAAAACTCTAGTGCAGACAAGGCTTTGTAGTTCTTGCTGCGGTGTAGCTAAGAGGTCATCCCCAGGCAGGGCAGACAGAGAGGATTTAGCCAAACTACTTTGCAATACAAACAACAGGTTCATTGTCTCCGCTAGGATTTTGCAGCAAGAGACAGCTATAGCATGCATTAGTTATCCCCTGCATAAAACCCCTATTTTGGCAGTGAAGACAACCTCAGAGCTTACACCTTCAGAGCAACAGGGATCACACGCATTGTCTTTGATCTCTGCTCTATGCTTCCTTCTGACAGCTGGACCCCATCCTTCCCTGAGTAGGGTTCTGATGCTGACCCAGCAAAGTCAAGTCTATATCCCTTTTTACCCTCCTTTTGTCTCCAGCCCTCCATTTTGGATTCCTACCACCCGCCTTGCCCAGTGCTGTTGGTCTGTTGTGTCTGTGCTGGCTGCCCAACTCTCTTTTAAATATCTGGTACTGCATTCCAGATAATCCATCAGGAGAGGGACACTTTAAGAAATAATAAATACATCAAATAAATAAATCTCATTTAACGTCGTAATAAAGTGATGAAGGCCAAATGTCTTAGACTGAAAGTAGTTTCTCATGTCTTCTTATTCACTGTCGCTATCCTCCATTTACTGGAAACTCCATTTCCTCTGCAATGAGTATATTTCCTTGTTCAAAAGCCCACGGTATCCAGTATATTTAGTAATTTATCATAGTTCGACTCACATATAGTTCACAAACTGGAGATTTTAATTTAAACTCTCATTTTACCCAACAGTCAAAATAAAGTTCCCAAGAAAGTATTTAGAAGAACAACGCAACCACTTAAATAATTACCCTTCTTTTGCAGTTATTGTGATTGGCCATAGGAAGAGAGCAAAAATCAAGATGAAAGAGAAACTAACAAACTTGCTGTCCTGCCCAAATTCACATTATAGTCTTTCCCTGCATCCGTTGTAGCCAATGGCTTATAGGGAATGCAATACTGCCAACCTGAAATAGTCAAAAATCATGAGACTGGCTTTAAAGTCATGAGATTTTTTAAAACAACAACTCTGGGGATCGTTTTATTGGTGTCATTGTCTATATGGTTCATATTTTCAAACGTTTCTCTGCAACTATGAGGGCTAGAAACTTACATTTTAAATGAAAGCTGAGATTCTCTTGTAATACACATGAATCCAGGAGCTGGGACTTTAAGAAAAATACCAAATATTGAAAGCTTACAACAGAAATTCAGAGAGTTGGGAACACTGGAAATTTCACCTCGATCAGCAGTGCAAGTTGAAGCCTTTATTTGTAGCCTGTAGTATCATTCACATACTTTATCCCAGAGTTACACAGGATTAAAAAAAATGCAGCTACACAGTAAAAGTTTGTAAGCTTTTCGGAGAGCTTTTCTTTTACCATGTATCCGCAGGGAGCCCTGATCCTGGTTGGAAGCTCTGGGAACAACTGTAGTACAAATAAATAATAGTACTGTAGATGAAAGATGTGCTTGTGGCATACCAGTGCCTAGAAGATTGGTTAAATCAATAACCATAATGAGCACCACTCACAATACTATCTTTAAGGGTTAGCATTCCCTTTGATAAAGCAAAGCTCTGTTGGCTGTCAGAAAGGAGGGCAAAGCTGCTCTTTAATTTTTATTGTGCTTGTAACTTGTGTCAGAGGCGCCTAGCACTTAGGATAGGTGCGTCTATTTATTTTTATATAAATCCTAAATAAACAATAAAACAGATCCCAGTTTATAGCATTTTTACAACTTGCACAGAAACTTAGGGCACATGGGGCTGATTCTCAGTTACCCAGTCGTCAAATCACCTGCGAGAAGCAGGTATAAAACACTACCAGAGTGGAATGTCAGTGCTTCTCACCCATGTGAGTCACCATGCAAGACGCTGGAGAAAAGCATCTGTCTCAAAGCCTCAACCTGGAGGCAATGGTTTTAAAAACAGCATTTACACAGAATTCTTTGTCACTTGCAACACAATTGCAACAAAACAATAGTATGCTTTTGGGGGGACTGATTCAAAGCTTATGAAAGTCAAAGGAAAGTTTCCTGCTGACATTAACGGGTTTATAACCAGGCCCTCTGAGCCTACTTTTGTATTTATTTATTTATATTGGCGGGGGAGGGGGGACTTTTTGTAATTTTGTAAAATAATAGTTTCACTGGATCCGTGCACTAAATCTAGCAGAGTAGTTTCACCTGCAATTTTCAGGTGTCCACGTGGACGTGTGATGCTCTGGTCAGTGATTCAAAAGGATAAAGTCTCCCATGAGAGATTTTACAATTTACCTTTGGAGCCATTACTATGTGACGCTGCTTTCAGTAACACTCCCTAAAATTACACATTTCCCAAACATACCATTAGGGCTGAATGGTCTCCTCCTCTAGAAAAAGGAATGAGATGGCGTGAGCAGAGTGACCAAAAACCAGGAGAGCAACGTGAAATGCAGCAGGCCATTGTTCATGCACAAGTGTACATGTCACAAGGAGTGGGGCACATGGAGACAAACACCCTCCAGCCCAGCCCTTGGCAATCCAGAAAGCAGCAGGGCAGAGTAACACTGATAAAGACCAACCACCCAACTCCACACACAGACAGACACCACCATAGGGAATCTGTGGAAGCCAGGGAAAAAATCCCTCAATATCTCCTTGGGCAGTAAATGACCTTTCCTGATACTGTACTTGGTAAACTGTCAGCAGCTAGAGGGAATTGTTACAATAAATTGCCTGTCAACTATCTAGGTTGCCAGCACACCACAAGCTGCACCTCTGGCAACAATAACTTTCAGTGCCTTTAGCTTGGGAAGCATTCATCGCAAATGGTTTCCCAGCTGACCCCATCCCACTGTTCCGCTAGCTTCCTCCCCATTCCACTCTCCAGATTGTGTATGGTATACTGCTGGTTTTACAGGAAGAAGGATATGTCACATGTGACATACTGCACTACCTAAGCACTCTGGCTCAGATCCCCAACTTCCCCAAATGCCTAACTTCCTACCTAAATATCTTCGAGGATCTGGGCCTTTATCGCTGCATGGGAAGAACATTTAAGGCTCTATTGATTGTATCTTGCATCACACTCCCTCACTTGGTGTGGCACAAGTCAAGGGACCTGCCTTGGCCCGTAGTTTATATGGCATACATTTTTGAAACAGTCTCTATTTACCAAAACAACAGAAGGACTCAGATTTAAGGGGGGTTCGAATTTGTTTTAAATCTCTGAGTGAATTAAAAATAAAAGCTATGTCTACACTCGTGGCACCGCGTAGAGTACTGGCGCTACACCCCCCCCCCCCATCCTGGGTATAAACAGCAGTGTAGCAGTGAGGCACTACTTAGGAGAGCAGAGTACAGTTCCCTACACACCTGAAGCCTCAAGGTACATACCATTCATGGCTCTCTGCATGCCCAAGCAGTGATTCCCCGTCTACATTGCTATTTTCAGCAATGTAGCATCCCACTACCTCCCCGCTGCCGGAGCCTCTCTCTGCCAGAAGCAGCCACCAGCGTAGACTATTGTGGACGTAGCCTGCCTTTCACTGCGGTGCGCAGCTACACATGTAGTGCCGGTACGCCACACACCGCCGTAAGTGTAGACATAGCCTACATCATGAAGTAAATGCACAAAACAAATATATTCTAATGACACGGTCTAAGGTACTTAGGTACCCCACTTCCCGATTAATATAGTCTCTGAGCACCTCACAATCTTTAATGAATTCAACTTCACAACACCTGGAAGTGCTGTTATCCCCATGTTACAGATGGGAAACTGAGGCTCAGAGAGGCCAAGTGACTTGGTCACAAAGGAAGTCTGTGGCATAGCATGGAATTCAACCTGGGTTTCCCAAGTCCCAGGCTATTATCATTTACTGTTTGTATTATCATAGCACCTAGGAGTCCAGTCATGGACCAGGACTCCATTGTACAAACACAGCTGTCCCTTCTCTCTCACCACTGGGCCATCCTCTCAGGGTACAAGCTTTGAAAATAAATAATTTTCCTTCTATTTCCATCTTAAGTTTGACACTGAGATCTGATCCTTGGTGGGCGTGACAAATGAAACGATAAGAGAGATTCATCGCACCCACAGTGCTGCAAACCTCACCATGGCATGTCTTGCAATATCAGATGTTTCTGTTAAAGCCCTACCTCATCACTGCAGAGAAAAGCTTGTACGCATGACCCCTCAAGGCAAACAGCTCAGAAGGCAAATAAAAAGATCCCAACATTTATCATTTCTTTAAAAGCTCATGACGGTTAAGCCAATCTCATGACTTCGGGGGACTTGACTCATGATTTTTGAAGGCTTGGAGTTGGCACCACTGACAGAAGCCCAGTTCACTTTGTAACCTGCCCCCTGCACACGACTGGCCATGGTTGTGCTCCTTGCGTCCAGGTGAACTCAAGGACAGCAGAAGGGCAGCAGTGCGAGTCCTGCAGAAAGGGGGGCAGAGAGGGTGCCAGGGCCAGGCGAGGTGACCTGTGTGTGTCGCTCTGTTACCAAGTGGCAGTCAGGAGACACGTCGCAGGGTCAGGGTCAATCTAGGTCAGGATACCAAGGAGTCAGCGTCAGGCACCAGGTTACCGACACAAGGCAAGCAGCAGAGTTGGGGACGAACCAGGGTCAGAAGCTGGAGTCTAGGCTCCACAGAAAGGCAAGGTCTGAAGTGGAAGCAAGCAGTCTGCATCGCTGCTCTGACAGCTCCACATGCATTCATAAACCAGCATGACCCAATCAGTCGGCTGCGGGGGGCCATCACTCAGACCCTGCTAGGTGGTAGATCCTGAAGCATTTAGTTTCACAAGATCCTCCAGCAAAAACCCAGCCTGAGCTTCCAATGGTAACGTGGAAGTGTCAGCCGCCTAGAACCACCACAGTCCCAGGTTTTAGTCCTGCAGTGCCTTACAACGGAGTGGGAAGGAGACAAGACTATGGCTTCTCCCTCCACCAGCCTGCTGAGCTGGTTGGCCACAGAGGGAAGTGCGTGCTGACCTCCTGAAAGTAGGTGACACCAGACACACACCACGGCATCAATCATGCTAGGGAGCTCCAGGAGGCAATTACACTAGGGTTACCATATTTCAACAAGCAAAAAAGAGGACGGGAGGAGCCCCGCCCTAGCCCCGCCCCTGCCCCTCCCACTTCCCGCCCCCCCAGAACCCCCAACCCTCCCCCCGTTCCTTGTCCCCTGACTGCCCCCTCCTGGAACCCCTGCCCCTAATTGCCCCCCGGGACTCCACTCCCTATCTAAGCCTCCTTGCCTCTTGTCCCCTGACTGCCCCAACCCTTATCCACACCCCCACCCCCAGACAGACCCCTGGGACTCCCACGCCCCATCCAACCACTCCCCACCCCCTGACAGCCCCCCCAGAACTCCCAACCCATCTAAACCTCTCTGCTCCCTGTCCCCTGACTGCTCCGATCCCTCTCCCCACTCCTGCCCCCTGACAGCCCCCCCCAGAACTCCCAACCCATCTAAACCCCTCTGCTCCCTGTCCCCTGACTGCTCCGATCCCTCTCCCCACTCCTGCCCCGACAGCCCCCCCGAGAACTCCCAGCCCCCTACCCCCCGCTCCTTGTCCCCTGACTGCCCCCTCCTGGGACCCCTGCTCCTAACTGCCCTCCAGAACCCCACCCCCTACCTAAGACTCCCTGTTCCTTGTCCCCTAACTGCCCCCTCCTAAGACCCCCCCCAACTGCCCCCCAGGACCCTACCCCCTACCTGTACCCTGACTGCCCAAAACTTTCTCCACTCCCCTCCAAAAGCCCCCACCCGTTTCTTGACTGCCCCCTCCAGAACCTCCCTGCCCCTTCTCCTGCCCCCCTTACCCTGCTGCTCAGAACAGGGTGTTGGGCTCTGTGCCAGCCGGACACATGGCTGAGCTCCCCAGCACAACACAAAACCCGGTCCCTGGTCCTGCACAGGGCTGCCGGAGCGGGCTGCAGGAGGAGGAGCTGCCGGCCGGCTCAGAATGCAGGGAGGGGGGGGTGGGAGGAGGAAGCTGCTCCGGAGTCCAGCCCGGGACTTTCCTGCAGCCCTCCCAGCCGCTCGCTCTGCTCTGCCAGGGGAGGGGGAAATCCCGGACATTGTGAGTGCTTTACAAATTCCCCCCGGACGCTATTTTTAGCACACAAAAGGAGGACATGTCCGGGTAAATCCGGACGAATGGTAACCCTAAATTACACGCACTGAGACAGCTCCTGGAGCCACACCTATACAACCCAACTGAGCCCTTAATTAGAACCGACATAGCTCTACATGGGCCTGTGCAGCCATTTTCACTGGTGGAAGCATAGTGTGCTACCCCGAAGCAGAATGGAGAGCTGTAGTCACATGCAACAGACAGCACAGTCCTTCGCACCTGTCCAGCAGGATCGCAACACTCCCATTCTGCTGCAGCTAAGAGACCGCGCTCCCTCTTCACAGGCAAAAGGCAGAGGAGAAGCAGAGCTCTTGCTTGAGAGGGGAAAAAAAATAAAAAGCAAGCTGGTGGGTTTTCTGGGCTGCAGCAATTGCTGTTTAATTCCTCTAAAATCCAGTCGACTAGAATTCCTGGGTTTGTCCCAAGCAGTTCTTTAAAAAGGTTACCACCAGCTTAACTGAATGAAATCAAAGTCTGCGACCGTTAACAATTCTCCAGAGTAGTACTTGTCACTAGACTGAATACATTCAGAGTTAGCAACCAGTTACCATTGCCTATGCAGCAATAATCTGCAACACTTGCATTCTTGTGTCTGAATCCACGTTGTTATGCGCTCTCAGGCAGGTCCTCATGTCCCCACTCCTCACCATTTCACCCCCGAAACATCATATAGCCTTTGCTCTACTGCTTACAGTTCTTTTATTGTAAGACGAAAGCCAAGCAATTAACCTGGACCAAATCTGCTCTAATTGGTTAGAACTAAAGAAACACCAGCCCGTTTGCAAGTACAATAGCTTTGCTGTCCATTCATAATTTAGCATGTGCTACTTCACTCCTAGGAACACCTTGGTATTCAGCTACTTCCCTTTCACTGGCACCCCATACCCTGACCTTTTTTATTTTAGAAACTGAATGGCCATTGTTAGTGTCCCTGCAGCTGGAACTGACACAGTAACACAGAGTAATACTCTCACCACATTTAACAACAACTTTTATTAGATGCTAGCGGCATGCCAGACTCTTTCTGGTGCCCTTATCTCAGAAATACATTTGCCGTCACCCAGCCAGTGCGTACAAAAGCATTTACTCCTCATATTAAAACATGCTCCAGCTCTGTGTGAAACAGGGTCAGATATTTATTATTCATTACCATTGCAGGCATTTTTAGGGCATTTCACAAGGATGCATTGTACATGGTTTAAAGTTGGGCCTGTCCATTCTCTCCAATAAAATGGAACAGGTATGCTGCTAACCACATTTCTCTTTGGTCCCTAAGCACATACGTAAGGGTTTCATTATTACAAAGTAAGGTCCTGATACCGCAAACTGTTGGATTTTTACATATCAACCCCTGGGGCAGAAAAACTCAGAAGTGACTCAGAAAACGGTGATGCCATGGAGCTGCTGAGGCATCATGCTACAAGGGAGACAATCTCATGTTGGCCTTCTCATGGGGAACGGGACATGGCCCTCCAATCCCACAAACATCGCAAGAACCACTGGAATTTCCAAGTGCATGGAGAGGGGGCCCCTCTGCACCAACCTTCTCCCCACATGGCAGCATGACTTTGTTCGGAGCAGTGTTCTCACCCAAGCTGGTGCGACATGGGCCCCTTCTGAGGGCAGAGCGTAGAGAGCAGGCGGTTACATGCTGACAGCTTCAGCATTCGTGCCTATGGGAAATTCCACCGGGCCCTCCTTAGGGGAATGATGCCATGTAGAACAGCCATGCTCTTGCTACACCTACCATCCTCCATCCTGAAATAGGTACGTTCCCACCCTGCGTATCTCAGACCAGGTAGTTAACGGAGACGTTATTGCCATGCACACCTGAGCCTTCTCAGTTCTTAACTTGTTGTCCCTTAAAGAAGAAACCTTCCAAACTGACCATTCTCTGCCCTCTCCCCATGCCAAATGTACACTACTGATGTAGAAAGGTTTCCCAGGTTCAGGTGGGGTAATGATGTCACTGAATCTCCTCTCCCTACTTCTACCCTGACAGGCCAATTCTGGATGGCATTGGTCTGTGCCCATTTCATAGTACCCACACTGAAAAGCAGAAAGGGCCCTCTGTGTCTTAACATACAAAAACTGGGTAGAGTCTTAGAAATCTAGTCAAACATTAGTTCATTCTTTCTGCCGGGGCACTGTCCTCACCTCGCACAAAGGTGACAGTCAGACTTTATCAAATGTAATGCTTACCCTAACAGATAGTATTGTGAATGGCACTCACTACAATTACTGCCTTTAAAGCCTTTCATGCCTTGATGTATAAATCCTACATAAATAAGCACAATAAAATAAATCCCATTTTATAGCATTTTACAACTTTTGGCAGATGAGGCCCAATTCTTGGTTACCCAATACATTATGTGGTCAAAAATATACCTTTCCTAGCAGTGAAGACAAGGCCAGAGCTGAATAGCAGCAGTAACCTCAACATGAAGCAATGAGATTCATCACAACCGAGGTTAACTTTTCACAAAGGTAGGTAATTCTATTTTTACACAGTTGTTCCTCAGCACTATTGAAACGCACTTCTATGAGCGCCTGTTAACAGAAGCTGCAGGTCTCAGCTCTTTAGAACTATATACTGCCATGGAAACAGTCATTTTTCACCCAGGTCTGAGATCCAAAGGATTCTCTTTGAGAGATTTTGCCCTCTTGGAGATGCATGTTTCCAAGGCACCCTTTGGGTAAATTGGAAAAAAACGGTTCCAGTCAGGAGACGAATCATAGCATCGGGCAACGCAGCAGCTCTTCTAGTTGTGTTCTGATCTCAGTCATCTAGCCTCTGATTGGAAGGCGATTTGTCTGCAGTCAGAGAAAAGGACTTCCCAATGCTGAAATAGAAACCAGAGCCTGAAAAAGGTCACTGTACTTCGTACTCAGGCTGCCAGAAGCTTGCTCTGTCCACGTTTAGTTCCACTTTGTCAGTAAGACGTGGTTTTAACTTTCCAAAGAGCCATTTACTTTTTAAAATGTGGTAGATATTACTTAAAAAAAAAGATCAGACTCATTCCAGATGGCAAGTGTTCCCATCCACAAGACACCGACAAGCTCGGGCTAAAACCCAATTGTCCTGAAGTCACTTCTACATGAGTTGTAACTTTCAAATGGAACCACATGGCTGAACATTTTCATGAAAAGTAAAGCCATGGGCACAAGAAAGAAATGAGAGGTCCGTCCACCCCTATATTTGCTCAATATTTTTGCCCTAGAACCCAATTTTTGAACTTGGCTGCATAAAGCTATGCATCTAATCACTGTTGAAACTACCTAAATACAAACAGATGCCTAAGGCCTTGTCTACATGAGAAAGTTTCACTGGTTTAGATAACAGTGTGATTTTAAACTAATTTAGCAAACAAGAACAAACTCTGTGCAGACACTTTGCTTTAAGGATGGCTTATTTGGGTTTCACTTCAGCCGCATAGGAAGAAGCTTAAGCTAAACAAAACAACCCACTATTTACCCAAAATAAAAGTGTCCACATGGGGTGTGGCAGTGGTTTAGCTAAACAGTTTTAAAAACCAATTTAAGTGAAACCGGTGCAGTTTTCTCATGCAGATGAGGCCTAACATTAATGGCCAACTCTCCAACAAAATGAACCTCACATTACCAGAGAAAACTTTGATCTGACTTCAACCTCAAAATTACCTGCTTTTCTTTAAAAGATCTCTGAAAGCAGAAAAAAAATGAACAACGTACGGATAACTGATGGGCATGGCCACTAAGATTGAAAATAGCAAGGACTGTGGAGTAGTGCTGTACCTGAACCTGGTGTGAAGCTGGGGTGTTTGTCTTTCCACGAATTTTGCTTGTACTGTTTCACATGTGTTTGGTATGCACTAAGAACTGAATGCTTTGCACCAGCTCTAACAGAAAGCTTGGAGAACTTAGCAAACACACTCAAATGAATGAGACAGTGCTGAGTGGAGAAATGGAAGGTCTAGGCGCCCTTTAATGAACAGATGATTAAAGTGCTATAAAAGGGTAAGTGGTATCCCTCTGTGGTGTGCTGCAGCAGACTGTAAACCAGGAATGGACAGGCAGATGAACTGCAGCTCCTGCCTTCTGCAGATTCCAAAACACGCATTCACTGCAGCCTCCTCACTTGGGAATGGTGCACAACAATCACCCCTCTATGGGGGGTTGAAGAGATACCAGGTATTTAGAGTATCAGAGGGGTAGCCGTGTTAGTCTGAATCTGTAAAAAGCAACAGAGGGTCCTGTGGCACCTATAAGACTAACAGAAGTACTGGGAGCATAAGCTTTCGTGGGTAAGAACCTCACTTCTTCAGATGCAAGACATCTGAAGAAGTGAGGTTCTTACCCACGAAAGCTTATGCTCCCAATACTTCTGTTAGTCTTAAAGGTGCCATAGGACCCTCTGTTGCTTTTTACATGTATTTAGAGTGGTTTTCAGATATGGAGTGAGCCGGCCTTGTTCAGCTTCCCCATCTCACGCAGGAAAGTGTGCAGTGACGCTCGCCAACAAGGAGCCCCAAAAACACAGCTTGAAAGGAATGCTAATAAAACAATTCTGAGCTGTCCAATGCAGCAATGAGAGCTTTAGGAATGGAACCACACCACAGATACAACTTGCTTCTCCGTTATTTTTTTTAGAGATTTCCTTAAGCATCATGCAAGATGCATATGAGAAATGAACTGCCATCTATACTCTGTTATGGAGACTGTGTGCCTGGCAGGAACTCAAAAGGGTGAAGCTTCTCAGTCTTAGATCCATGATAGAAACACAGGAATTGCCAGACTGGATTACACCCAAGGTCCATTTAGTCCTGTATCCCATCGCTGACAGTAGCCAGCACTAGATGCCTTAGAGGAAGGTGCAAGGATCCTGGTAATGAACAATGATGGGATGACTGATCCCCTATCAGTTAGTGTTTGGCTCTGACCCCAATTATCTGCACAGAGGAGGACATAACATTGGCAGATATGAACATGATAGTGAAGATGCTTTTCCTTCCCCACGCATGATAGGCGTTTTGAGAGAGAACACAGCAAAAAGCTGAACATATTTTAATGGCAAAAGAAAGCCTCTCTGAGGACTGGCACAGAAAATTTGCCAACCTTTTCTATTGAGAGATTTCAACTATTTCTTCTGGGGTCTATTTTAAGATCATTCCAGTGACATTCCTTAACAGGGATTACATTGTGTTTCAATTAATTTTGTACAACATTATAATTAATCGTTTGGTGCTACCCTGAAAAAAATGCTAACCTGTTAACAATTCATACATGGTGCAAACTGATGAGCTCTAACACCAAGGTGGAAGAAACAAGACAAAAAACATTTGGCATTTCCTTCCAGGGCAGAGGGAGGCACTCCGTTTGGAAACTTGCTCCTTTCATGAGCAACAGGGGCTAAATACCAATAAAGTCTCCCTTAAGTAATGGGTACAAGAGGCTCAGGGTAGGAATATACCCTGGCGTTCTGAATTATACTCATGTCCACGCATGCACACAATACTCGGGGCTTGAAAATTTACTGGGACACATTCTCAAGCAAGTATTAGTCATAGCCCCAGGCAAAAATAGCTGAATAACCAACCCTGCGCACCTCCATGCAGGCTTTTTTAAATTTATATTAGCAAAGCTTCAAGTCCAGCACTATAAAATCCAATTCCAGCCCTTCCTGTGCCCCCCCCATTATAAATTAATTCTCCTGCTCCCCCACTCACTTTGATAATCCTCCCAAACAAATCATTCCCCACTCTGACCACCACCTCTGGCCAGGACTTCTTTCTGCTTTCTTTCTTTGCCTTCCTGGGTAGGCAAAAGGCCCAGTGCCCCCAACTCTGCACCTTGACCCAGTTCCACCCTTCCCTTCTCTTAAAGGAACCGCACCTGATCTGCTGTGCACCTTTGCTCTGCTCCCTATCTCCATCCTTTCTAGCCAGAGAAGGAGCCAACTTCCAGACAAGCTGTTTTTTCAATACCCAGATACTTATGCCAATAAAGAAAGAAGTGACCTAATCCAGCCCTCACTTAAGTCAATGGAAGTCCTGTTGCCTTCAGTGTGAGATGACTGGGCCCATAGAGGGATCCAGCCTCTGAATATGTCCAACTGAGAACATTCAGATCCCCTTAACTCTTCAGCAGGATCTCAGGCATTCGAGTAGACCACAGATCCCATGGAACTGTGCAGCGTGCTAAGAGCGCATTCACTGAATGGCATGGTGCTGTGCGACACGAACTGAAGCCAAACATTGGAGTGATTACAAAAGCGTTGGCTTTCTTTTTTATTAATGAGACTCTGTTTTCTACCACTTTAATAGGCCACACTATGGCAAGACTGCATGAGAAAACTCATGGGGAACTCTTAGATACAGACTATCCTGTAATCTTGCTTATTCCGCAACTTGGGTGACTGTCAAGGTCAAACAGACATGATCGAATCAACATCTCCTTTTAAAATCTAAACCTAATAACAAAAACACACGTCTTTCTAAAACTTTGAACAATGTGACAGCAAATAACTCATGCTCCAGGAAACTCGGTCAACATCTAGCGCAGAAGTGAACATGTGTGTTAATCGTCTGTAACTCTGTAGCGAATTAAGGCTCAGCCAGTAGGACTCTGCAAAGTGATGTGCTACCAGCAATTCCACAAACAGCTCCTGCAGAAATGATCTCCTTGAGTTTGTGATAAAGCTTCTGTCTTAGCAGTGCATGTGCTTACAGAATAAAGGGAGGAAGGAATCTATTTTTTCCTCCCATTCAAACAAACCCAGTTTCTTCAAGCCACAAGCAAGGAAACAGGCAACATCAACAAGTGTGGTTCACTGGATATGTTTACAGCCAATTGCTGAAACAATATATAGAATCTATTGATAGCATCGCGTGGACTTCAACATGTGACTTTTGAAATGGATTGTGGGTAAGACACTGTAGTGGGGAGAGGGTGAGTCAGATTCCTTTCCCTGGGAATTTACTTTGAAAATATCTGACTCGATGCAATCCGGAGTATTTCCACTGCAAAAATATTGTGCCCCATCGTCAGCAGGTGAAACTAGCCTAGATCTGTTAAAGTCAATGGGCCGGATACTCGGCTGGTGTAAATCATAACCCTGTTTACTTCAAGGGAGCTGCACTGATATACTCCAGCCAAGGATCTGGCCCATTGTCCTGAAGTATTTTTATGAGCTCCAGGGCTCAGATGTCTGATAGGAATGTCTGAACAGTAGCCACGGCAGCAGGGAAGCCACCAGAGCCTTCCCTTCCATTTGAAACAACACATACATGTTGTGTTCTCTTCAACTAATCAGATATTCACGCATTTTCTCATTTCAAAGAAGCTGACATTTGCTACCAGAACCTGAGCTGGCGTAAATCAGTATAGCTCCCCTAACTTCAGTGGCGCTGCATCAGTTTACATTATCATCATTTCAAAGTGCTTTTATCTGCAACTGTTTAACTCTCAAACAGAGAATTAGGATTTATAAACAGCAAGTAGCAAAAATATGAATTTGTGATGACACCCTTATGTTTATGGTGACAGAATGTGAAATCAATTTCTGTTTCAAAACAGCCTCATCAGAAATGTAATTAACAACTAGACTCAGGTTTGCACTTCTGCTCTTTGAAATGGGTGACAGACTTACGCAAACTCTCTGTTCTAAACCCACTTTCAATCACTATTAATTTTCCAAAATGTTCATCTTTCAGGATGAAATTCTCCAAGCTGGCTCTCTTCCCAAAGGTCACTTTTTAGAAGAGCGTCTGCAAATGCTGTTAAGTCACTAGCACTAGGAAGAGTATGGAAAGAGGGAGGACCCATTTCCTCCATTATATAAAATATTCTTGTGACATTTTTTGAAGGTACGCTTGTGTGGCAAAGGGTTAGGGGAGACCTGAAATTTGATATGGACATATTGCTCATTGAGAAGTGTCTGAGTTGTCCAGTGAAAACTGGTTTTCATTCAACCCAGTTATGGGCCTTTGGGGGAAAATATAATCCACATTTTGTGCATGACTGGTACGATTTCTCAACAATATTATAAGAGAAAGTAGACTTCAATGCATTTACATGCATGGCTAACAGACACACATTTGACTCTGCCTCTGAATTATTCTGAGTCAACCAGGAGCCATTTCCAAATGTTTCTGGGAAATGCTGGGTCTGGTGAAAGGAATTTTCCTTCTCCAGGAACATGCACAGGACTGAGAGCTACACAGAAGCCCCATGCTTATCTCAGGAATCTGTAGGTTTGAGAAGGGTAGAACCTCTGGCTTCTTTCCTACCCAGCTCCTCAATGAAAATGCCAGGGAAACACTTAGACCTAAACCTCATGAACTTTTGACTCCCAGATGCAGGTGAGCAAGTATGCAGAACAGGGTCCTTTACAATGCAAGTTGCCACACATGGAGCAAACAAGTTACAGTTGAACCAATCTCTATACCAGTCTTACAAATGACCAGTCATAAGAGTCATTTTCTCGGTGAAAAAGTATCACATAACGGAAGTGATGTCAATGAAGAACAGGTCAACAGCCCTTCACATTCAAATGCCTTCTGTGCATTTGAAATCACTCTGCAAGGGTTTGAAGGACAAGAAGGAAGTGGCTCAATGCACCACTCTGCAACTTATGCGCCATACCGGCTGTGATTCTGAGATGTTCCATTTTATGAGCTTTTTGATTTTATTAACTCCTTAATCTCCAATGAGTTTGTAAAATACGGCATGTGCGTATGCATATGATATAAATATGCATATAATTTACAATGCATGACGGAGGTCACATTTTCCACGGGGCTGAGACCTGTCCTCCCTTTTTGCATCTACAAAATCATCCCTTTCACTTTTTCCAACTTGCAATGGAATTGTGGGTGCAAATCTAACACACCTAACTACACCTCTACCCCGATAGAATGCTGTCCTCGGGAGCCAAAAAATCTTATTGCGTTATAGGTGAAATCGCATTATATTGAACTTGCTTTGATCCACCAGAGTGCGCAACCCCCTCACCCCACCCCCAGAGCACTGCTTTACCGCGTTATATCCGAATTCGTGTTATATCGGGTCACGTTACATCGAGGTAGAGGTGTATTTGTATGTGCAAATCCTACAAAACAAGATTATGCAGCCTGTATGTCTGTTGGTCAGCGTTTAAACAAGCGGTGCTACTGATGTGCATAGTTACGCGTTCAAGTATTCTAATCTGCAGGTGCAAAAACAGTCTTTGGAAAATGTATCCCATATGTCCCTATTTGGTTTGAAGTTTAATAAAGTTACTGTACAAACTATACAGTTCTGCCTGGCTCATATGATAAAAAACATAGAACAGATCTGCCAGAAGAAAGGTATTTTGTGATCGAATGAGAACAGCTCCAGCTGGTTGATTATACGCTATATTTGGTACATGTTGGGTACAACCAACCAAGGAACTCTCCCTATTATTTACAGAGTGACAGATAAAGGAAAGTGAGGTACAGTCTGATGAACAAGCTCTCTCCTAAAGCAGATTTAGACACTATTCATTCCCTGCTTTTTAGGGGACAGGCCTCCTTAGCTGCTATTATAAAATAAATTCCAGCACTCAGAACATTTCAAGGAGGCATCATTTTTACCACTGGCTCTGGCTTTATTTTGTCCTCACTTTGAAATTGTTTAGATGTGCTGCTGAAAGAAAAAATGGGTTGTGTCTCTAAGAATATGAAAGTATTTTAGAAAAACGCAAGGAATCTAATTTTAAATTCATTAAAGATTTTGTCCACATGCTTTTGGTTATTAACTATTTCATCACCGCCATATTGCACATGTTATGAAACAAATCTTGGAATACATGTTCACTGGGAAGAAGTAAAACTTAATAGACCAGGTCAAAGATTTAAAGCCAGCTTCATATATTTAATGTAGCTCATTCATCCTGAGTACAATGGCTCAGCAAAATGCCTGCTGCAATCAAGTTATACAAAAGTAATAGGAGTCACTGTGTATACAATAGATCCGCTAAAATAGGGAATGAAAAAAAATCTGTATATTTTATATTGCTCACAGGTAAAAGCTGAGAAAGTCAAGGGTGAGATTTTCAAAAGCACTCAGAGTTGTCTAACCCTGCCAGTGACGTCCGTGGGAGCTGAGTTAGTACAATGCTGAGTGCTTCTGAAAATCCAACCTTAGTTCTATCACTTTGATGAAAGCATTAGACAGACAGCCATTATGACTTCATCCATCTAATTGAAAATAACCATAGTTACATGGAATTTTGTGAATTAAGAAGCATTTCACTAGTAACGCAAGAAGAGAGAGAAGCCTTTGCTTTGAAACCTATACATCTATCGAAAAGTGACCTTACGGGCAGAAACTGTACCCTTAGGATCAGGAGGGAAAGGCCTGAAAAGCGGCAGAACTGCTGCAGCTTCATGGAGGTGTGAGGAAGACAATAGGTGCAAGATAGACATGGAATCTGTACACTGCTCGCATCGCAGAAAACAGGGGTTCACAGCAATGAGGGGAGCAAGGGATATGGGAAGTGGGATTACTGGAGCCATGACTGCACGACGGGGGTAGACCTGGTAAAAGCTTTTTTCTGTGTGATAAAGTGCATCAAAACACACACACCAAAAACAAACCTAAATGTTTTGCAAACTTGTGTCAACATTATCAACATTTTCCATTTTTCCTATAATTTTTTAATAGAAGCGTTTACCTAAATCATTATCGAGAGTTTTCCATTTACCAAAAACTGCACTGGATTCCAGTGAAAACTGGATTTTCACATGCAAAAAAATTCCATTAAAATCACAGAAGAGTGGGGGTGAGGGGGAGAATGGGTCCATTTCAAATCCTGGGAACCAAAAGTAACTTTGAAAGTTGTCCCGGAATCCTTTCTCCCTGTTCTGGTGCGCTCTGCTGGGGAGGACGGCGGGAGGCCTGGAAGTGACCCCATTCCCTGAGAGTGGAGCTCAGCTCCGCTGCGTCACGCCCTGCAGCTGGACTGTGAGTGAGGATTCCGTTCCCCCAGCCTGCACATAGGTCCCCTGTGCAAACGTTGCTTTCCTGGGCTCAGTGCAGGAGGCCAAGGTCTGACCCTAAACTGGTCTTTTATCTCTTTGCACAGGCACCAACTTTGCTTAGAACCCGCTGGCAGCCAGCTCCCCTCCTCCCCTCCTGTGTCTCCTGTCTGCCGGAGGCCCTGCCAATCAACTCCTCCCCCTCCCTCCCAGCATCTCCCACCCACCGCGATCAGCTGTTCCGCGGCATGCAGGAGGCACTGGAGGGAGGGGGAGAGCGGGAACAGGGCAGAACTGGGCCGGAAGAGGCAGGCCAGGTGTGGGGCCTTGGAGGAAAGGGTGGAGTGGGCACGGCCTGTGGGGGAGTGGGGCAGGAAAAGGTGGGGCAGGGTAGGGCCTTGGGGGAAGGGGTGGAATGGGGCCTGGGGCTGAATGGGGGTTGAACACCCCTGGGCAAAGGAAAAAGCCAGCACCTGTGTCTCTTTGCTAGAGCAGCACAAAGATTGAACTGAAATGTGTCCTTCCGTTTTGTAAGTCAGTTTAGCTTTACAAGTGCACAGCACCACTTCCTTTCCTTCTTTCCAGATGGTTCCCGGCCTCCCAACCCCGAGTCCCCTAACGTGGGTGGGCTGTAAAGAATACTTATGAAACAACCAATGGATCGGTTTTGTCTTGGAGAGGTTTCACATACTGTAAGAGAGCACCAGTATTCAAGATTGTCTAGGCACTGGCCTCCCTGTGTGTCACCATGAGCAAGCAGAGCTGGTGTCCTTTGTCATTCAGTCATGATTCCTCTCCAGCTAGTTAAGGGGTGGTGATGACTGAATAAACATATAGCCTCATCTAGTCATCAGACACAGGGACGATGGCCATGATCCAGGATCTTCCTGGGAGTGGGGTAAAAATAGGGACAAAGGGCACTTTAGCCTCCCAGGACTGGATTATTTCTGCTGCCTCCCCCCAACCTACAGAAATAAGTCATCACTCCACTGCACAAACTTCTCCGTCTGGGGAGAGGATGAGAGAACCAACAACACTTGACAGTTATGTGAGTTATGTTGCTTAATGCACTACTGGAAGGTGCTTAAATACTACGGTAAGGAGCACAGAGTAAAAGACAATATACAAAGATAGGTAGAGTACATTTTTTCATATCTCCTCATGTGAAATGTTCTACTCAATAGCGTCCCATGTTCATAAATGACCTTTTGGAAGTAGCCTGGAAAGTTAGTGCACTGTATAAGACTGTCCTGAGGTACTACAATTAGCATTTTAAAAGGACAACCCTATTTTACAATTCACAAAACACCATGAAAGCTCTTATTTACTTGCATGCTGACTACATATGTTGTACTTAGATGTCACTGCAGATAACTTGCTAATTACACTTGGAAATACCCAAGTAATTACCAAAGAATCTTCCCTTTGGTTCAGAAGAGCATTCACGTTTACATGACAAAATATCATGCCCACAACAAGCAACTGGTTCAAACAAAAAGTATTTGCGGAATCTGGCCAAGTATAATTAAGTGATCAATTGTTAACATGCAACAACAAGTATTTACCTGAAACACATGCAATATAAGAGAGAATGCTATCAAAAGTTAAAAGCTTACACCAACCAGGCCAACTGTACAAAAGCAAGCCCTTCCCCAAGGTTATATCAGATATTTCAGACTGATAATTTATTTTCTGCTCCTGAATGCAGAAAATCATATTACCAGAGCTGATATTCATCAGAATATTTTGAACTGAATATTTCAACTGCTTTAACTGAATTTAAATCGATAACCCCACTACTGTAGTTAGTTTTATTGAATTGCACATTGAAATAATATCCTTTCAATTATGTTATGATCACAGTATGAAACTACTACAGGTTTTATTTGTTCAGCTGGAAGGTAAGATGTGCTAGTTCTTCATTTGAAAATCAGATGTATGATAGCTTTTAATGTTATTTTATTGAATGATCTCTCAGGGTTTGCACTACTATAAAGTGTAACATGACCTTTCAAAGAAAGGTCAACAACCTGAAAGGATTTGGTCTTTGAAACCATTTCTTTTTGCTCTCAGAAACAGCCAAATAGGGAAGTCAAAAGTGTGGTTTAAAAAGGGTCTTCTTGGAGAAATTAAACAATCTTAAAGAGATTAATTTTCTTTCCCTTCTACATCAAGCAATTTATACCACTTTTAACTTGGCATATCTTGAAATTCATCTGTTCTCATTGGGCCAGTTGACTATGACTAAGACATTCGTCTTTAAACATCTCAGGGACGTATAACATATCTATAAGTGGCTAAGTGTTAACCTCAGAAGACAAAAATTACATGCACAGTACTATATTTACACAACTGATAGGAAAATCTTCCTAAACAATTTTGGACAAACTGTATGCTAACAGCCTTGAGGCATTAATAATAACTTGTGCACTGGGAATTTCTATGCATATTCTGCATTACTGGCTGTGCTATTCATGAAAAATGTATGCCTGCTGCAAAAACCACTGATCTACAAAGAGCTCATGTTATTCAGGCTTTTAAAATGCAGTCCAGACACCCCATTTAATTCCAGAAAGGTAACTTTTACTGACCTTTGATTCCATTTCACAAAGTCAACAGTATGTTATAAAAGTGGGGAGGTGGCAGAAAGGGAAGGATTAGGCCAAGTGAACTGAAAACTGGACTGAACAAGGAGGAACAGTTTAAAATGAAGCATATGCTTATGTGTTTTGATGAGTGACTGCTAATACCCCCATTCTACAGACCAGCGAACTGAGGCAGAGAGCTGTGAAGCTTTGCCTACAACCTCAAAGTCTGTGACAGAGCTGGGAACAGACTCCCAGCCTTTGGATTGCCAAGCCCTTGCTCTCACTTTCAGACCACATTAGCAGCTCAGGAAAAGGGATGTTTCTTAATGCTTCTCTGAATCCACAGGCCAGCTTCCTTGCAAATATGCAACAGTATCAAACACACAAGAAAGCATTTCTAAATCAGGTCCATGCTGTCCTCTTTCTTCTTAGCAGCTCCATCCAAAAATACATGTTGGGTCCATAACATGGAGTGTTCCTTCAAATAGGGATAAGCAAGAGGCACACTGAAGGGGAATGAATTGCTCAAGTGGTCTAGTTCAGAACCAATGCTAATCCCTAGCTCTTACCTAGTGTTTTTCCATCAGCAGATCTCAAAGCACTTTACTGAGGAGGTCAGTAGCATTATCCCCATTTCACAATTGGGGAAACTGAGGCACGGAGCAGGGCTGTGACTTGCCCCAGGTCACCCATCAAACCAGTGGCAGAGCTGAGACTAGAACCCAGGTCTCCCAAATATTTACACACACACACACACACACACACACACACACACACACACTAAAAAAAATCCTGCTTGAGTTGCTTTTTCCCCCTTGATGTTTAAACTTAGATGCACTGAAGTGAATTAAACTTGTTAGACAAATGTTCACTAACAAGTGAACTGGCTTCAATTACATTGACCTAATTACATGGATAAAACACTATCTGATATACTTTCCCCCCACTATCTCAATGACAAACAGCTCTTACTTCCAACACCAAGCATTTATGTCTACTTTCCATCTATTTTGAATTAAGCTGGTTTATCACCACCATTGGAGGAAAAGTCTGCTTTCCATTCCCATTCAGATTCCATTACCTTCTATATTAGAATCCCTATAAACCTCTCCGCGTATGTCAGCAGAGTGATAAGTGCTCAGTCGTGTTCCAAACCTCTTGCTTTTTCTTGCTTGCTTGAGTGGAACTAGCTGGCATCACCAGCCGACACAAGACGCTGTAAAGTGGGGATAATCTCTCTCTACCTCACAGGGCTGTTGTGAGGATAAATACATTAAAAATTGCAAAATGCTCTGATATTTACCGATGAAAAATACTGTACAAGAGTTAGGTATTATTGCTCTCCATTTCCCACAATTGGAGATCAACTCCTAAATTATGCATTGAGCTTGAAGGTGTGTATAGATTTATTACAATTGAGGGCAATATTGTGCTCAAGTGCCCAGATGCCAGTATGCAATGAAGTGTTTTAGACACTCAAGTTACATACCATCTATGCGATGAATGTTCGCTGCAAAAATAATCTCAGATGAGAAACGTGCAGTGTGAGATCATGCTCTTCACAAAAAGGACTTGAAGCTGAATCAAAATAGGACTCTACGGACCTAGAGATGCACCCTATTTTCACATTCAGAAACATTAACCTGTATGCATGGGCCCTAGCAGATCTAGCCAAGAAACTATTGCCACTGCAATGCCTTAAGCTGAAGGGTGTGAGTGTGTGGCAATTAGCTATATTAATTTCCAACAGGCCCATAAAAGTGGTTATTTAACATGCATAACACATACCAATCATTTGTATGTAATTCTTCTGTTGGAAATTAATCCACTAGAATCCACGTGTTGCTCAACATAACACTTGTGTACTGTGCTTTTCTCCCAAAACTTACAGACGCAGGGCTGGGAAGAGCCAAGTTAGAGCCCTACCTATAATTTTATTCTACTTGCGGCCAACCTTAGCCTGGGTCTTTTGCTATATGTACAAATGCAAATTACAACTCAACACTAATTCTAATCCTGACATGTGCTAATTAGAAGATCACATCTTCTGCTGAGTCGGCATCGCTTTTCAAAATGAAAATATTAATCAATTTGCAAAATTCAAAAAACAAAACGAATCCACTGAAAGTAGGAATTTTAGCCCTTGGTTCAATTAATATCGAAGAATATTGAGAGTGCTCAAGAGCAAATGTCGGCATTTGTATGTTTTTGCAAATATGTTTCAATGAAAACAAAAGATTTTTCTGCAATGCATTATTTTGTCTGTTCTCAGCGATCCGTGTTAACTTTTTCTTTTTCTTTTCTTTTTCTTCTCATCCCATTTGTTTCTTCTTTAGCCTCCCTCTCTCTTTGCAATTGCAACACTACTGAGATGCGAAAAGAACCTTACCCTAAAATATGTCAGGGTATTCCAAACATAGGTCCCAATCCTGCAAACACTCATGGAACATGCTTAATTTTAAGCCCCCGAGAAACCCCATTTAAATCAACGGGACTATTTGCATGCTAAAAAGTTAAGCACACACATGTGTTTGCAGGATTTGAGCCAAGGTTGGTACTTGTAACAACTTGGTTTATATTCTATCACCTAACTGCTTGCAGTAAATGGGGTCTCAGAATCTCTGCATGTTTAGCCAGGTGCATTACACAGAGAAGAGAGAGCTGGGGTAGAATGTGAAGAATGATTGAAAGAAACAATCAGTGTGTTTAATGCTAGCGGAAATTGTTAGACAGATGGCAGTTCTAGAGCAGGGGTTCTCAAGCTCTTTCTATAGTGTGACCACCTCTTAAAAGAGATGCCTCCACAGCTGCGTAACAGCCTGGTAGCAAATTCTGACACGTGAAGAGGGTGAACATTTTCAGCAGTTTTCATTATGAAAATTGTTGGGGAGGGAGAGAGTTACACCTTTTGGAAAAAGCATTAATCCCACTTTCTCCTTTTGCTCTTCATTCATCTGCCTTCCCATCTACAGCACCCCTTCTTCCCCCACAGCGGCACAATCCTCTCTTCCTGGTCCTACCCCTGCCCTGCATGTGAGTTCCTGCTGCAGGGTTTTTTCTCCCCACTCCTGCTCCAGACATGCTGCTGAGCTGCCCGGTGTCCCTCTGCCCTGCACACACTGCTCCTGCTGGCATAAATATAATAAATAAATAAAATCAGATCGGTTGCCATGAAAATCGTAAACCTTTAAATGATTATTCCCACTCTCAGGGCCACGCTTAATCTGTGAGGCCACAGCCCTCCCCAGGCAAGACACTTAACCCCTCCGAATCTCGGCTTCTCCCGCAGTAACACTACACTGCCTGAACCACAGAAGCCCCATTGTCCGAGGCTGCATATCCTAGAGGCAGAGAGGGACTAATTCCCCCCTCTGTCACCCCCTCCGTTCTGCACATGGCAGTATCACACAGGATGGAATGTATGGACAGCGCATACACACAGCGCGGCATTGTGCTGGATACCACAGCAGCACCAATGCCCAGCCCTGGGGCACAGAGGTCCCTGCGGGTGCTGGGGGATTGCAACCAGTAAACCCTGCACCAGCAGGGTGGGTGAACGAAGCCTAGATAGGTGAAACAAATTGGTCATTTCTACCTGTCTTTGGGTTTCCCAGAGTGCTACGATATTATGGTAGTAGGTGTTTCACGGATCAGTGAAGGCTGTACAGACTTGAGCAGTGTTTAGCACTGTACCTTCTCAGGAAGGAGAGGGTTCTGCGTGCATGTCTTTGTGGCTTTCTCCTGCTCCCCCTAAACTCTCTCCCTTATTACTTTGGCTATGGTGGTAATTTCCTGTTAAAGAAGGAGTTCCCGCAGCATGCCCTGAAAGCAGCCAGACCCCTCTGGAATCTAATTTCATAGCCAGAGCTATTCAACTGAGAACAATGCCTCTGGTTCTCCTGGATTGTGAAATGCGCTACCCTGGAGGAACAAAGTTGTCTTGGCAGGTCAAAGAGAAAATGCAGTTGCTGAGTCTTGACCCTACCGACAGCCTTGAAGCTAAGGACTAAAGCCTAAATACCTTTGAGGATCTGGATCTAAGGCCTTGAACTCACAATGCAAATACGCTGGGAGGCAGTGTAGGGATGGTTGGAGATGGGATGATATTTAACAGAATATCTTCATCCACTGTTGGCTTTTTGAGGACCAGATGGACTACTGTGCTTTTCAAGGAGGTTGGCAGGTTTGCTTCTCTGAAGAAATTGCTGATGACTGGAAATTGGAAATTCTGACTGCAGTGAATATGGAATGCTATGGGGTATGCCATAACACTTACTGTACTCCAGAAGGATATCTATTGATGGAATGTGGGACACGGGAAGTAGTCACATATCAAATAATGTCCAATTTTCTTATCTCCCCTCAAGAAAAATAAGAAACCCACATTGAAAATAGCAAAATTTAAAATTCATGTTAGGACAGTAATAAAATAAGGTTCTTAAATTATTTAGCACTGAGCTGGCTTAAAATGTTTCCTGTGTGTTGCTTTACTACAACATGCAACAAACAGAACCTTGCCTTGGGCGTGGTGGTTTATATTTGTAATTCTAAGGAAATCACAAGCCAGGCATACTGCATTTTTCTCCATGTTAATATTAAAATGTTCTTTTCACATGTGGTGTATTTCCTATCTTCATCTACCATATGTATCTCTATACTCTATAGGGATATCCCTGGACACACTTTTAAAGAAATGGTCATCATACAAGCACTTTACAATTTCTACTTTGGGGAAAGTGGTACTCTACAATACATCTACAGCTAATAATAAACTGAAACCTGTTATGAATTAGTCATGTTGATAAAAGGTGTAACAAAAAGTTACCAGTATAATTTTGTAATGCACAAGAAACACTATCAAAGCCTGATTTAAATAGAATAGGCAATTCAATCAGGAAAAATGTGAAAGAGGCTTTCAGCTGAAAAAAAAAGTCTTAAATCATTAATTAAGCTAAGTTTTTTAATGTATGCAAATTAAATTATATCTGCATATTTCACTGGACTAAAGCCTATGTGCATACTTCATTCGGGAAACAGTCTTGTGATGAGATAAGGAAGAAATGGTGACAATTTTTATCTTTTTTATTACTTTGGATTGTAAAGAGTTCACATAACTTACACTCTCTTTGTGAAAGATACAAAATCTATCAGCAAAGCCCAGGTCTTCAGGAGGTAAAAATAGACAATGGCTGTTTATGTTAGTGGAAGCTATGTTAAAGTATATCAATTTGACCTTAGTTTGTACAAAACTAACATCAGACTAGTTTACAACAGTAATTTGATGCAATAGCTAACATTTTCCAACAAAAATAGGACAAATAATAAAATTTGATTAAATATTATTTTACTGAAATTTCTGATGTAACCAAGAAAAAAAATCAAGCACAGGTACAAACCAGAGATTAACACCTTCTTGGATTTGATCAATGTTTATATGACTCTGAATAACACTCATATATTACCTCATATGTCTGATCCAATGGGATTTAGGATATGAAAATCCAGGTAGGCAATAGACCCCTTAGAAATAGCAGACCTAGCATCCCCGCTCTTCCAGAAACAATTGTTTCACCCCAGTGCACCTCCACATAGCATCAATAATGACTCCATAAAAGTTGCCACAATGAAAGTATCAAAGATCAGTGCAGTGCAAGAGATTCCAAATATCTCACTTTATATTCCATAGAATCATAGAACTGGAATTGACCTTAAGAAGTCATCTAGTCCAGTTCCCTTCACTCATGGCAGGACTACGTACTATATAAACCATCCTGACAGGTTTGGCTAACCTGCTCTTAAAGATCTCCAATGATGGAGATTCCACAACCTCCCTAGGCAATTTATTCCAGTGCTTAACCACCCTGACAGGAAGTTTTTGCTAATGTCCACCCTAAACCATTCTTGCTGCAATTTAAGCCCATTGCTTCTTGTTCTATCACCAGAGGTTAATGAGAACAATTTTTCTCCCTTCTCCTTGTAACAACCTTTTATGTACTTGAAAACTGTTATGTCCCCTCTCAGTCTTTCTTTTCCAGACTAAACAAACTCAATTGTTTCAATCTTCCCTCATAGGTCATGTTTTCTAGACCTTTAATCATTGCTCTTCTCTGGACTTTCTCCAGTTTGTCCACATCTTTCCTGAATGGGGGTGCCCAGAACTGGACGCAATACTCTAGCGGAGGACTAATCAGCATGGAGTAGAGCAGAAGAATTACTTCTCGTGTCTTGCTTACAATACTAGGGTTACCATATTTTGTGCCTCCAAATGGAGGACACTCCACAGGGCCCCGGCCCCGCCCCCGCCCCAACTCCGCCCCCTCCCCAAAGTCTCTGCCCCCTCCCCTGCTTCCCGCGAACATTTAATTCGCGGGAAGCCTGAAGCAGGTAAGGGGGGGGGAGATGGGGGGGAGAGGTGCGGCCCAGGCTGGCCCCCCCAGCGGCTCCAGCCTGGGTCGGCTCGGGCCCTGGGGTGCCAGCCCCGGCCGACCACCCCCGGCCCGCCCAGCACTGCCGGCCGGCCCCCGGCGGCCCGGCGCACCCCCCGGCCCCGCGACCCCGGACCGGCTCCCGGCCCGGCGCACCCCCGCGGCCCGGCGCACCCCCGCGGCCCCGGACCGGCTCCCGGACCGGACCGGCGCACCCCTGCGGCTCCGCGGCCTGGCGCACCGCCCGGCCCCGCGATCCCGGCCCGGCCCGGCCCCCCGGCCCGGCGCACCCCCGCGGCTCCACGGCCCAGCGCACCCCCCCGGCCCCGCGGCCCGGCGCACCCCCCGGCCCCGCGATCCCGGCCCGGCCCCCCGGCCCGGCGCACCCCCGCGGCTCCGCGACCCCAGCCCGGCCCCCCGGCCCGGCGCACCCCCGCGGCTCCGCGACCCCGGCCCAGCGCACCCCCGCGGCTCCCCGGCCCGGTGCACCCCCCGGCCCCGCGACCCCAGCCCGGCTCCCGGCCCGGCTCCGCGGCCCGGCGCAGCCCCGCGGACCCCCCAGCGGCCCGGCCCAGCGGCCCAGCCCCTCGGGCCCGGCCCGGCTCCCGGCACCGCGCCCCCTGCTCCCCGCCCGGCCCCGCGCCGCGACCCCGGCCCGGCCCCGCACCGGCCCTGGCCAAAGAGGCCCCGGCCGAGCCCTCCCTCCCTCCCGATTTTCCCGGACATGCCCGGCTTTTGGGGATTTCCCCCCGGACGGGGATTTGAGCCCCCAAAAGCCGGACATGTCCGGGAAAATCCGGACGTATGGTAACCCTATACAATACTCCTGCTAATACATCCCAGAATTATGTTTGCTTTTTTTGCAGTGTTACACTGTTGACTCATATTTAGCTTGTAGTCCACTATGACCCCCAGATCCCTTTCCACAGTACTCCTTCCTAGGCAGTCATCTCTCACTTTGTATGTATGCAACTGATTGTTCCTTCCTAAGTGGAGTACTTTGCATTTGTCCCATCCTGAAACAGAATTTACTAGTCTCTTATTTACTGTAATAGTTTTAAAAGTTCATCTCACCTAAAACAGGAGAAATACCTTCAGTAAATGTTTGAGTTTGTTAAGAAGGGATGCATTCTAAAGCAACCTTAAACCAAAGCAAAGCTGTCTGACTTTCTTTACTACCTGTAAGCAAAGAGAGACGGTTAATTGGTGACCCTGTTTAACTTCTACTTTGCTCAACATGTAATATTCACCAGTTCCTCCTGCTGTATTTGGATCCATTATTGCAGCGCACTGAGCACCTCCTGTGTGATGCTGAGTCACCTCAACTTGAAATCAAAGTCCATGTCTTGCAGCATCAGACTCTTGGGCCCAATTCAGCAAAACATTTAAGCTCACACTCATAGTTTGTTTTAAGGGCAAGTTTAAATCACATTATCACACATGCTTAAATGCTTTGCTGAATCAGGACCTTACTTTAGTTTCTCTCCAGTCAACCAACAGATCACACAATACCTATGGACCAATGAAAAGAACAAATCCTACAGCATTTGTAATTCTGGCTTTCAAACACTACTAATGTTGATCGAATGCAACAATTACTGCTTATTAATCTTCGATTTTCTTTTAAACACAAAGAGTGATTACATGAAGATGATCACTAAATGTCATTCACTAAATGTCCAAACACACTTATTTTATTATTTACAAAAAACGTAAGCTGCAGCAACATCGGGAATGGAGCTAAAATGACAAACATTCTTTGAAGTTATGCTCACAGATTGTATGTACCAAACATTTCACATGGGGAAAAAAAAAAAAAAGCTACTATTAGAGAAAACCTACCAGAAAAAAACATCTTATGAATAGATCGGTTTCCCCTTAGCAATGAGTAATGCAGAAAAAATATTAAACCTGGAAAGTTGCTTGACAAATTTTACCCTTATGGATATTGTTTGACATACATACCTTCTCTCAACTGAACATCTAAAATGGCCACACAAGAAACAATCCAGAAGTATTCATCCACTGCCTTCCATTGGAAACAAGCTGCAGAAGGCAAAGCTAATTAATTCAGCCTGCTGAAGAGGGTCCTAGATTTTAAGAAAGACCCTTCATGAAAGAGAGATGTTAAACAACTTAAAGAAGTTGACATCTAAATGGGCTTTCTATTTCCCATGCTCCACAACTCTCTATCCTAAGGCAGGTCCCCCTTTCCATTGCTAAGGGATATGTTCCCTGGATAGTCATTGCCTCAAGAAATGTCTTAGTAGCTTAGAGACACACAAATGGTTATCCAAGGATGCAATGCCATAAAGACTTCTAGCAGCTGAGATGGGGCTGAAATGGAATGAGGGGTCTTGCCATTCTGGCTCTGTGAAAAATGTCAAATAGTCAGGAAAGGTTTGGAATCTGAAAGCTTGACGGTAAGAGGCTATGTCCCAGCCACCCCTCATACCTTTTCATACCACAGAGGAAGAGTCTGTCTGCCTCCTGTGAAAGAGGTGAAAGGAACTAAATACATAGTGCTTGAATTCCTAATAAAGATCTATGGTCCAGCAAGACTCCTGATCTTTCACCTATCTCCAAGGAAAAAGGTCTCTTCAGTGATTAAGGGCAGGCTGGTGGGAGAGAGACAGCGAAAATACTACCCACGTGAACTACTTTAGTGAATTTATCATTTAGTTGGGAAAATCCACACACCGCGAAAACTTGCCAGCTTGGTTAACTGCTACAGTTTCCGAGTAATATATAGTAGCTTTCTGCTACCGTTGGAATTTTCTCCAGAGGTTCTACATCAGTGGTTCTCAAACGTTTGTACTGGTGACCCCTTTCACATAGCAAGCCTGTGAGTGCAACCCCCCCTTAAATATATAAAAATGTGTTTTTAATTTACAACACCATTATAAACGCTGGAGCAAAGCTGGGTTTGAGGTTGAGCTTGACAGCTCGCGACCCGCCCATGTAATAACCTCGTGACCCCCTGAGGGGTCCCAAACCCCAGTTTGAGAACCCCTGTTCTACCTATACTTGCAGCCTTGACTGTCTTTTACACAGACAGCTAAAAATTACGGTTGTCATTTGACTCTCCAGTTTTCACACATTACTTAAATGTTAAGGAGCAGCAGCAGAGTGGCATTGATGAACTGAACGCAATCTACACGTATTAAACAGTTTGGTTAAAAAAAATCAGATTATTATGTGCTACTTTTAACTTCTCATTGCTCAGAAGCTTGAAAATAAATTTGTTCTTCGGAACTGCTGTCCTTTTACATACGTATGTCAAGCATTCCCCATGCCCCAATTTTTCTAATGGAGCTTGAAATTAACATAAAAAAAAACCTTGAAAAATCAACCTCACAGAAGTCAGAACAGTTCTAGGAACAGTTTGTGTTAACAGCTGCTGCAAAACCAGAGGGAACACAAGCCCACATTAAAATAATTAATATTTAAGTTTCTCACAACGAGAGGAGAAAATATGCAAAAATGAAGATTGAGGTTGAGAATCCTGGAGGAAAATGCTCCCTACATTACAGTTTTAAAACAGATCAAATTTTAGCTGACATTATTCAACTGTATCCTTAACTTAAAAACAGTGTCAATATATTGCCCCAAATTCAACCAATTTATTTTTTAAGATACAAATATCAAAGCTCTATTAACTTGGATCCTGATTTACCTTCAGGATTCAACTGGAAGTATTTTCGGTTTACAATTAGGATTTGTTTATATATATATATTTTTTCAGAATTTGCTAAATTTGAAAAAATAAAAAACATATTCTAAAGCAGAAAGATATACCGGTAATAAAGGTTGATGCTTAAATTTAAGCATGTGTTTAAATCCCATGGGACTTGACCATATGTGTAGGTGCTGTCCTGGAAAGTAATGGATAGAAAAACTCATGCATAAGTGCATTCCCAAATCAGGGTCTCTCTGATGCATGTTTCAAATTGTATACACCTTTTTCTATGGGTTTTGGTTTAATCCAAGCAGGCAGATCTGTGCGTAGCATTTCGTTTGGCCACAAGGGACTGGGGCTAATGCCAACTTTGCTAAGTTATAGACACGAAATTTTAAACCAAAACAAAACACCTAAATGTGGGTATGGCACATTTAACCCATGTTGATAAGAACAACATAGTGTCACTGAATTAAAACAATTGCAATGAAACATATACGTTGGATCATAATATTATGGGGGGGGGAGGCGGGAAAAGGGCAAGATATATATTATTTGTCCATTTCAGGGATTTTATTTTGAAACATGGTTGGCAAAATGAGGAAGCCAAAGGTCTTCTTAGTAACAACAGAATATAGTAAAACATCTGCACTATAACTATGTATTTTCAACAACAAAGCTAAAAAATTAAACATGGTATTTTTTTCCTTCAAGACTACACTGGCTGCATTTGATTCATTGT
Organism: Malaclemys terrapin pileata; assembly: GCF_027887155.1. NCBI lineage: Eukaryota > Metazoa > Chordata > Testudines > Emydidae > Malaclemys > Malaclemys terrapin. Next base: position 139,577,759 of record NC_071509.1, read on the forward strand.
TCTGATAGGACATTTACAACTACATGTAAAATGAAAAAGTGAATTTTTAATCTACAATTAAGTGAAAACTCAATGACATTTTCAGTTAAAAATGATCTGGAACACAAGGACTTTTAAACATTCCTTCATAACTATCCGATATGCAGTATTTAACTGTTTAGTTTCCTTTTAGCCACACAAAAAGATGTACATAATGTTACATTTACACAAAATAAGCTTGTGTAAGTCACATTAAAGCAGACACAAATAATAGTATTACACAAGACTAGGGTTACCACTCGTCCGGATTTACCCGGACATGTCCTCCTTTTTGTGCTAAAAATAGCGTCCGGGGGGGAATTTGTAAAGCACTCACAATGTCCGGGATTTCCCCCTCCCCCGGCACAGCAGAGTGAGCGGCTGGGAGGGCTGCAGGAAAGTCCCGGGCTGGACTCCGGAGCAGCTGGAGAGGAGCTCCGCCCTGCATTCTGAGCAAGTGTCTCAGCACAAAGTGCAGCCCTCCCCTTTTGCAACTGGGAGCGGTTTCTGCCATGCAGCGTAGCAAAACGGGAGCGAGAGCACTTTGTGCTGATACAAGGGCAGCTCTCCCCTGCAACCCGGTCCGGATCTGGGACCGGGTTTTGTTGTGCAGGGCCAGGGACCGGGTTTTGTTGTGCTGGGGAGCTCAGCCACGTGTCCGGCTCGCACAGAGCCCAACACCCTGTTCTGAGCAGCAGGGTAAGGGGGGCAGGAGAAGGGGCAGGGAGGTTCTGGAGGGGGCAGTCAAGAAACGGGGGGGGCTTTTTGGGGGGAGTGGAGAAAGTTTTGGGCAGTCAGGGTACAGGTAGGGGGTAGGGTCCTGGTGGGCAGTTGGGGGGGGGTCTTAGGAGGGGGCAGTTAGGGGACAAGGAACAGGGAGTCTTAGGTAGGGGGTGGGGTTCTGGAGGGCAGTTAGGAGCAGGGGTCCCAGGAGGGGGCAGTCAGGGGACAAGGAGCGGGGGGTAGGGGGCTGGGAGTTCTGGGGGGGCTGTCAGGGGGCAGGAGTGGGGAGAGGGATCGGAGCAGTCAGGGGACAGGGAGCAGAGGGGTTTAGATGGGTTGGGAGTTCTGGGGGGGGCTGTCAGGGGGCAGGAGTGCGGAGAGGGATCGGAGCAGTCAGGGGACAGGGAGCAGAGGGGTTTAGATGGGTTGGGAGTTCTGGGGGGGGGCTGTCAGGGGGCAGGAGTGCGGAGAGGGATCGGAGCAGTCAGGGGACAGGGAGCAGAGGGGTTTAGATGGGTTGGGAGTTCTGGGGGGGGGCTGTCAGGGGGTGGGGAGTGGTTGGATGGGGCGTGGGAGTCCCAGGGGTCTGTCTGGGGGTGGGGGTGTGGATAAAGGTTGGGGCAGTCAGGGGACAAGAGGCAGGGAGGCTTAGATAGTCCTGGGGGGCAGTTAGGGGCAGGGGTCCCAGGAGGGGGTTGTCAGGGGACAAGGAACGGGGGGAGGGTTGGGAGGTCAGGGGGGGCGGGAAGTGGGAGGGGCAGAGGCGGGGCTAGGGCGGGGCTCCTCCCGTCCTCTTTTTTGCTCGCTGAAATATGGTAACCCTACACAAGACATATTGTCAGTATACATGTGATTTACTTTTCTTGGCAAAGCCTAAAAAACGAAGTTTTTCAATAGCAGAAGGTGGCTTACAAATGTATCTGCTTTACATACTATAATTTAGAATACTGAGGTCACTAGCTCTTAATTGAATGCAACAGCTACCAGAGAGTCCATAAATACTGGCATCACATTAAGTAAGCACCTTTGAAGTACAAGGATCTCACAAGTCAAATAAAAGGAGCAGAGCGTGTTCCTTTGTTCACTTATTCTGCTGCAGCATGTATTTCTATGTTAGTCCAAATAAATTCTTCCACATAAGCATACTCCTATGTCTAATTCAAGAGAAATGGCAGTTTAAGAATGTAGTCACCTGCTTAAAAAATAAAACCAACAGCCCAGGCAGAAAACCAGCATTAAGTAGCTAGAAACTGGGACAGTATGTTTAGCACATCACATTTGCAATACTGATAGGCTTGTGGTGTGAGCTGTGTATACAAAGCACTCTGTCTAAGGCACTAGAATTATAGTTTTCCCTCATGTTAATTCTCAGATTACTGTAGTTCTGCGTGAGTTTCATAATGACTCAACACAAAGTAAAGAAAAAATGTTGTCCTGCCTTATATGACTATGCCAGATTTGGGAAGAAGAAATATAACCTTGCAGAAGCAGGGCAAGATATAGTGATCTAGCAGTCTCTGGAGCTCTAGGCACAGAGCCCAGCTAACATGGCAGGGGTCTGATTTTCAAAGGGGATAGTCAGCTGCAGTTCCCACTGGAATCAGGGTGGACCTGGGAGCCCTCAGAAAACCAGACCTGTGGGATCTTTCCATTGATCTCAGGAGCATGGAGATAGAATAGGTACATGAGGGTTGGGCCTATCATCCACAGCAGACATTATGGAGGGGAACACATTCTGCTCCTTTTGGAAGCAGCACTGAAGGGCCATGTAGACCCTAAGTGCACGTTGCAGGCCCACAGTCTTCATCTTCATCAAGAAGGATGTTGACAGATTGGAGATGGTTCAGAAAAGAGCCACAATAATGATTAAAGGATTAGAAGACATGCCTTATAGTGATAGATTCAAGGAGATCAATCTATTTAGCTCAACAATGAGGAGGTTAACAGGTGGCTTAATCACAGTCCATTAGCACCTATATAGGAACAAACATTTAATAATGGGCTCTGCAATCAAGCAGAGAAAGGTCCAACATGACCCAATGGCTGGACATTGACGCTAGAAAAATTCAGACTGGAAATAAGGTGTACATTTTTAACAGTGAGAGTAAATAACCACTGGAAATTTACCAACAGTCATGATGGATACTCCATCACTGACAATTTCTAAATCAAGGGGGGATGTTTTCCTGAGAGACCTGCTCTAGGAGTTATTTTGGGCAAGTTCTCTGGCCTGTGTTATACAGGAGGTCAGACTACATGATCACAATGGTCCCTTCTAGCATGAGAATCTATGAATCTTTACTGCAGGCTGACTGACTCAAGGAACCACTGCTGTTCATCTGCCTCTGTTCTTCTCTCCTCATGTGCCCATCCTCAAGACGTAGTTTGCCCTAAGTTTACAACCTTTATAAAGAAAACGATGTTAATAAGGCCCCCAGATTGCAGCATACACATACCCACTATGTGTTTGCACAGTCCTAGCACAAAGGACCTGACCTCAGCTGGCACTACTGTTATACAGATAATAATGGTAACTCCCACTGAAGTCAATGCAGATATATCCCCCATGATGTATTAACTAATCCTTTGCCTTTTTAACATCGCTTTAGAATTGCTTTTAATTACATTTCAATCTTTATGACTGGAGGTAGTGTGTCTCTACGTGGAAAGATTACTATGAAAAAAGAAAAGGAGAGTAGCAAAAACACATCACGGGGTGTCACAAGCGATATATTCACAATATGCAGAGCACAGATGAATTGTTTACAAGTGGCTAAAAACAACAGAGGGAAAATTGCCAGTCATTCAGATTCCATTGTGCTTTTATTTATTTCTGCAGCATTCAAGGAACGTGCCTTATGCTAATTCAACATCAGCCACCGGCCCTTGGGAGTAATGGAGAGTTTTTTTCAAGGGTCCAGGGCCCTTAAGGACCATATGTTATTTCAATGTCTTTGAATAAACTTTCAGCCATTGGCTGGATTGACACTGTAGCATTAGGTACAAGTTTGCCACACAGATTAAATTTAAAATTGGAAATGAATTTCTAGGCCCTAGAGATTGGTTTTCTATTTTTTCTGCTATTAAAAAAAATTCCATTTCTATCACAGAAAATGCAGTAGTACAATAGAAATACCTGCTTAAGGAGATACCTGTGGCATAAATAGACAAGGCAGAAGTATACATGTCCTGTGCATCAAATTCCAGCATCGCCACAAAAGCCTTTTAAAGTCAATGTGTGCTAACCACGTTCACGTTCTACAGACTATCCGTCTGCACAAATGAACCTCATCCCATGGCTCTTTGTCTGTACAGTACGTGGCTCTTTAGGGCCCTAGCAATGGCACTTCTGGGCTCCATCAGTCTAACTGGCATTGCAGTTGGTGCTTATGACATAGTCCATTTTGGTAGGGTGTAGTGGATGCAGATGGATGCCCAATTCCTTAGCCTGCATACCAGGCAAAGTACACAGACCACTGGTTCCTGGAAAGCTTTCCAAGTTCCTTGATATTCTCAAAAAACTTTGTTCAGTAATTTAAGGGTTAAGCAAAAAACAAACAGGCAAGCTTACAAGACCACTGCAACCATGGAAAAGCAACCATTGGAAGCCCAGGAAATTCAGAGCCATGGATGAATGCAAAAAAAAAAAAAAAAAAAAAACCAACCCCAAGCATTTGTAAATATGGAAATATAAGGATAAGGCACCCAAATAACGTAACTCTGCCTCTGCATTAACAGTAACCTCTCAACTTCCCTTCCATCTTCCTTTCTTGTCCAGTATGTAAGAGATGTTATTTTTGGATCCAAGAACTCTTCTAAGGTCTTTCACAAATTGGCAGCCCTTGGTCCACTGTGCACATCATACGATTCAGGAAGCCACTTTATGTATCCGCCTTTTAGGTGGTGAATTGAAATGTGATTAAATAATTGGTTTCATGCACAAACCTCCCCAAAAGCAAGTGCAATTCATGAAATAACAAAAGGTTATTGTCAAGGTGGGCTGATTTAAATCAAAGCAATTTAAATCAGCAAGCAGAAAACCTTGATTTAAATAATCAATTTTAATTGTGTTTTGCATTTGTACTTTTTATCTATTTTTCTAAAGAAAGGTTGATTCTCATTAGTTAGCAGCCCTTAAAACATGTTGATTTGCAACTAAATACAACCCTTACACTAAATTTGGTGTTTCTTTGTGCTAACCAGGAGGATACATTATAGATATACATATTTATGTAAGCAATTATATAGCTTAACATTTATTCAAATTCTTATTTTTTACATTTTTATTATGTTAGAAAATGGCAACGGATGTGCTTGTTATTTACAAGATGATTAATTTTTTATTTGTGATGTATGTCAAACTCCATTTGGATGGAAATTCAAATTCAATTAAAAATGCACGCAAACAGCATTTTTAATTAAATAAAACTACCTTAGAAGCGCTGGACACAAGTTTATCAATCCGTGTTTTGCATTTAAAACTCACTGATTTATTAAACAGTTTGTGTGCTGTGTTTAGTGAATTGAACTGGTTGTTTCTGGTCACCATGTCTTCAAGATTTTAGAACTAGTAGATTTCACACACCCTCACACCTAGTTTTTTATTCACAGTGTGGAAGAAAAAAAACAAGCTTTCCTGCTTTTTCAACTCCCACTTGGTTTATTAACTTTTAATAAACTACTTATTGAACTGAACAAATTGAATCCATTTGAAACAAAGAAAATATTCTCTCTGTATCTGCAGAAGAGGCTCCTGCTGTCAGAAGCTGTTCTACCACATCAACAAACTCCGGCTCCAGCTGCTTAGCCAGTGACTTCCACCAATTCAGTGAATTGATTTTCTTTAAAATTTGACAGCAAACATGCACTGCTTAATATTATCTTTTGTTTTAATTAATTTTAATATATTATAGTAAGTTTAGGCATTAATATAGACTGTCAATTTCAAATTTAATTTTAATACTTTTAGTTAATAAACTTGTATTTAATTTAAAATTTAAATAACAAATCTGATAAAAACCCAATACATTTTATTTTTATTTTTTATCTTATCGACTTTTATCCACCCTGGCTAGCATGCAGACAAAGCATGTCGATTAGTTTCGTAATCTGGTGTAGGCGGTTTGTGTACATTTTCTCTTTGAGGAATTCTGCGCCAAAAAATAAAAATATTCTGCACCAAAAAATAAAAATTCTGCACACGATACTTTAAAACTCTGCAAAATTCTGAAAATGTTGTCAAACATAACACTACATAATCATGCCAGTTTCAATTATTTTGGTAATTTATTGCAAAATACCTGTCAGCAAGTATGTCTGTAACAATTCAGAGCCACAAAAATCCCCCCAGGAGTAGAGTGTTAAAGCAACTCCTTTGACAGCCCAGTTCCTGTTTCTCTTCCCCTCCCCCCCGAGCCTAGCTGGGGGGCCAGACACCCACAACCCCTCCCCTCCAGAGCCCAGCTGCAGCCCCCCCCCCCGGCCAATATACCCAAATTCCCTACCCCCAAGAGCCTAGCCACGCCCCCCCAGCCCAGATACTTGCACCCCCTCCCCCCCCAGAGTTCAGCTGGGTGCCCCCCCAGCCCAGATGCCCCACCCCCACCCCTCAGAGTCCAGGAATCCAGAGAAAAAAACAGTCTGATGCTCAGCCCAGACTTGTGTGGATTTTCCTGCGCTCCACCCCTCATGCCCTCCCCCTGGCACTGTCTTCTACGTGCGAGCTGGGCTCTACCTGGTCCAGCGGCCCCTACTGGCAGCCAGCAGCACTGCAGCCCATTTCTGTGGGGAGAAAGAAAATTCTGCACAAAAAACATTAATTTCTGCAAAATTCTGCATTGTGAAGTGGCACAGAATTCCCCCAGGTGTATATATTGAATCATTAACTGTGTCCAAAGACACTTGTATAACTGTTGCCACTTGGTATCTTAATTAACTCCTTAGAACTCAAATGACTTCACAATACATTCAACTCAGTGGGACTTCATTTCCCCAGGAAGGATTAAGGGGAACCTCTGCAGGATCAGATATATATTCTCCTTATTACACAGTCCCTTTTGGTAGGGTGCAGTGGGGGCCCAGGATGCCAGAAGTAGGTTCCTGAGTTAGGTGCTCTTGCTGCTTGTAGAGATTAATTAATAATTCGTAACTAATAATCAGAGTACTTTCGCCTCTTCTTCCATTCATGGAGGATCAGTGAGCAGATCAACATCTCCAGTTCACAACCACTCAACAGATTCTTCTGCAAATGTTTTAAATTCTATGACTTGACTGCAAACTTTTCTCTGAGAGTATGATCGCTATTTGATTGGGAAGTCACAGGATACTGTTTCTGGTCCCTGGGCAGACAAATAGGCAAACAATTCCCACACAACTACTCACAGTGCAACTTTGAAATTTGCTTTCCATAAACAATACACACTAGCAAAATGTGATAATTCAAATATTCACACAAAGCAAACAAAACAGGAGTGTAAACATGGCTGAAGTAAATTCATGAAGAAGTTCAACTGAATAGCCACAGAACATTTTTGCACCATTCACTAGCAAGAGCACAAATCATGATGGGGGCTGGGATGAGTTGACTCTGGGGTTCTGTTTGGGTTTTCTTTACATATTCATAGATTTCTAAGGCCAGAAGGAACCATTGTGATCATCTAATTTCAACTCCAGCACAGGACACCAAATTTCACCCAGTGTTTCTTGCATGAAACTCAACTTCTTAACTAGCACATTCGTTTTAGAATTCTTGGTTTAAAGATTCCGGCAGATTGAACTTTTACCACTTCCCTTGATAATCAGTTCCAATAGTTAATTACCCTCTTTAAAAAATTGTGCCTTATTTCCAGTTTTGAACTTTACTGACTTCAATCTGCAGCAAATATGGTATACATTTGAACGCTGTCTTTTTGTTAGGAAAATGGCTAGAGTACACATTCTGAAAAATGAACGCATAGAAGCCCAGCATTCAACACACTATTCTAACATTCCTGAATCACAGCTGAATTATTTCTCAAGTATGCCCATAGTCAATTCAAAATTAAATGTACTAGATCAACTTCATTTGAAGTTTCTAGGCGAAGCCAGTTTTGAGGTAAAATGTTGTGCGTTGGGGGATTAGAATTTTCTAAACTTGATTAAAACCTATTTTGCTAAGTCCAAACTCCATCTCAAAAATGACTCATCTGAATCACCACAAAATTTTGGCAAAAAATATTCTCGGCTGGCTAGAGACCAAACATACAAAACATGAAGCGGAAAGGACCTTTTTGAGGATTTTAGAGAAACAGTCAAAATCAGGATTATAAGGGAAAGCAGGTTTCACCTTAATTAGAGAAAGGAAACTGTCTCTCCATAATACATGAGCAAGAAGTACCAAGCAAACAGACCTAGCAATAGGAAAGATAATGAGATCCATTTCCCAGTGATGACCTCTTCCAAAATATAAATGAAACAGGGACCTATATTCGGGGCAATAGATAAAAAGGAAAACAAGGATTCCCCCCTTCCCACCTCTGCAGTAGTCATAAAATGGAAAGAGGTGCAAGGATGTTCATTTATCTTTTTGCATCAGTTCATGCTGATTTCTTGTTTCTACCATGCAACATCACCCCATATTGCAGAACAGCACAACACCAATATTGCAAAGAAACATCAAGACATCATGATGTGATTAATTTGTGGCTCCCAGCATCTCCATCAAATGATGAAGTGCCTCTCCAGCTGTTGAAGGCTGGCTACAGAAAGCACTGGTCTATGTTACACAAAGGGGCACTCCTACTGATGGTTATTCTATGTGCCCCTATTGATGAAAGATGTCCTCCTTCCTTAATTTAAATATTGTCACCACATTACAGTGGTCTAAGTCTTTCTATATCACCTTTTCGTACTTTGGATCTCGAAAAGCACTTTGTGTAATGAGTTAGAGAACGGTGGTGCAGGGATTGAAAGAAAACAGAGCAGTCATTGCATACCTGGAGACAAGCAAAGGCCCTTGGGAAGTTCGAACCTGTTTTACTGAAAGGGGAACACTGGCCAATGGGATCTTCAACTTCCCTCCCCAATCACTAACAAGACACCAGTGAGGAGGGTACAGAGTTTAATGTGGAAGCAGCTCAACCGTCAATGCCTACCCTGCAAACATGTACATCTTTAACTGCTCCCATTCTACCAAGAGACCAAAAAAAAAAAAAAAAAAGTTAGAAACATGCAAGAGTGGGCCATAAATAGCAAGGTGATAGATGTCTTAGAAACAGTTGATTAAACAGAGACTAGACAGCCTCTCCTGTCAACCATAGATAGGAGCCCAAAGTCTACAGAGGATGTATTTAATAAATGACAACAGGTGCCTAATTTGCACCCTAGGCAGCTATACTAACTTAAGAACCAATAATTCAATGTAACCAATATGCACATAAATCAAGCAGCAACCTCACAAAACAGGGTAAGCAAATAGCCAAGCTGCACAAGCTTAATAACTTACTTAGTTTGTTCTCACTGCAGGGCAAGTACCATCCCTCTCTTTTATGTTTTGTGTAGGGCTACTGCAATGGGGCCCTGGCCTCTAGGGGCTACTGCAATACTAGAAATAAATAATAATAAATTCCTCACTTTGCCTGCCTGTCACCCTTTGTGTAGCACTGACTTCCTCCACAGCTCTTACCGAAGGAGAGCTTTGCAGGAGTGCTCACTGGAAGTCAACAGCTTCGAGATATTGTGCACAAGATGGCTGGGGGAGGGGGGGAATAGAGTGCATTCCACAAGAAAAGGGCCCTCCCAAAGAACTTCCTGACAGCAATTCCTTCTCAACAATTCCTTCTGAGATTGGGGGGGCAGGGGGGAGAGAGAATGCATGTCAAGGTCTGCACAGGCACTCAAACTAAACTGCAGCACTATCGCATAGGGAGAGAGGCAGTATCTCTCATGTAGGCAGGCTGTTGGTCATTTAGCCCCAGATCCTCAAATGAACTCAAAGGAAGTAAGGAGCCTAATTACCTTGGGGGACCTGGACCTTAGGGCTTTATACATCAATACCAACCCTTTACTCTGCACTCAGAACCCCATAAGCAGATCACAAAGCACTGGTTGAACACGCTCGCAGCCTATCAAGCGTGCTGCTTTATTCTGCTCTGGCTTTTCCTGTAGTACGGGGACCATGACTCTTTTACTTTGCACTGGAGTAGGCTGATGAAACAAACTCTTTAAAAAGGCACTGCCACAGTCAGAATCCTCAGCTTCAGTCTTACGGCCTTAAAACAAAGCGGGTGGCTTGTCGCCTGAAGATCCAGCCCATGGTCTTTTTTTCAAACAGACTTTCACCAATTATTCAGCTTTTTTGAGGGGGAGAACGCGGGGGGGGGGGTTGTTTGTTTGTTTGCAAACGCCTGTGAAAGCAGAGGCCGTACTGGCATGACATTCAGGTATCGGTAGCACACTAGCATGCTGACCTCCTGCACACACAAGGCTCCAGAAGCCTGCATGCAATACTCTCCTAGCACCTTGTAACAGAAACACAGGGACACAGAAGGGACTTTGCAAGGCCTTCCAAAGTGAACGACTGTCAATAAATGTGGACCTGACTCTGTTGCCATTACGCTGAGTAGCAACTTAGTCTGTGAGCAGCCTCACTAGAATCAACAAGACTTCTCGTCAAGTGCTAGTCAGTCTCAGAAAGGGTGGCAGAACCTGGCCCTGTGCTATTTACTATTCTGTGCTGTGAGCGCTCACTAAGGGACAGAATCCAAGTCCCTTATTTGTGCTGAACAATACTTTTCTCCATCAGTAGCCTTCAGTGAAGTCAATGGATCCACATCTGGAAAAAGGGGCAGCTCACAGTAGGGACAGATTTTGACACCCTTATTATGAATTATTATTATTATTTTAATTGCATGAATTTAGTGGCAGTGCAAAGTGCGGAACCAAACTGAAGCCCCAGTCTTCACTACCCAGTGGGCATCCCAATTCCACCACAACCAGTCCCCTTCTTAAATCCAGGCTCTTTTGTCTGCTCACCTCACCCTGCCCAACAGGAGCCATCCCTCCCAGCACAAGAAAGATAAGGAGTGCAGGCTAGGTATCTGCCTCTCAGTAGCAGGAGTGAGACAGAGCGACAAGCAGCCAGATTAACCAATTCTCGGACAGCCCTGGAAAAGGGGAAGGGGCAGCTGCAATGCAATCTGCAGTCTCCGGCTGCGAGCCAGGACTTGCCTGTGCACATAGACTTACACTACAGGCACGTAACCCAATCACCACCCTGCTGCACTCTTCCTTTTTAATTAAAACTTAACTTCCGTTAAACTTCAACGGATGCCAGATAAAATTTACTCTTTTTTTTTTTTAAAGCCACTCCTGAAATTTGTCTGCAGTGGACCTTTTAACTTTACAATCCTTTTAGTAGCTACAATGTTAAGTATTAATACTTCTTTTTAATGTTGCTGTTCTGAAGTGTCTCACCTAAAGAGGAAAAATGAAGATGTGCATTTTATTTCAAATGATCATTAAAATTTCAAAAACACATTACCAGGACTTTTACAGAGGCTCAGCTTTGCAATTTTCCTATAGGGCCACTATCTGAGAACCTAATTAGGCCATGTATTTCTAGAGAAAATTAAATGGCAAATAGGATTTAATCTGGCCAAGTTTTCAACTTCATTTTATCTACGGACTTCCAATTTCAATCGTACAGAATGGAATCGGACCATAAACTTCTCTGAAGGTGAGGAAATGGCTCTAAGGTAAAAATACATCCATATGCAGGGTCTCACCTTAGGGCCTACCCCTCAGGCAGGTGAGTGGAGAGGACAGAAGATTCCTTTCCTTTGCCCCTTACATAGTGCATGTAATAGACAGGCCCATCTGCAGCCCCTGCACTCCAGTGAGCACAGGAACTGCTCCTTCCATCCTCACTCATGGGTGCATAGGGCCCCTTCCAGTGCCCAGTGGAGTGAATGAGAGTGGGCATATGACCAGGGAGAACAGGCGCCGACTATCTAATTTCCCTGGGGGTCCTCCACCCCTGCCCCACCCCCATTCCACCCCTTCCCCCAAGGCCCCACCCCTGCCCCACTCCATTCCACCCCCTCCACTGAGCGCGCCCCACCCTCGCTCTGCCTCTTTCCTCCCCTGCTCCTCCCATCCCCCCCAGTGCCTCCTGTCCGCCGCTGAACAGCTGTTCAGCAGTGGGCAGGAGGCGCTGGGGGAAGGGGGAGGAGCTGGTCGGCGGGGCCTGCTGGTAGGTGCTGAGCACCCACTCTTTTTTCCCTGTGGGTGCTCCAGCCCCAGAGCACCCATGGAATCAGCACCTATGCCAGGGAGAATAAGCTGTGCCCTGGATAGGGTGACCAGATGTCCCGATTTTATAGGGACAGTCCCAATTTTGGGGTCTTTTTCTTATACAGGCTCCTATTACCCCCCACCCCCGTTCCGATTTTTCAGATTTGCTGTCTAGTCACCCTAGCCCTGGAAAGAGATGTATTAGTGATCATGTCCCTGCAGAGCAACCACGGGGAATCCTTTCCTGAGCTCGTTCAACACGGCACAGCTCCACCCGGCCATCAACACCGGACTACGCCCAAATGACACCCTCCAGGAATTCAGGGATGATGCTTTTTGACAGCCCTTGTTATTCTATAAATTAACCTCTGTAAAATTAGCCATTTGAGGTTATACGAGTCGAGCGCTCATTCTGGTGTTCCCCATTTCTAACTCCCACACTCTTCCTATAGTGGAAAAAACTGCTCCTATGATATCTAGTTGTAGATTTGTGGACAAGTGCCTCAAAACCATATTTGGGGAACGCTTCCTATATGCCACATATTTATCGATGACTTTCTTTCCCATACACTAGGAGACAATGCAACTCACTGTCCAAATAGCCTGATCGTGAGAAGTAACCTCCTAGCTAGGCCAATCAAAAGTCACAGCAGAATGCACTGGGCTCCCAGACGCACAAATTCCTGTATTTTCTGTAATCTCCAGGAAAATATTTCACATCCATTGGGATTAGTTATGCTGAGAAAAGAAGAATTTCTGCGTGATTGAAAGTAATAAAGGCCCAGATCCACAAAGAGACTTCGGTGTTGGGATGCTCACACAACATGTCACTTTTAGAAAGTGACAGAAATAATGTGATCCCCAAAGCCTGAGTTAGGCACCTAGGCTCCCGATTCAATGCATGCGGAAAGCTAGATGCCCCCCAAAAAAACAAGAAAAACCCCATATGCTAGCCAAAGGAGAGGCCCAGCCCTGCTACAGAGACAGGTGCCTAAATCCAAGCTATAGGGAAGCGCCTGTCTCTGCTTGTGAACAACAGCCAGGAACACCTGCGCTGGAGGCAGGCACATTGGGCACCTACGTTTTTCCTTGTGAGAATGAGTTAGGTGCCTGCCTCACTCCACACACAACAGTGGGAGGAGGAGCGGCCCACCTTTAGCTCAGTGGTTAGAGCATTCACCAGGGATGTGGCAGATCAAAGTTCAGTGCCCCCATCTTGCCAAAGGAGGAGAGAGGATTTGAACAGGGGTCTCCCACGCCTCTCAGGAGAGTGTTCTAACCACTGGACTCTGGACTATTCTGATGTGGGGCTGCCTCAGTCTCTCCTCCTGAAGCTGTTCCATTTCCGATTAAATAACTGATGAGAGAGAACAGCTGGATTACCTGGCGGTAAAGGCAACCATTTGGGAGACCCAGGGGCTAGTCCCCCTGCTCCCATCACTCTTTCATGATTTATATGCAGTGGAATGGCTTCAAGTGACTTTAGGGGCCTATTGGGTGAAGTGGCAGCCAAGCAGAAATTTTGTGTGTTGCAGTGACACCCAAGTACCGTCATGGATCTGGGCCACATGACTTAATATAGCTTTACAGAAAACAGACCAACTAATCGGGGAGCACAGAACACGAGCAGCTGGAGCATCAGACGCTAGCGGACTCAAAAGGCCACACCTTGCCATATCATTAAGGCAATGAACTCACATCCTCGACTGACCCATACAAGAAGCAGCTTTGGTTTTATTTCTAGGAGGAAAAACCACTTAATCACCACTCTGCCCTGAAATTAAAGAGTATACACAACTGCTGCTCAGTGCAGGGGAAAACCAGGCTGGAACAGAATGCAGGTTTAGAGCAGAGGCGCTCCAGGGCTTGCTTCATTCATGAGAAAACTTCCTTTTAAACAAAAAACCAAAAAAAGTCTTTTTTTTTAAACAGGGAAAGCATAAGTTGCTCTAAAAGTCCCATTTCTCACCCTCAGAACATACTTGACAGCAGTGTGTGTGTTCATATTTCAAACATGTAAAAATACTGCTAGGTATTTTATGTTCATTGTCAGCCCCACATATAAGGAAAAGTAAGGAACATAACCATGTGTCAGCAGCTGGAAATCCTATGCATGCCAAACACTCAATGAAATCTCATCCCTGTGAACCTAGGAGTTACATAGAAAATTACAATGAAGTGTGTTGGTGGGGGGAAAAACATATGTTGCATACATCAGATAACATACCATGGACTACTTTACAGGAATGAGTATATTTACCATAATTAGATTGGAAGTGCCATAGTAACTGATTTCATAAGGAAGCACTATGATTGTATATTACTGGAATCTACAAGAACCTGGAGAAGTTGAAGAGAACATTTATCTAGAGACCATATTTAAGCAGCATCAGATCTAACATAACATGTAAATACTAAGGGCCAGATTGTCACCTGTACTAGTACCCTACTCCACAAGTGGTTCTGATGGGTCTACACATAAAGTATTACTCGTTGTGAGTAATGGTAGCTGAATCTGGCCCCAGGCTTTAAATGTCAATTAAGCAAAAATGTTTATTATATACAACCAAATAGGTGTGCAAAGGATTACATAGGCTTCAAGATATACTGACATACAGTCCATAAAATTAAACACCTATATAACTCTACAGGATCAGGTCCTAAGAGGTAAACAACAACCTTTGTAAGGTTTCCCATTTCTGCTACAAAGTATGGTAGACTGATTTTCCCGTGCATACAGCCTATTTGCTCTTGTGCACTTGTGTTATCTGTTCATTCCCTCTCTCTTCTCTCTCTCTCTCTCTCTCATCACCCTCTCTAGGCAGGAAAAAAAACTGTCATTGCACAGCTATCTCACTGTCATCTATTATTCAAGAAAGGTCTCATTGAATAAATGACTGTTCAGAGTCTCTAAACAAATTTCATTTCTGAACACCAGTGTCTGCAGCCCAGCGGGCTATTTCAGCAAGATAAGATCACACATTTAATCAAACGCTTCAAAAAAGAAATACACACCAAGTTTGCTTAATAACGTCAAATAATAAAAGTGCAGTGTTGATGGCATACTAATTTTTAGCGTTCTTTCTTCTTTGAGGGTTGACTCAATAGCCAAGGTCAAGCGTACATGGGATTTCTACTAATTAGGGTTTCTGGTAAGTGCTGGCTACTCTCCGGACCGGTCTACTCCAGCCACTTAACCATAGTTTTGCCCAAAACTGTGGCAGTCCCTCTTCATTTGAAATGAAACAGCTGCACACATTCTATCCAAGTATGATTGATATAAAGGCATAACACAATGGGGTCCTAATCCATGATCGAGGCTCTTAGGCATTGTGATACAATTCATTTGTATTAACACCCACCACTGCTAAATCAATATATTGTGTGTAGATTGATGACAGAATTAACAACCTCAGTAGTTAATAAGGAACCACCAACATCAGTGGCTGCTTAGATGTTATAACATATAGTTAAGTTACAAAAAAGAGCTCTCCATTCTCCATCGTCCACTCATTTGGCTACAGGTCCTGTTGCGGTAAGCTGGAGTTTGGGTTAAGTAAGGAATCGTGGCCAGAACACACAATGTGAGCTTTACCATTTATTTTGACTGCAGCAAGACTATCCTTTAAGAACAGCAGGAATCAGCCCAAGAATTCTGGACTTTATGATCTGCACCGGCCAGGCCAGATTCCCATGATGTGATGTGATGGAGATAAAGTAGTCACCGGTAGCTTGTATATCATGCAGACTTCTAAGTCTATGATCTAATTTTTCATGTTTCCAGCAATGCTACAGAGACACATCTGCTTTGCCTCAAAACTACATGAGTTCTGGGGCAAACCTGGACATCCTTACTCCGGGCCAAATTGCAGCCCCTACATCTGTGGGATTCTCCACACCCAGAGCTCTCCCTCCCACACAAATTTCTCAGGAGGGTGTTCTATGGGTACTGGGATCCACGTGGTGGAAGGGGCTGAGTGGGCAGGGCCAGGATTATGGGGGAAACAAATTGACCCCCTCCAAAGATCAGGATGGAAGGATAATACAGACCCAAACTCTATTATCTTCCCCTGCAATGGGGAGCCCCCTTAACAGTGCACTCCGGGCCGCAAAGTATCTGCTACAGGAGCCCTGTCACACATTCTCCAAGGGAGCCATATGGCAACAGGGCACTCACTGGAGACCCAGGTTTTCCCACGGGAAGGGACAATCAGACTCTCTGGTCTGACTCAGGTAAACTGCTGATGAAGTCATTAGAGCTGTGCCTAATAAGGCCTGAGTAAAAACTGAGGGCCAGATCCTGTCTCACACCCAGTGTTATCTTGCTGCTCAAGTATACTCCCGCTGAAATCAATGGGATTGTTCAGAGTAAGGTGTTCTACTCAGCTTCAGGGGAACAGAGTCTGACCCTGAAGAAAGAACAGCGGGATCGAGCCCTTGATGGACGGGGGATGTACACCGGCATTTCTTGGCAAATTAGGAGTGCTAGAACACCACTCTAGTTTTATGCGTGAAGTCCAAGGTTCCAAAATTAACACTATTCCACGTGGAAGGGCCATCTTCCACACGGTGTTTGTTATACATACGTACTATCTAGAGGCAGGTCCTGATTGGTCAATCCATTTCTAATGCTCCACCAAGTATGCTACAGTACTAACTGTTGACTACTTGTCTATAGTAACAATTTACCTCTCCATAAAACAAGCTGAGAGCTATTTAAAACACCTATCAAACTGAATTTGGCATGAGAATGCATATATTACTTTGGAACCAAGGTTTAAAAAAACATATTTAATATTTCTTACCCCTCCCTCAAAAAAAGAAAAATGGTACCCATTAAAGAGAACAGAAATGACCTCCCACTACAGCAGCTTTACACTATGAAACATCAATGATGTCTCATGCTCACACTATTCACTTCCTCTGGAAGAAAATGGAGTACATACTGGAGTGGGGGAGGTCTAGGTTGGATATTAAGAAAAAACTTTTTCACTAGGAGGGTGGTGAAGCACTGGAATGGGTTACCTAGGGAGGTGGTGGAATCTCCTTCCTTAGAGGTTTTTAAGGCCTGGCTTGACAAAGCCCTGGCGGGGATG
This sequence comes from Malaclemys terrapin pileata, assembly GCF_027887155.1. Taxonomy (NCBI): domain Eukaryota; kingdom Metazoa; phylum Chordata; order Testudines; family Emydidae; genus Malaclemys; species Malaclemys terrapin. Next base: position 139,594,867 of record NC_071509.1, read on the forward strand.
ATTTAGTTGGGGATTGGTCCTGCTTTGAGCAGGAGGTTGGACTAGATGACCTCCTGTGGTCCCTTCCAACCCTGATAGTCTATGATTCTTTCTAATGATTCAAGGCCCACATTGTGACATCCTCACTCACACTGAATACCACCTTACACCACAAACTGTCCTATCAATAAAAAGCAACAGAGGGTCCTGGGGCACCTTTGAGACTAACAGAAGTAGTGGGAGCATAAGCTTTCGTGGGTAAGAACCTCACTTCTTCAGATGCAAGAAGTGAGGTTCTTACCCACGAAAGCTTATGCTCCCAATACTTCTGTTAGTCTCAAAGGTGCCACAGGACCCTCTGTTGCTTTTTACAGATTCAGACTAACACGGCTACCCCTCTGATACTTGTCCTATCAATGGGGCTACATGAGGAGTAAGGTACTACTCAATGTGAGTAAATACATCAAAGCCAAGCCTAACACAGCTATCCATTTGGCATAGTTCCCAAAACCGTACCCAATTATTATTGAAAAATACAGATGCAACTAAATAAAATAAACACATACATACATAAAACAGCAACCAAGGGTTTTAAGTTATATGGCAGACATTTTTGGTACAAAATTTGTAGTATTTAAGGCTCATTAAAAAAAAAAAAAAAAAAAAAAGGGATAGCCATCCTCCCTGAAGTAATTGACAGGAATTTGCATCATTTTGAACTGACAAAGTGTCAGACTGTGACACAAATACTGGCCAAAATTCTGTGAAAGCAAAGGAGTTAAACACAATCTTTGAAACCCTCTTCAGTTCTACCCAGCGGTGAAATCTATTCACAAAGATGACTATGAGGACTCTCCCCCCTCCCGCCCCCACCATCCTTTGGAATAGCTTTGAGGGAAGGAAGGTGAAAAAAAACAGGGAGCCATTGAAAAATCTCCTTACGGGGTCAGCTGTCAATGGAATGCATTTTAGTATTCAGGATACCCACCCATGCAGAACATCAAAAACTGGGCTTTGGTCCCTCCCCTATTCTCACAGGCTTAAGCTAATGCTGAGTTTCTGGAGCTGTACTGAATAGCAACACACACTGCCTCTGCAGGACTTGTAAACAGCAATACAAGCCGATCAAATAGAACGGGGGTATAGTTTCTACTTCATGTTTCCCTTTTCTTGTGGCATACTCTAGCACAACAAATCTGGTACATTAAAAAAAGGTCAACTGCTCTAGAGCTCCATGTATTAATGTCCTTTAACGTACAGCCTTTCCCTCATTCCAATGGGAAAGCAGACCCACACAGATATGGATACAGCTGTTTAATTTAAATGTTTTCTCCCCAGCTTTTAAAAAATAATGTTATTCATTTCTGCACAAAATGAGCGATTTGCTTATTTCAGATTTAAACCTGTGTAACTCTGGAACTCCTGTAGTTCCTTTCTGATTTAAATCATCTTTGGAATCTGAAATGCAAGGTCTCATCTTGTTTTACAGCAGTGCTGTAAGCAAACTTTTGGGGGGTATGAGTGCCATCCACTGAAGAAATCCCTCAAATCATGGTTTTGTTGTTGTTTTTGCCCATTTCCAGTTAACTCCACTAATACAAAGCTTAAAAAGCTGGTGATAAACTTGAAAACAAAACATGGCTTGTACATAAAAGTCCTGGTACTGGCAAAATGATGCATCACCGTCCAATTTTTTAAATAGTTTTTTTCCCCCCAAAGTTTTCCGTAAGATTAATGGCTCTTTGCAATGTATCCCCCGGTTGAAGTCAATCCTGGGATGCCACCATTAGTAGTTGTGAAATTTACATTCATGATGAGATTACAGTTCCAATCCCATTCCACTTGAAGCTATCTGAAAAATTCCCATTGACCACAATGGAAGATGGATTGGGTCCAATCCCTTCAGAGTGGGAAGAGGCTGCAGGAATACATAAACAAGAGCCCACACAGACTTCAACGAAATCTGGGGCTCCTCAGGGCTTCGGAAAATTGGGCCACTTTTATTTAGCTGCCTAAATTTGGATGTTGTTGCTTAACTTCAGGCAGCCATGTTTGAGCATTTTGACCCAAGATTTTCTTTTCTTCATACCTACATCTTTAACACATAAGGGAAGGAACAAAGGAAAAAAATAAAAAGCAAAACAACATTTTCTCTCTACACAATTCCAAAAATTTCCATGAAGCATTAGAAGCATTTTAAAGCAAAAAACAGAAAGTTACAACTTCTCAACAAACAGCATTTTGTTTCCACTTTCAATAGTTAGAATGAAAAATAATGTTACCTCATGTCTAACAGAAATCACTGGATTTGCTAAACGTTCCTATCCCTCTAATTTTGAGCAGCGGGTCCCCTTCAAAAGTTCAAACAGTAGATTTACATCTATAACTAGCTACTTGGCTGGTAAGTCGGGGGATGGGTGAAAGGGTCGTTAGGGAGAAGACTGACATCTTTTTAAAAGATACTATATAATGTGTGTATGTATATATGATTATTAAAAACGTAAGTAGTTCACAGGAGATTTACAAATTGCTCAGAGCTTCACCTCCATTAGGTCAGTCTTCAGAACAGGAGAAATCAGCTTTTGGGACACTGGAATCAAACATTTCAACTCCTTATAGATTCACAGATTCTAGGACTGGAAGGGACCTCGAGAGATCATCGAGTCCAGTCCCCTGCCCTCATGGCAGGACCAAATACTGTCTAGACCATCCCTGATAGACATTTATCTAACCTACTCTTAAATATCTCCAGAGATGGAGATTCCACAACCTCCCTAGGCAATTTATTCCAGTGTTTAACCACACTGACAGTTAGGAACTTTTTCCTAATGTCCAACATAAACCTCCCTTGCTGCAGTTTAAACCCATTGCTTCTTGTTCTATCCTTAGAGGCTAAGGTGAACAAGTTTTCTCCCTCCTCCTTATGACACCCTTTTAGATACCTGAAAACTGCTATCATGTCCCCTCTCAGTCTTCTCTTTTCCAAACTAAACAAACCCAATTATTTCAGCCTTCCTTCATAGGTCATGTTCTCAAGACCTTTAATCATTCTTGTTGCTCTTCTCTGGACCCTTTCCAATTTCTCCACATCTTTCTTAAAATGTGGTGCCCAGAACTGGACACAATACTCCAGCTGAGGCCTAACCAGAGCAGAGTAGAGCGGAAGAATGACTTATCCTGTCTTGCTCACAACACACCTGTTAATACATCCCAGAATCATGTTTGCTTTTTTTGCAACAGCATCACACTGTTGACTCATATTTAGCTTGTGGTCCACTATAACTCCTAGATCCCTTTCTGCCGTACTCCTTCCTAGACAGTCTTTTCCCATTCTGTATGTGTGAAACTGATTTTTCCTTCTTAAGTGGAGCACTTTGCATTTGCCTTTGTTAAACTTCATCCTGTTTACCTCAGACCATTTCTCCAATTTGTCCAGATCATTTTGAATTATGACCCTGTCCTCCAAAGCAGTTGCAATCCCTCCCAGTTTGGTATCATCCGCAAACTTAATAAGCGTACTTTCTATGCCAATATCTAAGTCATTAATGAAGATATTGAACAGAGCCGGTCCCAAAACAGACCCCTGTGGAACCCCACTCGTTATGCCTTTCCAGCAGGATTGGGAACCATTAATAACAACTCTCTGAGTACGGTTATCCAGCCAGTTATGCACCCACCTTATAGTAGCCCCATCTAAATTGTATTTGCCTAGTTTATCGATAAGAATATCATGCGAAACCGTATCAAATGCCTTACTAAAGTCTAGCTATACCACATCCACAGCTTCTCCCTTATCCACAAGACTTGTTATCCTATCAAAGAAAGCTATCAGATTGGTTTGACATGATTTGTTCTTTACAAATCCATGCTGGCTGTTCCCTATCACCTTACCACCTTCCAAGTGTTTGCAGATGATTTCCTTAATTACTTGCTCCATTATCTTCCCTGGCACAGAAGTTAAACTAACTGGTCTGTAGTTTCCTGGGTTGTTTTTATTTCCCTTTTTATAGATGGGCACTATATTTGCCCTTTTCCAGTCTTCTGGAATCTCTCTCGTCTCCCATGATTTTCCAAAGATAATAGCTAGAGGCTCAGATACCTCCTCTATTAGCTCCTTGAGTATTCTGGGATGCATTTCATCAGGCCCTGGTGACTTGCAGGCATCTAACTTTTCTAAGTGATTTTTAACTTGTTCTTTTTTTATTTTATCTGCTAAACCTACCCCCTTCCCATTAGCATTCACTATGTTAGGCATTCCTTCAGACTTCTTGGTGAAGACCGAAACAAATAAGTCATTTATGAGGGACCTAATTATAAAAGAGCCACTTATATGCACACACTTTAAGTCAGTAATCCTTCAAAGACCCTTATGCCCATACACTGCCCCAGTGACTTCAGTGCGACTCCACATGGTCATAAAATCACAATCATCGAGCTTCTTTTGTAGAATCAGGCCCTTTAGTCTTGATGTTTGACTTAAGTTTCAGAAACATTCAATTCCCATAGCTGTAGATTCATAGAAAAACAGGGTTGGAAGGGACCTCAGGAGGTCATCTAGTCCAACCCCCTGCTCAAAGCAGGACCAACTCCCAATTTTTGCCCCAGAACCCTAAATGACCCCCTCAAGGATTGAACTCACAACCCTAGGTTTAGCAGGCCACTGCTCAAATCACTGAACTATCCCTCCCCTGAGTTCAGATACAGTGGGTCAGATTCTCAGATGGTGTAATCAGCATATGCCAATTTATACCAGTTGAGGATCTGACTTAATCGGCTTAAAGCAAATGTAGTGAGAAAAATTCAACCAAGGGCCCAAACTTGTATCCACTGAAGTCAAAGTTTTGCCATTGACTGCAATGGGAGTTAGATTTGAAGTATTCAGTTTATAATTACTAGAATTCCTCCGGTTTAATCACTGAAATGTTAACTGTACTATTTACCAAATAAAAGGTATCATTTCATAAGAAATAGCATAACAACGTCAATTTTAACAGATGCTATATAAACTTAATGACAATTAGGCATTTAAATTATATGTGTAATTTAATATCAGACTGTGACAGCTTCTAAATACAACTTTACTCTCCTTCGAGCCAGATTCCTTTCATGACCCATGAAATGCAACCTATGTTGATTTTCATTTATATGTTCCCACTATAGTTTTAAAAATACACAGAGCAGACTTCAAGTTCTCAATTATTTACACTGGTTCATTAAGACTGAAATATTATATCAACTGCTAGAACAGTGATGCTGAAAATACATAGAAATACATTTGAAACAATACTGTAGCTAGGTCTCCTTTGAGTGTCAGTCCTTTTCAACTCTGATCAATAGATATTCTTTTCTCCATCTTGACTGTTCATTCTAAGTGGTTCCAAAAAACCAGAAACCGAAGACTTGATCTGTGTTAGGTTTCCTAGCTGAATTTGTTTCAATTGCACACAATATATTCTACAGACTATGCTGTCAGATGTTGTGCACTTCTGTACTGAAGTGTTTAACTACAGATGATGTGGTAGAAGTCACAATATTTTCCAACAGCTCAAGTTTTCAACAAAATGATCTGTTGGCTTATATGTTCAAATATATACTCACGCGCATACATATATATTTTACACATGCACCCGCCTTCCAACCCCTAAGGTCCAATCCAACTCTTGCTGAACTCAATAGTATTCCCTTGGAAGGGTATGCAAATTGTTTGAAGTATAAATGAAAAAACGTGGCAATGAAATTCTGATTAACTGGTGGCAGAATTGCAATATTGTATGGTATTAATTTGTACCATACCATGATCCGCAACAAAGACATTTCAAAACGTGTTTTGTTTTAGTCTATGTACACCAAGTTATCCCAGTCTCTCCTAGAGGAAATGAATGGTGGTTTCAATCAGTTAGGATAAATCCCATTGGACAGAGTTGTTGTACAACCACAAAAGTAGTCCAGAAAAGAGAAATTTAACTTGTTATTGGTTGCCAGGCAAGCTTCTACCCTACCATAAGCAAACCTTTGGTGCACTGAATGACCATCCGTTCTGCAGCTGAAATTGGAAGCTGGCTTCAGGCTTCAACTTCCTCATATACACCACTAAATGGAGGAACTCATAATTTGCGCAATGGGCCCATCAATTTATCACATTTCTTTTCTGCCTCACCTCTGCCAGTTGGCCCTATATTGACATAGATACTTAATTCCAGGCTCCAACCTTCTCCCATTAAATTCAACGGAAGTTTTGCCACTGGTGACTTTAGGGGGAGCAAGAACACATCTACATACGCACTCTACACAAAGTGTAGTCTGGAATGAAATTGCTTCTTGCTGACGTTAATGAGGAATTAATTGGGGACAACCAAACTTAAGATCGAGTTGGTCCCCGCACAAGCCAACTTTAAAGCACCATGGCCGGCATACAGGAATATGACAAATGACAAGTGTTTTAAACTAAGTATCTTGTGCATTGCTCCAACTACAGCTAACTCAGAGCTACAGTATGGACAATGGAATCCAATTTTAGGATGTAAGGAATCACATCAAAGATTTGAGTACAAGTCAGTTTCTCTCTAGATAAATAGCCAAGACTTTAAAAGTGGGTGCCTATGGTCAGGCTCCTACAGCTCTGTTTAGGCACCTAACGTAGGTGGCCTGATTTTCAGATGTACTGAGCACACAGAAGCTCTGCGAGTCTTCAAAAAATCAATGGTTACTGCTGGATGCTCGGCGCCTGTGAAAATTAGAAAACTTGCATAGGTGTCTACATAAGGAGTTAGGAGCTGTAACTTGAAACGCTTGCCAAACAGCAGTTGTGAAAACTTTCTACCAGAGGCTGGCAGGGCCATACTTAAGAATGACAAAGAATGCCCCAGTCTTCTATACATAGCCCATAGGAGAGTAAATGGCTACAAACAAAGCCAGAACGTGGTTCTTCACACTATAAATATTTCCATTTTTAGATCTAGATACGATGCATTTTCAGTATTCTTGCTGTATCAACTGGACAGCTGTAGGAGGAAAAAGACAGCAGCAGAGAACAGCTAGAAGTTCAAGGAACTGGAGTGAGGTCATTTGAGTTCTTACACATGTAGTAAGTGCCTCTTAATCCCACTACAACAAGCAGCCCAACCAATGATAGCAGCAAAAGAGTGGCAAGTCTCTGTGCACCTCTATGCTATCCAACAGCCCCAGAACTCTCCCCAATAATCTACTAAGATTATGAGACCCTGCACTCAGCATGACCTAAGCATCTCCGAGATCAACATTTTTAGTATTATTTCTGGATTTTCTCTAGATAGGGGCATACCAAGAGGAGGATTTTTCTAGCCAGAATCACCTGAGATCCTAGCATAGAACCTCTCACATCTACTGTGCAACTTAATTTTTTCCAAGAGAAATACAGAGCCAGCACTCACGTGAAACTTAAATGAACAGATTGTAGTCCAGGTAACATTTCTGGCCAAAACTCCACGCTAGTCTACACACCCTATCTCTTCCTATAACCCCTTCCTGCTCTCTCAATCCCACCTCCTTCACCTGTCTTTGCACCTTGTTTCAGGTATGTGTAAAATAATCCTCTAGTAAATGCACACCAGTCCTCCTCTCTCCCCACATGCACTTAGATCAAAAGTTCCTGAAATGTCCCCAGTTCTAATGTCCCCATTCCTGTTCCAATGACCACACTCTTCTCTATATCTCATACTTGTTTTTATTGTCACTGTACTTATTCATGCTTCCAACATGAAAAATCCTCAGGGCAGGGAAAATATTCTTGGTTGGACACACTGACCAAGTGTACAAGTCAGACACGCTATACAAATATCAAATACTAATATAGTTTGCCCATCCTTAATTCTTAATTGTTTTGTAGGTTATCCACTCCCATAAATCCTAAATGAATTAGAAAATAATGGAAACGAATCTATTTTAATGTTCTTTAATCTTCTCAGATCACCAGAAATTATGTCTAATAAAACAACAGTGTTGGCTAACGAGGTCCATGCCACACGTTTATAAACTCACCAAAAAGAACATTGAAAAAAGCACACACACCCAAAAACCCCATTCAATATAACAGGCTTCATCTAGCACAAGTATTTTTAAAGATCTTCCAATTTATGTTCAAGGAAAGAATGATCTGGTTTCTCTCACAAGGCTGTGAAATACCTTGAGGAGCTTTGTAATTTACTATGTTGTAACACTTGAAAATGTACCACTGTCCAGTCAGTAGATTCAATGGGAGGTCTTACATCTTCACCTAAACTCTGCTCACATTTTACATGTACGTAACGAAGCAATCACTTCTTTTATCATCTGCAGACAATACAACCAACTGTATCTCAGGGAAGCAACAGGGTGTGTGCTGTATTCTTTAATTAACAAGAGCAGCTGGGAAATAAAACTCAAGCACTCCTACCACATCACCTTCGGCTAAACCCTACAATAGAGATGGACACAACTCTGATGACATCACAACCTGTGGAATGTATGAATACTATGGAACACATGCTGCTAGGAAACAAAGGACATTGATGATACCAAATCTTCAAATGTACAGCCTTGGAAACACTTAGGTTGAATTTTCTAGATTGAGAAACAAATCATTCCATGTTCCCTCAACAACCAACTCCTGTCTTGTGGAGCAAAATAGCTGAAGGGAGACTTGGTAACCTTACGCTTGCTAAACAGTATTAAATTGCTTATATATATTCAAAAATTACAGTTCACTGTTTTTCTTTGGCTAACCTGCATTGCCATTAAACACGCTTTATACTAATATTAAATGTTTCCTTTCACCCCATGCATTCCAAAAGATAAACTACATATTAATTAATCTGAGTGAAGGGTGAGTCAAAATTCAATATTTTCCTTTTAAGAACCTCAGAACATTTGGAAATGGATATGCAAAGGCTTTCCATCTGTGTTCACTCTGTTGTTGTTTTGGTTTGGTGTAGTAACAGGAGACAATACAGTTACCTTTAGTGCTCTACGCTAAATAAGGAAACCAGGCTTATAACAAACACCAAAACAGCAGCAGTTTGAATCACAACAAAGGGATTGTATCACCACTATTAATATTGCGGCTACTAAAATTTGAGGTGAGTTGTTCTACCTTAAGAAAAACCAGTCATAATAGAGCACTAACCTTAAGTTTGTAACCAAACATTGGCACTGATACATGGATTTTTCTCTCTTCTTGCTGTTAAATAAGGACAGGGTAGATTTTTCTCTCTTTTTTGGACAGCAATCCCTTTAACTTGTACACTTTATATAGCCCATAAATCTATAGAAGAATTTTTCCAAAATGAATACACAGTGGAAGCATTTTTGTACCCCAAAACCCTGGAAATTATGATATATTGGCTCCACAAAACCCCCACTATTTCTCAATATCGAACAGCTAGTATTGGCTACGCTCTCTTACTAGATAGCTTTTAAAAATGATAATGGAGAAGCCTTCAAAAGACTTCATTGAAGAATGATTTTTTTTTTCTTGGCTTGGTTTTGAAAATCTTGATCTAATGCTTTGGAATAATCAGTGCAACAATACAGAAAGCAATTATAACTAGCAGGCTGCCTATCTGCCTTATAGCAAGACACAGAAGGCATTTTCCCCCTTTCCCCGGCTCTAGCCATCTCCACATTTCCTAAGCAGCTGGCTGCATGGAATCCAAACCGGGAGTGCAAGAATTCTAATACTTCCTAACGAGTAATGTGAATGGGAAAGTAAATACAACAGACATCAGTTGTTTTGGCTGTAACTACGATTGTTGCAGCGATACACAGCAATTCATTTCTTCGGCTGTTTACAAATTGTTTTAACAACCGCAGAGAAAAATCACATGCGAAGCCTACTCGAGAGGTTCCTTTTATACCTAGCTCCCAATCTCTCTCGCAAAAATATAAACATCTGTGCATCTATGGGGAGGGTGGGGGATGAACAAAACAACTGATCCTGGAATATATTGTTGCCATTGGCGACATTGTACTTAAGTCTGTTAACGAGATCCAGCCCTCGAAGACAAAATCCCAGGGACACAGTGCAGATTTTGGGGCGCTGCACCTAACATCTTCACGAGCACTAAATGCGCCGAGCTTTGTTAGACTAGAATATGGGGACGGGTTCCTCAACCGGGCTCACCGCCTGTACCAATCAGCAGCCATGCAACCAGATTTCCAAGTTAAACAGTCACAGGATGATTGCAAGGGAAAGGCAAATAAATAATGAAATGGGAAAATAAAGCGAGCGCTCAAGAAAGGGATGTAATTTTCATCCTCCACCCTTCTGTGCCGGCCCCTCTTGCTCACATCCCTCGCTCTGCTGTACGCCAGCCCTACTCCTGTAGCAGGCAAAGGGGCTGCTTCAAAATCCAGATCTCCAAGGGGGAGGGGGACAAGCTTTGATGGCTCTTAAAATCCTTTGTGGTCTACCTCAGCCGTGTCTCTCCCCGCTTGCCGGGCGAGGAGGTGCCCGGAGAGGCTGGGGAAGGTAGGATGAAAACCTCTTTCCCCCCACACTCCCCAGCTCAGCCCGAATATCCCCGCTCGCGCCCCCTCCTCGCACGCCGCCCGGGAAAGTGGTGGTTTATTGGGGCCACCCTTCCAGGCATCCCTCCCTGGTAGCCAGCCACGGAAGGGTTTGCACAGCCGGCATTTCGCAGAACACCCACAAACCCAGCAGCCAGACGCGGTGCCTTGCCTAGGGAAGCCAGAAAAGGGTGGGGGGGGGGGGAAGAGAAGGAAAAATAAAATAAAACCCCATCGGGTCTCCTTTATCCCCCCTCCCCAAGCTGAGCCACCCCTCCCTGCAGCCCAGAGCCATCACCTGCACCGCTCCCCGCCGGCCGGGCACCAGGCACTGCCCGCGGCACGGCACGGCACCGCCGCCCGCGATGCGCACAGCGCTATTTCCAGGACAACACGCGCTCGCGGCTCCCGCAGGAAACTATCCTGGGGAAACAGCCCCGCTCGGTGCCCCGGGGGCGGCGGGACTCCGCGCAACGCAGGGGGCGGGGGAGGCGATGGCGGGGGGGGGGGCCCTTAGGAGCAGTTACCTTCAGTCCGGTCCGGAGCGCTCCGTCCCCATCAGCAACCTGCGGCGGCGGCGCGCTGCCTCCCGGAGCCAGCCATGGGCGCGGGGCGGCACAGCCCCGGGAAGAGGTGGGAGGGGGGGGCAAGCACCCCAAGTCGCTCCTTTGCCTCCTGGTCCTGCCGCTCCGCCAGCGGGGCGAGCCCGGCGGCGCCCTCGCCTCCCAACTTCGGAGCGCGCTCAGGGCAGCGGCCGGCGGCCCCGCGCACCCCCCGGAGCAGAGCGGCTCGGCTGCGGCAGAGTCATTGCCCGGGCTGCCGCTGCTCGCGGAGCAAAGACGCCGCGGAAGAGAGACCGGGAGAAAAAACCATCCCCCCTCCCCCCCCCTGCTCCTGCCTTCTCCACCTCCTCCGCCGGCACCAGCTGGGCTCAGAGCCGCCTTCCCCGCCGCGCGGCCGCCTTGCTCTGCAGGGGGCTGCCGGGGCCAACGGGGCTGCTGCTCCTCGGGCCCCCCCGCCGCCGCCGCCGCCCCTTCCCCTCCCGGCAGAGCCCCCCCCTCCTTAGCGAGCCGGGCAGCTGCGGGCGGGCGGGAGCCGCCTCCTCCTCATCGCCGGGGAGCCGGGCAACCAGCCGCCGCCTGCAGCCCCGGAGCGAGCGAGCGAGCGAGCCGGGCTGGGGATGCGGGAGGGCGGCGGAGCCGAGAGCCAGCCGGCGGCCGCACGCAAAACCCGGCTCCGGAGCCCTGTGCTGGCTGCGCGGACGCGGGCTCCACCTACCGCGCGGCACGCGCACTGAGGGGGGAGGCTGGGGGCGCCCCCCCCACCCCTGCGCCTTCGGAGCTAGGGCTCCGGGGGCGGCGAACCCTCGCCCGGGGCGCCCTGACTCCGGGCTTAGGGTCTGAGGACACGGCGTGCAGCACGCTAGCGCCCACTGCAGCCCCGCGGTGCTAGGAGCTGTACATGCCCACAGCCGGAGCCAGGCCCTGCCCGCACAGAGCCTACCAGCTTAGCACACAAAGGGGGGCAGGGGAAACTGAGGCACGGACACGGGGAGACGCTTGCCTGTGCCCCCCCCCCCCCCAGCAGGTGAAGTTGTAGGGCCTTTGAGGAAGGGGCTGTCTATTACCGTGTGTATGTACAGCGTGGAGTACAACTGGACCCTGTTCTCAGGGGGATCTCTAATGCAAAAAATACACAAATATTCATTATTATTAAAGTGAGGGGAAGGGAAAGCCCCCCTCCCTATCCTGCATGATAGCACAATGCCCCCATGGTCACCCCAGCACTCCTGCACTTCAGCACTGCCCTTTTGGCCATGCTCCAGGAGCAGCACACCCATGTGTTACCCGAAATTGGGTCAGCTAGTAAGCGTAGGGTGGACTAATGACCCACCAGAGTTTGGCAGAAAGCAGCACGTTTATTATATTGATATCTAAGCTATCACACTCATATTTGCATACTGATGCTCCCAGGACAGGCACGGTACTGGAGATGTCAGGATCCTTCAAGGTAAATGTCCTGCAGCGCAGCAATGGATGGTGTGATGAGGGTAAGTCTTCCCGAGGCACAATGGACTGCAACGCGGCGAACCACTGGCCAGGAGGTCCGGGCGAAGGGCCTCCACGGGAGGTACAAGCTTATGAGTGCACTCCTGAGCACATGGCCCCTTCCCCTTTTACGGACCTGCTCCTCATGGCCTGCGACTAGAGATGACTGGTTGGTCACACTCCACCTCAGGCAGTGTCCATACCTTGTCTACCTGGGAGCTCTTCTGATCACCCTAGGATGACCAGACAGCAAGTGTGAAAAATCGGGACGGGGGTGGGGAGTAATAGGAACCTATATAAGAAAAAGACCCCAAAATCGGGACTGTCCCTATAAAATTGGGACATCTGGTCACCCTAATTCCAGGAGGGAGGGGGAAAGCCACTTCACAGGTATTCAAAGAGGGAGAGGAGACAAAAAGGGGGTGAAGGTGTAACAGACCTTTTGAACATACAGGTTATACAGAGCATACAGATCACTGCTGCTCCTACAACACCATGCACCTCCAGGTTTCCTCAGCTGCCATCCGAAGCTGATGCCCATGCTCTCCACCTTGTCCCTAAAGCTTTCCATACCTTTCTCTTACTTTCTCCTGTCTCCATTGGTCCTACCATCCAAAACCTCCTAGTCCTCCCCACTTCTCTCCTGCTACTCTGACCACAGCTCTATTTGCCTCTCTTACCCCTCCATTCAACCTCTCAGCTTCCCTTAGCTTCCTCTCCCTCTGCACACAAGGGCTCTCAAATTTCATCCTCTTCCCTCTCTGAGACCCTACTGCACTCTCATTCCCTCCCCCACCTCAGCCTACATATTCTCCTCTTCCCTCCCTGCCCTGCCTCTCCTTGGACTTCCCCTTCCAGCTCTTCTGACCGGAGGATGATTATACTGATGCTGCCAATTCTGGCAAGTAACTAGATCTTAGCCCCTGAGGGAACCAGTCTGAGAACCTCCCACTCAGGTGGGATGTTCAGCCATGCTCAAGAGGAAACACCCATTTAATTGGCTGCCTTCCCCATTGCCCTGCCTCCTAAGGGAAGAGCAGCCAATCAGGGTGGCTGCAGGAGGCAGGCAAAGCTCTCCCCCCATCCCCTATCCCAAAAAACTCTGGCTACTGAGGGGAAACAGGGAGAGGGAGCAGAAAGAGCCCAGCAGGTCATACAATGAGTTAGTCAGGTCTCTGCTCCTCTCCTCTCTCCTCTCCATACAAAATTACTTACTGTGAAGAGCTACAAAAGGATCTCACAAAACTGGGTGACTGGGCAACAAAATGGCAGGTGAAATTCAATGTTGATAAATGCAATGTAATGCATATTGGAAAACATAATCCCAGCGATACATACAAAATGATGGGGCCTGAATTAGCTGTTACCACTCAAGAAGGAGATCTTGGAGTCATTGTCAATAGTTCTCTGACATCCACTCAATATGCAGCAGCAGTCAGAAAAGCAAACAGAATATTACGAACCATTAGGAAAAGGATAAATGAGAAGTCACAAAACATCATAATGCCACTATATAAATCCATGGTTCGTCCGCACCTTGAATACTGCATGTCATTCTGGACACTGTTGGGCTAGCCCTCCCTCCCTCCCCCACCATGGGAGGCTGGAGCTGGCATTGCTGCTCGCTAGAGCCCTGCTTGTCCCCCACCCAAGCCCTGCCTCCTCCTCTCCGTGGGGCTGGCATCGCCACTCGCTCCCCCTACATGTTCCTCTACACCCCACTTTTTGACAAAAGTGAGTATTTGTCCCATTTCCTCTTGCCAACTGATCAAGGACTATCAAGTTGGGACAGCCAGGACAGAGCTTTAAAAAGAGACTATCCTGGCCAAAACGGAACATATGGTCACCCTCTACAGAGAAGGGCAACAAAATGATTAGGGGTATGGAATCGCTTTCTTAGGAGGAAAGAGTAAAAAGACGAGGACTTTTCAGCTTGGAAAAGAGATGACCAAGATAGATAGAGATCTATAAAATCATGTATGGTGTGCAGAAAGTGAATAAGGAAGTGTTATTTACTCCTCCACATAACGAACCAGTGGCCACCCAATGAAATTAATAGGCAAACAAAAGGAAGTACTTCACACAACACACAATCAACCTGTGGATCTTGTTGCCAGGGGATGTTGTAAAGGGCAAAACTATAATGGGGTTCAGAAAAGAACTAGATATGTTCACGGAGGATAGGTCCATGGATGGCTATTATCCAAAGATGGTCAGGGATGCAACCCCATTCTCTGGGTGTCCCTAAACCTCTAACTGCCAGAAGCTGGAAATGGGCAACAGAGGATGGATCACTTGATGATTACCTGTTCTGTTCATTCCCTCTGGGGCACCTGACATTGGCCACTGTCGGTAGACAGGATACTAGGCTAGATGGACCTTTGGTCTGACCCAGTATGGCTGTTCTTATGTTCCTGCAATGCCAGGACTGGTAGGGAGAGGAGGATGAAGAACTTCTGCAGCTGCTGGAGGAGCAGAGGTGGAGGGCAGTACTGATATGGTGGCAGCACTGAGGGTTGGGGAGCTGCATATTTACTTGATGGGCTAGGGGGTGGGTAGATGTAGGGATGAGGGGGGAACACAACTAATTAGATTTTGGGGAAACACTGGGAATGCCACACCACCAGATAGCCAGCACCATGCTATGCATTTGAGAACACTGGGAACACTAAGTCATACATGCACACACATGGTGGACAAGGGGAGTTCAAAAATCAAGACGGACCAAAAAACACAATATAATTGTTTGGGCTTTTTAAACAAACCTCCTGCCTTGGGGGCCAATCTCATGACTTTTGGGGGTCTGACTACCGGGTTTTGAATTTGGGGGATTAGCAACACTGTAAAGATGCTGGATGGCGTCAGGACACCCAGCAACAAGTCACTTTCAAACCATTCCAGCGGCTCACACCATTTTAAGAGCTTTGCAAAATGAGGTATTTGCAGTGTGCAACAACACTAACTTCACTGATATGACAAATTCATAAACAATGTAACATATCTTTGTACGCCAGTAAATGATGCACTTTCTGTTAACTATTTGCATAACTCACCTATCTACAGCTATACTCGTATTAAAAAGCCTCCAGTAACACCTCCTACCTCCTCCAGCTTTCTGTCTCTCCATTGCTTCTTCTTCCTGACTGCTCTCCTCTTTCCACTTCAGCTGCCTCCCCACAGCTTTCCACCAAATCCCCATCTTCTCCCGAGTTCCCCACCTCTCTACCTTATCTCATGGGCTCCTTGCCTGTGCTTCCCATCAGCTTCCAACCTTGTATCTAACTTCTCCCCCAGTGCCCACCTACATCCCTTTCAGTCCCTGCCTAGCCCCATTTTCCATGCCTTCCCCCTAGTCTCTTACTCCCCACGCCCCTACTGAACTTTCATCCTCCCAATCTATGTCCCTCTTCCACTCCCACACTTCCTGCTTCCCCACCTCCAATCCACCCCATCCTCCTAGGTCTGCCTTCTGTCCCCTCCAATATCTGCCTTCCAGGAGTTCCCCCTGCAGTTCTTGCAGGAGAGGAAGCAGACTGGCAGTGCAGGTGAGAAGGGTGTGTGGGTTAGCTAGATTCGAGTTGGGAGAAGCATAGATGGCGAGTTATATGGGCCCTTGGTGCCCGTGCACCACCAATATTCAGGAATGTGGGCCTGGCTCCACCAATGTTTGGGCTGATATTTTCAGATTCATCCTGTCCTTAGGACAGACTGAGGCAACCGCCCCGGGCCCCGCGTTTCAGGGGGATGTGGGGTCCAGGGCGGCATGGGGGGTTAGCGAGGGGCCTGGCGCCGGTAGCAACGAGAGACCCAGCCCACCCCGCTCTGCCTCTTCCCGCCCCTGCTCTGCCCCTCCCCGCCCCCATTCCACCCCTTTGCCAAGCACCCGCCCCACTTCTTTCCAGCTTCCGCCCCCTCCCCCGAGCGACACTGGGAGCTGGGGGGTCACTCACTGCTGCCAGTGCCAGGCCCCCCACTAGCCCCCAAGGCCGTCCTGGACCCCACGTCCCCCTGAAGCGCGGGGCCTGGGGCAGTTGCCCTGGTCTGTCCTATGGACAGGACGGCTCTTCTTGGATCCGTTCTAGACACCACCAAAAATTATACAACTCCGGCGCCCACGGGGAGAAGGACAAAACCACAGCTGTCTCCTCTCCAGGTTGAAAGCTTAAGGTGGGGGGCTGTGTGCCTCCACCCTTCTGGTAATTATAACTATGCAGCTGTAAGTAATAATAGATAGTATAATCTTGTTATTGTTAGTTTATACTTTATTATATTTTAGATGTTTGTAAAGGGCCTCTGGGCTGGAAAGTGCTTGCTGAAATTATTAATATTTTTCTTGATTTTTTTGTTTGTTTTGTGCGAATGATGTAAAATTGAAATGTTTTCTGTAAGAAAAGAAATATAGAGAGGCAAACTTTTCACATGTATAGAAAGCAAGTGCTTCTGTGGTGTTTTTAAAAAGTAGTAAACTTGATTCTACAAAGCACCCCGGGCTACGTCTTTGCAGTCTTTCCTTACCCAAGATCCCCAGTGACTTAATGAACTGCAGGGTAAGCATCCCTTAGTCAGCAGACTCCCCTCTAATCATGAATATAAGGTACATAGCACCCACGGTACGTGTTCATATATGAGTGTGGTGTAGTGAGGACTGTGTTAGGATTGCAAGCTACCACTTTAAGAGTGGGGCTTCCTGGTCCTGCTTGCAGGCCAGGGGGCTCTGTAGAGAAGCATGGGAGCGACAGGAGTCAGTCTGTAGCCAGCAGCTTAGAGTAAGGTGGGGTGAGTTGTGCTTGTGTTTTAGGGAGCAGCCTGTTTTCTCTCTGTTTTTTGGTTCTTGTGTGTTCTTGCTCTGAATTCTAAGAAATTGCTCTTCCAGAGAGAGCATTTTATGTTTCTATCTAACTTCTTTGTGTATGCCATGAATATAACAATGAACAGTATACCAAATTATATCCCAGTCACCAGACACATCTGCACAGTCCTTGTACTCCCAATATTGTTTATGGGACAATGGGATAAATCCTGTTTGCCTAACTTGGTCCCTTATTCAGGAAAGCACTTAAGCATATGCTTAACTCCATTGCTACTCAGGACAGCACTTAAGCTTCCGCTTAAAGTTAAACACATGCTTAAGTATTATCCTGAGTACAGATGTTTTCCTGTACTTACGGTTCACCCCAGTTAGACTACTTTGATAAATCAGGGTCCTCAAGTAATTATTAGTGTGCTATGAGCAGGAAAGAGGAGCGAATGCACAGAAAAGAACAAGTTAATGCTTTGCTTTCTTGGTAATATGATCAGGGCCTATATTCTAGCACCCACAAGAGCAAAACAGAAGTATTTGAGCCAAAGAATAAGACAAATTTCAGTAGGGAAACAAAACTAGATTTTAAGAGTTATACAAGATCTATCCTGAGAGTTTCCTTTTCAAATAAAACTCTGCTATGCAATATTAAGTAACACCTCGACATGTGATTAAAACAAATGTTAAAATTATGTAATACACAGGTTAAGAAAAGAGTGTCTGTGCATCTGGGTATAATGCTTAGATTATCCACAAATACATATAAAGAGATATTGGTCTTTGGTGCTAAATGATGTGATACTCCCAAGTCGCACTGACAAGTTTTAAAAATGGCCTGGCATCAAAACAGTTCTATAATTTCATGACTATTCAGATTCTTTTACTACACTCATTGTCCTAGCATCCGTATGTTTTTGTCTACACAGGTGCTTGAATCCTGGGCCTTCAGATTAAAAATTCAGTACTTTACTGAACAAACTATCTCGGCATGTCAGTCCAAGTGCTTTTTCAGCATTATTGCTTGCCAGAATTCTCTCTCCCAAATCAGCAAATCAGTGCTTCAGATTATGTTCCCCAAATGATTTATTTGAATATGATTTTGCTTTTTTCTGCTCTTAATTCTAATTTCTCTAGGGGTTTTTTGTGTTATTTCTTTCCACGTGAGTGTTTGCAACACCCGCCCATTTTAGTATCCTCTGCAAATGTAATTAACATTCCTTTTACACATTCCTTCAAGATCATTAATGAAGATCTTAAATAAGATACACATCACTGCAGTACCCCACAAGTAGATATCCTTAGGTATGAATGCTGCCACATGGATAGCAACCAGTCCCTGATCCATGTGACAGTTTTTATATCCAAGCCAATCTGAGTTAATTGTTAGAGTCAGGTTTCATTCCATAAAAGGCTATCACATGCTTTACTAAAATCCAGATCTAGTAAGCGTGTCAAGTTTCCTTCATCCACTAATTTTGTAATTCTGTCAAACAAAGCAATCAAGCTTGTCTGGCACCATTGGCTCCCTGTCTGTCTAACTGTGACACACCTCACCATGGCATCTGAGTGCCTGTACAAACACAGATCTTTAATAATTGTTCCATTAATTTACTATGGATTAAAATTAGATTTAGCAGACTGTAACTGCCAAGATTAATGTGTTTTTCTTTTCTGAAGATTGGTACCACATTTGCTTTCTGCCATTCTCTAGTACCTCCTGATATTGTTGTAATGTTTCAGAAATATTTGTTGCTGTAAGGTTCAGCTACCAATGTCCCTAACATTGTGATACACGTCACCTGGATCAGCTGATTGGTATAGGTTCACATTTGCTAAGTATTGCCTCCCCTACTCTTTATGAATAGCTATCTTTCACAAAGTTTTCGTTACTTCATCATTGTTCAGAACGCCTTGCCTCTATTTTTCTTTTTTTAAATTTAACACCTATAACATGTCAATACTATCAATGATTTTAGAAATATGTAGCATACATTTCCTTCCAGATCCCACACAACTTGACCCAGACCTACAACATGGCTTTCATTTCATATCACATATCTCCATATCAGCTTCATTACACCAGGGCCTGATGCAAAGCACATTAAAAGACTCTTTTTGAGTTTGGGAGACTGATCCAAAGTCCGTTAATGATTTCAGCTTTGGCATCATCTTTGTTTCTTTCTCCTACTCTTGTTTTTGGCCCTGATTCAGCAAAGCACTTAAGCACATGCTTATCTTTAAGTAAGAGGATAATCAATTGAACATGGTGCAACACAGTGGCCAAAAGGGTGAGTGCAATCTTTGGTTGCATAAAGCGGGGAATCTCAAGTAGACTCATAGACATTTAAGGTCAGAAGGGACCATTATGATCATCTGGTCTGACCCCCTGCATGCTGCAGGCCGCAAGACCCTTCCCTGGACTCTACCGTTGAAGTCCCCAATCCTGTGTTTTAGTGACTTCAATCGGCTGAGACCCTCCTGCTAGTGATCCCTGCCCCATGCTGCGGAGGAAGGCGAAAAACCTCCAGAGACTCAGCCAATCTACCCTGGAGGAAAATTCCTTCCCGACCCCAAATATGGCGATCAGTAATACCCCGAGCATATAGGCAAGAGTCTCTAGCCTGACCCTTGTTGGCCATTATGCTGTTCATGTATCATTGCTTGGTTTTCTTTGGCTACTATGTTTTATCATTAAACCATTCCCTCCATAAACTCATCCAACTTAATCTTAAAACCAGACAGGTCCGTCGCCCCCACCGTTTCCCTCGGAAGGCCGTTCCAATATTTCACACCTCTGATGGTCAGAAACCTTCGTCTAATTTCAAGCCTAAACTTCCCCCCGGCCAGTTTGTATCCATTCGTTCTCGTGTCCACATTAGTACTAAACTGGAATAATTCCTCTCCCTCCCTTGTATTAACCCCTCTGATATATTTAAACATAGCAATCATATCCCCCCTCAGCCTTCGCTTTGTCAGACTAAACAACCCAAGCTCCTCTAATCTCTTTTCATACGACAGGTTTTCCATTCCTCTGATCATCTTAGTCGCCCTTCTCTGCACCCGTTCCAGTTTGAGTTCATCTTTTTTAAACATGGGAGACCAGAACTGCACACAGTACTCCAAATGAGGTCTCACCAGCGCCTTATACAACGGAAGCAGGACCTCCCTATCTCTACTAGATATACCTCGCCTAATACATCCCAAGACTGCATTGGCTTTTTTCACCGCCACGTCACATTGCCGACTCATAGTCATCCTGCGGTCCACAAGGACCCCTAGGTCCTTCTCCTCTTCCGTTACTTCTAACCAATGCGTCCCCATCTTGTAACTAAAATTGTTATTATTCGTC
This sequence comes from Malaclemys terrapin pileata, assembly GCF_027887155.1. Classification (NCBI taxonomy): domain Eukaryota; kingdom Metazoa; phylum Chordata; order Testudines; family Emydidae; genus Malaclemys; species Malaclemys terrapin. The sequence goes on from NC_071509.1 coordinate 139,615,565, forward strand.
CCCAAGTGCATCACCTTACACTTTTTACTATTAAATTTCATCCTATTTCTGATACTCCAATTCACAAGCTCATTCAAGTCTCCCTGCAGAGTATCCCTATCCTCCTCCGAGTTTGCAACTCCTCCCACCTTCGTATCATCCACAAACTTTATCAGCCCACTCTTGCAATCGGTCCCGAGGTCAGTTATAAAGTAGGAGTAGAGCGATTATTTTACCTGTGGCTTTGGCACCAGTGTGACTGCTGCTGGAATACTGTGTCCAGTTCTGGTGCCCACAATTCAAGAAGGATGGTGAGAAATTGGAGAGGGGTCAGAAAAGAGCCATGAGAATGATTAAAAACATGTCTAATAGCGATAGACTCAAGGAGCTCAGTATCAGAGGGGTAGCCATGTTAGTCTGTATCCACAAAAACAATGAGGAGTCCGGTGCCACCTTAAAGGTGCCACCGGACTCCTTGTTGTTTTCAAGGAGCTCCGTCTATTTAGCTTAACAAAGGTAAGGTTAAAGGGTGGCTTGTATACAGTCTGTAAATACTTACACGGGGAGCCAATATTTAATAATGGCCTCTTCAATCTAGCAGAGACAGAGAGAAAACGATCCAATGGCTGGAAGATGAAAATAGACAAATCCAGACTGGAAATAAGACCTAAATTTTTCACGGTGGGAGTAACCACTGGAACAGTGTAGCAAGGTTTATAGAGGATCCTCAATGTCTGGCAATTTTTAAAACAAGATTAGATGTTTTTTCTAAAAGATCTGCTCTAGGAATTATTTTAGAGATGCTCTCTGGCCTGCGTTATACAGTTAGCCAGACAAGATGATCACAATGGTCCCTTTTGTCCTTGGAGTCTAGAAATCGATGAATAAATCCATCCTTATTCAATAGAGCACTAAGCACAATCTTAGCTTTAGGTGCATGCTTAGGTCCTATTACCTTAAGTGGGACTTAAACACATGCTTAAAAATTAAGTGCTTTGCTGAATTAAGGCCCACCTGCCTTCTTACCTGTGCCTCAATGCACTGAGCCATCACTCAGCCCTCGTACACCAGGCTGAGATTCTGTCCTGTGCCTTTAAGTCACCTTTGCACTCTTCTCCTGACCCAGGTCTGCCCCCGCCATAATTTAGATAGTCCTGGGGGCCTGTCTACATTACAGCAGCTGCAGCACTACCTGAAATCGCAAGAGCACAGCATGCTGCAGCTTCCCTCCTGCACCTGTGCTCATCTCTAGTATGCCCCACCTGCCAAGTCATCAGTGGGGGTCCCCGGAGCTGTCTCCCTCAGTGCCTGCACTGGGTCATTCTCCCACAACCGGAACTTTTCACGTATAGAGCTCCTTGCACAGCTTCATCCAGTGTCCAGGGGCCTGAGTGGAGGGTGCGGCTCCCATCCCAGCTCTCTGCCCGCTTCCTATTTAAATTCCCTTTTAATGACTAATTTTACCCAGGACTACCTACAAAACTAGCTCAGATCAGACACATTCCCTCTCTCTTCCCCAAATTAACTGGGGACAAACAATACAATTCTGATTCAACCATCTCCTCTGATTCTAGTTCATCCCATCTTCTCTAGGTCAGTGCTTCAGATTGTAAGCGCTTCAGGGCAGGGAATATCTTTGATGGGATTTTCAAAAGGGTTCCCTGTTGCTCCCACTGAATTTAGGAGGAGTTTTACAATGGACTTCAGTGGGAGCAGAATTAGGCCAATGCTTAGCACTTTTGAACCCCACTGCTTTTATGTCTTGTACAGAGCCATGCATGTGATAAGCACTTAAGAGATGAAATAACTACTAGGGAGGGATAGCTCAGTGGTTTGAGCATTGGTCTGCTGAACATGGGGTTGTGAGTTCAATCCTTGAGGGGGCCATTTAGGGATTTGGGGAAAAAATCTGTCTGGGGATTGGTCCTTCTTTAAGCAGGGGGTTGGGTTAGATGACCTCCTGAGGTCTCTTCCAAACCTATTGTGACAGGTTGGATTACAGAAACCCCTTGGGAGCTGCCACCCGATGTGCAAAGACTACCCCTGCTCCTGTTTTCCCTGCCAGCTCAGGACTCCAGCACCCTGTTTTGCTGAGCCAGACACTCCTGTCTGGCTCCAACACAGACCCAGGGTCTGAATCACTTGTTCCAAAGCTGCAAGTTTACCTGAAAACAGCTCACAGTAGTGTGCTTGTCTTTAGCACTTAGATGCCCAACTCCCAATGGGGTCTAAACCCAGATAAATCCGTTTTTCCCTGCATAAAGCTCATGCAGGGCAAACCCAGAAATTGTTCGCCCTCTATAACACTGAGAGAGAGATATGCCCAGTTGTTTGCTCCCCCAGGTATTAATACATACTCTGAGTAAATTACTAAATAAAAAGTGATTTTATTAAATACAGAAAGTAGGATGTAAGTGGTTCCAAGTAGTAACAGACAGAACAAAATAAGTCACCAAGCAAAATAAAATAAAATGCGCAAATCTATGTCTAATCAAACTGAATACAGATAATCTCACCCTCAGAGATGTTTTAGTAAGTTTTTCTCAGACTGGACACCTTCCAGGCCTGGGCACAATTCTTTCCCCTGGTACAGCTCTTGTTGCAGCTCAGGTGATAGCTAGGGGATTCTTCATGATGGCTCCTCCCCCCTTGTTCTCTTCCACCCCTTTATATATCTTTTGCATAAGGCGGGAACCCTTTGTCCCTCTGGGTTTCCACCCCCCTCACTGGAAAAGCACCAGGTTAAAGATGGATTCCAGTTCAGGTGACATGATCACATCTCACTGCAAGACTTCATTACTCACTTGCCAGCACACACCTATACAGGAAGACTCACAGGTAAATACAGCCATCTGCAGACAATGGGAGTCATCAAGATTCCAAACCATCCTTAATGGCCCACACTTTACACAATTACAATAGGCCCTCAGACTTATGTTTTATATTTCTAGTTTTAGATACAAGAGTGGTACATTGCTACAAATAGGATGATCACACTCAGTAGATTATGAGCTTTGTAATGATACCTTACAAGAGACCTTTTGCATGAAGCATATCCCAGTTACATTATATTCACTTATATTTTAATAAAACCATATAGACTGCACAACATCACACCTATATTCTATGATAGTAACTTTTTAATGTTTCAAAATTACTATGAATTTTCAGCTGCCCTGTTATGATGCTGAGCAATAACTATACAATTATGATTCAGGCACACACATATTTGTTCTCCCAGTTCAGACTAAACTATTTTTAAGACTTGTTTTTCTAATTTTTTCCCTGTCATGGCATCACTACAGGCCAGAGGTAAGGCTGTTTGGGTAACTTCACTGTGCATTCCTTACACTCACATGTTTGGATTTCCTTCAAGTGTAAACTTAACTCTGAATTTCTTGGGTTTAATAGACTCAGATCCTCTAAAGTATTTAGATACCCAATTCCCCTTGCAATCATTTGAGTTCAGCACCTATATACCTTTTGAGGAGCTGAGCTACATTATTCGTTTTGAGGATAATTATGACATCACTTTAATTATTTTTTTACCTGTACATTACTGATACATACCTTCACCATAACTCCATGTTAACGGTTTTCTGGGGGGTGGGGGTTGGTATGGGAATTTCTTTAGTTTTTAAAAATGTAGTACACAAAGGCTGAACAAGAAACCCAAAGAGGAAGCTACCATGCACTATTTTTAATAATTGAATATATAGTATATAAACTTGTATTTCTTTTAAGTTTAAAGGGCAGATTCAGCCAAAGCACACCAGCCAGGTAACTCGCTTTGCATTGCTAGATCAGCATGAAGCAGACAAAGGGTTCTAGCCCTTAATTTTGCAACTGACTTATTTGTTCAAAGGGCTTATGTTAGTGACTCTGGCTGTTATATGGAGTGAGGGACAGGGAGATCCCAGCCCCCGAGTCCCAGTGTCTCTGTAGTTAAGGTGCTCCCAGTGCACTCCTGCCTCAGTAAGAGGATGTGTTGCCTCAGTGCACAGTGGAACTTAGTCTGTAGCATCACAGGGAGGCTTTCAGGCACGGATGACCGAGTTTGCATGCTGTTTTAAAAACGGGGTCAGTTGGACCAAGCAATCGAACAATCAGAGCTCTTGACACAGGTGTTCAGATGCTCTCACACCATTGAGCTATTACAGCCAGGAGAAATGTTGCCTGTATATTAGCCGGGGAGGAAAGGCAGTGACTGGTTGAATTACCACTGATCTCACAATGGCCCCACTTCAGAATTAACTGGAGCTGTTAGCTCGAGTCTTTCTGTAGTCTACATAATCATAGCAATTAGAGACAAGAGTCATTAATAACTTTTGTTAATTACAACCTATTTCCTTCAAATGTAGCCCATCCACTAGATTTCAATTAATGTTTAACTCTATGCAACGTGTAAGGTGTCTGCATTGTTCCATTCCTGAGACCATGTGGGACAAAAAAAGACTGACCAGATTCTGAACACCTTAAAATGGATTAAAAATGATGTCCTTTAATGAACCAAATTGTGGATTTTATTTGTCAATTCTCAAAAAGTTCATTCTGTATTTAAAAACAAGGTGCTGTCAGTTTGGGGAGGATTCACTGCCTTGCACATACAAAATAAAGAGGTTGCACTGTGCATGTGCGTGTGGCCCTGGAGCTGCCCATCCAGCCTGGGAAGAATGGTTCCCTACTATAAGCACCCCCCAGACCTGCAAGGGGGGTGAAGCACCCCAAGAAGAGCAGAGGTCAGGCTGAGGGGCTGGATACGATTTGAGATTGGGGGGCAGAATTAACTGCTGGGCAGATGTGGGGGTGAGCTCCTACAGTGGAGACCAAAATCCCCTTCCCCAATAAGCGAGAGCTGGCAACACTAATTCTCACCCACACATGGGGGATGGGCAGGGGGCGTTCAAAGATCAAAAACAGAGGGGGAAAAAAACACACCATGTAATTTGTTTTAAGTAATCTCCTGATTTTGGGGTCCAACTCATGATTGGGCATCTCTGGATCAGGACATCCTTTATAAATAAACAGGGTTGCACCAATGAATATGCCTGACTTGGTATCATCAATTTCTCCTCCTAACAGGAACAACTCTGGGAGGGACCTGTATGTTGGCCAGCTGCTTAGATCAGAAGAGGCAACTGTAAAAATATACATCAAGAGTCTGGAGCAGCCCTTCATGAATATATTAGGGACTGCTCCAGGCTCTCAAGATTCATAAAATCAAAGTATATGCCTTGGTCTTCAAGTTGTGTATGGTATAGTCAGCCATCCCATCAAAGAATACCCATTTCTAGTGGATTAGGAACTTGTACATGTTATGATAAACTCCAAAATATTAGCTGAAGGAAGGGAGGAAATCTCTCAGGCATATGTTGCAGAATTAACATACAGTATGCATTATGCTGATGTCCAGAAGAAGTTTCCAGTTCTGATTGCATGCTAGGCTTGAATGAAAGCTGAGCTCATGGAAGAAATATTGCATTACCCTCTAGGGAATGTGGACACATTGCTTTTTCAGTATCCGTAGCTAGCAGCGTTTACAATATTAGCATCAGCTGTAACCACTTATCTTACCTATCTCCCCGCAAGCAAGAGTAAGACCAGAAAAGTAGGAAAAGTGGTAGTCTTACATTGACACCATTAGGAGGTTTTAAGCCATTTGTGAAACAAGAGTCGCAAATCATCAGGGGAAAGAAGTCAACGTTATAAACTGTACTCCCCAAGGACTTTAACCATGATGATATAACTTTAGTATGTTCAGTATTAACAGTGAAATTCTAAACTTAATAGAAAATTAGCTTCCTTTCTGAAGGTCACACTGTGATGTTAAATTGATTCTGATCATTTTAAGGACTAAATGCGATAGTTATGGGTGAATTAGGATAGATGGATGGATGCAAGGAAGAAACCAACACCACCGATCAGCATGGCATTCTGCTTTTTCCTTATCCTTTGCAGATTGCACATATTCACCTGAAACAAAGTACATGCTGCAAGGCATACAGGTTTGCAAATAATAAAATTGAGTAGACTTGCTTGTACCAAATAAGGAGACTCCATTCAAAGAAACACAGATAAAGGGAGATCTCAGCCAGATTAGTGGTGCATGCAGTTTAACGTGAAGAAACATAAATCAAATAAGACTGGGTCAAAACATAGCCAAAGGGATAATGCTGAAAATCATGGCTTTAAACAATGGATTGTTGTATACAGACATGTAGTCTATCTTCTGAATCCTTTGTGGCATCTTTCTACCTCCGGGGCTTCATTTCAGAAATCAGTGAAATTATTAAAAAAAAAAAGTTAGCTTTTGTTTTCCTAGTGCCCCTCATATTATACCAGTTCTCAAAGGAATATTGTACCCCTTTCTGTAAAATGGACCCGCACACTCTTGTCTCACATTCATTTTGTAAATCTTTTCAAACCCCCTCTGAAAGGTTCTCAGGAAAAGGATCTGAGATTGATGGGAGATGTAATCTTAAAACAGTCAGCACAGTGTCTGGCAGCAATAAAGAAAGTAAACAAACCCCTGAGATGTATCAGAGGCACAGAACAAATCAGAAGAGATTATAGAAATATACAAAGGGCTCCAGAAACCATCACACCTGAAGGACTGTGGAAAATGCTGGGTGCCATATTACAGGCTATTGACAAGATGACAGATGTGCAAAGACGGCAGCTGGAATGCGGGATAGTCTTAAATGTTTATAAAGAAGGCTATAGTTAGTTTTGTACTCCAAAAAAAGGAGGGATTAAGAAGAGATCTCTAATATATAAGAGGAATACAATTTTGTAAGGTAAAGAAAAATGAGCAGGATGTAGCTAAAAATGTTACATGAAGGAAAACAAGATGACGCATACAGTGTTAGCAACCAACACAAAGAAAGGGTCACATATTAACCATTTAGAATACTAGCTTATCCCAGACTGCCAGCCAAATGAGCCACAGATGTTGGTCTATAGCTGGGGAAGATTTTCAGAAGCCCCTATGGGATTTTTGGAGCATAAATCCCATTGAAAGTCAATGGGAATAGTGCTCCTAAATCCCTTCAGCACTTTTGAAAACCTCCTCCATTTATCTCTATTCTTATGCCTATAGCTTATATATGCATATTCAGTGAAATAACTGTAGCATGTGTCGCAGATTGACCAACAGTAACACATATATATTTGTGTGTTTCTGGCATGTCTTTGAGCGTGCACTTATGTGCTAACCAGTAGTCTGTGTTGGGTAAAAGAATTCACTGACGTCACACTCAAATCATCCCTACCTAGTCTCTTCTTCTGAGGTATGAGATAAATGGCTCAGCTCTGTATTTCAGGAAGTTTTCCAGATTAAGCCAGATTCCTCTGTGTGTCACATGTACCACAAGGTGCATGGGAGTATAGACTCAGCAGTGGGAAAAATCAGGAAGAGGCTAGAAAAGTGACTTTTGTCAATCAGAATAAGAATTTTTCCCGGGTGGTAGATAGAGGAATGTTCTGCAGATGAAGGGCAGTTGTGAATATCCAACAAGCAGTCACAGACCAACTGGTGGCATCTCTCAGCAGGGCGTGATGTAGCTGGTGTCGTGGCTACTGATATAAATTGCCACATCGGCCCTATGACGAGGCCATCAAGGTGAATAAAAACTGCCTTAAAATAAATCTTGCTGGGGCAGGTTGGGTTCGGTAGTCTCAGTAGGCAGCTCATGCAGGAGAAGGGAAACTCCAATTGCAAACCAAGGGGGTTTGGCTTGGACGCCCGACCTGTAAAGCTTGTCTAATAGATATGCTTATGTGAACTGGTGTCCATGTCAAGTGTACCTCAGAGGGCTAGAGCGTTCCTCACAAGCAACACAGAATAGCTTGGCCTGGTTGTTGTAACTGGGCAAGGGCTGCTAACATTAAAGACGTGAGTGAGTAAGTGGAGTAAGCTAAGATATGCAAGATGGAATGTAAGAATGCTGACGGGAAGAAGCCTGGAGCTGTATGAGATCTTAAAGAGGGGTATGTGTACAAGAGACTAAATGGAAAGGTTGTGAAGCAAAGATGCTAGTGAAGGGTTACAAAATTCTACTATTCAGGGATTTCAGCCTCCTGAAATAGTATTGGAGTTATTCTGGATCAAACCAGGCATAGGTATGTAATAGAGGTTACCAGAAGTTCGGACCAACTGACAAGAATTAAATTGTGTTGGGTAGAGGTAACTATCCATATAGTAAAGGGGTATGCATCACAGTTAGGAGAGGATCAAAGGTAAAAAAAAGGAGTTTTTTGATGAGTTGTGCCTTAATTGGAAACATACCACCCAGTGAGAAGATAATTATGAGAGCAGATCTAAATGCACACGGAAAGGCAAAGACTGGATATGAAACAGTCCATGGAGGGCTCAGCCTTGGAACCAGAAATTTGGAGGAGGAAATAGCTCTCCAGACTTTGTCTGGCACTGGTGACTGCAAACACACACTTTCAGAAGAGGGAAAACCACCTCATAACCTATGCCAGTCGAGGACACAAGGCCAAAATCAATTTCTTTTTAACAAGAAGTGATCATGAATAATCAATTGTAAAGTAATACCCAGCAACTACATTGTGATTCAATGCAGACTTCTTATGGACATCAGAATGCAGAGAACCTTGGAAACAGCCGAACCCCTAGGCACCATAAAGGTCTAAGTGGTAGAAAATTAAAGATGAGAATGAAAAAAATCTTTAAACAAGAAGTAATGTATATATTTCCTGATTACACACAGGGATATGTGGAGGACAACTGGTACAAACTAAAGTTAATGTAGCTGGAAATGGCACATGACTTCTTAGGACTGATGAAACTGAAAAGGATACAAAGGGATATTTGGTGGTGGAATCCTCAAGTTAAAGAATCCATTGAGAAGAAAAAGGTTACTTAAAAAATGGCAGGCCAGTGGTTTGAGCAGTGATAAGATGGCATATATGGACGCAAAAAAGGAGGTCAAAAGAAATATTGCAACAGCTAAAAAATTGGCCTGTGATGAGCTATACAATCAGTTAGGAGGATATGACAGAGAAAAGCCCATCTACAAACTTGCTAAGATAAGAGAGAAAATGAAGAGGGATGTGAACGAGTTTGCTTATATTAGAAATGAACATGGCATACTGAAAATGAATGGCGAATCAATCTATGATGTCTGGAGCGTTTTTATTAAGAGGGGTGAATGAGGAGAATCCAAGGGAGGAACAAAGAACATGTAAGCCGAACCAGATGTAACAGATTGCATACAGGAGAAAGAGGTTGTAGAAGCACATGGGACTTAGGCCTGATGAAGTATCAGTGGATGTGCTAATGAATCTGGGAAGGGAAAGTGTTGCATATCTTATACGTCTGTTCAATGATATTTTTAAACATAAAGGAGATATTACACTGTGTGCTAATTATCGCCCAGTTAAGCTAGGGTGACCAGATGTCCCTATTTTATAGGGACAGACCCGATTTTTGGGTCTTTTTCTTATATAGGCTCCTATTAGCCCCCCGCCCCATTCCGATTTTTCACATTTGCTGTCTGGTAAGTTAAGCTGATGTCAAATGCTATGAAAGTACGGGAGAAGATTGTTGAGTAGCATCTGCATGGAACAGTTGAAATTTAGAATGGTCAGCATGGATTTATGACAGGATGGAGTACAATTGATACCATGTTTGCTCTACAAATCCTCATGGAGATGTTCTGAGAAAAGAGATGGCAACTGGGTAGGGTCTTTGTGGGCTTGGAGAAGGTGTGTGATCATGTACCAAAACAATTTGTTTGGTGGAGTTTGTAATGGAGAGGAGTGCCAGAAGGATATATCCGTCTAATCCAGGTTATGTATGATGGAGTAACTACCATAGTCAAAGCCAAATGCGGCTACATCAGAGAATTTCCAATAAACATTGCCCTGCATCAGGAGGCAGCATTGAGCCATTTTTTGTTTGCAGTTGTCATATGCTGGAATTATTATTATTTCTGCAGCATAATACCAGAACACTAATTTAACCATAAATTCCTTTATTAAATCCAAAGACTAAATGGTTTTTATACAATTGCTCTAAACATGCCTAAAAATCCTAAAAAATAAGCCATTTACTACATCCAAAGAGTAACAAAACATTTATAAGCATTAGCTCATGAAACTTACAAACGGGAAAATCCCAGGGGTGCTTAGACCCATATTACTTGGCTTGAAAGTGGTCAGGCAGCTATTAGCAATGAACTCTTTAAGAGTTTACTTTTGATACCCGTTAACAAACAAGTAAAGTTATTGCCAGTTACTGACTTCAGTTAAAAATCTCTTTGAGACAGTTCACCCTTATTTCCAGTCTTCATCCAGGTAAGATTTACAACCTCATTTCTCCCCAAGGCCTTTCCTCACTGTCTCTTCCCCTCCTTCTTGCTGACCAATAACTTTTTCTGTACACCTGGGTTCACGTAGGCCCTAATTTTAGAGAGAACATTTGCATGTGGGCTCTTTTTAAGATAGATTCTCTTTGTCTTATTTAAAACCATTTGCAGTCACCCCTGATGGTCAGAGGCCTTCTTTCTATAGACTTCCCCTTATCTCATTAGTTATTCTTTGAGCCAGACATCCTCCCTATATCATTCCTTCTGGCCTTATAACTCATCACTTCCAGGGATTTTCTTTTTACAACGTAAACTAACTTTAATTCTCTAATTTTATATTTATTCTACATCAGGGGAGTGATAAGTGAGACTACACCTCTACCTCGATATAACGCGATCCGATATAACATGAATTCGGCTATAATGTGGCAAAGCAGCGCTCCGGGGGGGGTGGGGGGGCTGCGCGTTCCGGAGGATTAAAGCAAGTTCGATAGAACGCGGTTTCACCTATAACGCGGTAAGATGGTTTTGGCTCCCGAGGACACGTTCCATCGGGGTAGAGGTGTATATGAAAGGTGCCCCCTTAGGGTACGTCTATACTTACCGGCTGGTTCGGCAGCAAGCAATCGATCTTCTGGGATCGATTTATCGCGTCTTGTCTAGACACGATAAATCGATCCTGGACGTGCTTGCTGTCGACGCTGGTAATCCTGCTCTGCGAGAGGAGTAGGCGAAGTCAATGGGGGAGCCTGCCTGCCGCATGTGGACCCGCGGTAAGTACCTTTAAGTTCGAACTAAGATACTTCGACTTCAGCTACGTTATTCAGCTACGTAGCTGAAGTTGCGTATCTTAGTTCGAACTGGGGGCTTAGTGTGGACCAGGCCTTAGACTATGCTGTTAGTTGTTAACTTAGTGATGTGTGCAGAAGATTGTGAGATCCTGCAAACCAGTGTCAACGCAGTTTTGAGCAGGCAGGACTTATAGTGAACATTGGTAAGCCTGGAGCTTTGATAACTGAGGGAGGAGGACCCACTATAAAGGATATTACAGGCAGAGAGCTTAGAAGAATGAAAGAATTTAAATACAAAGGATCTAATGATTGCTGACAATGGTGCCTGCTTGAGTGTTGCACGGTCTTGTACCAAAGCTGATTGGTGCAAATGGTGGGAGCTGATCCCATTTCTCTCTGATAAAAGGATGCCAATTAAGTTAAACGACAGAGTGTATAAAACTGTAATTCAAGCCATCCTAATGTACAGACCTGAGACTTGGCCAGCCACAAGAAAAGAAATCAGTATACTCTCAACCACAGAAATGGAGAAGTTGAGATTGTCAAATGATTGGACACTCTGTGATAAGAAAGAAAATGAGGTTGTGAGGGGCCTACTCCGGATTGCCCCAATTGAAAACAAGTAGAGGGAGGCTTAGCTGCATTGATATGAACATGTCCAATGGAGACCTGAGAGTTATATTAGTGGGATGATCCTTGCAATCGTCATGGACGAAAAACAACCAATGGGAAATCCAAAGACTCTGTACATGGACTGGACATCAGTGGACCTTAGAGAGACCAATTTGCATGACAGCCGGGCATACAATCATCAGTTTTGGAAGAAGGCTATACAAGTTACTGACTTCAAATAGGAAAGTGGCAAGAAAGAGGAAGAACACCTATACATTGAATATATGAGTAGTGTAATGGACAGAGAATTAGGACCAAGATTTTCCAAAGCATTTGAAATACTTTTCAAAACTATTTTGGTGCCGAGTTTGAAATACCTTAGAAGGGACTAATATTCAAAGGGTATAGATGCTCAGCATTTTCTGAACAAGCCCTTTTAAGCTGTCTCAAGTTTACCCTTGAACTGAGGCATCCAAAATCACTAGTCACTTTTGTGTCAAGACCCACAATTTCTATTAACACTAACGGAAGCTTCAAGTCTGATTCCCCAAACACAGTACTATTCATCTTCGGTGTTCTTCGATATTCCGGATAATGTTGAATTATATTGTACCTGAAAACTTGAGTAAGGGGAAGGTCTTTGAATTCAGCCTTTGTGTTTCAGTATCTATCCAACGGTTTAGATCTATAGGAGGTGGAGATAGTGTTAATTTTGACTATGGCACATGAATCAAGCATTTGCTGTTGGCTTGTTGTTTCCTTTCAAACATCCCACCAGTGTTAGGATGCAAGGGACAGATCGGCAGCTGAGTTTTCCCCCAGAAATAATGCAACAATGGGACAGATTCTCAGTTGGTGTATATTGGAATAGCTTTACTGACTTCAACTGGGATATGCTGAATTATACCAGAGGAGAAATGCGGCCATTTGCCTCCAAAGCATGCCACAATTCCAAATTGCTACTACAAGCTAGGCACGAACTGCAATATGGCCATTTCCCCACAATGTTTACTACACAGTGCTACATGTTTGCTAATGACATTTGAAAGGAGCTGGATATCACAGATTTGGCAGGCAAACTTTGTCAAATATGCTGCGATTGGCACAAATTCTATCTTTTTAATCACTCGTCCAAGTATCTTGGATGCCCACCATAAGCTTCCTCTAGATCATGCCCTACTCTTCCGTGTAAAGCTTCCTAAAGCTGTAGAACAGCCTTCTTCTTTGAGAAAGAATACAGAAAAGTATGTGTGTATCTGTGAGTATGCATATGTGCATGTGGGTGGCATGTGTCTGTGTGTGAAAGGGGAGTGAGGACTCAGCTGGAAGCAGGAGATTTATGAACAATTGGATGGCAACATCATTCCACTGAGCTCTGTAATGTTTCGATGCCAAGTCTATAAATACGACTGAATTCCAACATGCTCTTTTTATGACCACCATTTCCTGTGTTGTCAGCTGTGCTGCATACCAGCCATTCACACTAGTGTTGCAGAAGGTCCATTAGTTCTTTTATCTATTAGAAAAGGCTTGTGCTGGTGGGATTCTGCTAGCACTAAGCATGTATGACCCACTAATGGCCTCATTCTCTTAGCCACCCAAGGCTTGGTTTTTGCCTTTTTCCAAGAGAGTGGAAGTTTTCTGGTTAAGAGATTTTAAAGCCCTCGTGCCTCCAGATGTTTGCTGCCTTTCCATTGATTGACATGCATGCGACAAATGTTGCAAATAGGATCAGTGGATAAACACCTGTAGAGTGCTGACTTATCTTGTTATGACTTGGAGCATCCATGGCTACCTAGACCCTGGGGCACTTTTTTCTGTCCTAAAGCAAAGTATATTTATCTCTTACACCTTGCGTGGAACAGAATATCCATGCATATAGAAAGAAAGCTCCCAAATCTAATTTGTAGTGAACAGAAGCTCACCTCATAATGTTAGCATCCCAATTGCCACCTTTGCTGGTGGTTTTAACAGAGGGCTGAATGGGTGTGATTGCAAGCGATCTTGAATTAAATGGCCATGGGTATTGAATTGTGTTCTCAGCTCTAGAGATGATCCTGCCAGAATACTGTTAAGGGAAAGTGGATGGGTGAGAGAGGGTAAGACAGATGCTTGCATTGCTGCTCAGTGCTTTAACATATAAGGCACTATATAAATGCTATGCATTACTCTATATGTGTTATAAATATGTATTAATAATAACAACAGATAATGATTTATTGCAGTCTCCAGGGCTGGAAATCTGACACCTTTCACAAGAGCCACATTCAATTGACGCAAACTCCCAATGAAGTCCAATGTTTGATGATAATTTTAAGGAATAACTAACAGCAGGGGAGGTGTTCAGCACAACCAACCAGATGTAGAGCGCCCTCAAGTCCCATTGCCCATTAACTCACAGTTCTGAGCTGATTATTATCAGGAGGATGTGATAAGAATGTCCACAGACTTGGGGCTTGATCTTGGGATGTGCTGAGTAGAACTGAATGGATGATGGAATATTCAGTTAAAAAAATCTGGCTGGATTTGAACCAAAACTTATTTTTTGTCAAAACAAAAAACTAAAAAAAAAAAAAAATTATATTGAATTGACTGAAACATTTCAGGTTGATTCAAAATGACTTTTTGTTTGTTTGTTTTTCAATTAATTTTGAGCTGACCAAAATGTTTTGGTCAACTAAAAAATTATTATTATTTTTAGTTTTTCATTTCAATTCTTCTGTTCTCAGGTGTTTTCACCCCCTTTTTATTGTGTGAGTGTGTGTCTTTGTAATTGGCCAAATTTAAATTTGAGAGAGACAAACAGTACAAGGGTAAGTAACAATTACAACATGTATTAAAAACCGGTATATCATATTCACTTTGGCCCCAATTCAGGAAACACTTAAGCCCATTCCTATTGAGAACTGCAGAAAGACACATGATTAAGTGCTCTCCTGATTAGGGATGCTTTCCTGAGTCAAGGCCTTCGCAAATAGAAAATATTGATGTATCACCTGTGTTATGACTAAATACTGCCTAGACCTAAAGTTAGTTAAAAGATGTTTGCTGTAAATGCCACAGAAGCTCATGCCGAGAACTAAGACAGCTGGCTCAGTGAAAGATTACTCAGATACCTTCCAAGGCCTATGATAGCTGGAAGAATTCCAGATAAACACGTCTGTAACTCTGGTTATTAATTCAGCAAGAAAAAAAATCTCATTCTCTCACAGGTATAGTAAAATGTGATGCAGACAATATGGAAAAGCAGGGACTTATTGAAAAAGGAGAACAACCTATAGACTCGGTTAATTCTTTGGCTGGAATTAAAAAAGACAAATAAACCAAGGATATGGGGGGAGGGATAGCTCAGTGGTTTGAGCATTAGCCTGCTAAACCCAGGGTTGTGAGTTCAATCTTGAGGGGGCCACTTAGGGATCTGGGGCAAAATCAGTACTTGGTACTGCTAGTGAAGGCAGGGGGCTGGACTCAATGACCTTTCAAGATTGCTTCCAGTTCTAGGAGATGAGAGATCTCCATTTATTTATTATTTTATAATTTATGCATTGATTCATGCTATTTAAGTAAAGCCAAAAAGATGTGAATGTTATCTGGTGAAAACTGCCAAAGTGACATCTGAGCTCTCAGCAGCAAAATCTCTCAGTATTAGGTGTGGAACATGCAATCTGGCAAGTAAAGGTGAGTGAGTCAAGCTCTAGTTTATTGACTTATAATAAACATATAGTTTTCAAATGGTGTAAAAAATACCTTTTGGTATTAGCTCTGCTCCTGAGGTATTTCAAAGAGTAATTTCACAGATATATGCAGGATTAAAAGGTGCTGACGTTATAATGCATGCACCTTAATTTGGGTTAGACACCTTAAAGATCATCACCATTTACTGTAGGCAAATTTGGAAGAACTTTCACCTCCCTGCATTGTGATGTGGTGCATCTGAATATGCAGCACAAAACTGCACTGATTTTTTTTTTTTTGCTACCTTATCACATTGCAAATTGAGGGCCAGATCCTCAGCTGGTGTACGTGGGCTTATTTGACTCCCCTAACTTCTTCACTAACAGCTCAGTTGAGATATTCTGCTTTACACAAACTGAGGCTCAACCAACATAGTCTAATTTTCTGTTCATTCTCAGCCTGAGGCCTTTTCCTCATTACTGCTTCTTATATTTCTTCTCTCTTAAGTATGAATGTAGATAATTTCTCCTTACCATATTACCTTTGAATTTACCAAGTTCAATATTATTGTTATTTTCTGTCCATGTGGTTAGGTTCCTTGGTATTATTCTGGTTTCTTTGTGGGGGATGTTCACAATTCCTCCCAACTTATTAATACCTACAAATTTCATTCATTTTCTGTTTATTCCTAATTCCAGATCATTAATGAGGATGTTAAGACTGGACCTAGCACTAATGTCTGTTATGCGATCAAGTAACTTCTCTCAATTTTATGTACTGTTGTTCGGCATTACCCCTTCTCTGGCCTTTTTAACCAGCTTTCAACCCACTTGAAAAGAGCTAGTGACTAAATTATGAATGCATTTGGCCCTTTTTTCTTTTAATGAATTATTTACAAAGTCTTTGAAAAAAATTCAAAATAACAAACCAGTAAAATTCAAGAAACTCTGTGTAAACATAACTCAGTCTGTGGGCTGTTGCTTTGATTATATCTTTAACCATTCACTACCCATTATTTTTGATATGTGATTGGTTACTTAAGTCACATAACATTGTTTCTGCTTCCTGATAGGATGAGTGAAATTTTCTAAACAGAAAGAGGGAACTCAAGGATGTTTAAAGATGTCCACATGATCATTTTGGCATGATCATTTAGCTGGATATACATTTGCACAAGTGCACCTTCATCCACCTTCCTGCAGTATTTACACAGACTATTTTTAGATTGTTCTTTCGGAGTTAGTTTACCCTTTTTCTTAAAGAGATATTATAAGAAACAATAGCCAATGCTGTACTAAAATCTAAATATATCACACCTACACTTTCATCCACTGATTTTTGCAATTCTGTTAAGAAAAGGGAATTAACTTTGTCTGTTAAGATTTCTTTTTTTATAAATCATGTTGCATAGAGTTCACATTTTTATCTCTAGGTGTTCAACTATTCTTTTAATATTTGTTTCTTTAGGAGGAATTTATGTAATCAGGGATGATGATTGCAAGGGTACCAGGTTTTTTTTTCTTTTTTGAAAATCTGTACTACGTTCATTTCTTTACTCCTGAGGGCATTCAGCACCAAAAAATTAAAATTTCTGTGCACAATATTTTAAAATTCTGCAAATTTTATTTGTCAAATAAATATTGAGGCTCCAGCACGGCATTGGAGAGCTCTGGCCGCTGGCTGCACAGAGGTGGGAGATCACTGTGCAGCTCCCCCCCGGAGAAGGGTGGTTCTGAGTGCGGGTGGTGAGGCTTGGCCGGAGGGTCTGGGTATGAGGGGGTCTAGATGCACAGGGGTTGGGTAGATGGGGGAGCAGCTCCCTGTACAAGGATCCTTCCCCCTGCAGCTGAGGAGCCATGGGTGCAGGAAGCGGGGGAAGGGGAGGAGGAGTTATATCTAGGAATATATATCTAGTAGGAGAAAGTTAAGGGCTGAGTAGGATTAAAATTAGGGGCAAATGGGCATGTCCCCCCAAATGTAGTCTTTTCCCCTCTCCTTTATGTGTTGGCTATTTTTATGGTGAGATTTTCAGAGGAGTTGAAGGGAGTTGGACACCTGAATGTCATTGAGCTGGGTGCCTTGATCCCTTAGGGGCCTTTGAAAATTCTTGCCTTATATTCAGAACTCTTGAGGCCAGGGACTTGCCCAGGGCTGGCCCATAACATTTTAGCACCTGAGGCGGGAGCCCAAATGATGCCCCCGTGCCCCCTTGCTTGGGCCAAAACTTTGAAAGGTCTCAATTCTGCCTTCTTCCTGTTCTACTCCTCTCATGGCACTGCTCTGCTACCTACCCCAATAAAGGAGAACTAACAATTTAAAATGCCTTGTTCAAAAATTGTAAGTAATACATAACTTTCAAATGCTTGGACAGCAAATGTAACTTTTCTTGTCTGCATAGTAAACACTGGCATTTTTATCTGTTTGAGTAATCAAAGTGGTGCTTTCCGTGCCTTCTTGGTTGCAAAGATTTGAACTGCTTCCTGAAGGTCCACAGTCTGGGCCAGCTCATGTTCTATTGAGATGGTTGCAAGGCCGACCAGCCTTTCCTGTGTCATTGTGGAGCGTAGATGTGTTTTTATTAATTTCAGCTTGGAGAAGCTGCGTCTCCACTGGCAACGGTTACAGGAAGTGTTAGAAGTATGCACAGAGCAACAAAAACATTTGGAAAGAGGGTGGTCATCTTATTTGTGCACATATATTCCAGAACAGCCTTTGCAGTTGATCCTGCTGAAATGTATCTTGAAAGGGCTTTCAGTTCATCATCTAAATCACTCACATCAATATCGCACGTCATCATGTGTGAACACTGTCTCTAGTGCCCTGCATTGCTGGTGTAGGTCTTCTTCAGGTATAGTGAAGAGTTTTGGAATATCATGCAACATCCCAAATATACTGCTGTGTTCCTTGAGCTGCATGAAACGTTCTTCAGCTGACTGTATTGCACAATCTAGCACCTGGTTAAAGAATTCAACTTTGAATTGTTGTTTGGGGTCTCTTATGGCATTATCCTGTGTCTCGTAATCAAAATGTCTTCTTCTTCGGTGACTCTTGTATTCGTGAATGGGTGGGAAAATAGCTTCAGTGTGAAGTTCCTCTGCCAACTTCTGTGCACTCTTCAGAAAGGTTTGAAATCCCTCATCTGACTGGTAAGACTGTAGGTATGACTTTGCTTTGTCCAGTTGTTCCTTGCTCCAGATATATCAAGGTCAACACCTTGGAGGCTCTTGCTTACAACATTTCTTTCAAACAGCATGTCATGCCACAACACTAAGCCACACAGAAATTTGAAGTTATGTATGTTTCTGATGATTCCATTTCCCTCTGTCACTGTTCTCCCATGAACAGTTCCTGTCATAGCATTATCCTCCATAATTGCAACTATGGCATCATCTGTCTTCCCAGTTTGGTGTTTGATAGGCTTTATCGCCTCCACTCGACTCTCCCATCATGTGGCACTCAGTGGTTTCAATGTCAGAGAGGATGTTCCCAGATGTTGCTTCAAAATTTGCCATCGATGAAATTGCCATTGATGCAGAGAAAAATACACAGATGCTTTGAATTACATTAAAAAATTCAGCAGCCTCACTAGAAGCTGATGCTGCATCACTGACCACCAAGTTCAATGAATGAGAACTGTATGGGACAAAAAAAGCTCAAGGGTTTAACTCTCGGATCCGTGTCTGCACTCCTCTGTTCTTTCCTCTCATGTTGGCACCATTATCGTAGCCCTGACCTCACATGTCGGCTATCGCAATTCCCGTATCTTCCAGCTTTTTAAGAAGCACAGTTGTCATACCAGCTCCTGTAGTATCATCAATGTCAATAAATTCTAAAAAATGCTCTCTGACAGTCACCATTGCAGGGACATTTTCACTAGGTTCTGTTGTTGTTACAAAATGCACCATTAAAGTAATTTGTTCTGTATGGTTGATGTCAGGTGTGCAGTCCAGAATAACAGAGTAATATCTTGCTGGCTTCAGATCTGCCACAATCTTCTGTTTGACTTTTGTTGCCAGTAACTGTATGATCTCATTTTGAATTGTTTTTCCAAGGTAGAGGTGTGTGTACATTTCTTGGGTGGTGACTCTTCTTAGATGCTCCTGGAGTACAGCATCAAACTCAGCCATCAGCTCCACAATTTTAAGGAAGTTTCCATTGTTAGGCACATACAGCTGATCCGAAGTGCCATGCAGTGCTAGGTTTTGGGTAGCAAGCATTCTCACAATGGCAATGAGCCTTTTCAGAACATTTTGCCAGTAAAGAGACTCTGATGCAATCTTCTCTTGATGCTGATCATCTATGGCCTTTAACCTTAGTCTCATCTCAGCACTTTCCACCTATAGAATGCTCTCTGGTGATTTGCTGCCTTCTCATGGCATACCAGATTTCTAGCCAGATTTTTCCAGAAGGCAGTGTGGAAGGCCCCGTGTTTTGCATTGTCATCATTCCAGGCTGACCCAGCTCACCTCCTTGAGGGCAAGCCCTTAGTTGATTTTTCCCTCACCCAGGGTATCAACAAGTCCAGACAGATTGTTAGATGCTAAAGAACATGCCCTTGTGGAGGGTTTAATTGATTAACAGAAAAGCCAACACAGAATATGAACCAAGCCTTCATCCCAACTTCTCAGCTGGGTGACCAGAGTCATTTTTAGTCCGTCTGTCCCCCACCTGAGTCCAGTGCTCGCCTCTAACCGGGCTTTTCCCCAGGGGGTGTCTCGGTACTGCTCTCTGCCCCTGCTGGTAGGCCTTTTGCCTCTTCCAGAGAAGGATCCTTCTATGGAGTCAGGGGTCCAGGGAGGTCCATCCCCTGTGATCCTGCTCCAAGGACAGGGGTGATCCTTGCCAGGCTGGGCTTCCAGCCAGTGACTGGGAGACCCAGGGCTAAGGCCAGACCCCCTTGGGTGTCTGCCAACAGCAGCCCTCCAGCTAGGAGCTTCTCCTCTTTAGGAGCACCTCTTACAGGCTCCTCGGAGAAATCCCTCTCTAGGCTCCCTACTCAGTCTTCTGACTCAGGCCTCTCATGGGAGCTCCACTCTACAGGAGTTTCCTGCCCCAGTTAGGAGTTTCCCATTAACTGGCCTTTATTAGGCCCAGGTGCTTGTTGAATCAGCCCCTGCCACAGTCAATTACCCCAGATGGGGCCTTCATAAGGCAGTCACTGACAGACTGAGCCTGAACTCCCCATTAACTGCCCTGTGATGTACATGGACTAGAAAGACCTAAGTGTGCGATATGCACCAGTATAACTAACAGTGTTCACATTAGGGATTGTATCATGGTAACTATATTGGTAAAAAACATCACCCTCCTAATCAATATAGTTATGTGGCTACAAAAAGCATGTTTACACCAGCCTTAAATTCTGACTACATTATGTCCTGTCTATCTAGATTCCCTCTCTATTATCAGACTGGTAAATTATTTTCTGTTACTGTTCTGTGTTTAGTGTTGCTATGTACTGTTTTGGAGCTGCTCCATGTCACCCCAGCAGCTGCATGTCAGTGGAAGTCATTTCCTTCAGTGAAGAGACAGACATATTTGCAAAGAGATGTAGGGTCCTTTGGGATCTGAGTGGCTACATAAATGCCCAGTGTTCTCAGTGGGCAGAAGCCGGTTAATTTGATAGCCCAGTGTTAGGGAACTGTGTGAACAAGGTGCCTTCCTGCTGCTAAGTGAAATGCTTATGAGTGGTCAGCTTGTCATTGCCTTCTGATGGAACTAGTGGCTGCCTAAGAGGGTCCCCACCAATTTCCTCTTCAGCATATTACAGAAAACTCGGTGTGGTATTAAAGTGAGGAAATTCCATTTCAGACAACTCAGAAACAGTAATATTTGTGCAAGAGGTGAGCATACAGTGTCAATTACTCTGTGTCACCAGATCACAGAAGAAGAAAATAAAAAATGAAATAGAACTAGGTTTCCTGCACAATGTTTTACTGTATCAGAATTGGTTCTCTTTCAAGTAGACACTACGGGAGCTCAGACACAATAGGCAATGATTTCTTACATTGTTCACAGCAAAAAGTATTTGTACAGTAATGCAAATAGAAGCCAATGGCCTGCTGGGCTGCTGTTGAAGGCAAATGTTTGCAGAGATGTTGGAAGTGGCTCAACAAAGTCCTACAGCAGGCCATGCTGGGACTCCATTTGAGGTCAGGATTGCAGGCAAACACTAGTTTCTTGCTGTGAGCAAGATGATGGCTGGGTCCTGGCCTGTCCCCACAGTTTAGGAGCTGCCAGTTCTTGGGTCTGGGTACAAGGGGGAACAAAGTCTTCTCACCAAAGGCCCCCCCTTCAGAAGCAGGTAGGCTAAAGAATAGGAAGAACCAGTGCTCCCGCACACCACACCAGCTGGCATATATAGCGTGGGGAGCACACTGAATCTGACAATGGGCATATTCCCCATGCCACAGGGAAGTGAGGAGCTCCTGAGGGACTGATCATTAATCTATGACTGAGCTCGGCGGGTTTTGATAGTATAGTTATACCAGCACAACCCTGTAATGTAGACATAGTTATATCAGTACAGTAGCGCTTAGCGTTCCCCCAGTCAGTATAAGCTATACTGATAGAAGCACAGTTAAATTGGTATAACTGCAGCTACATTAGAGCTTTACTTGCACCATTGTATGTTGGGGGGAAAAAAATCAAACCACTCGTAAGTGACAAAAAAATGCTGGTAAAACTTAAGTTTAGATCACACCTCTGCCAAGTGTTTCTCAGGCCCAATTGCTTTCAGGATCTGATTTTTGGGGGGCAAGGGATGCAGTTATGTGCCACCCATTACATTGGGCTGCATGTGAAAGCTCAGACTAACTCGAAGAATCAGAGTCTTAGGGCTTGGATAATCCAGAATAAAGTAAGGGGGAATTTGAAGCACATTAACTATTCCTGCCTAACTCCGTGTGTGGACACTTATTACAGATTAAGAGTGTCCACACATTGAGGCCTGGTCTACACTACGAGTTTAGGTCGAATTTAGCAGCGTTAAATCGAATTAAGCCTGGACACGTCCACACAACAAAGCCCTTTTTTTCGACTTAAAGGGCCCTTTAAACCGGTTTCTTTACTCCACTACCGATGCGGGGATTAGTGCTGAAATCGGCCTTTCCGGGTCGGATTTGGGGTAGTGTGGATAGAATTTGATGGTATTGGCCTCCGGGAGCTATCCCACAGTGCTTCATTGTGACCACTCTGGACAGCACTCTCAACTCAGATGCACTGACCAGGTAGACAGGAAAAGCCCCACGAACTTTTGAATTTCATTTCCTGTTTGCCCAGCGTGGAGAGCACAGGTGACCATGCAGAGCTCATCAGCACAGGTAACCATGATGGAGTCCCAGGATCGCAAAAGAGCTCCATCATGGACCGAACGGGAGGTACGGGATCTGCTCGCCATATGGGGAGACGAATCAGTGCTAGCTGAACTCCGTAGCAGTAAACGAAATGGCAAAATATTAGAAAAAGTCTCAAAGGCCATGAAGGACAGAGGCCATAACAGGGACGCACAGCAGTGCCACGTGAAAATTAAGGAGCTAAGGCAAGCCTACCACAAAACCAGAGAGGCAAACGGAAGGTCCAGGGCAGAGCCGCAGACATGCCGCTTCTACGCGGAGCTGCACGCCATGCTGGGGAGTGCAGCCACCACTACCCCAATCGTGTGCTTTGACTCCATCAATGCAGAAGCACGCAACAGGGAAGCGGGTTCGGGGTACAAGGAAGATGATGATGAAGACAATGAAGATAGCTCACAGCAAGGAAGCGGAGAAACCAGTTTCACCAAGAGCCAGGATATGTTTATCACCCTGGACCTGGAACCAGTAACCCCCGAACTCACCCAAGGCGTGCTCCCAGACCCTCAGGGTGCACAAGGGACCTCTGGTGAGTGTACCTTTGTAAATATTACACATGATTTAAAAGCAAGCGTGTTTAATGATTAATTTGCCCTGGCAATCGCGGCCAGTACAGCTACTGGAAAAGTCTGTTAATGTGTATGGGGATGGAGCGGAAATCCTCCAGGGACATCTCCAGAAAACTCTCCTTCATGTTCTCCCAAAGCCTTTGCAAAAGGTTTCTGGGGAGGGCAGCCTTATGCTGTCCACTATGGTAGGACACTTTACCACACCAGGTCAGTAGCATGTAGTCTGGAATCATTGCATAACAAAGCATGGCAGCGTATGGTCATAGAATCATAGAATCATAGAATATCAGAGTTGGAAGGGACCTCAAGAGGTCATCTAGTCCAACCCCCTGCTCAAAGCAGGACCAATTCCCAGCTAAATCATCCCAGCCAGGGCTTTGTCAAGCCGGGCCTTAAAAACCTCCAAGGAAGGAGACTCCACCACCTCCCTAGGTAACGCATTCCAGTGTTTCACCACCCTCCTAGTGAAATAGTTTTTCCTGATATCCAACCTGGACCTCCCCCACTGCAACTTGAGACCATTGCTCCTTGTTCTGTCATCTGCCACCACTGAGAACAGCCGAGCTCCATCCTCTTTGGAACCCCCCTTCAGGTAGTTGAAGGCTGCTATCAAATCCCCCCTCATTCTTCTCTTCTGGAGACTAAACAATCCCAGTTCTCTCAGCCTCTCCTCATAAGTCATGTGCTCCAGACCCCTAATCATTTTTGTTGCCCTCCGCTGGACTCTTTCCAATTTTTCCACATCCTTCTTGTAGTGTGGGGACCAAAACTGGACACAGTATTCCAGATGAGGCCTCACCAATGTCGAATAAAGGGGAACGATCACTTTCCTCGATCTGCTGGCAATGCCCCTACTTATACAGCCCAAAATGCCGTTAGCCTTCTTGGCAACAAGAGCACACTGTTGACTCATATCCAGCTTCTCGTCCACTGTGACCCCTAGGTCCTTTTCAGCAGAACTGCTACCTAGCCATTCGGTCCCTAGTCTGTAGCAGTGCATGGGATTCTTCCGTCCTAAGTGCAGGACTCTGCACTTGTCCTTGTTGAACCTCATCAGGTTTTTTTCTGCCCAATCCTCTAATTTGTCTAGGTCCCTCTGTATCCGATCCCTACCCTCTAGTGTATCTACCACGCCTCCTAGTTTAGTGTCATCTGCAAACTTGCTGAGAGTGCAGTCCACACCATCCTCCAGATCATTAATAAAGATATTAAACAAAACCGGCCCCAGGACCGACCCTTGGGGCACTCCACTTGAAACCGGCTGCCAACTAGACATGGAGCCATTGATCACTACCCGTTGAGCCCGACGATCTAGCCAGCTTTCTATCCACCTTACAGTCCATTCATCCAGCCCATACTTCTTTAACTTGGTGGCAAGAATACTGTGGGAGACAGTATCAAAAGCTTTGCTAAAGTCAAGAAATAACACATCCACTGCTTTCCCCTCATCCACAGAGCCAGTTATCTCATCATAGAAGGCAATTAGGTTAGTCAGGCACGACTTCCCCTTCGTGAATCCATGCTGACTGTTCCTGATCACTTTCCTCTCCTCTAAATGTTTCATAATTGATTCCTTGAGGACCTGCTCCATGATTTTTCCAGGGACTGAGGTGAGGCTGACTGGCCTGTAGTTCCCCGGATCCTCCTTCTTCCCTTTTTTAAAGATGGGCACTACATTAGCCTTTTTCCAGTCATCTGGGACCTCCCCCGATCGCCATGAGTTTTCAAAAATAATGGCTAATGGCTCTGCAATCTCACCCGCCAACTCCTTTAGCACCCTCGGATGCAGCGCATCCGGCCCCATGGACTTGTGCACGTCCAGTTTTTCTAAATAGTCCCGAACCACTTCTTTCTCCACAGAGGGTTGGCCACCTTCTCCCCATGCTGTACTGCCCAGTGCAGCAATCTGGGAGCTGACCTTGTGCGTGAAGACAGAGGCAAAAAAATCATTGAGTACATTAGCTTTTTCCACATCCTCGGTCACTAGGTTGCCTCCCTCATTCAGTAAGGGGCCCACACTTTCCTTGATTTTCTTCTTGTTGCTAACATACCTGAAGAAACCCTTCTTGTTACTCTTAACATCTCTTGCTAACTGCAACTCCAAGTGTGATTTGGCCTTCCTGATTTCACTCCTGCACGCCTGAGCAATATTTTTATACTCCTCCCTGGTCATTTGTCCAATCTTCCACTCCTTATAAGCCTCTTTTTTGCGTTTAAGATCAGCAAGGATTTCACTGTTTAGCCAAGCTGGTCGCCTGCCATATTTACTATTCTTTCTACACATCGGGATGGTTTGTTCCTGCAACCTCAATAAGGATTCTTTAAAATACAGCCAGCTCTCCTGGACCCCTTTGCCCTTCATGTTATTCTCCCAGGGGATCCTGCCCATCTGTTCCTTGAGGGAGTCAAAGTCTGCTTTTCTGAAGTCCAGGGTCCGTATTCTGCTGCTCTCCTTTCTTCCTTGTGTCAGGATCCTGAACTCGACCATCTCATGGTCACTGCCTCCCAGGTTCCCATCCACTTTTGCTTCCCCTACTAGTTCTTCCCTGTTTGTGAGCAGCAGGTCAAGAAAAGCTTTGCCCCTAGTTGGTTCCTCCAGCACTTGCACCAGGAAATTGTCCCCTACACTTTCCAAAAATTTCCTGGATTGCCTGTGCACCGCTGTATTGCTCTCCCAGCAGATATCAGGGTGATTAAAGTCTCCCATGAGAACCAGGGCCTGTGATCTAGCAACTTCTGCTAGTTGCCAGAAGAAAGCCTCGTCCACCTTGTCCCCCTGGTCTGGTCCCAGTGTTTGCTGGCATGCAGACAACATCCATTCCTTATCTCTCATTGTTATCTTCAGGAGAGTGATATTATTCACGGTCACCTGGTTGAAATGGGGTGATTTTATTAAGGGGACATTCAGAGGTGCTCGTTCCTGCTTGGCTGAACAGAAATGTTCCCCGCTGTTAGCCACGCGGTTGCGGGGAGGGGTGAAGTGATCATCCCAGAGAATTGGGTGTGGGGGGGGAGGGGGGTTAGTTGGGTTTGTGTTGCATGTTAACCCGGAAACCTCAGCCCCTCCTTTTACATTGCAAACCCATTTTAAATGGCCAACCCAACGGGTGCTTGGTATGGGAAATGAGGGCGCTGCTGTTTGAAACCATTCCCACATGTTAGGAAGGTTAAAAAAGCCAAAAGACTGTGGCTTACCATGGCTGCCTGCAAGCCAAATTCTGTTGCCTGGCACTGCGTGAGTGATCTCTCAAACCAATCCGGCAGGCCCTCAATATAAGAGGAAAAATGCGACCTTGTAACGAAAACACATGTGCTGTGTAATGTGAACAGCAAAATTTAACGTGAAAGAGTGTACCCATTGTTCTCTAAAATGTGTCTTTTTTAACCACCTCTCCCTTCACCTCCACCAGCTGCAAATGTTTCTCCTTCACAGAGGCTAGTGAAGATTAGAAGGAGAAAACAGCGGACTCGGGATGATATGTTCTCTGAGCTCCAGATGTCCTCTCACGCTGACAGAGCACAGCAGAATGTGTGGAGGCAGTCAATGTCAGAGTGCAGAAAAGCACAATATGAACGAGAGGAGAGGTGGCGGGCTGAATCATGGGCTGAAGAGGATAGGTGGAGTCAGCTTGCTGACAGAAGGCAAGAGTTGATGCTCCGGCTGCTGGAGCATCAAACTGATATGCTCCAGCATATGGTTGAGCTGCAGGATAGGCAGCAGGAGCAGAGACCGCCGCAACAGCCCCTGTGTAAGCAACAGCCCTCCTCCCCAAGTTCCATAGCCTCCTCACCCAGACGCCCAAGAACGTGGTGCGGGGGCCTCCGGCCACCCAGCCATTCCACCCCAAATGATTGCCCAAGCATCAGAAGGCTGGCTTTCAATAAGAGTTATCCCCCTAGTTGTGTGATGAATTAATAAAGAATGCATGAATGTGAAGTAACAATGACTTTATTACATCTGCAAGCGGTGCTCGAAGTGGGGAGGGGAGGGTGGTTAGCTTACAGGGAAGTAGAGTGAATGGGGCGGGGCGGGGTTCATCAAGGAGAAACAAACAGAAGTTTCACACTGTAGCCTGGCCAGTCACAAAACTGGTTTTCAAAGCTTCTCTGATGCGCACCACGCCCTGCTGTACTCTTCTAACCGCTCTGGTGTCTGGCTGCGCGTAATCAGCGGCCAGGCGATTTGCCTCAACCTCCCACCCAGCCATAAATGTCTCCCCCTTACTCTCGCACAGCAAGCAGCAATAACAATCGGAATATTGGTTTCGCTGAGGTCTATCCGTGTTAGTAAACTGCGCCAGCGCGCTTTTAAACGTCCAAATGCACATTCTACCATCATTCTGCACTTGCTCAGCCTATAGTTGAACAGGTCCTGACTACTGTCCAGGCAGCCTGTGTACAGCTTCATGAGCCATGGCATTAAGGGGTAGGCTGGGTCCCCAAGGATAACTATGGGCATTTCAACATCCCCAACGGTTATTTTCTGGTCCAGGAAGAAAGTCCCTTCCTCCAACTTTTGAAAGAGACCAGAGTTCCTGAAGACGTGAGCATCATGTACCTTTACCGGCCATCCCGCGTACCCTTTTCAGTTTATGTACTAGGTGGCTTGGTGCTCTGGTGACAAGATAGGGATATGGGTTCCGTCTATCGCCCCACCACAGTTAGGGAATCCCATTGCAGCAAAGCCATCCACTATGACCTGCACGTTTCCCAGAGTCACTACCCTTGATATCAGCAGGTCTTTGATTGTGTTAGCTACTTGGATTACAGCAGCCCCCACAGTAGATTTGCCCACTCCAAATGGGTTCCCGACTGACCGGTAGCTGTCTGGCGTTGCAAGCTTCCACAGGGCTATCGCCACTCACTTCTCAACTGTGAGGGTTGCTCTCATCCTGGTATTCTGGCTCTTCAAGGCAGGGGAAAGCAAGTCACAAAGTTCCATGGAAGTGCCCTTACGCATGCAAAAGTTTCGCAGCCACTGGGAATTGTCCCACACCTGCAACACGATGCGGTCTCACCAGTCTGTGCTTGTTTCCCGGGCCCAGAATTGGCGTTCCACGGCATGAACCTGCCCCAGTAACACCATGATTTGCACATTGCTGGGGCCTGTACGTTGTGAGAGGTCTATGTCCATGTCAATTTCCTCATCACTCTTGTCACCGCGCTGCAATCGCTGCAATCGCCTCCTCGCCTGGCATGTTCTGGCTCTGCATATATTCCAGGACAATACGCGTGATGTTCATAGTGCTCATAATTGCCGTGGTGATCTGAGCGGGCTCTATGAACCCAGTGCTATGGCGTCTGGGCTGAAAAAAGGCGCAAAACTATTGTCTTTCGGAGGGAGGGAGGGGCGAGTGACGATATGGCTTACAGGAAATTAAAATCAACAAAGATGTCTGAGCATCAGGGATAAACACAAACAACTGTCACACAGAATGGTCTCCCCCAAAGATTGAACTCAAAACCCTGGGTTTAGCAGGCCGTTGATTTCATGGAGGGAGGGGAAAGCAAATGAATACAGAACAAGTCTGGTCCATCTATCTTTTACATCTTAGGCTGGCAGCAGACGGTGCAGCATGACGTATAGCCATCGGCATCTTCTGGGTACTTGGCAGAAGATGCTGTATTACGATTGTTAGCCATCATCGTCAAGACGATGCAATAGGACTGCCGGCAGGACTGAGTCTCCAGGAGACAAAACATGTCTGCCCAGGTGCCTCTGACCGAACTCACTGAGGAATACGACGATGATGTATACCAGTGGTAGTACACCATCTACTGCCAAAAGGCAAGGATCTGCTGCTGTATAGCAATGCAGCCCCACGTCTGCCAGCACCCAGATATGATGGCTACCGAGACTTGCATCTGAAGAAGTGAGGTTCTTACCCATGAAAGCTTATGCTCCCAATGCTTCTGTTAGTCCTAAAGGTGCCACAGGACCCTCTGTTGCTTTTTACAGATTCAGACTAACACGGCTACCCCTCTGATACTATTCCAGAATAATTTCTTGAGTAGACAAGGTGCAAAACCCTTCCTCATGTTGTACCCATTCCTTACTCCAGTTGCGGCCCTATTGAGTTCAATGGGATCACTCACCGAGTAAGGTACTAGTCAGCATGAGTAAGGGTATGAGAATCTGGTCCAAAATGAAACATACCCCAGAGTGACCCCAAGAGTGTCACCATGTTTGAATCCTACCACCAGTTCCAGAACCTGTCTTGTCTCCTACTGAAAATGGCATGTGGCAGAGCATCTCCTTCAGCAGGTGTTCATGTACTTGAGGAAACTGAAAGGAAACAAAAGGCTTTGTCGAATGTCTAGTGAGAAACAAAAGCAGCAAAAGAAAGATGCCTCTTTTCATTTCTGTCTGAATAAGAAATTCCAAGACATTATTATCTTATTTGCTTAAATACACAGACAAGTAACAGGGGAGTCATTTCCTTGTGTGCAGCACATTAGCTGCATTAAAGAATATCAGGCAGGCTGGCCAGGCCCTGGAGTTAGGATGTAAGTTCGCTTTAATTAATAATCTGTACATTTTGTAATCATTAGTGGCTTCCTTACATTCAGGGGGAATAGCTAGAGGGGGCCACACTGGAGGAAAAGAGAGAAAAGTATACAAAGTCTTTTTGGAACGTTTGCAAGAATTAGAACCTCCAGCCTTTCTGCAGACTCTCTCTGAACACTGGAGGGAATGTTACTGATGAGATCCTCTCAGTGCTAAGAA
The DNA here is from genome assembly GCF_027887155.1 of Malaclemys terrapin pileata. Taxonomy (NCBI): domain Eukaryota; kingdom Metazoa; phylum Chordata; order Testudines; family Emydidae; genus Malaclemys; species Malaclemys terrapin. Next base: position 139,645,604 of record NC_071509.1, read on the forward strand.
CTATTTCCTCCCCAAACATGAAAGGACTTTTCCAGAAGCAGGCACCATGCTAGCCCTGCAGTTCCAATCAGGGCCGGCTCTAGGATTTTTGCCGCCCCAAGCAAAAAAAATTTTGGCCACCCCCCCAGTTTTTTTCTTACCCTGCCCGCAGCCCTGCCACAACTCCACCCCTTCCCCAAATCCCCAGCCCTGCCTCCTCCCCCCAGGCTCTCAAGCCTAGGAGGGAGGGAGGGAGGAAGGGGGAGAAGCAGTGCACGACATCGCTCGGGGTCTCCCCCTGCCTCCCAGGTCTGAAACCTGGGAGGGAGGGTGATCAGCAGCGCGCGAATCAGCTGTTTCGTGCCCCACGGCCACTCAGGATCTCCCCCTCCCTCCCAGGTTTGAGAGCCTGGGAGGGAGGGCGAGCAGCGGCGTGGGAATCAGCTGTTTCATGCGCTGTGGCGCACGAGCGGCAGCAGCGGAGGTGAGCTAGGATGGCCGGGGCGCATTTTTAGGGGCAGCATGGCCGGCGCCAGAATGCCGCCCCTAGAAATGTGCCGCCCCAAGCACCAGCTTGTTTTGCTGGTGCCTAGAGCTGGCCCTGGTTCCAATACAAATCATGTCTAGCTGCTATTCCTTCAGTAGAAGAATCTGAAACACCTCTACCGTCTCTTTTTGTAGCATGGGGGGTAGCATTCCTTTAAATAGTTTGATAGCCCATACAAGCCTTCCTGTCTTCTACTGCAAATGTCACAGGGACCCAACTATATACATGGCTGCTCTTATCTAGTAGAGCTGGGCAGGATTTTCCATTTGGCAAGAAATTCTGCCATTTCACTTTTTTGGGGGGGAAATTCCAAACCAGAACAAAAACAAATTGTTCAGATTTCTCACAAAATGAAATTTGGAAAAAAAAAAAAATCAGGTCAAAGTGTTTTGTACCACTAAAACCCGAACATTTTGTTCTAATTTTGATCTTTTAAAACTTTTTTGTAATAAAATAAATAAAATCCATTTTGGAAAGAAAACTTGAAATGTCTCATTCCAAAAGCGTCAGTACGGGACATTTTGACATTATAAAGATGCTTCATTTTGGAGTTTTTCAAAACAAAAGCTCATTGAAATTGGCATGTTTTGATTTTGATGAAAAAGGCATTGTTTGTCAAAATATTTTGACAACGTTCTTCCAGCCAGCTCTAATACCTAGGCCTTGTATGTTTGTATATAGTTAGTAAAAACAGTTCTTTGAAACCCAACTCTTTCCCTGTTGTTTCCTCATATTCTTAATGTTTCATACACACAACCACACCTCCCACTGCTTTGCTGATGGGTCCTGAACTCCCCCAGGCACTCTCTGCTTCCACCAGATATTGAGGGTCATTCCAATACCACTGCTCCCTCCTGCCATGTCAGAGATACCGTCTGGGTGAGGGTCATGGTGGGAGAGACTCCGCTTCTCTGGCTCACTGAACCCTCCTATCAGGCTAGACTCTTGTGGGTTATATAAATATTCTATGACTCTTCTTAAAAAATGAGGATTTAGAAATTAAGGACTTAGGGTTTGATCCTCAACTTGTGTAAAATATCATAGCTCCATGGAAGTCAATGGAGCTGATATTTTTCACAGGCCGAGGATCTGGCCCATACAACTTCTACAGCAAAATGATACGATAATTAACTGGTAGCATCCGGCTAACTCCTGAAATGTAAGCAGCTCCCATGAAACCTTCCATGGCCCGTTAAGAAGAGCAAGTGTGTGAGCACCTGTTTCAGCAATGCACATATTAGACCAGTTTGTTCGTGCAGTGAACAAAGCGAAAGAAAATGAAACTGACTATTGACAGATGTAAAACTGACTATACACAACGGGACAAGATAAAGAACTCATCACCTATAACTAGGGCCCTACCAAATTCACAGTCCATTTTGATCAATTTCATGGCCAGAGGGTTTTTTAATTGGTCAAGTTCACGTTTTCAGCTGTTTACATCTGAAATTTCATGGTGCTGTAACTGTGGGGGTCCCAACCCAAAAGGTACCTGAGGTGGGGCTGCTCTCCCCACCCTCCAGCAGCCCTGCAGGGAAAGGACAAGTCCTGCCCCTCCCCAGCCCAGCAGGGACTCACAGCTAGGAGCCCAGATGAGGTGCTCCCCGCAGCAGGGGGAGATTGGACTCACCTCCACAAGCTTCCTCCAGCTGCAGGAACCTCTGGGGCTGGTGCTCAGCTGCAGCAGGGGGAGGAACTCAGAGGTGGGTCTGAGCTCCCCCCTCTCGTGAGAGCAGCCCGGAGGGGACTTGCAGCTAGGAGTCCCCTGGCTGGGGCACTCCCAGCAGCAAGGAGGAGATCAGATCAGATATCACAGGGAAGGGCTCATTTCACGGTTCATGACACATTTTTCATGGCTGTGAAATTGGTAGGGCCCTACTTCTAACGGGTCAGATTTCCCAAAGTGCCCCCCAACCAGCAGCACCCCTGTGACACTCAAGTGCTGTCAGATGCACAAAGTGCATGTGTGCTGGGGGAACAGACAAGATGTCTTTGCTCTTCTCTTTTGGTTTTAGTTATCTTTAAAGAGTGTTAATATTAGTAAATGAAAAACTTTGAGAGAAATGGGTGTTTTGAATTAACATTCTGAGCAGAATTTTCAAAAGCATATTAGTGATTCAGGAGCACAAATCCCAGTGATTTTCAGTTAGATTTTGATCCTAACTCCCATAAAAAGCAACAGAGGGTCCTGTGGCACCTTTAAGACTAACAGAAGTATTGGGAGCATAAGCTTTCGTGGGTAAGAACCTCACTTCTTCAGATGCAAATAATGGAAATTTCCAGAGGCAGGTATAAATCAGTATGGAGATAACGAGGTTAGTTCAATCAGGGAGGTGAGGTGCTCTGCTAGCAGTTGAGGTGTGAACATCAAGGGAGGAGAAACTGCTTCTGTAGTTGGATAGCCATTCACAGTCTTTGTTTAATCCTAATCTGATGGTGTCAAATTTGCAAATGAACTGGAGCTCAGCAGTTTCTCTTTGGAGTCTGGTCCTGAAGTTTTTTTGCTGTAAGATGGCTACCTTTACATCTGCTATTGTGTGTCCAGGGAGGTTGAAGTGTTCTCCTACAGGTTTTTGTATATTGCCATTCCTGATATCTGACTTGTGTCCATTTATCCTCTTGCGTAGTGACTGTCCAGTTTGGCCAATTTACATAGCAGAGGGGCATTGCTGGCACATGATGGCATATATAACATTGGTGGACGTGCAGGTGAATGAGCCGGTGATGTTGTAACTGATCTGGTTAGGTCCTGTGATGGTGTTGCTGGTGTAGATATGTGGGCAGAGTTGGCATCGAGGTTTGTTACATGGGTTGGTTCCTGAGTTAGAGTTGTTATGGTGCGGTGCGTGGTTGCTGGTGAGAATATGCTTAAGGTTGGCGGGCTGTCTGTGGGCGAGGACTGGCCTGCCTCCCAAGGTCTGTGAAAGTGAGGGATCATTGTCCAGGATGGGTTGTAGATCACTGATGATGCGTTGGAGAGGTTTAAGCTGAGGACAGTAGGTGATGGCCAGTGGAGTATACCTGCCTCTGGAAATTTCCATTACTTGCATCTGAAGAAGTGAGGTTCTTACCCACAAAAGCTTATGCTCCCAGTACTTCTGTTAGTCTCAAAGGTGCCACAGGACCCTCTGTTGCTTTTTACAGATTCAGACTAACATGGCTACCCCTCTGATACTTAACTCCCATAGCTACTTTTGAAAATCCCACTCTGTCCCTTTAAGGGTTTGCTCTGAGTACTTACCTTTTCTAAGGAGCATTGGGTAGCACAGAGCAGCTTTCTGAAGAGCTATTAACATTTTATTTTCTTAATTTGGGGATTTAATGAATGCCACTAGAGTTGAAAGGAAAGTATGTGAAGAGAGATCGCCTAAGAGCAAAAGCCTCATGCACAAAAATGGAAGGCTCCTGGGGGAAAACCACAAAGGATTTAGGTTCTCCAATAGTGGGCATCCAGGAACAGCACTGCAAACTTCAAAGCCAAGGTAGGCACCTAGGCTTCCTATCCAGTGCCTTGGACAAACAGGTTCCTACAAACTTGATCCACAGAAGCCAGCATGCTAAGTGGGGAGCCACCTCAGCTGATCAATGGGAGATACTGACAAGAGGAGAGTTTCAAGGACCAGAACGCAGGGGCTCATGCCTAGTAGCTGGAGCAGGAATCAGTAGCCAGGAAAGGGAATCCAAGGTCAGGAACCCGAGCGGAGGGTCAGAGCTAGCTTACCTGAAGTGCGAGGAAGGCAAGTCCAAGGCAGACACGGGTGCTGTCAGAGCCATAGCTGACTCTTTCCCCAATCAGGGAGTGCAGCCAATCAGGCAGCCTGCTACAGGCCAGGTGTGCTCATTAGGTTGCCTGGAGACTGGTTCAGCTACAGGGCTTGGTCCCTGACAGTGAGTGCGCTAAGCCCTGCTCCACTCTCAGAGATAAGTGCCAATGTCCAGGCTGCCAGGAGGCACCTGTCTCTGCTTAGCGATCCACAAACTGGAACCTGTCACCTGGAGTCAGGCAGTTTAGACACATGACGCATTTCCTGCTGGAATGAGTTAGGTCCCTGCCTTGTTCCACACAAAATGTCTGGCAGAGGTAGTGGTGGTGGTGTCCCGTAGTTCGAGTGCTCAGCACCAGTGGGGATGGTGGAGACCAGGTTCAATTCCCCCCTCTCCTCCAGAAAGGAAGAAGATCTGTCACCAGAGGTCTCCTGCATTTCAGATGCATGCTTTAACCAACTGAATGGAACGCTTACAGAGCCAAGGTTTTGAAGACTCTTTTATTGCTACTTATCATCGCTTCATTGATCGAAATCCAGCTGAGGACCTAGCGCTGTATCCATGATGGTTTTGGGCCCTGTAAGATCTTTATTTTAATATAAGCTCGTGGAAAGAAACTGAAAATCATGACCATTGGTGGCCCTAAGTCACTTGAGTTGGTCTCTATCCAGTTCCTGGATGACAGGTATCGCTTCCATTAGCATTAATTGACAGGCTCGCTGGCATTTTCATTGGAAAGCACAAGGATGGAATGGTCGAGAAATCTTACTGCCCTGCCATCTGGAGTGGGTGCCTCCTGCTAAGTGGGGGAGCCAGTTGTTGGAGTACAATGAGGAGTGGGAAGTTTGTAGTACTGCCCAAGCGACACCTGATCTGAGGCTAAAGAGGGAACTTTCCAATAGCTTTCACAAGCCAGAAGTCCACTTTCTGTCTTGAAACAAACAGGGACTAGCACTAAGCCAAACAAATCAGACTGCAGACTGATGCAGTGAAAGCCTCCTGATTCACTCCCCCAATGTACCCCAATAATGATCCGGGTGTCTCCCGAGCAAAGGCTGTCGCTAAGTCAAATCGAATCCCCGATGAAACTGAATCATTGCACTATTAGTAACAGTAGTGACAGAAAGGGACCTGTTTCACGCTCTAGGCACCAATATTGGCGACAGTCATGTAAAAACACAGGATGGGATTGTCAAATGCGCCCAGTGTTGAGAGAACTCTTGTCCCATTGAAGACGAAGGTAGAACTCCCAATGGCTTCAATGGGAGCAGAGTTAGCTCAAGGCTGAGCTCTTCTGAAAAATCCCACTCACAGATGATATAACGAGAAGGAACCAGTGGCAACCCCACAAAGTACGAGGATAGCTAAACAGACTGTCCACACAGCACCAATAAAAGGAAATATCTCATCATAGTGAACACCCCCCCTTTGTGCCCCATCTCCCTCTACAATAGCTCCCTTGAAAAGACGAGCTTTGCAGCATGTCTTGGAGGTTAACACACCCAGGGGATTTTGGACTGTTTTTCCTGGCTTGCTGACAACACGTGTCTATGTTTGGAGCCTGCTTGTCCAGTCTTGCCCCTTGTGTTGTTACTTTTGTGCAAAGCAGGTGTAAGATGCTATTGGTAGTTGTGTGTGTGGGGGTGTCAGATGCTATTTCCTTGAGGCTGAGGGACCATTTTCACATAACCACACGTACCCACTGGTAGGAATAAGGCCCTGCAGCTAGACAAGCTCAATCTCCGGGCTGCACCAGACAGACCCCGATACAATTCCTTGCCTGAGGAAGCTGGCTGGCTTGCTCCTAAGCCCACCAGCAGTTCACTGATACTTGCAATGTTCACCCTGCCTGTGATAGTGCCTGTCTTGTGCTAGCCTTAGGGTCCTGCTTTGGGTCTAGCTGGGCCTCACTCCATGTAACCTGTTTTGACACTTGGCTCTGATTCCTAACCTCTGACTTCAGCTCCAGTAGCTGGCTTCAGGCTCTGACCCTCAGCTCTGGTTCAGACTTGTGTCTCTTGCTCCAACCACTAGTCCCCCGATCCTGATCTCTGACTTCCCGCTACCTATGCACTCTCTGGGGCTTTTCCTTCAGTGACTGATGGTGAACATCACTATCTGTGCACTATCAGAAAGAAGTTTCCTTGCTTGAAGGCAAGTATCTCAACTTAGACTGATGACCCTTTCTTGGAAGTCCAAAAGCTTTCATGGCCCCCTTCACAATAAAAATAAGAACACAAATGTACTAAGGATCATCATCATCATCATCATCATGATGTTCATATTATGTCTCTAGCATTTAGGGCAGTGACGAACCTCCTCCACTCCTGGCTGTTTTTGGCAAGTCTTTCAGTGGTTCCCTAGCTGTGCCGCAGGTTTTTCAGCTCGGCTTCCACAGTTCTTCGCCATGTTGTTTTCGGGCGGCCTCGTTTTTGCTTGCCTTCAGGCGTCCATCTTATTTCTACTCTGGTGATGGAATCAGTTTCCATCCGAAGCACATGACCAATCCATCTCCAACGGCTTCTGGCAATGATGATGTTCATATCTTCTTGAATGCACTGTGTCAATAGATCTTGGTTTGAGATTGTTCTGGGCCAAAAGATTTGGAGGATTTTTCTGAGGCAGGTTGTGTGGAATGAAGACAGTTTGGACATGTCATACTTTCTTATTCCCCAGCATTCTGCACTATAATGTAATGTTGAAAGTACACAGTTTTCGTTTTGTATGTTGATGATTTCCAGACTATATTTATGCTCCTGAAGGTGTTCCTGGCTTTATTGATTTTGTTTTGGATGTCCTGGCTTGTTCCACCTCCTGGCTGATGGTGCTGCCCAAGTATGTGAATGTTTCTACGTTGGTGAGAACATAATTCTCTATCCGTGATGGTTTCAGAGTAGCAGCCGTGTTAGTCTGTATCTGCAAAAAGAAGAACAGGAGTACTTGTGGCACCTTAGAGACTAACAAATTTATTAGAGCATAAGCTTTCGTGGACTACAGCCCACTTCTTCGGATGCATCCACGAAAGCTTATGCTCTAATAAATTTGTTAGTCTCTAAGGTGCCACAAGTACTCCTGTTCTTCTTTTTATCCGTGATGGTGAGGCAATATTACAGGTCATGATGTCTGTCTTATTGCAATTAATTTTCAGTCCAATTTGGTGGCTGAATGCGTTGAGTCGAGTTGTTTTTTCTTGTATATGGTGTTGGGTATGTGATAGGAGAGCGAAATAATCTGAGAAGGCCAGGTCTTTAAAGGATGAGAAGGGTGTCCATTTAATTCCTCCTGGCATGTCTTCTGTTGTATGCTGCATTACCCAGTCGATGGCAATCTTGAAGAGGATTGCAGACATGAGACACCCCAATGTACTCCTGTTTTGACTTCAAAACTGAGCTCACTGTGATCAACACTGCATGTAAAGTTGAAATAAAAGCTTTTCATTATGTTGATTATATGGAAAGGGATTCCATATGCCTGCAGAATGCACCATACGCTGGTCTTATGAATGCTATCAAAAGCTTTCTCAAAAAGTCTATGAAGTTTATGTAGAGCTGCTGTTGCCATTCTAAACATTGTTCTATTATGTTTCGTAGAGTGAAGATCTTGTCTGTGCATCCACGCGCTTTCCAAAAACTGGCTTGCTCTTTTCTGAGAAGCTATCAACTGCGTCTGATGTACACCGGATTATGATCTTACACAATGCTTTGCTTGGCACAGATAAAATTGTGATACCACACCAGTTATTACAATCACTGAGAGTTCCTTTCTTTAGTATCTTCACTATAACCCCATTGGTCCACTCATCTGGCACTTTTTCCCTTTCCCAGACTGATGTAAATACAGGGGCCAGGATAGATGCTGCTAACTTAGGATTTACCTTGAACGATTCTGCATTCAAGTTATCCTTGCCAGGAGCTTTCCCATTTTTTAAGGATTTGATGGCTTGGATGATCTCTTCCTTAGTTGGGGTGTCTGTGTTAATATCAAGATCTTCTTCTGCTTCCTGGATGTTTGCTTCCTCTTCAGATGGCTCCCGGTTCAGCAATTCTTTGAAATGCTCTGTTCAGCGCATTTCTTGTTCTTTTTCGGTTGTTAGTAGGTGTCCTTGTTTGTTCCTGATGAGAGTGTTTGTTGGTGTCTGCTGTTTACCACTGATAAGCTGCGTCATTTTGTAGATGGTTCCTTGTTCACCACGATAAGGATAAGCGTGTATAATTCATGTGTGTGCACATGTTTTGGGGGTCTGACAGAGTCCTTGATCCTCAAAGGGGAAGGGGGTATGGGGAATGAGATTCTTTGCTTTACACTGAAATGAAACTTTCAGTGCTTTGGTACCATCCAATTGCCTTTCATGACCATCTCCCCCCACCCCCCGCCCAGGGTGCTGTAGTCCATCAGTTGAAAACCACTGTTTTAGATAATACCAACCCAAAATTTCTCCCATAAGAAAATGCGTAAGACCCTGACACATTATTTCCTTTGTAAGACCTCAGCCATCACGCATAGCAGCTGTAAAACTGAACGCCAGTCCTTAAACATTATTTTGATCAAGCTGAAGCCTCTTTGTGAATGAACAGTAGGCTCCTATCTTTTCCAGTAGAAACACTGGTTTTCTGGGACACTTGCATATAACATGTATTGAGGTGTTGGGTTTTTTTTTGCCCTGGCTCATTTACATTTCTGGGTCTACATCCCATTGGCCTAGTCATTTACAGCCATATCCTTGAAAAGCCAGCTCCTAACTTTGGAGAGGGAAACGAAACTTGGCAATCCAGCTAATGGGCTTTCATTCCTTGATGCTTCCGAGGAAGCCTTTCGTCTGGTGTCTCAAAAATATCGACTCATGTTAATAATAACCATCACTCCTGGGATTGCAGGTCTTTGTTGACTAGCTCTCGTAAATTAGAAGTGTGCATGTCTGAGGCTCCAGCCCAAGCATGATTTTGTAAGAACAGCCATAACAAGTCGATACTTAAAAGCTCCTGGAAAAGACTCTGCTCCATTGAGCTAGTCACTTGTTTTTTAAGGGAAGTCTTTTTCAGTGGCTTAGATGTATGTGCTCATATAGGATTTCCATCTCTCTAAAAGCTCCTAGGATTGGGGGCCTGCAAGTGTTGTCTACAGTGACTTGTCTCAATAAAGTAAGGTAATAAGGAGACCTGATCACCAAAGCTGTACTCTTTTCAACACCTGGATAACACTCTAGCTCAACCACAAGTTATTGGGCGTGATGCAGGCATCACTGGGTCAGGTTCTCTGGCCTGTGTTATACAGGAGGTCAGACTGGATGATCATAATAGTCCCTTCTGGCATTGGAATCTATGGAACTCCTGAATATGGAATCTGTTTCTCTGGCTGTTCTGTGAGGACATTTGTTATATTGTACAGACTAAAGGAGTCTCTCTTGTATAATGTCAGAGTTGCTTAGGAAATTTAGTTTTGAATGGCAGTATTTCTAGTAATAAATGACGGCCTTTCTTCTGCGCGCCTGTCTAGCCCTCCAGTAGGCAACACGGTGTTTTCTATGGACAGTGTATTTTCTCCCCACATTTTCAGTGCTCAGAGGATCTCCATGGAAGAAACCCTGGAGGGAGATAAACAACTCCCTCAAAGCTGCACTGCAGAGCTTATGGAGTTTTAGCTACTGCCTCCTCTAAGACTAGTGGTTGGCAGATTCATCTGGTTGGAAAATTTCAGAGAAAACATTTTTTAATGGAAAATGGGGTTTTGTTAAAACTTGATATTTTTCCTTGGGAAAAGATCAATTTTGCCAGGATTTTCCAATGGAAAATCAAAACAATGGCTCTTTTTGGGTCAGAATTAGACTCTGGCATCTTCCAGAGCTATTGTGGTTTCTCATGGGAGTTGTAGTTCCAGGTCGTCCCATTGGCTTACTATGCAACAAGGGAGATCGAGGTTAGATATTAGGAAAAACTTTCTAATTGTCAGGGTAGTAAAGCTCTGGAACAGGTTTCCAATGTGTGACGTTATTGACATGAACTGTGACCGTATAGTTCATGGCTGTAGCCAGGGTCCTATAGTGGCACCAAATGTTGTACAAAGGTTGTCAAGTGAGGTGTCTGTGAAAAGGTTATGATTTGCTGGTTATGATTATGCTATCTGTATGCATGTATCATTTTTGTATTTAAAGTTATAAGTATTGGCTCTATACTGTCTGTATTTCAAACTTGTGCTATGCTTCTGGGTGACACCTCAGAGAATTTGGCGTCAGTACTGCCTAGCCTGCTTGATGGCCCATTAAGGACCATCAGCTATACAATTGACCCATTGAGAGAAGGCAGATACACCTTGTGACCCAGCAAGGTATGCAGGGATATGCCTATGGACAGAACCCTAAGGTTTCTCCATGACATGTGCTGGGTAGCTTGTTTTTGGAACAAAGGAAGCACAGGCCGCATATGAAGAGACTATAAAAGGCTGCTGCATCTCCTCCATCTTGTCTTCAATCCTGCTTCTTACCTCTGGAGGAACTTTGCTACACTGAAGCTCTGAACAAAGGACTGAATGACCCATCCAAGCTGTGGATGTACTCCAGAGACTTGGTTTGAGCCTGCAGTTAATTCCATCACTGCTACAAGCCTGAATCAAGAACTTTGCCAGCACTGTATGTAACTGATTCCTTTAACCAGTTTTAGCTCTCATCTATATTTCTTTCTTTTTATGAATAAACCTTTAGATTTAGATTCTAAAGGATTGGCAACAGAGTGATTTGTGGGTAAGATCTAACGGGTATATTGACGTGGGTCTGGGGCTTGATCCTTTGGGATTGGAAGAACCTTTTTTCTTTTACTGGGATATTGGTTTTCATAACCATTTGTCCCCATAAGGAGTCGTGCTGGTGGTGATACAAGGGAACAGGAATATCTGAGGGAATTGCTTGTATGACTTCTGGTTAGCCAGTGAGGTAAAACCGAAGTCTTCTCTGTTTGGCTGGGTTGGTGTGCATAAAGGAACTCCATTTTTGGGCTGTAACTGCCGTACTCTAAGCAATTTGTCCTGAATTGATACTCTCAGTTGTGTCCTGCCAGAGGCCGCATTGTTACACAAGGGACGTTGTGAAATCCCTGTCATTGGATGGTCAGAGATGGTGTAGGTTTACTTAGTCCTTACTCAGCACAGGGAGGCTCCCTTCCAGCCCTACATATGATTCTGTGCCTACCTTCTCCATTGCGGGCCCTGCTTTCTAGGTGGATTACATCTCCCACAATGCACAGTGGTCTCTCCCTGCTGCTGCACTGCCACAGTGCATCATGGGAGTCTGTGAAAAGTTTCAATATTTTGACTTTCCAGCTTGATTTGGGATGAAAACAAATGTTGAACTATTGGCATTTTGTGTGGGTCAGAAATGCCATTCTTCAATCAGAGAGACAAGGTGTGGCAGGTAAGATCTTTTATTGGACCCACTTCTGGTGGTGAGAGAGAAGCTTTTGAGCTTATGCAGAGCTCTTCAGGTATTCGGAGTTACAGAAAAAAGGAATTAACAGAGATTGGGAGCTACTTTGAAAAAGTAGAATAACGAGCAAATTGGGCTACTGAGCTGTGAAATTTTACAGAACAGAGGGCATTCCTCTGAAAGGAGGAAACAAAGAATGGTGGTGTGTGGGAAAAAAGACAGGGTGGAAATCTATTTACAACAAAAGCTCTTTTAAAATATAGAACAGTTTTGCTATTTTAATATTTGAAAGAAAATTACAATGCTATTACCATCCAGCCCTGAAGAATTGCTCTGTTTGAGCTCAAAAGCTTCTCTCACTCACCAACAGAAGTTGGTCCAATAAAAGATATTGCCTCATCCTCCTTCTCTCTCTAATATCTTGGGACTGGCACAGCTACAACACTGCATTCCTCAATCAATTCCATTAGGAGCTCTAAACTGTGAAAGGGGTAAGACCTGCAAGTTCCATATTGGCAGGGTGGGAAGCAGACCTCAACCTATCACTGGGAATAGCTTTCTTCTCCATCCCTAGGGAGCTTTCCCTACCATTGCTACTCTCCCTATGCACTATCCTATTTTCCACCTGAGTGCGCTGTGTCTGGTGACCGTGAATGCTGCAGGATTTCCAGCTCACATTTCTGTGGGATCCTGAAGAGAATGTCATGGAGAACAGCAACTCTCTGTCAACATTCCTCTCCTGAAATTTGTCCTTCTGTGTTCTTGTGGAGGCACTCTGTATATTCCAAGGATGCAGTAAGCATGTGGGAGATCTGTTACTCCAAGTTTACTTAACCATGCTGCTAGCTAGTGCTGCCCTCCACCAGCAAAAGAGGAGGTGCATGCAGGGCAGGAGAGACATGTGGGCAGCAGCTATGAAGCAATCAAACGTGTAAAAAAAAAAATCAGAGATGCCCATCAGTCAGAAGGTGCTTCTTTTTTTCCTGCTCTATGATCAGGGGGTGGTGATGTAGGGGACTCCTAACCAGCAGCTACCATTTAACGAGGCGGCAGCCCCTCCTAGTGGACACAGTGCAGGCAGGGTAGGGGAACCCGGGCCCATCCTACTCCACGGGCTTCCAGTCCAGGGCCCTGTAAGGCTGGTTTGACTGCTCACCTGTCTCTGTAGAGTGTCAGCCTCCAGTCAGCTTCCCTGGGCCTTTTCCTACTCTAGTCTGTGTCCCATTCAGCCACCTCCCAACTCTGGAGAGCATCGCCTTCTGGGCTTCCAGCCCTTGTCCCAGCGAATGGGTGCTGTGTCTCCCCTGATCACTGGCTCAATGCAGGCTCAGTGCAGTCCTCCGGGGGAGCTCTCAGGGTACTTCCTCTTCCTGGCTTGCCAACCACAGACTGAGCTGCCTGGCTGACTTTTAACTTCAAGTGCCATCAACCTGAGCATGCTCAGCAAGGGCATAGGGTGGGGCCTGCTTAGCCCGTAACTGTTCCTTAACCCCCTCATGGCCAGTGAGGTGTTTATATACCCGGTCACATATCCTTACTTAAAGTGGGTGGCTCCGCACATCTCTACTCCCACAGTGATTCCGTGAACTCAAGCCCTCCTTGAATATTTTTGGTAAACAATTAAATATTTATCAGGCTTTTACTACACAAAGAAGGGAAGTGGCTTTAAGTAATTAACGCAATCTCTCGGCTCCTACAGCAGATCTTGTAGTTCTTTTTTAGGCCTTAGGACAGTTCTATGTCTATTAATACTTATGCAGTTTGATGTTCAAATAGTAATAACCATTGATGATTAAAATAGAAATTCACATTTTTGTCAGATTTCAATGGCAAAAGCAAACAATGTTTTGTTTTTCAAGCAACTGTAGCAATAACAAAAAGCTTAATTTCTTTTAGCTACTTTTATCCTTAAGAATCCAAAAAGCTTTACAAAGTTTGTACAGGAGTCATTTCACTCACCTGTGAATGCAGCATCCTCTGGGTTGGAATATTACAACTGTGACAGTGTACATCTAGATTACAAAACAGGACAGGAAGTGACTAGAATAATGTATTCATTTAAAACTGCAGGGAGAGTGTATGTCAGCAAAAGACAATTACTTAAACTGGAATTTGGCCAGGGCACTAGGGTTAAAAACCTTACTTTTGCAAAAAAGCAACATGGGATCTTAATGATGACAAGGTGTCAAGAGCTAAGATTTACGGCCTCGATCCAGCAAACACTTAAGCATGAAAATGCTCATCTTCCTGACCTTAGAATCAGACTTTGAGGCCAAAAGGGATCATCATGATCATGTAGTCTGACTTCCTGCACATTGCAGGCCACAGAACCATGCCCACCCATTCCTGTAATAGACCCCTAACCTCTGGCTGAGTTACTGAAGTCTTCAAATCATGGTTTAAAGACTTCAAGTTACGGACAATCCAATATTTACAATAGTTTAAACCGGCAAGTGACCCGTGCCCCATGATGCAAAGGAAGGCACCCCCGCAGTGTCTCAGCCAATCTGACCGAGGGGAAAATTCCTTCCTGTCCCCAGATATGGCAATCAGTTGGACCCTGAGCATGTGGGCAAGACCCACCAGCCAGTCACCTGGGAAAGAATTCACTGTAGTAACTCAGAACCCTCCCCATCTAGTGTCTCATCACTGGCCATTGGGAATATTTTCAGCAAGCAGTCACACATTGGCTACATGCCATTGTAGGCAGTCTCATCATATCATCCCCTCCATAAACTTATCAAGCTCAGTCTTGAAGCCAGTTAGGTTTTTTCTCCCATTGCTCCCCTTGGGAGGCTGTTCCAGAACTTCACTCCTCTGATGGTTAGAAACCTTCATCTAATTTCAGGTATAAACTTGTTGATGGCCATAGAATCATAGAAGATTAGGGTTGGAAGAGACCTCAGGAGGTCATCTAGTCCAACCTCCTGCTCAAAGCAGGACCAACCCCCAACTAAATCATCCCAGCCAGGGCTTTGTCAAACCTGACCTTAAAAACCTCTAAGGGTGGAGATTCCACCACCTCCCTAGGTAACGCATTCCAGTGCTTCACCACCCTTCTAATGAAATAGTTTTTCCTAATATCCAACCTAGACCTCCCCACTGCAAGTTGAGACCATTGCTCCTTGTTCTGTCATCTACCACCACTGAGAACAGCCAAGCTCCATCCTCTTTGGAACCCCCCTTCGGGTAGTTGAAGGCTGCTATCAAATCCTTCCTCACTCTTCTCTTCAGCAGACTAAATACGTCCTGTTCCCTCAGCGTCTCCTCCTAAGTCATGTGCCCCAGCCCCCTAATCATTTTTGTTGCCCTCTGATGGACTCTTCAATTTGTCCACATCCTTTCTGTAGTGGGGGGCCCAAAACTGGATGCAATACTCCAGATGTGGCCTCATCAGTGCCGAATAGAGGGGAATAATCACTTCCCACAATCTGCTGGCAATGCTCCTACTAATACAGCCCAACATGGTGTTAGCCTTCTTGGCAACAAGGGCACATTGCTGACGCATATCCAGCTTCTCGTCTACTGTAATCCCCAGGTCCTTTTCTGCAGAACTGCCGCTTACCCAGTCGGTCCCCAGCCTGTAGCAGTGCATGGGATTCTTCTGTCCTAAGCGCAGGACTTTGCACTTGTCCTTGTTGAACCTCATCAGATTACTTTTGGCCCAATCCTCCAATTTGTTTAGGTCACTCTGGACCCTATCCCTACCCTCCAGCATATCTACCTCTCCCTACAGCTTAGTATCATCCATGAACTTGCTGAGGGTGCAATTCATCCCATCATCCAGATCATTAATGAAGATGTTGAACAAAACCAGCCCCAGGACCGACCCCTGGGGCACTCAACTTGATACTGGCTGCCAATTAGACATCGAACCATTGATCACTACCCATTGAGCCTGACCATCTAGCCAGCTTTCTATCCACCTTAAAGTCCATTCATCCAATCCATACTTCTTTAACTTGCTGTCAAGAATACTGTGGGAGACCATGTGAAAAGCTTTGTTGAAGTCAAGGTATATCATGTCCACTGCTGTCCCCATAGCCACAAAGCCAGTTATCTCATCATAGAAGGCAATCAAGTTGGACAGGCATGACTTGCCCTTGGTGAATCCATGTTGACTGTTCCTGATCACCTTCCTCTCCTCCAACTGCTTCAAAATGGATTCCTTGAGGACCTGCTCCATGATTTTTCCGGGGACTGTAGTTCCCTGGATTCTTCTTCTTCCCTTTTTTAAAGATGGGCACTATCTTCCCTTTCTCCAATTGTCCGGGGCCTCCCCCAATCACCACAAGTTTTCAGAGATAATGGCCAATGGCTCTGCAATCACATCAGCCAACTCCCTCAGCACCCTTGGATACATTGCATGTGCATGTCCAGCTTTTCTAAATAGTCAACCTGTTCTTTCACTACTGAGGGCTGCTCACCTCCCCCCATACTGTGCTGCCCAGTGCAGCAATCTGGGAGCTGACCTTGTCTGTGAAGGCCGAGGCAAAAAAAGCATTGAGTACTTCAGCTTTTTCCACATCATCTGTCACTAGGTTGCCTCCCCCATTCAGTAAGGGTCCCACACAAGGGACCTTCTTGATGCTAACATACCTGTAGAAACCTTTCTTGTTACCCTTCACATCCCTTGCTAGCTGCAACTCCAAATGTGCTTTGGCCTTCCTGATTACACTCCTGCATGCTCTAGCAATATTTTTATACTCCTCCCTCATCATCTGTCCAAGTTTCCACTTCTTGTAAGCTTCCTTTTTGTGTTTAAGCTCACTGAATATTTCTCTGTTAAGCCAAGCTGGTTGCCTGCCATATTTGCTATTCTTTCTGCATATCGGGATGGTTTGTTCCTGCCCCCTCAATAAGGCTTCTTTAAAATACAGCCAGCTCTCCTGGACTCCTTTCCCTCCCCTCATATTAGCTTCCCAGAGGATCCTGCCCATCAATTCCCTGAGGGAGTCAAAGTCTGCTTTTTTGAAGTCCAGGATTTGTATTCTGCTGCTCTCCTTACGTGATTCTGTCAGGATCCTGACCTCGACCATATTATGGTCACTGCTGCCCAGGTTGCCACCCACTTCTACTTCCCCTACCAATTCTTCCCTCTTTGTGAGCAGCAGGTCAAGAGGAGCATGATCCCTAGTTGGTTCCTCCAGCACTTGCACCAGGAAGTTGTCCCCAACATGCTCCAAAAACTTCCTGGATTGTCTGTGCACCGCTGTATTGCTTCCCCAGCAGATGTCAGGGTGATTGAAGTTCCCCAGGGCCTGTGATCTTGAAACTGCTGTTAGTTGTCTGAAGATAGCCTCGTCTACCTCATCCTCCTAGTCTGATGGTCTATAGCAGATGCCCACCATGACATC
Source organism: Malaclemys terrapin pileata (assembly GCF_027887155.1). Classification (NCBI taxonomy): domain Eukaryota; kingdom Metazoa; phylum Chordata; order Testudines; family Emydidae; genus Malaclemys; species Malaclemys terrapin. The sequence continues at coordinate 139,662,663 of NC_071509.1, forward strand.
ACCATTGTTACTCTTGTCTCTAAACTTAACCCAAAGACTCTCAACAGGTTTTTCTCCAGTTTCATACTAGAGCGCTGAGCAATCATACTGCTCTCTTACATATAGTGCAACTCCTCCAACTTCTGTCCTTCCTGAACAGTTTATACCCATCCATGACAGTGCTCCAGTCATGTGAGTTACCCCACCAAGTCTCTGTTATTCCAATCACATCATAGTTCCTTGACTGTGCCAGGACTTCCAGTTCTTCCTGCTTGTTTCCCAGGCTTCTTGCGTTCATGTACAGGCACCTAAGAAAACTAGCGTATTGCCCTACTTTCTCAGTATGAATCAGGAGGCCTTCCCTGTTGCACCCACCTCCTTGTGATTCCTCCCAGTATCCTGCTTCCCCACTTACCTCCATGCTTAGGTCACCAACCCCCCAGTGAACCTAGTTTAAAGGCCTCCTCACTAGGTTAGCAAGCGTGTCTGCAAAGATGCTCTTCCCTCTCTTCATTAGGTGGATCCCATCTCTTCCTAGCAATCCTTCTTCCTGGAACAACATCCCATGGTCGAAGAATCCAAAGCCCTCTCTGACACCACCTGCGTAACCATGCATTCGCCTCTACAATTCAATGGTCCCTACCTGGGCCTTTTCCTTCAACAGGGAGGATTGATGAGAACACGACTTGTGCCTCAAACTCCTTTATCCTTCTTCCCAGAGTCATGAAATGACCTGCTCAAGGTCATTCTTGGCAGTATCATTGGTGCCCACGTGGAGAAGTAGGAAGGGGTAGCGGTCCGAGGGCTTGATTAGTCTTGGCAGACACTTTGTCACATCCTGAATTCTAGTTCCAGGCAAACAGCACACTTCGAGTTTCCTGGTCTGGACGGCAGATGGATGACTCCATCCCCCGTAGGAGGGAGTCCCCGACCACCACCACCCGTCTCCTCCTCTTGGGAGTGGTGGTTGTGTAACCCCCATCCCTAGGACAGAGCATCTCATGCTTTCCGATCGATGGGGTCTCCTTCTGATCCCTTCCCTCAGTTAACTCTTCCAAAGCATTCTCCGCCATAGTACCTGTGCAGAGAGCCTGAAAACAGTTTCTTATCTCTATTTGCATTGGGGGTACATGGCTTCTCCTCTTTCATTTTATATCCATTTGTTTTTGTGCCCACATTGGGACTTAAATAACTGCTCTTTCTGTCCGGTATTTATCCCTGTGATGTATTTAAGTCTCCATAGTGCAATCATATCTCCCCTCAGCCTCCATTTGGTTAGGCTAATCAAGCCAAGCGCTTTGAGTCTCCTCTCATAAGGTAGGTTTTCCATTCCTCTGACCATCCTAGTAGACACAGGTGCTGACTTTTCCTTTTCCCCAGGGGTGCTCCACCCTGAGGCCCTGCCCCCACTCTGCCCCTTCCCCCAATGCCCCACCTTTGCTCTGCCTCTTCCTGCCCCTGCTCTGCCCCCATCAGCTGTTTGGCTGTAGTGCCACCCCCATCAGCTGATGAGCAGGGATGGCGAACAGCTGGCACTGGTGGGTGCTGAGCACCCACTTTTTTTTTTCTGTGGGTGCTCCAGCCCCGGTGCACCCACAGAGTCGGCACCTATGCTAGTAGTCCTTCTCTTCATCTGTCCCAGTTTGAATTCATCTTTCTTAAACACCGGGGACCAGAACTGCTTACTTAACTTGAAGCATGAGTAGTCTCGTTGACTTCACTGGGACTGCTCTTGTGCTTAAAATTAAGCTACTGGTTAAGCACGTTGCTGCACTGAGGCCACAGTGAGCCTTGACTTGCAAGGAAAAATGACTTTAAGAGGTTTTTCACTCCACATATTTAGCCAGATTTTCCAGTGAGCTCGGCACCCAGCTGCTCCCACTTAGGCATGCAAGTGTCTGGATTTTCCAGAGCTCTCGGTACCCAGCTGTTACCATTGCTCTTAAGGGAGCTGAAGGGTGCTTCCTTTTGGAAGTCTGGCTACTTCATTTGAGTACCTAATGGAAGCTGAGCTCATTAGCAAGTCTGGTCCAAGGGGTGGCCTGTATTTCGCCAGATGCTGGTGACCAACCAGAAGTTTAATAAAACATTGGAGTATTATTGAAATTAGCTGATAAACACATAGTAGCTCCAGGTCCGGGCTTTGAAGGCTAATAATGAGACGTGCTTTCAATCCATGCTTTTATTATTAGAGCCCTGCAAATCCAGGGGTATCTGCTGCATAGAAAGAATTGTAGTCTCTCTGCCCGGAGTGGGGAAGGAGGGGTATGGGTCGGTGGAGTGGGCAGCAGAGCAGGAGGTCTCTGGGGAGAAGTGAGGTGGGGGGGGCTTGACACAGCCCTGCATCACTGCTGCATGGTGACCTGTGGAGCTGTTTAGAGCCCTGCAAATCTGCAGATAACCTTTTTGTATCCACGCCGGGCACTATTTATTATTTTTTTTATACAGAAGTTTTTATTTTTTATGAAGTGATCCTCTCTGAGTTGTTGCATACAGCATGTCTCTGCATCCTTAGGTAGTGGCCTAGATACTCTAACACAGCTAAGGCCACCACCCAAATGAGATGACTTTTCTTAAACTCTAAATAAAACAATCCACTTTAATTAATTTGATGTGCTTAAGAAGCACATGTATTTATTATAGGTTGTTGTTTTAATGTATCCGTACAGAATGAATTTATTACAGTTGGGCAATTTGGTACATCCTTGTTTTAAAGTTTAATTGGATTCTTCTTTTAACAGTCTATGCTTAACCCTCAGGCTATCAGGTTTGAAATTCCCTTGTGTCGCATCTTTCATCTTTTTCCATTTTACACCTCGATGTCATTCTCTTTGCTGTGGAAGTTTTAAAAGTTGCAAGAGTAACGATGTTAAAAGAACCCATCTTTGTATGTAATAAGACAGCTTATTATTAAAACTAGTCAAATACAAAACTATTCATGACCAATTCTGAATCTTTGAAGTTGTTTTCATGAACAAGAGACCCATTTCTATTTTTTCCCCAAATAAAATCAATTTTAAAATCAAATTATTGAAAACATTATCAAATTTTCATTCACCAAAACCATTTTTGGTAAACAAAAAATGTCATTACTGTTTTGATAATTATTTCAATAAAAATTGTAAAGTAAAATAAAATAACTAATTTAATTCAATTTTCCCAAACTTGATAGTTTCCTTGTGAAATGGACACACCTTTAGGTTTTTGGATTTTGTTTTTGATTTAAAAACAAATAATGCAACAGCAAAAATATTATTGAAAATGGTAATAAAAAAAGTTGTTTACCAAAACTAGGCTTTTTGTTAAACGAGAAATTCAACATTATTTTTTAATTTTAAAAAATCCTAAAAATAGTTCAGAGAATAACTGACAATATCAACTATTTTTCTTGGGGGGGGGGGCATTCTGTGTGACTGTTGTTTGTGTTTCTCCCTGATGCACAGACACCTTTTTGTTGATTTTAATTCCCTGTAAACCATTTCGTCACTAGCCCCTCCCTCCCTCCCTCTGTCAGACAATAGTTTCGCGCCTTTTTTCAGCCCAGGTGCCATAGCACTGGGTTCATGGAGCCTGCTCAGATCACCACGGCAATTATGAGCATTATGAACACTACGCACATTGTCCTGGAGTATATGCAGAGCCAGAACATGCCAAAGCAAAACCAGGCTAGGAGGCGATTGCAGCGCGGTGACGAGAGTGATGAAGAGATTAACATGGACACAGCCCTCACACAAGGTACAGGCCCCAGCAATGTGCAAATCATGGTGTTACTGGGGCAGGTTCATGCCGTGGAACGCCGATTCTGGGCCTGGGAAACAAGCACAGACTGGTGGGACCGCATTGTGTTGCAGGTGTGGGACGATTCCCAGTGGCAGCGAAACTTTCGCATGCATAAGGGCACTTTCATGGAACTTTGTGACTTGCTTTCCCCTGCCCTGAAGCGCCAGAATACCAGGATGAGAGCAGCCCTCACAGTCGAGAAGCGAATGGCGATAGCCCTGTGGAAGCTTGCAATGCCAGACAGCTACCGGTCAGTCGGGAATCCATTTGGAGTGGGCAAATCTACTGTGGGGGCGGCTGGGTTCCAAGTAGCTAACGCAATCAAAGGCCTGCTAATATCAAGGGTAGTGACTCTGGGAAATGTGCAGGTCATAGTGGATGGCATTGCTGCAATGGGATTCCCTAACTGTGGTGGGGCGATAGACGGAACCCATATCCCTATCTTGTCACCGGAGCACCAAGCCACCGTGTACATAAACTGAAAAGGGTACTTTTCAATGCTGCTGCAAGCCCCGGTGGATCACAAGGGGTGTTTCATTAACATCAACCTGGGATGGCCGGGAAAGGTACATGAGGCTCGCATCTTCAGGAACTCCGATCTGTTTCAAAAGCTGGAGGAAGGGACTTTCTTCCCGGACCAGAAAATAACCGTTGGGGATGTTGAAATGCCTATAGTTATCCTTGGGGACCCAGCCTACCCCTTAATGCCATGGCTCATGAAGCCGTACACAGGCAGCCTGGACAGTAGTCAGGACCTGTTCAACTATAGGCTGAGCAAGTGCAGAATGGTGGTAGAATGTGCATTTGGATGTTTAAAAGCGCGCTGGTGCAGTTTACTGACTTGGATAGACCTCAGCAAAACCAATATCCCCATGGTTATTGCTGCTTGCTGTGCGCTCCGCAATATCTGTGAGAGTAAGGGGGAGACATTTATGGCTGGGTGGGAGGTTGAGGCAAATCGTCTGGCTGCTGATTACGCGCAGCCAGACACCAGGGCCATTAGAAGAGTATAGCAGGGCGCGGTGCGCATCAGAGAAGCTTAGAAAATGAGTTTTGTGACTGGTCAGGCTACGGGATGAAACTTCTGTTTGTTTCTCCTTGATGAACCCCGCCACCCCCATTCACTCTACTTCCCTGTAAGCTAACCACCCTCCCCTCCCCCCTTCGAGCACCGCTTGCAAAGGCAATAAAGTCATTGTTACTTCACATTCATGCATTCTTTATAAATTCATCACACAACTAGGGGGATAACTGCCAAGGTAGCCCAGGAGGGGTGCGGGAGGAGTGAAGGACAAGGACACACTGCAGTTTAAACCTTTAAAACTTTAAAACTTTAACTCTTATTGAAGGCCAGCCTTCTGATGCTTGGGCAATCATCTGGGGTGGAATGGCTGGATGGCCAGAGGCCCCCCCACCACGTTCTTGGGCGTCTGGGTGAGGAGGCTATGGAACTTGGGGAGGAGAGCTGTTGGTTACACAGGGGCGGTAGCGGCGGTCTCTGCTCCTGCTGCCTTTCCTGCAGCTCAACCATACGCTGGAACATATCAGTTTGATGCTCCAGCAGCTGGAGCATCGACTCTTGCCTTCTGTCAGCAAGCTGACACCACCTATCCTCTTCAGCCCACCACTTGCTCTCTTCAGCCCGTGATTCAGCCCGCCACCTCTCCTCTCGTTCATATTGTGCTTTTCTGCACTCTGACATTGACTGCCTCCACATATTCTGCTGTGCTCTGTCAGCGTGGGAGGACATCTGAAGCTCAGAGAACATATCATCCTGAGTCCGCCATTTTCTCCTTCTAATCTTCACTAGCCTCTGTGAAGGAGAAACATTTGCAGCTGGTGGAGGAGAAGGGAGAGGTGGTTAAAAAAGACATTTTAGAGAACAATGGATACACTCTTTCATGTTAAATTTTGCTGTTCACATTACACAACACATGTGCTTTCGTTACAAGGTCGCATTTTTCCTCTTATATTTGAGGGCCTGCCGGTTTGGTGTGAGAGATCACTCACGCAGTGCCAGGCAATAGAATTCGGCTTGCAGGCAGCCATGGTAAGCCACAGTCTTTTGGCTTTTTTAACCTTCATAACATGTGGGAATGGTTTCAAACAGCAGCGTGCTCATTTCCCATACCAAGCACCCATTGAGTTGGCCATTTAAAATGGGTTTGCAATGTAAAAGGAGGGGCTGAGGTTTCCAGGTTAACATGCAACACAAACCCAACTAACCCTCCAACCACCCACACCCAATTCTCTGGGATGATCACTTCACCCCTTCCCCGCCACCGCGTGTCTAACAGCGGGGCATATTTCTGTTCAGCCGAGCAGGAATGTCCCCTTAATAAAATCATCCCATTTCAACCAGGTGACCGTGAATGATATCACTCTCCTGAGGATAACACAGAGAGATAAGGAATGGATGTTGTCTGCATGCCAGCAAATACCGAGACCATACGCTGCCATGTTTTGTTATGCAATGATTCCAGACAACGTGTTACTGACCTGGCGTGGTAAAGTGTCCTACCATGGCGGATGGCATAAGGCAGCCCTCCCCAGAAACCTTTTCCAAAGGTTTTGGGAGTACATGAAGGAGAGTTTTCTGGAGATGTCCCTGGACGATTTCCGCTCCATCCCCATACACGTTAACAGACTTTTCCAGTAGCTGTACTGGCCCCGATTGCCAGGGCAAATTAATCATTAAACACACTTGCTTTTAAATCATGTGTAATATTTACAAATGTATACTCACCAGACGTCCCTTGTGCACCCTCAGGGTCTGGGAGCAGGCGTTGGGTGAGTTCGGGGGTTACTGGTTCCAGGTCCAGGGTGATAAACATATCCTGGCTGTTGGGGAAACTGGTTTCTCCGCTTCCTTGCTGTGAGCTATCTTCCTCGTACCCCGAACCCGCTTCCCTGTTGCGTGCTTCTGCATTGATGGAGTTAAAGCACACGGTTGGGGTAGTGGTGGCTGCACCCCCTAGCATGGCATGCAGCTCCGCGTAGAAGCGGCATGTCTACAGCTCTGCCCCGGACCTTCCGTTTGCCTCTCTGTTTTTGTGGTAGGCTTGCCTTAGCTCCTTAATTTTCACGCGGCACTGCTGTGCGTCCCTGTTATGGCCTCTGTCCTTCATGGCCTTTGAGACTTTTTCTAATATTTTGCCATTTCATTTACTGCTATGGAGTTCAGCTAGCACTGATTCGTCTCCCCATATGGCGAGCAGATCCTGTACCTCCTGTTCGGTCCATGCTGGAGCTCTTTTGCGATCCTGGGACTCCATCACGGTTACCTGTGCTGATGAGCTCTGCATGGTCACCTGTGCTTTCCACTCTTGGCAAACAGGAAATGAAATTCAAAAGTTCGCGGGGCTTTTCCTGTCTACCTGGTCAGTGCATCTGAGTTGAGAGTGCTGTCCAGAGTGGTCACAATGAAGCACTCTGGGATAGCTCCCAGAGGCCAATACCATCTAATTCCATCCACACTATCCCAAATCCGACCCGGAAAGGCCGATTTTAGCGCTAATCCCCTTGTTGGAGGTGGAGTAAAAGGCCCTTTAAGTCGAAAAAAAGGGCTTAGTTGTGTGGACGTGTCCAGGCTAAATCTGACCTAAACTCGTAGTGTAGACCTGGCCTTTATGTTTAAGAATGAGGTAGTGAAACTACTGACACTGCTAAGAGTTTAAAAAGTGGCCGGCCTGTTCAGCTTAGTGGAATGAATAACATGAAATGCCAATGACAACATTAGTGCAGTAGTGAGGCTCAGAATTTGAATGCATGCAAGTCACAAAAATTGAATGCTAAGGTTCCCATATCGATGTTAACTTGGTCCAGCTGCTCAGATAGTACCCACCGAAGTGGACACTGAATTGTAGCTGAATGAACATCTGTACAGTGTGGCCATGTTAGCTTTGGTGTGGAACATCAGCACCTGGATTGTCCCTTTCACTTTGAGTGGTGGGGACTCTGGGGCAGGACAGGGTCATTGTAGAAGAAGGGGGGCTGTGACTCTGGAATTGTCCCCTTTCACCTAACCCTGCAGAAACTCCCCTATGGCTACATCAGGTGGACAGGGCTTTGTATGTACTGAGGGATGATTGTTTGTTTGTTCCCCCATACAGTGGGGCAAAACAATGGTAACATTATCTTGTGCACTGTGGACACCACATGGTGACTTCCATTCCTGAGTTGGGTTCAGGGGAGCCCCTGGGAGCACGGATCCTGCAGGAGTTGTATTGCCCTGGGAGTTGAGGGAGGGAGTTATAGGAGGCAGTGCAGAAGCACAAGGCTGTCTGCCCGGAGGCCTTGGTTTTCCCAGGTTTTGGGACAGTGGTGGGTTAGGTGTAAGTGTGATAACTGATGCACTGGGAGGAGATAATGGCTGGACTCGAGGAGCTGGGAGGTGGGTGAGCTTTGTTTTGACTGACCTGGGATTATACCAGTTTCATGCAAATTGCATCACAGGCTTTTTAAAGGAGCAAACAGAGACAAGAGGCCAGTGCCCTTGCTACAGACTTGAGTATGGAGGCCACTTGGTACTGCCTCTTCCAATACAGAAGGGTCTTCTTGGGTAGCGAGGGACCTGTCTCACTGCTGCTGTCTGAGCCACGGCCAGACCCACCGCAGAACCGCCTATGGTTCCCTAACAACCGTCTGCTGGGGAGGAGATGCCTGATAATCCCTCCTAGCTCATGGTTTCTAGGGGCACTCAGTGGTTATCCTAGCAACTGTGTGGAGGGGTTATCTTTTCCCTTTCCTCAGCAAGTGAGATGGCTTCTCAGCTGCCACTCCCCTGGGCTGGCAGGCACTTGCTGTCCCCTTGCAAGAACCCATTGACTGCAGTAGAAGTGTCCACACTGGGCCCCATAAGGGCCTGTTTGAAGGAGTGACACCTGGTGCCCCAAGAAACAAGGAGATAAGGTGACAGCCTTAGGAGGAGCAGCAGTAGAGCAGATCACCAACCCCCCACTAAAGACAGCAGAGGTGAAGGGCCCTTGCGGACGGTTGGAGGCCATGGCCCTGAAGTTTCACGTCCCCAGTCTCTGCAATGCTGCCCCATCCAATGACTTAATTGGGATCATTTTCTGCTACCTGCACAATGGAGAACGTTCCAGGTACCCTTTCTCCATCCATGCATGGCGATGAACATATCAGGCAGGAACTATACCCGCATGGACCTCTGCTAGGTTTCCTAGGGTAACAACCACACACTTTTGATTTAAATGATGGGGGCTAACTAAATTCTGCTGTTAATGGAAACTGTGCTGGGAGGCAAATAAAAAGGTAATCCCTGTACCTTTCACTGCACCCACAGGGAGAGCTGCCTTGTGCAATTTTAGGGCCTTATTACTAATAACACTTTTATCCAGCTTGTAAACACACAGGTGTCTCTGGCTCCTGCATGCATCCATGATATGACCCAGAAAAGTATTAAGTAGAGATACTCAACAAATAGGGAAAGGATAGTCCAGTGATTAGGATAGTTGCCTAGGCTTTAGGAGACACTGGTTTGATTCCCTGTTCTGCTAAAAGCTTTCTAGCAAGTCACTTAGAGTTTTTGTCTGCATTTCCCTACCTTTCAGAGGTGTAGTAGGGGGCCAGATAAGTATGATAAAGAAAATTCACAAGCTTCTTTTGAATTTCTTACTGCTCCTTCAGAATTTTGCAGTTTTGAAAAAACAAACACCAAAACACACCCAAATGTTTAACTCTCTCTAATACTGACTAGGATGGCTTACATTTCATTTAAAGGTTGCATGGTCATCTATTAGGATTTAGGCATGTATACAGGATTGATTAGATACTGTGGACCAAATTACACCCTCACATATATCTTTGCAGCCCCACTGATGATCAAGGAGTTGCACAGCTGTAAATAAAGGCAGAATTTGCCTTGTGAAACCTTCATTCCTGGTAATGGTGCAGAAGCCTGGAAGAACCTGACCTCACTGTCAGACCTGGAGGTGAATTAGCAGGGTTTAGGGTTTAAAATAAATAAAAACAAAACAGTTTTTTTTAACTTGTAATCTGAACTAATTTGATGTGGAAATCAGTGACACTCAGATCCCACTCTTCCAGAGTCCCCTTTCCCAGGCATTGCTCTCCCTGGTCTGTAAAAAGGGAATAGCAGTGCATGCTTACTTCCTTGGCATGTTATGAGACTTAACTCATTAATGGATGTAAGGCACTTAGTGATCCTCGGGGCCAGTTTAATCTCTGCTGTAACTTCCATTGACTTCAGTGCCATTACAATAGGGATGAATTTGGTCCGTTCTGCGTAGGTGGTTTATTCTTTTGTGTTTGCAGCCACTAGAGGGCGAATTGATCTCTCTCTTGTCACACCCAGCCACATTTGAACAAGTCTAATATATTCCATTCACTAGAAGGCATTGGCAAATTTATAGAGTGAGATACTTAACCCCCCACTGGCCCCTTTATTGCAGCCCTTTTAACATGGCATACTGTAAAGTGGCCATCAAAGCCCTGTATTCAGCTGGAGGACAACTTCCCTGATGCAGGCGCTGTAGTAGACAGCTGTAAGACTGCCCTCCGAGGACTGCCTCCCAAACCCTGGCACAGGGGACAAGCCGGAGTCAGGGCTGGGGTCTGGAGAGGTGGGCATGCAGTACTGCAAAGATTCTGGCACTGCCATGGCCCATAGGGAAGCCCGAGGGGGCTGCTTTAGCTTAGACAGAAATGGCTTCCCAACGCTATGGCACCTGTAGATTTCAGAGGTCAGAGTCATCCTGAATGGAGGGCTGCCCCCATGTGCTTCTCTGCTGGCCCTCTGAGTTAACCCTGCTTCAAGCAACAGTGCCCAGTGGGATTTCTGCATGCAGTCCCTCAGACTCAACAGGGGACTATGCTCTGGTCACTCCTCTTCCTTCCACAGTCCCAACATGGATTTCCAGCCCCATGATTGGAGAGGAATGGTCTGGGCCATTGTGTTGCTATAAGCGGCACGCCATGTTTCACACCCTGGACAATCAGTCTGGAGACAAGGTGGAAAATGTTACAGAGGAGGTAGTTCAAGTCTTCTAGTCACTGCCTTGTAAAACAGAGACAAGGGGGCAATTGAAGAAATTGAAAGGCAGGAAATTCATAACTAATACAAGGAAATACTTGTTCCCATAATGCACAATTAGCCTTTGGAACTCATTGCCACAGGATATCATTGAGGCCAAAAGATTCAAAGAGGATTGGATAATGAAAAAAACACTTTAAGACCAAAACAATAATAAAAAACTAGAGTTTTGGAAGTGATCTAAATCCTTATGCTTCAGGGCATAAGCCAACTTCATACTAATTGGGATCAGGAGGAACCTCTCTCTGGAGTCAGGCTACCTCATTTTTTTTTTAAATATAGAGATATACCTATCTCATTGAACTGGAAAAGACCTTGAAAGGTCAGTGAGTCCAGTCCCCTGCCTTTGCAGCAGGACCAAGTACCATCCCTGACAGATTTTTGCCACAAATCCCTAAATAGCGCCATCAAGGATTGAGCTCACAACCCTGGGTTTAACAGACCAATGCTCAACCCACTGAGCTATCCCAGGGCTTCTTGCTTGTGATTTGAAGACTAAAATCTTCTCCTTAATGTGTCCCATTGCATCTTGGTATTTCTATGGACAACTGCCACACGCCAGGTACACTTACCTGGAGGACTTTCAATGCCTGTAATTCAGCCACACGCTTGAGTTTGGATCAGAATGTGAGTCTCATATAGAGAACACTGAGCATTGGAAGAGGGAGAAGAGGAGCCTTTTGAGTAAACCCTACACTGGTTAGCCACGGGTTGACAGGAGCCTAAGCCCAATTCCCTCACTGGGTGGCACCTGGCGGGGTGTTGGCCATAACTGGTGATCAAACCCAGCTGGGGAGCAGTTGGTTCTTTGTCATGGAAGGAACACAGTCAGTGAGAACCCTGCAGCCACTGTCTTGGTGGTAGACAGCAGAGCAACAGGAAGAAACAGCAGGAGCAGGTACAGAAAAGATTGTGATGGAACTGGCCAGAGGGGGGATATCCTGCTGGGTCGAAGGCTTGTGCAGGGCCCTGAGGTAAAGGGGAAGAACTGGCTCAGAGGCTGCTCCCAGGAGCAGGAAGAGACTAGCAAGGATAGGACTCAGAGGCAGGGAGGCCTGGGGAGTGGAACCCTGCTTGATGTGAGACTTGTGCTGGACCCAGAACACAGCCCTGGGATGTGTAACTTATGACAAGGAGCTGGGGAGAAGGCCTGAAAACAGGCTATAGTAGGAAGGAGACCAGAGAGGCAGCAGCAGCAGGGAATCTGATGAAGCAGACCTTGGCTACTGGGTGTATGGTCTCAGTGTAGAAGGAGGGCCTTGGTTCCTCACCCTCTCACCTGTGGTAGTAATGTGGTCCCTGAGAAGGGAATAAAGACTACTGAGAGCCCTGCTTGAAGGGGTGTAAAGACCACGGGGCCTGGAGTTGAAGGCCAAAGACCAGATATAAGGATTGGGACTAATATTTGTCAGACCTCTTGTAACTCTGGAAGAGGTGGAACTAAGAGTGATCTGGCCAGAAGCTGAGTTGCCAGAAAGGAGTGACAGTCAGCAGGGGGTGCTAGAGACAAAAGCATTGTTATGCCCAGACTTATTAGGGGTGCACCAATGGTGGGTCAACCCATCTAGAGTATTTCTGTGCAGAAGCATGCAAGGTATATTATGTTAAGTAGGGGAACGAACGAATACTTGAGAAAAACCATACCTTTATTAGTAAGGCTAAGAATTAGTAAGGCTACATGTATTTTTGGTAAAAGTTATGGACAGGTCAGGGACAATAAATAAACAATCACGGCCAGTGACCCGTCCATGACTTACCAAAAATACCCCTGACTAAATCTCTACTTTTGGGGCCCTGCTGCTCTGGGGCGCCCTGCTCCAGTGCTGGGGGTTGACTTCCTCACAGCCGCTACTCCCAGGGACTGCTCTCCAGACGGCCTCTGGGCGCCCCTGGGGCCGCTCCTGCTCAGGTAGTCCCCAGGGCGCCCCCAGGACCGCTGCTCAGGCACTCCCCAGAGTCAGCCACACTGGCTGCTATTATGGTAATCCCCGGAGCCAGCTGCCCTGGGCTACCCAAGCAGCGGCCAATGTGGCTGGCCCCCGGGCATTCCCCAGGACTGCTGCTTGGGCAATCCCTGGGACCAATTGCACCGGCCCCTGCTCGCGCAGTCCCTGGAGCCAACTGTCTGCGGCCAACCAGCTGGCCATGGGGTGCCCAAGCAGCTGGCCCCGGGGCCAGCTGCTTGGGTGGCCCTGACATCAGCTGCACTAGCAGCTACAGCAGTCACGGAAAGTCACAGAATCCGTGACTATCGCAACCTCAGTGAAATAATCGCAGCCTTATTTATGATGAGCTCATAAAAGCCTGGGAGGTGAGACCCCTTCAGCTTCTTTACTGGTAATTTAAGTATAATTTAAGCAAAGTTCCTTTGTATTATGCAAGGTAGTTCAATAGTGCATTCCCATTAATGTGCTATACATTCCAAAGAATAGCCCAGCAGAGACAAAAGGTAAAAAGCTCGCTTTCAGAGCTGAGAGTTACATGATTAGCTGCATACATTGAAAAGCTTATCTGGGTGGCTTGCAGTCCCAGTTGGGCTATAGAGAAGTGAAATTCTTCTCTAAAGCACCCCCAAAAAAGCTAATTTTGAATAGCTGCTGTGTGTGTGGTTTTTTCCTCTCGTGTGATGTTCATTAAAATTTAAAAACAGAAGCTCTTAAAGATGAGAGGACATGTGAGTTTCTTGTGAGTACATTTATTCAAAATGAATTTCACAAGGACAGGAAATATCAAGCACTATAAAAGCACAGGAACAGAGAAAGCCAAATTGTGCTTTCAGGTGTGGGCTACGCTTCTAACTTATACCAGCATAGCTCTGTCGGCTAGTAGTGTGAAAAACCGCTCCCCTAACCACATAGCCATGTCGAAAACCCATCCAGTGTAGATGCAGCTCTACTGCTGGAAGAGTGCTTCTGTCAGCATAGCTAACGTCATTTGGGGAAAAAAGAACAGGAATACTTGTGGCACCTTAGAGACTAACAAATTTATTTCAGCATAAGCTTTCATGGGCTACAGCCCACTTCTTCAGATGCATAGAGTGGTACACACAGACAGAAGATATTTATACATACAGAGAACATGAAAAGGTGGATGTACGCATACCAATTGTAAGAGGCCAATCAATTGAGATGAGCTATCAGTAGCAGCAGAAGAAAAAACTTTGAAGTGATAATCGAGATAACCCATAGAAGGTGTGAGGAGAACTTAAGATGGGGGGAAAAAAAATTCAATTAGTGTAATGGCTCAACCATTTCCAGTCTCTGTTTAGGCCTAAGTTAATTGTGTCTAATTTGCATATTAATTCGAGTTCAGCAGTCTCTCTTTGGAGTCTGGTTTTGAAGTTTTTTTGTTGCAAAACTGACACCTTCAAGTCTGTCACTGAGTGATTAGAGAGGTTGAAGTATTCTTCTACTGGTTTTTGAAAATTATGATTCCTGATGTCAGATTTGTTAGTCTCTAAGGTGCCACAAGTACTCCTGTTGTTTTTGTGGATACAGACTAACACGGCTGCTACTTTGTAACCTGTCATTTGGGGAGGCGGCATTCCAGCACCAGCAGAAATGCTTTCTTTCAGTGTAGTGTAGACATATTCCAGTGGGACTGAGGCTAAGGGCGATGCACAGGAGTCAATGAAGTTACTCTGGACTTTGGTTTAGATAAGAACAGAATTTGGTCCAGATATTGTTAACATGGCCATAGTGTGGTACTGATGGCTCTCCCCAAGGCAGGATAGGTTGATAATTAAGTGAAAACCCATCTCACCTGACCCTAGTGACAATAACTTTCAACGTGCAATACGAAGTATCTGTCTTGTAAGCAATTAAAAATCAGTTACTTACAGGGAGATATTAGTGAAGAAAGTACAAGAATGACAGTAATGGGCTCAGGCAAAGCATCAGTGGCTCTGACAGGAGACGTTCCTGCATCAGGATTTCACAAGGTGCTCACTCCCCTCTTCCTTAGACCATTGTTCTCCAGCTATAGCACCGTGGAGTTACTCAGAACTTGCAGCAGTGTAGGTGAATGGAGAATGAGGCCTAAGGACTGCAGCGTTTGACCCTGTAGCTTAGGTTAATGGATGAAGGAAAAGGACACACTTGCTTGTCTTTTGCATCACTTCAATCTGTATGTGAAATCGTGGCCCTGCTGAGTCAATGGAGAGATTCCTATTGATTTCAGTGGCCTCTGGATCAAGCCCTACAGCACAGTCCTGTGGTGGCTGGAATGGAGCAGCCTCTGGTTTGCTGAGCAGGCTGACCAAAAGTAAGTGGGGAACATGGGGCCTTGCAACCACACCTTCCTGCTGCTCCAGAAAAGGAGTCACATGTGCCTCCTGCTGACTGCCAGGTGAGGGAGGAGCAGGGCCCTTCTGGTGAGCTTGTTTGCTATCTGTTGTGTGCTGTGTCAAAAGGAAGCATGGTCTGGTTAGGGCAGTAGGCTGGGCATCGAGACACCCAGGTTCAATCTCTAGCTTTGCCACAGACTTTCCTATGTGACCTTGGTCAAGTCACTTATCTTTCAGCTCCATGGCTGTGCAAAGGGGTTAATAACGCTGCCCTACCTCACAGGGGTGTGAGGAAGATAAATACATTAAAGACTGAGATACTCCACTACTATAGTAACAGAGCCCTGATAGTGCTAGATGGGGAATAGCATGTGAGGAAGAAACACTTTCCCTTCTAATGCACCTGCACAGGACAGAGCAGGAATTTTCCCAACATCTAACAACCTATGAGTGCAGATTAGTTTAGAAACTAGGTAGGGAATAGTGGCAGTAGAACAGCAAATGCCTTTCATCTTACAGCCCTGCATCTAAACTCACTGAGCAATACCAACGTGACTTTCTGTGAGTCAGCACACGTGAAATGTAAAGGAACCGGGAATACTGCAGAAAATGTACGACATTAAGAGCATCAAATAATAACTGGTGGGAGGGAGCAGTGCTGATTAAATACGCACTTGAAAAGCAGTTAAATAATTACCCAGTTATACTGTAGAATAACTGTAGTTATACTGTTCTCAGCACTAAGATGCTGGCACAAGATCTGCAAAACATACTAGCTCTGGGTTTCTGAACTCTACCAACTGACTAGTGTGCTGCCCCACAGAAACTAGTGCCAAAGGTCACATTTATTTGCGACTGGTTATTTTTTGGCAGTGAGGTCTATAGTGGGTCAAAATCTCTAAGCTCTGTTCTCTGCCATTAAATGGGGCAAACCACTTCCTCCCTGGGTGAGATTCACAAGGCAGCCGGAAGTGCCTAACGTGGAAGCTAGGCCCCCAAGGCCAACATTTAGGCCCCGCTGGTGTTCACCATGCCCCCCTCCCCCTAGCTTAGCGCCTATGTGCCTTTCAGGGACTTTAATCGTGGAAACTTAAATTTTGGTGACTGGGCGTGCACACAGCTAGCTTGGTCCCGACACCACCCAGGAGCTGAGACATTCCCACACCTAGCTTGCCTTTGGGGCCCAAGCTGATCGATGTGCTAAGAGAACATCTAATCTCATGCCGAATGGCCAGAGGAGGAGGTGCTGCTTCCCTTCTCCCGCTAATAAATCTTAGCCCCGTGGTTAGGGGCCTTCACCCAAGATATGGGATACCCGGGTTAAATTTCCCCCCTCTGGATGCCTTGGAGAAGGGATTGAATTTGGGTCTCCCGTCTCCTAAGGAGTGCCCTTACCCTTGGGCGATGGGGTACCCTGAGGCAGGGCTGTTTCAATTTCCCCTGTTGAAGCCATTCCACTGCATATAAATAAGTAATATCCACTGGCTAAGAAGGACTGATCCCTGTGTCTCCTGCCTCCCAGGTGATTGCGCTACCCACCAGCACAGAGAGCCGGTCTCTCTCTCTCTGATCTAATTCATATTTATGGAGTTGTACAAAGTGGAACAGCTTCGACAGGAGAGATGGAAAGAGCTCTGCCATAGCCTGGGGGTTAGGGCACCCTCCTAGGAGAGAGAGGCTTGCGCGTGAAATCTTTTAACATGGGGAAACCGGTGCACAGGCAGTAACCACACAAAACTTGACAGGAGGAAAACCCTGACCAGTGGCAAGGAGATCCAAGACAATCAGGGGCTTCCCTCCTGCTGCCGCCTTCACAGCCGCAGAGTACTAGAAAGTCCTGTGTATGCGCCCGATCCACCATTGGGGTCTTCTCGTGGAGAGACGACTCCCGCCTTCAATCCCTTCTGCACATCAGGCAGAGAGGGGAATTGAACCTGGCTCTCCTCCATCCTGAGTGAGTGCTCTAACCAGCGGCCTAAAAGTTATTGGGGTGGGGAGGCACCAGCACCTCAATTGCTTTGGCTTAGGGGTCTAACTTCAGGAAAGGCTGGGGATACCAAGCAGAGAGAGACGCCTGTCTCTCTTGCTCTGGGGTGGGACTTCAGGTCTACCCCAATCATTGGCACTTCCTATTGGCTAGGTTAAGTGACTCCCTGCTCAGATTGCAGGTTTTTGTGAATCCCGCTTTTAGGCACCTATCTGTCCCCATGCATTGTATAGGGAGTCTGAATGCCTAACTCCAGATCATGAATCCTACTTGGTGGCAGGGCACTTTGACCCAGGATTGTGGGTCACCTTATTACACTCTGCCTCCAGTGGTGGCTGGGTGTCAGCTCTCTGATGCTACCAGCCCTTCTGCCACTCAAACGCTTTCCTCTGCCTTGCAGGTTAACAATAGGTGCACTTTGACTCATTCCCTCATGATAGCCAGCCCCTGAACTGGCTACTCACAGATTCCAGCTTCTCTGCCCCCAGAGGTGTAGTGTGCCTCAGTTTACCAGTTTTACCTTAAACTGCATAGCACTTCTGACCACTTACAGTAAAACAAAGGTAGATTTAATTAACAGAGAATAAAGATTGAGCCAGAAACAAGAGAGAGTGATGAAAACAAACAGTAACAACCAAAAACAAAATCATAAAACATGAACCTGGGTCTACACTTATTAATAGTTCCTATTAATAGTTTTCTATCTAATAAAATAGGTTTCCTGCCCAAAGTTGTCGGTTGCAGAGCTAGCTAGTTTCACAAGAACCAGGATCCAAACATTAATGAAGAACCCCTGCTTTGCAACAGGTTTTCTCACTGAAAGGATAAAGGGTGCTTCTCCCTAGTTTGTTATATTAAAACGGCATTTTGTTTCTATTCACAGATAGGGCAAACCCCCATCTTAAGTTTCTTCTTTGCTGTTAAGTGGTTTTGATTGGTTGTCATTGCCAGGGCCGGGGAGAGGGCGGCCGGAGCCCCCGGGGGAGGGCGGTGAGCCCCGGCGGGGGCTCCGCTCTCCCCCCGGCGGCCGGGGGGCTGGAGCCCTGGGAGGAGGGCGGTGAGCCCCGGCGGGGGCTCCGCTCTCCCCCTGGCGGCCGGGGGGAGGGCGGCAGGAGCCCTGGGAGGAGGGTGGTGAGCCCCGGCGGGGGCTCCGCTCCCCCCCTGGCGGCCAGAGCGCAGGTATCAGGGCGGCGAGCCCGCCTGTGGCCCCGCTCTCCCCGGGGGCCGGAGCGCTGCGCCGCCCCAAGCACGAGCTTGGTGGGCTGGTGCCTGGAGCCGGCCCTGGTCATTGCCTCCGATGGTTTCCCATTCAAAATCTTAGTATTGTGTAAGGCTAAACAATTGAGGCCTGCATTGCATCACCGGCCAAACAGGTTGGGATGACAAGTCCCCCTCTTACCCAGACAGGCCATCACTCAGATATACCGTCTCCCAGTGACCAATTCCTACTCCAGGTCCATAAAGCGTACTTTCAGTATAAATACACTATTCCTTAAATATTACCTGTACATGCATCTCACAAAGTTTATGAATCTTGACAAGTTATGAGCTTCTTGTAGACACCATGCATGTTATCTTTTATAGATAAATATCCTGCTAGACATGTTTGGTGTAGTGAGTTCCTAAGGTCTGAGATGAGAAATGTTTGCAAAGAACAGGGGATCCTTTGCCAAGGCTCTGTCACAGGCATGTAAAAGTTAAGAACTACAGTGCTCACCATTGCAACTACTAAGTTCCTCCGCCCCTTGTGAATTCCATCCTTTGTGCCTTAATTTACATACCTGTAAAATGGACACAATGATAGCTCCTTCAGAGGTAGTACTGCAAGCCTGAATTAATCGATGGACAATTGGAACAATTTACCAAGGGTCATGGTGGATTCTCCATCACTAGGAATTTTTCAATCAAGATTGGATGTTTTTTTCTAAAAGATCTGCTCTAGGAATTTTAGGGGGGAAGTTGTCTGGCCTGTGCTATAGAGGAGATCAGATTACCTGATCGTAACAGTCCCTTTTGGCCTTGGAGTCTGTGAATGATCGTCAAGTTCTCGGAGACGCTCAGCTGAATGGCACTACAGGCTTATAGTTATAAATACACCTCTACCCCGATATAACGTGAACCGATATAACATGAATTCGGATAGAACGTGGTAAAGCAGTGCTCCAGGGGGGGTGGGGCTGCGCGGTCCGGCGGATCAAAGCAAGTTCGATATAACGCAGTTTCACCTATAACACGGTAAGATTTTTTGGCTCCCGAGGTCAGCGTTCTATCGGGGTAGAGGTGTATTCTTAAAATAGTGGCCTCCCCATTGAATGTGTTCTTCTGTTCTTTATGAAAATCCCAGGGCTGAAGTCCTGGCCTCACTGAAGTGACTGGGAGTTTTGCCATTGACTTCCCTGGAGTCAGAATTTCACCCTAGGTGTCTCTGCATTACCATTCTTGACTGCTCGTTCCGAGCATGCCTTCCTGGAATGCAAAAAGCAGTGTTCTGGTTCTCAGAAATATGGAGACAGAAGGAATGGCTGACACTGTAACCCCTGTCATTTAGATTAACTGATAACCCTCAAATGGGATACATTATCTGTGTGTGTGTGGGGAAATGTCTTTCTCTCCTGGCATTCCTGAGGTAGCACTCGATGTAGGTGGGGTGGAAGAAGGGTAGGTAGCGAAGGCTCAGACTGTAATCCATAACTGTCTCTGTTTCCAGTATTCTTCCTCTTGCAAAGTCTTGATCTAATTAAACTGTCATCACACGGTTACAGTAATGGTTTGAGGGCATTTGATAGAGCTTGACTGAAGTGGAAAAGAGGGAAATGAGGGATTCATTATGTCGATGACACAATGCATCACAAACCTGGGTGCTGATATCTAATCCTTCAGTTAAGTTAAAAAAATATTTATAACTGGAGGAGGAGGAGGAAGGGAATGTTTTCAATGATCTGTCTTCTAGCCTTCTTAAAGGGTCACTGTCTAACGTGAGATCCAGGGTTTAAGAATCTTTTGTACTCAACCCTGTTATCCCCATCTAGAGAGGCACTTGTGTGTGTTTGCTTCTGCTCTGTTGGGGATGGGTCCTATGTGGGGCCCATTGGCTGAGCAAATGGTTCAGCTCCCAGAATCCATGCAGAGCTCTATGCCTCTGCATCTGTTCCACACCCAGCTGCTCACGCGAGCTCCCTGGCAGTGCTATTGAGCGATGGATGAAAAGTACTATCGAGGAGCTATGTAGTAGTATTACCCCACTGGATCCCTGCTTCCAGGGTAATACTTTCTTCCTGCTTTGCTTTGTGGCTTTGAAATTGCATTTAGTGTCCAATGCTGAAAGCACAGGCTTCCCGAACTGATTATCATTGTGTAATGCCTCCGCAAAGGTTTTTACTACATGTGTATTCGCTGACCCTCTTTGAGATGTCTGTGCTCTGCAGCGACTTAGTACTGGTCTGAAGCCACTGTGGGAGCATGGCGTGGGGCTGGGACTTGGGTTTGGATGGCTTTTTGATGCAGTTGTTAGGATTTCCAAATTGTGTCAAAACAGGTGTCTGTTGCCACGAGCATGAGAACTTGTTCTCCTAGCCCTTAGGGTCTGCTCCAATGCCCATTGAAATCGTCAGGAGCCTGTCCATTGACTTCAGTGGGTACTGGATCGGCCCTTTAATTGTTTCACTTTGCTATATGTACACCACTGCAGAACTCGTACAACTACAGTCACACCTCCAGATACTTTGATTTCACACTGCTACTGGCAGATAATAGAACGGCTGTGACACGGGGGGCAGGAAATATTTTTAAGTGTAAGAAAGTGCCCACACCACTGTTACTTTAAAACCGAAGGGACCCGATTCTGCAAAGACTTACACACGTGCTTAACTTTACACATTTGTGAGTAGCCTCATCGGCTTCAGCGACATTGCATAATCCTGGTGTAAGTCATTGAGGACCAGGGTCTTACATTGTGCCATACAAATGAACTGACAAATTCTTCTGGTTGGCTCAGTCACCTGTGGTGTTGCACTGCAACCAGCCAGGATAAATATTAATAAGAACACCTTTTCTGATGGGTCTTGGGGTACCCAGGACTGCGAGGCACCTGCCTCTAGCTTGAGAGAGTCTTGCTGGTGTTTAGGTGTGTGGGGGCTTCTGAACACCCCCAGTCTCTTAGCTACTCAAGCCCTCTTCTCTTGGCTATGCCAGCCCTTACTTTGCCTGCAGGTTAAAAATAGGTGCACTCTGAGTCCCTCTGAAGCATTCCCCCCTGTGATATCAGCCCCTGACACTGGCTTCTCTCAGAACTATCAGGTCTGCTGTCCCCAAAGGAACAGAACACACCAGCTTGTAAGATTCAATGCAGGATCTGCACCATGCTGAACATCACAGCGCTTCAATATATTTATAGTGAAAACAAGAATAAGTTTGGTAGCCAAGATTCAAGTGATAGTGAGTAAGAAACGAATGGTTACATGCAAAACAAAAAGGTAACACACTTTCTAGAGACTAAACTTAACAGCCAAGTTCCTGTCTGAAGAAGCTTCTCCCCCGAAGTCCTCTACAACATTTTCAACCACAGCTGGTTGAGGTCCTGTTTTCATGAAGGTACGTGTGCTGTCCATTAGCTTCGTAGGTGCAGGATACCAGGCTGTCTTCTTTGCCTCATAGCAATACCCCCACAGTCCATTGTCTTTATTCAGAGACAGGATAACTCCCAGGGCTTGTTTCCTGTGGACTCAATTCCTGTTGATTTCACACCTTTGTTACTCTTTGCCTGGGCACACATTCTGTTAGCTTACAGTGCTTAATTTATGTCCTGACAGAAACACATTTCTTATCGCCTGTCCGGAGGAAAACCTCTTTTTCACCTTTGGTGGTGAATTTGGTTGATATAGATTTAAAAAAAAACACCATATTTTCAGTGTGTACGTGTGATACTCCTTACTTCCTGTCTGTACATAGATTTTACAATGATATTAATGGTCAGCGTGAAACTGGTTTTCATTTGAGACTTCACATAGTGTTCTTTGAGCTACAATGTACACACCAGACTCATGAGATTTCTGTAACCCTCTGTTGGCATTATTAGGTTCTCAGGTGACATCTTTACAGCACTCTATAGCTGTAGATCTCAAAGTGTTTTACACAGGTAGGGAAATACTATCCCTGTTTTACAGATGGAGGAGCGTGAGGTGCACAGAAGGCTAAGTGACCTGCTCAGGATCATGAGTGGATACTAAGCCGTGGCAGAACTGTCCTCTGAAATAAATACATTTAAAAGCTTTAACAGGAAAGCGGATTGTGTCTCCACCTTCTTGACCCCGCCCCCCCCGCCCAAAAAATCATGAGGGCAGAGATCTGAAATATAGACATTTTATAAAGGGTCTTATTTTCAAAACACTTTTTTTAATGGTTAGGTGATCCATCAAATATATAACAAAGGGAATATATATATCAGGGCTGTCAATTAATCACAGTTAACTCACGTGACTAAGTCAAACAAGTTAATCGTGATTAAAAATTAATCGCTATTAATCGCAATTTTAATTGCACTGTTAAACAATAGAATACAAATTGAAATTTATTAAATATTTTGGATATTTTTCTACATTTTCATAGATGTATTCTGTGTTGTAACTGAAATCAAAGTGTATGTTATTTTTGATTACAAATATTTGCACTGTAAAAATGATAAACAAAAAAAATAGTATTTTTAACTCACCTCATACAAGTACTGTAGTGCAATCTCTTCATCATGGAAGTGCAACTTACAAATGTACATTTGTTTTTGTTACATAACTGGACTCTAAAAAACCAAAACAATGTAAAACTCTAGAGCCTACAAGTCCCTCAGTCCTACTTCTTGTTCAGCCAATTGCTAAAGACAAACAAACTTGTTTACCTTTACAAGAGATAATGCTGCCGTCTTCTTATTTACGTCACCAGAAAGTGAGAACAGGCATTTGCATGGCACTTTTGTAGCTGGCATTGCAAGGTATTTACATGCCAGATATGCTAAACATCCGTATGCCCCTTCATGCTTTGGCCACCATTCCAGAGGACATGCTTCCATGCTGATGACGCTCGTAAAAAAAATGTGTTAATTAAATTTATGACTGAACTCCTTGGGAGGAGAATTGTATATCCCCTGCTCTGTTTTACTCACATTCTGCCATGTATTTCATGTTATAGCAGTCTCAGATGATGACCCAGCACATGTTGTTCATTTTAAGAACACTTTCACTGCAGATTTCACAAAACTCAAAGAAGGTACCAAGGTGAGATTTCTAAAGATAGCTACCGCACTCGACCCAAGATTTAAGAATCTAAGTGCCATCCAAAATCTGAGAGGGATGAGGTATGGAGCATGCTTTCAAAAGTCTTAAAAGAGCAACACTATGATGTGGAAACCACAGAACCTGAACCACCAAAAAAGAAAATCAACCTTCTGCTGGTGACATCTGACTCAGATAATGAAAACAGACATGTGTCAGTCCACACTGCTTTGGATTGTTATAGAGCAGAACCTGTCATTAGCATGGACACATGTTCCCTGGAATGGTGGTTGAAGCATGAAGGGACATACGAATCTTTAGCACATCTGGCTCATAAATATCTTGCGACACTGGTTCCAACAGTGCCACGAGAATGCTTGTTCTCGCTTTCAGGTGAAATTGTCTGAGCAATTGGCTGAACAAGAAGTAGGACTGAATGGACTTGCAGGCTGTAAAATTTTACAAAAATGATTAGGGGTATGGAACAGCTTCCGTATGAAGAGAGATTAATAAGACTGGGACTTTTCAGCTTGGAAAAGAGTCAACTAAGGGGGGATATGATAGAGGTCTATTTAATCATGACTGGTGTTGAGAAAGTAAATAAGGAAGTGTTATTTACTCCACATAACACAAGAACTAGGGGTCATTAAATGAAATTAATAGGCAGAAGGTTTAAAACAAACAAAAGAAAGTATTTCTTCACACAACGCACAGTCAACCTGTGGAACTCTTTGCCAGAGGATGTTGTGAAGACTATAACAGGGTTCAAAAAAGAACTAGATAAATTCATGGAGGATAGGTTCATCAATGGCTATTAGCCAGGATGGACAGGGATGGTGTCCCTAGCCTCAGTTTGGCAGAAGCTGCGAATAGAAGACAGGGGATGGATCACTTGATGATTACTAGTTCTGTTCATTCCCTCTGGGGCAACCTGGCATTGGCAACTGTCAGAAGACAGGATACTGGGCTAAATGGATCTTTGGTCTGACCCAGTATGGCCGTTCTTATGTTCTTAAGTGCATAATTATACATTTTAAACTTCAACTTTCATGATAAAGAGATTGCACTACAGTACTTGTATTAGGTAAATTGAAAAATACAATTTCTTTTTTTTTTTATAGTGCAAATATTTGTAATCAAAAATAAATATAAAGTGAGCACTGTACACTTTATATTGTGTTGTAATTGAAATCAATATACTTGAAAATGTAGAAAACATCCAAAAATATTTAAATAAATGATATTCTAGTATTAAGAGTGTGATTAATCATGATACATTTTTTTAATCGCGTGATTAATCGCAATTGATTTTTTTAATCGCTTGACAGCCCTAATATATATAATATACACACACACATACACAGACACACACACACACACCTTTTCAGGTTGAGATGACACAACAAACTAACCCAGTTTCACTCATGTAAATCATAGAACCCCTTTGATGTGTGTACATGAAGCCTTTTAAATGATAGTTGTTCAGTATCTCGAAGAGTATGGCTACTGGAAAGGGCTTTTATTCCAGTGAGTATTTTGTGCTGAAAAAAGCTGTATATAAAAAGAGAAATATCAGTGTGCAGAGCTAGGCAGAAAACTTCTAATTAAACCGTCTGTGTGAGAAAACGGGGTTTAATTGAAATTGATTTTTTGTGTGGAAATATCAATTTCAAATTTTTTTTTCAAGCTTTAATTTTTTTGTTTAGAAAAAAAACATTGGTTAAAAACTCCCTCCAATTGTTAACGTTGAAATGGTAGGTTTACTCCTCTTGGTTAATGTTTTCCAATTTGAATAGTTTGTACAGGGCTAATAAACGGTGTACCATTAATATAAAAGGTGACTGAATTATTATTGATAATTGAAAATAAAAAAAACATGGATTTTTTTTCTCCTAGACTCATTGGATCTGATTCTCCACTCTCCTCCACTGCCTTGCATCTTATGTAGTCATTTAGGTGAAGAATTTTCAAAAATGAGAGCCTAAAGTTAGTCCACATTTAGCTTCTTCTGTGGCCTGATTTCTAAACATGCAGAGCTCTCAGCAGCTCCCATTGAAGTTAACAGAGTTACTCTGCAATTACACAGGTTATACCTAAGACCAGAATTTCTCCTCTTGAGGTCTGATCCAAAGCTTATTGAAGAAAATGGCAATCTTCCCATTTCTAGTTCATATTACAGCTGTGGAATTTTTTTTTATCAAACCCATTTGTCATTGAAAACTTGATTTGATGTGAATTAAAGTTTTCCTGGGAAATTTTCGTTGTGGTGGCAATTAGTTTTCCAACAAAACCCCCAAAACAACAAATGTTTCTTTATTTCATTGTAAAACTGAAATTCCATGAAAATGAAAATTCGGTTTGCTCAAAAATGGTCAGCTAGCATTTTTTTTCAACCCACAGTTACATATCCTTCTGCAAGAGACGCAGCTTTGTTTGGATAACTCTCTGAAAATTCAAAACTCCTGTTAAAGTTCAATAGTTTCCTAATTGTAGTAGGTCTAAAGATTTTGGCATTAGTGTAACTGGAACCATTCACTGGACTTGTGTTTGGGTGGCCAGGCTGTTTTACAGGAAAGTATGAAGCTATCTTTCTTTATCCTATTTAGTAAAGGCATGAACTAACATGCTGAATATATATTTAATGGCTTTTATATCTTTTTCTCAAACTTTTTACAGCACAGCTCCTAGATTGGCTTACATAGCTCTTGCAAGACAAGTGTATACTAATTTTAATCAGAAAATGATGTTACCTGGGAACATGGACAATGCTTCATCCACATTTTTGTTCCACTTTAAACTTTTGCTTTCTGATCTAGCATGAAACTAGTATAAACTAGCAGGTGCTGATACCACCTTGACAAAGAAAGAATTCAGCCCGTTAGGAGGAACAACATTAGGTTACCACCATCACTGGTGCCTCTGATCAGTAAGTTTCTTGGCCAATACACAAAGCCAAATATAATAACGTTCAAAATCTTGCTTAGAACCAAAATCAACCTTATCTACCTGCTTTTCAAGCCAAGAGAGCCAACGGCTCGATGTCTAGTTGGCAGTTGGATCTAGGGGTTGGTCCTGGGGCCAGTTGTGTTCAACATCTATATTAATGATCTGGATGATGGGATTAATTGCACCCTCCGCAAGTTCTCAGATGACACTAAGCTGAGGGGAGCGGTAGATACTCTGGAGGGTAGGGATAGGGTCCAGAGTGACCTAGACAAATTGGAGGATTGGGTCAAAGGAAATCTGATGAGGTTCAACAAGGACAAGTGCCGAGTTCTGCATTTAGGATTGAAGAATCCCATGCACTGCTACAGGCTGGGGACTGACTGGCTAAGCAGCAGTTCTGCAGAAAGGGACCTGGGGATTACAGTGGACGAGAAGCTGGATATGAGTCAACAGTGTGCCCTTGTTGCCAAGAAGGCCAACGAAATTGGGCTATATTAGTAGAAGCATTGCCAGCAGATCGAGCGAAGTGATTATTCCCCTCTATTCAACACTGGTGAGGCCACACCTGGAGTATTGCATCCAGTTTTGGTCCCCCCTCTACAGAAGGGATGGGGACAAATTGGAGAGAGTCCAGTGGAGGGCAACAAAAATGATTAGGGGGCTGGGGCAGGTGATTTATGAGGAGAGGCAGAGGGAACTGGGATTATTTAGTCTGCATAAGAGAAGAGTGAGGGGGGATTTGATAGCTGCTTTTGACTACCTGAAAGGGGGTTCCAAAGAGGATGGATCTAGACTATTCTCAGTGGTAGCAGATGACAGAACAAGGAGCAATGGTCTCAAGTTGCAGTGGGGGAGGTTTAGGCTGGATATTAGGAAACACTATTTCACTAGGAGGGTGGTGAAGCACTGGAATGGGTTACCTAGGGAGGTGGTGGAATCTCCTTCCTTAGAGGTTTTTAAAGCCCGGCTTGACAAAGCCTTGGCTGGGATGATTTAGTTGGGAATTGATCCTGCTTTTAGCAGGGGATTGGACAAAGTGACCTCCTGAGGTCCCTTCCAACCCTGATATTCTATGATTCTATGAAAGAATATGTGCTCCTTCAAAATGAAAATGGGGAAATCATTTATTTGAACAAAGCAGAGAATTGTCAAAGGGTTTTAAAATAAATAACATGCAAACATTAGCAAAAGAGATGACTTTCAAGAATTCAATGTTGGACCACTGTGATGTACTGTGGCTGCAGCTCTGGCTGTCCAGATATATTCGCAGTATCTGAAGTGTACATGGTCAGGAAAGGAATATTTCATCTCTGCTCGTTCAACCTGTATAAGTCACTGATGCATTAACCTTCTAGAGAGGAGTGATTTTTAGTAAATGTTTGGACTGGTGGGATCCTCTCTCTAAGTGCTTCAGAGAAAACACATGGCTCACAGATAGAGAATGAATGGGAGAGTGCTCTACATACACCCTCTACTGGTAAAGACATTTGAACAACTGAAAATAGCCATGCTCTGGGGTCAAAATCTACCCTTCTTAACACCAAGGAAACAACACCACCTTCTACAGCAGTGTTGTAAAGCTCTAATTGAAGTCATGGTTTGGTCCATTATGTGTATTGCTTTCTTCATTTTTAAAGGGTCTTAAGCAAAGTTTTCTAGACACTTTCAGTTATACTAGATGGATAGAAGGAAGAATCTTTAGCTTCAGGCAAACCTAGTAATGAGCATATGAAGCTTTGTTCTGAGTTTCCATTATGCAAAATGTGTTCAGGAAGCTCAAGGATTTAAGTTACTGTATCTTATTGTGTAGTTTCACTGTTCTGTATGAAGGAAGTGGGAAGAATGTAATACTAGGTAAAGTGCACTGATATTCTTGCTGGTGAAAATGTTTTCAGAGCTGTGAATTGCATGGGAGGCTGTGTGCTGAGGAGAATAAGGGAGTTTATGAACCAAAATGTTTTCTCAGTGGAAATCTGGAAGAGGGATGGGACAGGGAAGAAGGAAAGGAATACATTTTCTGTTAGTACTCTCGCCTCTGCTGCATTAAGAAAGAAGGAATTGTGCAAGCTTGCTTTTAGAAACCCCGTAACCGGTACTGTACAACTGGGGATGATGGCAATTTTAAAATAGTATTTCTTTTACACAGAAACGCAAGGTGGTAGGTAGTCACTTTTAATGCTTCGTAAGGGCATTTTAGTTGGATAATGATACTACTTAGCACTTGCATAGCACATTAGGTCATTCAAAGGGATCTGACAAACATGATCTAATCTGCATAGCATCCCTGTGAGGCAGGCAGCTGCTAACAACCTCATGTTGCAGATGGGACAAGGAAGGCCGAGAGCTGAAAGGCTAGGTAGTACCCTACAGCTCAGTGCTTTGTGGAGGAGGGGGTCACTAGAATGAGAGTTTACCCTGGTGCAGAACCACCACTACTCTTTGAAAGGGTGGAGTTCCACTGGCTGTTTCATTTCAGCTTCATCCTGCTCCTGGGTGGCGCGTGGACCCTCCTGTTCGGGGAGGCTAGCTCCCTGCCCCACGTCTTCTGCCTGAGGCCCCACTCCCATTCTGCCCCTTCTGGCCCCCAGCTCTCACCAGCTGGTCCACCAGTGCAGCTCCGAAGCCTGGCCGGTGCCTGGCGCAGCTCTGAGCCCCAGCCTGGCCAGGAGGTGCCTGGAGCAGCCCGTGGCCTGGCCCCCACTGTGGCCCGGCTCCAGGGCTGTGGCAGGGACCATTAGCAGAGGTTTGGAGAGGCCTAGCCCCAGCCTCCATTACCCGCCACCCAGGGTCCCGCTTCCTTTGATTTGCCAGCATGAGCCCAGAGCGCACCTTGGCTGACCCCCAGCACAGGATGCGGAAGTTTTTGTGCCTTTACCCTTGTCTACCTATGGCTCCACATAAACCAGACACGCTTTGGGCCTGGGCATCTTGCCCTAGCCAAAGAAAGAGTCCGTGCCAGAACTAGGATTAGAACTCAGCACTTCACAAGACCCATGTCTATGCTGAAAACAAGAGAGCAAGAGTTTGTGGTGTGTGTGGTTTTTTAGAGCAGACCACAGCTTAATAGAGAGGTCTTCTCATGGACCACTTCCCCTACCTAACTCCCCTTCATGAGTTCAAGCTGCCAAAAGCAACTGGACACACATGGCCCTTAAAATGTGTGAGAACTGACTTTCCATAGATGGCATTGAAAATCTTGAGCCTAAAACCCCAACTGACCGATTCTGCCATCGTTTCTCAGAACGAGTAACATTTATTCCGAGTAGGCCCTTTGACACCAGCAGAACTACTTGCAGAGTGACGTGCTGCTCAGGACAAGAAAGGATAGAGAAATCTGACCCTTTAACTGTTTTCTTTTATATAGTGATATATCAATATAATCACAGTGAAGTTTATGAACCTAAACCAAATTGCTTTACAGCTGACAGTGCCTAAACCAATATGGAGATATTGGGATTAACTATTTCCATATTGCAACAGGTCAGAAACCATCAAATGCATACAAACCATTGCGTTAGCCTGCTAGTAATCTCTTGCTGTCTATTTCTATGACCCCTATTACACTAGTATCTGAGCATCTTAGAATCATGGGGGTAGGAGGGACTGCCAAAATCTTACCATCTTTAACCTCAGAGCACCACCATGAAGTAGGAAAGTATTGTTATCCCCATTTTAGAGGGGGCAACTGAGACCCAAGGACTGAGTGACTTTCCCAAGGTGACACAGGAAGTCTATGACAGAGCAGGGACTTGAAACTAGGTCTCCCAAGTCCTAGGAGAGTGCCCTAAACTTAACTCATGAGACATTCTCCTGTTTCATGAAGGTTAGCTCACCCAAATTATTGCTCCCAGCATTAAACAGCCAGCCCTGCTTGTCCCCTAGGTGAAGTATACATGGGTGTATCTCTGCACCCCCGGATATAGTTCCCACTATCCATTGTCCTCACTGGTAGACACTTAATAGCCTGACTATAGCACACTGTATTTTTGCCTCACAGTTTTTGGAAGGGCCATAGGAACCTCATGTTGTACATCCAGTAGCGGATCTCCTTTAATATTATAGTGTAGAAAGTGGTATGCTATTACCAATATTCACGGCTCTTTAAAATTACATACCCAAGGGCTAACATTAAAGTAACACCAAGGATATTAACTCAGAGTCAAGACAACTGGGCTCGCCCTCACTTACCTTCTTTCTAGAACATTGTAACACACACATTGGAGGCTCACCTGTGCCTAACAGCAGCAGGATTAACGAAGGACAGAGTGAAAACCTTGACTCTAAATTTCCATTTGGGAGTTTAATTCATGCCTTAAGTGCTGCTGCTTTAGCCTTGTATTTAGACGCTGACTCTTACACATAAAACAATAATACAAACCAGATTGTAGCAGCTTATCATGAGCATGCAAGATGGTGCCGGTGAAGCTCACACCAACTAGTTCTTCAACAGAGACCGTGACCAATTCATGTTGACGGCAGCAGCTTCTTTTAAAGTATCTGTAGAGCCAGCTTGTGCTCAGAGAGGATCATACAGGTGATCTGCAGTCCCATGTTCGCTCTGCACAGGAAGAGCCAAAATATGGAATCAGGAGAGGTACACCCAGGGGGTAGCCACACGTTGCACGGCTGGGTTCCAAGGGCCGAGAATGGCCAGCATGGCTAGTCTAGCTGCTTTTGGGGCCATTGCCCTGAATCCTTGTGCACCAGACCTTTTCGCTGCAGGCCGGAGAACAGCTCGGAGGAGAGAGCAGCCAATCTGTGTAGAACAAGGGAAGACAGGGTCATTGACGGTTCTTCTGCCAGCATTCTTGAACACATTATGGTCTCCATTATGCCCCATCTAGCCCTGCTACTACATCACTTCTCCTCCTGGCTCCACTTGTATAGGGCCACATGTTTATTATTATTTATTTATTTACTATTAGCAGCAGCTATATAAAGGGTCCAGTTGTCCCTACCAAAATAACAATGACATTTTCCCAAAACAAAATAAAATAATTGAAATAAAAGGAATAAACTGAAGAGGGAATTATGGCATGAGAACAGAGTGGATGTGAATGGCAACAATAGTAATACATGGGGGCGGGGAAACCTTTGAAGAGCAGTGTTAAGGTTTGTTTGAAGGAGGGGAGACTTGGACTCAGACAGATGTCAAGGGGGAGAAAGTTACATACTCCGAGACCCGCCAGCATCAAGGCAGGATCACCTGTAAATGTATGATTCGACTGTAGGGTCTCTCCAGCCCATGGAGCACAGCTGTGATGCTCGTGCTGACCAGTTCCACCACAGGCGTGAGCTGCCCTGTGCCGCATTGGCATGTAGCTGCAGGCCATCCTACAAATGGCAAAGGAGCTGTTCACGATGGACTGGGCTGAGCGCCGTGTCCTCAAGGAAAGTTCGCAACCTCTTAGGCCTCCACAGATGAAAACAAAATCCAGGATGATTCTCTCCAAGAGCAGGAGCTAGAGGCTGTGTGAGGCTCCCATTAAGATGCTCTGCCCATCAATGGAGCAATCACAACCGCCATCAGTCCTTCAAATGCTTCCTTCACATCACCTGCTGTGAGCAGAGATCATCCTGCTGTGTCCGCTATGGATTCATTACAATGGTCGCTATGAAGTGGAAGGCTTATTTTAAAGGGCAGCTTTTCAAAGGCAAATTTGGGCTCACAATTAAAGTCACTTGGAAATGGGCATCTAGCCCCACTGTGTGCCTTGGAAATTCTCCCCCAAAGCATTTAGTGGTATAGGCCCTGGATCCATTAAAGACCTCCCCTGTGAACCTCACCCTGTTGTGCTTATTCACCACCCTTCTCCCATTCAGATGAGCTGCTCCAATCACTTAATTTAAAAAAAAATCCTTTTAATCACTGTGAAGGTTGTGGCACCCTGTGATTATAATTGTCACAAATTGGACATGGATGTCATAAATATTCTAGGAAATGGGTATATATCTCACAAACCAGATGAAACAAATAACATTCATAAGCATGTAAATGCTGTTTCCAAATTGCTCTCTCTTTCCAGATGACTCAATGAAGCTCTTTGTCCTATGTACAACACTGGCTAGAGAACACTTTTCATACCGTAGGAAGTGACTGAGAGCACAGATATTGGTAGGACATTTAAAGTGATAGTATGACCTCATTGAGGGTACTATTGTAAGTTTTGCTTCCCTAACCTAAATGTAGGGCAGCTGACCTGTCTCCCCAGCCCAGGAAAGATTAATACCACACCCAAAGGCTTTTCTAACTCTTCCTTCAGAGCATGTTTTTTTCTTTAAACACAATAAAACAGTCCTATCTAATTCCACATTCATATTCTGCTAGCTTTTCTGCCGGGGCCCAGTGGTCTTTCCCATTCTTCTTCTCTTCCCCCTGTGCCAGGAGGACCTTCCACAGGATCTGATCTCTCTATAGCAGCTCTTCTTTCCAAGGAAGCCACTTGCTGGCTTTTATCCTCACTTGCTTAGTCTCAGCTGTGGGGCAAAATCCCTCCCATGACACTAACGATATAGCAGAACTTGGAAACAGTCCGCAGCAATGAGTTAACAATAGTTAGAAGTTTGATGAAGCTTTCATATTATGAGCTATTGAACAGATTGGTGTTATTGAGCCTGGGTAGAGAAAACTACAAGCAGATTTTAATGAGGTGTTTAAGTGTCTGAATATTTGTATTGATTTACCATGAACATAAAACAATGAGAGAGGCACATAAATGGAAGACACCAAGTAACATTAAAGGAAAGATAAGAGGAAAGGGAATAAGAGATTATATAGTGAAAATAATTGCTAGAACAAAGCAAATCATTCACCACCAATAACGTATTAGATGTATTTAGTCTCTTTATGCTTGTGGAGTATCTACAAGGATGATTTCCTCAAATGTATTTATCATGAGAGCTCCTCTGATGAAATTGCTGATGGCTTTTAAAGCTCGGTAGATTGTTCACGTGGTTCTGAGTGTTCCATATTTGCTGTTTGAATGATGGCGGTGCTGAGCCTGTGAACATACTGCCACATGCACTCTCTTTGACTCAAATTGGACTGCATGCAGGAATGGGTGTGTTCAGGATTGTCTACTGGCTTGATTGTGATTGATTAGCTGAATCACATGGTGCTGTTTCTGTTCCCTGACTGGTAAGCTGACAGCATTCTGGTACATGCAAATGTAAAAAATGTGGCGCTTATTTGTTGTTGTTTGTTGCAAATACTCATCTATGTAACTTTGTAATTTTATTTTCTGCAAACATTCACACCAAGGACTGTTTGTACAGCACCTTGCACAATGGTAGCTATCCCACTGTGCAAATCGCCACTTTCTTCTGCTAGGAGTTCTGGAAATGGATCACAGTGCATCATGGGGGTGGGATCCCCCTCCATGATGCAGTTTTCTTGATCCCATAATTCCAAGGGCTTCTGACTGCGTTTCATGCCATTTTTCAACTGCCCCTGTAAACTTTGCTCCTGCTATTTCCGCCTGAAAGCATGGATCCTGCACTGCTCACCAATCTTGTGATGAGCATTATGAACACAACACAGCTGATCCTGCAGTATTTCATGAGCTGCGAATCTGAACAGTAATCCATGCTGCCTGTTCTGCTGCATGCCATGGAAAGAAACAATTCAAGATTGATGTTGGCATTCATGGAGCAGCTACACATGGTGGATCATCATGATTGGGTTCAGGAAACAAGCACTAAGTGTGGGCGCAAGGACACAAAAATGAGAACTGCCCTAACAGTGGAAAAGCGAGTGGCTACCAGTCAGTTGTGAATCAGTTTGGGGTTGGGAAGTCCACTGTTGGGGTTGTAGAGATTCAATATGCAGGGTCATTAATCGCCTCCTGCCACAAAGGACTGTGACTCTGGGCAATGTATTGGAAATCCACTGGGAAATAGTGGATGGCTTTGTGGCAATGGAACTCCCTAACTGCAACCAGGCGATAGATGGCATGCATATCCCAATTTTGGCCCCAGACCACCTTGCAACAGAGTACATCAACAGAAGGGACTACTTCTTTATGGTATTGGAGGGTCGTTTCACTGACATCAACGCGTAGTGATCAGGTAAGGTGCGTAATGCACACATCTTCAGGAACATTGGCCTATATAGAAAGCTGCCTACGGGGACTTTCTTTCCAGACCAGAAGATTCTGATAGGGAATGTGGAAATGCCCATAGTGATCCTGGGAGATCTACCCCTTACTCCTGTGGCTCATGAAGCCATACACAGGAAACCTTGACAGCAGCAATGAGCACTTCACCAACAGGCTCAGCGAGTGCAGAATGACTGTAGACTGTGTGTTTGGCAGTTTAAAGGGTCACTGGTGCTGCCTTTTTGGCAGGTTAGACGTTAATGAGGAAAGTATTCCCATGGTCATAGCAGCCTGCTGTGCTCTGCATAACATTTTGAAGCCAAGGGGGAAAAGTTTCCGCAGGGATTGAGCATTGAGGTGAATTGCCTGGTGGCTGACTTTGAGCACCAGATACCAGGGCTATTAGAGAGGCTCAACAGGGAGCTCTTTGAATCAATGAGCCCAGTAATGCGTCTTTCTGTATTGAATTGAGCCAGGTATTGTTTACTCGCCACCTTGAATGACCCCTGTAATGATTCCTGCTAAGCGTTAATTCTAGTCTGAAAATGTGGTGATTGCCACTATCTGAATTTCTGTTGCAACCATCCTGTGTAGGTCACAAATCAAGAATCGCTGTCTTTGTAAGACTCCATTTTTATTAAACAGCAATACACAGATTAACATTTCTTACAAGGAACATGACCGTGAGCAGCAGTCTCTGAAGTGAGGATCTCACAGCTGAGTGTAAGCCCAGCTGTCACTATGGAAAATGTTACTAGATGTGGCGTGCAAGGGGTACTGCAATGGGCCAGGAACGTGTGGGGGGAGTTTGGGGAGGGCAAGGAAGGAGGTTCTGTATGGGCTGCAGTGGGAGTCAAGTGCACATATGTTCCACCGACAGCCCAGTCTCTGTTTGGTCCTCCATGAGCTTTATTATCTGCTCCTGGCCCTGTCTCCAGTCCTGGCCCTGTCTCCTCTCCTGGCTATCCATCTGTAGTTTCTCAGTTATTGTCTCTCTCTCTCTACGCTCTGTGCTCGCTATCAGCTTGATCAGATGAATACAGCCGTTCCCAAAACATGTCCTCCTTCCTCCTCCTCGTTTGCCTCCTTATCTGACGGTGCATAGGAGCTGGCCCTCAAGGGCACATCTGTAGAAGCAACAGAAACAATACACAGTCAGTATTGTGTGTGCACTCACAGTCTTGAATCATAAAAGTTACATACACCTCTTTCTCACTTTCCCTTGGCAAGCACGCAGCATGGCCAGACCACTAAACATGGTGAGTTCGGCCTGGGGAGGGGGAGACGGTGCAAGATGGGATGAAGAGTCTGGGAGGTTTCAGGAGGATATCAGTATAAATGCATGGGGACATTATTCTGAATACTGGCACCGGTTTCCATCGAATCTGAAATCACACTACTGAGGGTAATCGAAGATGCAAGTGGGCCTCTCTGACATGCGAGCAGCTTCAGACCGGTGTGTATGCTGCTTGCTTGTGTGCTGCTTTGGTTTCTCCAGCAGTAATTGCTGATTGGCTGGCAAAGTTTCCTACAATGGGGGAAGAAACAAGGCTGCTCTGCCAAGGAACCTTCAGCAGAGAATTGCAGAGTCTCTGCAGGAAAGTTTCCTAGAGATCTCTACGGAGGATTTCCGGGAGAGCTTGGTGTGCATTAACAAAGTTTTCCTCGGGGCCCACACTGCATAGCTGCGCAGGGGAATGTGAAGCAGATGCAAACAGTACTTAGTTGTTAATTTCAATCCCTTCTCCCATGTGTACCATGTAACGAACTATAGGACACCTCTACTTTATGTATCTGTGCAGTATCAAAGCAAAATGAGCTCTCCTCTCTTGGTTCAGGCATGCCAGAGCTGGACTGCTGTGACTGGCTAGACCCCCTCCGGAGTCAAAAAGAGGTCCTGGCTTGCCGCGCCACCAGACGAGCCTGTTGCTTAGCCCATCCCCCTCCTCCAATTCAACCTCCTTGTCCACTGCTTCATCCAATCTGCTTCTAAGTATGAAAGTTCCTAGGGCTGGATTGGAGCTGTGACTGCACAGCCTCCTCTCCCAACAGATCCAGAAACTCCACTGTACTTCACGCAGGAGCCTGTTGCTGTACAGAGACAGCATGGTCAGCTGGGAAGATGCGATGTGAGCTGCCCAGGCCGAGCAAACAGGACGTGGAATTTCAAAAATCCCCAGGGCTTTAAAGGAGGGTGTGTGCCTGTGTACTTGGCTGCAGGCTGGCGGAGTTTAAACTGCTGACCAGAGCAGTCATGATGGGCATTGTGGGACACCTCCTGGAAGCTACTTAGGGTGACATAAGCAAGCGCAATGTCTACACTGACACTGTGTTTCTCTAATTTTGTTGCAAAAAGCTCTATGCTGCTTGTTGAGGTGGTTTTATTATGTTGGTGTAGCAGGAGAGTTAAATCGGTGGGAGGAGCATAGTTGTGTGTACATCTCCTCTGTTTTGTTGATGAAACCCGACTTATGTCAACAAAACTGTAGTGTAGACAAGGCCTTAGTTCTACAGAAACAAGGTGAGTGAGGCAATGTCTCTTATTGGACCAACATCAGTTGGTGAAAGACAAGCTTTTGAGATTACATAGCTCTTCTTCAGATCTGGGAAAGGTACTCAGCGTCACAGCTCAACGCAAGGTGGAACAGATTGTTTAGCATAAGTAGTTAACACATTTCAAGGGACCATTCAAGATGAATTGACCAGTTCCCACCTCTTCAGTCATAGAGGGTGAAAGCGGGCAGGAAAAGAGCTGGTGGAAGGGAAGGGGTGGTTAAGTGGGTTACAGACTGTTGAAATAAGCCATAAATCCAAGTGTGTCTATTCAGTCCATGATTTTTAGTGTCTAGCAAAGTTATGAATTTAAACTTCTAGGCTGGTCTCTTGTAGGTGTTGTGCAGGTTTCCTTTCAGGATGAGGACTGAGGTCAGATAGAGAGTGATTGCTTTTTCTCCTTTCCCCCCTATGACTGGAGAGGTGTTAATTGACAACTTCACCTTGAATGGTCCCTTGAAAAATGTGTTAACTAGTTATGTTAAATAATCTGTTCCAATTTGTATTTAGCTCTGACACTCTGAGTACATTTCCCAGACCTGAAGAAGAGCTCTGTGTAGCTCAAAAGCTTGTCTCTCTCACTAACAGAAGCTGGTCCAATAAAATATTACCTCCCCCATGCTGTCTCTCTAATATCCTGGGACCAACACATCTACAACAACATTGTGTACCCAGTTCTAATACTTGACATATCAGACAAAGCTTCCCTTAACTTCAGTGGAAGCTTCACTTGAATAAGAAATACTGAATGAGTCTCCACAATTGGTACAATATGACATGATAAAATTATGATATAGAGTACATTGGTGGATATGAAAAATAAGCATTTCTCTTATTCTACTGAGAACTGTAATGCGAAAAACAGTGGTATATTCCTATTCTATGAGTCAAATATTTTTCGAATGAGATGTTTTTATGCTGATAAAATAAATGTCATCTTTGTAGTGTCTGTTGAAATTTGTTAAACCAAGTGTTTTGGTGCCCTTGTACGGAAGCACATGGCTAATACCTTAACAACTCAGCCATGCTATTCCAGAAAACAGTGCTTCAGTTTGAAATATGATAGTAGTCTTGTGCTATCTTGTTGCTTAGTTAGACCCTAGTCCACCCCTTTCCTCAATTCCACACCCCTGCCCTGCCTCTTTCCGCCCCCTTCCCTGAGCGTGCTGCGTCCTCCCTCCTCCCCCCCCCCCCCCAGACTCTTGCATGCCACAAAACAGGTAATTGCGGTGGGCGGGAGGCGCGGGGAGGGAGGGGGAGGTGCTGATAGGGGGCTGCCGATGAGTACTCAACACCACCATTTTTCCCCGTGGGTGTTGCAGCCCCAGAGCACCCACAGAGTCGGCGCCTATGCTGGCAAGGGAGGCAGTGGGGAAAGATTCCTGCAACAGGACAGTACGCTGCTAAAAACAGTCATGTAGATGGGGGAGGCACAGATTAAGGGTGTAGAGAACAGATTCCAAAGGTGCAGGTATGTCTTTATCGTACACGCCTAAGCAGTGCATAAGTGTCTACACTACTTTTTATAGCTGTGCTGGGGGGCATGCAGTGTATGTACTCTACATGCCATCGTAAGATATGTGCAGTGTAGACATACCTTTAATGAGGAATAGCTGCTAGTAAACCATGAGCACTACTTTCTATATCACCTGGGACTTTTCTTGGAGGCTTCTCAGCCAAGTGCTAACCCATCCCTGCTTAGTTCATGAGCTCTGGAGAGACAGCAGCCAGTTCTTCGCACTAACACAAAATGGCGATGTGATAGAAAAGGATATCAAAATAGATCTTAAAGTGACACATGAGCCTCTTACACCAAAGGTGGTGACTGAAGTTTGTTTTCGTGCAGGGATTACAGCATTATTTTCTTTCATTTTAGTGTTGTCCCAAGAGAGAACATTCGTCAATTATTCAGCAATCTCCTGGGGAGAGATGAATTCCACAAAACCAATTTTCAAGAAAGGACAATTGACCCGGCGGTGATTTTTTGTTTTTGTTTCTTTTCTCTTTTAAGAAAAACTACAAAGCCTATTAAGATGCATTGTGAATAACTGAGTCTGACAGTTCACGGCTTTAACAAGCTTGCCACTAAGGGACAAAAGTCTAGAAACCAGTGGAAGGACAGAGCAGGGATCATAGTTCATCCTCTCATTTGAAAAGCACACTGCAGAAACAAAGGTAACAAGCAGCTTATTAAATCACTCTTTTAATGTAAACCACTGTTCCATGTTTATAATATGTTCATGCCACTGTGTATAAAGAAGAACATATACATAGGGCCGGCTCCAGGCACCAGCTTAACAAGCAGGTGCTTGGGGCGGCCAAGGGAGAGGGGCGGCACCTGCGGCAATTCGGGGGCGGCAGGTCCCTCACTCCCTCTAGGAGCGAAGGACCTGCCGCTGAACTGCCGCCGCCGATCGCGGCTTTTTTTTTTTGCTTGGGGTGGCAGAAATGCTGGAGCCGGCCCTGCATATACACGTTCTTAGACAGAAATGATAGTCATGACTACTTCTGTGAGTATATAGGAACTGCATCATCAATTAGCGTATGATAATGTGGGTACAAGAACAGATGGGAATAAACTGGCCATGAATGCATTTAGACTGGAAATTGGAAGAAGGTTTCTAATCATCTGGGATGGGGTATGTACCTCCACACAGGTCATGAAAGGGTTAACTAGAAACAGGGGACAATTAATGCTCCTGGCTGCACCAGAAGGATGGGCCCAAGTGAAGATGAGGCCCAGCTGGGTGGGAGCATAACGGGAGGAGCCCAGATGAATGCGGGAGATGCAGGGAGAGAGGGGAGCAGAGAGCAGGGGGAAAGGCCTGGAGCCAGGCAGATGTACAGTAAGCCTCTGGAGGGGCTGCAGAAAAGGGTCTGAAGAAAGACCAAGGTAGGAAAAGTCCAGGGAGGAGCCTGAGTGAGCAGAGCTTAGCTGCTCATCATGGGGTTGCTGGCCTGGAGCCCAGAGGAGTGCAAGTGCCTGGCTTCCCTTACCAGTCCACTGGGAAAGTTGGGGCGGAAACCCCCTGACACAAGGAGTGGGGGAGAACTAGTCTATAGAGGGATGAGCTCAGGTAGGGGCAAAGAGTTGTGCTGAATTGAGTTTATTGGACTCTGTTACCTCGGAAGGGGCGGGGACTAAACATGACCTGGCCAGAGCAATGAGACAAGGCAGACTCCCACAGGGGCAACATGGTGACAGCAGAGAGCACTAGAGGAGGAGAATTTGCTACATCAGTCGTGCCCCTCCTCATTACACAAGAGGGCAACAT
Organism: Malaclemys terrapin pileata; assembly: GCF_027887155.1. Lineage (NCBI taxonomy): Eukaryota > Metazoa > Chordata > Testudines > Emydidae > Malaclemys > Malaclemys terrapin. Next base: position 139,702,899 of record NC_071509.1, read on the forward strand.
AACCCTAAGCACAACCTTGTCTGGGCCAGACAGATCCGACAGATTTTAATGAGATTTAAAGTCACCAGCATTGATTTATATTTTAAGTTCAGCTTCGTTTCTATGTATTTAGATAGGTGATTTCTCTGTATAGTATTGTCTATTTAAAAACAAAGAAAGAAATCAGTGCATAAAACGTGTATCAGAATAATAGAAATCAGGGGGGAAAAAACAGCAAAGAACACACAACCCTCTCCCAAATCCCAAATCAAGAGCTGCCCAGGGCTGACAGCCCAAGCCCTGCCGCCCAGGGTTTATGATATGCTCTGGGGGATCGTGTACGGCCCACAGGCCATAGGTTGGGCATCCCTGTGCTATACATACCCAGTCGTGAGGCAGTACACCAGTGGTGAGACCAGTCTTCTACACCATCAGAGGGGTGAGGTTTTGGAACAGCGTTCCTATTGGAAGAGGGGACAAAGAACCTCTAGTCTTAAAATGGAGTTTGATGAGTTTATGAACAGGATTGCATGACAATTGCCTGAGACAGCAGAGAACTGGACTCAGTGACCCAGGCGGTCCCGTCCAGTCGTATGTTCCTCTGACATGCATCACCAGTGAAAGTAAACTCTAGTTGAGGATTAACGTGTTTTGGAAACAGGCTAGTTATAAGGACGTCCGTGCCAAAGCTTTGAAGACAGGGCGGCAAAGCCTGCATCAAGGCTCCTCCTGACACAACATCTGTATATGCTTCAAGGTGGAACCTCTCCTTCCATCCAGTAGTGACAATGACTTTTCTCAGCCTGCAGGTGTGTGGATCAGCGCTCCTTGTGTAAGGATGTGGGTGTGGCTGCAGAGACCAATGGCCGCTCTCTGTTTTGGAAGGCGGGGCTCCAGCCTGCAGGGGCAAGAACAAGCAGCAGCAGGCTGCAGCTTACCGCAGGCTCTGGCTTCTGTGGTTTTTGTCAGGGGAAAAAAATGTCACTAAGGACAAGCTCTCATTGCGTCAGTGCGAAGAACACCAAGACAGTGTCATCAATCCTGCAATGTAATCAGTATGCACGCTCCAGCACATACTGTATGCCGACACTGGAGACATCAGCAGCAAGTGCTGGAGCAGTATGCCCCAGGTTGGGAAGGACTAGCAGTCACATGGCCCTGGACTGCAGGGCATACATGTCTAAGGGAGATCTAATCAAACAGCTGGGCAAAACACAGGACATGCCCTGCCACCGGCTCCTGTGTGGGTCTGCATCAAGAAATCTCATCTTATTGTTGAGCTTTAAAGCTCCCATAGACTAATATCATGTTTTATTTATACATGAATACATTGTTTTCTTTAGACGTTAGAATATTTTAAAAAGATAATTACTTTATTTTATTTTGTTTTATTTTCAAATTTGTATTTATAATTATTGTAATTCCCGAGCGACGAGGGTGGGTTCAGGCCTGTTCTGAATCAGGGAAATGCAAACAGCTCCCTAGTGGAAAGATGGCACACAGAGAATCTGAGACAACACTTTACAGTTCTTCTATATTTTATAAACAACATAAAGTGAATTGATGGTTTCACTTAAAGATTTCGAGCTGGTATGTGAATTTTTTTTATAGATACAGGAAATATGGACGAGACAAACAAAGAATATTTTTTTTAAATGATAGTTTTTTAAAGTGTAGGTGAGCCCCTTCCCCAGTTTATTTAGATGATCCTGTATGCAAAGAAGTGATCAGTTTTCCAAATCCCCGAGCAGGAAAGAGACTCAGAGGATTGTCTGAGCCGCACAAGTACCTTCTTCCTATATAACAGGAGACAATGTAGGAAATCTAACATCTGAGTATCAGCAATGAGTCTAATTTAAAGCCTGCTGAATACTCCCCAGCAAGTGTGTGAATCCAGCATTTCAGCCTTTTGTGGAAATAATTAGAAAATGCAAATGTTTATGAAGTACATGAATTACGTTCCACAATCTAGTTAATCTTGTTTTGAGCAACAAACAGTAGACTTCTGAAAACGAAGTGCCGCTTCTTGGGGAAAGGGAGATGGAACATAAAGATCACCAGGTGCTTCCCACAAACCACTACCACCATCTTCTCTTTGGATGGCAACTGTCAAACCTATGGAAATGAGAATCTCTTCCTTCAGCCTCACTTGTAATAAAAATTCAACCTCAATTTTAAGATCCCAGCTTTTGGCTAAATAACGCTGTGTCCAATCCAGCCATCAAAGTTAATGGGAGTTCTTGGAGGGAGGGACTGTGGTTACAGGAGGGAAGCATTTGGATGAGGCACCAGGAAGTCAGTCTGTGTGCACATGGCTGGAAAACTATCTGCAGCTGCAGCACCTCTGTAAATAGTTCTCTTAATTAAGAGCCAGTTTAGCTTTAGAAACACTGAGTCCCTCCAGATTACTACCTGGCATGCAGCACCTGAAACAATAATATTAACTGAATAGTCTCTTTAACAATGTGTGTTTAAAAGTGTGCACATGTAGGTCTTCAAAACTGGCGTTGAAACAATACCTTGTTAATTTTAATGCTTCCCAGTCATCAGTGAGCACCAGAGAGTTAGTAAAATTTGTTTGGGAGAGAGGGTGGCGTAGACAGAAGACGGATTCTGGTGCTCATATTGACTTTGGTCAAAGGGCACACCAAGGGTTATATCAAATTGCTCAGGCTTCATGGGAGTTACCTGTCTTCACATACACTTTCTCAGCAAATGATTGGTGTCCATGGGGCAGATTCTGCTCTCAGACACATAAATTCAACCCTGCTGAAATGAAGCGGGGCGAAGGTCTGTGAGAGAGTGCAGAATTTGGTCATGTCTCTCTTTTCATTCACTTCTGCTTTGGGTTCTCAGTCTTTTCCCTTTCTTACTTACTCCTGGTTGTCAACCCTTGTGAGCCTCTTCCCTTGCAGGTGGTATTCGGGAACTAAGGTATTGGGTAATTTCCTCTCTCTGGGAACCTCATGAGCAGAGTGCAAAGACAGAGTTGTTTGGCATCATGCACAGTAGAATAAAAATCACATTTTGCTGATGGGGGATTTTTTTTTCTTTTTTTACCTGGTGGCACCCGGAGATGTTTGCAGAATCTGACAGCATCTGAATACTTATCTTTTAATGCAGGTATTGCCTTGAAAAGTCTTGATATTGTGTCAGCTTTGATTAAGCATGGCCTATGTCTTTTACAAGAGACGTTGTGGCAGCTTTTCTGTCTTTCCAGTGTGCTCATTCTAGGTCCCCTCTGAAAAACTGGTGGATCTGACTGTCTCTTCCTTTATTCACCTTGATAAAATGGATGAAAATCCCCTCTTTCTTCTCCTTTGTTTTTGCAAGCTGTTAAAGAAACAGACACTGAGGCAACTTGGAAATGGTCAGATGTATTCTGCTTGGTGTTTACTGATGAAGACCCCTTAAGGCATCTGATGGCTAGCAAATCTCAGCCCGTCCCTCATTTGTTTGGAAAGGAATTGCTTCTGACATCTCTTCCTGCTGTATTCCCACTATAGGTCTTTTATCCCATCCAGAAAGGTGAAACACTCAATACAAGGGCTTCCTGCTATGTTAATTCTATGGTGCAAACTTTCTGCTGTCTTGCCCACACCAAAATGTCACCTCCTCAAAACCTCTGGGAACAGGATTTCCAAAGAGACTATGTAATGCAAGTCCCCCATGTGATAGCAAAACACACTGTGGCACATAAAACACCTTGTGTGTTACATTCATGGCTTAAAGTATCAGGGGGTAGCCGTGTTAGTCTGTATCTACAAAAACAACAAGGAGTCTGGTGGCACCTTAAAGACTAACAGATTTATTTGGGCATAAGCTTTCGTGAGTAAAAACCTCACTTCTTCGTCCGAAGAAGTGAGGTTTTTACTCACGAAAGCTTATGCCCAAATAAATCTGTTAGTCTTTAAGGTGCCACCAGACTCCTTGTTATTCATGGCTTAGAAACCATTTCTAGTCAGAAGTGCTGTGGAAGGATCCTCTCTGTTCTTGTGATGACTCGATCCTGGGCGCTGGAACAAATGTGTCAAAAATAACTGGGAGTAGCAAGGTCCTTAATCATAAACATAGGGCGCTGATTTCATCAGTGTTGAGTATTTGGGCGAGGGAGGGTGGGTGGCTGAATAAATGTTTCTCTTGGTTGTGCATTGTATTGGCAGTGGCTCTTCTTCTGTTCTCCAGAACTATTAGTCCCTGCTCTTTGGGGGCTTATCTAACTTCAGTCACTAGAGCAATTTGGCAGGAAAGTGCTAACGGAACAGAAAGGTGCCCTACATGCAGAATTGTGAGAGCAAACATCACAAGCAAATCACTTGCTGTACATTGCGTTTTTCTAATTTGCTCCTCTCTTCCGAGGGAGCTTTAGGAGATCATGTGCATAGGAAGCAATAAAAGGTTAGTGGGATTAGAATGCAAGGGAGTGCTAGAACTATGAGTCTGTGTGACTGCGTTAGAAAGGAGCTGGAATATGAGGATGGAGAGTAACAAGCCTAACACTAAGGCCATGTCTAAACTACCACTTATGTCGTCAAAGCTTACGTTGCTCAGGGATGTGAACCCCTCCCTTCTCCTGCCCCCGAGCGACGTAAATTTGCCAGCATAACTGGTAGCGTGCCCAGTGCTATGTTGACTCCTGCTGACATAGCTACCGTTGCTCGTTGAGGTGGTTTTATTATATCGGCGGGAGAGCTCTCTCCCGTCTGGGAGCAGCCACACGAGCAATCTTACAGGGGCGCAGCTGCATCAGTACTGCTGTGCCGTGGTAAGCGCTCTAGTGTTGACATGGTCTGTTCCTTCAGCAATCTGTCACAGACCTATTGATGGACGAACCTTTCAACGCCCCTTTGTTTCCTCCAGTACTTGTGAGATTGTTCCCAGCCCTACGCACGTGGCTCAGAGAGGGGAGGGTATAAGCAGCCTTCCCCTTGGGGTGTAGAGTGTCTGTGAGTCTAGCACCTGTAGTGGTTCTAGAGCGCTCAGCAGGAGGGGAAGGCAGACAGCAGGGCAGAGGAGTGTGTACTGCACCCATTAACAGGGTGTCCCATGCCCATGCTCCCCTTGTTCTTCAGGGTCAGCCTGTCAGTAGAGCTATGCTGGTTTACTTCAGCCAGAACATCAGTCTCTGTAGGGTGGTCACCTTTTTAGAGGAAGTTCATATGCTCTGTAGTCAGAGCAGCACAGCTCATTCACTGCTTACCCTCCTTGGCTGCGATCCTGCTCCCCCTGAAATCAATGGGGCTTTTTATCATTCGCTGCAATGGGAGCTGTTTCAGGGTGTGTGCTGATTGGTTTGTCCCACAATACCCTTTCAAAGGTCCTCTGCTCATTGCAGAAGTAACTTCACCAGTAAACACCTCTCTACAGCAGCCAGGGAGCTGCGTGACCTCTGTGCTCTTAGTTACTGAAGGGGTTGATGTAGACACGGTCCTCACCTTGGGAAAGGCTGGTTGTGTCCTTCTGAAGAGGATGCTCAGAAAATTCTGCCAGAAATGTGTTCAGACTACGTTGGCACTGGATATTTTGTATTTTTTGGGGCGGGGGGTTGATCCAGCATCTTGACTCAGATTTTTATTCAAAGTGTGCAATGTAACTAAAAGACTGTTTTCCCCAGTTAATGATTTTTTAATATTTTTATATTTAATCACATTAAAATGTGCTATAAAGTAAATAACTGAACTGAATTAGTCATTGCTGGCATATGGGAGTTCAGCTTTTGTTATTCCAGCTTCCTCCAGCATCGGATCCAGGCCTGACATCAAATCTGACTGCACAGGCAGTTAACCCTGTGTCAGGGAGAGAGAAGCTGGTTTTTTGGGTTACAGAACAGGACTGGGAGTAAGGAAATCTGTGTTCTAATCCTAGCTCCACCACTTCCCATATTCCTTTGGGCAAATCACTTAACTTCTCTGCACGCTGGCTCCTCAGCTGGTGTGTATCTCATGCACAGCTGGGCATCACATCCAGTAATGTGGGAGAACTCAGCCTCCAGGAAACTCTCAGTGCTGCATCATAATACACCACCACTAACTTGGCCACTATTGGCCAACTCCCTCCTCCTCTGGAGACCCAACAGGAGCAGTGAAGTCCCAAGAATAAGGCATTCTTGCGGGGGAATGTGTCTTCTGTAAGGTGTTCAAGGCGGGCACCGTGTCTTTAGTTTGTCTGGAAAGCACAATGTGCCTTTACTATACTGTAAAACAATAACCACACTGAGGGCCAAATTAATCCCTGGTGCAAGTCAACGGTGTTACAACAGGGATGCAGCTAGCTCAAGGGCTTTGCCAGTATTTTCAAGTTCTGGTGATAATTTTGCCATTTTAGACTAAAAAACTAAATGCAAGCAAAATATTCCTTCTTGTACTTTAAAGCAGAGTTGTGACATTTATCCAGTTTTGATGGTAAGATTACGGCACTGGCCCAAGTAGACATGGACTGACTAATGGCTCTGAAAACTGCAGCCTGGCTTCTTGCATCAGTGAATCACAAACTTCATACCTGAACTCCTAAAAATCTCTCCTTCCTCCGCTTGCCCCACACTGTGTGTGTGTGTGTGTGTGTGTGTGCATGTGAGAGAAAGAAAGTGGGAGAGAGACTGAGAAAACCAGAAGCACAAATTATGGGTCCTATTCTGATCTCAGTTTCGAGGTGTAAATCTCGAGACTTCATTTAAATCAATGGATTTACAGTGGGGTAATTCAGATAAGAACGTGGCTCTGTAATGTGTGTTTGTAACCAAGGAAACAATTTAAAAAATAATACTACCGCCCTAGCACACAGAATGACCATGGTTTGTCAAGATTTATGTGTATTTGATGGCTAGACAATCAGGCCCAAATACAAGGCAGTTAAAATGTATGACCGTACTCGAGATTTTCCACAGCATTGCCTCTCACTTGCTCTCATGTTCAGCATGTTTATGGAGCTACTGGCAGGGTTAGTGGCTCTGGTGTTTTCAATGTACTGGTGCCACCCTTCTCTGTGTGTCATTTGCTGCCCTCCTAGCCAATACAGTTAAGTGGCTTATCCAGCGTTGGCTAGGCCTTGGAAGTGGGCAAGCTGGCTGAGGTCCAATCTGAATAAGGGCATGTCTACACTACAGTCTTAAATTGACCTATTCTAGGTTGACTTACAGCTACCTCAGTAATGACTGCAGTGGCTGATGTCCACACTACCCTCCTGGTGGTGGTGCACATCCTCACCAGGAGCGCTTCCACCGACTAAAAAGGGGCAGTGTGTGTGTGACTCTCAGCCCTGCACAGCTCCCCACTGGGAGCCCAGCTGGCCCACCAAGCTTCTCACCTCCCCGTTCCCAGCTGGGAGTGGGGGTGAATCTGATCAGGGCTTCTCACCTCTGGCGGGGAGATCCGCACCCGGAGTGCAGTTGGCTGCCACGCTCCCTGTGGGGAACTGAGAGCCTGGGGAGTGGGGGGCAGCCAGGCAGGCTCCTGGTGGGGAGATCCATGCCTGGAGTCTGCTTGGCTGCCGTGCTCCGGGCGGGAAGGTAGCCGGGCTCTAGTCAGGGAGCATGGAGCTGGGACCCCGGGGATAGCAGGGCTCCCGAGGAGTGAGGAGCCCGGGTAGCAGCGCAAACTGGTAGCCTGGTGGCAGCCCAGCCGCACAGAGAGCCAGTAGCAGCCTGGCTGGGGAGCTGGGAGACGGCTTTCTTGTGAATTTCACAGCTCCAGCTGTAGTGTATACACTGACATAATTAGGTCAATGTAAACTGTCTTACATCGACCTAACTGTATAGCGTAGACTAGGCCTAAGACCGAAATGTTGTAGCTGTGTTGGTCCCAGGACACTTAACAAGACAGGATGGGGGAGGGAATATCTTTTATTGGACCAACTTCTGTTGGTGAAAGAGACAAGCTTTTTAGCTACACAGAGCTCTTCTTCAGGTCTGGGAAAGGTACCCAAAGTGTCACAGCTAAACACAGGGTTGAACAGATAGTTTAGCATAAGTAATTAACACATATTCTAAGGGACCATTCAAGGTGAAAAGGCGGGTTAGTGGGTTACAGATTGTTGTAATAAATCCAGTGTCTTTATTATACCATGATTTTTAGTGTCTAGCAAAGTTATGAATTTAAGTTCCCAGTCTCATCTTTTGAAAGTGTTGTGCAGGTTTCCTTTGAGGATGAGGACTCTCATGTCAGCTATAGAGTGATCGCTTTGAGAAAATTGTTCGCCCACAGGTGACGGGGTGTTTTTGTCTTTTATCATTTTCCTGTGTGAATTCATTTGAGAGCGTAGTGATTGTCTGGTTTTGCCCTTATATTGGTTATTGGGGCATTTAATGCACCAGATGAGGTACACCACATGTTGTGACAGGCATGTGTAGAACCCATGGATCTTGAAAGGGGTGTTGTGGGGGGTATTGATAATTGTAGCAGAGGAGATATGTCTGTAGGTTTGCATCTGTTGTTCTGGCAGGATCTGGTGCTGTTTTGAGTTGACGTGTCCTGGTCTGTGGGGAGCTTACTTCTGATGACGAGTTTAGAGAGATTGGGGGGGGGTTGCTTGAAGGCCAGAAGAGGGGGTTCAGGAAAGATTTCTTTCAGGATGGTGTCCCTCTAGAGTATGGGTTGTAGTTGTTTGACGATACCCTGTATGGTTCCAGTGAGGGGTGGTAAGTGACAACTACGGGTGTGCAGTTGGAGGGAGTGCTATTTCTGCATTGAGCAGGTTCTCTGAGGGTATTTGGGTGGCCCATTCCATGATGTGATCTGCTTCTCTGGTGCAGTGTCCTTGTCTGGTGAAGGCAGGTTTGAATGTGTTGAGATGTATATCCCAGACCTTCTCCTCTGAGCATATTCTGTGGTATCTGAGTGTCTGGCTTTAGAGAACAGATTTCTTGCTGTTTGGGTTGGTTCTGGATCTATGAAGGTAGGTGTGCTGATCCGTGGGTTTCTTGTATATGGCTGTCTGTAGGGTTTCCTTATTAAAGCTGATTGTGGTATCCAGGAAGTTGATGCTGGTGTGGAGTGTTTGTTTAATGGACAGGTGGTGGTTGTTGAAGTTTTGGTGGAAATCTCTGAGGGAGTTTTAGTCATCTGTCCAGAGGATGAAAATATCATCGATGTACCTCAGGTATAACATTGGTTTTGTGGTGCATTTGTCCAGAAATTCTTCTTCAAGGTGGCCCATAAAGAGATTGGCACGTTGGGGAGCCATCCTAGGACCCATGACTGTTCCCGTGGCTCGGACAAAGTGTTTGCTGTTGAAGGTAACATTGTTATGGGTGCGGGTGAAATGGATGAGTTGGTGGTGTGTTTGGGGTGGATATCTGAGGGTTGCCCATTTCCTTGTAAATATTTCAGGCAGGCAGCTATGCTGTCAATGTGAGGGAAGTCGGTGTATAGGGAAGCGACATCCATGGTGGCAAGGACAGTGTTCTGAGGGAGGTTGATGATGTGGAGTTTTTCGGAGGAAGTTGGTTGTGTCAAAAGACAAGCTTGGGAGCTTAAATTCATAACTTTGCTAGTCACTAAAAATAATGGACTGACCAGAGACACTGTATTTATGGCTGATTACAACAATCTGTAACCCACTAACCCCTGTTTTTGTCCTATGGCTGCAGAGAGGTCACTGGCCACTTTACCTTGAATGTTCCCTTAGCACATATTCTAACTACTTAAGTTAAACCATCTGTTTGACCTCGTGTTTAGCTGTGACACTCTGAGTACCTTTTTCAGACCAGAAGAAGAGCTCTGTGTAGCTCAAAGTTTGTCTCTCTCACCAACAGAAGTTGGTCCAATAAAAGATATTGCCTCCCCGACCTTGCCTCTCTAAGACAAGGCTGGCTGACAAGGCAATGAATCAATCTGTCCATTTGAAATCAGAGAGTGCATCATCATTTACAACTTGGGTCCACAATCTATGGCTAGATTCTATTTACATTGAAAGCTCTTTGGGGCTCTGTACAGCCCCCGAGCACAGGGGTGGGCAAACTTTTTGGCCCGAGGGCCACATCTGGGTGGGGAAATTGCACACAGGGCCATGAATGTAGGGCTGGGGCAGGGGGTTGGGGTGCGGGGTGTGGGAGGGGCTCAGGGCTAGGGATTGGGGTGCAGGAGGGGTGCAGGGTTCAGGAGGGGTTCAGGGCAGGGGGGTGTGGTGAAGGAGGGGTGCGGCAGGGGGTTGAGATGCAGCAGGGGGCTCAAGGCAGGGGGTTAGGGGACTCAGGGCAGGGGCTTGGGGTATGAGGTTCAGGAGGGGTTCAGGGTGCGAGCTCTGGCCTGGCGTCGCTTACCTTGAGCAGCTCTGGGGTGGCAGTGGTGCACCGTGGGGCTAAGGCAGGCTCCCTTCCTGCCCTGGCCCTGCGCCACTCCAGAAGTGGCCAGCAAGTCTGGGGTTGGGGTGGGACAGGTGACTCCGCTGCACGCTGCCCTCGCCTGCAGGTACCACCCCCAAAGCTCCCATTGACCGTGGTTCCTCATTCCCAGCCAATGGGAGCTGCGGGGGGCGGTACCTGCAGGTGAGGGCAACGCACGGAGCCCTCTTCTCCCCTCCCCCCCCAGGGGCTGCAGGGACGTGGTGCCAGCCACTTCTGGGAGCGGCGTGGGGCCAGGGCAGGCAGGGAGCTTGCCTTAGCCCTGCTGTGCCACGGGGCTGGCAACCCCATGGGCCGAATTGAAATCCCTGACGGGCCAGATCCAGCCTGCGGGCCGTAGTTTGCCCTCTCCTGCCCTAGCACGATGGGCACCAAATTCTGATTGAGGCCTGTTGGTGCTACTGTAACACAAATAATAAATAATAAGTCCGTGTTATTTTGTATTACCATAGTACTTAGGAGTCCTAGTCATGGACCCAAACCCCATTGTGGTAGGTGCTGTACAAAGAGAACAAAAAGACAGTCCTTGACCCAGCTTTTCCCCCCTCCTGTGTCTGGCCAGGAGACAGCGACCATTTCTTTCAGAGGAGGACCTTGCTACCGTCACCCAGGCCGTTGCAGAACTCCAGCCTTGAGGTGACACTGCTTTAACTGGGGCTCTGGCTTACGTGCAGCCAGCAGATGATGTTGGGGCACAACGCAGCTGCTGGCTTGTAAAGTGGGGAATCACACCTGGAGCATACGCCACAAGTGGTCTGGGATGTGGATTGGCGGCCAGTTATTTTCTAGGCGGAGACAGAGGCTTGGCTTTTGACACACAAATCTCCAGACGGGTTAGACTCGAGGCTGTTCACTTCAGACACTATCTCTTCTCCCAGTTGCAGTCTGTGGAATCACCAAAGCTGGGCCCCGCTTGGCTTAACTGGGAGGGGGCTGCTGGCAGGGTTTTGCCCAGGAGGGGCCCTTGACTTAGGAACTTACTCCTTATCTTGATCCATAATAGTTAGGAGCTGCTGACTCTTAGGGTATGATGCAAAGCACCAGCCATTCCCCCAGGCTTTGGAGGAGGCGGTGGGGATGGTGAGGGCTGTTGTTCAATGAAATGAGGTATTTCCTTGTTTATCTGTCTTGGTTTGTTATTTCTGGCAGTGAGAGTTGAAATGAAATCACTGGATTCATTTTTAATAAGGATTGTATTTAAATATCTGTCAAGACTGCCTGAAGGCAAGGATAAGGGCTTTTTATGATTATGTAGAAATAGAAATAAATACATAATAAATAAATATTCAGCATTAACTTGTAGATTTATAGTGCACATCACAAAAATAGAAACCAAACCAACCAACCAGTGTGATCTGCAGCGAGGCGGAACAGCCATCCAGATTTTCAGCTTTACCTGTGATTTTCCTTGTTTGTCAATTTAAGTCACTGTTCCTGAAATGCAGTGGGCGAGAGGGTTAGTAATTGAATTTACCTTGCTGCTTCTGCAAACTGCCTCGCAGTCTATAACAGCTCCTTTTAGCCCTGTGGCCAAATTGCCTGTGTGCTCCTGTGTGTTGCATGAGTCCACTAGGCAGGCTGCACGTCTGTAATTCAATCTCAGTGCTAACAGATAACTAATAGAAAGTGATCAGCAAGTTAAAGATCTTGTACGTAAGGAGATAGAATTCCATGAGGTTATTTACAGCTACATGGTATTCAGTTTCTTCCTACTGCAGTGAGGTGGTATGGAGAATGTAAACATGGTCTGCTAAGAGTTAAATGCAAAGGGAAGGATTCAGATCTGCCTTGGCAAGGTTGTACACCTTTATGATTGCAAAGATCCATATAGTCAAAAGGATGGGGCTTCTAGGAAAACTTCAATCCACTTGCAAATTATTTGATTAAAAAATTCTGAAATACGGTATATGCAAATAATACTATTTACTGCAATTTAAAATATTCTAATAGAACTCTAAAATAATCCCAGATAGTCTAGGAACATACAAGTCTGCATATACACAGGAACACACATGTGAGAAACTCAGCAATAATGATGGCCGTGGTTGGTGATGGTGTAACACCAACAGACTCTGGTCGTCGGTGGGCGGGATGGGGCCACTGGAGCTTAGTGCATGAGCTTCTACAGCATGAGCTAAAAGCCAACTGGCTCTTTGCTAATGCTATAGAGCACACTCATTTTTTAACTCTCTCTAAGTGGTCTCGCCGCCACTAGTTGGGACACAACACCACACCCAGAAGGTGTGTGGGTTACAGTGGGACACTGGATGGAGTGGGCTGCTGCTCTGAGGTGGCACTGAGTATTCTTTCTCAAGTGCTTGGCTAGCTGGTTCTTGCTCACATGCTGAGGGTCTGACTGATCACAATATTCAGGACGGGGAAGGAATTTCCCCCCAAGACAGATTGGCAGTGACCTTGAGGGGTTTTCACCTTCCTCTGCAATGTGTGGGTGCGGGTCACTTCCTGGATTATCTGGGCACATCTCATTTAATCAGTTCCCTGCCATTGCAGGGTCCTTGGGCACTCGTGTCACTTGGTCCCTCCATTTCTCTGCCCGTGGCATACAATAGTCTAGTCTCCTGAAGGCTATAATACTTTGCTCTAATTTCAGTTGTTGGGTTTAGTTTGTGGGTGCTGGATGGTGATGGTGACCCGTGATGGCCAGGAGGTCAGAGTAGATAATCTGCTTGTCCTGTCTGACCATATACTGTACAACTCTAAGCCTTCCCCCTCCCCCCCCAGGTTTAGGTGACGGGGGCCCATGTTCACTGAGCAAAGTGGTACAGAGACAAAGCAGAGAATACTGCAAAAGTTTAGCATGGTCCCAGGTGGAAACCATGCAAAACCTCTGAGTGTCCACTTGAAACCACACTGTCACAGTCTGAACATGTTTGCTTTGTTGCACAAAGCCCATCATTTCATAGAAATAAATAATCAGATATTCAGTAGAGTTTTTGCCAAGAATTTTGGTCTGCCCCCCACCCATTAGCAAGCAGTTCTTTGTGAACATTTGATATTCAAAATGGGGGCTGTTTTCACGGGACATGTAGATCATTGAATATGTTTACAGAACCCTTTGGATGAGCAGAACTCTCACAGCCAGATTGCCGACAGGAATGCTTATGATTACACATTGGAAATTTGCTCTCCATGAATATTCTACTGCACTCACAATGCAGAGACAGTCAAAGCAAATTTATTTAAACATTTGAACGTAGTCTCTGGGGAGATATATTTTGCAGTATTCACCCAGCTCTAGGGTACAATATTTGGAAGTGCCTAAGTCCCATTTTCAAAAGAGATGTAGGTGATTGGGAACCTGAGTCTCAATGAAAGGAACTTTGGCTCCTGAGAATCTAAATCACTTTTGAAAATGGGTCTTTGGGGCCTAAGGATTTTGAAAATGTAGCTTATGCTCAAATAAATGTGTTAGTTTCTAAAGTGCCACAAGTACGCCTGTTCTTTTTGCGGATACAGACTAACACAGCTGCTACTCTGAAATCTGACTCCTAATGAAAAATATCTATCTATACTATATGGATATAAAAGAATTCCCAGGGATGGTTCTTGTTTGGCCAGATATTTGTTCCCTGCAGGACTTGGAAAGGTGCTCTGAGAGCACTGAGATTTGATGTCCCTCAAAGGGAGTGGGCTGAACTGGGGGATGGACAATTTGCTCTCTTCCTTTAGAAGCCAAGTGCTGTAACACACTCCACTAGTGTAAATTTAGTCTCCAGATTTGTAGAGGGTTGACCAAGTCCATTTGTCCAACTTTGGTGTTGATATGTACATGGAGGACACCTGAACGTGGTTGGTGAGATTCTGTGGTTCATGAGGCTGGGATATTGGGAAAAGGTCAGGCAGTTCTCCAATGGAGTCATTGGTGTCTTGGTTTATGGTGCTAACGTTTGAGATAGAGCTGGAGAAAGGAGAAGGCTGAAGATAGGCAGGTTTACAAAAGTAGGGTGAGACCTGACTGTCATTTACATAAGGCCATCTCACCACTATTAGCAAAGGGTTTTCACCTGTAGCAAGCTGCTCAGGAACTCTCTTGATTCTTCTTTGTATTCCTTTACCACAGGGGGTGACTTCAAATCAGAGAGGACATGCATAACTTTCTGGGTAGCTTCTCAGCCATGGGCTATCTGCTCATGAATCAGAGACTCCCTTCCCTCACACACCACTATTCTGGTCACTGTCCAACAGAACTGAGTAGGTGAGCATTAGCTACCTTGAGGAAAAGGTGCTTAGAATGTTTCTTTCTGTTGCCTCGGAGAGGCTGGCGGGGAAGACTTAACCACATTGTGGCATTGGTTTTAGATCACTCTGACATCACACCCCTTGCACAACAAGTACAACATTTTTGCCTACTCATTCATTTTTTCCTTATACACCATGGCTCAGCTCTTTGGGCTGGAACAATGCTGGCCAAGAGTTTGGCCCCATATCTGGCAGTCCTTATGTGAGAGTTACTGTGTATACTCCCCAGCGGCTATGGAGGCAGTCAAAGCATTGTCCTCCATTTTCCCCATCAGACAAATTCAGCCAGAGCTGGATAAATGACTCCTAATACTAAAGAATAATGAACCAAATCATTAAAACATTTGGTCAGAAAGGTAATTAGCAAATGTCTTTGAAGAGCAATTGAGACACATGCCCCCAAGGATAAAAAGGATCGCTATATATGCCAATAAAGAGAAAAGAAATGAGCAGGAAAGACACTTCCCCTTATGACTGCAAGACCTTATATCACAGAACTGGCTATGGATAAGTAGCAGTTAGAAAAGGGGTGGGGTGAGGTGGGGAAAACCACTGATCACCTTTACAGAGCAGATACTTAATTTTTAGTGCATTTGTAACATATTTCTTCAATGCAGCATGAAGGATGCACAGAATCCAGCTTCTGTCAAGTTGGCAAGAGCCACACCCGTAGTGTTTAGTGGAGGTTTATGGCTTTTAAACTGGTATTGGAAGAGCAGATCTCTCATGGCCCAGCTCCTTTGGCCCAAAATGCTGCTTGTGGAATGCTCACTGGTCGTGGCTGAAGTTATTGTCCTTTTCACCTCAAGGAAGTCTAAGATGCAAGTAGTGACCCATTAGGCATAAGGTATTCTCCAAGGCCCTTCTTCCCTCTGTACCTCAGGTATTATGTGAGAAATTGAGTCAGGGAAAGTATTGAACATCTTTGTCCTGTTCATGTATGGGAAGGCCCATTATTGTGCTTAGAAAATTAATTTTGTTCCAGCAATGGGGCACTACTTACTTTCAACAGATTTAGATAGCCAATAACCTTGTGTTAACAGTTTTCTGCAGGAAACCCTGGCACACCCAAAGTTACCAATTTTGACACCATACTGACAAAGGGTTCTTGTCTGTAACCGCATTAACATTTTCCCCCTAAGGCCCCAAACTGGCTGAAAATGATGGAAATGTATATGGAAGTATGATAAAGGCAAGACTGAGTGGACTGAGGAACGTAGAAGTCATACACCAGAAAAAAATTGCAAATAGCCAATTTGGGTGAATTTTTTTAAAAGTATTTATGGACAATAAAATGTGCTAAAGGACTAAAAATTCTTTCCCAACTGGGGTGTTTTAAACATCATTATTTCCCACAATCATCAGTCTAACAGATAATGTGCAATAAATTACTATGTCTATCTTTTGGTAGTAAGTATAGGTATCATCCCATCTCCCTAATTTGTTTTTCTTGACAATACTTGCCTCTCACTACAGGTTGGACTACGTTGCCATTTACCCTTAAGAGAAGTGTTTGCACACCAACCTATGTGCTTGAAATGATACATTTCATACATCTGATGCATTTTTTCTATGTAAATACCTACTATTTTCCTTGAGAACCAACATTTTCCTCAGCAACAGCACTGAAAAAAAGTAAAACAAGCCTTTTTCCTGGAATCCCCTTCTATACAACATTTATGTTTCAAATTTTCTAAGTGACAGGTTATCAGGATTGTTATGAATTTATTTAATTATTGATATAAATAACATTTTATTTTCTTATTCAAATCCAGAGTTGGTTTTGAATTATGTGTATTGCTGGTGGTACTGGAGCGCTTATTCCCACAGGAAAATACATTTTTACTTCCCAGTTTGACAATCCCAACATCCTACTCATCAACGTCACTCTCGTCAAACACGTCGTCATTGTGAGTGATGGGATCAGCGGCTTTGTCACTGTTCATGCTCTTCTGACTTTGACACAAGTCTGGGCAGGAAAGCCCAGCAGCAAGACACGAACCCCTCCTGGTTTGATGTTTCACATGCTTGCAGGCACAATGCACGGCCTGCAACACGTTATCTGGTGTTGGACTCCTTGTTATACAGATGATGGCAAGCTCCTTTTTTAATAAATGCCATCTCTGGCCTACAGGGGAAGGAGCATTCAACCTGTTGGCAAGAGAGTGCCTCATTATAGCAGCCTAGTAATTTGCTCACTTGCTGTATTGGTGTGTAGAGCATCACATGTTGGTGGCAGGCTCTGTTTAGGCAGCAAAGATGATGCTGGGCAGAACACCAAGGCCTGCCATCATTTCACACTTCCTCATTCTTACAATAGCTTTCCCATATTGTGACAAGATCCAGCAATGAACTGCTTTGTGTCAATCCAACCAAACCACTGTTTGTTTTTTAATCTTTATTGCAGGTTTGTTCAATTTCCTTGTTCAGTCTTTATTGTAGCCTTGTTCACGTGATTGAAGAGAATCCATATCCACTTTGACATTGGACCATCTGCTTTCCTTGGGTGTTGCATTCTGTGTAACATTCTGGAGATGTGATGGGCAGTTTCACCATTTCTAGGCAGTGTGATGGAGGATACTCGGCATAGTTCACATGATTGTAAGAGAAGAACCTGAGCATCATGAAGTGAATAGTTGAAAGTTGCAACTCCTTAGTCAGATTCAGGTGTTGCTCTCACAAAGAGGAGCAAGATTTGCACTATGTTGATGTAAAAGTTACAGAAGGCATATGTTGGGGGTTCTCTTCATATTTCATGACCACATTGGTGAATTCATGAGCTCTACACAGAATATTCAGAGATTGAATGAGGAATACTAGCTTCACTTTTTTTTTCTTTTTTGATGACCAGTAGGTTCTTATCTGCTTTGTCCAGTGGTGATGATTTAAGGAAAGTCTGAAATCTCAGACACTGCATGCTTTCATACAGAAGTTTGTTTCTATCATATTGTGATTGTAGTGGTGGCCACTCAGAACACCATTGATTGATTTGATCCTGGGGCGGCAACTTCTAACTATGTCAAGATGTCAAGAATTCCCACATTCACAAATCTTTTGCTGAGGACACCTAGAAATGGCATGCAGGTATGGAATTCGCCACGCTGCACACTATCAAATATCTTGTGTGGTCATAGTCTTTCCATCAGATTTATTGTGCTTTAGCATATATTGCTTGGTCAAAGATCAAGACTACATGCTTAATTTCAAGCTGATCAGCTATATAAATACTTCATTTCAGAATAGTGTACACTGTAGACGTCTCTGTTGGTGGTGCCTCGAAGACTGGAAGATAATGGATAGCTACCGTCGAGAGAGTACAGTCATGTTGACAAGCATTATGGAAACCTGTCCAGCCATGTGAATCAGCATTGAGATCCTTCATAAAAATGTATGCTAATTCAGTTCTCAGGGCTGATTCCAGGTTTGATCTGTATCGGTCAGCCTCTCATGGGGCATGTGCATCACAACTCAGCTTCTGTGGAACTTTCCTCTTGTTCTGATGGTACTGCTTTATCGCAAACCCGAGGGGTATTTTAAGATAACACCCTCCTTTTGGGAGTGGCTCTGTGCCGGATGTTGGGGCTGGTTCAGTGATGTGTCTCTGCAGCATTATTCCATTTGTATGGTGGATGGTGCCATGCCCAGATAGGGTTTCTTGTCCAAAATCAATATTGTCCCAGGCTAGAATGCTTGGAGCCTTCTTTCCAAAGCCCAGTGGAACCTTTAACCAACCCTTTAATGAGCCGTAGCTGAGCAGGTCAGTGTCATGGCTAATTATTGCATTCTAAGATGCACAATGTTACAGTTTTAGTATGGAGACCACTTGAGATGATCCTGTCAAGTGTCTAATTGTCAATCCAAGGCAAAGGGATTTAGGGGTCTATTTTCAACCCTTGGATGCAAGGTGAACCATGTCTTGGCAAAATGATATGAGTTTAAAGTCCACATCATCTGGAAGATCAACATAGCCAGCCAGTGTCGGTACATCTGGTGAACCAGTAACACAGGCCATTAAATTGTAAAGATCAAATGGCATGACAGACTTTGCATCATCACCGGTGAAACTGATTGATGTTGGTGGTCAGGGACAGCTCATTCCAGGATTGGTGGCTGCATTGTGTGGAGTCCTAGCTGACTGCACATCAGGAACTGGTGTATTTATTCTAGATGATCAATGGGCTGGTTGATCATCAAGCCTGTGGTTGAGAATGAATTTGCTCCTCGTCACTCAGTTGTGTCCATATCTGTAGCTGCCTCTGATTGATAAGGAAATCTATTAATAAGCATACATGTTGACACTGTGTCAGCATACCCCATCTCACTAACATTCTTGTGATATGGTGTATGAAAGGTAAGCTGAAGGAAGTCACATTTCAGACGATATTTCAGTCTGTCAACTCTGTAATACAAAAACATGCATGACTTCTAAAAAAAACTCCAGGGTTTTCCATAAGGACATTGATTGTAATTGTAATGTTAGAGTCTTGCTACGATGTTATAAATTTATATTTTACTATTCAAGATTTACTACAAACATAAAGATTAGAAAAATGCTGCCATGTTTAAATTTCCATTGGTCTCTACCATGATTGTGCTTGAATGGTTATGGAACTCTCTGCCTTTACAATGACTCACTTCCTGTAATTTGAAGTATCAAGACCTTCATGCTTTTTTACACGTTTGATTAAAATCTGGGTATGTTTTTTTTTTTTGTCCTCTGCAATATCTCCTGGTGTACGATGAGACTCAAGTGGATGATAGTGGCACAGAAAAATATGCGGGCGTTGTTGTACATCTGTTCAGCACAAGTAGGCTTATACTTATCTGCTGACTTTGTCAAAAATCTTTCATAGTCTCTCTAACAAGTTTCATGGTACTAGACATCAATTGACACACAATCTTGTCCTTGTGTATGATTGACAATGCTCCAATCCTCTTTCAATTCTTCTTAACTTTCTTGCATCTACAGTTTCTGCTTGGACTATTTGATCTTTCTTGTGTTTATGGGCCAGGGGGATGTACCACTCCCTTTTCTTGCATATACTGCACATGGCAAGAAGGGTTAGTCCAGATGCAGGGACACAGAGGCCAGATCTTAACTGAAGTCTCTTTCTTGCACTGGGTAAAGGTATGGGACTGGTACTAGAGGTGGTAGATTATACATGATTTTGTTTCCCCTGCAATATTAATGAGGAAAGGTCTTCACTACGGGGGGGAGGGGGGTGATTTAAGATACGCAAATTCAGCTACGCGAATAGCGTAGCTGAATTCGACGCATCACAGCCGACTTACCCTGCTGTAGGGACGGTGGCAAAATTGACCTCTGCAGCTTCCCGTCAACGGTGCTTACTCCCACCTCCGCTGGTGGAGTAAGAGCGTTGATTCGGGGATCGATTGTTGCGTCCCGTTGGGACGCGATAAATCGATCCCCAAGAGGTCAATTTCTACCCGCCGATTCAGGCGGGTAGTGTAGACCTAGCCTGACTGAGCATAGTGTCTTCTTGCAATCTATGCACTCTTTGTCTAGAAAATGCCGAAAGCAGGTGGTCTGGAACCCAGAGTCACAGGGGATGTCATCAGATTCTTTTGACAGGTGCCATTGACATGATTCAGCAGTGGGTCATTTATCACCATACAAGTCCAACCATGCTGGAGCACATTCACGGTATTTGCCCCACCTGACATGTGTAAATCATTGAGTGGACTCCTCCTTGATTGAGGTTAGATGCATATGACAATGCAAACCAGTTATAAAGCTGAATCTTAGATGATTGACAAGGGATTTCCTGATAGTCGTCACCATCCTTGTGCATGGCCGTATTGGTTTTGCAGGAATACACATGTTAACTGTCCAAATCCAAAGCCTCCAAGCTTTATAGTGTCTCTTTTTATGTGGTGCAAGTGACTGGCTCAATACTGATCAACTTTCCAATACTTGTGCACGGGATGCTGAAAAGTTTATATTAAAAAATAAAAGTCTCGGAGACAATGAAATCACTTCCTGAAAATCTATATGGTAGACAATGTTCATTGCTATGCTTGCCGTATTACATAAATATTAATTGTTGTTGCTAGGAAAATGTGATGGTGCTAGGTACAAGCACCCTTTATTGTGTTCCTGACCTGTAATTGTTTTATTTGAAATTAAATTTCTCGTCATTTGAGACATCAAAACCTCCCAGTGAAATGTAAAGACATTGTGCTAATTTTCTACAATGCTGCCACCAAGGAAAATATGCTGTTTTCCATGAAAACACATGTTTTTATGAATATTTAGGACAAATTTAATTTAAAATATCATGCATTTTTACATCCAAATACTTTGCCTGGAGTTAAAATGGAACACATTAATAGATTTACTGAACCATGAGTATAGCTGATGATAGATAAATTAGGGGATAGGGTAATGTTTTGTCCCAGTAATAGTACCTAAATAGAGATATGGCTGATTATTGCACATTATCTGTTTGTATGATCAATGAGGGACATTTTGGTGTATTATATGCAATTGAGAGACCAGACTTCGAGCTTTATAAACAATTTCATGCATAATTCAAAATAAAATACAAGCGTTTTTTTGAGCATTTTAAACATTTTCACCTGAGTACCAAGTATAGCTGTATGATCTTTTCACTGATTATTTCAGTTCATTTTCTGAATATCTTTCAATCATTTTGAACCATCTTGGGCCCAGATAAATTATAGTGGAAATTATAGTTCAAGTTCTTTAATCAGTATGGTGTCAAAATTGGTTGATAGCCTGGTAACTTTGGATGTACTGTGATGGAAAAATGGAGGAGAACTTTTAACACAAGATCTCTCAGGTTATTGCCTACATAAAATTGCACAGAATATATAGTTCCCTTCTTGCTGGAATGGAACACCACAATAATGGACCTTTCCATATGGCCTAAATGTCCTTGGCTCACCTGAAATCCCAGTTATGCCATTTTCATCAGAGGAGTTTGGACAGGCAGAAGATAATACAGATTCTTAAGAGCTGTGAAACTCTGGGCCAAATTAGACGGTGCAGTTTGACTGCTCTGCACTGCATCATTAGTGGAATTTTGCACTAAAGCTGGCATGACTGGCCCAGGGAGGATCAACCCAGCATAAGGATGTTTCTCTGGTATCCCAGAGCCTCTCACATTGTTCAAACTCCATGCTGCTGGGGAAAAGGGGCATTGCTGGCAGAGAGGAGGTCTGGCAGCGATGCACTACTGCCATCCTTGTATGCAGTGCTGATAATATAAATTAGAGCAGCCATTGGGCTCTTCTATCTCTGTGCAGATCAGTTGCACCCTGAGATTTGGCCCTTTGTGTTTATTATCCCGATAAAATCGGTAGGAATGTTCAATACTAGCTTGTCTCGGGGGAAAACAGTGTATTGGCTTTCTCTGCATCAGGCTCCCAAAGCAGAACTCCTTTGTGGCGAATTGATAGCAATGAGAAATGCCACTTTGATGGGTGAACTACAGCAGGAAACCAGCGTAAAAGGCTCTTGGCCAAAGCCTGGATAATTAAATTGAGCTTCTAGTTGGTGATTGCTTTCATTTTGGAGGTTTTAATAATTTTGACAGCTTGGGAAACCCTTTGATATGAAGATTAGCCAAAGACTGGAGCTAATGCTGGAATTTGGCCTGCTGCCCAGTGCTGACACTTGGACATAGCTGGGAATAGAGGGCAGTCAGCACCTTCCAGATTGGGCTCTTAGAAACACAGACTGGAGCCCTAGTTTCTAGGCTGAGCTAAGAAAACTGAAGAGGCTGTGGAATGCTGCAGTCTGAGACTGTCTAATGAATGGGCAGGACTTCTGTGTTGCCCATGATACTGCTCCAACAGAACTTCCAATGGGCTGATCTTGGATATACCACTTCAGCTCAATGTTAATTGTCTTCCGTGACTCTGGCTTGGCTTCTCTCCATTCCTCTTGGTGCTTCCTCCAAACCCCTCAGACATTACTGACTCCCAGTTCTTTCAGTGGATTCTTTTAGGGTATTTAGTGGGGGAGGGATAGCTCAGTGGTTTGAGCATTGGCCTGCTAAACCCAGGGTTGTGAGTTCAATCCTTGAGGGGGCCACTTGGGGATCTGGGGCAAAATCAGTACTTGGTCCTGTAGTGAAGGCAGGGGGCTGGACTCGATGACCTTTCAAAGGTCCCTTCCAGTTCTAGGAGATGGGATATCTCCATTAATTTAATTTAATTTGAGGACTTACATACGATGGGACAGATTCACTGGCGCTGGAGCAGCGAGGGTGCAAGTGAGGCTCAGGGGAGATGGAGACACTTTCCTGAGGATTCCTGCTGTGGTGAAAGCAGCTTTAAGTTCTGCTTGAACTTCACTGGAAGTCTGCAGGCAGCAGCCATAGTGAAGAAGCAGTCAATTTCAACCCATTTGCATCCTGGTATGAACTTTGCAACAGCGCCTGTCTCTCCGTATGGCTGAACAGCCCCTCTGATTTCAACCGCCTCACCAAATGGGTGAGGCTTAAAAATCCATTTATGGCTTGGGCTCCTGCCTCATTTAGATGTAGTTTGGCTAGTATAAGGATACTTTCCGGCATTCTCATAGTGTAACTTTGAAAGGATGAGGATGGTTTACAATGAGTTCTTGCATGTGGTCTGGCTATTAAAAAAAAATCCTCCCATAGTACTTGGGGTGGTGGTGGTGAGGGGGAGGAGATTATTACAGTTTGCGATGAATAAGACAGCCTGGAAAAATCAAGACCAACACTAATACATGAGGCTGTACAGACACTGAGGGATATTTGCCCACTAATGTGCATTTGAAGCCTATGTTCTGTGCAATGTCTGATGGAGTGTGTAGCTAATGTCTTGGCTATACAATTACAGCAGTGAGATGGTGGAGAACCAGGCTGGGAGGCCAGACCAGCTATGCTGCTGCTCCTGCTTCTGCTCGAGTCTATTGTGTTTTATGGAGCACTGCCACTCATGTGGGTGTGTGCGGCTCTGGGGCAGTCACCGTTGCTTTGAATTCACTTGAGATGACAGTCTGGAATCAACTTAAGCTGCCCCTTCTGTGTTTGCAAATGAGTGTGTACTTTATCTAAACTCTGCCTTTCACTGTTGCTGTGCAGTGCTGATCTCTGTGTCAAAATACCATGGCTGGGAAATTGCCCAAAACGAAATTGTATGAAAAAAATCTCAGCAGTTTTGGACAACTCTGTCCGTAACCCTACCTCTAACTGAGAGCTCTGTAGCCATTTCCAAGAGGCAGTGGGGCCAACTGCTCTGCAGTGGGATTTAAGAGAGATTGGTTTTACTCCTGGCTCTGATAATGACCTTGGAGATACACCTTCCCCTTTGTTTGTCTGTTGAGATTGTTAGCTCTGCAGGGCCAGGAGAGTCTCTCACTGCATTTGTGCAAGGCCCTGCAAAGTGGGGTCCTGATGTCAGCTTGGGCTGCTAGGCAGTGCTGTGATGTAAATAATAATAATATAGCCAGGAACTCTGTTCACAATACTAGTTGTGACAGATATGGTAATTTCCTGCAACACCCTTGATAAACCTTAATTTTTGTGTGGGTATCTTTGGAGTCCATTGTATTAAATGCAAAGGTTATGTATTATTCTGGGCCTGGACAATCAAAGAACTACATTGGACCATGTGGCAGACAGAGATCTTTCCGAACAATACATGTGAAGTACATTTTATGGGAAATATGTAGAGAAGTGAATAGAAATTTCCACACTGTACCCACCTATGGTTTTGCAATAACCTAGTTCTTTGAAGTTATGCCCTAAGGAGAGGGCAATTGCCTGCTGATTATCTGTTCCCAGGGTCCCAAGATCAAAGAGACCAATTGAATAAGAGAGTGACATACAGATTTTGGGAGTGCTTGTTGTGATCAAGAGCGGTTATGGACTTGTAACCCCAGGAAAACCCCTTGATGGAGTTTGAAGGACTGATCACCTACCAGAGCCCCTCTTGGAGTTGGAGATGATCTCTGGCAAACTTATTAGCTTGGGTGTGTGTGCAGGTTCTTTTAATATGTTTTCTCTGCAATACCTTTACCTTAAGAATAAATGTGCTTGCTTAGAATAACCCACCTCTCATGAGCGCCCCCTTTCTCTGGCTGATATGCCTGCAGTCAGTCTTTTCATGGGGCGGAATGCACCTATGGCAGGTGGCCCCTTTGGTTGGCTGGGTGTGACCCTGCTTTTGGTTTAGGTCTTTCAACGGAGTGGCAGCCGCCTCTCGCAAGTGCCTCCCAGCCAATGGTTCTCTCAGCAGGTCTTCAGCGATTCAGCCGTCTAGCCGAGCCACTCATTCTGTCCCCCCTTTCGGGTGTTCTTATCACAGCCCTGGTATGGGGCCATAGCTCTCAGGCTTCTTCCCAGAGTCACTGCCTTCTTCAGACACCTAAGCCGTGGCTACACTCGAAACTCCAAAGCGCTGCTGTGGGAGCGCTCCTGCGGCAGCGTTTCGAAGTGCGAGAGAGCTCTCCCAGCGCTGCAGGTACTCCACCTCCATGAGGGGATTAGCTTACAGCACTGTTTACACTAGTGCGTTACAGCGCTGTAACTTTCTGTGCTCAGGGGTGTCCATCTCAGTACCCTCTGCTGGTGTCCTTTCAGCAGCCCTCCCTGGGCTCAGTCTGCAACCAGACCAGCAGGGCCCATCTAGTTACCCTCTCCTGGTCTGGGCAGATTTTGTCCACAGTCTCCCGGGCTCACTGCCCACACTGACCTTTCGATAGTCCTGCTGCTACTCTATCCAGCTAGCCAGGCACCCATTCTTTGGGAGCCTTCCCCGGGCTTGGTTCTGTCTGGTGAGCTCTCCGCAGTGAGCTGTCCGTGGTCCTGCTGTTCATCTAGCCAGCCAGGCTCCCAATCCTCCCTGATTGAGCTCCACACAGCAACTGAAAGCTCTGCTCTGCTGCTTGCCTTTTATCTAGCCCTTCTGGCCCCTTATTGGTTGCTCCATCAGCCTCTTTGATTGGCTGCTCCTCTGCAGTCACTCTAGGCTGCCAGGAGGACTTCTCTCTGCTCTTTTGTGGCCAGGTGATGCAGGGCTGTGAGTCCTCCAGCAGGAGGCCTCCAGACCTAGTCCACCCTGCCACACTTAGGAATACCTGTATGGTACCTTCTAACTGTGGGTAATTGCACTGTTTATAGCTTCTGAGGAGAAAGCAATGCCAGTAAGCTGGCCTGTTTAGCCAGTAAGCAGTCTGACTGGGTGAGGAACTCAGTGTCAGCAGGGAACTGTGCAGCCTGGAAAAGCTCCATCAGCAGGGAGAGAGTTGTGGGTGTCTGCCCAAGAGTGGTGATGGCTGAGGCGTAAGTTTAGACTGTGTGCTCTTGCTGGACTACAAGAGGTGCAGTTTCCCTGAACTGTGACCCTGGTTTACATTGAATTACTGCAGTCCTGTAGCTTTGTCACCATTAACGGCATCGGATGAGCCTCATGCCCTGCAGGCTCCCACGTGCCCTCTGTCCAGCCAACTTAATTATGGGCTGATGGTTTTCCTTTGGCAGATGGAACCTTTATGGAGATCTGTCACCACGTATTTCAGAGAAGGAGCCTGGCATGTGTGATGCTGTCCTTGGTTGCGTGGTGAGTTGGTTCAGCCATCTTTAGTGCATCAGTGCTCCTCCTCACCCTGCTACCCGGGGTTATCTGAACCCAAAGTTTGGTAACTAGTTTTGTTCTCCAGGCGATGTCAGATAATAAATCAGTGGGTGACGCAGCACCTCCGTTTGATAAATGATTGGTACACACAAAAGTGCTTCCACCCCAAAATCCTTGTTTTCATTAAGTACAAATCACAGTTCTAAAACAACAGTTGGTCTAGAGCATCCCAAATAAATGTAGTTACCCAAAGTCTGAGATGGTGTCAAATGACAACACCAGGGGTCCAGTGGTCAGCCTTCCGCCTAGCTGCTGGGGAGTTTTTATGTCAGTGACTCCTTGCTCATAGGAAATCCAAACTTCTCCAAAGCATACTTTCTAACTAAACTCTTTATAGGTTTCTCCAGACAAAGCACATAACTCATAATAGCCCCTAATAGACTAACAATTCCCTAGCAACAGCCAATAATCATTTATTATTCTGCTTATCAGCAAAGCGGCTTCAGCAAGAAACTTACAAACACAAACAACCAGAATCAAGGTCAGTTTTCCATACGACCCCCAATCCCCATATGAATCTGTCCTTTCACTTTATCTATCCCAGTCAGTAAAACCACAGCTTGCAGCTGTTTTTGTTCTGTTTGCCTGAGCAAGGCCAAATTATTCCTATGTGGTGTCCTCACTTCCAGCGTATGGGGGTTAAGTGCACAAGATGGTTGTTGTAGTAGAAAGAGAGCCTGAGACATAAGCCTGTATAGCAAAGGTCTGGTATGAGGCCTGAACTAAAGTAGTGGTCAAGCCTTGCTAATATAAAGCAAAAGTTAGCAAGAGACAGGCTGTGAGCTTACAGAACCTGGCAAGAACAGAGCTGGTATTGCAAAAACACATATTCCTAAGAGAGGCTAGGCACAGGAACTCACACAAACACATTCCAGAAGGATGGTACCAGAACACCCCGATACCAAGTATGGTGCAAACACCCTCCTCCAAAAGATAACAAGGGATAAAGTCAGGATGACAGTGCGATGGATAGAGATGCTTTGATCGAACCAATATGTACAAGGTAATGGTTGGTAACAACTCACGTCATAGGGCAGTAACTAACTATGTCAGAAGGGCAATATGTAACTTGTTTGTCTCGGAGGGAGTGTCTTTGGGTGGCCTAGGGGATAATGGAAAGTTCCGCCATTAACTGAGCTAGTCCATTGCAACAGGAACACATGTGTCAGTATAACTGTAACCATTGAGCCAGGACATTAGGACTGTGCTTTGTTGACAATAAATCTGACCAAGCGCCTTCGCTACGAATCAAGTCTGTGGTTACTGGGCAGTTCGCTACGAATCAAGTCTGTGGTTACTGGGCAGTTCGCTTGAGATCTGCTGTGCCAACTATCTGCGCAGATCTGAGACAGCACACAGAGAACTCTCACATGCAGCCAACATCTAACAACATCGAACAACAGCTGTGAGTTATGTCAAATCCAGTTCTCTCACAACAACCCCTGCAGGAACACCTGCTGTGGTGGAGGAGATCTGCAGCTATGGAGGGGAGGGCAAGCAAGGGAGGCTAAAGACCAGGTGCAGGATGGTGTGCGGGATGTCAGGAATGAGGACTTGCAGGTGTGCTTGCTCAGTCTCAGGGCAGCCTGAGCCCCAGCAGGGCCACCTGATTGGCTAAGGAAGTCACCAAACCTGCTCTTAGGCCCAACAGCAACAATCTCTGGTGGCTCAATGCTTGTGGCTACAGCTGCGATCGCTCCTGTGCCAGCCGTGCTCCGGTCCTGCCCCGGCCTTGTTCACAGCATCGCTCCAGTCCTGCTTCCGTCTTGCTCCTGTCCTGTTCCAGTCTGCTCCAGTGCTGCCACCCTACTCTGGGTCTGATCCTTGACTCATGGTTCTGACCTCTAGGCCTGGATCCTGCTCCAACCATTGGGCTTGACTGCCCACATTCTGGTTTGTGATTTGCGGGGGACGGGGCGGGATTTGCACATGAAGCAAGATATTCAAAAGTAATCATGAACCTAAAGAGGCACTTAAGTGCCTGTGTGATTTTCAAAACACCTAAGCAGATTCAGTGCCTAACTCGCACTGACCTAACTCCTCACCTGTCTGGCCCATAGCCTCTCCAAGTTCCACAAAGAACTTGCAAAAAAGTTTAACGCAGCTTAATGCTGTGTTAGCTTCTCCATCAAACTCTGAGCTGTGGGCTCTACATTCTTCATGGGGGAATTTTCTTTTAATATATGATTTTAATCTTAACAGCATCCCTTTAGGGTTCTCTTCTGACTTCATTTATGCAGCCCATGAGACGTTGCATCTATCTACTGATAACAGCTTAACAAGAAAAAAAAGAGCTTTTTGAATGCCAAATTATATAATTAATTGAATATTTTTGAGTGCGGATACATTACAGCCTGCTCGTCACTGGTCCTGGGAGTTGCTACACTTTAAAACTGATAAATAAGGCATCCTTCTCTTCCTTAACCATTCCCCACAGAAAGTAGTTTGTAAAATTGCTCAAGCACAAATATTTATCACAGATACAATAAGATTTTATGTGCCTTGTAACTGCAATAGTGTATATTTTATGCTCCTTTAGTCTTTGGTGTAGAGTACATCCAATTTCTCCAGTTTCTTCAGTATAGATAATTTCACAATCAGTGAAGATCTGTAAAAAATATTTTGTTACAACCCCATGAATACTAAGTCCCATTATATCCCCTGCAGTTTCAATGAAACATTATTCTTCCTGAACACACATTGTTCATGTTCTCAAATGCCTGGTACAGAAAGTATAATTACACTGATTTTATTGGATATGTCAGGTTTACGCATTTTTCAGGCCATTAGAGGTTAGTCACCATTAGGCAAGCATACACACTTAAAATTAAGTACCTCGATAGCTCATGTAAAAGTCAACTTTCTATAGACTCTCTCGCTTGTAGAACAGAACAGGCTGTTCCTCTGTGCAGATACAGTTCATGTGGAATCAAGGTGTCTGAAAAGGAGCCCGTCATCTGACACAACCACAGTTGTAAATATGATTAATGAAAATGTTATGTATCTCAGCGCTATGCATTCTGCTATTTGAGAAGCATGGGGTTCTCATTTGCAACACATACCTGTAGCCTTTGGGGATAAGGGCAGAAGTTTAGTCCAGCATTATTAGCACAAGATTTGGAGTCAGGATCCAGGTGTTCTCGTCCGAGCTATGTCTGCTGCTTTGGTGGATGAAAAGTGGCCATATAATCAGTGGAGGATTTTCTCCTGTGGGGGAGAATCCTCTGCTGGAGAAAAGCTGCTAAAGAGGCGCCTAGGGCATGCTGGGTAGCAGGGGGGGATGTGCATACAGCATTGTGTCCAGGTCCCCCTGTGTTGCTGGAGAGTCTTGTGGCCAGTGGTAGCTGGAGAAGAGCCTTCCGCAGGTCTCTCAATCCAGAGGTTCTAGGCCAGTGCTATGCTGGCCAGGTTCTAGCCTGTCCCCCGTAACGCTGCGGTTCTGGCGGGACCCAACTGAGAGGGACAATTTAGGACAAATTGCTCCAACAGGGCAATTACAGCCCAAGGCTGGGGTTTTTCCACCTCTAAGGCGAACCAAACTAGCCAGACTAAGAGGACTTCGGTCTCATCCCCACTGGCTAACCACAAGTCACAAAAGCAATTTCCTTAGACACTCCAGTTTCCCAGTATCACCACCAGTGCCACTCATCATGGGGACAAATGGTTATGAAAACCAATACCCCAGTAAAGAAAAAAGGTTCTCCTGATCCCACAGGACCAGGCCCCAGACCCAGGTCAATATACAAATTAGATCTTACTCACAAATCGCGCTGTTGCCAATCCTTTAGAATCTGAAATCTAAACGTTTATTCATAAAAGGAAAAAGATAGAGATGAGAGATAAAATTGGTTAAATGGAATCAATTACATACACTAATGGCAAAGTTTTTGGTTCAGGCTTGTAGCAGTGATGAAATACACTGCAGGTTCAAAATCAAGTCTCTGGAGTACATCCACAGCTGGGATGGGTCATCAGTCCTTCCATTCGTAGCAAAGTCCCTCCAGAGGTAAGAAGCAGGACTGAAGACAAGATGGAGGAGAGGCCTCAGCCTTTTATAGTCTTTTCCAGGTGTAAGAACATCTCTTTGTCCTTACTGTGGAGAATTACAGCAAAATGGAGTCTGGAGTCACATGGGCTAGTCCCTGCATACTTTGCTGAGTTGCAAGGCATATTTGCCTTCTCTCAATGGGTCAGTTGTATAGCTTATGGTCCTTAATGGGCCATGAAGAAAGCTAGGCAAAGCTAACACCAACTTGTCTGGGAAGTTTCCCAGAAGCATAACCTAAGTTTGAAATACAGACAGTATAGAGCCAGTATTCATAACTTCAACTACAAAATTGATACACACATATAGACAGCATAATCATAATCTGCAAACCATAACCTTGTTTTAGACACCTCATTTGACCCCCAACCCCTACAAGATTTGGTGCCACTACAGGACTTTGGTTGCAACCATGTTCTATGTGGGCCCAGTTCAAATCAATAACGTGACACCCCCTAATACTTGTCTTCTCTTGGTTTACTTTTCAACGCCCTCTTTGTGCATGGCGCAGAAGATTGTTCAGTACACATTCTGGATACCAACACTACCGCCAAACAGGGCCAGTGTGAGAAGAACCAGTCCAATGCCTCTCTCGCTTTTTCTGCCCTCCCATGACCTTTCCAGCAACCTTGAAGTCCACTTTCCTGCTAATGACTTTGAGAAGAACTCGATTAGATTTTTCTCTCTCACTTTAAAGTGGTTTGACTCCTTTAGCTCAATTAGTCTGTGCTGCAGTGCTGGAAGTTGTTTGCAACCCTTTCCCATGAGGATGAATAGGGCATTATCTTATAACTACCTGCTATAGGGCTTCTTGCACTTTCTTCTGAAGCATCTGGTCCTGGCCACTGATGGAGAGAAAATACTGGACTGGATGAATGACAGGTTTGGTCCAGTCTGGAAATTCCTCTATCATGAGTTGAAATGATTTTGCTTAACAATTGAGAAATGCCTTAAACCTCATATGATGGAGCCTTTCCCTTTTTAGCTGAATATTATCACATGACATACTTTACAACTCAGTAGAATTCCATAGCACATAATGTATTCAAAGAGCAGTCCCAGTGTTTCACTCTAAGGAGGTTGCGGCTTTCATAGGAAATGTTCCATAGTTCATTCCTCTTTCCTGAGTTACACAGGATTAGGTGTTAATGATTGAATACATAACAGAGCTGTGAATTTTAAGGAGATGACGGTTAGCGTTTCAAAAACTCCTTCCTGAAAATTGTAACATTTACCTATGTTCCTTCTAAGAATTGCTTCACAGCATAATATATGTGTTTACCTGGCTTGTCCCATAGAGTTGAAAACAGTAGTGGCCTATCTTTTATTCACTTCTCCTGCCCGGTGTAAATACTCTATAATAACTCAGACTAGCTTTATTTCTGCTGAGGACATACATTATTAAGTCATGTGACATTCCCTAGGAAACAATCTGAACTGTTGGACAGCTGTGTCCCCTCAGTTCTGCAACCTGGGTTGCCTTTTACACTGTTCTGCGCTGAGAGTAGCCACTCCTCGTCTGCTCAAACTCATCCCCCAGCAGGTAAATTACCCCCAACTATCGTGCAAGAATGCTTCAGCCAGCCAGCCTGCCACTCTTGAATTATACTGCAGAGCGACACCAGAAAATTCCCAGTGCCAGACTTTCCCCCCAAAATGTGCATCTTGTACTGCCCAGCACCCTCCTGGACAATGCAAGCTCATAGAAAGTCTGTCATTTTATTAATACAAAATGATATACACAATTTTGTTATTTCAAATGGAAGCTCCCAAAAGCCTTCAATCTAACCACACTGGCTTAGATAAAACAAGTTTTTTAACTACAGAAAGATAGATTTTTAGTGTTTACAATTAATGAAGCATAAAAGTTTATTACAAAGAAATAAAAGGTAAAACACAACTAATGCCTAACTTAACAAGTGACAGTGAATTCAAAGCAAAGGATCTCTCACCACATGTTCTAGCAGTCTTATTGGTGGAAGCTTTCAGCCAGGATCACTCCCCAGTCCCATGATGCTTCCTTTGTCTTTCAAGTGTTGTTGATGCCGTGAATAGAAATGAAGGAAGAGATTTGTGTCCTCTGTTCTCACTACTTGTAGGTATTTTCCTCTTTGAAAATCATCTCCAGCTGAGGTTCAGGAGACAGAAAGTCTGTTTGCACAGGGATTTCCAGCTGTTTCATTGCCAAGATGTAAATGTATTGCTCATACCCTTCTTCCTTCCAAAGAATGGCTGCTTAACCCTGGGTCCAATTCTGTTCAATATCTTCATCAATGATTTAGATAATGGCAAAGTTATAAAGTTTGCAGACTATACCAAGCTGGGAGGGGCTGCAAGTGCTTTGGGGATAGGATTAAAATTCAAAATGATCTGGACAACCTGGAGAAATGGTTCGAAGCAAATAGGATGCAATTCAATAAGGTTAAATGCAAAGTACTCCATTTAGGAAGGAACAATCAGTTCCACACATACAAAATGACTGCATAGGAAGGAGTACTGTGGAAAGGGATCTGGGGATCTAGTGGTTCACAAGCTAAATATGAGTCAACAATGTAACGCAGTTGCAAAAAAGAGCAAACATCATTCTGGGATGTATTAACAGGAGTGCTGTAAGCAAGACATGAGGAGTAATTCTTCTGCTCTACTCCACGCTGATTAAACCTCAACTGGAGTACTATGTCTAGTTCTGGGCGCCACATTTCAGGAAGGATGTGGACAAATTGGAGAGAATCCAGAGAAGAGCAACAAAATGATTAAAGGTCTAGAAAACATGACCTCTGAGGGAAGAATTTTGTACATTGATCATAGTCCTGTAAAAAGGGTGATCATAAGGGTACAGCCTGTCACGGCATGGGATAGTTTCCTGTCCTGAGATGCTCATACACTGCTGTTAAGCATAGGCAAAAATCCTGCTTACAAACATTCTACTGTGACATTAACTGTCTTCACCCACAAAACACTGGAAGGTGGTGGTGAAAGTAGCAAGGTACCAAGTGAGAAAAGTGAAGCATAGAATCTATTGGGCTGAGCTGGGCCAGGAGAAATCTGATACTAATTGGGAGAGGAATGGAAGGGGAAAGGTTCAATAAGTGTGATCAGGTGGATGGTTAGTGATGCAGACTCCTTCAGGGTTACACTGAGATGCAGTTAACTGGAGGGAAAGATTAGGTTCATAGGGCTTCTGGGAGAAGAGTCTTTAAAGAGAGACTAGAAGGCTGAGAGGACGGTGGGATAGGGTGATTCCAAAGGTAAGGGGGAGCATGACTCAAGGCCCAGAGATGAAAGTGGGATGGCATGTAGGGAGCCGGGAAGGGAGTGGTATGGATGGAGCAAAGGGGTCAGGTGAGGAAAGAAAAGAGATGGTTGTACAATTCATTGTACAGGCTGTTGTAGATGCAGTCAAGGTATTAAAATCACCTCCAAGCCCCCTCCATGGTTTTAGACATGGAAAACCACTCTTGAAAACCCAGGAAACCAAGCCAAATCAATTTTGAATTTAAAAAGTGTGGTCTATATCAGGAAGGTTTATAGGCTATATTCTCTCCTTTACTATGCACCATGACCCCTGTTGATGTCAATGAATGTGGTGCAAATGCTCCCAAAGGAAAATTTGTGTGTGTTCTCTGTCAAACTTGTGTTTTCATGCCAGAGCTCCACTAACAGGAGTACTGCTCAACAAGGGTCTGTCTACACTGCCATGTAAGCCCAGGGTTAGTGGGACTTGAATCTGACGACCCGTTTTAGAGTCAATAGAGTGGACTGCAGACTGTTGGGATAGAGAGGACTAAGCAAGTTGTCCCATGGAATTCTGGGATACTTCTGGATGATTCCTGAGACCTGAGTCAAGTGGGGCTGAAGTTACACTGCAAAGCAATAGGGTTCAGATCTTGGGTCCCAGCTGGACTTGAGGTCGGAACCTCCACCCCTGCAGGATCATGGGATCCTGGGTTAGCACAATTGTACTGTAGATGCTAGGGGGGTTAGCTTTGAGTTCAGGCTCAAGCGCGGGCTTTCATTTCAGTGTAGACAAACTTTCAGAGCTTGTTCCTGCTCTGCTTTGGATTTTTTTGTGTGTGTGTGTGCTAAATTCATCCCCCTTTTTTGACCATCTCTTTTTCTCACCAGGGGACTATCCTGCCAATCTTACTCATGCTGAGAAAATCTGACTGAAACCACGAGCACAATTTATGTAAATACTTTTCAGCATAAGTTTTGAAGAAGCAGGTCTAAAGCAATTGCCTTAGAGAACTGTTGACTGTATCCCTTGCAAGATATAATCCCACAGCAGCGATCCCAAACTCTGTGCTAGCACTAAAGCAAGATGTACCGTTTGGGGTTATTATTGCAGAATATTTTACAGGAGTTGTTGCAGAACATAGTGTATTAATCTGGTAAATGTTTTGAAAATTCTAGCAGCGAAACATACACTGATGGACAGAACTGGCTGGACTTTGTGTTCTGTGGGAACTTCTGACATTTCAAAACAAAAAAAAGTTCCCAATTGGAACAAAAACAGAAATTTGGAAACTTCCCAAAGAATGAAAATTCTGAAAAATTTCAGTTTGGAAACATTGAATCATTTTTGGTTCAATAATGTTGAAAGATTTTATTTTGACTTTTATATTATGTGAAAATATTAAAGATAAAATATTAACTTTAATCTTGTATTAAATTATCACATCAAAGTGTCAATGAAGTGAATCAAAATGATAAAGTCAAAATTAAAAATTTTTCCTTATTGAAATGAATCATTTTGATATTATCAAGACAAAATGAGAATGTCAAAATGAATCACTTGGATTTTTCCCCCCATAAATTTTTTTGTCAAAATTGACATGTTCCTGCAAAATGTTTAGATTTCAATTAAACTCCATTTTTCAACAGAAAACTGCTCTGTCGAAAAATTTTCAGCCAGCTGTAACTATCATTAGCTATGTAGGTTGCTTCTTACTGTAATCTCTCTCTTTGAAGCAGAATCTTGTTTCAAAACCATAACTACTTTTGGCACACCTTGAAAAGCTCTGT
This sequence comes from Malaclemys terrapin pileata, assembly GCF_027887155.1. Taxonomy (NCBI): domain Eukaryota; kingdom Metazoa; phylum Chordata; order Testudines; family Emydidae; genus Malaclemys; species Malaclemys terrapin. Next base: position 139,738,196 of record NC_071509.1, read on the forward strand.
ACTGTTTTGTGTTTTGTAACCCAAACCTTTCCCTAACTCATCTCAGTCAGATAATGTACAAAATTCATCTCCTCCCAAAGTGAAAACCATTGAAGGGATTTTTATATTTTTGGCTTTTGCTCCAGCAGCCTTTCTGCATTTCTCAGCATCTGCTCTCTCAAGGTGGAGAACCTCCCCTCTCTCTCTCTCGCTGCAGAAAGCAGATTTTGTACGAGGAAAGATTTTGTGCTGGCAAATCCTCCGGGATTTCCTGGCAGGGCTGGCGCTTCCATTTAGGTGACCTAGGTGGTCGCCTAGGGCACCAGGATTTGGGAGGGGGGCAATTCGGCGGCGGGGGGTCCTTCCGTGCTCCGGGTCTTTGGTGGCAATTCTGCGGCGGGTCCTTCACTCGCTCTGGGACCCGCTGCCAAAGTGCCCCGAAGACCGGGAGCGCGGAAGGACCCCAACGCTGCAGAATTGCCGACGACAACCGGGAGCGTGGAAGGACTCCCGCCTAGGGCGCCAAAAACCCTGGCGCCGCTCCTGTTTCCTGGGGTGCAGAACTTGCTCTCCAACATTATGCTCAGGCTGCAGGCTTGCAGCACAGCCCCCCTGCGACTGCTATTCTAGTCCGTGTGCATCCTCATCCTCTATGCGAGGTTCTAAGTGTGAGTTCAAATAACCATATCTAGCCTGACCCCGGCCTGTGCCCCCAACTCTCCCTCTGCATCAGCACATTCATACCCTCTCCACAGCCCATTAGGGGGACACCAGCCTTCCTTTGCAATCCCTCTCTCCGTGCCCTCAGCCCTCAGAGAGGCAGGGATTAAGAGAGCTTTGTGGAAACACTTGGGCCTGGGGGAAATTTCACCCATCCTTCAGGCCCACCCCCTCCCCTTCCATAGAAAAACCCAAAGCCAAAGCACTGCAAAAACCTCTCAGCGCTGAATGTATGGCAACTGTCCTGCCCTCTCCCTGGGGAGAGAGGTGAGCAGCAGGTGCAGAATCTAACCAGGAGGAGCCGGAACAGCTCCCAAGACCTCTCGCCCAGCCCTGTGGATCTATGCAGGGCACCTGCTGCTCCATGCAAGATCCTGGTCTCCTTCCAGCAAATGCAGGACAGCCGACTGGATGCCTACACTACCTCTGGCGCTGGAGCATGGCCCATAGATAGTGTTACCAGATAGCAACAGTGAAACAACAGGCCGGGGGTGCGGGGTAATAGGTGCCTATACAAGAAAAAGTCACAAAAAACGGGACTGTCCCTTTAAAAACAGGACATCTGGTCACCCTACCTATAGAGCGCTTATGCTGCAGCATGGTCATGGAGCAGCTCCCCTCCAGCATCTCCTCCAGCAATGTGGGGATTTGGATCCAAGTACTGTTGCCAGGGAGGGGTTACTGGCATGAGGGGAGCAAGCTGTAGGGTCATTGTTCCACTCTGTGTGCTCCATGGCTCCGTTTTGGCAGAGCTGCTGTGAATTTCATTCCATCTAACTTTCTCTTGTCATTAGAAATCAAAACAAAACAGACAAACCAGGTCCCCATGGCTTTGTCGCTCTACAGGAACAGCATCACTTTACCTTTGCTGTTGTGTGTGGCACAGCATGATATCGTCCATGTGCATTGGTATGAGAATGAAAAGACATCAGCTTGCAAAATGTTTTCTTTGGGTAAACAAAACCCACCTAAAAATGCCGTAGAGTTTTCTATTTTTCTCTGCCTTCACAATGTTTGAGTGTGCATGTACGCACTCTCTCTCTCTCTCTCTCCCCTCCCATCCTCTAGGGTATAACTGGGCAAAGAACCAAGATTGGGACGTTCTGCAAAGTCTGTTTTCACCATCATGTTTCATCCCATCTCAGACTTGAAGAAGGCCAGTTTGAAACTAAAGAACACTCTAAGGGACACTCTCTGGTTAAAAATCTTATATGGAAAAGGAATAAAAAACCTCTTCACATGCCTTAGTAACAAATTCAAATATTCAGACTGACAGGGCTTTAAAATCTGTATTACTTTAACAGTGTAGCTATTTTTGCCTCTCGTTTGGCTTGAACAATGGAAATCATCAGGTCAGTTTTTACTTTTGTGTCTAGTCAGTTTCCTTTTCCGAGTCCCGTGCAGTATGCCAACCCCAAGTGTTCACAAATCACAAGTCAGGCCCACCCCAAATTATGAGGTTGTCTTACAAATTATTAGATGTTTTAAAAAGAATACATTTTGGTTTCTTTTCTCTTGCTTTCTGTTTTTGAGCCATTAGGGTACCCATGAGTCACATTTTCAAGCTTTTCTCTGCAATCGTGAAAATTTACTTGTACTAGATTTTATATATGTGTAACTTGCAAAAAAAAAAAACATGTTAAAAGAACAGTCAGGTGACAGAGTCAAGCATTCAAAAGTTAAGAAATGCCGGAATTAAGGTGGCCTATGCAATCTTAATTTTGGCTCCCATGTGCATGTGCACAATAGTACAGCCTTTAACTCCATGATCACAAACTATTTTTCCAAGTTTGGCAAAGTTCTAAGCACCTGACAACAGGATGCTGTAATGGAAAGTGTTGGGCAACCTTAACGCCAGGCATTGCTGCCAGCTCTACCCATAATATTTTCAATAAAATGTTATTTTTGGTTCTAAACGACATGGCAGGTTCCCTGGAACTGGATCTTGGGTTGGTTTGTGATGCTTTTGGCTAACCTTCCCGTGTCCCTCTCTCCACACTGAACAGTTCCTAGCGCATGTCTACATTTGAATGGGAAAGTTTGACTCCCAGCTCGTGGAACTGTCCCTGTGCTGGTTCCACTTGAGCCAGTGCATTACAAAGAGCCGTGTACTCAAGGTAGCCCAGGCAGTGCCATTTTTAGTGTGTTAGCTCCGCTTGAGCTAGGGTGGGTATATTTGTGGGAGCTGGAGTCGCAGCTCAAATGTAATGTACCCATAGTTTCCAAGGCCAGAAAGTACCACTGTGATCACCTAGTCTTACCTCCTGTCTAACAGAGGCCAGAGAACTTCCCCCAGAACAATGCCTGTTTGAACTAGGGCCTATCTTTTAGAAAAACATCCATTCTTGATTTAAAAATTGGAGATGTGACAGTGTAAACAGGGGAAGAAAAAAACCCAAGCAGCTGACTCCAATTGACCAATCCTGTTAGAGGCTGCTGCGAGCGGGAGGGGACTGTGGTGTATATAAGTCAGGTCCAACTCACTCCAGTGAGAGGAGGTGAGGTATCATGTAAGAAGACTGGGTGGCTGGTGAGAAATACAGCTCCAGAAAGGGGTGGGAAGAGATGTAATCATCTTGGGAAGAAAAGGTCCTGAGTCTGGGGACTGCTGGGCACAGGCGAATGCCTGCCTCACTGGGAAACTTTGGATGTGCCTGAGAAGTAAGGGAATTTATGGAGAAGTGGGATTAAAGCCTTTGAGGGTGGATGAAAAATGAAGGGCTGACACACACTTTTTATAAGTACTGCTATATTCTCTCTGGCTTCCTTTCTCTCCCGCCGTTTCTGCGGGGGTCAGGTCACCTCAGTGCCCTGTAAAATGAAGGCAGAGCCACCAAAGCCAGCCAATGGGAGATGCCGGTGACATGGTTGTGTGATTAGTCCCACTCCTCTCGCAGAGATAGGCGCCTCCCTGCAGCCGAGACCTAGGTGCCGAACTCTGCTAGTGATCTGTGACCAGGAGCCCCTCTCCTGGAGTCAGACGCTCACGCCATTTTAGCAAGAAGCTGGATAGTGGGGAAGGAGGAGCGCCCTCACCACTGTTAGCCCAGTGGTTAGGGTCTCCACCTGGGCTGTGGGAGACCCCAGCTGAAAAGATTTGAATAGAGCTCTGGCACCTTCCAGGTGAGTGCCCTAGCCACTGGGCTTTAGGCTAATCCTATGTGGATTAGCTCCCTTGTTGGAACTGTTGCAGTGTGGATAGATAATTTTAAAATAGCCATTAGAGCAGAAGGCCTGGATCCTGGGTCTCCCATGTTCAGGGCAAGGGTGCTGTCCACCAGGCTACAGCATCATCCTCATGCTTGTATGTATGTATGTATGCTCACTTTCTCTGCTTGCAAGGGGGTGGGAAGGGGGAGAACTAGAACCAGGGATGTCTCAGAGCTGGGTGAGTACCCTATCCACTGGCCCCACAGGTCCTCCTTCTTCCTCCTGACCTGTTTTGTGTGAACTTGCCTGAGGAGGCCGACCCGGTAGGTGTGCGCGGAGGTGCCTGCCAGCACAGCTTAGGTAGCTGAACGCCTATCTCCGCCTGGGTCATGAATCGCACCGACAGGGAGGCAACAATGCTCATGCCCAGAGACAGAAACGCAGGAACTTTTCACTGCAAAAACTTAAACTTAGGTGCCGACGGGGTTTGGTGGGAGTTTTGTGTGCTGTATTGCTCCCCAAACTGGGACGCAGGTGCCTAACTCGTTTTGTGCATTCTGGCCACTGAGCTCTGAGTCCGTCCCTTTGAGGCCTCTTTTCTAAAGCTGTCATCATTCTTGTTGCTCTTCCCTCAACTCTCTCCAATTTATGAGCTTCCTTCTTGGATTATGGAGACCAGAATAAAACAGTGGGCTTTCCTACTATTCTCCCAGCCTGCTTGCGGGCCTCTTGCTGATGCCTTTGTATTTAAAAAAATATAGATAGAAAGATAGATTCAGCTAGAATCTATAGATAGATAGATTCAGCCAGCAACTGCTTGCATGTGTACCCAGAATGAACACCCTAGGACCTACTTCCTGAGGGGTGTATTATGTAGTCTGTCCCCATCATTATGACATTACTGGGTAAAGAAAAATTCACAATAGGGTGTATGATATTCACACTATATTTCTGGGGCATGGGTGAATTAGTGATGAGTTTTTGCTGGAAATGCAACCCCTTTTGCATTGAAAAGTTCTGCCATTTTGGTTCTCAGCTTCAATATGATCTTTGCCTCACTGTGCACAAAAGACACCAGCCACGTGGGGAATAAAACTAAGTGCTATTTTGAACATTATTATTATTTATCTGCATCCCTGGTGCATTTAGGGGAACCGACTGAGATCAGCCCCATTGCGCTGGGGGGCTGTACATACATGGGTCAGATGGGCATGGATCTTGGAGTTTTTCCTCACCTTTCTCTGGAGAATGGGGTGCAGGTCACTTCATAGGATCATCTGGGTATATCAATTCGCTGCCAGTGTAGGAGCCTCATGCTCTGGTTCCCCTCAGTCCCTCCTGTTCTCCGCCTCTGGCACACATGGTTTGGCTGTAAGACTTTGGTCTAATTGTGGTGGTCGGGTTTAGTGGGCAGGTGCTGGGTGGTGTTGGTGGCCCATGACGTCCAGGAAGTGAGACTGGATGAACTGGAGGTCCCTTCTGGCCTTAACCTCAATGACTGTAAACCAGACAGGCAATGTCTGGGACAACAGAAGAGCGATTGCCCCCACTTTACAGCTGGAGAACTGTGGCACAGAGAAATCCAGCATCGTGTCTGAGGTCACAATGGGTGGCAGAAGCAGGAACTGGATTCAATCTCTTGAGTCTCTGTGTGCATGTGACATGCTGATCCCTTTGCTACCGCGAGCTCCTGTACTGGGGAAGTGACACTCTCCTGCAGGGAATGGTGTTGGTTTTTTTAATGGGCGGTGGGCAGGGCTCAAGGAAAGGACAGGAATTCAGGCTGAAGTCTGAATGATCCTAGAGGGCAAATGGCAGGAAGTTGAGGGGAGGAGTGACTTGTCTTGCAGATATTTGCCTGGTAATTACGCTGAGCCCTTCTCATCCTTTGTATTTGTAATATCCTTTGGCATTGTGAGAGCTCCTGATCACCCCTCAGCCCGAACAAACTGAAAGCACACTTCAGCCTATGAAGCCATTACCTTGTTCACAACGCTAGTTGATAAAAATAAGGTGCTTACCAAACAGAAAGACGGCAGGTTTTTACTGATATTTTCCCCCAGAAAGCAGAATTTTTTGTTTTAACAATAGTGGAATTTCCATTTAACAAGCTCCCTGAGCCTGCGAGAACTTTGCTGTAACATCAGATATTGCAAGCTCAGATCTCGGAGCCTAAATGAATAAATGGCAGTCTTGAATACACACAGCACAGGAGCCCTGCTCTCAGGGGAGAATCCGGTGTCCCAGATAATAAATCACAGGAAAAGATTAAAAATAAATAAGGACACTGCTGTACCTTTGCTTTCATACCTTTTCTCTGATCCCGAGAAGAGTGTGGAGAAGGAATTCTTCTGAAAAAATAATGTAAGCAGGCTCGGCACCGAGAGCTGCTTCAGCAATGCAGGCCCTCAAACACTGCCCCGTTTAATTGGGAAATAGGGGCCATAAGCCCAGGAGACGTTGACTTTCTACGGAGGTGATTCACTACGGTGTTATCCCAGTTTAAACTGGTGTCACTCCACTTATTCCAGGGTGAAACCAAAGGATTGCTGGGTGAATCAAGCCCACAGCTTGCAATCTGGAGAAGATGGTTTGAAAATGCATCAGCAAAAGGTCACCTAGAGCATGTCTGGATTGCAATCACAGAGTCTGATTGCAGCCTTACCAGTGCTAGCTGGAATGGTGCTCGCTTCGGTTCTGGAGCAATGAAGCGGTGGCAATGGGCAGTATAGCACAGACTATCCCCAGGAATAGTTAACCAGGGCTCTGGCTGGCCTTGTACAGCCTGTTGTAATGATTGTAATGATTAATTTCTACAAATTAATCCTAAATGTGAGTTCAGTTGTAAGAGGTGAGTGAAAGTTCATAACACATCCCAATAAGCCATAACAATAAATGTTAATGGAAAAAGGTCGACAGACTAAATTAGTCCAACCAGCAAAGGCCCACTGGTAATAATTCAAGAACAGTGTTAAGATCGTGTCTGGTAAACAAGAGAAATGTGAGGGCCAGAAATCAATAAACCAAAATTGCTAAGTTGGCTATTAGGCCTAATTGGTGGACAAAATAATGAGGGGAAGAGCTATTCCACCATTCATTCCTTTTGGGGTCCTTCAACAGAGTATTTGGGAGGAAAATATGCAAATAGACAGGAAAGATAAGTGAAGGGGAAGAAGCAAGTGTCTTTGTCATGGCTGCCACCCCCACTGGCTCCCGGAATCCCAGACCTTCTTGGTCATAATCCTGAGAGATGTCCCGACCAGACTGACGGTCCCAGATGACATTGCCACCTTCACCTCTACTGGCTCTGGCTAAATCCCAACTAGCACCTGAGACATGAGACTGTCACTCATCCCCATGTGTCTTTTTTCTTCCCCACTTAGTTCTTCTCTTTCTGACCCCTCACCTTTTGCCTTCTGTCTAGGAAGACTTTGGCTTAGCTGACCCAACTTGCCTATGTTGCAACACTGCTGAGAGCCTGTGATCAGAAAGAGGCAGCTAAATTCAATGCCCTGAACAGCCTGATGCTGGTACAAGTTTGCCATGGCTTGGTGTGCCTAGTGACACCATGTGCAGCACCTGTGATTTTCCAGCAATGAGATTACAAGTGAGAGTCAACGCCAGTAACAAAAGCTGCATTTTCCATCTGTGCTGTTCTTTTCTCTTCCCTCGTGTGTGTGTTTGCGTTGGTTTGTTTTCTAAGAGACGAGATAGGACTTTAACAAAAACAGCAATGACAACTGCTCCAGCCCATCTCAACTAACTTATCCTTCCCCCCCGCTCTCCCAATGGACAGTTATTACCCTCTCAGAGAGTGTGTCAGACAAGGTGATTTTTTCCCTTCTCTCCAGCTAAAGGGAAAGGGACCAAGGGATGTTGGTAAAATGAAAGCCTTACTCAATACTTGACATTTCAAATGTTTTAACTGTTTTTCCTTCTTTTTAGTATAGAATCAGCGAAGTGTAGGACTGGAAGGGGCCTCAAGAAGTCATCTAGTCCAGTCCCCTGCACTCATGGCAGGACTAGACTATTCCCGACAGGTGTTTGTCTAGCCTGTTCTTAAAAACCTCGAATGATGGAGATTCCACAACCTTCCTAGGCAATTTGTTCCAGTGCTTAACCACCCTGACAGTTAGGAAGTTTTTCCTAATGTTCACCCTAAACCGCCCTTGCTGCAATTTAAGCCCATTGCTTCTTGTTCTATCCTCAGAGGTTAAGGAGAACAATTTTGCTTCCTCCTTGTTTTAACAACCTTTTAATTACTTGAAAACTATTATCATGTCCCCCTCGGTCTTCTCTTCTCCAGACTAAACAAACCCATTTTTTTCAAACTTTTCTCATAGATCAGAGGTGGGCAAACTATGGCCCGTGGGCCACATCTGGCCCGCAGGACTCTCCTGCCCGGCCCCTGAGCTCCTGGCCCGGGAGGCTCACCCCCAGTCCCTCCCCAGCTGTTTCCCCTCCCCCGCAGCCTCAGCTCTGGGCGGTGGGCCTGCAATGCTCTGGGCGGTGGGCCTGCGAGCTCCTGGGCAGTGCCGCTGCAGAGCCTGGCCTGACCCAATCTCTGTGCTGCGCGGTGCGCGGCTGTAGCACCACCAGCCACCGGTGCTCCAGGCAGCGCGGTAAGGGGGCAGGGAGCAGGGTGGGTAGATAGAGGGCAGGGGAGTTCAGGGTGGTGGTCAGGGGGCAGGGGTGTGGATAGGAGTCAGGGCGGTCGGGTGGGGAAACAGGGGGGTTGAATGGGGGAAAGGGTCTGGGGGGGCAGTCAGGAAGGAGGGGGGGTTGGATGGGGCGGCAGGGGACAGTCAGGGGCAGGGGTTCTGGGGGCAGTCCGGGGACAGGGAAAAGGGGTGGTTGGATGGGGCAGGGCTCCAGGGGGGCAGCCAGGAAGGAGGGGGGGTTGGATGGGGTTCCGGGGGTGGTCAGGGGACAGGAAGCAGGGGTGTGTGGATGGGGCAGAGATCCCTGAGGGCCATCAGGGAACAGGGGAGTTGGATGGGAGAGGAGTCCCAGGGGTGGGCCATCAGGGGGCGAGAAGCGGGGGGGGGGTCGATAGGGGGTGGGGGCCGGGCCATGTCCCCCTCCACTAAGTGGCCCTCCATACAATTTCCAAAACCCGATGTGGCCCTTAGGCCAAAAAGTTTGCACGTCCAGTCATAGATCATGTTTTCTAGATCTTTAATCATTTTTGTTGCTCTCCTCTGGACTTTCTCCAATTTGTTCATATCTTGTTTGAAATGTGGTGATCAGAACTGGATGCAATACTCCAGTTGAGGCCTTATCAGCATGGAATAGAGCAAAAGAATTACTTCTCGTGTCTTCTCGTGTACTTACAAGACTCCTAATAATACATCCCAGAATGATATTTGCTGGGGGTGTTTGCAACGCTGTTGCAAAAGATATGTTTTTAATAAAAGGTTAAAAGGATTTGTAATGGTGTGTTTGCCATGGCTCTTGGCAGGTTGAGGGCTTTGTATACCAATCCCGAAACTTTGTTTAACACTGTTTAATGCTGGACTGTTAACACCTTTGACTCTTTAGGCCCATATATGCCATCTAAATGAATACAAGAAGTCCATGCTGTCTCAACTTCTCTGCTCTGGTTGCTAGCTCAAAACTAGCTTGTGTATGTCTACTCAAGCCGCAATAACACCCAGTGACTGCAGTCTAGACCTACCCAGAGCAGTACGTGTGTTGCTCTCCAAAACAGCAGAGGAGTCTTATGACAGCATTTATTTATGAACCTTGTGTGACAGGTTCCCCGTGGGGTGCCATCTGGACCTGGGGTACCCCTGAGCCCCCTGACCCACCAGCCTGGGCTCTCTTTACACTGTACTGCTGTGAGCAGCCTGAGTTTTCACCAGCACACATCCAGGTAGGGGCACACCCAGCTGCAGTTACATTCAGATGCTGTGATCAGCTTTGCATGGGATGGCTCCATTTAAGGAACTTCCCAGCTACTCAGGCACGCACCCCCCTCTGGAGTGGAAAACCCCAAATGATGCTGTCTTGCGCTGCAAAGGGAACTGTACAGTGGAAGCTCATGAAGTTTGGCTTGGCTGACCCGCTTGCATATGTTGCAACACTGCTGAGAGCCTGTGATCAGAACGAGGCAGCTAAATTCAATGCCCTGAACAGGGTATGTGAAGTTCTATTTTAAGAAATAGCCACCTGATTTCCTACGCGTCCCAGGGGACTAAAGATGGGATGCCCAAAAGCACCCAGTGCTGGCCGAATTCACATCCCAGTGGTCAGTGGGAGTTTTTCCATTGATTTCAATGGGGCAGATTTGGGCCAATGCTGAGTGTCCTTGGAAACCCAACCCTAGTGTTCCCGCTGGCCCATTCTGTATTAGGTGAGCTGATACATGATTTTGTATGCAGCAGTTGGTGCCCATCCACTCTTCTATTTTATTTAGGTTTTCAACACTGCCATTTAAAACCATAGCTAGAAGTCTGTACTCCACACACATTTGTTTGCTCAGTTTTTCCCCCATAAAGAGATAGAAGGAAACAAATCAAACATATTTAACTGACTTTGATATGATATAATAACACATGGCTCATTAACTAACCTTGGATAAATAGTCTCTCCACCAGCTCTCAGGGGAGTGGAGGGAGAGCCTAAATATGTACTTTGTTTGTGTAGGAGATGAAGCAGGAAAGCATATTGTAACAGATTAGATTGGCATAGATGTGTTGACTATTGTTATGATTGTTGTAGAATATTTCCAAACTGGGAGTTTCTAATTTAGACACCCAACTCCCAATGAATTCCTATGGGAACTGGACCCGAACTCCCTAAGGGCTTGCCTTCAGAGGGAAATTAACCAGAATAACTATTCTGGAGTGGCTCCTGTTGTATTAATTTAGCTGGAATAAATTGTCCAAGGTGTTAAGATAAGCCAGTCACTGTCTAATATTAAACAGTGTTAAATAAGGGTCAGGGTTTGGTATACACCCTGCTTAGTACCAGGGCAAACACACCATTAAAAATCCTTTCAACCTTTTATTAAAAATAAAGAAAAGGACAAACAGTTAAAATATTTGACATGTAAAGTATTAAGTAAGGCTTTCATTTTAACAACATCGTTGTTCCCTTTCCTTTTAGTGGGAGAGAGCTTGTAGAAGGAAAAAGCCCCTTTGTTTGACAGTCTCTTAGGCTAGGTCTACACTACGGGGGGGGGTGAGGGGGGATGTCGACCTAAGATATGCAACTTCAGCTACGTGAATAGCGTAGCTGAAGTTGCGTATTTTAGGTCAATTTACCTGGCTGTGAAGACAGCGGCGAGTCGACCACTGCCGCACCGCCGTCGACTCCGCTTCTGCCTCTTGCCGCGGTGGATTTCTGGAGTCGACGGCAGAGCCATCGGGGATCGATTTTATCGTGTCTTCACTAGACGCGATAAGTCGATCCCCAATAGATCGATTGCTACTCGCCGATCTGGCGGGTACTGAAAACGTGCCTTTAGATGGTATTGAAGATGGTAATAACTGTCCTTTGGAGGAAAAGGGGAGTGAGCTTAAATGGGTGGGATCTGCTGCTGTTGTTGCTGTTAAAGTCTGATCATGTTTTATCTCAGGTGGTAGATGGGATTCAGCTGGAGATAGTAGGGATGATGATGTCATCTGGGTCTCTCTCTCTGGTCTGGTCTGGTCAGGACGTTCATCAGGTTAGGATAAAGTCCCTGGTAAAAGTAGGACTGGCAGCCAGGATGGTGAAGCTTGCTCAGTGGCCCTGGTTGTTCTTCCATCTCTTCCTCTCAAAATCTCTTTCTTTAAAGACCCAAAAATGGAGTGATGCGTGGAATAATTTATCTCATTATTTGTTCACTATTTAGGCCTAATATATGTTCATTTTGTTCATTAATTTCTGGTTCCACGTCTTCTGGTTTTGCTAAGCATTATTTCAGCACAGTCCTTGAGTTATATCAGGAGGCCTTTTTGTTTGGACTAATTCAGTTCGTCTCCCTTTTGTACCTTTTCCCATCAACATTTGTTCTTATAGGTCATTGTGACATTTTATGAACTTTCACTTGCTTTCTGCAGTTCAGCTCACAATTAGAGCAAATTCGTAGGCCCAGTAACCACAAAACTCCCCATGTAGACACTCCATTCCAGAATAGAAATCATTTTTCCCCAGAATAATTAGTGCCCTTGCAAAGCTGAGTAGTTATTCTGGAGTAAAATCACTTTTGTTCGGGAAGAGAGTGTTCACCCAGGGAGCTATTCTGAAATAGCTATTGCAGAATAGTTTATTCCACAATTGCAATTCTAGTCAGTTTTCCCATATAGAGAACCCCTAAGAGGGTGATCCTTTGTCACCATCACAACCAACTGAAACTGAAATAAACCATAAAACTATTATTTCCTTTACAGTTGAATTCATATGACCAAATTGGCAGTTTCAAAATTTTCCTGGAGGGTCTTACATCCCCTTAACACAACATATTCTTTTGAGCACATTGTCTTGCTTCTGAGGGGATGATTGTTGTCCACTTTTGTGACCTGGGACAGGACCAAAGTTTACATAGGGTATATCTACACTGCAAAGAAAAACCCAGCCTCAGAGCCTGGGTCAATTGACTCTGGCTCATGGGATTAAATATAGGGGCGTAGACATGCTGAAACTCAGCAAGGGGGGTGGTGTCTCAGAGCCTGGGCTCCAGGCAAAGCGGGAACGTCTACTCCATGAGCCTGAGTTAATAGACCGAGGCTCTGAGACTCGGTGCCACGGGTTTTTCTTTGCAATGTAGACATTTCCCATGTCTACTGGTGTGTGGACAATTGGGATTGACTGGGGGATTTCAAAGTTGTCTTCCGTAGTCTGTGTGAAGTAATGCCTTTGTGGATTTCATTGTGCAAACTGGGTCAGCTAAAAAGTTAATGAGTAGTGAAACCGATGTGTTTGGGCTAAGCTGCAGTCGTGCCAGCTGCTGTTTTCCTGTTGGCTAGCACTGCTTGGGAATGGGTCAAACCCGGAGCGCCAGATCCTCAGCTATTGTCATTTGGTGTAATTCTGTTGGAGACAATGACACTATGTGGATTTACACCAACAGAGGATCTGGCCTAGGATATTTTACAAGTAATATTCCAGTTTGCCTCTGTGTTTAGCTCTGTCTTGAGGCAGTGTTGTGTGTAGACAGAGACAGCTGCTGGGGAATTGAAGTGGGTTCTTTTGAGACGCCGCTGTACACAACACCCACGTGCAACGTGGCTCCCTGATGGCAGCAGGAATTGACTCGTACATCAGGAACAAGCCTGTAGTCTGAAAGGCAACACACATTGTATATAGCATGCCGCAGGCTGGCCACATATCAAACTTGGCATGCCTGGGCCTTACAGCAGTTTATACACATATAATATACTAGCCTGTGTGTGAGATCATGCTACCCGCTAGTGACCAGCCCTAGGGAATATGTGGTCTGCTTTGCTCATCAGACTAATGTAGCTCCGTTAGCTCTGCTGGCAGGAGCCTGTTCTTTTGGTGTTCAAGATCTCAGGTTTCAACCCTGTTGACAACTATGGTCTCGGTGTATGTATCTGACGTCCATGCATTACACATATGCTACACAGGGTGGTTCATGCATGGAATGGCACGAGTTTTATGCACCAGCCAAGTCTTGGTTGTTCAAATAGAATATTACAGCAGAATTACCTGCTTCTATCCAGACCAAAGATCTCAAGAGCTGTCCAAAACACGGCAAGGCATGCTTTAGCCAAGCCCCGAAATACCCAGTATCAAACAAGGCGTGCTTTAGCATTTGCGCACCTAATGCAAACACTAATTTTCTGCTATGGTGCAGCCCCCTCTATATAAGTTGATAACATTGAATCAGGTGCCTGATGCTAATGAGATTCAGTAGCATTATTGGGGTGAGCACTTCCTAGTCCATCAGTCTTGCAAGCAGAGGACACAGGTTCAGTTTCGTCTCTGCCAGAAGTCTTTGTGTGGGTCCCACAGTACGTGGAACTGTAACGAGGAAGTCGAGCCAGACAATCTAGGCTTTGCTGTGAAAGTTCCTTTGGGTGTAAACCCTTTAAGGATATAATTAAGAATTCAACAATGCAATTGTATGTAATTCACAGTTCCAAAATGTCTACAGCTCGGATTGTGACCTTTTAAAACTCCATTAAGCTATGTAAATACTGTACAAAGAAATGTGCATTGTTCACAGTTTGTTAATGTCAACTGCAAGAGGACCTGCTCTTGTCCCTTGTGCCTATTCTACCAATCATCAGACATTAACACTTCTTGTTTATTGATTTGCATATGACAGACCCACTGTGGGATATTTGTCTTGCCCTTTTTGTTCTGTGCTTATTTTGAAAACTCCTTGAATTGTTCCTGATTTCAGTCCGACTCCAAACAATGCAAAAAGCCCCCTTTAAAACAACAAATTAGAAGCAGAATTAAAACATTTCTTAATAAGCCCAGACTTGTTTCCACAACGGGAGAAAAACAATTGAACAAAAGAGAGGTTTTGCCAATCTCACCCAACAACTCCAAGTTTCGGGGTTTAGACAAAATGTATGCTGCTGTACATTAGCAACGTTTTATTTTTGTTTAATCAAATTAGAGGTGACTTACAAATTTGGAACCAAAGGCTCAAATTCAGAAGTGATGCGTAGAACTGGCTGAATTATTTGCTGCAGATAAATCATCCCAAAAAGTGACCCTTTTTTTCTGTTCATTCACCAGTCATAATTTGGACAGGCATTCCTTTATTCCTACATATTTGCCAGATAATGAATGACCTCAAATGTGTACGGTGACACCCTGGAACCCCAACATTCACCACTGTCATGTAATTAGGATATGTTTTGTACAAAGTATGCCTTGTGAGGTATCATTGTAAAAGTCTTGATCTGCTAACCGTTAATAGTTCATTGGTTTGTATGTGCTATTGTTGTATGTGAAGTTATGAAGTTTGGCTAGGTATGTGTCACTGAAACATGTTGTGAGGTTGAAAACACCCACAAGCAGCCTGCCAAGTACAACAGGAAAAAGGCCAAACAATGCTAATGGCTTATTGAGGAAATGCACAAGCACAAGGATTACCCCAGGAACTGTGTACAATAGAAACCTCTCAGAGATAGCACTACACAATGGGAACTGTTTGACGCAGGTCACAGCAAAAGACCTTCCCAGCAAGTGGGAAGAAGATATAAAAGGAGGAAAATGACATCATGGAGGGTCCTCCTTCTCTCTACAACAACACACCTAGAAACACCTGAGGAATAAAGGCTGAACGGGGGTTGGGGAAGTGACGGACTGAAGCTAAAGGGATTTCTGGCCTGTGTATGAAAATCTGGGGAAACCCAAGCTGCAAAGCCGAGGCAACTTGTGCCTTGAGAATCTGCCAGCCTGTTTATCACTGTAACCAGGCGCAGACCCACCCCTGCGATGCCTCCTGCTGGTCGTCTCGGGAATTAGCTCACCAGTTGTTGGCGCGCCCTCTGCAGGCCAAGTATCCCACCTGTCATTGGCCCCCGTGTCTCTCCTGGACCCCGGTGCCCTTGGCTTGGGTGCTGCCCCCCTGGCAGTACCCCACTCTCTCTCTGGGTCTCCCCACCTAGGGGAACCCCCCCCCATCCCAATGTCACCTCAGTCATGGCTACTGCCAGTCACCATCTAGCCCCCCTGCCCTGGGGCGGACTGCAGTCTGTCAGCCAATCAGCACTGGCAACAAGGGGTTTGGACTGGCTGCCTTTACCGACCCTCAGGCTGCCCCTCTGCAACCCCAATACCTACGTGGGCCTAGGACCAGGCCCTGAAGCCTGGGGAGTTGCTGGCCTAGGGCTTCCTAGCCCCCAAGGCCTTTCCTCAGCCCTGCCTCACTCTAGGTCCCCGGTGAGTTCCCCAGCAGCCAGGCCTGTCTCTCTCTCCAGTCAGAGTGAGACTCCTGAGTTTCTGGCTGCCCTGGCCTTCTTATAAGGCCTAGTTGCTCCGTTTGGGGCGTGGCCCCAGCTGCAGCCACTTCCGCCAATCAGCCGGGGTTTTGCTCCCTTCCACAGCCCCAGCCCTCTGCAGGGCTTTTCCAACCCCTTCAGAGCTAGAGTAGGTGTTCACCCTGCTACAATCACTCAGGGTGAGAATTTGTTAATTCATATCCTACCTATCTAGTATGTTAAGCTCAGTTTGCAGTTTTGTTTATTTACTAGGTGATCTGCTTTGATCTGTTTGCTATCACTTATTATCACTTAAAATCTATCTTTTGTAGTTAATAAACTTGTGTTTGCTTTGTCTAAAACCAGTGTGTGTGGAAGTCGTAACTTGGGGCAGAAAGCTGTTGCATATCCTTCTCCAGATTGAGGGAGGAGTCAAGACGGTATAATTTTGGGTGCATGCCTTAGGAACTGGGAGGTGCCATAGCTGTGCCGTCACATGCAGGGGCTGGTTAAAGAACCTGCGTGTATGTAACTGCAGCTGGGTGTGTCCCTACCTGTGTGAAAGCTGGTGAAAGTGCAGGCTGGAGGGCTTTGCAGCTTATCACAGCAGCACAGTGTGAGAGGGAGCCCAGGCTGGTGGGTCAGAGGGCTCAGTGGTACCCCAGTTCTAAGGGAACCCGTCACGGGAACCGCTAACTATCCTTGCCCCTGAGAGGGCACAACTGTCTTCAAAGCAATGTATTTATGGACATGGATGTCAGAGCACTCTGAAAGACGGGCTGCTGTACAAATAGCTCCGCTTAGCCTTAATTATGTGCAGCCAGAGCCGTGAGACTCAGACTCAGGCTTGCGAGCCGCAAGGGGCTCTTTCATGTGTCTCTTGTGGCTCTTTGCATCACATGATGTTAAAACACTGTGTGATTGAATATATAGCACTATAGTCAATGAAACAATGAATTCCCCTGACTATGGCTCTTTTGGGTAACACTGATGCTAATTTGGCTCCTGAACCACTGAGGTGTGAGTATCACTGAGTTAGAACTTGGCCATGGGCTCCAGCCCACATAGGTTCTTCACTAACTGATTACTTTGACTGTTTGCTATTCATTATTCCTGCTCTGTAATTGGTCCCCTAACTCACATGGTATTGTTTCTTCTCCTGGATTCGATGACTCTGACTTTTGAAACAAGTGAATAATGAACGACACAATTGACAAATAGCACACACCAATAATGCTCTCCGGATACAGATTTTCAGACAAACAATCCTCTGGGCTACATTTAACTAACAGACATTTTCATGAATACTCCAGCTGTCATTCAAATACTCAAAGCAGCTAGTAATATCACCCTACAAATAACAGCAAAGCAAATTCACCAGGCTTATTGGCAAAAAAAAAAAAAAAAATTGAGAATTTCTTTTTATTATGAAAAAAGAACAGGAGTACTTGTGGCACCTTAGAGACTAACAAATTTATTAGAGCATAAGCTTTCGTGGACTACAGCCCACTTCTTCGGATGCATATTTTTATTATGAAGCAACCTGTTGTAGTGATTTGTGTGGTGGCGTCAATCAGACTCACTTAGTCTACTTTAGATCTACTTAGACTTCCTTACCAGTATGTAATGGATCTTAACCGGAGTAATTTAAGCATTAAGGGGCTAGAAGAAAATGTAAGTTCAAGTAGGGCAATGTAATTTTCACTTCATGGAGAAGGGAGCGACTTATAACTTATACCCACTACGCCCCCTGTTAATGGCTTGCTTGCCAAACTACTTGCTCCTGGTTCTTCAGTGTGGAAGTTACACCAATTTAGACTCCCTTACTCTCATCTTAGACTCAATGGCACAGGTGAGGTGTAAGGTGGATGTCTGCTAAGTGGGTGTGAAACTCAATAAGTAAGTTTAAGGGAGCCTAAAGCGGGGATCACGGTGGATTTGTGAACCACTTTCTGGGGGGAACCACCCCCTACTCTTCCCATGTTATTAAATAGAAAAGTCCTGGCTAGATCCTATTTAGAGGGGATAAGAGATGCAGGAGGCAAGGCGGCTGTGGGTTGTGCTATAGAAAAGGTTGAGAACCATTGGCCTAAAGGGAGCCTACACTGGAGTCATGCACATGTTAAAGGGACTGGAAGGAGGTATAAATCACACCCATTCAGACTTGCTGGACTCACTTCAGAATTTAGGCCACTAAGCTGGTGGATATCCAGAAGAATCCAAGCTCATGAATTTATTGGCAAGGACTGAAGAAAGTGTAAGATGTACCAGCTGATACTTCCTCTCCTCTTATTTTGACTCATCTCTGAATGTGACCCAAATTCTAGCTTCTCAGTGGGAAAAGGTGCATTGGCTAGAAAAGTTGGTATGATTCCTGGGGGTGAAAATAGTTTATGGTTATGTCTGAATTCTGTCCAGATTCAGCACAACCGTCTGGTCCCATTTACACAGGCATGGCCTCATAAATCACTGAAACCCAGTCCTCACTGTAGCTAAGAATGAACAGTTCACACATGGTCCATACTGATCTCTGTCACCTGAACTGAAGCATTTCGATGGATGTTATGTCTAACCTCTGGGCTGCACAGAGCTGTCTGTCTAGGAAACCGAGGCTGGTTTTTGTGTCCCACACCTACTCCGATCTAAACCACACCTCTTCCTCCAGCTTTGCTGTCTCTTAGCCCAGGCCACAGGAGTTTCCGCTGGTCTCCCTCCGCAGCCAGAACTCCAGCACGGCCATTTGTCGATGCATAGCAGATGTTTTCTGGCTTTTGCTGACATGCTTGCTCAGTTTCTGTTTGCCTGCTGGTGCAGTCCTCATGCCAGAAACTGGTCCTGGACTTGCTACCGTACCGCTTAGTTTTGTGGGAAGCCATTTCTAGCCTCTCTACACAGCCGTACCCGTAGTATTCCTTGGAGACTCATCCCTTATAAACTTTATGGGCTAGATCCTCAGCTGATGCAAATTGGTGTAGCTCCATTGACTTCAGTGGGACGATGCTGATTTACATCAGCTAAAGGGATCTACTTCCCTAGCTCCGTGTCAGGATCTGGCTTCCCTTTGCTCTGGTAACTTACAAGATACTGTTTGCGATTTATGCATTTCGATCACAATGTGCCGGCAGAAAATTAATCTTGTGAGGCTTCCCCCAAGTCCTTGAAAAGTCCATTTTAGCATGAAACATTAATCATCCATTGTGCCCTAATCTTGGAAAAATGTAATATATTCTGGCAAATCGCTGGGCCTCCAGAGGACCTACCTGGCTTGGAACAAACGGATTTCAGAAAACGAGAAGATCAAAACCACCAAACTCCCTTCATTGTCTCACTTGATACCTTCGCTGTACTATGTATGCAGCACTGGGAGTAATTAAGCTTCTAAAAGAAGTTTCACGTTGAAGCCACATAACTCAAAACAATAAAAACAAACAGTTTGTGCACATTGTCATCTGCCTTCATTAGTGCTTAAAGGTCATTTTTAAGAAAAGGTAAACTGTAAATGTACCACCTTTCCTTGGTACATTTTGCTGAAATACACACACTGAGTCAGAGTTTAAACAGAAGAATAAGTAGAATGATACCCTTCAGGATTATAAATTTGTATTACCATTGCGCTTCAAAGCGCCAATCGTGGATGAAGGCTTCGCGCCAGTTGCTGGACAAACATCTAATCAGAAAACTGCCCCAAAGAGCTCCCAATCTGGATTTATAGCAGGGCATAACAGGTGGACGAAAGAGGAGAAGGTAATAATAAAATGAGCATGTTTTGCATTGGAGGCAGTAATCTTGCTTACCACCTGCCAAGCTGATCAATGAACGTATTAGACAAGAGTACAACAATGTTATTTTAAAAAAAAATCTTTAACAGAAAAAAGGAAATTTCTAGTTCCACCGCAGTGTTTCCTGCTGGGAATAGCAATGGAAGTGATACCATGTGAGAGCTGGTCTCATGAGATTTTCCAGCGAATTTTGTTTTTTTTGTTTCTTTCAGTCCAAATAAAAAAGCTAATGGTTGAATTTAGTTGTTTAAAAAAAATTCTGTTGGTATTCTTATCAGAATACTTTGGAGAATGCAATTAGCCACCAAGAGTAATACCCCTTTTAATTGCATTTATGTGCCCTGTCAGAGGGATAGGAAAACAAATTCATCTTTTCAGTTCTTCAAGTGCATTATTAAGTGCTATGAAATGAATTCGTTTATAGAGAGCATCTGAAGTATTTGTCAAATAAGTTCCTAAATGTATAATTTTGCTGGCTGCTTTTTTTTTTAACAGGGGAAGGATGTAGAGAGCAATTTACACCTAATAGAAGCAGTTCAACCTATGTGCTAACCATTCAGTCCATGTCTCCTAGCAAGCACCCGCCCCCAACAGATTGGAAATAATGAACAATATATTGCTGGTTTTGCGAAGTAGAATCAGAAATCAGCGTAACACGGATGATACCTTCCGTAGCACCTGCCCCATTTGAATACCCTGCATTTGCCAACCTATTATTATGTATTTATTATTTGTATTGTGGTCGCTCCCAGCGGCCCCAGTCATGGAGCAGGACCCCATTGTGGTAGGTGCTGTACAAACCCAGAGCAAAAAGCCAGTCCACTTCTATCCCAAATGCTATGGGTGACGTGGTGCTCTCCACATGACCGCACGGGGAGCTTGTACTAAACAAACAGGTTTTTGTTTGTAACATCACCTCCCTCTAACAGTGCCCAAACCAAAGCTGTAGCTGGCAGCTCTGTTCTGCTCAGCATACAGAACCCTGCATTGTGCTCTGGGATAGGGGGTCTTTTAGGACTGTCCAGCCACCTCTGTGACCCTTACTACGATGGCACCACTCCATGCAGGCCCTAGATGTACCCCTACCTGGTAGCACGCTGCAGATAAATGAGGGCTGATACATTTTGAACTGATCTAGAACACCCCAGATCAACCAAGACTCCCATTGACTTCAGTGGACTTTGAATCAGACTCTAAGGCTCTGAGAGGGTGGCAGGAGATCAGACTAGATGATCATGATGGTCCCTTCTGACCTTAAAGTCTATGAGTCTATAGACCCCTTCAACCACAGCCACTAAGGGGTTAACAGGTCGGCTAGCTATCTCCTCAGCGGCAGCTAATTGCCGGGCCAGCTCCAGCTGGGATAACAAGGCTGCAGAGCAGACAGCGGGGGCTGCTAGAGAGGCTGAGAACGCCTGAGGGGAGGGTCCTCAGCAGCAGATAGGAAGAAGCTTCACAAAGAGCTGGACTTCCAGGGAGAGAGGCTTGGGAAAGGCACCTGTGGACAGGCAGGGGTAGGAAGCAGCCCACGGGACTATAAGGAGCAGCTCTTAGCTGCTTAAACACAGGTCCTTGGGCTGGAACCTAGAGGAAAGGGCAGGCCTGGGTTGCCTGGACATCCCGAAGAAAAGGGGCTAGTTGAGGAAGAGAGGGCAAGGACCACAGAGCCTAGGCTGGCACTGACAACCCTACCCAGGGCCACTGAACATTTGGTCTGTGGGCCTCTTGACTGCCCCAGAAGGGGTGAGATTATGAATGAGCTGGCTGGAGCAGTGAGAAGAGGCCAAAGAGCTGCTGAGTGGGGGGCACTGAGTTGGAGTGGTTGCAGGGTGACGCCTGGCTGCGAGGGAATGCGCCGGCTGGTGAGTGACCCATGACAAAGTTCTTTGCATAAAACGTCTACTACTGTTTAAACCTCAGGTTTTGTACAGCCGCGGTTGAAACACCTGCAGGCATTTCCACTGACTCTTGTGTTCTGTTCAAACACTTTTTCGCTTTCTTTGCCATGGACCATGGACCATTACAGCACTTTAAAAATCCCCTCTCCCACAAGTGTCTCACCAGCCCTTCCCCCAATATTTTCAAACCTGAATGCAATGGGTCAGTACCCATCCCATCTATCTGCAACAAGTTCCAGGTAAAAAGAACATAGCAGTGAACATAGCATTTAAAATATATCCTTTCCAGTGCCCACAGCATGCTAGAGTCACTCCTAGGGTTGCTAACCCTCTGGGATTGGCCTGGAGTCTCCCGGAATCGGCATTGATTTAGTGACTATTGAAAGCAAGAAAATGACATTACGTCATGTTGGGGGGTGGAATCTCCCGGAATAGCTTCAGTCAGAGTTGGCAACCCTAGTCACTCCCCTTAAAGGGTTCCCAACTGTTTTACTCCATGTTTTACATACCATGAGGACTTGATCCTTTGTCAGAATTTAATTCTTCTACTGCCCCTTTTCTCTCTGTGGCTGTAATTTCTTCTCCTAACAAAGCTGTGAGAGCTATTGGTAACTGATAGTAATCTTTTCGGAGAATGAATTGACTTTTTGTTCTGGGTTAGTACAGCACCTAACACGATGGGGGCCTGATCTATGAATGGAGCCACTAGGTGCTACCTCAGTACTGATACTGATTCTTGTCAGCTAATGTTTTCAAAAACTCTTGCTCCACATAACTTTGCACAGGCTCAGCAGCAGTTTGCAATATGCTCCAGGTAATCATCTGAACTTCTGGACCAAACGCTGAGCATTCGGAGGCCGCCCACCACCCGCTTACGTCCATTGGATGAGATTAATCAATGAGCATGAGCATGCATTGCAAAGCCTCCTCCTCTTTGCTCCCGCAGAGGTGTAGTTTGATACAACAGAAACTGTCATTTCCTGGAAAGCTCCTCTAGGGCTTGTTCATTCATTTATTTTGTTACATTGATTTTACCGTGTTCAGATGAATCGTACACATGTGCAGCATGACTACAGATAATTGTGTCAAGGTACCATCGGCATAAACTATACGTTATACTTAGGCAGATGGCAATTTTCAAATACAAGCAGGTTTGGGGTTGAGCAGTCCCCCAGAAGGGCTCTCGAAGCAGAGAATAAACCGAGCGCTGTGTGTTCGGGATTTGGATGGAGGGACGAATTAGGAGCTGGAAAGCTCGGGAGTGTTGTTCCTTGGTGCGTGGCCAAATCTTGCCCTATACTTTTCCAGCTATAACTTCCCCACCAAGTCAGCTTTTCCCTAGGGATTTGCTGGATTCAGCCTGTGGCTTCATGTGCTTGAAACTACCACTTTTAGGGACATGATGTGTGAGACTTCCTTTGACATCCATGGGCTTTCCATACATGGAGGGCTCGCACAATTGGGTCCTGCATCGCAGAGCTAATAAAGCATTCAGGGGCTGGAGGCAAGGAGCTTCCCTCACACTTGCCTGGCTCTTGTCGGGGACCACTGCAGTCTGTGTGCTCAAGGGAGCTCAGGGACTACTCCCACCTCATTTCTCCAGGGGCAGGTAAGAGGTGGGGCCATGGCGCCTGCCCTCTCCACCCCAGCCTATGGAGCAGGATTGGTGGACAAGGGAGATTAAGCTGCCTCTCACGGGGGTGTAGCAGCAGGGGTGTCAGAAGTTACCTATATATAGCTCCACAGCACTGCTCCTTGTGCTGGGCTGGGCCTACATGGCCCAGTAGAGTCTTAAATGTAAGCTCAAGAACCATGATCTGGCCTATCAGCAGCAGGCAGGTGAAGAATAGCGCACTGCTCCCCCATCCCTTCACGTACAGTAGGTGGATGATCATAGTACTGAGGGAAAACCCTTATATTTAACATGTTTAGCCCGGTGTAACAATGTCCACCTCAGAAATCCACCTCCACAACAGGCTCTAATTGGTATGCTAGCTGGCAGTCTGAGCTGAGAGGCTATGGACTGAAAGAGGAACAGGGAGCGAACGACCCTTCACCCTAGGGATGGTCCCCACAGAAGGAATTAGGAGTCCTTCTTCAGGGCTGTCTGGAAACTTGCACTGCTGTTGTCTGGCATCAGTCCAGTCTGAGCCTGGCTGGCAAGGTTACACCCGATAGCTGCCCCACCTATGGTGGGAGGGAGACCCTGGCACACGCCTACTTGCAGTGTGCTATGTTGCAGCCCCTATTCCATCTCCTCTTCTCCTTACACTGCTTCCTACACCCACTCCATTGAGTCCTGTAATGTCCTCATCAGCTTCCTCCTGGCACTGGCCAACATAGCCGTCCATCAGCCCAGGAGGGGGAAGCTCAACCGGGAGGTTCTCTGAGTCTATGGGGCCTTTTCCAGTCCCTCATCTCCACCTGCATATGAAGAGTGTCCCTCTGTGTGGCATCTGCTGACTCCTTCACAGAGCAGCACTGAGCATTGTCCAGGGTTGTCTGCTTGGTTTTCTCTTTGGATTCCCTTGTTTTAAACGGGTAACGTGCAGCCCCCTCCTTGTTTTGTCATTCACTGTCCCCCAGACTCAGTTAACCCCTGGCACCTGAGGCCCCTCCCTCATCAGAGGGGCGGGCCTTCTGTTCTGTGTGAGCTACAGACACCAACCCATGGATTTAAATAGGCTGGCTTCTTCCATAAAGAACACAGTGTTTATAAAGATCCTGAACTTCAGTTGACCAAGTACAGGTCAGTTCTGACATGCTGGGAGCTGTCCCACAGAGGAATTTGAACATGCACTTCACCAACCAGGAACTAGATATCTCCCACATCTCGGAACAGAAACTTTGCCCCGTGATCCTACATATTGGGGGTCTCATCTGAGATGATGCATAACTGTTGATGGTGTGTGTATGGGAGGGCAGCGTGGGTCAGGGCAGGGAGCATAAACCCTGGCAGAAATCGGGGTGTGTGTGTGCAGGTGCCCCCTCCACATCGCCTCTCATTCTCATTGCATCCCTGTTACTCTGATCAGTCTCCTTATCTGATTCATGAATAAGACAGATGTGTAATCTGGGAAGTGTTCCAGATTTGGGGATTTAATATTTTTAAATTAATCAGAATAAATTCAGCACATGTATTTACAGGACAAGATGTGAGGGAATAAAATTTTATTCACTATTAATTAAAATAAAAGAAGGAAAATATTTGAGATAATAGGATGAAATTCTATGAATGCATCAGTTGAAATATACACAGAAGGTGATACAGGGATACAGACAATAGTAATTTGATTTACTTTGTTTATGTAGATAATTTAAAATTATAGGAAAGATGATGTACTGTTTGGTAAAAATGCTTATTTATATTGTTTCTAATCTTCCCTACCAAATACTGTAACAATGAGAAGAGATCATTTGTCAGTTAAACTTTTAACCATTTTCTGTATTTATATAGTTTGAAAATCTCAAGATCAGGCAAGAAGTTGCCATGTAAAATATTTCTTAATCAATACGAAATTACTTAATAATTTCAAGACATCACCGCTGTTTTAACTCCACCATAATACAATTCCCCATATCCTTCTCCTGATGACACCACTTAGCATGTGATTCTACTCAGAAAACTGGCGGTCAGGGTCATTTAGAGTGCGGTGTTTATTGTGACACACTGATTCCGTACCCAATTGCTCTGTTCATAAATGAAAAGACTTCTTTTTCCGAATTGCCAGCCCTGCAAACAGCCTGTTCTCTGGTAATCACATGGTGTTTCCTTTGCATACATCGTTATGAGTAACTGCACTCTTGCAGGTCACATAGGGTATGTCTACACAGCAATTAAATATCCGTGGTTGGCTTGGATCAGCTGACTTGGGCCAGCCGTGGGTCTTTTATTTCAGTGTAGACATAGGGTCAGAGTGGCACTGGTGCAACCTGAGTGCTGTCAGTGAGTTTGCACTGTCTGGAACTTGGTAATTCTGTTGATGTGTGACTGCCGCTGTCTTAGTTGATGACCAGGGATTGAAGTGGGGATCTCCAGAGCTAAAAGCAGGAGCTGCTACAACTTGAGCTAAAGCTGTATAACTGTGACTGGAACAATTCCTGTCCTCCTTAGATTGGCCCAGAGGAGGACCTGTAGATCAACCACCATTGGTTACGGGTGCCCAGAAATGTATAGAATCCAGTTGTGTTGGTTCTGCAGTGCTAATAGGGGTAATAAAATGTATTTTGTCATTAAAATCGGTATATAGGACTCTGAGTGTCCCCAGAGGGCAGACGCATTGTCTTATTCACTGTTGGTCTAACTTTTCAGAAGTGACTGGTGACTTCAGATGCCTCTGTTTTTGGCTACCCAACTTGAGGACACCTTAAAGTTGGACCCCCCAAACCACTAGTCAATCTTGAAAATTCAGGCCATCCTTTTTACGTAAAGTATGTCTACACTTCAATTAAAAACCCACAGCTGGCCTGTGTCAGTTGGCTCAGGCTAAGCGGCTGTATAACTGAAGTGCCGATGTTTGGGCTCGGGCTGGAGCCCAGGCTGTAGGACTCTGTGCGGTGGGAGGGTCCCAGAGCTCAGGCTGCAGCCCGAGCTGGAACGTCTAAACAGCAATTTCACAGCCCCTTAGCCTGACCCCCGTAAGCCCAAGTCAACTGGCTTGGGCCAGCCATAGGCACTCTTCAGAGTAGAGGGGTTCTGTAAGAACGAAGAAAAATGTTAACACCCAACAGGTTCAGAACCCTTTATGGTGTCTGAGGCAAAAACTGGTTCTTCTAACCACTTAGCTAAATACATTGAATTGCAAAACTTCCTAGCTGTGTCTTCAGCGTATCTTGAAAAACACAACACTACCGCTTCTGTTGGAAGCACGGTTGAACAAATGACACTTTCTAATCTGATAGCAATTATTCTGGAATATATCTTACTATTGCATCTTATTAAAGAAATGGGTCAACTACAATGAGATGCTAGAGAATTCCCTCACTCATTTAGATTCTCTAGAGGCACAAAGGTAACATTTCCATTTCATAGTTTCTTGGCCTGGCTATTCTAGTAAGGTATTTAATGCCTCAGAATAGGTGGCAGGGGAACACTTTTCTTTACAGCGTAACTCACCCTACTGCAGGTGGCCTCTGCAAAGCCTTCTGCAATACTTAAGCCTGTGAACTTTAAATAATGTAGATGTCTTTGCACAGGCCCTCTGTTCTAGGGTGATTTTTCAGCCAAAACTTATAATCAAATAAGTCTTTTAGGGCTGATTCTGCATGCCCCTAACTTTCAGGACCTCATAGAATAGCAGGGTTGGAAGGGACCTCAAGAAGTCATCTAGTCCAACCCCCTGCTCAAAGCAAGACCTATCTCCAGACAAATTTTTGCCCCAGTTCCCTAAATGTTCCCCTCAAGGATTGAGCACACAATCTTGGGTTTAGGAGGCCAATGCTCAAACCACTGAGCTATCCCTCAGTTTCAAGTGCTCAGGACCTTACAGAACAGGAGTGCCGGGTAAGATTTCCAAAAGCACTCAATGCTGGCTTAATTCTGCTCTCACTGAAGTCAATGTTAAAACTCCCATTGATGTAGCTGGGGGCAGAGTTAGGCTAAAACTGAGAGCTATTGATTAATTCCATCTATCAAGCCGAAAGAAAGTAAATCCACTACTGATTACAAGAGCAACCCCCCTCCTCACCTTGCTATCTGGCGGTTAATTTATTAATGGAATTTTTCAGGTTTATTAATCAGAATAGCTAAAACTTTTTGATTGGTTACTCTATGCCACCTGAAAAAAGACCATTGTTTGAGTATCTCAGGTTCATTATCAGATGATGAGTCTCTTCAATGAGGACTCTATCCTGTTTTGTTCCTTTAAGATATGCTAAGAATGATTTTCTTCTGACAGAGCTATTCAACCTTTTTATGCTCCAAGAAACTGTAGGCATGTGGTACTTAACCATTATCTTAGCACAAAAGGAATCCAGCACCCACCATATTTTAACATTCATCGTTATGTATTGAACCTTTTTGCTGCAGTCTCCAGTTTATAACTAGAATTTTTTACCAGAACACTCTTTCTTAGCAAGAAAACAGTGAGGGCTGCAGGGTGATCAGCACTTTTGAAAATTAGACCACTTCTAGAGGTGACCACAGTTGGATTCAGGAGACTAATTTTAGGCACAAAAGTAATATTTATTCCTGAACAGAAAAAGGATCAGGGACGAATTTCCACAAGTGTTCAGCACACCCTGGGGGCAGCGGGAGGGGGCAGAGAAGGCAGGTTTTCAGAAAGGGTTAGCTTCCATTTAGGCACCTAAATGAAGGGCCAGATTTGCAAAAGGCCCAGGAGCCCTGACGCCAGGGGCCAGGGTGGAGAGGAGCTCTGTGTGAAGGGGCGCTGTAGGAGACAGAGCTGGTAATGGTGAGGCAGGAGAGGCATAGAATTTCAGGCATCAGGAACGAAATGACAGTACCAGGGGTTGTGAGCGGTGGGGAAGATGTGTGTTTCTATCCGCAGGCTGTGCTGAGCAGCTATTTGCTTCTCCAGTTGCCTGGGAAGTGATGGTTTGTGGGAGCTCCTCCTATCACCCCATAGTGCCAGGCTTGCCATTCCACTTCGTAGCAGCTCCAGACCGAACCACTCCTGTGACATGAGAGACAACTGAAAGCTCACTGCCGAGAATGTGACACGCTGCGGTTCACCACTCACGCTGCGGGGAGCTTTGGCAGCCCTACATGCCATTCTCAATGCCATGGGCCATTCAGGATTCAGTCCAATAGTTCTGGCCTCACCTTACAGTCAATGTCACATCTCAGCTTTCTCAGGGAGCTCATACATTCTTCAGTTAGGCCTGGTCTACACTGGGGGGATGCATCTAAGTTATGCAATTTCAGCTACGTGAATAATGTAGCTGAAGTCAACGTACTCAGATTGACTTACTGTGGTGTCTTCACTGCAGTGAGTCGACTGCTGCCGCTCCCCCGGCAGCTCCACTTGCACTTCTCGCCGAGCTGGAGTACAGGAGTCAACGGGAGAGTGCTTGGGGGTCGATTTATTGCATCTAGACTAGACACAATAAATCGATCCCCGCTGGATCGATCACTACCCACCGATCCGGCGGGTAGTGTAGACATAACCCTAGACTACAATTGTAAGCCACTGCCTGTGGTAGGGGGCACGTTCCCCAGGTACCACGTCTCCTGGCCAGCTGAGGCAGTGTGGCCACTAAACCACCCTTTGAAAAAACTCAGTGTACACCTCACCCTAACTGGAAGCCTGTGCCATGGCCTGCCTTCTCCCTGGTGTCCCCAGCTCTTACACACCACCACCTTTTCCCCTCAAACCAGTCATGAAGGGCTAACCACAATCTTGCCCTTAACTTGGTTTGTCTGCTTTTGTTCTTTTGGTCCTCCAGAAAGCTTTCCAGAAGTTTGATCAGGAGCCTCTTAGAGGATAGAGAATCCACCACATCTTTTGCTATCACTTGAAGTCTTTATATCAAGACTGCAGATCTTTCTAGAAGACCTGCTTTTGCTCACCCAGAACTCATGGCTTAGCATAGGAATCATTTGCTGAAATTCAGTAAAGAGCTGGTCAGAAAACCTTCATCAGAATGATTTTCTGTTAGAGAATACAGCTCCGTCAAAGACTAAATGCTTTGCAAAATCATGTTGATTTCACAAAAGATTCATTTAGGAGAAAACCAGAAAATAAAAGTTCTTGCTGTGTTGGATGGGAAATATTTTGGGATGGGAAATATGGATGGGAACTATTTTGGAGACTTCAACAAATTTTTCCATCTTGAATTGGGACAAAAAGTCAAATTATAGCAAACCAAGAAAACATTTGGGGGGTTGGGTCAATCAAAACTCATTGGTTTGATAATTTTGAATGTTTTGCTTTGATATTGACTATGCTTTTTAAAAATCTTTTTTCAGTGTAATTAGCTTACATTTCAAAACAATACTGCCTGGCTACTGGGTATAAAGAGAACGCCACCAGCTTCTGGTCACCATTTTTTTTATTTTTGTCAAGAAAGGACTTACTTGCCTAATTCCAGGAGGGGGTTCATGGCTGTGAGTGGATGAAGGCACCTCCTGCAGGGCTGGAAACAGATGCTTAACTCCCTGCGGGGGTGGGGCCTGAGCCCCACCCCTCTCATCAGCATTTCCTACTGGCTAGGTTAGATGGGTCCTCCCCACTCAGCTTGCTGGTGCTTGGGAATCCCTCTGGACTCTGCTAGATGTTGGGGTGCTGAGAAGTTAGGCACTGCAATGCTGCGTCCTGTAATGCCTAAGACTCTTTGATGGGGTCGACTGTTGAGCGACTCCTAAGTGCCTAAATCCCTTTTGAAAATTAGATTTAGGCTCCAAAAACAGTTAGGCGATTGTAATGGTCCCTTCCTCAGAGGTCTGGAGGAGGCCACTCTGCCTCTGTTTTTTGAGAGCAGCAACACCTAAATAGATTTTAAAATCTGGGCCCTCGCCCCTTGTGTGTGGTTTAGTTCCCAATCTGTGATGTGGGGGTAGAAACCTTTCCTTTGGCTGTTCCATCTAGTTTGTGAGCTCTTCAGGGTCTGCCTCCATGTGTCTGTACAGCCACCAGCATTAATGGGTTTCCAGGCTTGGCTGGGGATCTAGGTGGTTCTGAAACACAAATTAATTAACCATAACATCCGGAAGCCAGAAAACCCTGGCTTTATTTCTGGCTCTGTCATGGAATTTTTCTTTGCCCTTGGGCAAGTTACTTTGGATGAGATTTTCAAACTCATTTTTTGACTCCTTTAGGCATCCAACTCCCATTGACTTTCAGTAGAAACACAGTACCTAATTCCTCTGGGCTTTCTTGAAAATCCAACTCTCTCTCACACTGCCTCAGCTCCCTTATTTTTAAAATGAGGGCAGCAATTCCACCTTCACAGAGATGGCGATGCTAATGTCACCGAGACAGTGCAAGGCTAATGCTTTCACACTTGTAAAGGGGTGGGAGATGATGCTAGTGTGTCTATAACGTGCTCAATCAGAGAATATGTATTAGATAGCTATGGTAGGTTTTTCTGTAGAGGCCAATGACATGTGTAGACAAAGGAATGTGCACAGGGTAAATTCCCATTTATTCGAACAATTCACCTCAGCTACATCTAGTGGAAGACAGTGAAAGTGGCTGAAAACGTATCTTGGTTATTACTACTCCTATTAATGTCAAATATTATGAGTTGTGTAACAAGAGGTGCAACGTATGTGGTGAGGCTTGGAATAGCTACTTAGTAATTTATAGTGGTCTTGATAAGCTTCAGTTAAACATTCAGAACTGGAAAGCACTTTGTTGCACTAATTAGCAGCACACAGGTTTGTAGCTATATTTTATCCCTGTGCAGCAAAATTCTCATTAGAGTCATGAGGACTTGGAATCAATTTAGTGACCAAATTGGTTTAGACACTGGAAGTTCTAAGAGTATATTGTGTCAATAGGACTTTACAGGATAGAGAAGAACAATTAACACGTTGAGAACATTTCTGACTTGATATCTGACCTCTTTAGTGGAAATTCAGAAGGTTTGGCTATAGGTTTATGCTTTGTTTATCATTCTCATCAGTGCAAAATAACACATTGTGTACTTCCATGAAATATTTTACTTTCACCAATGCTTTTTTCGACCCTTGCTTATTTAGACTCTCTGGCGTTTGCAGCTCAGGGCTCTAGTTAGGGATGTGTACAGCATTAGAAAATAGGTGTCTTAGCGTATTTTCATGTTTGGATTCAATGTACTACATTGTTCAGGGATCTGTCAGTGTTGTCTCTTCTAGAAGAGGATCAGTCACAGGAACTAAATAACTCAGCTTCTTGCACGAAACCAATATTTTGCTTGGTGAGTAGCGTCTGTGCGTCTAGTACAAGAACGAACAGAAAGCAAGGCTATCACATGTTTTTTTATTTGGTGGTTCAGATCAGAACATGTTGTTTTTAGACATGATCTCTTGCAGGATTGAAAGTATTTTATGCAGCAATTAAAGAACTAGAAATTCCAGGCCAACTGGGATTTTTTTTGTTTGAATTTTTTTGCATTAAAGCAATTGTACATCACGATGTTATTGTGACTTGGTTTATCTATTTACTAAGGCTGTGTCTACACTACAAGAGCAACAGCAGTACAGCTATGGCATAGTGTAGATGCTTCTTAAACCAACGGTGAGGATTATTGCAAATGCTTTACAGTTAACCTTTAGGAAAACAATTTAATACTATTTCCAGCCACTGCTGAGAATTTCACTGGAGGTTGTGTCAGCTGTAACCTCCCTTTAGATCACAGCTGGTGAGGTGAGAAAGAGGTGTCAGCAAAACAGCTCAATTCCAGCCTGTGTATAGCTCTGAAGATCAGGAATGGCACCGTCAGTAGCAGCCAGGATCGAACAGGGAGGCAGGGGTGATATGCTTTGTCTGCTTCACCCCACCCTCCATCTGGTTCCAATGCTGCAGACCAGTCACAATTTCTGTCGTGGCCTTTGTGGCCGATCTTAAGTAGAGTTCATTGAAGCAGTCCATTCTAGAAGTGCCAAAAGCGGAGGTGAGTGTGATCAGATCTTCACCATGGAGCAAAGGGCGTAGTTCCTTGGCTCACCCAAAATGACAGAAGGCATTTGCAGACACGGTTACTGTTGAAACCTAGTCTTATTTAGATTGTAAGCTCACCGGTGCAGAAAGTGCAGTTTTGTTATGTGTTCATATAGTGCCTAAAACAATAGGGCCCCATAGCACTAATACAATACAAATAAAGCTTCATTATAATTACTAATAACTAATGCTTTGGAGAAGTCACTTAACCTCTCAGCACCTCTTATTCACTCTGTATAGGGGAGGTAATACTTACCCATTTGGTGCGGACCCAGCGGTGAAATGAAGACAGACACGTGCATGCAATAAAGATGCAGGCTGCTTAAAATTAAACGTATGCACAAGGGAGGGGCAGTACCTGCCCATCGCCCATACTCTCCTATATCAGGCATTTAAATGGTTCCAGTGCAGGGGTTATAGGGCACCTTACCATGTGACCCATAACTCGTGGTCAGACAGCCTACCCTGCAGGACTCGGCTCGCTCTGAGTCCCAGCACCCTCACTCCTGTGAGCGGGACCGAGGGTGCAGAAAGGGGTGGTGACCTCAGCCTGCAAGGTCTCACCCTATCTCATGAGCCCAAGGCCTATCACCAGATCCCAGATCTCTTACCTTCAGAAATGGTTCATTTTATCCTTCTAACCCCACTGGGAACCAGCTGCAAGTTGTGATGAATTAACAACTCAACTCAAGTCCCTCAGTTAGGTGCTAAGCATGTTCCCACCTGACCGACTGGGGCGTTAAGGTGCTGCGAGGAAGGTGAAAAACTCCCTAGTCGTCTGCCAGTTGGCCCATGGAAGACAAAAAATCCTTTCTGCCCCCCAAACACGTGATTGCCTAGACCCACAGCATCTGTCAGGCCGGGTTCTCCTTACTAGCGCAGGGTGTGTTGGAGGTGCTTCTGGAATGGAGCCTAAACATGGCCACTGCTCCAGGTTAAATCATGGGAGCTAGAGAATGCTGGCCAATCAGCAGCCCTCCCCCCAGCTCGCCAATGGGTGTCAGAGACTCCTGTGGGGATCGGGGAGGAGAGCAGAGACAGTGACTGTCTCCCTTCCCTTGGGCACCAGCCCCATCAAGTTCCCCCACCTGTTGAGGCATGTAGGGGGCTTTTCATAAAGTTCTTGGAAATCTACATAAGAAAGGCACAACAGAAGTGCTAAGTGTGATTGGGGTTAGTATTTAATTCTGCCTGTAGCTTGCCAGGTAAAGCTTTGGAGAGGCAAGGAAACAGACTATCAAATACCTGGGAGAGAATCAGATAGGGTGAGGTATTTTTATTTTATTTATTTAGAATTAACACAATAAAAAGATGCCTCTCCGAGGCTCTAGACACCCTAACATTGTTAGTAGCACAATTATGTCCCAGCAGCTTTAAGCAATCATGTCAATAAGAACTCAGCCAGTCAGATACTTACAAAAATATTTTTTTACCCTTTCATCATTGTTGGAAGCATGACCTCCACCCTCTCCAAAATATGTATCAGAGGTTTTATACAGTGTGGCCATCAAAAACTGGCCAATTACAAAGTCTCCAGTCAATCTCCAAACTAGAAATGGCAGCTTTAGACATCATCTTCTATTATCTTCACCTGACACAGAACTAGCTTGTGCTTTAACATTTAGCTTCTGAACGATTTGATGTGAAAATCTATACTGCATGGTGTTTGGGGGGCATTACATCTTGTTGAATTATGTAATCAAAAGCACTGTGATCCTGAATTAATCTCACTAAGATTAAGTCCTATTTTAGTACACTCTGCACGTCAATGGAAACAAAATCCTTTTAGCACAGTGACCAGGTTAGGTTACTTAGGCCCTCTATATTCCAAAATCACAACTACCAACGGTAAAATCTTTCTGCTGACTTCAGCAGTCTCCTGCTTCTTGCCACTCGTGGGCCCAGGGCCGATATTTAAGCATCCCTGATATTTGCTGAAAAAGGCCCAACTCCCATCTGTAGCTGCCCCAGGACTAGGAGTGGGAATATGGTGGTATAGACTGGGAAAGTGGGATCAAACTGGGGGAGCTGCATGCAACAGAACTGCATGGAACACAGAAAGGCCTTTGGTATCAATACAGTACTGGGGTTTTCTAAACCAGTGGTTCTCAACCAGAGGTATGCTTACCCCTGGGGATATGCAGAGGTTTTCTAGGGGATACATCAACTCATCTAGATATTTGCCTAGTTTTACAACATGCTCCATAAAAAGCACTAGCAAAGTCAGTACAAACGAAAATTTCATACGACTTGTTTATACAGCGCTATATACTATACACAGAAATGTAAATACAATATTTATATTCCAATTGATTTATTTTATAATCATAGGGTAAAAATGAGAAAGTCAGTGATTTTTCAGTCACCGTGTGTTGTGACACTTTTGTATTTTTATGTCTGATTTTGTAAGCAAATAGTTTTTAAATGAGGTGAAACTTGGGGTACAGAAGATAAATCAGACTCCTGAAAGGGGTACGGTGGTCTGGAAAGGTTCAGAGCCCCTGTTCTAAACTCCCTATGCCAACCACTTGCCCCTACATTAGTCTAGCCTGACTTTTCAGCACTGTGGAAACTTGCAATCCCAGATTGCTACCAGCCAGTTGGGCAAATGTTTTGGGGTCGGGAAATCCACCACAGTGATCATTGCGATGCAAGTGTGCAGGGTCATTACTCACCACTTGCTAAGCAGGACTGTGACTCTGAGTAACGTGTGGGACATAATGGATAGTTTTGCAGCAAATGGGGTTCCCGAACTGCGGTGGGGTGATAGGGATATGTGTGCCATCTATTGTTGCAGCAGACCGCCTTAGATTCATAAAATCATAGAAGATGATGGAAGAGACCTCAGGAGGTCATCTAGTCCAACCCCCTGCTCAAAGCAGGACCAACCCCAACTAAATCATCCCAGCCAGGGCTTTTTCAAGCTGGGCCTTAAAAACCTCCAAGGATGGAGATTCCACCACCTCCCAAGGTAATCCATTCCAGTGTTCACCACCCTCCTAGTGAAATAGTTTTTCCTAATATCCAATCTAGACCTCCCCCACTGCAACTTGAGACCATTACTCCTTGTTCTGTCATCTGCCACCACTGAGAACAGCCTATCTCCATCCTCTTTGGAACCACCCTTCAGGTAGTTGAAGGCTGCTATAAAATCCCCCCTCACTCTTCTCTTCTGTAGACTGAATAAGCCCAGTTCCCTCAGCCTCTCCTTGTAAGTCATGTGCCCCAGCCCCCTAATCATTTTCGTTGCCATCCACTAGATTCTCTCCAATTTGTCCACATCCTTTCTGTAGTAGGGGGCCCAAAATTGGACGCAGTACTCTAGATGTGACCTCACCAGTGCCGAATAGAGGGGTATGATCACTTCCCTCCATCTACTGGCAATGCTCCTACTAATGCAGCCCAATATGCTGTTAGCCTTCTTGGAAACAAGAGCACACTGTTTACTCATATCTGGCTTCTCCTCCACTGTGACCCCTAGGTCCTTTTGTGCAGAACTGCTGCTTAGCCAGTTGGTCCCCAGCCTGTAGCAGTGCATGGGATTCTTCCGACCTAAGTGTAGGACTCTGCACTTGTCCTTGTTGAACCTCATGAGATTTCTTTTGGACCAATCCTCCAATTTGTCTTGGTCACTCTGGACCCTATCCCTACCCTCCAGCATATTTACCTCTCCCCCCCAGCTTAGTGTCATCCATGAACTTGCTTAGGGTGCAACCCATCCCATCATCCAGATCATTAATAAAGATGTTGAACAAAACCGGCCCCAGGACTGACCCCTGGGGCACTCCGCTTGATACCGGCTGCTAACTA
This sequence comes from Malaclemys terrapin pileata, assembly GCF_027887155.1. Classification (NCBI taxonomy): domain Eukaryota; kingdom Metazoa; phylum Chordata; order Testudines; family Emydidae; genus Malaclemys; species Malaclemys terrapin. The sequence continues at coordinate 139,774,027 of NC_071509.1, forward strand.
GACATTGAGCCGTTGATCATTACCCGTTGAGCCAGATGATCTAGCCAGCTTTCTATCTACCTTATAGTCCAGTCATCCAATCCATACTTTTTTAACTTGCTGGCAAGAATACTGTGGGAGACCATATCAAAAGCTTTGCTAAAGTCAAGATATATCACAACCACTGCTTCCCCATATCCATCGAGCCAGTTATCTCATCATAGAAGGCAGTCAGGTTGGTCAGGCACGACTTGCCCTTGGTGAATCCATGCTGACTGTTCCTGATCACCTTCCTCTCCTCCAAGTGCTTCAAAATGGATTCCTTAAGGACCTGCTCCATGATTTTTCCAAGGACTGAGGGGACCTTCCAGGTCCCTTGCCACTGAGTACATCAATAGGAAAGGTTACTTTCCTATGGTCATGCAAGTGCTGGTGGATCACTGGGGACGCTTTACTGATATCGGTGTAGGCTGCTCAGGGAAGGTGCGTGATGCTCGCATCTTTAAGAACACAAAACTGTTCTCTGCAAGCAGAGACTTTATTTCCCAACTGGCAGATTACCATTAGGAATGTTGAAATGCCTGTAGTAATCCTGGGCGACCCAGCCTATCTCTTGCTCCCCCTGGCTCATAAAGCAGTACGCTGGCTGCCTCGACAGCACATAGAAGTGCTTCAACTTCAGGATCAACAGGTGAAGAATGACAGTTGAATGTGCCTTTGTTTGTCTGAAAGGTCACTGGTGCTGTTTAGTTACAAGACGGGACCTCAGTGAGAAAAATATCCCATGGTTATAGCTGCCTACTGTGACCTGCAAAATATCTGTGAAGCAAAGAGGGGAAAGGGTGGAGTGGAACGGCTGTCTACTGAATTTGAACAGCCAGATACAAGGGCTATAAGAAGAGCTCAACTCGGAGCTATTCCGCTCAGGGAAGCTTTGAAAAACATTTTAATAGTGAGACAGAGTAATGTGTTGCGGTCGTGTGATCTACCTGGCCTTTCTCTTTTGCAGCCTGGAATGAATCTTGTAGTAATTGCTATGTATGCAGGAATATAAACTTGTCAATGGACCTATTAATATTGTCTGGGAATGATGTTATGGGTTCTGTGACACACTGCAGTAATAGGAAATTGATCGCTGTCAGACCTCCTCATCACCAGCCAGTATATGCTGTGAACTAATAAAGATGAATTATGTGCCAAAAATATAATTTTATTCTGTGACATTAACCAGGGAAATAAAAAAAAACATTTAGAATTTAATAAATGAAGGGAACAGGACTTATGGAAATGAGTGTTTTTTCCCCTTCATTTCAGGTACACATATACTGACCTGTGAAAGTCATGGTTGGTGTATGTGCATCTGTGATTGTTTAATGTCCCCCTGGGTGGAGTGGTAAGAGTAGTGCAATGATCCCTGATGCCACATGGAAAGTTGGGAGGGGGCAGGCTTAGGGAGGTCCCAATGTAGAGTTCTCTATGGGCTGCAAAGGGAAGTGAACATGGGATTATTGAACCTGCAAGGCTACTGGAGTCTGCAGCATCTCTGTTTGCTGCAGCAAGCGCAAGCATCTGCTGCAGCGTGTCCCTGTCCTTTTCCTGAGCCTTTCTCCTCTCCTCTATCCCTGTCAGTACTGTCTGAAAGGGTGATCCTCCAGGCCCTGTGCTCATGGTCCGATGCAGCACTGGCTTGCAAGATCTCCTGGAATATGGCATCCCGAGTCCTTCTCTTTCTCCTCCTTATCTGGCTCAGGGGTGTGTGGAGGGGGAGACCCTGAAGGCTGCACTGGCAGCAACTGCAGATACAACACAGAGAAGTACCACTGTCAGTGTATTCACAATGGAAAACTTAAGATGCTGAATTCACTCCTCAAAAGTTGTAAGCACTACAGGGATTGATAGGACACAGCACCATTCATGCTGAGTATGTCCCTCTGGGGGCTTGGGACATGAGGATGGAATCGCTCGCTTGCATTATTCTAGTTGTATAGGGCAATGGACCTGAATATTGGCACCATTTTTCATAAGCAGTGGAGTTTTTAGCTGATATCTCACTCCTGAGGATAACAGAGGCAGAAAGAGCACATCTGCTGCAGGTATCCTGGTGCCACCTGGGCCTGTGTGCTGTTAGCCTGTACTGCAGTGGTACCTGCTGCAGTAACTGCTGAGTGGTGTGGGAAAGTGCCCTACTGTGGAGGAAGAAACAAGACAGCTGTCCCTAGAAACCTTCGGCAGAGGATTGCACAGTACTTCCCTAAACGTTTCCTTGAACTCTCTACGGAGGATTAACGGGACATCCCGGTGCACATAAACAGAGTGTTCTGCCTAACCCCCACTGCCTAACTCTAGAGGGGAATGAAAAGCAAATAGCAACTCTACCTCTCTTGGTTCTTCCAGTACCTTGTCTAGCACAATTAAAAATGAACTAATCAAAAGGTGCGTCCTGCTACAGTGGGGGTTCCACCGCTGTAATTTGAAAGTAAACAGCAAACTTAGAAGAGGTTCCTTCCCCTGCCTCAGGCTTGCCCGTGCTCCACTGATGGGACAGGCTGGACTGTGGTGAAGTTAAAAACAGGTCCTGGCTTGCTGCACAGCTGGCTTCCCCGGTCGCCTGTCCTCCAAGCTCCCTCTCCTCCTTGCTGCTCACTCCAGGGCCTGGGATTCAGATCATAGAATCAGACTCATAGAATATCAGGGTTGGAAGGGACCTCAGGAGGTCATCTAGTCCAACCCCCTGCTCAAAGCAGGACCAATCCCCAACTAAATCATCCCAGCCAGGGCTTTGTCAAGCCTGACCTTAAAAACCAATAAGGAAGGAAATTCCACCACCTCTCTAGGTAACCCATTCCAGTGCTTCATCACCCTCCTAGTGAAAAAGATTTTCCTAATAGCCAACCTAGACCTCCCCCACTGCAACTTGAGACTATTACTCCTTGTTCTGTCATCTGCTACCACTGAGAACAATCTAGATCCATCCTCTTTAGAACCCCCTTTCAGGTAGTTGAAAGCAGCTATCAAATCTCCCCTCATTCTTCTCTTCTGCAGACTAAACCATCCCAGTTCCCTCAGCCTCTCCTCATAAATCATGTGCTCCAGCCCACTAATCATTTTTGTTGCCCTCCGCTGGACTCTTTCCAATTTTTCCACGTCGTTCTTGTAGTGTGGGGCCCAAAACTGAACACAGTACTCCAGATGAGGCCTCACCAATGTTGAATAGGGGGAATGATCACGTATCTCGATCTGCTGGCAGTGCCCCTACTTATACAGTCCAAAATGCCGTTAGCCTTCTTGGCAACAAGGGCACACTGTTGACTCATATCCAGCTTCTTGTCCACTGTAACCCTTAGGTCCTTTTCTACAGAACAGCTTCGTAGCCACTTGGTCCCTAGTCTGTAACAGTGCATGGGATTCTTCCGTCCTAAGTGCAGGACTCTGCACTTGTCCTTGTTGAACCTCATCAGATTTCTTTTGGCCCAATCCTCTAATTTGTTTAGGTCCCTCTGTATCCTATCCCTACCCTCAAGCATATCTACCACTTCTCCCAGTTTAGTGCCATCTACAAACTTGCTGAGGGTGCAGTCCACACCATCCTCCAGATCATTAATGAAGATATTGAACAAAACCGGCCCCAGGACCGACCCTTGGGGCACTCTGCTTGATTCTGGCTGCCAACTAGACATGGAGCCATTAATCACTACCCATTGAGCCCAACGATCTAGCCAGCTTTCTATCAGCCTTATAGTCCATTCAACCAGCTCATACTTCTTTAACTTGCTGGCAAAAATACTGTGGGAGACCGTATCAAAAGCTTTGCTAAAGTCAAGGAATAACACATCCACTGCTTTCCCCTCATCCACAGAGCCAGTTATCTCCTCATAGAAGGCAATTAGGTTAGTCAGGCATGCCTTGCCCTTGGTGAATCCATGCTGACTGTTCCTGATCACTTTCCTCTCCTCTAAGTGCATCAGAATTGATTCCTTGAGGACCTGCTCCATGATTTTTCCAGGGACTGAGGTGAAGCTGACTGGCGTGTAGTTCCCCAGTTCCTCCTCCTTCCCTTTTTTAAAGATGGGCACTACATTAGCCTTTTTCCAGTCATTTGGGACCTCCCCCAATTGCCATGCGTTTTCAAAGATAATGGCCAATGGCTCTGGAATCACATCTGCCAACTCGTTTAGCACCCTCGGATGCAGCGCATCCAGCCCTATGGTCTTGTGCTCGTCCAGCTGTTCTAAATAGTCCTGAACCACTTCTTTCTCCACAGAGTGCTGGTCATCTCCTCCCCCATGCTGTGCTGCCCAGTGCAGCAGTCTGGGAGCTGACCTTGTTCGTGAAGACAGAGGCAAAAATGTATTGACTACAATAGTTTTTTCCACATCCTCTGTCACTAGGTTGCCTCCCTCATTCAGTAAGGGGCCCAAACTTTTCTTGACTTTCTTCTTGTTGCTAACATACCTGAAGAAACACTTCTTGTTACTCTTAACATCTCTTGCTAGCTGCAACTCCAAGTGTTATTTGGCCTTCCTGATTTCACTCCTGCATGCCTGAGCAATATTTTTATACTTCTCCCTGGTCATTTGTCCAATCTTCCACTTCTTGTAAGCTTCTTTTTTGCGTTTAAGATCAGCAAGGATTTCATTGTTAAGCCAAGTCATTGTAGCTCCATTGACATCAACTCCCGGCTACACATCGGGATGGTTTGTTCCTGCAACCTCAATAAGGATTCTTTAAAGTATCCATGAGGCTCTTTTGGGTGATGGTGGGGTATCTGCCGAGGACGGCATGCAGCTCTTTGTAAAAGCGTCAGGTCTGCGGCTCTGCACCAGATTGACTGTTGGCCTCCCTTGACTTCTGATAGGTCTGCCACAGCTCCTTGGCTTTCAGGGCGGCACTGCTGCTGGTCTCTGTTGTAGCCCTTCTCCTGCATCCCCTGAGGAATCTGCTTGTCGATGCCCACATTGTAGCACAGAGCTATGCTTCACAGCCCCCCCACAGGCTCCTCCCCACAGGCCCAGGAGCTCCGATACCTTGTGTATACTCCAGGCAGGAGCATGTCTGCAGTGTGTAGTTGGCATGTCAGCTGGGCAGTTGCACACAGCAGTGGAGTGTTGCTAGGTGTGCTCACCAATCTGGGCAACCAGGAAAAGGAATTTCAAAACTTTGCGGGGCTTTGAAGGAGAGGGATGGCGTCTTGTCTACCGGACCCCTGGGCAGTAGAGTTCACAGAGCGGTCAGTGTGGGGCATTGTGGGACAGCTCATGGAGGCCAGTAACAGTCGACATAATAATGCAGTGTCTACACTCAGTCAACTTCTGTACATCGACCCTGACTCTACGCCGCTTGGGGAGGTAGTGGTGTTAAGCAGCAAGCAAGCAGGCCGGTACACTCCGGAACACAATACCAGCAAGCTAGGTATAGCCGGTATGGCGTATCGGAAAGCAGCAGCAGCCCCACCGGAGGAGAGGGCTGGGAGTTCTGCTCCTTTCCCTGATGGGAGGGGCAGCAGCGGGAAAAGGAGCAGAATGCTGGCAGATCCTCCAGCGGCTGTACTGCCCCCCTAGCCTTGCCCCCCGGCACTGTCTCCAGCGCAGCAGGGGGAAGACAGAGCCCTCCCTCCCCAAGTAACATGGGATGGATGTGGGGAGGGGACGGGAAGAGGGTGGAGGCCCTGGGGCTGGGGGCAGGGTGGTGAGGAGTCACATGGACGGTCACGTGGGGAGGTCACGTGCCCCCCTTAGCTGGTGTCTCCCCCCCCGTAAGACATGGATTTTACTTGCATCACTGGTGTTAAGTCTGCAGATCGGGCACTTACGTCAGCAAGAACCAAATTTAAGTGTAGTCACATCCACAGCTAGTTTGACGTCAGCTGCCTTGTGTTGACCTAACCATGTAGCGTAGGCCAGGCCTTAGCTGCTCATGCATGCAGGGAGCAATTTCGTTTCATTTCTGCTGCTGTTAAAAATGTGCAGCCTGTGTGCAAAGCGCTGTTCTCAAAAATCCACAACTCTGCCTGATCTGAACCCATTTTCATCACACCACTCAAAGGCATGTGTGACGGGTTGTACCAGCCCTGCACTGGGCCAACGGGGCCTCAGCAATCACTGTGGACCCAGGAGAACATGCCCCCTTGCCCCTGCTGTGCACCAGGTGGAGGGAACAGATAAAAGGAGCAACCCAGCTCAGTTTGGGAGGCTGAGGAGGAGGAAGAACACGTGCAGCAGGCTTCTGCAGAGGTGCCTGTGACTCTCCAACTGGTGTGAACTGTGGACCTAGACTAGGCTGCAGACAACCAGCCGACCGCGGAGATTGACCGGGACACCAACGTGCTGCCAGCCGAGGAAGTGCCCAAAATGCACTTTGCGGTAGAAAGTGACCCAGGGAATGCATTAGAAGCCGATGCTTGAACCCTTAACTGGGAACCTCCCGGCTTCATAGGCCCCTGGGTTCAAACCTGGTGGTTAATATATATTTCAGGCTGAAGTTTGCGTTAACCTGCACTGCCAACAAGGTGTCCCATATCTTACTGCTCAGCTATACAAACAAAGTTGACGTAGGGAGTTGGTTTGGATGAATCGGCGTTTAGCAGTGTTGGCAAGCATAACAAGACCCCTTCCAAGCTAGGATGAAATTAGAATAAACAACATACCGGGGATTCAATCCTGCTTGCTCCTGAGTGTAGCTAAGAGAAGCGCAGGGGGAGAAAGCGCTAGACACTTGCTCAGCCCCGGTGTGGTAAGTCTTCCATATAATGCAGAAGAATGTGCCCAGTATTAGCAATTGGCGAAAACTCTGCTACAGTTTGGACAGCCGTGCCCCACCGGCTCTGTACTGAGCTCTGGTGGACAGGGGAAATGAGCATGATAGTGCAGAGCTCGGGCGTTGGTACCTCAGGGCAATGAGGTGATCTAAACGCTATGTGGAGGATTTGTGCTCACTATCACTGAATTGCCAGCCGGGAGTTGATGTCAATGAAGCTACAATGACTTACGCCAGCTGAGGCTCTGCCCTGCCCTCACTTGAATGTGCTGACAGAGTCAAGAGAATGGGCAGCCAGGTGGGCCAGACCCTGATGCAGAATTGTGTCTGAGAGGTCTGTGCCACCAGCTGCGCAGTGCCTTATGACACAAGCTGGGCACAGCGCTCCTGTCAGCATGCCAGTGTGGAGAGCGTGTTCCCCTCCGCCAGCTTCATCTCCCTGCTCTCTGAGTCAACACAGCACCATGCCCAGCAGCACGACAGCTAGCTTGGCACTGCTCAAGCTGAATCCTCATTCCCATCACAGCAGGATTAAGTCCTAGGGCTCCAATCCAGGAGGGCACTTGAACACATGCTTGACTATAAGTATGTGCTTAACTCCCAGCGTCTTCAAGTTAAGTTCAACTTTAGGATGACTTATAGTTAAGCGTGTGCTTAAGTGCTTTCCTGATCTGGGTTTAGGCAAGTCACTTCCATGGAAGTAAAAGCTTATGTTCATTCATACTATAGTTCTACTTGAAACCCCTGTTGTGATACTCTCCTGGACTGGAATGAGCTACTCTGGAACAACGCTCCAAAACGTTGGTTGTCTTTTTTGCTTCTAATGTAGATCACCATTTAAATCCTAACATGGCACACGTTGGGGACATACTGTGGCATGCTTTATGAATACTTTAGGACAAATATCACAGACATCCTGCCCAATACTGATACCCAGTGAAATAGTCAGTGATATTCTTTCTCAGTCACAGTTTGGCTGCTGTAATTATCCCCAATGGGCCATGGAAAGCAAGATGGCAATTTAACAGATCGAGCCGAAAAAGCTAGTCCTATTGACAAAGGCAGAACTATACTCTACAACTTGAGGTTGACTTGTTTTTTATTACTAAATACAAACTTAAATTAACTTTGTGCTTAGAATAATTTGCAAAAACCTGTCATTACTGATTTGCAATGTACATCTAGTTTATATAAAAAAATATCCAGCAGTGTTACAAACACAGTTTACAGATATTAATGGTAACAGATTACTGACCAGTAGAATTGCTCAAAAATAATTAGACTTTTTGGAAGAAATAAATTTGAGAAAGAATTGGTTTTCTTTTTTTAAAAAATGGTATTTCATCAACATTTTTGGCAGATTTTTTGGTCATTTGTCAAAAAACAAAACTCTTTTCAGTTTTCAAAAATGGAAGTTGGTTTTCTGCTAATCAGTTTTTCAATGAGCACTGAAATTCTGTACAAACTTTCAAAGAATTATTTGAAAATATCCTCGGGAAATAAGAGACATTTCCCAGCCAGCTCTGCTGGCTTTGCAAAGTAAGTCAAGGAGACGTCAGGGGAAAAAACGCCCATTCCCTTAGCTGTGAATAACAAAGTCCAGATCAAACTCTACCCTTTGCTATTGTCTTGGATGAGATTTCCTTCAGTGGAATAGTAGTAATAGGGTATTTCTATAGCACCTTCCATTTGGAGATCTCAAAGCACTTTGCAGACAATCATGAGTCTAGCTGTACCCTTGGGAAGAAGGGAGATATCACCTTTGTTTCACAGATGAGGAAACTGAGGCACAAAGAGCTTACATGAATAAGGGAACAGCCCAGCCTCCTCCCTCACTACTGAGAGGCTACTCTGAGCATCACAACCAGTGCAGTTCTGCTATGCACAAGGGAGCTAGCTGTCGGGGAGAGACTGTACCCTGCCTGCACAAGGCAGAACTCCTTTTTCAGGGGAGCAGCCAGCATAAGGCAAGGGGAGGCAAGTGTGGCATGGGCTAGAGGATTTACAGCTGAGCAGCTGATGGGGTTATGTGGGGTCTAAGCCTCTGAGCTGGAGTAGCTTCAATGGGGTGGCAAGGATGGATTCTGGACCAAGGTGAAGGACGTGGCATTCCAGGCCACATGAGCTTTATTGAGAAGTGTGTGATAAGGGAGGGGAGGGTCACAATAAGGCTAGTAGTGGACCCAGTATCACAGCCATAACTGTGGGCTGATAGTTCTAGCTCTGTAGCATAAAGTGACGTGGGCTTTGCCTGAGAAGGAAGGGGATGATATTTTTCTCTGTGCGTTAGCTAGAAAAAATACACTTGTTCAAGAGAAACAGAGGTGGTGTAATGATACATAGTGGGGAAAAAAAAATCACATTGCAATTACATTGCGATGCTCCTACCACAGTCATTCTGCTCTTGGATTATTTCCCTTGCCTCACTCAATTGCATCAATTAGCGCTGTGTAGTCAATTTTGGGGATAATTTTTTCAGTTTGGCATTGTGGAATGGTGTTCCCCCTCCTTTTTTGTTGCTTGGATCTTTACATTTTCATCCTTCTTGGCCTGTTTTGGAACTGCACTGAGCCACATTATACTCATTTGCTAATTTGCGGCTCTTTTTTTAATGTGTGCATAGGTTTTACACAGCCCTTGCAGCTACATTCCCTTTACATTGGGTGAGTCTCTTGTTATGCAAAGAGTAGCACATTGGTGACAGACAAGGTTGAGAGAACTTGCATGATTTCCCCCCCCCCCACCCCAAATGTGGCTACAATTTATTTTAATGCATACCTCATGGACCTGTCTCCCCTTCCACTTTGTGCAGGGTTTTCCTCCTCCTGCTAGCCACACCTGGGCACCTCCAGAATTAAAGTGGACGTGTTTTGCTGAGAGCAGTCTTTGAATGCATGCTTTGAATTCATCAGCTCTTCTGTGCCAGACTACCTGAGGCAAAACTGATCCTGGGTGTGCAGTATAAACATTCCCTGCTGACCCTGCTAAGCTAGCATTTCCACCGAGCCAGCTTGGGTTATGATGTATACACTAATTATGTTCCCCTGCACTGGAGGGGCAGACCTGCGTAACAATTTGGCACCAGTTTGTCAGCCTCCACAAATTTGCCATCATTTTGTGAAGTTCGTTTTCACAAAGCAAAAAGCTAATGGGAAATGCTGCAATAACTACCTAGATATATATATATATATATTTTAGAGGGGAGGAATCCTACAAAAGGCTATAAAGCACAAATATTTTCATATTCATAAACCAAAAGCACAATCTTTGTATGACACATATCTAGGATAGAGAGAAAACATGTAATTATTAATCATAGTTAATTGTCACTTCAGTTATAGTTTGGTTATCCTAAAGGATCCCAAAGAACTTTATCCACTGGTTACAAAGTGACAAGAGTCATCTTAACCTACCACTGAAATTGAGTCACCTCTGTGAAGAAAGTGGCGGCTCTGGAGAACACTGCACAATGGTTTGGGCAAGAAGGAAAGAATCCCATTGTCCAGTCGGACATGTCAGGGAATTTAGGTAGGCATATGTACAAGGGTTTGCCGGGGCTCGACCCTCTCCGGGCGGCGGGGAGCCGCACCAGCTTACTACACCACTGGGGCTAGGGTACTTCGTCCGGCCGCAGGGTCTCCCTCAGCAGCCCTTGTGGTTCTGGAAGACACAGGAAGCCCGACCGTGGCAGCGGGCCGGGCACCAATGTTATGTCAGGGCTCAGGCCCTCAGTCGGGCTGAGCAACAAACAAGAGTATTTAGCCCAGGCCCTAGGTCAGGGCGGGGCAACAAACAAGTGGTCCCAGCCTCTTCAGGCCAGGGAGATGGGGAGATGGGGAGATGGCCACCCACGGGTTGGGTGGCAGGGGGGACGCAGGCCCTCCCACTCCACTGCGTCCCAGCCCGGGGCCCTAGCAGTGGCAGATACCCGCTGCTGTCAGTGGGGATCCTGGCCGCAACACACCGACATCGGCTCTGGCAGTGGTGCAGCCAGACTGGGGTTGGCTGCCCCCGGGCCACTTCCACACTCCCCCTCAGGGCCTATCTGGGGGCTGGTGTCGGCCTCGCGGAGATCCTGGACCATGGGTTCGTCCAGCCAGGGATCGTTCGGCAAGTCCGGCGGCTCCTCCAGATAGTGGGCGCAGGGCAGGTCTGGTGGCTCCTGTGGGTAGCGGGCGCAGGGCAGGCCCAGCGGCTCCTCGGGGTAGCGGGCGCAGGGCAGGCCCGGCGGCTCCTCCGGGTAGCGGATGCAGGGCAGGTCTGGTGGCTCCTCGGGGTAGCGGGCGCAGGGCAGGCCCGGCGGCTCCTCCGGGTAGCGGATGCAGGGCAGGCCCGGTGGTTCCTCTGGGTAGTGAGTGCAGGGCAGGCCCAGCGGCTCCTCGGGGTAGCGGGCGCAGGGCAGGCCCAGCGGCTCCTCAGGGTAGCGGGCGCAGGGCAGGCCCGGCGGCTCCTCCGGGTAGCGGATGCAGGGCAGGCCCGGTGGTTCCTCTGGGTAGTGGGCGCAGGGTAGGCCCGGCGGCTCCTGGCGGCAGCCCCGGGCCACAGAGGTTTCCGAGCCCTGAGCTAGGCTGGAGACGTCTGGTCTCTCCGGCGGCTGGGGCCTGACTGAGTTCTGAGGGCGAACCTTTATACTTCTGGGTCGCTGCCTGATCCCCTGAGGGGCGGGCTCAGAGCTCCCCAGCTCCGCCCACTCCGGCCTCCGGATGGGCTCTTCCCCCTCCAGGGCAGCGGGGAGCCACACCAGCTCACTACAGTGTAATATATATATTATAACTGCAGTCTGTTTAGGATTCTCAAGCTAACTTACCAAGTCGTGAAAAAAGCAACATAAGCTTTTTAATGAGGACACAAGTTTGATAGCTCATTTGAATAATAAAGGAAACTAAAACATCTCCAAGGAGATTATCAGCATCCCACAAAATTAGATAATGAGACCTAAATGATCTGGAGAACCTCAGTTACCCACATCTCTGAGTTATCTGAAAAAGGGCAACCCCCAAAAGTCTGTTAATGACACTGAAAATTCCCCCTCTTACCTGAACCCTGTTATCCATATCTAACTCTCAGCATGCCTGGTGGCATTTGGGTAAACATAAAGAAGTTGATTGCCAGGTGAACAGTCAGTCTCTAGTTATTGTAACTAGCCATAACATTCTAGTGGTATGAAGGCTGCACATTGTTTGATCGCCCACCACTTGTTGGCATGTGAAGAGAGAAAAAAGAAGTGAAAAATAGCCACGTAGGAATCTGAAGGCAGATCTGAGCTGGTATAAATTGGCATAGCTCTGTTGACTTCAATGACAATTTACACCAGCTGAGCATGTGTCCCATAATATTCTCCCAGACCCCATAAAGGTCTTTCCTTTTCACCACAGCCTTTTCTTTTGCATAACCTGGAATATGGCTCACGACGTTAAATCCAATGTGTCAGCAGGTGTAACACAAACTGGTTTGCGTGCTTCTGCTATATGCCATCCTTCCAATATAATAAATCACTGAGCTCTATCTGGTTCTGCTACAGTTTTTGTATTTGCCCCATTACACCCGTACATAAATCATGCTGAAGGTAGATAAACATGTTGCAAACTGGCTTTGTGTTTGTATACAGGACTGAGATCCCTGAGCAGACTCTCTGCAGATCACTACTTGAAGTTCATATCCAGTAACTGAACTGTAGCTTTTACTTACAAGATTTACCAGAAACCCAGTGATTTCCATGTATTTCTGTTTTATTTATTCATTAGCTTTAGAAACGGCACTTAAAGTGACAATACAACAAGAAAAATAGATTATTCTTTCGTCTTCTCCCCCCGCCCCCCTTTTGGCTACTGTATGGCAGCTGGGGTCTGCTGTGATACAACACAGGTGTGGTAGAGACAACAGCTGTGCAGAGCTGAAGAGTTTATTTTCTTGCTGCGGGCTATTAGTGTGGCTGTGTTCAAGCAGATAGGGCGATGTTTTAGGGGCTGTATTTCACCACAGTGAACTTGTTTTGGGAAGATGTGGTCCAGCAGCAGTTCCATGAGCTACCTTACTTCGCAGGACAGATACGAGTGGAGTGGAGCCTGGAGGTCTGGGGGCCGTGCAGTCCCTGGGTGCTTCTATAGAATGGAGCAAAATGTGCTCTCCCGCGGGTGAAATCATGGCCCTGTTGGAGTTACTGGGAAGTTTGTCACTGAATTCAATGAGGCCAGGATTTCAACACTGGTGTCTATTGATAGATGTCAGCAGATATGCAAGGGACTGGAGTCTAGCGATATCCTCTGTCTCACTGACCATGACCCCTATAGAGTATGTTAGCTAGGCTACTCACCTAGCATTCAGGGACTTCTAGGTCAGCATCTCACCTGCCAGCGCATCCCACCTGCAACCTCTCTCTTTGCTTGTATCCACACCAGCACAGGGGAAAACGTCACCCACTAGCTGGGCTAGTCCTAGTTTTGAACAGTCCTAGCAAACTGAAAATGGGCCTCTTAAAATGTTGCTCTAAGCAGATATTATTTACAGATGGCAAGAAGAATCCAAAGTACAAATTAAATTTAGGAGGACAAATCTTGTACGTTGACATGTTAGTAAACCAACTCACCTGAATAATCGTGAGCTTTAGACGATGCAGCCTCCTGGATTGAAAATTCAGCTCCTGCCTGGAGTGAACTTGATCTCCTGACATTTCAGGGGCTGGAGATCCTATTGCTGATGGCTCAGTTTAGACTGTGGTATAAACTATTCTGAGCATTGCAGAGCTGAATCCAAACAGCTGACGTTCAGCTCTGGAGTCAAACTGTCTGTCTCCTCTGACTAAGTAGGGCAGGTTAGATGCAGTACATTATTTGTGTGTGTTTTTTCCAACTGCAGATAACAGCAAACATAGGAACGTAAAGAGCTAAATAATTCAGCACACGTAACCAAAGTTCCTGGGAACTTTTTCCACTAGAACTTTTCCATTTTAAAGGGAAATGAAAGTTTTCTCGTCTACACCTCAAAGCTCATTGCCAGAACAAAAAGACTTGTGCTAGAAGAATCTTATTTGCACTTTCTCCCCAGTGTCAAGTCTCGTTTGGCGATAAGTTGGATTCTATACATCTTCAATTACTAGTCCTCTCAGATCTGACAGCACTTAATTACTCAAGACGTCTTCTGTTAAAAGCTACATCTGGAAACGATGTCACTTTTTGCTTTTGGCACTGGAAAAACCTGACTTATGTTAAATACATACTTTTAAGCACAAAGCTTTGAAAGAAATTAGGACAGCTAAGCACTCCCTTTTATGGATTAGATTTTAAAATATATTGCACATGCCTTTTATTTAATAGATACCATATTTCACCATGTTTCTATGCTTCATGTTCTCTCTGTTTCTGGCTGTTGGACTGTCTCACTTCTCTAGCCCCAGTGGCCGCTCTTATGTCATTTTTCTTTCAGCTGTAATAGGGAGTGGTACCTTCTGAAACTCCCAGCCTAACAAATATGTCACTTCTGGATGAATGGACTGGATCTGCTGCTACATGAGTGAGATGCTTTTTCCAAGGCTGGTCAAGATCCTCATTCTAATGACCCTGTGGAAAGAATACTGAGTCTTGTCTCTTGTAGGTTGCTGATGACATTGCAAGGCTAGTACCATTCTTTTTTCAGTGTACAATTTGACTGAACTAATCATAAATTGCCTTTTATTACATTGATCTAGCTAGTAATAAGTAGTTATGAATACCTACCCATTGTTATTGATTTCAAATCCAGTAGTATTCAGAGGCTATAACAGAGATCAGGACCCCATTGTGTTAGGCTGCTGTACAAACGTATAAACAGCCCTTGCCCCAGAGAATGTAGAGACCGTCTTCTAAACATATTTCACCATTTAATAAACTCTGAGGGAAGTCAAAGACCAGTATCATTGAAATGATGTTCACAGTATGTTTGACAAACTTTTCCATTGAGAATGCACTTATTAAAAATACAGATGACTGAAGGATTGGCACCAGGAATAGCTCTGGCATATTTGCCAACATTATGGTGAGCAGAGCCAAGACATTCACTGGCTATCAGAGAAGACATCTTCTGAGTCTGAGTCCACTTTTTCCATGCTCAGACTGGTAAACAACATGTCACATGCTAATAAGTTTAGTAAATATGCCCCTGTATCAACATAATTAGACCAACATTTTATAACAGCTTGCTCTAGTAAATCATCCATTGCTTTGATTACAAGTTTTAGAATGGGTATGGGCAGTGTATGGTGGAGTCTAGTCAAAAAGCACATTGCCGCGGATCCCGATGCACCAGGGTGTGCTATGAGAAAGCAGCACCACCTGCCATCTTAATTAGACCACCTACTGGTAGTGGGAGGTTCGAACACAGATGGCCATCAATATCTGGCAATTTCATTTCAGCAGTATGAGCACTGCTGGCATGTACATGAAAAACAACCATCATAAATGAAAATGATAAAAGTCTGGCATCAGCCTGGCACAATCAGCTTGAAGAAGCAATGTGGAGTTTACTACTGAGACCCCACACATCTCTTGCCATTTGGGCTGGAGTGGTACGACACAAAGAGGAAAAAGTCAAGAGAAACAAACGGAGGAAGAAGGGACTGTCTCCTGCAGTAACATCATTCCACCAGATTGCTTTGATGTTTGCTGCACTGTGTGGCACTACCTTGTTCCACATCTAGCTAAGTCCTTAAAGAAGATGAACAATGAAGTCACATATCCGATCCATGCAAAACAAAAAATCAGGCGGACCCTACATTTTTAGTTGCGTAATTTTAATCTTCTCTCCATACGCCATCTCTATGAGGACTGGGATTTCCAATCAGGTCTTTAACTCTAGACTGGCATGCTCAGTGTTAGAGAAAATCCTCAGGAGCTGTGACTAGCACCATTTTGTGTTTGATCCATACAGAAACTGACTGACAGAAAGATCCAATGATAGAGACAGGTGGATTTCTAAGGGGTTACTACTGGACCCTTCTGTTATAACATAGGATCAACTGGGTTGGTGAAATGGACTAGGAACAGTTCTCACACTGTGATGCATGAAACAGAAGACCTCATTCCCCCAATGTTGTCATTCTGGCACCTTTCACAGGCACTTAATTCATTTTAGAGAGGGGATAAGGATTAAAAATTTTCAAGTCTCTCCAATTAGTTGCAATTGTTTTACCTTTCAGCTATTGTTTCACCCATTTGTTCACAAAGTGCCCTAGTTTAAACAAGAGCTGGTTCCCTCACAGACCTCTTGCCCTTCTTTGAAGCCGTGGTGACACAACAGTGTTGAATTAGTGACATGGCTGTTGTTGCCACAGCAACAATCTGATGTCGTCATCATCACAGGATTCTGACTTCACTGCAGGCTCTAGCAGAAGGTGAAGCTGTGCTGTGAGAACATTAAAAGCCAGGTGTCTTCAATAACAGCAGTAGGCTTGCAGAATAAAGCTGGCCAAATATAATTTTATTGGAGATAAATGTTCTCTTTCTTTCCAGGTTTGTTCTGGTAGGAAAGTCTGTCTCAAAAAAAGTTAAATCTGCATTTAATTAATCAAACACTCTGCTGGTTTCCCAATAGGCAGATAGCAAAATCAGCTAATTAGTTCATTCAAAAACATCTGCTAACCTTTTTGTGCAGGGCTCTATTTTCCTGGTTACACCCTTGATCCCGTCTTAAAAACAGGGTGTGAGGTTAGTTTCTCTCTATTCTCTAGGCACTTTGTCTGCAAAGTTTCACAGACACCAAATGTCTACTAATGGCTTGGTTATAATTTCTTCCAGGATACTTTACTGTCAAGTCCTGGAGCTATCTCTGTTTTTTGGTTGATCTAACTCCTTTCTGTCTGTTCTGGTGTCTTCCTCGGTTTTTAGTTATTTCTCCTCCCCCCTCTGTATGCATCTGAATCATTCCTGTTTCTTCAATTCTCCCTGGTGAATGCAGATGTAAAGAAGCGATTGAGAACTCTGGTTCTATCTGCTTCTCAGAAGCATATGGCTTTCCTCAAAAAGATCACTCCTGAATATAGCTGTAAAGTCCTTTGTCTTCACAGCTTGTGTAGTCCTAGTTTCACTTTCGCGGGTGGTTTTCTGGTGCCATTTCTAGTATTCCAAAACCACACAAAGTTAGTGTCTCATTTGTAAGGTTAGTGTCTCGTTTACACTTCTTTTCTCCTTTATCATTCCCTGCATTTCCCTGGTCATTCATGTTGGCGGTTTGCTACTTCTAGTCAGAAGTTATTTCTGAATGTTGCTCAGGCACTGTCTCCTGGATGCTAGAATCTACCTCCAAGGGAAGGTCTATACTTACCTCCGGGTCTGGCAGTAAGCAATCAATCTTCTGGGATCGATTTATCGCGTCTTGTCTAGACGCGATAAATCGATCCCAGATCGATCCCGGAAATGCTCGCCGTCGACGCCGGTACTCCTGCTCTGCGAGAGGAGTACGCGGAGTCGACGGGGGAGCCTGCCTGCCGCGTCTGGACTCGCGGTAAGTTCGAACTAAGGTATTTCGACTTCAGCTACATTATTCACGTAGCTGAATTTGCGTATCTTAGTTCGAAGTGTGGGGTTAGTGTGGACCAGGCCTGAGTGCTGACTTCTTTCTTCCTTCTTTCTGCCTCCCTCCCTCTATTGTGACAATTGACCTCCCTTTAGCAGTGTGAATTTTTCCTTCAACGTTTGCTTCACTGAATGGCAAAACTTGTCTTTCCATTCTTGGGACTCTCTGCATCTCAAGTATTGACAAATGCTACCATCATATGCGCACATGAACCCCCCCAATGGAATAGAATGGGTGCTCGGAGCATATTTGTGCTTGATCTATAGTCAGTGAACCCGATTCTGTTTTCAGCTATACTTGTGCATTCTCATTGAATTCAATGGGCCTTTACAGCTGTAAATGAACAAAAATTGGTCATGATTGAGCGGAGACAACAGAATGCTGTTCTGTGCACTCTTGCCAGGTCTTATGTCCCAGCCAGCACCACTTTATGATCAACAGTGCTAAAGGCAGCTGAAAGACCAAAGATCAATTTGGTGCTAATTACTGCCATGGCTGGATGGGAGTTCCCTACATGTGATTTAATATCGTTTGACCTGGGTCACATCAGATGATCCACATGGTGCCCCTGCTGTCGTGTCCGCTCACTTGAATGAAAACTGTGGATGAGAAAGGGCCAGTGTGGTGACTACATAGATCATAGAATCATAGAATATCAGGGGTGGAAGGGACCTCAGGAGGTCATCTAGTCCACTCCCCTGCTCAAAGCAGGACCAATTCCCCACTAAATCATCCCAGCCAGGGCTTTGTAAAGCCTGACCTTAAAAACCAATAAGGAAGGAAATTCCACCACCTCCCTAGATAACCCATTCCAGTGCTTCACCACACTCCTAGTGAAAAAGTTTTTCCTAATATCCAACCTAAATCTCCCTCACTGCAACTTGAGACCATTACTCCTTGTTCTGTCATCTGGTACCACTGAGAACAGTCTAGATCCATCCTCTTTGGAACCCCCTTTCAGGTAGTTGAAAGCAGCTATCAAATCCCCCCTCATTCTTCTCTTCTGCAGACTAAACAATCCCAGTTTCCTCAGCCTCTCCTCATAAGTCATGTGCTCCAGCCCCCTAATCATTTTTGTTGCCCTCCGCTGGATTCTTTCTAATTTTTCCACATCCTTCTTGTAGAGTGGGGCCCAAAACTGGACACAGTACTCCAGATGAGGCCTCACCAATGTCGAATAGAGGGGAATGACCACGTCAGGGCCGGCTCTGGCTTTTTTGCCGCCCCAGGCAAAAAAGCCTCCCGCCGCCCCCGGACCCCCGGTGGGGAGTGCGGCAGGGGAGGGCGGCGAGCCCGGCCGCGGCCCTGCTCTTCCCGACTGGCCAGAGCGCCGGGGGGAGGGCGGCGAGCCTGCCCGGGGCCCCGCTCTCCTCGACCGTCCGGAGCGCCGCCCCCCTTCAGGTGCCGCCCCAAGCACCTGCTTTTTGGCTGGTGCCTGGAGCCGGCCCTGGACCACATCCCTAGATCTGATGACAATGCTCCTACTTATACAGCTCAAAATGCCGTTAGCCTTCTTGGCAACAAGGGCACATTGTCCACTCATATCCAGCTTCTCGTCCACTGTAACCCCTAGGTCCTTTTCTGCAGAACTGCTTCCTAGCCATTCGGTCCCTAGTCTATAACAGTGCATGGGATTCTTCCGTCCTAAGTGCAGGACTCTGCACTTGTCCTTGTTGAACCTCATCAGATTTCTTTTGGCCCAATCCTCTAATTTGTCTAGGTCCCTCTGTATCCTATGCCTACCTTCCAGCGTATCTACCACTCCTCCCAGTTTAGTGTCATCTGCAAACTTGTTGAGAGTGCAGTCCACGCCATCCTCCAGATCATTAATGAAGATATTAAACAAAACCGGCCCCAGGACCGACCCTTGGGGCACTCCACTTGAAACTGGCTGCCAACTAGACATGGAGTCATTGATCACTGCCCGTTGAGCCTGACGATCTAGCCAGCTTTCTATCCACCTTATAGTCCATTCATCCAGCCCATACTTCTTTAACTTGCTGGCAAGAATACTGTGGGAGATCGTATCAAAAGCTTTGCTAAAGTCAAGGAATAACAACACATCCACTCCTTTCCCCTCATCCACAGACCCAGTTATCTCCTCATAGAAGGCAATTAGGTTAGTCAGGCATGACTTGCCTTTGGTGAATCCATGCTGACTGTTCCTGATCATTTTCCTCTCCTCTAAGTGCTTCAGAATTGATTCCTTGAGGACCTGCTCCATGATTTTTCCAGGGACTGAGGTGAGGCTGACTGGCCTGTAGTTCCCCGGATCCTCCTTCTTCCCTTTTTAAAGATGGGCACTACATTAGCCTTTTTCCAGTCATTTGGGACCTCCCCCGATCGCCATGAGTTTTCAGAGATAATGGCCAATGGCTCTGCAATCACATCTGCCAACTCCTTTAGCACCCTCGGATGCAGCGCATCCAGCCCCATGGACTTGTGCTCGTCCAGCTTTTCTAAATAGTCCCGAACCACTTCTTTCTCCACAGACGGCTGGTCATCTCCTCTCCATACTGTGCTGCCCAGTGCAGCAGTCTGGGAGCTGACCTTGTTTGTGAAGACAGACACAAAAAAATCATTGAGTACATTAGCTTTTTCCATGTCCTCTCTTACTAGGTTGCCTCCCTCATTCAGTAAGGGGCCCACACTTTCCTTGACTTTCTTCTTGTTGCTAACATACCTGAAGAAACCCTTCTTGTTACTCTTAACAAGCTGCAACTCCAAGTGTGATTTGGCCTTCCTGATTTCACTCCTGCATGCCTGAGCAATATTTTTATGCTCCTTCCTGGTCATTTGTCCAATCTTCCACTTCTTGTAAGCTTCTTTTTTGCGTTTAAGGTCAGCAAGGATTCCACTGTTAAGCCAAGCTGCTCGCCTGCCATATTTACTGTTCTTTCTACACATTGGGATGTTTTTTTTCCTGCAACCTCAATAAGGATTCTTTAAAATACAGCCAGCTCTCCTGAACTCCTTTCCCCCTCATGTTATTCTCCCAGGGGATCCTGCCCATCAGATCATGGAAGTTGTGTGATCTAGGTTCTTAGGGAGCACAGGCCATATCTGGAGCTAGTGTAAATCAGTGTGACTTCAGACAGAAGCTGGTCTGCTACTATGATGAGGGTACTACAAGAACCTGGATTTACCCCATCTGAGGTTTTAGCTCATACTTGTTATGTCACAATAGATGCGTGGTGAAACTGCTGCAGATTTTTCAAGAAGTTTTTTCCTTCTTGTGCTCACATGAGTGAAAAGAGGTGGAGGGTAGGTCACAAAAGTGGCTTTACCTGCCATTGACAGAGTGACCTCCACACTGATTGCGTCAATGAACAAAAACGTTTTTGACCATCCTCAGCTGGTGAGAAGGCAGTGGCCCTTGGACCTTGCCATTGTGATCCACACATTAGTTACCTCTGTGTTAGACTAATGTGGCTCACACAGCACTGATGCTCTGTGCACACCATGACTTCACTGAAATCAACCCCAATCTACAAGTCCATTAAAGGGCTAAGACCCATCACCACCAATACAACTATACTCCAATACACTTCAGCCACTCCAGTATCAGGCAATCTCAGTGTCAGCACTGGGACACCAGCTAGGGAAAGTCTGACCAGAAGAGATTGTATCCAAGAGAAGGACCCACCTCTTTAACACAAATCAGGGATTCCCCCAAAAAACAAAACAAAACAAAAAACATGTAAGCAGCAGTCTGTCTGCATTCCCATTAACCTCTAAAAAACCCAGTCCTGGTAGCTTTCTTCTTATCAAACGGTTTAGTTTCCCCGTCCAAAAGGGGAGTATTGTACTGGATTTGTGAAAGGCAACAGAATACTTGTGATGAGTTCAGTTCATAATTTCCTCTTGGCTGGAAAACATTTAGCCACAGAAATTATTACCAAAAGAGACCCTCAGATTCTAAACCATATAACTAATTACCCTCTAATTGTAAGCGATAAATCATCAGACTCTCACTCCTAAGTCTCTTAACCCTCTACAGTGGAGCCAAGGGAGAGCTTTTGATGCATCGGTTGCATTGCACATGTAAACGTTCGGTAGCAATTTTGGCAGGGCTGCTGATTTATCTTATTGATGCATCATGTTGCTGAGGGCTGCTGACTCTGCTTACCCGTTAACCCAGTGCAGTTCTTACTCTATATTTCTTTTTGGTGCAAAACTCGCAATTTCAAAGAAACCTCCTGCGAAAAGAGCTGATGTGGGGATACTGAGTAACTGCAGAAACGTTGACGTAGAACAATAGCATTTTGTTTACCGTTTTGTGGGGGTCACGGCACCACTTTATGGTTTATTTCAGTAAGTGTGCAAAGCATCCAGGAGACAGCTGCTTAGTGAGTGTTTAAAAATGGCACCACCAATCCATTGCTATGGGTATAAAAGTTGGACAGTAGTAAACTTTGTCTAGCAACAGGAATGTCTTTTCAATTAGAATGGGCTTAAAATTTAGTTTCTGGGTAGTTCATTTTTGATTTACTCCAGATCCACAGACAAATTGCTCTGTGAACAGCTGTTTCTTCCACAGAGGGATTTGATTTGAGAAATTATGGGCTAGATTCATCACACAGATGGCAGGTACATTTTCACATTTGGGATTTTATTAATGGCATGTTTTTGATTTGTTAACAGTCCAGAGGAGATCAGTCATGAGGGGTTCTAGTGATGAGGGCTGAACTGACGTGCTTATGTAAAAGGAGAGCACATGGGGAGATAATAGTACAATTCAAAATGTATGGACACCAATTTCGTAGGAACACTGAGCACTTATAAACATGGAGTAATTGGAGATAGGCCCACATTGAAATCATGGCTCTGAATGCCACTGATCTTTGGGGAAGCTCAGATTTGGGTTTATGTGGCTTGGGGTCAGTTCCAGAATTAATTCCTACAACCCCCCCGTGAGATAAGTATTATTCCCATCTTAAAGGCAGAGCAGATAAAAGTCTGGGCTGAGGTCATAGCAGGAGTAAACAAGTCAAGAGTTCCTGATACCCAGTCCTGCACTCAGACCACTAGACTATGCTGCCCCCTTTTTTTTTTTTTTGCTATAGAATTAGTGTACTGGACTTTCAAATCTTGCTGATCTAGAATCCTACTTATTCTCTGGAAAATGAAAACCTGCAGTGTCCACCAATTAACCCTGGCTCTCTGTGCTACAGTAATCAACTTATGGGAAAGTCCTATCAAATTTAATAAAGTTTAACCTTTCAATGAGTATTCTGAACCATCCTATAGAATTTTATTCACTGCTGCAGTATTCTATAGCATGGCTTTAAAAAACCCTATAAATACTGTATCATTCGCTACCAGGGCCGGCTCTGGCTTTTTTGCTGCCCCAGGCAAAAAAGCCTCCTGTTGTTCCTGGCCCCCCGGCAGGGAGCGCTTCAGGGGAGGGCGGCGAGCCCGTCCGCGGCCCCGCTTTCCCCAACTGGCCGGAGCGCCGGGGGGAGGGTGGCGAGCCCAGCCGCGGCCCTGCTCTCCCCGGCCGGCCGGAACACTGCCCCCCTCCAGGTGCCGCCCCAAGCACCTGCTTGGTCGGCTGGTGCCTGGAGCCAGCCCTGTTCGCTACCAAATTACATTAAATTGGAAACTTATTTCTATAAACCCCCTAGACAATTTTTGCAGAACCTTCTTGAGGTTAAATTCTATAGGGCTTCCCCATAAGAATATCCCAGAGAGAACAAGGCTAACATCTGTCAATTCTCTGTTTTAAAAGATTCCCTTTACAGGAAGCAAAGCTTTCTCCAGCTCTGTTCTTGGGAACTAGTGGGGAACTGAAAAGGGTAAGTCTCCTGTTTGCCATTCACTTCACAGTTTAGATGGATCTTGTCAGTTTCAGCCCCCAATTGATTCACAAGAAGACAGAAGACACACTGATACTGGAGGGATGGCACAAAACCCGCATGAATGAGCCTGGGACCCACTGACTGCAGTGTCCCGGTTTTGGCAACAGAAACGTTTAACACCAATTCATCCCTTGTTTTTGAGGGTGCAGGTATTTAGCTGTACTGAGGATGCATTAAAACAGGAAGTAATATTTCTGGAGAGAAGGACATGTCAAATAATTGGCCTTCAATTCCCAGCTGTGTCCCTTTAACTCCGATGTTGGTCACTCTTAGTTTTCCCTCTAGCTTGTTTGGGAAGTCAAAGCCAATTTTTGCTCCCAGTTATATGCAAGCTGCAAACCACAGAGTTTGAACTGCTGTGCCCATTGAAATCAATGCTTTTTTGTGTGCCATTAACTTTAGTGGAACCAGGAGTTCACTTCCATTGCCTTTAGTGACAGTTGCCTGCACTTCCTGAGGCCAAAAACTTGCACATCACACACAGAAAGCTGAAATCCTTGAAGCTTTTCTGGTATTTTGTGTATTTGGGGCCAGGAGGCAAAAGAGCAATTCCTACCCTGGGATTTTCTCTTGTCTGAAAAGTCAGGCTGGGATAGGCGGATTGCATGATCTGTATTTGGGTGGGAGACTGAAGTTGAATGGGTCAGTGTCATGGAATATTATGCTGGCATCATTCTGTTACCAAGGATATTCAGGATGTTGGTTCTAGAAGCCCCCTTGTGGAAAATGAAAATAAAAAGGCAGTTGGCCTAGGTTGGGGAGCCGAAAGAAGAATAAAGTCTCAGGCTCATCTGAGTGCATTGAAAAGTCGAGTTAAAAGGGTTTGTTGAGCAGGGAGTGAAGAAATAATAATTCCTAGATTTTTGAGAGCACTTTTCTTCAGTAGATCTCAGTGCTTTACAAAGGAGAGTCACTAGCATTATCCCCATTTTACAGATTGGGGAAACTGAGGCACGGGGAGGTTAAAACGACTTGGGCAAGGTCATCCGGGATGCTAGTGGCCAAGTGTGAGAGAGAACCCAGGTCCCCTGCTCTATCCACTAGGCCAGGTGAGAAGCATCGGCTTCACATCTCTAGACCTACAAGTAGTGTAGACAAAATATCTATTGTTTTTAGTACTTATAGTACAACACTGGCCATAGCATTTAGCTTAGGAGACTTGATAAAGGGTTGCAAATCAGCCTCAATTTATTTCGCTATTCCTGCATTTTTATTTAAGCATTGGTTCTTTTAATAGTTTTAAAGATGTTTGGTTTCTTTTCCCAAAGCCATTTAAATATGCATTGTTTGACTGGACACACAACACATATGGTATGTTCCTGCTGGCTTACTGGATAAGCCTAACTCTTAGAATCAGGTTTTTGGATTGAATACTCATTTCTATAAATTCCAGGTTTGCTTTCAACAAATATTTTTTTAAAAACAGTTCTTAAAATTTGCTGACTCTGTGAAGATCGCTGCCAGTAAAGTTGTTGGCTAGAAGATTCACAGGAAGTGAACATGAAGTGAGTGTGAATATAGCTGAAGCAACTCCCTTTGCAAATTCAAATGAATATTCATAGGAAATATTTTGGAGTATTTTTCCAGCTGTAGCTAGAATTATGGAAGGGTAGTGTCTAGTGTGACTGACTCTGGATAACACTGCTAGATAACACTGGCTAACGCTGCTGGATAACACTGGATAACACTGCTAGATAACTAAAGGTCACTTTGATGGCTGCTAAAAGAGGAAGGATGATCCAGGGCACTAGCCCAGGACTTAGAGAACCTTGGTTTAATTCCCTGCTTGGCCACAAACTTCCTGTGTGACCTTGGCCGAGCCACTTAGCTTCCCCGTGCCTCAGTTAGAATCATAGAATCATAGAATATCAGGGTTGGAAGGGACCTCAGGGGGTCATCTAGTCCAACCCCCTGCTCAAAGCAGGATCAATTCCAAACTAAATCATCCCAGCCAGGGCTTTGTCAAGCCGGGCCTTAAAAACCTCCAAGGAAGGAGATTCCACCATCTCCCTAGGTAATGCATTCCAGTGCTTCACCATCCTCCTAGTGAAATAGTGTTTCCTAATATCCAACCTAGACCTCCCCCACTGCAACTTGAGACCATTGCTCCTTGTTCTGTCATCTGCCACCACTGAGAACAGCCGAGCTCCATCCTCTTTGGAACCCCCTTTCAGGTAGTTGAAAGCAGCTATCAAATCCCCCCTCATTCTTCTCTTCTGGAGACTAAACAATCCCAGTTCCCTCAGCCTCTCCTCATAAGTCATGTGCTCCAGACCCCTAATCATTTTTGTTGCCCTCCGCTGGACTCTTTCCAATATTTCCACATCCTTCTTGTAGTGTGGGGCCCAAAACTGGACACAGTATTCCAGATGAGGTCTCACCAATGTCGAATAAAGGGGAATGATCACGTTCCTCGATCTGCTGGCAATGCCCCTACTTATACAGCCCAAAATGCCGTTAGCCTTCTTGGCAGCAAGAGCACACTGTCCACTCATATCCAGCTTCTCGTCCACTGTAACCCCTAGGTCCTTTTCTGCAGAACTGCTTCCTAGCCATTCGGTCCCTAGTCTGTAGCAGTGCGTAGGATTCTTCTGTCCTAAGTGCAGGACTCTGCACTTGTCCTTGTTGAACCTCATCAGGTTTTTTCTGGCCCAATCCTCTAATTTGTCTAGGTCCCTCTGTATCTGATCCCTACCCTCCAGCGTATCTACCACCCCTCCCAGTTTAGTGTCATCTGCAAATTTGCTGAGAGTGCAGTCCACACCATCCTCCAGATCATTAATAAAGATATTAAACAAAACCGGCCCCAGGACCGACCCTTGGGGCACTCCACTTGAAACTGGCTGCCAACTAGACATGGAGCCATTGATCACTACCCGTTGAGCCCGATGATCTAGCCAGCTTTCTATCCACCTTACAGTCCATTCATCCAGCCCATACTTCTTTAACTTGGCAGCAAGAATACTGTGGGAGACCGTATCAAAAGCTTTGCAAAAGTCAAGGAATAACACATCCACTGCTTTCCCCTCATCCACAGAGCCAGTTATCGCATCATAGAAGGCAATTAGGTTAGTCAGGCACGACTTTCCCTTGGTGAATCCATGCTGACTGTTCCTGATCACTTTCCTCTCCTCTAAGTGTTTCATAATTGATTCCTTGAGGACCTGCTCCATGATTTTTCCAGGGATTGCGGTGAGGCTGACCGGCCTGTAGTTTCCTGGATCCTCCTTCTTCCCCTTTTTAAAGATGGGGACTACATTAGCCTTTTTCCAGTCATCCGGGACCTCTCCCGATCGCCATGAGTTTTCAAAGATGATGGCCAATGGCTCTGCAATCACATCCGCCAACTCCTTTAGCACCCTCGGATGCAGTGCATCTGGCCCCATGGATTTGTGCTCATCCAGTTTTTCTAAATAGTCCCGAACCACTTCTTTCTCCACAGAGGGTTGGTCATCTCCTCCCCATGCTGTGCTGCCCAGTGCAGCAGTCTGGGAGCTGACCTTGTTCGTGAAGACAGAGGCAAAAAAAGCATTGAGTACATTAGCTTTTTCCACATCCTCTGTCACTAGGTTGCCTCCCTCATTCAGTACGGGGCCCACACTTTCCTTGACTTTCTTCTTGTTGCTAACATACCTGAAGAAACCCTTCTTGTTACTCTTAACATCTCTTGCTAGCTGCAACTCCAAGCGCAATTTGGCCTTCCTGATTTCACTCTTGCACCTGGGCGATATTTTTATGCTCCTCCCTGGTCATTTGTCCAATCTTCCACTTCTTGTAAGCTTCTTTTTTGCATTTAAGGTCAGCAAGGATTTCACTGTTAAGCCAAGCTAGTCGCCTGCCATATTTACTATTCTTTCTACACATCGGGATGGTTTGTTCCTGCAACCGCAATAAGGATTCTTTAAAATACAGCCAGCTCTCCTGGACCCCTTTGCCCTTCATGTTATTCTCCCAGGGGATCCTGCCCATCTGTTCCTTGAGGGAGTAAAAGTTCCCCATCTGTACAATGGGGAGAATGATACTCTCGACCTCACAGAGGTCCTGTGAGGGTAAGTACATAAAAGACGGTGAAGTGCTTTTGTCTCTGCTGAGAACTGCTATCTAAGAAATAGGTTTGATTATTAAATGGAAATTTATTTTCATGTCTGATCCCGCACCACTGCTGTCAACGTGAGCTTTAATGAGCAAAGGAGCAAGCCCCTACTCTCTAATAAAGAGATCTCCCGAGTTGGATTGTGCTATCAGCTGCCTGCAGTGGCATGTGTGTGATGCTGCTGATGAAATACATTAGGTTTCGCTCTTTGCGCTGACTCAGTGTAGAACTATTCCCCCAGCAGGGCACTGAGGGGCCAGGCTGGGGCAAGACTATCAAGATATCACATTGAGGTCCCAGCCCTGGCCAGATTCCAGCTGAAGATTGCTTACAATCCCCTCTGTATCTTCAGCTGGATGCAGGATTCTCCGTTCCTTCTGCTGGACTGTGCACGGTTGGAATGCTGCTCCCTTCCCACCCATAGTAGTGGGAGTCATAGGTACAACCGTGGGGCCGAGGGGGGTGGAACCCAGCATTCAGATGAGGGGAAGGATGTTTCTCCTGGGAGGAGAGGGGAGGCCAGATACAGACTCTTAAGATAGCTCTGTGTGCTCTGACAGCAGCCTCCATCCCTGTCAAACTGTCTACAAAGAGCTGGGGCACAAAGATAACTGAGGCAAGAGACAGCACCACGTTCAGCCAGCAGAGGGAAGAGTCCAGTTTCCCAGCTGGTGGGGTGGGGGAAGAATGCCTTTACCCTGGAGCACAGGGGAGAGGGTATAGAACAGAGCCCAGCCCCCCTAAGATCATGAGAAATATAGGGTGTCCTCTTCAGCCCTGACATTCCTTGTTCAAGCCGAGTACCCCAGGGGTTGGTCCTGGGGCTGGTTTTGTTCAACATCTTTAGTAATGATCTGGATGAAGGGATTAATTGTGCTCTCAGCAACTTTGCAGATGACACTAAACTGGGAGGAGTGGTAGATACGCTGGAGGGTAGGGATAGGATACAGAGGGACCTAGACAAATTAGAGGATTGGGCCAAAAGAAATCTGATGAGGTTCAACAAGGACAAGTGCAGAGTCCTGCACTTAGGACGGAAGAATCCCATGCACTGCTACAGGCTGGGGACTGACTGGCTAAGCAGCAGTTCTGCAGAAAAGGACCTGGGGATCAGGGCCGGTGCAAGGATATTTCGTGCCCTAGGCGAAACTTCCACCTTGTGCCCTCCCTTCTCCCCGAGCGCTGAGGCAGCTCCCCGCCCCACCCTGAGGCGCCCCCCCTGCGGCAGCTCCTCACCCCCCTTTCCACCCTGAGGCGCTCTCCCCCGTGGCAGCTTCCCACCCCCCCCGGCCAGGGGAGCCGTGTAGCAGCTCCCCATGCCAGCTCACCTCTGCTCCGCCCCCTTCCCAAGCCCTGCGGCAGCTCCCCGCCCCCCCCCCCACCCTGAGGAACCCCCCTTGCGGCAGCTCCCCCCTCCGCCCTGAGGCACCCCCCCGCGGCAGCTCCCCACCCACCCCGGCCCAGGGAGCCATGTGTCAGCTCCCCACGCCAGCTCACCTCTGCTCCGCCCCCTCCCCAAGCCCTGCGGCAGCTCCCCGCCCCCCCCGCCCTGAGGAACCCCCCTTGCGGCAGCTCCCCCCCTCCACCCTGAGGCACCCCCCCGTTGCAGCTCCCCCCCGCCCGGGCAGCCGTGTGGCAGCTCCCCACCCCAGCTCCCCTCTGCTCTACCTCCTCCCCGAGCTCCACCATCGCTTCTCCCGCCTCCCAGGTTTGCGGCGGCAATCAGCTGTTTGGTACCGCAATCCTGGGAGGGAGAGAAGCAGAGTCTTCAGGGGAGGAGGCGGAGCAGAGGTGAATTGGGGCGGGGAGTTCCCCTGCGTGCTGCCCCCCCTTACTTGCTGCAGGGGGCCCTCCCCGTGCCCCCTGCCCCAGCTCCCTCCGCCTAAATGCCACCGCCGACCGGGGCGGCTGAAGATCCGGCCGCCGTGGTCGCCACCGAAGAAAATGCTGCCCCCCAAATACTAGCATCCTAGGCGACCGCCTAGGTCGCCTAACAGGTTGCACTGGCTCTGCTGGGGATTACAGTGGCCGAGAAGCTGGATATAAATTGACATTGTGCCCTTGTTGCCAAGAAGGCTAACGGCATTTTGGGCTGTATTAGTGGGGGCATTGCCAGCAGATCGAGGGAAGTGATTATTCCCCTCTATTCGGCACTGAGGTGGCCACACCTGGAGTACTGTGTCCGGCCCCACACTACAAGGAGGATGTGGACAAATTGGAGAGAGTCCAGCGGAGGGTAACAAAAATGATTAGGGGGCTGGGGCACATGACTTATGAGGAGAGACTGAGGGAACTGGGATTGTTTAGTCTGCAGAAGAGAAGAATGAGGGGGGATTTGAAAGCTACTTTCAACTACCTGAAGGGGAGTTCCAAAGAGGATGGAGCTCGGCTGTTCTCAGTGGTGGCAGATGACAGAACAAGGAGTAATGGTTTCAAGTTGCAGTGGGGGAGGTCTAGGTTGGATATTAGGAAACACTATTTCACTAGGAGGGTGGTGAAGCACTGGAATGGGTTACCTAGGGAGGTGGTGGAATCTCTTTCCTTTTTTAACGTCAGGCTTGACAAAGCCCTGGCTGGGATGATTTAGTTGGGAATTGGTCCTGCTTTGAGCAGGGGGTTGGACTAGATGACCTCCTGAGGTCCCTTCCAACCCTGCTATTCTATGATTCTAAGACCTGTGAGCAAGGAACCTGGAGAGCTGGGAGCATCTCCTACCAAACCACAGTACCTGGGTGGGACACCTGCCTTGGGCCTCAATCCCATTCAGGCACCTGTTTGAAATGGGCAGGTTTTCAAAAAGGGCCCAGCACCCAGTCGCGCTTGCTGAGACCTATGGAAGCTGCTGAACTCTTCTGAAAGCCTGGCTTGCAGGACCTGATTTGAATCTCATTTATACTCCCATACAAGAGGAGTAACTGCCCTTGCCAGCTCCAGAAGTGCAAAATACACAAGGACTCCCTTCCCCCGCCCCTCCCCAAAGCACAATATCAGCCTCCAGCTCCTGACACTTTGTTGAGAAGGTTATATCCTGATGTGCCGGGTGGTGGTGAAAGGATTAACATGGGTCTGAGAAGCCAATTAACCCACCTGACTGTACTCAGAGGGCAGGTCTGGCTTCATTCAAGATGAAGGCCCAGGAGGAGCTGGGAGGTGCTATGAGGAGAGGAAGGAGTGGCAGGAAGAGAGGAGAGATCTCGGCAGTTCCTCCCTTGGCATGGAAGAGGAAGGAGCGAGGATGAGGACGACGCCCACAGTTGGGGGAAATACTTGGAAGAGACAGGATTGGAGCAAGCTCCTGCAGCTGCCCCAACATAAGGGCAGGAACTGGACCTCTGGGGAGAAGCCCTGGGAGGTGCTGATCATTGCAAAGAGCCCAGAAAGGGGCTGGGCAGGAGGCCTAAAGGAAGGCAAGAGTTAGGGAGGAGAGTGGGGGGACAGTGACAAGGTGACTGAGGGAACAGACCATGGTTACTCATCCTAGGGTCCCTGGACTGGAATCCCCTGTAGGGTGTGGGAGAAGGCGTCACGAGGCCCTTGTCATATGGAGATAGGGACAATTGAAAACCCTGAGACCACGGGGGCCAAGGACAAGCTGGAAGGACCTGGAGCTACTATGTGTTGGACTCTTGGTTATGACAGAAGAGCCCACCGCAGGGCCGGGGCCGTGGTTGGCAGGAGGTGCTAGACAGGTAAGTGCATCTATGCTAGCCCAGCCATGACGGGAGGAGGAGAGGAGAGAGGAGGAGAGGGGGCTGGCTGTGACTTCACCCTTCTACATATGCAGTTTTGGGTTCTCATCCCTGAACTCCCGCCACCTGCCCCAGCGTGTGTGAGACAATCACAGAGCGGGCAGTACAGAGTAAGGGGGTTCTGCCCTGCTGGAGTAGCTTGGGCCGGAGAGACCAGACTGAGATCAAATGACACAGACTGGTATCAAATGCTGCCTGATGCGGCAGAACTTCCAGCTTCTTCCCGACCCCAAGCTTTCCAATTAATGCTGTGCCCTCTTCATCCCTGCCCCACATGTGCCTGTCCCTACAGCAATTTTGTGCCCCATCCCCATCTCAGATCCTCCTGCAGTTGTGGGGGCTTTTCACCCCCAACTCTCCAGGACAGTAAGGAGGAGCTCCTGGGTCTCTCTAGCTTCCCTACCTGGGGAAGGGGCATCTCCAGCAGCGTCCTGGTGGGGCAGGGATGGAGGGGGAAGGTGGGAAAAGGGCTCCTGAAGGGGGGACTTTTCTCCCTCCTCCAGCAGTTGTCATTGGCTGCAGGAGGTGAGGCAGTGGGGAAGATCAGCCAATCAGAGTGCCTGGGCAGGGCTATAAATAAGGTGAGGGCTGGAGCCTCTAGCATGACTGCAAGACTTGCTTCTGCAAGGGCCGGAAGCCCATCACTGGTGGGAGATGGCAGCTCTGAGTCATTGCACTGGGATCTAGGAGGTTACAGCAGTGTGAGGGACATCAGAAACAGGCCCTTGTGAGGCAATGGTTGTGATGGAAACCAGGTCTGTGGGGTCACTCACAGCTAGGACAAGAGAGACTCTCTCTCTCTGGCTCCCTTCTACCTTCAGCGGTTACTCCAGCTCTTCCGTCTCTGGAACATGACTACACTTGAGCCAGACCTGATTGTAGGGAGAAAGACCAGGCTGGAGTAAGCCAGCTCCCTATGTGCACCTTCCTAATCATCATGCTATGCCCTAGCTCTTATAAAAGACTGATACACCCCACCATACACACCCTGCCAGTGTGTATTAAACTATCCTACTACTTCTCTCCTTCTCTTTCTACACTTTATCACTTCTTGCCTTCAGGGCATCAAGTCTAGCCAGCCTGGGGTCCCTGCTCTTCTGACTGGCCGGTGTGGAGCACTGTTCAATAGGAGAATTGTAACCCCCCTCGAACTTGCACTAGGGGGACAGGGTAGGAGAAACAGATCCGGTGTTTCATGCAGAAAACCAGATTTCTAGCACTGGAGAATATGTGGAAGCCTCCAACTGGACAAGGAAGAGAGCTGCAGATCCTAAACTCAGACTCCTGAGCTATCTGTATCCAGATCCCAATTCAGTAAGAAGTCCACTTTCCCCAAAGAGTTTGTTTGGAAGTCCCCCTGTGATCACAAGCAGGACTAAATCTCTGACACGGCTTTTGTACGTGCTTAACTTAGATCAGACTAGATGGCTTAACTTGATGTCCATATGTAACAGCATGGCACTCACCTGACATGAGTGCCCCTACTGGTTGGGTGCCTCTGCAGTCTTTAGACAGTCCCGGTCCTGGTATCTGGCCGTAGCCCACCAGGCTTCCTCCCTGGGGGCTATGGTTTCACTCTCTCTGGGCCCTTCTGGCCCCAGCTCTCAGGTGGGCCACTAAGTAGTTCAGATTATCGCTGTCCAATTGTAGGTCACTTTACCAGTGGCCTCTGGGGTGTGGGATGAGGGACTTAGGCCAGCCTACAACTCCAGGTTCCAGCCAAGGGACCCTACAAATAGCAGCCAAGCACCGCCACATCCCTTTCACAAAACTGTTTTCAGTTCCTGGGCCACTTCCCCAGGGCCTGAGCCTTCACCAAAGCTTCACCCTTACCCTCAAGGCTCTTCTATGTTCAGGCCCAACAGCCAACGAGGAACAATTCCTCGCTTCCCTGGTCCCTGCCAGCACTGAGCTGTCCATGGTGCTGTAGTTCCCTTTAGTCAGCCAGGAGCCCCAGCTGCACTCTTCTGGCTCCAGCAAGGAGCTGACTGGGGTCTGCACTGTAGCTCCAATTATACTAGCCTGCAACCCTCTCTTGGCTATCGCATTGCAGCCTCCCATTGATTGGCTGCTTTCCTGCACAGTCTCTATAAGCCACTTGGAGGACTTTGCTCCTTTCCTGGGATGGCTGTGGCAGGATCCTGCGGCCTCCGTCAGGGGGTCTTTGGGTCTAGACCACCCCATCACACCATACTAATCAATGGTATGTAAAAGCTGTTCCATCTTGCCCAGTATCCTCTGACAGTGGCTGGTACCACTGAGAGTGTCCAGAAAAGGGCAATTAAGGTATGATCCACCCCTGCCTTCCACTGGTAGTAGAAGAGATTCCACTGGTTTCTGGCACTCAGATTTAGGGTCATCCCAGAGCAGGGGGTTGTGTTCCTGACCATCTTGGCTAATAGCCATTGATGGACCTCTCCCCCATGAACTTATCTATTTCTTTTTTCAACCCAGTTATACTTTTGGCCTTCACAATAGTGCCAATGGGTTCTAAAGGTTAGTTGTGCATTGTGTGAAAAAGTATTTCCATTTGTTTGTACTAAACCTACTGCCTATTAACTTAATTGGGTGACCCCTAGTTTTTGTGTTATGTAAAAAGATAAATAACACTTCTCTAGTCACTATTTCCACTTTTTCATTCTATCAGACCCACCCATTAGTCATCTATTTTCGAAGCTGAGCGGCCCTAATCTTTTTAGTCTCCTCTTCTGGAAGACATTCCATACCCCCAGATCATCTTTGTTGTCCTTCTCTGAACCTCTTCCAGTTCCACTATATCCTTTTTTGAGATGGGTCAACCAGAACTGGATACACGATTAAAGATATGGGCACACCATAGATTAATGTAGTGGCATTATGATAATGGTAAAACACCCCTGGCTTCAGTAATAGCAAAGTTAGGCCAACACAGATTGCTTTTGAAAATCCATGCCTTAGTCTCTATTTCTGCCCCCCCCCCCCACAATAGGGAAGAAAATTCAAGCTTATGGAAAGTGAGATACAATAATAAGTAATAGTAACTATGGCAGGCGACCAGCTTGGCTTAACAGTGAAATCCTTGCTGAGCTTCAACACAAAAAAGAAGCTTACAAGAAGTGGAAGATTGGACAAATGACCAGAAAGGAGTATAAAAATATTTGCTCAGGCATGCAGGAGTGAAATCAGGAAGGCCAAATCACACTTGGAGTTGCAGCTAGCAAGGGATGTTAAGAGTAACAAGAAGGGTTTCTTCAGGTATGTTAGCAACAAGAAGAAGGTCAAGGAAAGTGTGGGCCCCTTATTGAATGAGGGAGGCAACCTAGTGACAGAGGATGTGGAAAAAGCTAATGTCCTCAATGCTTTTTTTGCCTCTGTCTTCATGAACAGGGTCAGCTCCCAGACTACTACACGTGGCAGCACAGTATGGGGAAGAGGTGACCAGCCCTCTGTGGAGAAAGAAGTGGTTCGGGACTATTTAGAAAAGCTGGACGAGCACAAGTCCATGGGGCCGGATGCGCTGCATCCGAGGGTGCTAAAGGAGTTGGTGGGTGTGATTGTAGAACCATATCTTTGAAAACTCATGGCGATCGGGGGAGGTCCCAGATGACCGGAAAAAGGCTAATATAGTGCCCATCTTTAAAAAAGGGAAGAAGGAGGATCCGGGAAACTACAGGCCAGTCAGCCTCACCTCAGTCCCTGGAAAAATCATGGAGCAGGTCCACAAGGAATCAATTCTGATGCACTTAGAGGAGAGGAAAGTGATCAGGAACAGTCAGCATGGATTCCCCCAGGACAAGTCATGCCTGACTAACCTAATTGCCTTCTATGATGAAATAACTGGCTCTGTGGATGAGGGGAAAGCAGTGGATGTGTTATTCCTTGACTTTAGCAAAGCTTTTGATACAGTCTCCCACAGTATTCTAGCCGGCAAGTTAAAGAAGTATGGGCTGGATGAATGGACTATAAAGTGGTTAGAAAGTTGGCTAAATCATTAGGCTCAACGGGTAGTGATCAATGGCTCCATGTCTAGTTGGCAGCCGGTATCAAGCGGAGTGCCCCAAGGTTCGGTCCTGGGGCTGGTTTTGTTCAATATCTTCATTAATGATCTGGAGGATGGTGTGGACTGCACCCTCAGCAAGTTTGCAGATGACACTAAACTGGGAGGAGTGGTAGATATGCTAGAGGGTAGGGATAGCATACAGAGGGACCTAGACAAATTAGAGGATTAGGCCAAAAGAAATCTGCTGAGGTTCAACAAGGACAAGTGCAGAGTCCTGCACTTAGGATGGAAGAATCCCATGCACTGCTACAGACTAGGGACCAAATGTCTAGGAAGCAGTTCTGCAGAAAAGGACCTAGGGGTTACAGTGGACGAGAAACTGGGTATGAGTGGATAGTGTGCCGTTGTTGCCAAGAAGGCTAACGACATTTTGGGCTATATAAATAGGGGCATTGCCAGCATATTGAGGGACGTGATCATTCCCTCTATTTGGCATTGGTGAGGCCTCATCTGGAGTACTGTGTCCAGTTTTGGGCCTCACACTACAAGAAGGATGTGGAAAAATTGGAAAGAGTCCAGTGGAGGGCAACAAAAATGATTAGGGGGCTGGAGCACATGAGTTATGAGGAGAGGCTGAGGGAACTGGGATTGTTTAGTCTGCAGAAGAGAAGAATGAAGTGGGATTTGATAGCTGCTTTCAACTACCTGAAAGGGGGTTCCAAAGAGGATGGACCTAGACTGTTCTCAGTGGTACCAGATGACAGAAAAAGGAGCAATGGTCTCAAGTTGCAGTGGGGGAGGTTTAGATTGGATATTAGGAAAAACTTTTTCACTAGGAGGGTGGTGAAGCACTGGAATGGGTTACCTAGGGAGGTGGTGGAACTCCTTCCTTAGAGGTTTTTAAGGTCAGGCTTGACAAAGCCCTGGCTGGGATGATTTAGTTGGGGTTGTTCCTGCTTTGAGCAGGGGGTTGGAGTTGATGGCCTCCTGAGGACCCTTCCAACCCTGATATTCTATGATTCTATGAAAAAGGTACTCTTCTCCATCTTAACCATATCAAAACTTACCTAACTAGGGTGAGATTTCAAACTATGCCTGAGTGCTGGCCAGCTGAAGTTTCAGGCTCAGTAACCTTCATAAAATTACCACTTAAGAGCTGACATTCAAAATGTCTTCTTTTTTTATTGCTTTATTCCTATATCTTGTGCTGCTAGTTGTCTTTATCTCTTATATTCCTCCATGGAGTTTTACATGTTAATAATTGCATGTAAGTGCTTTCAGGAGTTGGCTTAAAACGGGAGAGGGAGAAGAAATAAAGTCTCTTTATTATTCTAATCTACTGCTAACAGCAAAAAAATTGCAACAGTGAAGAATGTCTTTGAGTGAAGTCATGTGGCTGAAGCTTTGGGAATGCAAAGCAAGACAGAGAAAATGCAGATCATTAATGTTCAATCAGAACCCTTCTCCTGAGTCTGTGTCATTCTTGCAGTACATAGTTTTGTAGATTTATTGCAGGACTTGGAGTGTACTGAACATGACACTTCTATTACTTCACAAGTTCACACCTGGCTGTTGGCCAAATGATACAACCTTAATTCAGCTGTCAGTGGAAAATATTAAATTAGATAAATGTACATCTGAATGAGCGCTGTCTGCAGTGCCTCACCCTCTAGAAGGATTGAAGTGCATTTCTGTAGAAATAATACCATTCTGCATGTGAAAATTAAATTAAAGATGCTCTATTTTTTGTTTAGCAAGGAAGGGCTGGGCTACTGCATATAATCCTGCTACTTTAACAAAAATGGTGTAACTAACTCTTGGGACTTACAGCTGCACAATGTCCTTTTTAACACAAAGATGGCCAGAAAGTGTGGACCTATTTGGTACTTATTCATCAGCATTCATTAATAGTTCCCAGTACCCCTCCTGACACGATCCAGTGCATTTTCGGTGCCCAGTAGCCCTCCTCATGCTTTGTTGGCATCCTTTCGTCTGCAAGAGATGGTGGGAATTGCAGCCTCTGATGTAGCTGGTTTGCAATGTCTCAAGTGGCCAAATAGGCCAATCTGAGACTTGCATGATCTTTGGCAGTTATTCCAAATGTATGTATATTGGTTGCTTCCTACAGGCTCTTTTCTCTTCAAGCTGTAGGAGCCAGTGCCTGTCATGGACTTTGATACCCTGATGGAGACAATGGCACCACTTGTTACGATCACTTGCCAAGATTCCCCATTGGTCGGGATCCTCATGCAGCCCACAGAAATGTCCACACATGAGGCTCTGTGCCCATGACCTGTGCAGGGTAGCACAAGGCTATAGCTAGCAGTGCAGAATTTACCTAGCTCCTGGTACTTTGTCAGAGCAATTGAAGTCTACTGAGATTGTCCATAGTTTACAGGTTGGGGCACCAGCCATCCAGGGCCAGATTGGGCCTGGCTCTTATGTGGGTGTGCAGTTCTGGGGAGGGCACAATGGCAGCCACTACTTGTGCAGTGAGGGGAGTGTAAGGACTGTGCCGTCTGTACTTCTCCAGTGGGAGGGATAGCCCCCCAAATGGCCCCAGAATCCTTCCACACCTCTGCATGGTGCACAGGGGCCATACTGCAATCCATAAAGGGGAGTTCTGGGTACTCTCCCTCACCACACCATGGAGATCTGGAAGGAAATCTTCCTCCTTAAGACGGAGCGCCTGTTGCTCCTTGTGGGGTTGAGCCTTTGGAGAGGGACAGGTGTGTGCGCTTCTACCTCCTCCTCATAAGTGGTTACTGCCTTTGAACACCAGCCCAATCTGAAGGTGCAGCAGGCCTTGCCAATGCTTTATCCTTTTGTAAAGTATCCTCTCTATATTTAGTTCTGCAGGGCGATTCATTCGAAGGTGGGGAGGGGAGACCAGTAATAAATAGGGATAGCTGCCTGTCTGCTGATGCTTGGAGACCTTTGCCATCTTAATTCTATTACTCCTCCTAATTAGAGAAGAGCTAGTAGACACAGGAATCTCCTTTTGAACCTTTTAAACAAGGTATATACAGCATTCTAGCGGCAGTGTGGAATGAGAGAACAAGTATTACGGCCAACCCCAAGCGTTCAGAAATCACATCAGGGTCCTCATAATCATGACTGGCTTAAAATCATGAGATTATTAAAAATTAATAAATGTTGGATTTTTTTTTAATTTGCTTGCTGCTATTTGGAGCTTTAGGGTTCAGGTTGCCAAGCTGTTCTCTGCAACACTGAGGGCTCGAAACTTTATTTAAAAAAAATGAAAGCTGAGTTCTCTCACAATCACATGACTCCCGGAGCTGGGACTGTAAAATCACTACCATGTATCACGAGACTCATGCTACAATCAAGAGAACTAGCTCCATAGAACAAGTCATTCTTGGTGCTCTGGAACAGGGTTTGTGGCTACCAGCTGATGTCACTGCTGTGTTTTAGAAGGAGGAAAACTCCAGATCGGGATTAATTAAATTGTCAGATGTGTACAGAACAGAATATAAACCCAAATCTAGTTGGGCCCCCTACAATGTGAATTCGGGTTGTGTATGTGTGCCCATGCATGCGCAGAAAGCAAAAGAAAATGACTTTGCATACAGTTGTGTCAAGGTTCTAACTATTTTAACCTTCATATGGGAACTGGCGGTTATAAACCTTTTCTGAGCCTTGTCTCCTTCCGTGAGCAGCACAACTTGAATCATAAGTGATGAGATTTTTGACATTTGCTTTATTAAAGCTCTGCTAGAATCAAAGGGGATCCATCTGTATTTGTTTCTTTGATTGAGCCATATAGTGGCACCAGGAAACTTCCAGCGTGTACTTGGCAGGGTGCCATTTGAATGGTGACCGACCAAGCAGAAAACAAACCAACAGGCTCCTAGAGGCTGCGCACGAGGAGAGCTGGGAGATGCTGTCCCTGAGTGTGCAGGAAGGAATATGTGGCTACACGGTGCACATGGATATGGAGGGGTGCCCAGGCTGAGTGTGGTGTGGCTCGGTGGGTGCACGCATTGTCTGCGAGTGGCACAATCTCTGGTTGTGTATGTGGGCCCAGTGGGAGATGAGGGAGTGGAAGGAAAGAGCAGTTCGCTGCCTCCCTAATCTTTCCCTTGCTTTGGCTGCTGCCTCCAGCCCCCTGTTCCCAGAGTGGCTCCTCCCCAGTGATCTCAGCCTTACATGATGGTCCCTGGGCATAAGGGGGGATAAAGTCTCCCTGGATTCCTGCCTAGGATGGGGGCCCAGCTACTCCCCTTTTCCAGAACTGGTCATTGTGGGGGTGAGGAGGCAGCGGAGTCCGATGCACCAGGCAGTCTAACCTGTGTCTGGTCAGGGTGGTGCTCTGTCTCCCGCTGCTAGTGTTGATGAGTCTGCTACATCCTTGACTAACAGAGCTGGGTCTTTGAACTCAGGCTCATGCTGATAGATCCAGAGGTCCCAGGTTCAGACTCTGCTGCCAGTCACCCACCCAGGGACCAGAGCAGTAGCAGGCTCGTCAACCTCTGGGTGGCTCGGCCACCATTAGAGCGTGCACTGGCTGGCGAGCGTGGGTTATACCAGCAGAGCTGGACCGCAGGGATGGGGGAAGCACTCAGTATGTGGTTTGTAGATTGTTTCTCACTTGTTACCTCCCCTTGTATCTTGCTCCAGATGTCTCAGGCAAAGCATCCCTAGTCATCACTTCTGTCAACCCCTCTTATCTGGTGTTAGGTCTGGGCTAATCTTTCGGCATGTGTTCACACACATACCCAGTATCTGTTGCTTCTTATGAGTGCCTGTGTTTTAGCAATGCTAGCAGTACCCTTGCCAAGTTTGTGTACTGTCCGGTGAACGTGTGAGCATCTGCTTTAATACATGGCCTACTTTGGTTCCTGGCATGGCCTGACTCTACTGACTATGGTTCAGGCCTCAGGTTTTATACCAGACCCAGGACTCCAGGCTCTTTCTCTCTCCTACACTGCTGATGGAGAAATCGATGTTTTCCAAAGGGCTGACTAGAAGACATTTAAATACTCTCCTATGTCTTCCTTTCACACACATGCTGAAAAACAAATACAGTTTAATAAGCCAAGTACATTTAGATTCTAAAAATAAAACAATAGAAATGAATATTAATTGGAATGCAAAAGAGATTGTAAGAGAGATGAATGCTCTTCACCTTTTAGTTCTTAATATTTGTACTGGGGATAATGAATTGACTAATTAGGTTACAGTATGGATTGCCAGTCTCGGGAGGGTTTGTCGTTTGAAGTTACCATCCTCGGTTTATGCAGTCTGTAGGACTCTAGGTTTTTGAAAATATAAGTAAAGCTTTAAAAAGCTCTGCTTTTTAAAAAATAATCTGCTTCCCCCCCCTTCATCAGCTACTCAAAATAAAACCTACAGGAGCTGCAGGAAGCGGCGCGGGCTGAGGGACGTACTGGCCGCTGCTTCCCGCAGCCCCCATTGGCCTGGAGTGGCGAACCACGGCCACTGGGAGCTGCAATTGGCCGAACCTGTGATCGCGGCAGGTAAACAAACCAGCCCGGCCCATCAGGGGCTTTCCCTGAACAAGTGGTGGACTGGCTTTGAGAACCACCGGTGTAGATTATGATGTGTGGTTACTTTCTGGAATGTGGGCACTTTAGCCAACCATAAACTGTAGTGTGACCTGGGGTGGATTTGAACAGGGAAGAGAGTGGGAGAGAAAATCAATAGAACAAATCCTCCTCATTCCTTGTGATGGGGTGTCCTCCCCATGCAGGACTTAAAGGGGTTAAGGTGG
This sequence comes from Malaclemys terrapin pileata, assembly GCF_027887155.1. Classification (NCBI taxonomy): domain Eukaryota; kingdom Metazoa; phylum Chordata; order Testudines; family Emydidae; genus Malaclemys; species Malaclemys terrapin. The sequence goes on from NC_071509.1 coordinate 139,814,741, forward strand.
CCAGACAGGCCAATTCACTCCACTGGGTGCACCGGGAGGAGGAGCTAGGGAGCAGGCCACTAATTAGAAGTAGGCTCAGCTAGGCAGGAACAAGTGGGGCCAGTATAAGGCTCAGGAGTGGTGAGCAGCAAGAGGGCTGCAGGAAGGAAGGGAAGAGGCTGTAGTTACTCCTTGAGTGAAGGGAGTTGGCAAACCCAGAGAGGCGGGAAGCCTGAGGAGTAAGAAGAAGCCCAGGGAAATGGCAGCAAGGGATCAGACTGTGCAGAGACCTTGGCTGCTCGTTATAGGGTCCCTTATCTGGAACCCAGTGTAGAGGATGGGCCTAGGCTCCCCTCCAGCCACTGGGAAGTGGCAAGGGTGTTGGAGATGCCAGACAGTCAGTGGGTCTGGAAGGACTTTGAATTCCCTGGAAGGGGATGACCTTAGTGGCTAAGCCATGAAGCGGAGACTGCAGATCCGAGAGTGAGCAGGGCTGCAGAGTGAGACAGGCTGGGGGAAGACACCACCAGAGGGAGAGTGCAAGTCTGGCACAGCTAATTTCCAGGATGGCCAGCGAGAAGCGCCACTAGCAGTGAGTGTATTCCTGACTTTCCTAATAATGAGTAGAGCTGTGAGAATAACTGTGTTTTTTCAGTCCACTGTCAGCTCCAAAATATTGAGGGGGAAACAACTGGGGTCAATCTGAATCTGAAAATTTTCAGAACTTTCTGGAAATAGGAAAATGTTGGGAAAAATTCATTTCAGATCGAACAAAATATTTTATTTGACCCAAAATGAAACATTTTGTTTCATGTATTTTTTTAATAGCAGTACAGGAGATGAAGGGCTGGATTCACAAAAACTGAGTGTGTGGTGCTGCCCCCTATATAACCTTTAACTCAGAAGTGAGGATGCTCACGGGTGATATGGGACGCCCCCCACCCAGGCTCTAGAGCAAGGATTTGTTCTTGAGTCTGTCCCCTCCCAGGTGTGTGGCCTAACCACCCGCTATATGGTATTCTGGGGTGACTCCTTCCTGCTCTCCTTTCAGAGCTGTTCTACTTGTATGCAACACTTGAATGGTCAGTGGGCCAGAGAGAAAGGGCGTGAGAATGACTACAGCCTGGTGGCTAGGGCACCTGCCAGGAGGGGAGGAGACCTGCTCTGGTGTAGGAAGGTACTTTCTGTCTGTCTTTTCTTAGACAAAGGGAGATGAGATCATCTTTTAATTCTGCCTCAGGGAGCGATGCGGTTACTGCAGCTAACACTGCTATGTTCAGGTGTCACTTGCCATGTGCATTGTACTCTTTAAGGCCTTAGCAGCCCTCGGCTGCAAAATGAAGACAGGATTAAATGAGAGGAAAGAGCAGCCAAAGCTACGCATGGAGGAGGGAGAGAGGAGGAGCCTAAAAGGCAAGGGTCTCCGTCACCGTAGCCTGAGGTGGCTGAAGCGCGGCAGTTTTTCGGGAGACATGACCGGCTGGAGTGTGGAGAAGAGTCAGGGATCTGTGGCTTTCGGTGCCACTGTTCCTTGCACCTTCAATGAGAAAAGGTACATGCTTCAAGTTTTAAGCACAGGCATAAGTGCTTTCCTGGATTGGGATCTTAAATGCCACAGCTTTGGAAGGGAGTGTGGAAATCTTGTACCCCAGCTGCACTTTGCTCCCATCCCCCACTGAGCTAGAAAAGCTGAAGACAAAAGTCTCTAACCCAACTCCAATGGGGCTACTCACACACATTAACATTTAAATACATACTTTGGTGCTTTGTTGGATCGGTCCCTTAATCTGTGTCCCATCCCTGGTATATGATACTTCTTCCAGTGCAAAGCTCAATATTTGCTTTCCATGAGTATTCATGTACCAGTTTTATTGTGTACAGTGCTTAGCGATTCTTGCAAGGCAGGCTGTTGAAGTGTCAGCAAACGTACTGCTAGCAAACTTTTATGGAACTAGTCTTTGGGAAGGATTTTCAAAAGCAATCAGAGTTGGCCTGCTTCTGCTTCCATTGAAATCCAGGGGCATTTTGCCATTGAAGTCAATGAGAACAGAGTTTGGCCAAAATCGAGTGCTTTAGATAACCTGTCATAACTATAAAGGGAAGGGTAACAGTTGTCCTGTGTACAGTACTATAAAATCCCTCCTGGCCAGAGACTCCAAAATCCTTTTCCCTGTAAAGGGTTAAGAAGCTCAGGTAACCTGGCTGGCATCTGACCCAAAGGACTAATAAGGGGACAAGATACTTTCAAATCTTGGGTGGGGAAGGCTTTTGTTTGTGTTCTTTGTTTGGGAGTGCGTTCGCTCTCGGGACTGAGAGAGACCAGACATCAATCCAGGTTCTCCACATCTTTCTAAACAAGTCTCTCCTATTTCAAACTTGTAAGTAAATAGCCAGGCAAGGCGGGTTAGTTTTCCTTTGTTTTCTCAACTTGTAAATGTACCTTTTACAAGAGTGTTTATCTTTGTTTGCTGTACTTTGAACCTAAGCCTAGAGGTTCTTAAAAAACCTTCTTTTTAAGAACCTGATTGATTTTTTCCTTGTTTTAGATCCAAGGGGTTTGGATCTGTATTCACCAGGAGTTGGTGGGAGAAAGAAGGGGGGATGGTTAATTTCTCCTTGTTTTAGATCCAAGGGGGTTGGATCTCTATTCACCAGGAGTTGGTGGGAGGAAGGAGGGGGAATGGTTAATTTCTCCTTGTTTTAAGATCCAAGGGGTTTGGATCTGTATTCACCAGGGAATTGGTGAAAGGTTTCTCAAGGCTTCCCAGGGAGGGAATCCAATTGGGATGGTGGCAGCGGACCAGAGCTAAGCTGGTAGTTAAGCTTAGAAGTTTTCATGCAGGCCCCTACATTTGTACCCTAAAGTTCAAAGTGGGGATACAGCCCTGACATAACCCTACCCCAAATGTCAGTCTAATATTCAGTGTGTAGGATTTACATTCATTCTAAAGAAGGGTAATGGCTGCTGATGTGTGAATTACTCTTTTTCAGGTGGGTTGTGAGTTTTATGATAAATGCGCTCTGTGTTTTGGGACAACATCAGAACCTCCTAATTGTTATGGAGCTGGTGTTTGTTCTTATTCCATCTGAATGTCTTTATTCTAAAATGGGCACAAGGGTGAAGTCGTACACACTTCCTGGCTTTTTCTAATACAATGTCCTGGCATTTTAGCTGTTAATTACAGCAAATAGAACATGTAGACCAGCAATGGCACAATAAAATACTGCCTATTAAAGGTAACCACTTCAGCTATGAGACAAGACCTTGTATGCTATGTCAGGGATAATGTTGAAGGCAATGAAATTGTGACAGACTGACAATATCCTGGGCAAATCTTAGGGAATTAAGATAAACTTTGTTGAATTAAGTTAAACCTTATCACATTAGGGTTAATAGCTTTGGGGTACATTGCATTAGAATGCAGTTGTGTACATGTTGTGGAGATATATGAACCTTGTCTAGTAGAGGCAGATGTTAATGTACACCCTCCATTATTAACCCTTTGGAACCATCCCCTGGAGGGATGTACATATACTAGTTCAGACTGGATTCTTCAGGGGCCAACAGTCAAAGAAAGGAAACTTTGGATAGATAGCCTGGTTTTAAACTGGCTCAAGGCCTTCCCCCGCCCCAATCCAGCAAATGGACAGGACCCCTGTCTTCCATCCTTAGCATATGGTTGGAAGGACTGGATCCACTGAGGCCCCATAAGACTGGGTGCTAGTTCTGAGAAGAGGTTATGGTGAACTTGTGACCACAAAGGAAATCCCTTGGGTGGGCGTTGAAGGACTGTGCCTGCCAGAGCCCATGTTACGGTGGGGTGCTCTCTGATAAGATTATTAGCATGAGTTTAGGGTTTTTATTGGTTTTAATATGTTGTCTCTGCAGTGCTTTTTCCTTAAGAGTACAAATTACTTGCATAGATAGAACTGTGTGGTTACTTAAATTGTTACTTATAGCTCTTGACAATCACTCTATCGGCCCCTGAAGAGAAAGCAGGCAGGTGTGGTTGGGCAGCTTGTCTCTGTTGGGGATAACACAGTGTAGGTGGGGAACTGTGCAGCCTGGAAATACCCCAGTCAGAAGAGAGTGAGATGTGGGTCTTCACCCAGGACAGGAGATGGCTGAGAGTGGGTGCAGTGGTGGATTAGCCACTGGGCCAATGGGGCCCATGTCGGGGGCCCTGGAAAAAATCCACCACTGGGTGGTGGAAGCCTGGAGCCCTGGCTGCTAGGTGGTAGTAGAGCATTTGGTCAGTTCCTGGAGAAAGGAATTCACAAAGTTAAGTGCCCAATCAGGAAACACTTAAGGAACAATGCATCTTGGAATGCTCCAATTCACATAAGAAGTCTTCCTGGAGACATTCAAGATACCATGTGGGCAATGGCTTCTGCCTGTAAAAACTGAGTCATGTATGGACATGTGATTTGCCCAGGTGGCTCCAGAACTTCCTCTTGGAGCTGGATTTTGCATAGGAGAGAGGAGGGGGTCTCCACCCACAAGAGAAAGTCTATTTAAGCCTATGAGAGATCCCTCCATTTTGTCTTAAGTTGGCTAAAGAGAGAGCCTCTCCACCCCCCACAGAATACCTGAAAGAAACTGGAACAAAGGACAGTAAAGGGGGTGTGAGTGATTGCTGGACCCAGACTATCAGGAGACTAGTCTGTAAAAGGAAGCTTACTGGAACTGGCGAGATCTTATCTGTATTCAGTTTCTTACTGTATTAGACATACATTTGCGTGTTTTATTTTATTTTACTTGGTACTTCACTTTGTTCTGTCTGTTACTACTTGAAACCACTTAAATCCTACTGTCTGTATTTAATAAAATCACTTTTTATTTATTAATTAACCCAGAGTATGTATTAATACCTGGGGGGGGGGGGCAAACAGCTGTGCATCTCTCTCTCTATCAGTGTTATAGAGGGCGAACAATTTATGAGTTTACCCTGTATAAGCTTTATACAGAGTAAAATGGATTTATTTGGGTTTAGACCCCATTGGGAGTTGGGCATCTGAGTGTTAAAGACAGGAACACTTCTGTAAGCTGCTTTCAGTTAAGTCTGCAGCTTTGGGCCATGAAATTCAGACCTTGGGTGTTCGTTGGAGCAGACGAGCATGTCTGGCTCAGCAAGACAGGGTGCTGGAGTCCCGAGTTGGCAGGGAAAGCAGGGGCAGAGGTAGTCTTGGCACATCAGGTGGCAGCTCCCAAGGGGGATTCTGTGATCCAACCCATCACAATAACCAAGGAGGAGATTTTTCAGAAGTGCCTAAGGGACTTAGGAGCATAAGGGGAAGGCTTCACAGCACCTGACAGTGCTCTAGGCTTCACCACCCTCCTAGTGGGAAGCACTGGAATGGGTTACCTAGGGAGGTGGTGGAATCTCCTTCCTTAGAGCTTTTTAAGGATCCCCTGGCTGGGATGAGTTAGTTGGGGATTGGTCCTGCTTTGAGCAGGGGGTTGGACTAGATGACCTCCTGCGGTCCCTTCCAACCCTGATATTCTATGATTCTGTGAAGTGTTTTGTGCAGGGGACATGCAAGGGAGAGGTGCAGAGTCGTGTGGTAGATTGAGGGCACTGTTTCTCCTGTTATAGCCTATGAATTACCCTGTCCATGCGGAAGGTCAAGACTGTGGACCCACCAGCTATGCTTTACTCTAGTCATCCCTGTTCCAACCATTGGGGGAAAGGAGAAGTACAAGACATTGCATTTTATTTCAGTGGCATCTACATTAAATATCCAGCTGATGCCACTGACATTAAATACTGTGGTGGATGAATTGATATAGGACAATTTTATACCCCTTAACAATACTTGGTGTTGCAAGCTAAGATGATTAAGGCAACCAGATCTCATGCTTCAAGGTGTAAGAGGATCATCGTTTTGGAAATTTCAGTCTTTGGTTGCTGCTGGAGGAAAGATACCAAATTATATGGAGTATTTTTCTGATCTGGTATGGTGAATCAAGTTTGCCTGGCCACCTTCTAAATAGGTCCTTTATCCTTATGTTCTTGGGACATGTATCAATCCACAAATGCACCCCAGGAAAGGGGAAGCCTTCTGGCACAAACTCTTGCATTTATGCCTATAATTTCTTGTACAACAGTTTCATCAGGTACTGATGAGGGACTGTAGTCCCAACTGACTCTAGTGAGAGGAGTTGGGTTCTTGTTAATTATGTGGGGGGAAAGTAGAATCACTTTTCTCACACAGCAGTCAGAAATCTGAATTATGAACTTAGGGTTTTTTTTGGCATAATTTATTTTATAGCCCCATTAGCACCGGCTGTTAAAGTGTTAACCAAAACAACGGTATCATTAAGACAGATTTCTGAGGTGCAGAGCCATACATTTCAATGGCATTTTATTTTATTGAAGGCAAATAGTGTCATTTTTTTCTACTTTATGAACTCTGATTATACATTCTGATCTTAAAAAGATTACATTTGGAGGCTGGAGAAGACAGGCTGTTCAAATTCGCCTTGACCAATAATTTATCCTGTCTGTTTCCCATGTATTGTTCACATTCAAAAACCTGATCTGCGAATGCCCTCTGGAACTTGCAGCTAATGGGACATATTTTGGATTGTCTAATATCTAAAATATGTGACAAAAATGAAGAGTAAAAGACGTCTCTTGAAAGGGCAACATGATTTATTATTAATAAAAAGAATAAATCAACTTTTCCTTTATGGAAATCCATATCTATTTAAAGGACTAGTTATTTTAGTCCTCTCATTACCATTTTCTAGTAGAACTTCAGATGTTTCTACTCCTAAAGTGTTTCAAAGAGGGATTTCACAGATTTCTGACAGATTACAAGGTGCTAAAGATGTAAAGGGATGCTGTTTTCATTTTGGCTGGGGATTGTAAAGTGACTGATAATTAAAGACTTAAGCCCTGATACAGGAAAGCATCCCTGCTCAGGAAAGCACTTAAACACCTGCTTTGAGACGTAAGCACGTGCTTAAAGTTAAACACCAAGTTAAGTGCTTTCCTAAATCGTGGTCTTGGGTAAGTTTTGTGGACAAGAGAAAGATGCCTTTCTTTCTCCCATGTAAGACTTCCAATGCAGATCTTTTTTTTTTACTTTTTGACGTCGAAAGGTAGATTTCTGTATTAAGCATAAATTCAATAAAGTTATCCTAATTGTTTGATCCAGATAAAATAAAAGCAGAGGTTGAAATGCCCTCCTCAGAATGAAAACAGATCTACAGTGATGATTGAAAAAAATCATCCCAAATACATCAGTGAGCTGTAAACTCCTAAGAAAAGTGCTAGGAAAATGCTTTGCTTTTAAGCCAGACATAAGCAGTTAAAACACTAGTCACTAGTCCACCAGTTTGAAAATATTATGATTTAACTAAGGCCAGGTGTACATTACAAAAGATTTGCTGGATAGCTACGGTGACAAACCTTCCAGCTGTAGACATAGCTTATACTGGCAAAAAGGCGTTTTTGTCAATATAGCTTATAAAGTTCGGTGAGTGAAATAAACTTTACTGTCAAAAGGCCTGGTATGCCAGTATAACTGTATCTACACCTGGGGGATTTTGCCAGTACAGAAATGTCACAAAAATCACACCCCAGCTGACATTGCTATGCTGGCAAAAGCTCATAGTGTAGACATGGCATAAATCAGTTCCGTCAGTAGATGTCTTTTTGGAAGGTCTTGTTTGCCTTATGTATCAAACACAGTCAGTTTCACCTGCACTGAGATCCCAATTCTAGGCAGAAAGAAGAATGTCCAGATTGAAAAGGAAGTGCGAACAATTTTTGTTTTGGTGTCTTCAGTCCCATCAACACACATACGGAGAAACTGATCTCAAAGAATCTAGTCCTGCAAGATGCTGAATACCTTCAACTAGCACTGAGGTCAAATAGAGAGTCGGAACTGCTCAGAGTGCACTCAGCATCTTACTGACTTGGGGCATAACCTCTTGAAAGTTTGTCTTTTAAAAAAGTTGTCTAAATTTAGACATCCCCATGCTGAATATATATTGGATAAGGAACTGGAAACCAGATACTTAAGTAGAAGAGCTGATAAAAATTTTTCAAAGTTTGAAAATTCAAACTTTGATACATTGGAGTTTGGAAAAAATAAATTTTCAGTATTACCCCCTCATTTTTGACCAACTTGAGAGCTCTTTTTAATACTGAATTTTCAGTTTTTGAAACTAAAAAGATTCCAAGTATAAAAATTTGAATTTCAAAAAAAACAATTGGGGAAAAATTTAGATTCCCCCTCCACAACACATTACCCTCTTCCTCACCCATGTTTTTCATTCAGCCAGATGTGAAAGTAAGCCGGTACGGTCCAGTACGGCGTACCGGCAAAAGCCATACACAGTCGACTGTACCAGCAGGCTTCCGGCTGCCTCAGCAGCTACCGCTACCGCTACCATGGGGCTCCAGCGGTGATTTAAAAGGCCCAGGGCTCCCAGCCGCCGCTACCGCAGCCATAGCCCTGCACCCTTTAAATCTCAATGTAAACGACCCCGGGATTTAAAGGCCCCGCCTCTTCTGGTTGAGGCCCCGCCCCCTGCTCAAGACTCTGGCGTACCGGTAAGTCCTTTAAGTTACTTTCACCCCTGCATCCAGCTCTACTTAATAGAGCGATGACGGATGAGTAACACCTGAAAGCGGTATCGATGAATATGAAATTTATCTAGCGAGGCATTTACCGATCACTATCACAGGTAGAACTGAATTTTGAAATAGACACCCAATTTGGGGTAAACCAAAATGAACAGTGGTACAAGTATGGGACAGATAGCAAAACGCCAAGAGCCATTGCAGGATGACAGAGTTTTGTTGGAAAGGGACACCGTGTGTGTACACAGTGTTATACCTGTAACAATCTTGGGGTACATTAAATAAGAAACCAGTGAATGAGAATGCCTCTAGTGAACTGCTACCCCCGTCTCCAGGACACATCTCCAAATTCCTACGTTCATATACTGTCCCTTATGAGGGAACGTCTCTAAATTATAATCTTCTACAAACATAGCTCTGCACTGCCCATGTACAGGACAGCATAATGTGGACACTCACTCAGATTTGGTATGTGTGTGTGAGCCTATACATGGTCAAGTACTTGAGTATGAGCACCAGTATAGACATAGCCTAAGCTCCCAGAGAGAGAGAGAGAGGTCCTGTCCAAAGAATTTACCACCTAAATAACAAGACAGTCAAAGAGTGGGAAGGCAAAGGTACAGAGACTTGCCCAATGTCACTGGGCCAGTCAGTGGCAGCACCAGAAACAGAACCCAAGTCCTCTGAGTCCCAGTCCATGGCCCTGATTACTTCTGAAAGGTTCAAATAAAAAGGAGGAAATAGGGTCAGGAAATCCCTGAGAGGGAACTGTTGATTCCCATTCTGAATTCATGGCAGTTTGAATGGTGACTGAGAGTCTGATCCAGTGTGCATTGAACTCAGTACAAGTCTTTCTAGTGGTTTCAGTGGGAGACTGGATTGGATTCTAATATGCTGAATCCCAGAGGTGCTGACAACAGATCCCGCTTCTCAATGCAGAGTTAAAGAGACAAGGGTGGGAACTAGTATCTTTTATTGGTCCAATAAAAGTCATTGCCTCACCCACCTTGTCTGTCTAATATCCTGGTATTGATATATATGCAGCATAGTTGTAGCCAAGTGCAGAATAGACGGAGATCACTTAGATCTACCAATAGGCATACATCATGACATCACCAAATCCTCAGAGTAATGGGACAGCTGAGGGAGCTGTTGAGACAGAGAACTTTACGGAAAGCAAAGTACAGTTCTAAAGATCTGTGCCGGGTAACAGAGAGAACATAACATAAGAATGGCCATACTGAGTTAGACCAAAGGTCCATCTAGCCCAATATCCTGTCTTCCAAGAGTGGTCAATGCAAGGTGCCCCAGAGGGAATGAACAGAACAGGTAATCATCAAGTGATCCAACCCCTGTCGCCCATTCCCAGCTTCTGGAAAACAGAGGCTAGGGATACCATCCCTGCCCATCCTGGCTAATAGCCATTGATGGACCTATCCTTCATGAATTTATCCAGTTCTTTTTTGAACCTTATTATAGTCTAGGCATTCACGACGTCCTCTGGCAAAGAGTTCCACAGGTGACTGTGCATTGTGTGAAGAAATGCTTCTTTTTGTTTGTTTAAAACCTGCTGCCTATTAATTTCATTTGGTGGCCCCTAGTTCCTGTGTTATAAAAAGGAGTAACTAGCACTTCCTTATTTACTTTCTCCACACCAGTCATGATTTTATAGATCTCTATCATATCCCCCCCTTAGTCGTCTCTTTTCCAAGCTGAAAAGTCCCAGTCTTATTAATTGCTCCTCATACGGAAGCCGTTCTATACCCCTAATCATTTTGTTGTCCTTTTCTGTACTTTTTCCAATTCCAATATATCTTTTTTTTTTGAGATGGGGAAACCACATCTGCCTGCAGTATTCAAGAGGTGGGCGTACCATGGATTTATATGGGGGCAATATATTTTCTGTCTTATTATCTATCCCTTTCTTAATGATTCCCAACGTTCTGTTCGGTTTTTTGACTGCCGCTGCACACTGAGTGGATGATTTCAGAGAACTATCCACAATGACTCCAAGATCTTTCTTGAGTGGTAACAGCTAATTTTGATAACCCATCATTTTACGTGTATAGGTGGGATTGTTTTCCAATGCGCATTACTTTGTCTTTATCAACATCGAATTTCATCTGCCATTTTGTTGCCCAGTCACGCAATGTTGTGAGATCCGTTTGTAGCTTTTTTGTAATCTGCCTGGGACTTAACTATCTTGAGTAGTTTTGTATCATCTGCCAGTTTTGCCACCTCTCTGTTTATCCCTTTTTTCCAGATCATTTATCAGCATCCAGCTTCCCCTGCATAGCTGTTCCTGTCACCAATGGCTTCAGGACAGCACCTGCTTCCATGGGTTCCCCTGACAGCTGCTGCCTTCTGAGTTGCCCTCTCTCACCCTCGGGAAAAGGGGAAACCAAGGAAGGCAATACATCTGTAGGCTGCAATAACTTCCATTATTCTCCTCAGTGGTCTAGGATAGAGAGAATCCAAAGCACAGCTAGCTCCACTGACTTTGTCGAGAATTTGTCCCATCCTGAACTAGGATGAAAAATTGAAATCTCAACAATTTTCACAAACCAAAAGTGAAAAAGGAGAAAATAGTTTTGTTTTGGGTCATTTCGTTTGGCTAATTTCAAAATGTTTCGATGTTGATCTGTTAACTTTTTAAGACGGATGTTTTGAAATGAAAAGTTGTTTTGAATTGGGAAAAATGGCATTTTCATTTTGTAAGTGTTAAACTGTTTTGACGATTTCAAAACATTTTTCAACATTTTATTTTGAGTTGGAACACTTGTTGTAACAACCCCCTCTCCCCCCTTTTTTTTTTTGCAGATAATTTCTGTTTTGACAAACCAGCATTTTTTTTTTATGATGGAAAAAGTTTCCTTGAAAAATTTCCCACCAGCTCTACTTAAGAATAATGGCTCTATGATTTGCAAAGCAGCTTCTATGTTACTGAAGATACAGTGGATGAAAGACAGTCAAAGTAAGATCAATCAAGTTTCCAATAGTCTGAGCAAGGCACTCTGTTCCCTTGAATGATAACCATTGACAGATCCTAGTTGCCGGGGAGCTCCATGCTATTCTTTTGCCTGGTTTACCTTCTGGGATTTGCTCTTGACAATTTCACAGATGAGAGAGAGGAAGGAAATCCAATCATGTTGATCTGTAGCATTTTTTGCATAATAAAATTGTGTAGCTAACTCTCCAAAACCTGGACTCTCTGTTTCACAGCTGTGGACACAGGTTCACTTTAGAGGCAGGTATTACAGTGTGCTGTTCTGAATCTTCCCAAATCCTTGCTGATTTCCTTGGGGATGTGGGAATGAAAAAAGAAGAAACCCATCAATTAAAAGAAAAAAAGGAACTGTTGACTTCATCAACTAATTTTTTTGATCCCATTTTTTTTTTCATTGATCCCTTTTGGCCAATTAGAAATAATTGGATCCAAATTCAGACTAATAATATCTTGAAATGTTTCAGGCTACCCTCACTGAACCAAAGGAATGTAGATAAGGGGATGAACATAAATTCCCTTGCTGGATATCCTGACTCAAATTCCCGCACGACTGTTATGGCCAGGGAATAGTGGAATAGTGACTCTGTTGTAACTGAAGCTGCCAGTCTTTGAAGATAAAGTAAAATCCAAACCCAATGACACTCGTGTTTATTCCCAACTACACACATTATTCAAAATGAGCCGATATAAATCAGTAAGGGAGAGAGGATAGTCTAAATTCCTCGGGTGAAGTGGCAAACTCCTATTGACTTGATTGGGGCAAGGATTTCACTCCTTGTTCCTAAACTTGTTTTGAAATGCTCTTGCCTCTGTGTCCCTAAATCAAAATAGAGTGAAGGATGGATAGTGGGTTGGAAATAAGAGAGGAACAAAAGAACAAGAAAGGCTTTTGCAAGAGAAGCTTACATCCCACATACAGAACACAATGTAATGACAAAATGCTTATGATATTTTATGTACATGATAGGAGAAAATAATGTCTTAATTCTGGTCCCATAATCATTTCCCTTAAATGTTTAGAAGCCCCGCTTTCTTCCACAGCAGAACAATTACACCGCAAAGTATAATTATTTTACAGTCAATTAAGTACATTAAATGTGCATATTTCTGAGACCTGATTTACACTTCATCCCCACAGCACTACATGGAGCACTGCCATTCTTCCCACTAAAGCAGGACCCAGTACAGCTGTCAAAGGAACTCACTAGTTCAACCTCGGAGTGGAATAATTTAAATTTGAAACCAGCCTTTTGAAATGCCAGTACATCACAGTAGAGCTTATTCTGTCAAGTGCATTGTGAAGACCAAAGGCAAAGCAATGCGGTATCTGTGGAGAGGCTCTATAAAACTTTTATGGCTTTAGTTCATGCCCTGATTCTTGCTGTTGGGAGCAAGTACATTTTTCATTAGTGTATCCCACAAGCCAATGAGACCTTATGCATTTAAGTGATGACCTTTCCAGTATACTCCTGTGCTCGCAGCAAACACTGAGACTTGTTTTTCTTTTACTATTCAATAATTATTTATGCAGCTTTTTGTGACCCTCTAAGATCGTGCAATAATCTGGGCATGGTGTTGAACTTCATCTGAGCTACTCTGTGGGTCAGTGCAGTGTCCTTGAGCATAAGTATTATCAGGACAGGTATCCAGCTCTTGAATCTTTTGTGAGCTTCTCCAAACTCTCTTAAGTCTATAGAACATCCAGTAAACATAACTGAAAAGACTTATGGTGTGGGCCGTGCACTATGCAAAAAGAGAAGATTTATTGTCTGTCAGGTTTTTGAAAAAAATAATGATCTTACAATACTGCTGCATAAAAACTTTCTGAATCGTCTGTTCAAATGGGATAAAGATCATGTTGGTTTCCAACTGAGCCAGGTGGTGTTGAAAATGATGTTGTTTCAAAATGTTTTTGAAACTAAAATAAAAATTAAAGGTCTGGCTCCTCAGCCACAATAGATTGGCATTAACGTCAGTTAACCACTCAATTTACTTTTGCTGAAAATCTGGACCAGAACTTAAGCAGTCTTTGTATGTGTTTGTTTGAAAGAGAAATTCACATTGTAACATGCTTGCTTTCCTTCCCTCTTTGTCTTCATTTTCAGCCTCATTGCTTGATGCGTAGTCACTGTTTTACCCTAATTTTCTGAAAGAGTGAGCGGACACAAAATTGGAGGCCATAAAGCCAGAGTCCACTAACAATGTTGGGCTTCTGGTGTCCTGGGAACTTCTTTCAAGACCTGAAATGTCCCTGTTTTTCATTTCACCAAGCAAATGTTCCTTTTTTTCAGGTCTATTAAAAGGTTTGTTCAAGACATATTGCTGCAGTGAGTAGAATTTGCTCAGTGTTTACAAGGAACTAACAGACCAATAGAATAAGTATTCATGAGATGAACAGTGTGTGAGGTGAAGAGAAAAGCCAAATGAGTGCAGATGCTATCAGAGCTTTGCCCATAGTGAATATTAATGACACTTGTTCAGTGTTTCATGATAAACTCATTCAGACGCTATATTACCAGGGAAAATCCTCCACTCCAGGAAATATGCCCGTGTCACTGTTGAGTCAGAAGTTGGGAGCAGCATTATTTAAAAAAGAACAAGGCCTGGTCTACACTGGGAGGGTGGGGGGCAGGATCAATCTAAGTTACACAACTTCAGCTATGTGAATAATGTAGCTGAAGTTGACATACTTAGATCGACTTACCGTGGTGTCTTCACTGTGGTGAGTCGACTGATGCCACTGCCCCGTCGACTCTGCCTGTGCCTCTCGCCGAGCTGGAGTACAGAAGTCAATGGGAGAGTGTTCGGGGGTCGATTTATTGCGTCTAGACTAGACACGATAAATCGATCCCCGCTGGATCGATCGCTGCCCACCGATCCAGCCGGTAGTGAAGACACACTTTTGTATGTCCCTGGAAAAATCATGGAGCAGGTCCTCAAGGAATCAATTCTGAAGCACTTAGAGGAGAGGAAAGTGATCAGGAACAGTCAGCATGGATTCCCCCAGGGCAAGTCATGCCTGACTAATGTAATTGCCTTCTATGATGAGAAAACTGGCTCTGTGGATGAGGGGAAAGCAGTGGATGTGTTATTCCTTGACTTTAGCAAAGCTTTTGATACGGTCTCCCACAGTATTCTTCCCAGCAAGTTAAAGAAGTATGGGCTGGATGAATGGACTGTAAGGTGGATAGAAAGCTGGCTAGATCGTCGGGCTCAACGGGTAGTGATTAATGGCTCCATGTCTAGTTGGCAGCCAGTATCAAGCGGAGTGCCCCAAGGGTCGGTCCTGGGGCCGGTTTTGTTCAATATCTTCATTAATGATCTGGAGGATGGCGTGGACTGCACCCTCAGCAAGTTTGTAGATGGCACTAAACTGGGAGGAGTGGTAGATACGCTGGAGGGTAGGGATAGGATACAGAGGGACCTAGACAAATTAGAGGATTAGGCCAAAAGAAATCTGATGAGGTTCAACAAGGACAGGTGCAGAGTCCTGCACTTAGGACGGAAGAACCCCACGCACTGCTACAGACTAGGGACCAAATGGCTAGGCAGCAGTTCTGCAGAAAAGGACCTAGGGGTTACAGTGGATGAGAAGCTGGATATGAGTGGACAGTGTGCCCTTGTTGCCAAGAAGGCTAACGGCATTTTGGGCAGTATAAGTAGGGGCATTGCCAGCAGATCGAGGGACATGATTGTTCCCCTCTATTCGACATTGGTGAGGCCTCATCTGGAGTACTGTGTCCAGTTTTGGGCCCCACACTACAAGAAGGTTGTGGTAAAATTGGAAAGAGTCCAGCAGAGGGCAACAAAAATGATTAGAGGGCTGGAGCACATGACTTACGAGGAGAGGCTGAGGGAACTGGGATTATTTAGTCTGCAGAAGTCAACAATTCTTTTTTTCTTTTCTTTTAATTCAACTACCTGAAAGGGGGTTCCAAAGAGGATGGATCTAGACTGTTCTCAGTGGTAGCAGATGACAGAACAAGGTATAATGGTCTCAAGTTGCAGTAGGAGAGGTTTAGGTTGGATATTAGGAAACACTTTTTCACTAGGAGGGTGGTGAAGCACTGGAATGGGTTACCTAGGGAGGTGGTGGAATCTCCTTCCTTAGAGGTTTTTAAGGTCATGCTTGACAAAGCCCTGGCTGGGATGATTTAGTGGGAATTGGCCCTGCTTTGAGTAGGGGGTTGGACTAGATGACCTCCTGAGGTCCCTTCCAACCTGATATTCTATTATTCTGATTCTAAGATGTACTTTTGTATGAGCATTTCAGGACTCTAAAAAAATGTAGCAGAAGTCTCCTGGGTTTGATTTTGAAAATATGATCCCCCTAAACTCTTTGTGCAGTTTGGATCAGGACCATGGACTAATTCTACCTGTCATGCAGGTGAATGTGTAGGTGAACAAGCTCTCTTTCAGAGTTGTCATCAGCAGATTAACTGAAGATCATCCTTAAGCACATGAGTGCAGCGAACAGTTTGAACTGGCAGGACTTAACAGGTTTCAATTACTCCTAAAGATTTTTTTTTAATAATTATATTTTAATATGGGAACTGGAACCAGCTGGTCAGAACAGTCCCTGCTCAAACCTCCAATAGTAGATTGGAAGGGACAGACAATCCTGTTCCCCAACCAGGTGTCAAATCAATTCCTCCTTTCTTTCAAATTTCAGCAGCAGATTGGGAGGGAGCTTAGGTTCATAGGAACCCTCCATCAGCTATGGGGGCAAAGCATTTTCTGCATAAAATGGCATCATCTTTCTGTTCCATGTCATTAATTCTCTACTTAAATGTAATGAAATTCAGCTTGCTATCCTTGAAATAAAACCAGACTGATTAATTCTGACACTCAGTATTGGTAACAACACTCTGTTGGGGGGATGAAGAAGAGACACTGCCTTACAAATGTAGTAGTTCTTCCAGTGTCTAGGGAAGAAATAAAAACCACTGGAAATACAAGCTCTGGAAATCGATCATCAAAATGTTATTTAACTGGTGCAAATGACATGACCTTTCAACTGAGCAAAATGTCTCTTGTAAAATTTGTATTTGATGAAGGCTGCTGATTGTCTATGGTTTTCTGTTTCTATTTCAACCTGGTAAGCATTTCTAATATAAATTCCAAATGCAAGAGAAGGAGATGAACTCAGAAAAGATACATTCTTGTGGATTTGCTTGTCCTCACTAGTGGACTTGCTTACATCGGCACAGATCTACCTGCATAGAACCAGTTCTGAGGTTGGAGCACAATGCTGTTGAGATGCCACTCCAGCTCAAAAGTGGATTAGCTTTAAGAAATTGAACAGTTGCTTATGTGAACATAGGAGTGGGGCATTAGCTCTGGAGAACTAGAAGTAGCATTCAGTGGGGAGTCCTAAAGGGATAGTGAATTCTCTCCACGCTGTTCCCAGGATTCTGTAACCCTAACCATAAAGATCTATTATGGGGAAAGAGTCACAGTATTCTACACTCTAGAAGCTCACATATTATTTCTGTTGGATAGGGTCCTAATACAGAAAGCTTTTCTGTTAGAGCTCTGTAGCTTTTCTGTCTTCAGCTTTTAGGGCCTGATGAAGCCAATGGGAATCTTTCCACTGATTTTTAAGTGGACTCCCAAAAAACATTTACATACTATAGAAAATATCTGCACATAACTTGGAACAATGGTTTTGTTTATTTTATACCCATTGCCTAAGGACGTTGTGGAATTTCCATCACTGGAGATTTTTAAGAGCAGGTTAGACAAACACCCCTCAGGGATGGTCTAGATAATACTTAGGGTACATCTTCACTAGGGTAATACTAGGGTACATCGATCTATCGGGGATTGATTTATTGCGTCTCGTCTAGACATGATAAATCGATCCCCAAAAGCGCTCCTCGTCGACTCCAGAACTCCACCAGCACGAGAGATGGAAGCGGAGTCGACGGGGGAGCTGCGGCCATCGATCCCGCGCCGTGAGGACGCGAGGTAAGTCGATCTAAGATACGTCGACTTCAGCTATGCTATTCTCATAGCTGAAGTTGTGTACCTTAGATCGATCCCCCTCCCCCCCCCCCGGTGTAGACCAGCCCTTAGTCCTGCCATGAGTGCAGGGGACTGGACCAGATGACCTCCAGAAGTCCCTTACAGTCCTATGATCCTATGAAAGCAACAAGAGACAACAAAGAGAAAGGAGAAAAACAAACTACATGATTAGACTCTGTATTAGAAATGCAAATACCATGTAAAAAGCATGAGGGAATTTCTGGTAATTATTACTTCAATCGCACACAAACTATGTTAAAAGGACATTACGTTTGCAAACTCAAGTCCTGAAAATTTAGAAAATGCTAGAATTATGGTTGCCTGTGCAACCTGAGTTTGTGTATGCAATAGGGGACAGTCTTTAATTACATGATCGCATGTGATTCCCCCCCCCCCCCCCCAGGATCCCTGCCTCCTTCTGTCAACATGTTGGATAGTGCTCTGGGAATGAATCAGGTTTGTGTGGTGGAGGAAGCTGTTGTCTGCAGGATTGCTGCTTCCCTTTTGAAAAAAAGCCTTGCCAAGTAAACTCTGGCAAATGTAAACTTTTTTTTGAAAATTGCTCCTCCAGATGGTGGTTATTCAGCTTACGGGGGAGGCCTTGGGGAAGCTGCTTAGAGCTCCAGAACTTTTGGGTGTGCATGTCGTCGTCATCGCATTTATAAAGAAGCATTTTAGTTCTCCCAAAGGAGAGTTTTGTTTAGTTGGGTAAAACACGGTGGCCTTGAGACGACTTGGAACGGAAATGACAGAGTGATGTTAAAACCAGTAGATTTCCAGTCTGCAGATTTCTCCCCCTCCCCTCTCCAGCTATAATTACGTCGCTTGGCCTGTGTTTCGTTATAACATGTGGCACAGCAAACAGCAGAGTGGTCAGATCTTTAGGAAACGTTCCGAGGGGTCAGTGTTTCATGCTCCCTCTCTGCTGTGTCTGTCCAGGCTGCACCCACAGACATAATCCAGCCTGGTTTATATCCCCTGCACCTCTAGATTCACACCAAGATATGTCCCTTCTGCAAACTGCTCCTCTTTTCCAGTTCCACTCATCATGCTACTGAATGAAAGGAAAAGGGAATCTTTCTTTGAGAAAGGACAGTTCAGATGTATTTTTTCTATGTTATTTAGCTGGCCCAGTGGTAGTGTAGTTAGAACAGAACCCCAGGGATAACAGGAAGATGCATTCGGCTTTGAACAGGGACTGTAACCTTGCAACTAATATCTCTGTAGTTATATTTTCACTGTAAGCCTCTGTTTTCAGGGCTCTGAACAAGTTAGAAAATCCAGTCTTTTAGCTCACACTGAAATATTTTTAGCTTGTTTCCCCCTCAGACCAAAGGACTGTTGGGGGAGGGGTTTGAAGAACTAAGGCACTTTTAAATTCTCTGAACGTGAAAAACCATACAGTGTTGTTTTCTTGCTTTAAGAAAATTGTTCAGAGATTTTTTGTTGTTGCTTGGATCAGTTAAAAATGATTTCATTTAAAGGTTCAGACTTGGCATGTTCTGTACATTGCCTTTGATGGGAAATGGTTGTTTGGCCAAGTTTGAAAAAAATATTAATTGAGAAATGAAGACATTCCAATATAAGTGGGTGAAAAATAGCATACTGGGAACACAGAGCATATATATTTTTTAATTATTTGAAATGTGTATGAAACAATATCCAAATGTCCATGTGCAAGAGCATACTATATATCTGGACACTGAAATGTATCTACAACTATTTAAATAATCCGTCATTCATAGAACTTTGAATGTGTGTTCAAATATACTTGTGACAGTAGTCACATGAATGCATTCCCAAGGCTGGATTGAATGGGAACTACTGGGGGCTAAGCTCTTTGAAAATGTGACCTCTTTGTTTTCATCCACCTGATGTCTATCTCGTCCATTTAGATTGTAAACTTTTAGGTCACAGATTGCCTCTTCCTTTGAGTTTGATCCTCCACCATTTAAATCAATGGGAGTTTTGAATTGACTTCAGTCGGTGCAAAGGCAGAACCAGTGTGTGCATACAAGACAATGGGGCCCTGATCTTGGTTGGACTTCTAGGCCTTACAGTAATACAAATTATTATTGCTATTATTGAATTCATATCAGAGCCTAAATGGGAGCTGTGATCTTTTGAAAACTGATCCTCAGTTTTAGTGCTGAGAACTTTCAACCATCTGGCCCAAGGAGTTCATTTTAATCTCACACAGAAAATACAAATAAATATTTAAGGTGGGACTTTCAAAAATTCTCAGCATTGGCCAGAGGCACTCCCATTGATCTCACTAGCAAACTCCCACTGGCCTTTGGTGGTAGCTGATAGAGGCTGACTTCAAGTACTTGGGAAAATTCCAGCCTTATAGTCTATTTATTTGATTGTACAACTAATCAATTTCCTTTGAAAATACAAAACCAACAAGGAATTTTAAATGCAAAAACCAACTTTCATCATAACGTCTCAAATTTCTTTAACACCTCTCAGCACAATGTGAGTAACAAACTACAGCATGTATCTCCAGCATTGAGATGCACTGCTGTAAGATGGACACATCATTGAAATGCAGTACTGGCATAGAGAGCAGCAGATGGGTAGACAACTAGGGCACACTACACAATAGCAGAGGGAATAGAAATTTTGAACAAGGACATCAGGACAAATTGCTGCTCTTATCTAACCTCTCATAGGAAGTATAATATCCATGCAAAGTGCCGAGAACGTCAGTTTTTAAGGTCTCATCTGAGATTCCTGAGCAGTAAGGGACAGTATTTATCTGATTCTGAAAGATGAAGGACTGAGTTGACCGTGACAGGATTTAAAGCAGTGGATTCAGGGAGTCTAGGTACCTTAACATGTTGCTTAGACTATGCTAAGTCACCCCCTCCAAAAATGTTAAGATGAAGTTATGCTGGAGATTTTATATGTGCAAAAGTCAGCAAATGTATAGGCATGGTTCCCCCACAGCTATAATTCTGTCACACTGCCCAGAAATGAACGGCACAAACGTCATTGCCAAACACAATAATAATGACAAAACAGGAGTGAGGGGGAGGGCAAGTTGCAGATGCAACAACAGGTTTGTGCTTAGGTCAATTAATCCGAAGTGATATTTCTGAAGTGCCTCCACCTGCCAAGATTTGGGAAGCACTGCACAACTCTAATGCCACAGGGCAACATATTTACCTTGGAGTTCAGGCATGTCTGAAACACCTGTTCCCAAAGCCTGGGTATCTAATAAGAGAGAAGGGAGAGAGAGAAAGTTAAAGGGTTTGTTCTTCCAAAGTGCTTAGCATCCTGAACAGCTGTTGATTTCAGGAGAGTACTCATAATTTCACAGGGGGTACTGCACACTTTAGAGGACTGGGTAGGGTATTATTATTATTATTTATTTACTGGTTTGGCACCTAACTATAACGGGTTCGGTCACAGAGATCCCCTTGGGACTGTCACCTGAGGTGCTGAAATTATCTCTGAGCCCATTTCCCCCACCTGCTTGGGACTCCAGAACCCTGCCTTGTTGAGCCAGACATGCTAGCCTGCTGCAACACAGACCCAGAGTCTGCTCCACACTCCCAAAGCTTCAGACTTAACTGAAAACAGCTCAGCAGGTTACTTGTCTCTAGCACCCAGACACCCAGTTCCCAATGGGATCCAAACCCCAAATAAATCCGTTTTACTCTGTATAAAGCGTATACAAGGTAAATTCATAAATTGTTCGCTTTCTATATCACTGATAGAGAGAGAGATGCACAGCTGTTCCCTCCCCTCCCCCTGCCCGGTATTAATCACTTACTCTGGGTTTATTAATAAAAAAGTGACTTTATTAAGTATAAAAAGTAGGATTTAAGTGGTTTCAAGTAATACCAGACAGAACAAAGTAAGTCACAAAGCAAAATAAAACAAAACACACAAGTCTAAGCCTAATACATTAAGAAACTGATTACAGGTAATATCTCACCCTCAAAAATGTTCCAATAAGCTTCTTTCACAGACTAGTCTCCTTTCTAGTCTGAGCCCAATTCTTTCCCCAGTACAGACTTTGTTAGATCCAGCAGACATCTCAGGTGGTAAGCAGGGGGTTTCTCATGACTGGCAGCCCCTTTTGTCCTGCTCCATCCCCTTGTATAGCTTTAGCACAAGGCGGGAATCTTTTGTCTCTCGGGGTCCCCACCCCTCCTTCTAAATGGAAAAATACCAGATTTAAGATGGATTTCATGATCAGGTGATGTGGTCACATGTCACTGTAAGAACCCTAGTCTCCATTCCCCATGGGCTGGCCCACATGTACACAGGAAGGCTTTCAAATAACTAAGGGCCATTTACAACTGATTGATTCTGGAGCACCCTTAATGGCCTCCACTTAATATGTTTACATCAGTGATACAAGTTTATATCTTATTCTCCTAACTCCAGATATAGAAATAATACATGCAAACAAATAGGATGAACACACTTAGTAGATTACAAGATTTCTAATGACACCATACAAGGGGTACTTAATGTAAAGCATATTCCAGTTATGTCATATTCATAACCATATTTCCATAAAGCAAGTGGAGTTCATCGTCACACTAACATCCTAGCAAGTGATAAGAACAGACAAATAGCACAAACGCAGAGGGAGGACAAGGGTTATGGTTAAGATCTTGGGATTGCTTCTTTGCATCTTGTTGGTAAAAAAGGAGTGACCAGTGCAGTGAGTGGAAGAGTTGATCCAGGGGAGCAAGTTGAAGGTCCTAGAGAGGAAGTGAGAAGCAACAGAGACTGTGGGGGTGTCAGCATGGAGGATGAACCTGCAGGATGAATGTGTGGAGGGATGGGAAGAGCGAGAAGGAAGAGGAGAGGCAGTAAGGGGAGAGCAGAGGCTGGGGGAATTGTCCCTGGAGGCAGGGAAGAGGTGATGGGGGGAGAGGGAGGAGTGTAGGGGGAGAGAGGGACAGTGCAGCATTGATTTCACCAGTGAGTGCAATACAGTATAGAAACCACATGATGCAAAGCAGGGGAAGTTAAGATGTACATGAAATGGGTCTAGTAAATCAAATGGCAATCAGAGGAGGAGAGTGAGGTGTCCTAGGAGAACACCAGAGCCAAGTGCTGATGCCATTGTGCTGTTGAAGTTGTGAAGGGCCCAGTGCCTCAGCTGAAAGCGACAGGTGATGAGGGGGAGACAAAGGCCAAGGAGAGCAAGGTTCACACCCAAAGACCCACCCCAGTGCAGGTACAACTGTATGTTGACCTAGGATATGGTGGGGGATGGGGATCCACAAGAGATGAGGGGTGACAGAGCACAAATACCTGCCAGCTTGAGGCTCCAGGAGTCAGCCTGGAATATCTCTGTAGTGTTCGTTGTTCTGGGGTTAACTGAATCATGTGAGCATAAAATCTCCTTCAGCACCTTGGACTGCAGCGCTGCAACTTTGTGCAGTGGACGGAGGTTTTCCTGTTCAGGTCTTATAATGCATCTATGACTGTGGTATCTGAGCACCTTCCAGGAGTGCATTAAACCATGTGACCAGCATCTGTCATGTGGTCCTTCCTCCCTCTAACCAGGGGGGAAACACATTGCGTATAGATTATTATTATTATTATATGGGATTTGCACCATCTTTGCTTTTCCTTGCCCCCGTCTTTCATACGTGATCTGTATCGCTCTGCTGAGTGAATTACTTGGGCTAACATGGACCGCTCCTGCAGAAAAGCAGTGGGGAGGGAGGGAGTAGAGTGGATGGGAAAACTGTGAAGTTCCCTTCAGATGCGCCCAGGTGGCGAGAGGGTGAGGGAAAGCAGGCTGAGGGGACACAGCAATTGTCTGGGGTGGCTTGCCCCCTTGTAGAAAATACAGGCCTTCAGCTCTTGTGTCCTGTGACTTCTTCAAGACCAACACAGACTCTGCTGACTGGAGGCAAGGGGGCACGCAGCAGAGCCCTGCTAGCCCTTGCCCTGTTGCTCACCAGCAGTGGGGCCAGATTGGAACCATGCTGCTATGGACTTTCCTAAATCCCCATTCAGGAAAGTTGGAGGAACTTTCAGCTTTAGCGGAAAGGTGATGCAGCCTCAGGGTGAGTATTCCTTGCAGGCCAGAGGGCGGTGGCGGTGGCGGGGGGGAAGGATATACATCCCAATTGTAGTGTTAGGCATGGCTGCTTAGAGCCACTGAACAGAGAGGCCACTAGGTGACATTAGGGGAGAAATATAAAAGCTGTAGGCTAGCAGGCTTTTCATTCAATTTCTCACCTTCCTCCTGTGTATTTGACACATCCATCTCATCTTTAGTGTGCTCCCACCCAGCTCCTTTCCATGAGTGAATCCTGGGATGCATGGAGCTCACTCCAGAGAGCCTGGGACACTGAGGGAACAGTATTATGGACACCTCTAACATACCAGACCAGCATGCAGCGCAGACCATGGGTATTATTTGGCTCATGGTAGTGACTAGACCCCCAGCCATGGACCAGGCCCCCATTGTGCTAGGTGCTGTACAAACACAGAACAAAGATGGTCCCTGCCCAAAGAGCTTGTTTCCCAGTCATGGTAGGTGTGTTGCTGTCTCTGGTTAAATCGCAACTACAGCTGGCTTGAAAATGTCCATTTAACCCCAAAGCTATTTTTTGCTGAAAATTTTTTTAATGAAAAATGTACAGCCAGCTGCAAGAAGAAGGCTGTTCAGTAAGAGCGTGATAGTGGTAAGGATCTTACATTGCCTTTTCCATCCCGAAGGACCCTAAAGCTTGAAATGCAGACCCTTCTGGGGAGCCGCCTGGCAGTTATTTAATAGCACACAACCCCACTGCAGAATAACTTAGAGCAGGAAATGTAGACAGCCATTTTCAACTGATATAATGGGGAATTTAGATAAGTGGACTGTTACCTGAGCTGGAAGTTGGCCAGGACACTGACAGTCCTTAACACCTATTCTCTTATGTCAAATGGCTATAGGAATATGTATCAAGTGGTCACATCCTCAGCTTTACATCCCCTCTAAGAAATGGATGGCTGTATAGTTGTATTATCATTTTTGTTTTACGTGCAAAAACCTTTTTGCTGAGTGTGCTGTGGGGATGAATGTGGGTGGAACTGCTGTGCTAATGTAGTATACAATTTGTAAACTTCAAACATCTTGTCAATTTCTGAAATGTGCTTTAAAAATTATCAAAAGGGTTTAATACAAATCGTACACTATCAGCAAACAAAATCGGTTTTGAAAACCAAAGCCTATCTGGAGTTAAACTGTATGTGCACTTAAAAAAAGCAACAATCTATATTTGATTTCCCTTTTACTTTCATTTAGTGAGAAGATTATACAGTGCTTTTAGAGCTGGAAAGTTTCAAGAGGCCCCCCCGTTAATTCACTACCCTGTTTATCTATGACTTTCATGTACAGTTGCATGGTGTTATTGTCAGATATGTTAAATTAACCATCTGCTTTGATTGGAGAGATATTGAGGGAACTGAGAAAAGCAATCTGATCTGCAGAAAATTAAATGTTATTTTTAAAAACTTAAAGGGACTCTGAGATAACATGTTAAGCAAGTTGATAGCTCAGTGGTTTGAGCATTGGTCTGTTAAACCCAGGGTTGTGAGTTCAGTCCTTGAGGGGACCATTTAGGGATCTGGGGCAAAAATCTGTCTGGGAATTGGTCCTCCTTTGAGTAGGGAGTTGGACTAGATGACCTCCTGAGGTCCCTTCCAGCCCTGATAGTCTATGAGTGTAAGTTGGTTCCCAATTAAAAAGGGTTTACAAAACTGAATATCAATAAAAAGATCAGCATGATTGATTCTTTTTTAAGAGAAAACAGGTACTTTTTAAAGATGTGTATAATGTAAGAATGGCCATACTGGCTCAGACCAAAGGTCCATCTAGCCCAACATCCTGTCTTCCCACAATGGCCAATGTCAGGTGCCCCAGAGGGAATGAACAGAACAGGTAATCATCAAGTGATCCATCCCCTGTTGCCCATTCCCAGCTTCTGGCAAACAGAGGCTAGGGACACCATCCCTGCCCATTCTGGTGAACAGCTATTGATGGACCTGTCCTCCAGGAACTTATCTAGTTCTTTTTTGAACCATGTTACAGTCTTGGCCTTCACAACATCCTCTGGCAAAGAGTTCCACAGGTGACTGTGCATTGTGTGAAGAAATGCTTCCTTTTGTTTGTTTTAAACCTGCTGCCTATTAATTTCATTTGGTGACCCCTAGTTCTTGTGTTATGAGAATAAGTAAATAACACTTCCTTATCTACTTTCTCCACACCAGCCATGATTATTTAGACCTCTATCATATTCCCCCTTAGTAGTCTCCTTTCCAAGCTGAAAAGTCCCAGTTTTATTAATCATTCCTCAATGGAAGTCGTTTCATACCCCTAATAATTTTTGTTGCCCTTTTCTGTACCTTTTTCCAATGCCAGTATATATATTTTTTGAGATGGGGTGACCACATCTGTACCCAGTATTCAAGGTGTGGGCGTACCATGGATTTATATAGAGGCAATAAGATATTTTCTGTCTTATTATCTTTCCCTTTCTTAATGATTCCCAACATTCTGTTCGCTTTTTTAACTGCCACTGCACATTCAGTGGATGTTGTCAGAGAACTATATGCAATGACTCCAAGATCTTTCTTGAGTCGTAACAGCCTATTCAGACCCCATCATTTTATATGTATAGTTGGGATTATGTTTTCCGATGTGCATTACTTTGCATTTATCAACACTGAATTTCATCTGCCATTTTCCTGCCCAGTCATCTAGTTTTGTGAGATCCTTTTGTAGCTCTTCGCAGTCTTTCTGGGCCTTAATTATCTTGAGCAATATTGTATCCTCTGCAAATTTCGCCATGTCTCCGTTTACCCCTTTTTCCAGATCGCACTGAATAGCATCTTACTCCAGGAGTGTGATTCCACTTATTTCAATGGGGTTGCTCACAGAGAAAGATGCCTCTCATCATAATGAAGTGTATCAGAATGTTGCCTGCTGTTGTGAGTTATATGAATAATTTCTTTTTAAACTGGTCCATCCCATTTGGCCCATCTTTCCTCAAATAGTTCTTTTTTAAATCCACCATAGATTCCTACAGATACAATTTTCAATAGCCCCTTTGGGACTTAGGTTCCTATGTCACTTAGGCAACTTTGAAAATTGTACCCTAAAGTTTCAGGAGTTAGACTCTGAATCTGGCTCTAAGTCATTGCATTTCCTTCATTCTTTTGATCTGGTCAAACATATTTTCAAAAAGACTCAGCATCCAGTAATTCACATGGAGAATAATCAGGGTGGAATATATTTCATCCCTCTGGTTGCAGAAACTGACCAGGCCATCCAAGCTGTGTGGAACACAAAAAGGGAAACAATTACCTTGAATGGTGTAAAGTAAGGTAATTTTTTAAAAATATCAATTTCAATACGCTAAGATGTCAGCAGCAAAGGTAACTTTTTGTGTTTTGTTTATAAGTATGTTTTTTCCATTGAAATTGTCCCAATAAATCAGCACCAGGTGACTGATACAATATTGTATCGCTATGTGTCAGTTCATTATAGCCCTCTCACCGTTAGCGTAACGTGGTTCAGTCTACAGTACTTAGATTTTATTTTGCTCCTGACAATAGAGTTGCAAAAAACAAGCAATATAACCCTGACTAAAATCACATTAAAACAGGCCGCGTATCCAATCTGGTATAAATAATGTGACAGGATGTGACAATTCTCTGCCATTTTAACAAATTGGGAACAGTTTCAGTGTGAGAGTAGTATGTTGCCACCACCCACACATCTATTTTCCCCCTTCTTTCATTTCATTTTCTGAAATCCGGTAGAAGCTTATGATTATGGAGATAGTGTTGTGTTTCAATAAAGCAAACTCATGCAGGCGATTGGGCATGTATTGACACACAAGAACTTTTCACCTCACACGCCTGAAGAGGGTTACTGTTAAGCTTGTAAATGTATTTCAAAATCTGTGCAAACATATTACGTTTGAACCTTGGACAACAACATGAAATAGGAGTTACGATTTCCTAGCCTGCCTCAAATGCAACTGATCTTATAAAAATAAACCCAATCATAACAGACATGTGGCGGCTTTCTGGGCAGGTCCCTGCTCAGCGCCATAAGTTTGAAGTTAAACAACAAGTCGTATGGCTCCAATTGAAAGATATTGAAACAGACTTACCAGATGATTCACAGTCATGCTGCTCTTTTCTCTTTGTCTCCGCCTTTTAGCCAGTGTTTGGGAATATACACCGTTTAGTCCAGCCAGTTACCCATTGTTGATTTCTTAGGAAATGGGATTTGTTTGTGCTGCCATTTGTTGTTTTGTTTTTTCCATATTCAACCTGGACTTGCGGCGTGTACCACTTTCATTCCAAGAAAAAACAATACATCGAGATGTAGCTGATCTTCTGTCCCCCTGAGACAGAGCTCAGTGTGTCTCCTACTGTCGTAACCGCCCCCATTTGAAATGCCTCATCAAACTGTTCCACCTTAGCAGAGAAGGAAAACGGCTTCTCGTGTTTAAAGGGGTAACACACAAAACAGAATCCTAACCCCTCTCTTTGCAGTTACAAAGCGGCGTGCTCCATGCTCGCCAGGTAAGGTAAAGCATAGATGATCACTCATATGTTACAGTGATAGGGAGCATATAAGCCCCTAGGAAGATACATGGGTTACTAGTCTGCTCTCTGTTTGTCAGAGGTGCAGCACAGAACTTGCAGCCCAGGAGATGGCAGGGGGAGGAGGCATTATGTCATCTTTTTTGCCCTCCTGATCCTGGGCTGCTCTGGGGGCTAGAGTGGTCCCTGTCATAACTTAAACAGCCCTGGGGGCTTTGCTAAATTGTGGCTGCTTCCTGGGCTGCCCTCTGTGACACAATGCTGCCCGGAACTGTGCAGCACTGCAGGCTCCGGCCTGGGCCCTGATGTGCCCTACCCTAACCCTGCCCCTTGACAGGAGTTGCGAGGGCAGTCTTACCATTGTCCACCACAGTGCCTGTGCCCAGGGAATCCAGGGCTTCAAGCCCTTTCAGGCTCTCTGGCCCTTTGAGCTAGCATAAAAGGGCCAGAGCAGGGTCGGGATCTCACTCATGTTCAGTCATTAAAATAACCTGTTAGATAATGGCAAGCACTTTGTGTGTCTTTTCTTCTCTCACATCCTCACTTCTAGTTTATATTTTTCCTCCCACTCTAGACTGTTGTCCTTCAAATGACATTTTTGGCCTGCAAAGGTCTGGTCCTGTTCCAGAGTAGCTTGTATACTACTGTGGCAAGAAGCAGGATGATATTGTGTCTGTCATCTGGAAAAATTTCTCTGATTTCTGGGCAGGAGACACGGGGAGAGACAGACTCATGATGGTAGTTTAATAACGTTCCATTTTCTATTTTCTGCTATTTCAGAAATCACCAAGGCACCAGACAATTAGGAACTCTATTTGCCAGTAAAGAAATTCCAAAAATATAAATGATCTAGGTCAGGAAGTCATCCTTGTTCAAGACAACACTTAATCATGTGCTTAACTTTAAGCACATGATTAAATCTCATTGACTTCACTGAGATGTAAGTATGGGTTTAAAGTTAAATATGTGCTTAAGTGGTATTCAGAATCAGAGCCAAAAAAAAATTATTTACATTTATAAAAAGACTGAACATAATAATGATGATCCACAGGTCTTATACAGCACACTTCATCAGTAGATCTCAAAGTATTTTGCAAAGGAGGTCAGTATAATGATCCCCATTATGCAGGTGGGGAAACTGAGGCTCAGAAAGATGAAAGTGAAGAGACATTTCTGTTTCAACAATGCTTGTGGTGACATTTCTGTTTCTTTGATTTAAAATTGTATAATTGAATACAATTCTATATGAAAAACCACAATGGCCTTTCCAATGCTGGAATTAAACCAGTCCTTAATCCTGATAGCTAACAGTGATCTGAGTGCCACAAGGGGATAATAAACAGATTAAGATGTTGATGGGGATTTACACCCAGAATCTGTCACAGTTCTTGATCCGCTGTTATTTGGTTGGGAGTCTGAGATACGCTGAGATGTATATTATACTGTAAAGGTGGACAAGGGAATGGGCGACAGGGGATGGATCACCTGATGATTACCTGTTCTGTTCATTTCCTCTGGGGCACCTGCCATTGGCCACTGTCAGAAGACAGGATACTGGGCTAGATAGACCTTTGGTCTGATCCAGTACGGGCATTCTTATGTTCTTAAGGGCGCATGATAGCAGATTGAACTAAATGGAAAGTGAGCAGGTCCCACCGGGCAGAGTGTGCCTTGTATTGTAAAGGCATAAAGATCTGTATTTTGGTAAATGCACTAGCACAATGTCTTCTGCTTGTTTTGAAAGATTTCTGCCTGGTGGCTTGTGTACCTCCTAAATCGACCGTCTGCTGCTGCTGTTGTTCAGGACAAAGGCCTGTAATAAACACAAATGGTGTACTCTGTATCAAAGGATTTAGGCAATCCAACCCTGTTTTCTAAAAAGCTTTACTCTTTTGGGATGCAGTGGGATTTGTTTACACACATCATCATCTATTACTGTGCTTTCGAAAATTCCCTCTTTGGGCTCCGAACAATACAGTAATGTAGTTATAGTGGTGTGTCTTGTTGCTATGGATTTCTAAATGCAGGTGTCCTGCACCCGTGGGTGCAGCTTTTGGTGCATGAGAATTATCAATAGCTGGTCTCAATTTTTACATTTTTTTTAAAAGAACCAACTGAAGTGTCAAGTATTTCCCCAAATAGAACCTGAATCTTTGCAAAAATTTGGAGCTGTTCCCTTCTTTCCCTGTTCCCCATTAGATCCCTGACATCAGATTGTGTTTAGGGCCCTACCAAAATCACGGTCATGACAAATGCATCATGGACCATGAAATGTGGTCTCCCCTGTGAAATCTGGTCTTTTGTGTACTTTTACCCCATACGATACAAATTTCACGGGGCAGACCAGCGTTTCTCAAACTGGGGGGCCTGACTGGAAAAGATGTTGCGGGGGTGGGGGGTGGGGATTCAAGGTTATTGTAGGGGGGTTGTGCTATTGCTACCCTTACTTCTGCGCTGCCTTCAGAGCTGGATGGCCGGAGAGCGGTGGCTGCTGACTAGGTGCCCAGCTCTGAAGGCAGCGCCCCGCCAGCAGCAGCGCAGGAATAAGGGTGGCAATAGCACCCCCCCAATAACCTTGTGACCCCGCTTTTGGTTCAGGCCCTCTACAGTTACAACACAGTGACATTTCAGATTTAAGTAGCTGAAATAATGAAATTTATTATTTTAAAAATCCTATGACCATGAAATTGACCAAAATAAATTTGGTAGGGCCCTAATTATGTTGTATGGTGTGAAAGCCCTTGTATTGGACCCAGTGCACTGCTGTAGCAGGTATCTTTTGCTATGGTGTTTCCTGGATGCGTGTCATAGACTCCATTCTGTGGCATCTCTGAGCAAGAAACCTTGAGAAGACAGCAGCTTTGCAAAGAGCGCTGTTGAGAGCCCAGTGGGGAGACTGGCTGACCTGATAATAGGATCATCAAAGCTGAGGGGGCTTCAACAGTATGTAACTAAGAGAAATCACTTCCCATTGAAAACAGCAGGTTGGCCTGTTTGGTGCAGATACTTCTAATTAGTAGTGCTGATGAGCAGTGGCTGGTGCCATCACTCTGCCTTCTCCCTGACCGGATTTTTATAGTTGTCTCAATGGGGCTGAGAAGGTTTGAACTCTGGGCTGAGGCAAACAGCTGAGCGGAACCAGTCCTGCTGAAATGATTGCCCCTATGATGAATGGACTAAGAACCTCTTTGATTAGAAAGGTAACCAGGGGAACCCCATGGCCTACCCGTGGTGCTCCCAGCAGGTTGTGGAGAAGAGGAAGACCAAGTTCAGGCAGCTCTGTTGGAAAAGAGGCAGATCTGCTTTTGACTTGGAATGAGGGTGCCCATCTAGCCTTAGCCCATAGCAGGCTGCGGGGCTGGGACTCAATGCTCAAGCAACAGAGAGGAAAGGAGTTGCATGCACATTTACCAGGGAAGTGACTAACAGTAGGTGTCAGTGTGTCACCAGTGAATTTTGCTGACACTGTGAGCTCAGCTAAGTGACTATAGCGGGACTGTGGGATGGGATAGTGTTAGGTGGGGAGAGCCCAAATTCCAGCAGGATTCTGCAGTCCAGTCAGCTGTGCATTGAGACTTCATACAGCAGGTAGCAGAGAGAAGTCCACAGATACCAGTAGCAGCCAGAATCTGCCTTTCAGAGCTTGGCTTTCCTGAAGAGACTTTATGCTTACTCTTTGCTTTGGTCCATCTGCAGCTAGAGTGGGGCTAGCACCTTATGGTGTGGAGCCCTGTGGTCGGTGGTGGTGGCTGAAAACCTGCGCTGGGCTTTAACTTTGACTCCCCTTCATTTCTCTCCTCAGGCCAGAAGGTTTTTGACCTTTCCTTGGGGACAGCCCTGGAAACAGCCACCAGTTCTAGGGTTTTAGAAAGGGCCATGGGCAATAAAAGTAAGGTTTGAGGTAGACATCAGTCCGGACCTTGCTCCAGTTTGAGCAGTTCCAGATTTCCTAGTTTGGACATTTGTGTGAGCCTCATTTCAAGGGCAATTAATTAGTGGTATGATTTATTATTATTTGATTTATGCTAGGTGCTGTACAAGCACAGGACAAAGAGATGGTCCCTGCCCCATTAATAAATCCTGGGTTGGTTTCATGAGCAGCGAACACTGGCTAAAGGGGGGCTGGCTCAGCCCTCCTCAGCCAATGGGGCGCTCTCGCTTAGAACTGAAGAGGTTGTCGTAGCAGAGAGGCCTGTTGATCTCTCTTATCTGCCTTCAGAAGAAGATGAAATTCCCCACCCAGATCCCATCCCCAGGCTCCTCCACCCACAACTGCTTCTGGGCAGCAGTGCAACAATTCAGCCAAGAAACATTTACTTTCTGATACCTCAGGTGATTCAGCTATGCCACAAAGGGTTAATGTCTTTAGCATTTTTGACCTAGCTTCCTGGCTACTGTAGCTGCAAAGGTTTTACTCCTTGCTGTAAATATCTGAATCCTTTTAAAATCCTGTTTAAACTCTTTGCCTCAATGATTTCCTGTGGCATTGAATTCCATGGGCTGATAATATGCTACTTAAGGAAGCTTTCCCTTCTGTTCATTTTACATTTTCTGCCTGCCAATTTCATCAAGTTCCCCCTTGTAATTGTGTTATGGGACTGGGACTGCACATGGAAGAGGACCAGATCTCTTTCCACAAAACCATTCATTACTGTATTGCCCTGTCACGTCCCTTCCTACTCTCCTGCTTTCTAAACTAACCAGCCTTAGTCATTTTAATCTCTCTCAATATTTTAATCTCTTTCTCTCCTCGTCCACACGAATCTTTGCGATATTTGTTGCACGGGAGCTGAGGCGACCCACACTGAGCATAATATTGAGGCTGAGAGAGCAGCAACGATTTATAAAACATTAGCATTGCTTTATTATTCCCTGTCCCGTTATAACAAAAGCAAAGTGTCCAATCATTTTCTTTTTTTAAACTGCCCCCAGTACACTGGACTATTTCAAATGACTCTTAGATTCTTTTCCTGAAATGTTCTGGCGAATGTAGATCAGAGCAGCGTGTATGAAATGTGAATTATTTACCCAACTACGTAGAGCTCTGCATTTACCTAATTTAAATTACAGCTGCTGTCTAACTGCCCCATTGCCAGGTTTGCTTGGATCTGTTTGGAGTGCCTTGCTGTTCCCATATCAACTGTCCTGGTTGTTTCCGTTATGCTAACTCTGTGTAAACGGGAGTTTTCTTCACTCTGCAGACCCAAACCTACCCACACTTCTGCTAGATTTTTGTTTAGTTTCATACTTGACACTCCAAGCGTGTTCATCAAAAAGGTTCCCCAGGGGTATGTCTGGCTTGCAATCAGAGTGTGATTGTATGTTACGTAGACATACCTGAGCTAGTGGTAACCTGCCCTGGGCTCGCGGTCTGCCCAGAACCCTGGCTTAGCCTGCCCTAACGGCCACACTGAAGCCTGTGCTGATGCAGCTTCATTGGTCTGAGGCACAAGCTAGCTTGTGTGTGTCTGCCTGAGCGGCAGGGGCACCCTGGGATTGCAGAGTAGACAGCCCTAAGATTCAGTGATCCTATGAGCAAGGGTGGGCCTGGATTGGAGTCCATCCGGGCAGATACAGGGTCTTTTATCCAATCCATGTCACACTTCTGGCTTTGCTTGATTTCTGCATGAAGCTTGGTGAAATAGGAAACTTCAGCTGAGTTTTGCTTTCAGATTTGGCATTCATTTGAACTTGACTCTTAGAGCACAGGTGAATGGGTGAATGGGCGCATGCATATCAACACCAAAGAAAATGTTCACATGAACCATGTTCCATTTAGCAATTTTGTATTGCTTTAATTCACTTGCACTTAATGAAAAGTAACATTTGGTTTGAGGGGTTTGGAGTCTATCTACAGCTGTTACTGACCTTCTAATAAGGAATTTGCATTACTCCTCTATGAAAATATATTTGACTTTTAGGTAACAGATTTGTAACCCATTCTTCTTGGCACCCAAGTACCCTGCTTTAGTGGTCTAGTACTTTTAAACAAAGCTCACTGGACAGAACTTGCTGGAGAGTAAAACAGGCAAAATCAGACATGTCTCAGTTTGTTGTGCCGAAGGTTTTACCACTGTTGCCAGGAATGCATCATTATCTCTTCGGCAGGTTTTGAAGTGCCAGTCGCAAGTAACCTAACACGACAGAGCACTTGTTTTAATTGCCCGAGGCACCAAAACTCATTAATATCGTATTCGCTGCTAATTAAATAATGTGCTGTGTTGTATTAGTCACTTGGTAATTGAGAATGAGGTAAGCTGGCAATGTTTGTTTGTTTGTGGATCACAATTTGATTGCTTTTAATTTTGTCACCAGGCAGGTCTTTGTGCCATTAACAAGACTTTCTGGTAGCCAACAGGCCTCAAACCATATGGTCTTTTTCATTAAGTGCAAGTGAATTAAAGCAATACAAGATTGCTACATAAGAGGTTGTTACCAGCTCACAATACAGACCTTGCGCTTTGGAAATTATGTATTTAAAAAGTGCCTGACACACAATAATAGTTCCTAGCTCTTATATATCACTTACCATCAGTACATCTCAATGTGCTTTCCAAAGTAAGTCAGCATTATCATCCCCATTTTAGAGATGGGGAAGCTGAGGCACAGGGAGGGGCAGTGACTTGCCCAAGTTCACTTAGCAGGCCAGTGGAGAGCCAGGAATATAACTCAGCTCTCAAGGGTCCCAGTGCAGTGAACGATCCAGGAGGCCAGGCTGATTGACTGTTATATCCTCCCTTTTGTACATGAGCATCTCGCATTGTTTTTAGAGAAATCATGGTTTCTGGATATAAACTCATTAAATGGGGTGGGTGATATGTCAGGTTGGATTTAGATACACCTCTACCCCGATATAACGCGACCCGATAGAACACGAATTCGGATATAATGCGGTAAAGCAGTGCTCCGGGGGGGCGGGGCTGCGCACTCCGGCGGATCAAAGCAAGTTCGATCTAACGCGGTTTCACCTATAACGCGGTAAGATTTTTTGGCTCCCGAGGACAGCGTTATATCGAGGTAGAGGTGTATTGCCACTCTAGAATCATGTGACTCCATTAACCTCAGCTTTCATTTAAAAAAAGTTTATAGCACTCATGAAAATGCAACCTGGTTGTATTCAGCACAGTGATGTCTGCAGAGAGCCTGAAACAATAGCCAGAAGGGCCCGTAGCAACCACCCCTTCAATCAGGTGTGCTGCCATGTTTTGGGGGCAAGGTCTCGGGAGTGGAGCTAAGGAGGGTCACACTGTAGTATACCTGGAGCCCCAGATTGCTTTCATCTGGCCTTGGTCTCAGGATGGTTTACGGAACTGACCATTCATCTCCAGAGGGCTGGCTGATTTCAGCCTCATCCCAAATTAAAGCTGGCCCACAGTATGAAAACCACCAAGACAAGGAACTTCTGGCTGGGAAGAGGTGGAAGGAGAACAACAAAACCAAGGTTACAGCAGGTTGTGACTGAGGGGCATTGATGGAACAGCGAGTGAGTAGCGGACACTGCAGTAACTGGTCTCTAGCTGCTGCTGGCACAGAGGTGCATGCTGGGAATTTGCACCTTCCAGAGTCTGTAAGGGCCAGTGGGATTTCAGGAGTCACTCCTGAGGGATGAAGACATTGTTTGCACTGCCAACTTCTCCTAGACGTTCCCAGTGCTCAGGTGAAGCTCAAAGCACCATAGCTGCCTTGCTAGCAGGAGCAACTTAGGAGATACTCTGTCAGGTAGGACTATCCCCTTTCAGGGTGGAGAAGATGCGCCACCCAAGCACCCTCTCACTGTCACCAGACACTAGCAAAGAAAAGGGGACTTGTAAATTTCACTGTACGGGGTAGCAGTTCCATTTTTACAAAAAGGTTTGGTGGAAATCGAGTAAAACGAAAATGTAAAATCCAATAAAATAAAAGACTCAAGATGGTGTCAAAGCAGAATGAAGTACCAAAATAGGACTGAAGAAAAGCCATTCTTAGCTAAAAGGACATGAGTAGCTGCACATCTTACCTCAGTAAGGAAATTGTACAGAAATGCAGCTGTAAATATAGAGGTGAAGCTGTTATCTACAATGTCTGGTTTGCAAAGGTTAATGGAGACTGGCTCACCCTATTACCAACTGCTGTCTCAACAAGCATTTGCAAACCATGCTGTGTCATATTTAAATGGTGCATTTTGCCAAATGCAACCCTTTAAACCCCCTGAATGTACAAAAAGCACTTAGCAAATATTACACTCTGGGTAAGTCTAGACCATTTATTTGCTGTATAAGCATAATCATTTGTCTTTTATGTAGAAACATATTTTTTGTTACCTTCCCTAGGCATTTCTGATGTGCAGGGATCTCATTCTTATTAACTGGGATAATCCACAGCATGGCTTACATGTTAATAGAGGTAAATGAATATGCTTTTCCAATGCATAATTTCCCCCTGAATGCTTACCTTTGATTTGTTTTGTGCCTGGTCAGAAATCCAATGTGTTCAGGTTGACACTATTGTTGTTGGTTGATTAAGTCATATTTTGATTTTCAATTATTTGGCAGGTGACAGACGCATGCACAGCCTTTATCTTAAATAGCGGCAATCTCCGAGTAATTCTACGTACAGCTCATTGGTTCTAAATTAGAGACATTACTGCTGCCTGCCCTGCCCTGCCCTGCCTGGGATTGAAATCCCATGGGTGATGGGAGTGTCATTTACACCTGTTTGCACCAGCCACGGGGAAAATGGTTGCTGATCTTTATGGGGATGTGGTGCATGGTTTATAATGCAGAATGGTCCCATCTATAACATTTGGGTAGGGTTACCATACGTCCGGATTTTCCCGGACATGTCCGGCTTTTTGGGCTCCAAATCCCCGTCTGGGGGGAAATCCCAAAAAGCCGGACATGTCCGGGAAAATCGGGACATGCGGGCCGGTGGTCGGCCGGCTCGGGGGCTCGGGGCCGGCGGCTCGGGGGCCGGTGGCTTGGGGGCTCGGGGGCCGGCGGCTCGGGGGCTCGGCGGCTCGGGGGCTCGGGGGCCGGCGGCTCGGGGGCTGGCGGTCGGCCGGCGGTCAGCTGGGCCGGGGGTGCTCGGCCCGGGGGCCAGCAGTGCTGGGCGGGCCGACCCAGGCTGGAGACGCACCTCCTCCCCCCCCCTTACCTGCTTCAGGCTTCCCGCGAATCAAATATTCGCAGGAAGCAGGGGAGGGGGCGGAGTTGGGGAGTTGGGGCGGGGACTTTGGGGAAGGGGCGGAGTTGGGGCGGGGCCCCGTGGAGTGTCCTCCTTTAGGAGGCTCAAAATATGGTAACCCTACATTTGGGGACCATTATTTACAACACAAACCCTACAAACTCTCAGTTGCCTGTGTCAACAGGCCTTTAGGCTATATCAGAGATCAAAGAAAACTTGCTGGCTGAAACACCGATGAACCTAAATGTTAGAGATCTGGGCCTGTGACGCTGCATGGAATAATGTGATGGGGGGAGGGTAATGCAAAAACCTTTGTGGCTGGAATGCAGCTACAGAGCCCCTCAGTCGCTCCTCAAAACTGTGGGGCTGATGTGGGTGCACAGTGATTAAGGGGAGGGGCCCAGAAACAGCACAAGCCAAGGATCTAAGGTGCTCTGACCCAGGTCATGGCTCCAGCTCAGTTACACA
This sequence comes from Malaclemys terrapin pileata, assembly GCF_027887155.1. Classification (NCBI taxonomy): domain Eukaryota; kingdom Metazoa; phylum Chordata; order Testudines; family Emydidae; genus Malaclemys; species Malaclemys terrapin. Next base: position 139,852,571 of record NC_071509.1, read on the forward strand.
TCCCTGTCCTTTCTCTACTCAAGCCACAGAGGCTGGGGGTCCCTGTTGCTCTTGGTTCCTGGTCCATGGCTGTGCTTTGTGGCTTTTTGGAGGGGTTACTGCTGCCTCAGGCACAATGAAATCTCCTCAAGTCCCTCTTCCCCTTGTCTGCAGTCTCATAGGTGGGGACAGTGTGCCGCTTAGCTGCCTTCCCCTTCTGCCTGGGCCCCCCATGGCGTTCCCTGTTGAACTGCTCCTGTGCACTGCGCAGCAGGGTCTGAGCATATGGGCCTTTGACGTCTCTTTGCAAGGAAAGCGAGTGCATTTCCTTTCTGCCTTTTCTTTTGTGTCCCACAGTGTTGTTATTCGATCAAATGATTTGTTTGGTATTTACAGAGCAGACTGGAGTAAATTACCACCTAATGTAATCTATTTTCTTCATTTCAAAAAGCACGGTGATAAACTTTTGGGGTAAGTGAATGTTAGATTTCAGCTAAATCCCAACAGTTCCAGCTTAAATTGCTTTTACACGCCACAGCCTCTCCTTTCTTAATGTGGCTGCTCTTGCTGTGAGGGAATTAGGTTAAATTTGCAACTGAGAGCATATGCTGCATTGCATTATAGTGGGTCTTGCAGCCTAGGACATAGGAGAATTTGAACTATAATACTCTTACAAAAAGCAATGTAAATAAGGGCTTTCCTGCTCTACCCTTCCCACCTTCGGCAACTGCTCTCATGGGAGAAAAACAACATTAAACCAGCCAGCCATGAGCATGAGCAATTGGTTATATCCGAGTCTCGAACATCTAAAGGATGAGCAACACTGAAATCCTCTTGCCCTTAAATACTGTAAGACGTAAAACATCTCAGAACTGTGTGCCACTCCAACTGCGGGCTGGGATGAATCAGACCAGCCATATGGCAGGTAGAGAACTAAATGATGAGGCAGTAGGTTTAATTCTCTGAGCTTAAAAGTGCCCAGTGAGTTTCTATTTTAAAACAACAACCCATATGTATACTGCACAGGTTCAAGTGTCAGAGGGTATTTAGGATTGGATGTCTACATGGGCTTATGATACAAACACACACAATGCTGTTTTTATTGCTGTGCTCATCTGCTCTTTTGAGCAGCCACAACAAAACACTGGGTGTATAAATATCCTGCTCTGTGAAGCGTTCTGTGCTTGTGATTACAGCAAAAATAACATGTGCTGGTTTGTTGTGGTAGGGTCAACCCCAGTGCACTGTTAAATCAACTGGCCTTTGCAGCCCCTTTGGGATTTTTGTTCACTGGAAGGAAATATTAATCTTATATCATCAAGATGCTGGAGTACTCTGCGACTGTGACTCTTAATTTAGATCCAACCTTTTGTTGTATTAAGTTGACAGGGTTCCTTTCATTATGCTTTATTGCTTCAGCAGTTTCTGGACTGCAGTCTCACTAGCTAGACAGGTCAGGATCCCACTAGAGGCCTTTGACATCCCTGTGCAAGGAAAGAGATTGCACTTCCTGTCTGCAATAGTAAGCACTAGAGAGAAAAGGGAGGTGTGCATCCTCTTTGCATCCTCCACAAATCCTTCGCTTACCCCTAGGACAGCACTGAATCACAGCAGCTCTGCTGAACAAGGATGGGGTGTGGCTGAATGTGCCTCTTGAAGTTTCATGCAGAAAATTGCATTGAGAGAACATGCTCTGTGATCCTCAGGACTCTCCCTGTGCACTTGTCTCTCTTCCAGTCATTCATACACACCATACACAGAGCCATGCCTCCTTTTGTCTTCCCGCTGGCAAGGGAAACACTCCATTGCGCATGCACTGCCGCAGATTTACAGACACACATAACTTCGTTCAAAATGCGACTTTTTTTCAACAAAGCAAAGCAGTAATTCTCATTCAGGGCTACTATACACGCCCTGATGCTTTCAAAGGAAACTTCTCAACGTGAGCTCCAGAAAGTATCGGAAACATGTCTTAGTTGGAAAAAGTCCAGTTCACTCCAATGTGCGGATGTAATGGCCACAGCTCCATTTGACAGGCTGAGCTGTGCACAGTACGAAGTTGGGGCTGGGAGGGGGGCAAAAGTGGCACCTTAGGGGGGGATCACTATTCCAGTGGCCATCCCCGATGCAAACTAGAGCAGCACTACTCTATTTCATGCCAGGTGCTTGTGGCCCGATGGGCTGCCTTGGCAGCTGGGGATCAGGCTAATTTAACGACTTTCCAGTCACAGCCCTGTTCCCCAGCCACACAGAGTGACTGCCAAACCGTTAAATTAGCCTGATCCCCAGCTGGGAAAGTAATAGGAGCGGCTACCCCAGCCCTGTGCCTCCTGAGGCATCCCCTACACTAGACAAGCCCCTATGTATCCAGTTAACACAGATTCGTTCAAGAATATTCTTGTGCCATTGCAGCAGCACAAAGTAGATTCACTGGGTGGAGAATCTGACCCAATCATGAAAGAAGGAAGGAAAAAGACCAATTATTCAGAGGCCCAGTCAAATATGGTACATTGTAAGCCCCCAACCTTATTTTTTAGAACGTTTAAAAATAGCTGATGAAAGGCTGGTCGACACTGATCTAACAGACCCAATTGGCGATCTGGAGAAACTCCACTCAAGTCAATAGAGTTACACTAATGTAAAAGAGACAGTCCAGCATGAAAGTGTTATGTAACCTCAACTTCTCTGCAGCAATGCTAAACTCATAATTTTATGCTAAATACTTACAGAAAGCACAGCACTTGCTTTCTCATGCAGCCTGTGTAGGCCAGCAGTTAAGAGAAATTGTAGGATATATCTGAGTGAGTGGTAAGAACTGAGATTCACTGAATGACCCTATACATCATCGTTGTGATACTACTGGTCTGATCTGTGCATAATTCTGCTTTTTAAGAAGTCACATATCACCTGAGTGGTTCCCTAGTTTCTTTAAATGGACCGCAAACACTCTTGAAAGTCATGAAATAAGAATTTACACAGGAGTGTAAGACAGAAGAACTTAAATCTCTGTGCTGCCTCAAGGGTGGTGAGGCAGAACGTGATGAATTTATGTACATTGAGCTTCCCACCTTGGCTTATGAACTTACTGACCATTCAGATATTGCTCTCATGTTGGGACACGGAACTCTAATAAACCTGTCACTCCAGAAGAGTTAACTAATGGGGCGGAGGAGGACAGCTGAGTACCTCAATAATTGATATAGAAAAAAGAACTACAAAGAACCGAAAACTAGAAGGAATGGATATGCCTCTCTCAGACACTCACTGAACAAGAAATTAACTCTTAACATTGAGCCAAAAGCACAGAGGATAATAGTCTGTTTGCAGTCAGCAATATACTGAATACCATATTTGCTGAGTGAGAGCCCAACAGAATAAGGCACCATCGGCTGGACTGAACTATCTCTGGCCCCAAACAGAAGAATGGCCTATGACCTTTTTCTCCCCCCGTTGCTATAGAGAAAGCTGCCTTTCTCATGCAAATGAGTATCCTTTGTATTCAACTTTTGTAATTGTGATGTCCTTTAGCTGGTGGCTGCATCCTTGCCAAAATGTGTAAAACAGCCACAACTCCCCCTCTCCCCAGCCCCCTAAAGAGACAGCATCAACTTCTGGCCTAAATTAGAGTGTAGTGTTGTCAGTGTCACGTGGCTACAGATGACAGAAGTGTGGCAAATGTTTTCTTCTGGCATCCAGCTGTACTTTTTTGATTTATTATCACAGGCGTGGTTGCCAGTTACCACAATAAGAGAGATCACATCCAAAACATGACAAGATCCTGGAAAGCAAAACCTGTAGTGGATAACGAAACATTAAAAAAAATAAAAATAAAATTCAACTGGTAGAAGTGTTTTAAAACATCTAGGGGAATAGTTTAGTTGTAAATTTAAGATTAGCTGTGAACTAGTTATTGACTGTGTAAATACTTAAGGCAGAAACATGTGGTTGGGTTTGGAGTTTGTCATTTCCAACTTAAGGGGGAAAAAGGATTCTGAAAATGGAGTGAAGAGAAAATATTGGTTTACTTCAGCAGAGAATTTACAGAGCATTCTCTTATTCAGCGTGCCAGAATTCTGCCAGTATATGAAGACAGAATTAGCATGATCTAAAAATAATAAGGAAATCTCCTAATTATTTATATCTGCTTACTTGATGATCCACTGGAATATGTTGGGTGTCATTTTAAAGACAAGGCTCAAACTTTAAAGTGACACCCAACATATCAAATAGCTTCAGCAAAAAAGACCAACATGTTCACTAGCTCTATGTGACTGTATTTTGCTATGTTGGGAGCAAGGGGAGAAAAGAGATAACTTAAAAGTGAACTATTTAGTATTTGGAACATTATCAATTGTATTTATTAGGGCTCCGAGCCTGCAAAAACGTACTCCTTGGGACTCCTCACAGCCCATCAAGCTACATACATGCGTCAGCCTTTGCAGGATCAGGGCCTAAATTCTTATTGTTGGATGTTAAATTGGAAACTTTTAAGTGAGTGTCACAGAAATAATAGAACACACCGTGCAGGTGATTAACAAACTCCTTTGTTATTGCTTTTCTGAATAGAGAGCCTGTCCAAGATGTCAGCTGCCATTTGACAATTTCTAAGGGTAGAGTCAGGGTCAGATCTTCAACTGGTGTTAATTGACATAGCTCTGTTGAAGTCAGTGAGTCTATGCCAACATACCTCAGCTTTTAGCCCTTAAAGTGGGTTATGGACAGCAGAGGACACAATTGAAGTTCCCCCATCAGGAATATACTATTAATTCTGGAAAGGGAGGATGGTCTTGAGGTTAGGGGTCTGAGTTCCCAGCTCCACCACAGAGTCAAGGTGTGTGACCTTGGGCAAGTCACTTAATCTCTGTCTCTTCTTTCTATCTGTAATGTGATGATAATAGTGCTGACTTTCCTCCACCCCTTGTCTGTTTAGATTGTAAGATCTTTGGGACAGGGACTGTCTTTCTGTGTGTACGAGCACATACTCCACTCAGCCTCAGCTTAGCTGGGGCCTCTGCGGTACCGTAAAGTAAAATTTATGATATCTGAGTGAATAACTCACAATTACATTCATTGGACATGGAACTATTTTCTTTTTTCCTGTTTGTGGACTAGAAACAAGCAGGTGGTGATATCTTTGAAGGTATTTTTTACTTGAAAGCATTTAATGAAATTTTTGGACTGTATTTTTGAATACTGGTTTTATTCTTTGTGAATATTTGTTCCTTGATATTCAGTATGCACTGATTACCTTTGATTGGGCAGGTAATTCATACAGGGCTAGATTCTGATCTTACACTAAGTTGTACCTTTCTCTGCAATGAATCCCATTTATTTCAATGGGACTGTTTGAGAGAGAGAGAGTAAGGATATGAGAATCAGTCCTATTCTGTTATCTCTGTTCCCTGAATGGAGAAGTACACAAGCTCTTCTGACCACAGTGCGTGGATCTGACATTTGGTTTCCCTGACTCCTTGTGCATCTGAATTGGAGATGCATTTTGCATGGACATTTGTCATGGTAGATCTCAATCATACCTCTGTATGTTTGTGGAAAGCAATCACCAGAGAGCCCTGCAATTGTGATCACAGCGCATTCATTTAAAATTGTAATGAATATTTGCCAAAAATATTCTGCAGCCTTTATCCAGAATTATTCATTGAAAAACCCAGGTTGGCATCTTAGAATCTGCCTTATGAAAGAGGGATGCTTCTGCAGTAAAACAAAGGCTTTGCTAGACAGAAATGGCCTCATTGATATGTCTACTAGCCTAAACTCTGTGGCCCAGATCCTGCAAAGAGATGAACACCGGCAGGCTCCTGTGCCCAGGGGGAGCCCCGTTGGCTGCAAGATCAGGCCACTGGATTTTCACCTCATCTATTTAATGGAAGTGTTAGAACACCTGCTGAAAGCTGATCAAAATGTCTGTGCACTGTCACACCTCTGGTCTTAAGCCACGATCCTACAAAGGATGGATACCTGCAGCTGTGCGGACCCCATCAATATCAACAAGGTTTCATGAGGGCAAAGGGATCCAACCGTAAAGAACTCATTGCAGGATCGGGGTCTTTGTGATAACAGTATCAGGAACCCATGAAGCCCAAGTATTTTATTTAGACTGTAAACCCCTTGGGGCAGGGTCCATCTTTTTGTTCTGTTTTTGTACAGCACCTAGCACAATCAGGTCCCGGTCCATGTCTAGGGCTCCTTAGTATTACAATAATACAAATCATAATACTATAAACGAGTACTATTTGTCCTGTTTTAAAACTCCACCTTTGCCTCGTATCTTCCAGCAGTCTATTTTTGCTTGTTCTTCTTACATGATTTTATTGTAATCAATTATTTAAAATAAATTTTATTTATATAGCTGCTTTGATCCAAAGCCTAGGTCAGGGAAACAAAAGGACAGTGCAATAAAGCAATAAATTACAAAAAGAAAAAAAGATTGGTTTACTAGAGGAGGGAGAGAAGAGACAGACGTGGTAAAATAAAGACGAGGAAAGAGACTTTTAAGATGGGATTTAAAATGGCAGTCAGAAAAATGAAGACAGAAGAGTTAATGTTGAGGCTAGAAGAGGAAAAAACACAGCGTGTAGAAATGGCCACAGATCAAGGAAATAGGGCATGGAGATTTTGAGAAGAAAAACTAAGAGAGGGCAGGAAGATAGGAAGAATCAGTCTGAATGGAACATTCTATGCAAGGGTGAGCGCTTTAAAGCTACTGCACAGATGGACCGGAAGCCAATGAAGTGAAGAAAATAAAGGGAAGACAAGTGAATAGCAAGGTACAGCAAAAATTAAACATGCTGCCTGGGCATGGACTGACTGAAGTGGCTGAAGAGAGCAGCTGAGAAGGACTGCATTAAAAACACTGCAGAGCATGAAGTTATTGCTGTCTCTGCTGCTCCTAGGTGGAGGCACAGCTAGGTGGCTCTGCGCGCTGCCTCCACCTGCAGGCACTGTCCCTGCAGCTTCCATTGGCCATGGTTCTTGGCCAATGGAAGCTGCGGAGCCAGTGCTCAGGGCGGGGCAGTGGCAGGGTGCAGAGCTGCCTAGCCGCGCCTCTGCCTAGGAGAAGCAGCAGGAACAGGTTGCTGAGGTGAGTGCCACATGGATCGGGCACCCCGAAACTCCTCCCGTGCCCCAACCTTCTGCCCCACATCCCCTCCCGCACCCCCTCCCACGCCCCAACTCCCAGCCCTGCACCCTGTCCCACACCCAAACTCCCTCCCTCTTAGTGAACTGGAATTTTTCACTTACTGGCACCTCCTATTCCCCCAACATGCCGGATATAACAGCTTTTACTGTAATTGGCTTTCATCCAAGTGGAAACAGGGCCAAGACTAGTAAAAAGAACATTATTAGAGCTGTCAAATGATTAAAAAATAGTCACAATTAATCACAGTTTTAATCACACTGTTAAATAATGGGAATACCATTTTATTTAAATATTTTGGATGTTTTCTACATTTTCAAATATATGGATTTCAGTTACAACACAGAATATAAAGTGCAAAGTGCATATTTGAACAGTAAAAGAAGAAACAGTGTTTTTAATTCACCTCATACAAGTACCGTAGTGCAATCTCTTTATTGTGAAAGTGCAGCTAACAAAGGTAGAATTATTTTTTTACACAACTGTTTTATTTTTGAGTGCAATGTACAACTTTAGAGCCTACAAGTCCTCATTTGTAAGTTGCACTTTTACGATACAGATATTGCACTACAGTACTTGTATGAGGTGAAGTGAAAAATACTATTTCTTGTCTTTTTTACAGTGCAAATATTTATAATACAAAATATAAAATGAGCACTGTACACTTGTATTTTGTATTGTAATTGAAATCGGTATTTGAAAATGTAGAAAAACATCCAAAATATTTATATTTAAATTGGTATTCTATTAGTTTAATAGTGCGCTTCAAACTGCAATTAATTGTGATACATTTTTTTAATTGAGTTAATTTGTTTTGAGGTAATCACCTGAGTTAACTGCGATTAATTGACTGCCCTAAAAATTATGGCTATACAGAGAAAAGAAAGGAATGGAAGACTATACCACCACATGCTCGAGTAACGCATAAACATAGATGAGCATCGCCTGTGTCAATCTCCATTGTATCTGTAAGCACAAGCAGGAGAAGATTTCAGTAGCACCTAAGAATTTAGGGAGACAACATCCATTGGATGTTGAAAGTCTACCTCATAACTCATTTTGCCACTAGAGAAGTCTTCTGTAAGTGTGTGAGTTAAGTTTCAGGCAGCTGATAATAAATGATCTATGCAATTCTGATCAGATTCTCTTCCCTGTATAGAATGCAAAGCTTTCTTTTTCTGCTAAATCATTATACAGTGTTGATATGATACACATCATTCTCTAGTGTCGAAGACTGGAATTCATTACATACAAATGGAAGTACATTGTCATTTATCAGCAGTTCTGGCAAATCATGACATGTGAACATTTCCTGCTGCACTGAAAAAGACGTTGTGCAGAAAGAGAGATTTCTATAGAATTCTTTATCTGCTTTCAGTATCATTGACTATTGAGAAAAGGCCTGCCTAACCTATCTTAGGTGTGACCACACATAGTGCTCTCCTTGCCTTACCACATCTGGACTGTCTGCCCTGCTTAAGGGGAAGATTTATGTTGATGTTTTTCATACCGGCCAGTTCTTCCTTGACAATATTTCTGCCGTACTACAGTTATAACTGTTTCTCTGTCAGTCTGCAGTTGAACTTCTGGTTAATGCAACCATATTTATTACAAGCCAATATCAGCTCATGAGGGCTGAATAGTCCCCTAACACCAGAAGAAAACGTCAATTAGCTTCTTATCTATCAAATTTTACCCCATTACCATCATTGGCTCCCCACCGAATGTATCCTTGGAAGAACTCAGAAGATGAATGGGTTTGCCATGGTACACTGTACAGTATCTGATATAATTGGTACTACATTTCCTATGTCCATTTCCATTTGAATTGGGTGTCCTAACAATGAGTTTAGCCAGAACACCCGTTGGGACCATGCCGGTTGGATATAAAGCTTCATTTGGAAGGGGCTATCAATTAACAGCTGCACATTAACTATTCAAGCTGCATTAGAATGTAATTAAATTTAAGCAACCCTTCTTTCAAAGCTGAAGGGGAAAATAAATACATTTAACAGAAGCCACAGCGTTGAAATGAAGATATATAGCGCGCACAGCCAATGGCAATAAAAGACTTTAGAGAAGAGAGGCTCCATAAGGTTAGGTCTGGGAGTGGAAAGGAGATCGGGGATATGGACTCTGAAGACCAAGGTATGTTGCGTGTTATAGAGGCACTGGTTGTGGCTCCGCAGTAATGGCTGAGTTGAGCTTTACACTTAAAGCAGGGATTCAGCCTCTTTGTATGGGTGAAAAAATAGTGTTTTCTCCCCAAAATGACCACCGTTACGCTTTGAGCACAGGATGAATTTTGTGAGAATTTACAAGTAAATCTCTTCTTTATCTTATGAGTTTAAATTAATTAAATGTGAACTCATTAAAACTAATTTGTGTATTTCCATAACAGAACATTTCAGTTAGCACACCCAAATAACCTTAACTCTGCCCTGTTTGCCAGGATACACTGTACAGTATATAATACTATGGGGGGGGGGGAATAAATGAAAAAAACATATTTTTAAAAGGTTAATTTAATCTAGGGCCAAAAATATTTTAATGCTTCAATTATAATCATGGTGATTGCATCATGTCTTTGTAGGGCAGAATTAAGTTTGTTGGGTGCCCTAATGTGTATTTCTAAATGTTAACATATTTGGATTTCCTTAAGATTAACTTTAACTCTGACTTTCCTGGAGTTATATTTTGTTTCTTTAGGATAATTACAACATCATTAAACACAATATATTTTACCCTAAATTTCAGACAATGGGTATACAGCACTTGTTGAAAATCAGGCACCTTTATCTCTTTGGTTGGTCATTCAAAATTGGAGGCATCCAAAATCACTAGTCCCCTTTGAAAACCTTCACTATATATACACGTGTAGAGAAAAACCCTATTGCTTTGTTAACTTAGTGTCAAGGTTTCTCAGTTTCTGCACAACACAAATTACCAAAGGAACCATACGCTAAGGCAACATTCACACCAAACCCAGTATCAGTTTAACAATTGCTCTGATGCTCAACCACACCAACAACCCAACACCCTTTCCAATACACCCTTTTTCAGTTCAGCAAAGCTGTCCCCCCTCAGTGTGCACATGAAAGAAATGAAAATCACTGTAACACACAACATGAAGTCTGACCTTCCAAGATGACATTATATAATAATGACAGCTATACTCCTACCCTTGCGGTCTTAGCTATGGATCTGTGCTGATGCCACCATAATATTGAACTCAAAAACATTGCTAAAATGGAGATGCACATATCAACTTGTACATGCATTTTTATATTTTGTTGAGAATTCAAATTTCTGCTTCTAGCTGAAATTCTGTAGGTAGCTGACACCTTAAGAAAATGTTTCACATATTTGACATGGTACATTATGCTGTTTCACATGCTGTGACACACACTGTCACTTCAGCTTGTATGTCAGAGTCTAACAGAGGAAGACACCACTAGGTAACATGGAATGTGAAATATACATGCTGAATGTACTATCGTAGCCAAAACATAAGTCAATGAAAAGGCTGCACTATACTGGAATTTGCAAATCTGTAGAACTGGGGTCCTTATTTTAGATGAGAAAAAGGACACTTCCTCCATTTCTGATTGCACTGTTTAAAAGGTCAGATTTGGAATGCTAATGGCCAGATTTGTTAAGGGCTTAGCATCCACAACTGGGGCCAGATTTCCAAAGGCCTTTTGAAAATCTAGCCCCTTCATTTAGATGCTTAAATAGGCATGAAGGCCTGAATCCTGAAGATATTTATGCTACAAACATTGATGGATTTCAATGGAGACCAACAGCCAAAATATTTTTGAGGATCTGGGCCTGAGCTCTTTTGAAAATTGGATTATTAATGTTGAATTTGGACATTTATATACAGTCAAAGGGCCTATACCACAAAATAGTGTGCTTTGAAATCAATTAGTTATCAGGTACATCTCCTGTGGATCTGCACTGGATATGATCATTTCATGAAATCATTGACAACAGGTCAGTGGGTAATGAGTGCAAAGTAGGATATCATCAGGAGGTTTCATTCTGTATGTTGCTCCATATAGGTCTAGTTGATATTGGCTTCATTCCCACAGGACACAAATAACAGAGCAGTTCAGAAGCTTGGCATTAAGTCACAAAAATCTGGGGATGCACACTGAAGCTTTCAGCACTGTGAGAAAATTTAGGCTGGAGTTGCAGCCAGACATGCACTCAATGTACTCCTTGTAAATTCAGTTCAAAGTGTAGGAAAGCAGATAAGCAGGGAGTTCACACTTGCCCATTGTACCTGTTCTTCAGGATATCTCATAGCAGGGCAGGATTTGACATTGAAAGTGGCCTCATAATCCCTGGTGCTCAGAGACCCCCAAAATCCCAGGGGTCATGAATTCTGGGTAAGGAAGCTTGTTGTTTTTTTCTAGTTCATAGTTGTTGGAGGGATCTGCTAGCTACAGTGCTTACAGGAATCATGGAGTCAATCTGCTCAAACACACAGTCTGGGAGTCACCAGGCTCCCACCGCACTAGGAGGGCATCCTTCCACGTCATGATGACCCTTTATAAGGATGGCAGGAGTCAACCATAAATCATGGAACCATAGGGTCAGAAGGGACCACCAAGGTCACCCCCTGCCAAGATGCAGGATTTGTTCTGGCTGAGACATCCAAGACAGATGGCTATCCAGCCTCCTTTTGAAAACCTCCAGTGAAGGAGCTAATTGTAGGAGATATTATTGCTATTTACTATTTCTATTGAACTAATACCTAACTGCTTCATTTGCGTGGGCCTCTTCTTGAACTTTAACCTGAACCTGAATTTCCCAAATATCTGAATGTTCAGATCAGTGAGCATCTCTATTGCCCAGTGATGCAGTGAGAAAGACCTAGATTAGCAGCCCCAGAGTCTGCATGGTCTAGTTTTGAATCATCATTCCTCCTTCTAATGTTTACTTTCATAAATATCTTTGTCGGAATGTGTCTTCAGATGGCTGAAGTGCAGCAGGAAAGGGATTCGTCCCAACCTTTCATTAAAAAGGGATTCAAATCCCAGAATGAGACAAGAGAGGTAGTCACATATTTTGTACAAAATGTATTTTCTTCACAAAGCTTTTATATAAATAAATTGTGCCCCATACTTGCGGGTTTCTTACCTTTGCTTACTGTAATAGCCAATTTCTATACATATTTGTAAAAGTGAAGAGGTTTTATGGATTATAACAGAATGGTAACTCAGCTGACAGTAAGCCAGTTATAATCATTGTCATTTCAGTCGGGCAGCAGATTAAAACTGGACAATAAAAAACATTTTGGTTTGAAATTAGGCGTGCAAAACTCTTAGGCAAATTTAAAACCAAATAAAAATTAAAATCAGATGGGCTAGTTTTAAATTATGTGAGTAAAATCAAAACAAGATGTGCCAGTTTCAGATATCACTGTAAAAAATTGAAAATATCATTTGGCAAGTGAGCAGTCAGTAATATTGTCTCTCATTAGTTTTTTTGGCCAAAGAACCTAATGGCTCAAATATTAAAAATCAGAAGTAGCCCCTGAGCAGTCAGGAACTGTTTTCAAGTAATGTCATGATTTTACTTATTCCTTCAATATTTATCCACAAGGAGCTTTTTGTCTGCTCTAGTTTTATATGCTTAAAATTGTTTGCAAATCTATATTGACCTGTTAGACAAGAATGGCTCTGAAGAACAGTTCCATTTGCACTAAAATAGCATGCATTAGATATTCATCTAATTCTGTATACGCATGCTAATAACTATGCCCATTGGCCTGCTGGTAATGATTCTTCTGCATCAGTTCCAGATCTCCTGGTCTTTTTGTAGGTGGATTTTGGTGTATGTTCAGAAAAGGAGAGGCGTGTGGATGACATATTCTGGATCCTCTCTATGGCACCAGGCTGGCTATTTGTTTAAAAACAGTAAAGATTGTTCAGTGAGTAATGTACCTAACAACCTGAGCAAGTTAAAGACATTCATCAACCGAGTGTAAAATGCTCACACCTACGTCTATAACTCAATCTTGTTCCCACTGAAATCATTGGCAACCCTCCTATTGACATCTCCGTTAGCAGGGCCTTGCCCCAAAAGATCCATAACTAATCACATTAAAACCTTTGCTTAATGATAAGCTCTTTGCTACAAATACAGCCACTGCATGCCTTTTTCAAAGACACGAACTGTGTAGAAAGTTTGAAGAGATTGCAGCAAATAATTTGCGAGCTAAAAGACAGACACCGTAGACAAAAGCCAACAGTTAAAATCAAAGTAATGTTTTAATGACCTGTAATTCAAAGATAATTGAACAAATTTTCTTCAGACTTGTCAGAAACATTCTCTTTTGCCTCCAGAGTAAATGTGGCAATTTTCAGGTCAAAACAATGTGTCTATCTTAAGTTAAAAAGGGTGAGGGAAGGAGGTTAAAATGGGGGTTTATCAAAATAGCAGGTGCTTGCAACCTTAACTATGGAGGAACTACTGCAACATACCCACACTATTTAGCTCATACCTTAATATAGGTCAGAGGTGAGCTGGCGCATTAAGAGTGGTCAGGCTCAGTCACACCGGTGCTGGCTCAGCGGCCTCCCTGTCCCCCACATGGTATTGATCAGCTGGGGATTAGATGGGTTGGGTTGATTAGTGGTCCCAAGTGGGATGAAGTTGAGCGGATGGTACCTGGGAGTAAGAGAGCTCACTGGCAACGGGGAAATAGTGGGGAGCTATAAGGGACCTGTGAGAGAGACAGGGCCAGTTGGCAGCTCTAGGAGACTCAGAAGGGCTGGAGCTAAGCAGCCCCTAAGAGCAGGATGGCTGTGCCTGGCAGGAAGCAGAGGGTTCCCTTATGGGTTGCCTAAGTCTGGACTCTCAGAAGGGAAGGAGCTGGAGAGGGGCGTTCTGGAAAAAGGACTGAGCATTGTGCCTGGAAGGAGCAGGAGACTGGTTTTAGTTTATGTCGAGGGACATGATCGTTCCCCTCTATTCGACATTGGTGAGGCCTCATCTGGAGTACTGTGTCCAGTTTTGGGCCCCACACTACAAGAAGGATGTGGAAAAATTGGAAGAAGTCCAGTGGAGGGCAACAAAAATGATTAGGGGGCTGGAGCACATGACTTATGAGGAGAGGCTGAGGGAACTGGGATTGTTTAGTCTGCAGAAGAGAAGAATGAGGGGGGATTTGATAGCTGCTTTCAACTACCTGAAGGGGGGTTCCAAAGAGGATGGAGCTCAACTGTTCTCAGTGGTAGCAGATGACAGAACAAGGAGTAATGGTCTCAAGTTGCAGTGGGGGAGGTTTAGGTTGGATATTAGGAAACACTATTTCACTAGGAGGGTGGTGAAGCACTGGAATGGGTTACCTAGGGAGGTGGTGGAATCTCCTTCCTTAGAGGTTTTTAAGGTCAGGCTTGACAAAGCCCTGGCTGGGATGATTTAGTTGGGATTAGGTCCTGCTTTGAGCAGGGGGTTGGACTAGATGACCTTCTGAGGTCCCTTCCAACCCTGATATTCTATGATTCTATTTTATGATTCTACATTGGATATGAAGATTGGTTGGCTGGACTGTTTGTTTACCTCCAAGAGGGGACAGAATTTAGAGTGGGAGGCACGTCATGTCACGTCACCAGGGTAGATGACTAGGGCTAAGGAAGGTGATAGGGTGAAGAAATGTTGCCTTTCCGAAAGGAGCCGCTGGGGCTATTGAGAATGTTACAATAGAAAATACCGAGACACACTGTCTAAGGGCTGGTTTGTGACAGCTGCTGAGTCCCTCACTCCTGTTGACTTCTGTCATACCTATAAAGGGAAGGGTAACAGCCCCCCTGAGTACCATACTATAATCCCTCCTGGCCGGAGACACCAAAATCCTTTTACCTGTAAAGGGTTAAGAAGCTCAGGTAACCTGGCTGACACCTGACCCAAAGGACCAATAAGGGGACAAGATACTTTCAAATCTTGGGGGGGGGGGGCTTTTGTTTGTGCTCTTTGTTTTGGTGGGAGTTCGCTCTTGGGACTGAGAGGGACCAGACATCAATCCAGGCTCTCCAAATCTTTCTGAACAAGTCTCTCATATTTCAAACTTGTAAGTTTGGCTAGATCGTCGGGCTCAACGGGTAGTGATCAATGGCTCCATGTCTAGTTGGCAGCCGGTTTCAAGTGGAGTGCCCCAAGGGTCGGTCCTGGGGCTGGTTTTGTTTAATATCTTTATTAATGATCTGGAAGATGGTGTGGACTGCACTCTCAGCAAATTTGCAGATGACACTAAACTAGGAGGCGTGGTAGATACACTAGAGGGTAGGGATCGGATACAGAGGGACCTAGACAAATTAGAGGATTGGGCAGAAAAAAACCTGATGAGGTTCAACAAGGACAAGTGCAGAGTCCTGCACTTAGGACGGAAGAATCCCATGCACTGCTACAGACTAGGGACCGAATGGCTAGGTAGCAGTTCTGCTGAAAAGGACCTAGGGGTCACAGTGGACGAGAAGCTGGATATGAGTCAACAGTGTGCTCTTGTTGCCAAGAAGGCTAACGGCATTTTGGGCTGTATAAGTAGGGGCATTGCCAGCAGATCGAGGAACGTGATCGTTCCCCTTTATTCGACATTGGTGAGGCCTGATCTGGAATACTGTGTCCAGTTTTGGTCCCCACACTACAAGAAGGATGTGGAAAAATTGGAAAGAGTCCAGCGGAGGGCAACAAAAATGATTAGGGGTCTGGAGCACATGACTTATGAGGAGAGGCTGAGAGAACTGGGATTGTTTAGTCTCCAGAAGAGAAGAATGAGGGGGGATTTGATAGCAGCCTTCAACTACCTGAAGGGGGGTTCCAAAAAGGATGGAGCTCGGCTGTTCTCAGTGGTGGCAGATGACAGAACAAGGAGCAATGGTCTCAAGTTGCAGTGGGGGAGGTCCAGGTTGGATATCAGGAAAAACTATTTCACTAGGAGGGTGGTGAAACACTGGAATGCGTTACCTAGGGAGGTGGTGGAGTCTCCTTCCTTGGAGGTTTTTAAGGCCCGGCTTGACAAAGCCCTGGCTGGGATGATTTAGCTGGGAATTGGTCCTGCTTTGAGCAGGGGGTTGGACTAGATGACCTCTTGAGGTCCCTTCCAACTCTGATATTCTATGATTCTATGATTCTATGAAGTACAGCCAGGCAAGGCGTGTTAGTTTTATCTTTGTTTTCTCAACTTGTAAATGTACCTTTTGCTAGGATGTTTACCTCTGTTTGCTGTAACTTTGAACCTAAGGCTAGAGGGGGGTCCTCTGGGCTCTTTAAGTTTGATTACCCTGTAAAGTTATTTTCCATCCTGATTTTACAGAGATGATGTTGACCTTTTTCTTTAATTAAAAGCCTTTTTTAATAACCTGATTGATTTTTCCTTGTTTTTAGATCCAAGGGGATTGGATCTGGATCCACCAGGAGTTGGTGGGAGGAAGGAGGGGGGATGGTTAATTTCTCCTTGTTTTAAGATCCAAGGGGTTGGATCTGTGTTCACCAGGGAGTTGGTGGACGAGTCTCTCAAGGCTACCTAGGGAAGAGAGTTAGCCCATTGGGAGTGGTGGCAGCGGACCAGATCTAAGCTGGTAGTTAAGCTTAGAAGTTTTCATGCAGGCCCCCACATCTGTACCCTAAAGTTCAGAATGGGGAAGGAGCCTTGGCAACTTCAATGCTCAGTAACACACAGGAGAGACTCTGAACCTCTCAGAATCAGGCTGTAAATGGGGGCTTCACACAGACAGCAGAATAGCTCTGATCTCAAGTAAATACTTCATTTACCACCTTCTGCTTCTAATCTAGGCAGCGCTGTATCTGCTTAGAAGACATTTTAAAAAAAATCAACCTTTGCCCATTTCTAGACATGCATATTTTTAATATGCGTCCATAAGCTTTTTTCCCTTTTCTTTTCTGGTTTCCAGTCACAGCCAGGATTGGAACTAGAATAGCTGAAATACTTACTCTCATGAAAAGTTATTCTTGCAGCAGTTCAAATACAGTTTTACAGACTCAGTAATTCAGACTCAGATTCAGTGGGTGTTTTTTCCATTGTCTTCCCTGGAATTTGGATCAAGCCCCTGGTTGGCTAGATAATCATCCAAATCTTTGGGCACTTACTTTTCTGAGCTGTAACCAAACTCTGAACATCAGCAGTTTAAATATTGTTATGGACTTGTCTGAAATATTAACATGACATTAACAAGCAAAATGCTAGCACATGTAAATGAAGACTCTCTCTAGCAGGAAAGCTAAATTACTTTCTTGTTTACACTCCTGCAAGTTAAGAAGAGAAAGTTGGCTTGAATTTTGAACTTCCTGACTTGTGTCACAACCTCAGCAGTACTGAAAGATAGATATTTATGCTTTTTTTTTTTAGTCCTTCTTGGTATTCTAATTAACAAGTCCTTTGGTAACTTTAAAATTAGGGTGGTTTTTTTGTAAGATGCTGTTGTGTTTGTGGGAAGAAAATTAACCGCAGGTTGTAGTGAGGGATTAACTCACATAATTTATGAAGAGGCAATTATGTAAACAGATTTTCTTTTCAGATTAGATATGTATTTACCAGAGATCTCTTGAGTTGTGTATGCATGAGACAAAATAAAAGGAAAATTCAAACAGCTTAAGTTTCACTTCAAAGCTTCATGAGTAATATTATGCAAATTAGTATGTAAACACAGCTAAATATAATAAGTCCCAAAGTCTATAAGGGCTTGGCCATCCAAAGAAATTGGTTTGCATAGCTATTCCAGAATAACTTTTCTGCTATAGCAATTCTGTTATAATTGAACTATTCAAGAAGAACTCCCTGTATGGATGCTCTATTCCAAAATGAAAGTGGCTTTAGTCGGGAAGCATTCTAATTAGTTTAGAATAAAATCATTTCTCTTGGAACAGTATCCATATGGGGGAGTTATTCTGGAATAGCTCACTTATAATGGAATAGCAACAGAGGAATAGTTATTCTGTGATAGCTATGCTGGTCAATTTCCCTTGTGCAAACCAGGCCTAAGGTTTAATTGCACCAGAACCCAGTATGCATAATTATGTGATGGACTGATGTTGAGTAGGAATGTCTATAAAAGGGAACAACCCCATTTAAGTCTCAGTCTCTCATTCTCCTTTCAGAGCGGGGAGAGGGAATGCTAGGAACCTGAGCCCTTCAGCTAGGCAGATTTTCTTAAAATACTGAATGAACTCCAGACTAGAAGATTAAACCACTGGAGTGAATCCTACCCCAAATTAGAGAGAAACTCCACAATTAGCAGGAACTTGTTTACTGTTTCAGAGGTGTCATCCACATCACTTTAGCCTCCCCTCCATTCATAGCGAGAGCTGTCCTAGTATTCAGGAAACAAACCCCCCTTGATTCTGTCCTTGTTAAGCTTTTACTGTTTTAATAGGTTTTGTTGTATGTCCCACAGAGTATGAAAAACCAGGAAACAACATGTAAATCTGCCTTTCTGAATCAGGTTTTTCTCTTTGAGCCTAATCTAACTAATGAGATCTAGTGGTGTTAGGGGTGGGAGACATGCCAAGTCAAAACCAAAACCCCCACCAACTTCCAGTGCTTATAAAGAGGTACTTAGAGGTAATAAAGTGGAACAAATTCCAATTATTAGAGGCTTTTCACTGAACAAACATCACCACCACCATGCTGGTTAAGGGCCTGATCCAAAGCCCACTGAGGTCAGAAATCACTTCAGTGAGCTATAGTTCTGGCCTCTACAGAAGAGGGATGGAGGACTTGTCTACACTTAAAATTCTGAGCACCACCACGGGACCGACACTCCAGCAATCAATGCATCAGGCATTGATTTAGTGGGTCTAGTGAAGACCCGCTAAATCAAGGGCAGAGCGTTCTCTGGTCGACCTGGTACTCCACTGACAATGAGAGGAGTAAGGTAAGTCGACGGGAAAGTGTTGCCCGTCAACCCTGCATGGTGTAGACACTGCAGTAAGTCAACCTAAGCTATGTTGTCTCCAGCTACATTATTCATGTAGCTGGAGTTGCTTAACTTACATTGACTTACCATGGTAGTATAGACAAAGCCTATGTTTCCTGATGGGAGAGGTTCTCATGTTGGCATAGGTAATCCCCCTCCCTGAGAGGCAGTAGTGAGGTCGATAGGAGAATGCTCCCAGGGACCTAGTGCTGTTTGCAGCAGGGTTTAGGACAGTTTAGCTGCACTGCTCAGGGAGGTGGATTTTACACCCCCTCCCCCCAAGTGATGTAGTTACACCCGCCTAATTTCCTAGTGTAGGTCAGGTCTTAGAAATAGTAGAGAATGGACACAATTGGGGCCTGATTCTTCTTAAAACTTAAGGCCACTTGACACGATTTTGGCAGGTGATGGGGCTTTAAAGTGACAGTGCATATATTTACACACACCACTTCAGGGCCCCCGTGTACTGCTAG
The DNA here is from genome assembly GCF_027887155.1 of Malaclemys terrapin pileata. Taxonomy (NCBI): domain Eukaryota; kingdom Metazoa; phylum Chordata; order Testudines; family Emydidae; genus Malaclemys; species Malaclemys terrapin. The sequence continues at coordinate 139,872,124 of NC_071509.1, forward strand.
AGTGGTACGAAGCAGCCTTTGTGTAAATGGGACCCTTGAAATCTAAAATATTGTGTATGAATTACATCCACTGGGAGCAGACCTATTGCTTGCAGATTCCTGGAAGCAGGAAAAGGGAACCTAAATGGTTTCTTCTAAGCAGGAGAGCAAGTCAGGAAAACCGCTGTTCAGTGGCCAAGCCAAAGTGATTGCTGGGTCGTGGTCTCAGGTTGCCACTTGGAACCTGCAAGTTCTTGCCACTGTCGGGCATAGTTCTGGTGGTAATTAGCAAACAGGTCAGCTAAAAGAAGAAGAGACCCCCAACGTTCCCCTAGGAAAATACTTGGGCTTGATTTTGAGATGGACCTCACGCTTGTGCAAGGCCATGAAAAGCGCACTCATGTCCCTGCATGGGCTACACCGAGCTTGGGTGTAGGAGTAAGCAGGTGCTGTGTGACTTCCCTCTCCCAGCTCTTCTTCTTCCCCCTCCTTCCCAGAGCAAACGGGCAGGCCGGGGCACCTGGCCCCACAGTTGTCCAGGGTGAGGGCCTAGCGGACAGGCTGCCATGAGAGCTGTCATGGTTGGTGCTCAGGGCAGGTATTGCACACTGTAACATTGTCCCGGAATGGGCGAAAACGGGTTCCAAGACAGCAGGGCACGGCAGAGAAGGAAGTGGCTGTGTTTTGCTGCCATGGCTCTTTGGGTGTCCATTAGCACTGAGCAGTCCAAGAGGCCCCAGAGACTGTCTGAAAGACTGATGGATCTAATAAGGTTTGCTAGCTCTGACAGAAAACATGACTCAGCAGTTTGTTTGCTTAATAAGGTATCTCCACTATGGATACAGTGGCCTGAAACATCTCACTCTTTATCTTCCTCACAGATCACCATGGTGCACAGAGCCTCTGAGACAAACGAAGCAGTACTTGGGGAGACTAGAGCATCAGGGATGGAAAATTCAGTCCCGATCCAATGATTCTTATTTCATTGTTATGTTTTAAAGCATGTGAAAAGATGCGCCTTCCAGGCTCTAGGCAGTCTGACAGAATATTAACAGTACAACCTGTGACAACATAACAAAATGTAAAGAAAAAAAATGAGAAACAGATCTCAGCAGCTCTTCTGCAGGCAATATAACAAATCTCTGTTCTGCGATATCCCAAAGTCCTCCCTCTAGACGTCAGTCCTTCCCACACAAGTGTGCTATATTCACAGTGAGATACTTCCCATAATATTAGGGTGACCAGATGTCCCGTTTTTAAAGGGACAGTCCCATTTTTTGGGACTTTTTCTTGTATAGGTGCCTATTACTCCCCACCCCTGTCCCGTTTTTTCAGTTTCAGAGAGGCAGCATCGTACAGTAGATAGGGTATTGGACTAAAAAAACCCCGTACATTCTATTCCTGGCTCTGGCACTGTTATTTGACTCCCAGCCCGATACTCTGTTTTCCCTCTCACCATTTGTCTGTTTTGACTGGTAGCTCAGGTCATCACCAGTTTCTTAAGGTGTGTTTGTACAGTGCATAGCTCAAAGGGAAGACCACTGAAACTGTAATTAATAATAATAATAATTAATGTGAGTCTTCTTCATTCTTTTCAGCTTCAGAATGGATATAACCCAGATAAAGTGGAGGTGTATCTGGTTGGAAGGGGGAAAAGAAGAAACCAGTGGAAGTTATGACTGCTTTGCTTGGCAAGCTGAGCATAAGTAAATATATATTTTAATACAGCAAAATGTATACATGTAGGCACAAAGATTGTGGGCCATACTTACAAGCTGGGGGACTCTTTCCTGGGAAACCGTGACTCTGAAAAAGACTTGGGGCTCATGGTGGATAATCAGCTGAATGTGAGCTCCCAGTGCAATGTTGTAGTCAAAAGGACTAATGTGACCTTTGCATGCGTAAACAGGGGAAACTTGAGTAGGAGTAGAGAGGTTATTTTACCTCTGTATTTGCACTGGTGGGATGGCTGCTGGAATAATATGTTCAGTTCTGTCAATATGTCAATAATTCAAGAAAGATATTGATGTTGGAGAAGGTTCAGAGAAGAGGCATGAGAATAATTAAAGGATTAGAAACCTGCCTTTATAGTGATAGACTCAAGGACAGTGGTGGGCAACCTCGGCCCATCAGGGTAATCTGATTGTGGGCCGTGAGACATTTTGCTGATGTTGACCACAGGCACGTCCCTCCGCACAGCCAGCACATTCTGTGGCCCGCTGCTTCCCACAGCTCCCATTGGCCGGGAATGGCGAACCATGGCCACTGGGAGCTGCAGGGGACCGTGTCTGCGGACAGTCAAAGTCAGCAAAATGTTTCACAGTGCGCAATCAGATTACCCTGATGGGCTGCATGCGGCCCTTGGGTCGCAGGTTGCCCACCACTGCTCAAGGAACTCAATCTATGTAGTTTAACAAAGAGAAGATTAAGGGGCGAGTTAATCAGTCTATAAGAACCTACATGGGGAACCAGTATTTGTTAATGATCTCTTCAATGTAGCACACAAAAGTATAACGATGCAAAAGTTGCAAGGTAGTTAGACAACTTCAGACAGGAAATAAGGCATACATTTTAAGGGTAATTAACCATTGGAACAATTTACCCAGGGTCATAGTGTAATGTCCATCACTGGCAACTCTTAAATCAAGATTGGTTGTCTTTCCAAAAGATATGCTCTGGTTCAGATATGAAATATTTTGGGGATGTTCTTTGGCCTGTGTTACACAAGAGGTCAGACTAGATGATTATAATGGTCTTTTCTAGCTTTGGAATCTATTGGATTGCTCCTTGCCCAAGTAACTTGCAGTTTTAGGATACTTTTGGATAACCACTGTTCTGGATTTCCAGGCTACACTAGTGGCTTTTCTAAATCTGTGATTATCTGGGAAGCTGCCGCCTTTCCTTAATGATGAAAACCCTGACAACAGGATCCGTGCCTTTGTCACCTCCAGATTGGACTACTGCAATCTGCCCTCCTTGTGGCTACCCTGGAAGACTACTTGGAAGGTTTCGCTAGTGAAGAATGATTATTATTTGTATTACTGTACCATCTAGGAGCCCCAGTCCTGGACCAGGACCCCACGGTGCTAGGTGCTGCACAAACACTAAACCAAAAGACAGTTCGTGCCCCAAGCAGCTTAGATAGAGACAGACGCACCTGTTTAGTGGAACGGGTTTCCATGAACACAGGACACATGTTCTGTGCATTGCACTAGCTTCCTGGCTGCTTCCAGGTGCAGTTTAAGTTGTCGGTTTAACCCTACAAGAGCCAGGACCTGGCAATTCTCAAGACTGCCCCTCTCTGTCCAGGCACTCTTATGATAGTGGCGATCATCTGATATGTTTTTGCTGACAGTCCCTAGATATATGCTCTTGTGGTATGGAGGCAGGAGATTCTCGGTGCAGAGCCCCTAGCCATGAATGCGTTACAAATTTTCATAAATAAATAAATAGGAGCAAATGATTACCCTTTTCTACTTCATTTATAACTTTATGTACAAAAAAATGCTCCTTTTACCATAAAACCTTCTAATAAATCTCTTTAGACTTTTTGTCCAGACTAAATAGGATTTTTTTGTAAGGTCACCTTTCATTTTTTCCATTGTACTACTCTGGACCTGTTCTATTTTTGCTGTGCTCTTTTTTGAGCCCAAATCAGCCAGACTGAATGGAGCTACCAAGAGGAAGATGTAGCATCTTGCTCATATGATGGCTGACATCCTGGCCAACACCAGGGATTGAGTAGGGGACCTTCAGAGCTAGAAGCACAAGTCTCCACAGTTTGAGCTAAAGAGCCTGCCTCGCTAGGTGAAATCCGTAACAAACTTGTGTCCCCTGTGGACTGGGCACAGACGGGACAGATAACACACAGTGTTACAGTAAAAATTCTAGTGCTAGATTTTGAATCAGTCAAACTCAGACTTGATTTTCCAGGGCCTAGCCACCACCTCGTCGGGCAAATAAATGAAGTGACCAGATTGTTCTAAATGGGAACGACTGAATGCTGAGCTCATTTGGAAATCTGACCTGTAAAGAATTCTAACAAATTAGGGAAGTCTCTGTCCCATGCCAAATGTCTAACTCAACCAAACTTCAGTCAACTCTGTTGGAGCAATAGGGGTGGGGGGTTGTTTATTCTCTTCTCCTCACCTGTCCTCATAGAATCAGACAAGCTCTATGTGGGTTTCCTTTGTAAAATTCTAGCTCAAACAAAAATAAATGATTCATATTCAAACTTTGCCTATTATTTCTGAAATACTTTGTGAGTATGGAGGTAACACAAAATGCGTATCTCCCACTGAAAGGCATGCAACAATGCTGATATTTCAGAACTGGGAGAGGCCATGGAAAGATTGGGTACAAACAGCTGGTATATGTAGGTAGGTGAGAGAAGTCATTTTCAGTTCATGCATTTACTCTTAATTCCATTTGTATCTGCTTGACTTTTACAGTATGTGATAAAGAACTTTTGAGAGCACAGATGCCATTTGAACAGGGAGCAAAGATGATATTTGATCAGGAGGACATTGCTTCGTCACTGTTTGTTCAGTGTATTAAGACTTTAGGCCAAATCATGTGAATTGACATAACTCTATTGACTTCAGTTTGAGGATCTGGTCCATAATATTGCTCTGGAAAACTTAGGAGCCATTGCACCATTTTACATCTACCAAATATGAGTGAGCCAGATTCTGATACCATGACTTATGTTAAGTAGTACCTTTACTTCACAAGTAGTGCCAGTCACAAACCAGAATATCTGCCATGGGATATCATAAGTTCATGGATTTTAAGGCCATAAGGGAGCATTATCTGACCGCCAGCATAACACAAGCAATAGAATTTTACCTGTGTTAAGACCAATAACTTGTAGAGTTAGAACATATCTCTTAGAAAGACATTTAATTTTGAAACATGCTACTACCACTGGGGCAGTGTGACCCAAAGACCTCTCAATGCCCAGGGGCAGAAAGCATAGGGGTACAGAGATCCTCGGATTCATGAAAGGGGGTCATGGAAGGGCTCTATTGAAAGCCTGTGTCGCATTGGTCATCATAGCCATTGCAAAATATATGTGCAGATAGTGTGTAAGGAGTTATGTATTCTGTTCTCAAGGCCATGTATTTAAAGGCAGGTCACACAGCGATAGTGTGTCCTGACACAGACTTTTCCAGACAGGAGGTGAGGGACACGTAACTCCCTGGCTGACCATTGTGTATCTTACAATAGAAGTCTATTTGCATACTGAGTCACATGTGTCGTCAGACACTACCGGTGCGGTGCTCTGCTCTGTTCAATGTTGATATCAATTGGCTGCGTGCGTGTGTTCCCTCTGTGTGCTGCCCCAGCTCTGCACAGAGAGCTGACACAGCAGACCCCGAGAGAACCCCACTGACCATAGACTCTAGTAAGGTACGAAGGCACGTCAGCCAGGTTTATTGTCGAAGAGAAACACAGTCTCCAGCTCCCCAGCAAACGAAGTCCAAGGTGCTGCTAAGGTGTGGCTAGCCAGTATTTATGTGCTCCCTGACAATGGACTCAGCTCAGTCAGTGGCGGGACTTTCCACTGCCCCCTAGGCTGGACAAAGATGTCCACTCAGGGATGCATTCTTATACACAGGTACAAACAGTTTACACATCACTCCTGACGTATTGAGGTGCAATCCCTCTACGTAGAAAGATACAACCCCTTTATGTAGTAAGGTGCCGCCTTTCACCTTGTACATGTTGGTTTGAACAAAACAACTCTATCCATCATATTACCCTTTCGGCCCTGTCATTGGGATGGGTCAGCCTGTTCCTTGTTATCTTGTGGAATGTGCAAGTATCCGAATGTTCTGATATCTAGTGTCCAGTACCTTTTAGGTATGTCTCTTTTTCCAGCATCAGCCCTTTCCTTGCCAGCTTCTGTGAGCAGGGTCTGCCTCTGGCTCACAGCTTAACTTTGCTTTATGTTAGCAAAGTCTTGACCATTACTTTAGTTCAGGCCTTAGGCCTCATACTGGGCCGCTGATACCAAGGTTTATATCTCAGGGCCTCCTCTTACTACAACATGCTAATGAACAGATTGTGAGTGCCACAGGAAAATACAAAAACAGTAGGGGTTATCCTGTTCATGATTCAAGACCATGAACTTCTGGGGGTATAACTTGGGGTACAGAAGTAAACCAGGGATCCTTCTGTCTAGGAAGACAAGCTGTCCATGGGCTTGATCTTGTGAAAGGAAGATCTCACCCATCATGGTTGAAAATGCTGGGAAAAGGACTGGGATAGCTAGTCTGTCTTGTGAGGTAAGTTTAGGCTCCAGAAAGCGTGTTATGATTTTGTTTTTATGTGTAACCATGTGTTTCCAATGGCCTTTCTTACTATCCTTTGAATCTCTGTTCTGGGATAATAAAATTATATTTTTAGTGAAAACAAGAACATCTAAGTTCTGTGCGTGAAGCGGGGCAGGGATCCTGAGTTGGATCGAGGAAGCTGGTGTGCACTATTCCTTTCGGAGCAGAGAATCAGAGTGCAGCGAGCTGGGTGGATCAGAGGGTGGGTGCTCCCGAGGGACGCTCGGAGGGTGCAGGTGTTGGTGTGTGCCTATCACTAACCTGCACCAAGAAAGCGGGGCCTGCAGGGGCCTGGCAGGCCGGGCTTGTGTTGCCAGAGGCTGGTGGGGTCAGGGAGGTGATCCACAACAAGCAATAGCCAGACTTCCCCACACTAAGGGAAGGTGATAGCGAGGTGCCTCACACCCTGGGTACGCCTGGGAAGTGTCACAGGATGATGATCTACAGCCAGGAAAACAGAGGGTGTGCAGTTGAAGGGATGAAGATTATGGCTACGACGTTGGGGCAGAGCCCTAGCTCCAAGACCAACTTCTAAAACATGTTTGATTTTCTTGTCACCTGCTCTCTGGACTTCCAGCATATATAGTGTTGACCAATATATGCTGGCTAACATATGTGATGTGTATAAAATCACATTATTCATGTGTATTATCACACCACATATACATTATTATGCATTAAGCACAAATAGCATAGCAGTTATATAGGCTAAATTGGCCTGTGCCTTTACTGAAACCCTGTTCTCCCATTACACCTTGTTAGCTGAAGTAAGCTTTGGTTTAAGTAGCTAGGAAAGCGGTCAGGATCAGGACAGTCGATTATTTTACCATAGCAACAGGTAGGGAGTTATTCTCACAGGCGAGTACTGGAATGGCCCCAAAGCAGAGGCGTTGTAGCTGTGTCAGTCCCAGGATATTAGAGAGACAAGGTCGGGGAGGGAAAACCTGTTATTGGACCAACTTTTGTCGGTGAGAGAGAAGCTTGTCTCTCTCACTAACAGAAATTGGTCAAATAAAATATATTCCCTCATCCACCTCATGTCTCCAAAGACGACAAGATTGTTCTGCCCTACTACAAACCTTGGAGGTGCCCGCATGTCCCCTGGTACTTGGAATGCGTGTGTTCAGAACAGAGAGATAAGGGGTACATCATGGTACCAGCAAAACAAGGTAGAGAGCTGATGGGTTAAATCTAGTTTCAAATGACTCACACAGAACCGTTTACAGGTAGGAGATAAAAAGATGGTTTGGGTGCAACTTTGGGAGCACACCTTCCGCATAAGGTGGATGTAATAACACTGCATGAGACAGCTTCCTGCAGACTGGTAGCGTACAGAACCTTTTCCTGCACTATTTTATTATTATTGTCTTATAGCAATGAAACTGACTGACATTGATTATTTGGTCTCTTGAGTGTATGTCATAATGAACCAAAATGTGGTCCAGCAATTGGCTATACCATTTATCAGTTGGCAAAACCAGACTGGAGATGGACAGCACTCTTTTCATCAGAGACTGAGGAATAATAAGAGCACATTAAACGCCAACCTGAAGTGAAATTTTCTCACTTGGGTCATTTACCACTATATTGCGTTGTGAAAGGTGAATGCTCATCTCTGGTGGCCGAGGCTATTTGCTGAAGGAATGCTGTGAATGTCATTAGTACCCCGTGCCCCCAGATAACCTGCAGCATATCATTACACCATCTAATGACTGTATGGCCCATTGACCTCCATCATTCATTTGTTAACAATGTTTGTTATTTACATGTACTAGAGAAATTACCATACTCCCCCTTCTCCCATCACAACACTTGATGAGATCCTGCAAGGGAACACCAACATCCAGTAAACTGCCCCTAATTATATGATTTGATGCACAAATAAATTAAGTTTATTTGTTTATTTTTCGTATACTAGCAGATCAATCTTTTTTCCCCCTATAGGCCAGCTCTTTATCATCAAGATTTGGCTTTCACAATCCGCCAGCAAATTAAACAACAATCCTGAACTGGAGAGAGGATAAAACTGTGCAAACTGAACAGGTAAATAATTGGCGTCCATATTGAAAATGTTATTTTTTCTTCAATGGTGCTGAAAGAAAACAGCTGGAATTATCGCCTTGTAGGCTTATGTGTAGCATTTACAACTATCTCTATAGAAAACCTATGGGAGTTAGTACTAATCCCTAGCTTTTATATAGCACTGCTCATCAGTAGAGCTCAGAGACCATTATGAAGGAGGTCAGTATCATCACCCCCATTTTATACCTGGGTAAACTGAGGCTCAGGAAGGTGAAGTGACTTGACCAATGTGCTCCAATAGGCTAAACCCCATTGAAATTTGGTGGGATTTTGGCACCTATCTCCCTTAGGCTCCTCTGTACATTTTAGCCTTAATAAGATTAAGGGGCTAGTTTACAGCCATATTGTAATTCATATTTTTCCTTTTAAATTAAGACTTCTTTTTTTTGCAGGTAGAAACTCTTTATAGATCATTGTAACTAAAATTCAGCATAAAATATTTTTGCTTTGTTTAAATATCCACCCAAGATGGTAAATGAATCTGTTCCTTAAAACCATTGCGTTCCAGTAGAGATGGGTTGAATTTCCTTTATGGTAAATTGAGGCTGAAGAAAGCTATGAAATAAAAATTGACCTACATTCATAGGTGGGTCCGATCGTGCTCTCGGAGATACGGATGCACCCCACACTCCCTTCACTGAAGTACTGGAGCGCTAGGGTTACCATTCGTCCGGATTTACCCGGACATGTCCTCCTTTTTGTGCTAAAAATAGCGTCCGGGGGGAATTTGTAAAGCACTCACAATGTCCGGGATTTCCCCCCTCCCCCGGAGCGGCTGGGAGGGCTGCAGGAAAGTCCCGGGCTGGACTCCGGAGCAGCTGGAGAGGAGCTCCGCCCTGCATTCTGAGCAAGTGTCTCAGCACAAAGTGCAGCCCTCCCCTTTTGCAACTGGGAGCGGTTACTGCCATGCAGCGTAGCAAAACGGGAGCGAGAGCACTTTGTGCTGATACAAGGGCAGCTCTCCCCTGCAACCCGGTCCGGGCCAGGGACCGGGTTTTGTTGTGCAGGGCCAGGGACCAGGTTTTGTTGTGCTGGGGAGCTTAGCCACGTGTCCGGCTCGCACAGAGCCCAACACCCTGTTCTGAGCAGCAGGGTAAGGGGGGCAGGAGAAGGGGCAGGGAGGTTCTGGAGGGGGCAGTCAAGAAACGGGGGGGGGGGCTTTTTGGGGGGAGTGGAGAAAGTTTTGGGCAGTCAGGGTACAGGTAGGGGGTAGGGTCCTGGTGGGCAGTTGGGGGGGGGTCTTAGGAGGGGGCAGTTAGGGGACAAGGAACAGGGAGTCTTAGGTAGGGGGTGGGGTTCTGGAGGGAAGTTAGGAGCAGGGGTCCCAGGAGGGGGCAGTCAGGGGACAAGGAGCGGGGGGTAGGGGGAAGGGAGTTCTGGGGGGGAGCTGTCAGGGGGCAGGAGTGGGGAGAGGGATCGGAGCAGTCAGGGGACAGGGAGCAGAGGGGTTTAGATGGGTTGGGAGTTCTGGGGGGGGCTGTCAGGGGACAGGAGTGCGGAGAGGGATCGGAGCAGTCAGGGGACAGGGAGCAGAGGGGTTTAGATGGGTTGGGAGTTCTGGGGGGGAACTGTCAGGGGGCAGGAGTGGGGAGAGGGATCGGAGCAGTCGGGACAGGGAGCAGAGGGGTTTAGATGGGTTGGGAGTTCTGGGGGGGGCTGTCAGGGGGTGGGGAGTGGTTGGATGGGGCGTGGGAGTCCCAGGGGTCTGTCTGGGGGTGGGGGTGTGGATAAAGGTTGGGGCAGTCAGGGGACAAGAGGCAGGGATGCTTAGATAGTCCTGGGGGGCAGTTAGGGGCAGGGGTCCCAGGAGGGGGTAGTCAGGGGACAAGGAACGGGGGGAGGGTTGGGAGGTCAGGGGGGGCGGGAAGTGGGAGGGGCAGGGGCGGGGCTAGGGCGGGGCTTCTCCCGTCCTCTTTTTTGCTCGCTGAAATATGGTAACCCTATGGAGCGCAGAACTCTGTACTGCTGCAGTGAGTTAGTGTCACTGGCTCCATTCTATGGCTGTGGCTACACTAGAGAACTTACAGCAGTGGCGCTCCGCAGTGTAGCCACTCTAACCTAACGGGAGAGAGCTCTCCCCACCACTTAATTAATTCACCCACAATGAGCGGCAGTAGCTATGGTGGTGGCAGAAGTGCTTCTGCCGACGTAGTGTGTGCACACCAACCTAAGTGCCAGTGTGGACAGCGCTATGTCAGAGGAACTTATATTGCCAAGGGGGGTGGCTTAGTCACACCCTTGAGCCACATAAGTTACACTAACATAAGTGGTAGTGTGTACATAGCCTATGTCTCAAGCAATAAACACAGGAGGCCTGTTTTTGGCTGCCAAGATTTCAAAAGTGATAGTACAACAATGCATGAGTAAAGCCAAATTGGGTAGCTCTTGAGTTTGTCGTGTGCAGAAGGGAGACATGACAAAATAAAGAGGGAAGGTTGTGTAGCACCGACAGACCCCAGTTGTGAGTGGGTGGGATTGACCCTGGGACCTCTGAAGCTTATTGCATGAGCTAAAAGCCATATGGCTGTTAGCTAAGGCTACAGAGCAGACTCATTAATCTCTCTTGCTAAGTGGTTTCAGTGCTACTAGATGGGATAGAACACCACACCCAGGAGGTGTGTGGGTTACATAACTCCCCTTGCTGAGGAAACGCGTCCCGAGCTTCAGAGACTTCCGAGTTGAAATCTCAGCTGAGCCGCCAGTTGTAACATTGACAGACCCTGGTCATCAGTGGTGGGACTGAACCTGGGGCTTCTGGAGTTTAGTGCATGAGTCTCTACCGCATGAGTTAAAAGCCAACTGGCTCTTAGCTAAGGATGTAGAACAAACTCATTAATCTCCACTAGATGGGGCAGAACACCACACCCAGGAGCTGTGTGGGTTACGGTTGCTCTTTTTCCCAGGGCCACCCGGGGGTGGAGGGGCAAGTGGGGCAATTTGCCGCAGGCCCCGGACCCCTGGAGCGGGGTCCTTCACTCGCTCTGGGGGCCCCGGAAAACTCTTGTGGGGTCCGGGCCCCCGGAGCTTCTTCCGCTCCGGGTCTTCGGCGGTGGGGGGTCCTTCCGCTCTGGGACCCGCTGCCGAAGACCCCAGGCTCCCTGAATCCTCTGGGTGGCCCTGCTTTTTCCTAAGGCATTGGACTCTGGCTCAAGAGATGTGGGTTCAGTTCTGAGCACTACAACAGACTTTCTGCGTGATCTTGGATAAATCGTGGGGCATGACCCAAAGCTCTGTCAAGTACTTTTGTTGACTTCAGTGAGTTTTGGATTGGGCCTTAAGTAGGATTTAGACAGCATTCTGCATGGCCCTAATTCTGCTCCCACTGAAGGCAATGGTAAAACTCAGGCAATGCTGAGAGCTTTTGAAAAGCCCACCCTTAGTCTCTCTGCCTCAGTTTCCAATCTGTAAAACGGAGATACTTCCTTTGTCTGTCTTGTCTATTTAGATTATAATTTCTTTGGGACGGGGACTGCCTGTGATCCAACCCTGCCTAGCGCAATGGGGTCCTGATCTTGGTTGTAGTATCTAAGGGCTACCTTCACTGAAATAAGAAGAAGGAAAAAGGAATGACGCAATCTGAGTTTTGAGATGTACAGATGGGCTAAACATTGTGCACATCTATTCTAAGCTTTGTCGCACAGGGGTGTGGGTGAAAGTCTCCAGCATTTGTCAAAGAAACAGCAATATCCCTTGCTTTGGTACAGCAGGGCAAGTCAAATGTCAAAAAGCGAGTGCCACCTTTATAATGGGCCAAGATGTAGATTGGCTTGCCCCAAAGTAGGGCAGTCCCACCCACTCTAGTACACTTGGGGGCTCAGGGACGTTCTGGGTTTAGATTGTATTTCACTTTAATAGTATTTTAAAAATAGGCACATATGTTAGGAAACGGACTATTGCACTTGTAACATGGAGTAAGACTGTCTACCAACCAATCCGAAGGCTCCTTTTTCAGCCTAATGGGGTGAGAAGGCAAGAGGCACCAAGACCCAGTGAAAGCTTTTAGACACTGATCTAGATTCCTTTTAAGTCAACAGGAGTTTTTCCATTGACTTCAGTGGGCCTCATCCAAACCCACTGAAGTCAATGAAAAGATTCTTATTGACTTAAGTCAGGCCCAGTGTTAACAGGCTTATGCCTTAGGCATTATACTTCTGAAGAAATACTGCCTCAAGACGTACCCCTTTATTTTCTTATAATTCAGGCAGTGGAGCAGGTGCCTTTAACACAGGGATGTGGAATTTTACTATCAGTTCCATTGTTGGTTTAGCGTGTGGTATACATGACTTGTGCGCCTTAAGTATTTTCTGTAGGGAAAATACCTGCTTGTTGCTCCTGAATGCAAAAATTCATAGATTCATAGAATCATAGAATATTAGGGTTGGAAGAGACCTCAGGAGGTCATCTAGTCCAACCCCCTGCTCAAAGCAGGGCCAACCCCAACTAAATCATCCCAGCCAGGGCTTTGTCAGGCTGGGCCTTAAAAACCTTACATTACAAAAAAAAAAAAAAGAAGGGACCATTATGATAATCTAGTATAATTTATATAACACAGGCCAAAGAACTTCACACAGAAATGTCTGCATTAAGTCTATAACTTCTGTGTGGACTATAGCACATCTTTTAGAAAGACATCCAGTCTTGATTTAAAGGTTTCAAGAGGTGGAGAATCCATCCAGTCCTTGGTAAGTGGTTCCAATGGTTAATTCCCCTCCCTATAAACAACTGGTGTCTTATTTTTAGTCTGAACCTGTCTAGATTCAGCTTGCAACCACTGGATCTCCTCATGCCTTTTTCTGCTAGATCAAAGAGCTACCTCCAATCAGAAATCTCTTCCCTGTGACCTCCAATCAGAAATCTCTTCCCCTGTGGGTACTTGTGGACCATGATGAAGTCACCTCTTAACCTTCTTTTGGATAAACTAAACAGACTTTTCGATCAGCCAGGTATCCAAACCCCAGACAAAGAAAGGTAAGAGCAAATAATCATCTCTTTTCTGGGATTTTTTCCTTTGGATTTTAGCCACTCTAAATGCTTACATTACATGAATGCTCCTCTTTGCTTAGTTCGGACTTTGTATTTAATAATTGATGTGACGTTAATTTTTAGCGATATTGGATACTGTGATACTGTTTTTGGTAGCCTTGGTACATTTTGTTGCTGGCTTGGCAGGATATGTAGGTGATTATTGTGTCTAGTGTTTTTTTTTTTTAATTTACTAGCTATTGTGTATTCCTGTCACAGTTTTATAATGTTGTAGGGACAGTTTTGGCAATTTTTATTTTTGAATTGACAGTTCTGATAATGCTGAACCACTCAGGAAATCTGTAACTCTTCTGGTGCATATATATCCCGTGTTCTTTTGTTTTAATGTATTTGGCAGCATTATAATGGTTTTAAAATTACATTTGTTGATGCATGTTACTTTGTGACAAGGGATGGATGTCAACCGTTCCTGTCCCAGGAAACACAAACATATTACTTGATGCAGAAATCCTCTTTTCCCATACAGGCTGCTTATTGCAATTTCAACTCATCCTGACAATTATTCACATAAACCTGGCCCCCACTGTGATGACACGGGAAAATGTGAGATGCACACCGTATCATCGAACACTCAAGTGCAAGAAAAAATACAGAGAGTGGGACCTTCCTATACTAATGCTACTGGGTCAGATTCTGTGCCGTGCTTCCTGGAGACGCAGCCCAAGGAGAGATGTAGTAAAGGGAACTTTCCATCCCCCTTGCTCCCTGTGGGTTCAGGGGCTTTAGTGGCCCCCGATGTAAGCTAGAAGAGCCCCTAGCTATTCCTCACAAGCGACCCTCCCACTCACAAGGCTGAGAGCTCTCCTCCTTACTTACATTTTAATCTCTCCAGGTAGGTGAGGAAAGCAGACTGCTCTGGTCTTAGAGACACGTGTCCCTCTTTGCTCTCCCTCAGTTTCTCCAGGGGCACAGGACACTCTCCTCTCATTGCACACTAAGAGTAAATTTGGGGCTTTCCCTTCCACGGTAGAGGGAGGGCTCCTTTTCTTCTCCTTGGCTTCAGGAAGCAGCTCACCCTCCTGCTTGGTCCATGCAATGAGAACTCGCCTCCTCTTTCTGCTTTAACCACTGTGTCTTTAGGGGGGAAGATTGGGAAGTGTCACCTCCCCCCTCTATAGGGCAGTGGGGACAAGCCCGCTGCCAGCGAGCTGTGTCAGGACACCCCTCACAATCCCTAGTGGGTTTGCCAGCCAAAGTAGCTGGCGAACAGGAGGCAGCCATGCTTACCTGTTGCCAATCACCTTCTTGTGGGGGGAGAAAGGTATGTGTAACAGGGCGGCTTGCCACTAGGCTGGCACTAACGCAGCTCTGATTACAGGGTGAGCCCCTCCTGGGTTGAATCAGGTGATCCCAGGATAAAAAGAGCACTAAAGGGGGAAGCCTAGGAAACTGAAACAAGGTTTGTAGCGGTATTCAGGAGCAAGAAAATTCCTTCAGGGCCCTAAGTCAGCAGGGAGAGAAGCTGAAGCTACAGGAACTAGTGGGAGAAAGCTCTCCAGGCAACGAGACCTGGGAGAAACCCTTCCAAGCAGGAAGAAGCTGGAAAGGCTGGCTGGGATGAAGACTGAGTGAGTTTGTGTTGTTTTGGGTTAACCAGGAGATAGACACTGAACTACTTGGGGCTTAGAGGGCTAGCAGGTATCAGAGGACTAAGTAAATGGGACCCCTTGTGGGTCACCATTGAACTATGCTTTCTTAAAGGGCCCTGACAAGGAGGAAAGAGGCAGGGGTGAGGCAGAGTGACCTCTGGCCATGAAGGGGTGGCTGGGAGTCAGCTGCATGATTTAGTGGTGCTTCAGGTTCCTGCCCCTGAAGAAGCTTTGGGGTGGCATTGCCCTGTCTCTGGGGAATTGCTGGTGGCAGCGCAGCTTGAAGAGCTGGGGGTGTGTGTGTGCAAAGAGGGCCGCCTAGCCTCAGTGGCTAGGGAGGGAGGCCAGGACACCTGCTGCCTGAAGAGATTGCAATTTAAGTAAGGCAAAGTGGGTGAGGGTGGTGTGGATGAGATGGGGATCTGAGAACACCATCAGCCCTGGCTCAAGAGTCTTCTCTGAGGCAGAACTGGTGGAAATGTTTCAAGTATTCTAGAACATTTTTAGTTGAAAATTGTGATTTTAAAAATAAACCTGGCAATGAGTTTTTTCAACAATTCCCCCCCCCTCCCTTTGCAGGGAGAGGGGAGCTAACCCAATTGTAGAGCAGGTTGAAATCTTTTGAGGGTCAAAAAAATTGTCAAAAGTTTGAAATTCCAACTTGTTTTTGAAAAAATGGTAAAATATTTGAAGAATTCCCACCAAACTTGCTGTTGTTGTTTTCACCCGCTCTACATGAAGGTTTGTGAGGGGCAAGGGAACCTGGCCTCTTACCCCCTCTCCATTGCAGTTTCCACAGGCCTAATAATGAGAAACCATCTCTCAGTCATGAAACTGACTCTCTCCTCCCCCCAATCCTGCACAGGAATTGGTTTTTGTCACTAATTGTCAGTTTATATTAATGACCTGGATCAATTGCGCCATTTCTGTGCCTTTTCCTGTAAGGCTTTTTTCCTTTTTAGTTTTTAGTTCATAGTTAAAAGAAATCTACTTTTTTTCACACTGGAAAAGTATCTGTGTGTGTGTTTGGCTTTTTTTAGTTTAAAGCGAAACTACTGATTTTGCTTTAGTCAGGGCAAAAGCATGTTTTCACTCTTCTCTCCTCTTTCAGACTGGAGTAATTACTCCAGGACAAAGTTATTTTTATTCCATGTTAGATTGTCCATATGAGAGAGTTATATGGATATCACTATAGTAATCACATATTTATCGCACTATAGTTATGCTGGACAATTTCCCTGTGTGGACAAGTCCTTATAAGCTTCCGGGTTACAGAACATTGGTTTTCAAGAATCCTTTGAGATAACAATTCTCGTCCACTAGTTTCAAAGTTCTCATGGTTGCTCAAGAAAACCTATTGAATAGTAGTTTAATCTAATCTGTTTATAATGTACCCATTTGCTGTAATAGCTGAGCGCTAATGGCAATTATTTCAGAAGACAGGAAGACAGATTGTATTATCCATCTCTACCCTGTAAGTGTAACCCACACACCTCCTGGGTGTGGTGCTCTGTCCCATCTAGTGGCACCGAGACCACTTAGAGAGCAATTAATGAGTCTGCTCGACAGCCTTAGCTAACAGCCAGTTGGCTTTTAGCTTGTGCGGTAGAGGCTCATGCACTAAGCTCTAGAGGTCCTCATTTCGATTCCGCCCGCCGACGTCCGGGGTCTGTTGGCGTTACATAAGCACCAAATCAGAATTCCTAGTGGATGTAAACTGATGTAACTCTATTGAATTCATTACAGCTGTGCCAATTTACATCTGTTGAGGAACTGCCACCCTAATGGGATGTATCTGGAAACTTTTCTCCCTATACTTCCCCATTTTTCTCCATTCTTCCTCGTCTTCTCTTTTCTTCTAGTCTCAGGGATGAGAAGCTATTCTTGGGTTGTTGTTGCAAAGAGCTGGGAATCCATTTTGAGCTGACCATTTTTGTGAATGTTCATGATCACTGTGACATCTGGAGAATGGGAGTCGTTGTGATCTGCCCAGTTACACTGTGTGTTGCTGAAAAGCCTCTCTCTTTTGACAAGTTGTCTGCCATTTTCTTTACAAGATCAGTTTATATTGCATTTCCAGATGTCATGCTACCTACCAGGATTTCTGTGAAGATTAACGTAGCACCTGTCATAAACTAAATCAAAGCTTCGATAGAAGAATTATGAACTGAAGAGTTTATGGGACCATTTGCCAGGCATACGCTATGATTTAACATCTGATGAAATCATTTATAGAACTATGGAAACTTTAAAAATGTATCTTTGATCTTATTCATTAGGACTTGAAGAGCATAGTTAATGTTCTCTCTCCCTTGACACATATCAACTTGATATTCCTTTTTCCTGGCTCAGAGACCCTCTCTCAAAAACACAACTTCATGTGATGGAAAAAGCAATAAAAAATGAAACCAACTCTAACAGAAGTGGGTGGATAATGTAATTACTTTAGAAATGCTGTAACATACTTTTTCTCCCCCCTCAGCACACAAACATACGTTAATACGTCACATTGATGATAAATTCCATTGATCATGCACCTTTGACTTCCAGGAGATGGGAAGAGTGCAAGGGAGGATTTATTATACCATTCCAAACCTCTGCACAGCTTCAGACAGTGCCATTTAAAAATAAATCAAGCTACTAGAGAAATGTTTCCATCTACACCTCTCCAAATGTGGAGTTCCCCCTCAAAATTAGATTGGCCCAAGTCCTAGGGTGATCATAGGGGTCACTTTCATTGATTTAAAAGATTATACTCTGTCTTGCACTAGGGATGGATTTAAGATGTTATCTCATGACTCACCAGGGCTAGAACTAGGAGGTTTGTACCAATGGAAGTGAGAATTCTTGCTTTCCAGCAGGACACGCAGCATGGACTTCTAGCCTTCAAAGGTCTTGAAATATCTCACTTTAAAGCTGAAAAATCAATACAGTTGGGAAAACTATCTTCAGTAATTTTTTCAGGTTTATAACACTTATTAATTATATATTTACTGTTTTTATTGGACTGTAGAGTTGGAAAACTGGGCCAACCCGGAAGTCAAGCTCCTAAATCCATACTTGTGCACCTAAATAAGTGGCTGATTTTGCAAAAGTGTTTTCACTGGGTTTTGGATAAGGAACTACATGAGCTTTGTGTAAAATCAGGTCTATCCCTGTATTTGGTGAAAATGCTGTTAGCTGCGCTCAAAGCCAGCTCAGGAATGCAACCAGTAACTTTGGCCCACTCGGTCCTGGTGTCTGTGGAGGAGAAATAGGGGAATAAATCCCACTTATTAGAACCGGTACATCTATCTCTGCCTGATCCAAATGGTTCAATCTCATCCATGTGTTCCTAGAAGCTCTGTTGAAAAGGAATCTAGCCCTGATTTTAAATTAGTCATGGATCATCTTCCTAATCATCAGTCAGTAAGACAAGGACAGACACCTGTTTGTAATGGATGTTTAGAAAACGTCCTTGCACTAAAATAGAAAACAAAATAAAGAAATGAAACCTGAAGAATTAAAGTTTAATTAAAGAAACTAAACCATCCCTTTTGAAAGCATCCCGGATTGACAATAACATGTTCAGCATGACTAATCCCACTCTAACAAAGCCCCAAATAAAGCACAACCAGTTAGAACATTCAGAGACACCAACTAAAACAAAATCACATCCCCATCTCTACCACTAACCCCATGAGAAATGGGTTAGTAAATAAAAACCAATTCGTAATACGGGCATGCAGTGGTGAAATACATTTCGTAAACTCTTCTAGGCTGGATCTTCAGATTTTGGTATAGATCAGCTGACTTACCTTCCTGGGAAGGGTTTCAAAAATATGATTCCAAATGTCAAACATGGACCTCACATGACTTAAAATCTAGCATTTCATTTTTCTACCTCCAGTATCTCATTAATGTTGCCCATAATTTAGGGCCCTGAGCTTTTGCGTCAGTCCAGTTGCTCAAAATGCACAAACAAAGACACTGAAATTCTAATTGCATCATTTTAAAGGCACCCAACCAGACTCCTAGAAACTACTCATATTTATACATGGAGACAATTGAGTGAGGGCAACTTCCTGCAATATCAGTGAAAAATCTTATTGAATAGGGTTAAGTATCTTTGGAGTTCTTTGTATTACATGCAAATTGAATGTATGATTGTGGGATTGTATTACTCCTGAGGACATTCTGTGCCAAAAAATTTAAAAATATGGGCACAATATTTTAAAATTCTGCAGGTTTTATTTGTCAATAAATTAAATGCAGAGATTCCAGCATGGCAGAGGGGAGCACAGGCCATCGGCTGTACAAAGGCGGGAGATCACCCTGCAGCCTCCCTACCCCTCACCCCTGGAACACGGACTCAGTGGTGAGACTGCACCTGACCCTGACTCAGCACGAGACCTGGACTTGCCCCAGAAACACCTTGGGGCCCTGCCCCTCTGCGCCAGGCACACCAGGTGTGGGGCAGGCAGTCTCAAGCAGGCAGGATCCAAGTGCGGAGGGGCTCAGTGTGGGGTGAGAGGATTTTGTGTGGGACAATCTGGGTGCAGGCAGCTCAGTGGGGGGGCTCTAGATGCACAGAGGCTTGTGGGGGGGGTTCCAGGTTCAGGGGCAATGGGTCTCTGCAGGGGCTTCCAGGTGAATGTGGTTGGGGCTCAGCAGAGGGGTCTGAGCGGGGGTGGGGGGCAGCTGGGTGCTGAGGGAGTGGGGCTTAGTGGGGTGGGAGTCTGGATGCAGCTAGTTGGGGTCAGTGGCATGGGGGTCTGGATGTGGTGGCTCAGAGTGTTATGGGGGATGGGGCTGTCAGGGTGGGGGGTTGAGTGCAGGGAGCTCAGGGGTGGGTGGCCGGAGCCCGGGGCTCTAGGTGCAGGGGGGCTCCAGCTGCAGGGGTTGAGGTTCAGTGGGGTAGAGTTCAGGTATGGAGAGCTAGGCGGATTCTGGGCTTATGGGATGAGGCTTGGCAGGGGTGTCTGGGTATGGGAGGTCTGGATGCACGGGGGTTGGGCGAATGAGGGAGAAGGTCCCCATTCAGTGACCCCTCCACCCCGCAGCTGAGGAGCGATGGGGACAGGAAGCAGGGGAGGATGCTGACCTTCCTGCATCTGGGGGAGATTTCTGAGAGTGGGTCTGACACAGCCCTAGCCACTCCTTGCAGGGGAAGAGGCAGTCCTGTCCTCTCCTGCCTCCAGCCCACCGGGATCCCGGCTCAGGGTAGGAGCCACTGGCTGGGGCGTCCCCAGCCCTGCAGTGATTTACCTCTCTGCCGGCTGCTGCAGGTTCCTGAAACGATGTATCTGCACTGCTACCAAGCGCTGTGTGACTGCTCTTGCAGCTTCCCTTTGCTTCCCTGTCAGAAAGTCATTTGTCTGCAGGGAAACAAATAAATCTGCAGGGGACATGAATTCTGCGTGCACACAGTGGCACAGAATTCCCCCAGGAGTATTGTATGTATGTATTGTCTAGTGCAGAGATACGGCCAGTCTAAATGCTGGGAAGTGTTATGAACTTCAAAGGACTGTTTTGAACAATGTGCCAGACAAGAAGGAACTTTTGGAACCAATCAAGTTGAGGTGGATTCCTAGGATATACCTATGGGGAGGTGAATGCAAATTCCCACCTTTGGATCCAGTCTTTTGAATCTGTATTCTGGGGAGTGTTGCCTGTCAGATACATCATAGATTTTACGCCATCTTGAGAACAGAAGTATGATATAGCAGTAATGCAAGGACCCTACAGGCCCAAGCTTAAGCAGTTAGCATAAGGAAGTTAGGTCTATAACCTTAGCATAAGGACGTTGACCAGCAGTGACCGTAAATCACACTATGGCGTAAGATATTTTGCCATATGTAATTTTGCTGGGTCTTACCTGTCAGCATTTCATGCAACTGCAAGAAGTCAGTTGATGCCAGTTTGGGTATCTCGAGATAGGAACATCAAAAGATGCATAATGGCTAGACTGGGAAGGAAGATTGGATATTTTGGCTTACTGTCTCTCAGAATACACAAGGGATGTTCCATGAAACTGAAAGGTTGCAAATTCAAACTGATGAAAGGAACTACTTTTTTCCCACAATTAGCGCATGGAACTCAGTGCTACAAGGGATAGCTAAAGCCAAGCATTCAGTAGGAGTCAAAGGACCTGAATAATAAGAACATACAAAAAAGGGACTTGGAAGGGATCATGCCCAGAAGCAGGAGGGGTTAGAACTATCAAGGAACTTTCCTTGGGGGCAGTTCATCCCATTTCTCTCCACATTCTACTTCTTGCACCTTCCATTGAAGTATCTAGTGCTGGCCACTCTTGGAAGAAAAGATACTGGGGAGATGAACCACTGTTCTGATCCCGTATGGCAAGGACTGAGATCCCAGTTATTCCACCATTCATCCCCCTTGGCTCTAATGCATCGCATCACCAGTAGCTTTCCTCTCCCAGGCAAACTACAGATAGACAGCTGGTAAGGGAGAGAAACACAATCACTCACACACAGTCCAACATGCCTCTAAATTCACTGTATGAACTGAACTTTTTTTCTCACTCCAAGTCTCATGCACAGCTATATTTCTAGACTCTCAATCACAAAGGCAAAATCTGCTGTTATGATCTACTTCTAGCTACATCATGAGAAACTCCCTTTGTCTTAAAGCCAAAAGGGATCATTAGATCATCTAGTCCAACATCTGGTATTAAACAGAAGGAAGAAAATTGGTTATAGCATCAACATGTGCCTCCTTTAGCATTGAACAGTGAGTTATCCTTCAACTTTCCACTGAGCATGGGATTTATTTCACAGGTTTACTCATTTGGTTTATGCCCTCAAATGTTTGGCTTGTCTTTGCACCAAGTGTCTGTGGACTGTTGCTTCTTCTTAGGTATGCTTTGGTTAGGGCTGGCCAGAAAACATTAAATTTAAAACAAAATTTAGAAGTTTCAGAGTTAGTTTTCTTCTGATGCAAAACATAAGAACAGCCACCCTGAATCAGACCAGTAGTCCATCTGGCCCAGTATCCTGTTTTCTGACAGTGGCCATTGCCAGGTGCTTCAGAGAGAATGAACAGAACAGTGCAATTAAAAAGAAATGAATTTTTTTCACAACAAAGACCACAAGAGAGAGACAAAGTGCCAGAATAGTTATGTGGGTAGAGCACTCACCTGCGATATAGGTTCAAGTCCATGTTCTGTCTGATTTGGTGTATGAGTTTGAACCTAGGTCTCCTACCTCCTAAACAAGTGCACTCATCACTGTCCTATCAGCTATCCCAGAGTGGGTAGTTCTCTGTCTGACCACAAGTTCCATCCTGGCGCTGTGAAACCTTCCCATCAAAAATGGATTCACTTCCACAAAAAAGGGAGTTACATCAATTATTTTTCAGCCAGCTCTAATTTTGACACTCCACGAATGTAGCCGCTATCTGCATTTTCTGTTCCACAGCTCCAGTGCCAACACTATCCTTTTCTGACGCTATGAACATCGACAGATTTTGAGCCATTGTAAACAGGAATACAGTAACAAGTGCTTTGACTGAAAAGGGACTTCTCACAGAAGAGGAACGATTAGTTGTTGAACTGATATACTGGCTGCCAGCAATGTCTCTCCTCTTTCAGCAATTCTTTAGGCTATTAAATTATCCACAGGTGTTCTCTAATGCGAGGAGTCATATGGTGCTGAAGTTGCAGTTCTGATTCATTCCAGCCCTGGGTACACACCAACACACATACAAACAGAAAGAATTGTGCTGAAAACAAACTGGAAAGCAACATATTGAGATTTCCTTTTGTATAAGACACTGCAGTGCGGTTGTTGCTGTAGCTGGGAGTTTCCCAAGGATTCTACTCGTGTGGCCGTTCAGCAGCTCTGAACAGAGCCAGGATTCTGATGGCTGAGTGCACTGAGCAGAAAGCGTGGAAGAGAAACCCTGGGCTCACTTCATACTTGGCACAGATGGGGCTGAAGGGAAGGTGGCTCTCAACCAACTTTCTACTCCTCTATTTGTGGGCAAGGTGTGGGGCTGAAATAGCCCCTGTACAACCTAGAGCAGCCGCATAACTGGCTGAAGTTATGCCAGCTGTTCTGGAGTCCAAAGATCTGGGGGAAGAGTATGTGGTTTGCAAGTTCCCCAGCCTGCCCATTACATAAGCAGAAGCAGCATACAGGTGGCATAACATCAGCTTTGATGGCTTTGCATCACTAGAGGAGTTTCTTGTATTTCATGGAATCCTAGAAATGTTGGGCTGGAAGGCATCTTGAAGTTACCAAGTCCAGCCCCTTGTGCTCAGGAAGGACCAAATAAATAGGCAGGTGTTTGTCCAACTTATTCTTAAAAACCTCCACTGATGGGGTTTCTGCAACCTCCCTTGGTCTTCCCTTCCAGATCTTAACTACCCTGATAGTTAGAAAGTCTCTCCTGATAGCTAACCTAAATCTCCCTTGCTGCAGATGAAGCCCATGGCTTCTTGGCCAACCTTCAGTGGACATGGAGACCAATTTATCCCCATCCTCTTTATAACAGACAACCCTTAACATATTGGAAGAGTGTTATCTGGTCCCCCCTCGCTCTTCTTTTCTCAAGGCTAAACATGCCCAGCTTTTTTAAAACCTTTCCTCGTATGTCAGGTTTTCTAAACCTCTTATCATTTTGGTTGGTCTCGCATGATCTTAACACTCAGACTCTTCAAAGTTCCCATGAAGTTTAAACTCACTGAAATCTGATACTTATGGGGCACATTAAAAAAAATCTTTAGGTTAAAGACAAACACTATTACGCAGTAATCATAACTATGGTTATTCTATAGCATCATTGCATGAGGTTCTTTTGGTGCCCTAACTGTACATCTCTATACCTTCTCTTATTTAGACTTCTTTTAAATTAAACCTTCATTCTGAATTTCCTGGGTTTATAATGCTTGGTTTGGGGATAATTATAACACCTCTGCAATGTGTGTGTTTAAACCCTAATTTGCTCATACATACACTCAACTTCACCTCCTTCTTAATATAGTTTTTGTCTGGGAATTAATAAATATACTTAACTTCTCTCTTAGTACAGAGCCTTAGGGTACCCTGCTGGTAACCTTTTGCCATGATGAAAATTGACCAGCTATTCCTGCTCTTTGTTTTCTGCCTCTTAGCTAGGTTCTGTTCCATGGCAGTACTTTCCCTCTCACCCCACGACTACTTAGATACAGGGAATACTAACTGGGAGGGAGCCAACTTATCTGACCTCATCCGAACCTTAAAGTACAACTTTGCTTTGAAAACTAATATCACCATTTAACACGGCAGATCTGGTCCCTGTTTTTATTCAACTGTATTGGCTGACTTCAGAGATGAGTTTTTAGTTCTGTTAGCTCTGCAGAATCGGCTATGGGAGAATAAGCTGTATTCTATTTCTCCTTATGCATCATCAGAATTGTTAACTACATTCTAATCAGCTACACATGTGCACTGACTGAAACAAAAGGATGGCCCAGGTGTCACTGAGACCGTAATTTAAGGACTGCAGAGTAGCACAGATGTAAATGAGGTCTAGCAGTGATCTGTAGAGTCTTGCCTGCAGGTGGTGATGCTCAAGATGGAATAAATCCAGTCTTGGTTCCCAGAGCCTTGTTGAATTTGCAAGACTTACAAGCTAAAAATATTTGTATTTAGGAACTATGAACATCTTGACACACAATTCTTTAAGAAACAACAAACATGGAATCCCAGAAATTGATTTTTAAGAGCAGAAAATCACTTAAAGGTTTGGGGATAGATAGAATCAGAATGGTAGCTGTATTTTAAGAAAAAGATCCATTCCTAATCTAACTAGGACTGTCACTGTTTAGATATTTTTAACTAGGATTTCATTAATATCTCTGTTCCATGGCAACAGTAGTTAAGAGATTTTTGGACTGGAACAACTGCTGATGCCCATATGGCCATCACATAGTTCCAATGAAAACACAATCTTCTTAAAAAGCTTCCAGAAATATACATTTTGGTGGATTGGACAGAATAGAATAACTAACTAACTAACTCTACAACATATGCATATCATAACACTGCAGTGTTATAGGTGGAACCAGTAGCTATGCCCTTACTTAAGATTGCCTAACACTTTTCATTCTACCATCCTACTTTCAATTGCTTATAACTTTTCACCTAACTTTAACAGTTCCATCTAAAATTTCCATGCTAGTTGTCTGCTACAGGCTGAGCTTGTCTGGAAAATTTCAGCTAAAATTGTTAATCAAGTTTAGAGGCAAAGATGCTGTTTTGCCTATGTTATAAGATTTTTTTAACCATTTCACTGAATTCTACGCATCTCCCCTTTGGAGCAGGGACTTGACATTTGGAAGGGAGACTGGCTGCTCTCACAGGAGTGACCTTGGCTGTCCTCCTGCAAATCTGCCCTGATTTGCTCAAGTAATAAGCTTCTGAAACATCTCAGTTCGCACATGCTCAGTGGAGGCTTGTTATTTCGGCAGCTAAATTCTCCAGCGATGCTGTCTGCACTGAGCATGCTCCATCCCCTGCCAGCTCCTCTGTGCCAGTTGCACTAGATGAGCCATCTCCACAGAGTAACTTAGAATGTGCAATCCTGAGTTTGCAGGGGCTGAACAGGGCTTCTTCTGTAGCTATTAATCCCACCTGCTGGGGGCTGCCTGCAGTGGTTCAAGGTACCACCACTCAGAATGGGAAAAGTGTAAGTGTGTGTGTGTGTGTATGTGTGTGTACGCACACAAGGAGCTCAACTGGCAAAAGGGTGGCTCTAAAGGTCAAATGCTGACCCATGTGGGAGTCAATTTTTTTTTTTAGTTCATAAAATTTTTTCTATATCATTTCCTAAAACATTGGGTTGCAAAAGTAAGGGTACTGTGGGGGAAAAAGTAAAGTGTCCATGTAGTTAGACTACCATAATGCTTTAGCATAAGGGGGCTGAATTAGGGTTGCACAGACAAGCTTAATTTCAGTTTTTTTTTAACTTTTGGGTGCTTGACTTTGCAACTGTAATCATATTTTTACACAGGTTTTTTTGTACGTAATTATCTTCTTCAATGTTATTTATCCTAAAGTGTCAGGAAATCAAAAGCTCTGACTGGAATACTCTAGAAAGAACATAGAATTTAAAAATGTTTGAAACGTATTTTTGCTCAGAGGTGTGGTGATACTTATGTGATAAACTGCAAAGCCTGTGAAAACTTGTATTGATCTTGCCCCTTCCACCCCACACCTGCACTGTTCCTATTAACCCATCTCCACTTCAGTTTGTGATATTAAAATAGCTTAACAGCAGTGTTCTCTGAATGTGTGGAGTTTCTCCCCTGAAATTATTTCTGCCTGAGGCCCAGGACAGACAGTTTGCTCCTCAGCTGGTGACAAGTTTACAGTAGGGCTGTCAAACAATTAAAGAAATTAATCGTGAGATTAAAAAAAAGTTGCAATTAATCACAGTTTTAATTACACTGTTAAACACTAATAGAATACCATTTATTTAAACATGTTTGGATGTTGGGGATGCAGTGTGTGTGTGTGTGGGGGAGAAGTGTGAGAGACGGTGTGTATGTTGTGGGGAGTGTGAGAGAGACTGTGTGTGTGTGTGTGTGTGTGTGTGTGTAGGGGGGAGTGAGTAAGTCAGCGCACTGTCGCTTTAAGCAGCGCACCCACCTGCCTAACTGCTTGTTCAGACACCTGCAGGCAGTTCCCACTCCTGACCCAGAGGCAACAGCACAGACAGGCTCCCTGTCCCCACCCACCCGAGCTCAGCAGAGACACCAGCCCCCACCCACCACTCTGCACAGGAGACAGGAGGTTCTCTGTCCTGAGCTGCTTTGCCAGGGGTGGATCCAAGGCAGGGGTTGGAGGGATAAGAGGAGCAGCAGCTGCACAGGGCAGCAGAGCAGTGGGGGGAGGAGGGCCGTACCCCTGCCCCAGAGGCATGCAGCGGTGCCCCCTGAGCACAGCACTCTGGTGTGCGATAACTGCACATTTAAAAGAAAAAAAACATTAA
Organism: Malaclemys terrapin pileata; assembly: GCF_027887155.1. Classification (NCBI taxonomy): domain Eukaryota; kingdom Metazoa; phylum Chordata; order Testudines; family Emydidae; genus Malaclemys; species Malaclemys terrapin. Next base: position 139,899,134 of record NC_071509.1, read on the forward strand.
TTTGTTCTGAATTAATCACATGCGTTAACTGTGATTAATTAACAGTCCTAGTTTACAAATCTTGCAGTCCATCAAGGCTAGAAGCAGGAATCTTCTACCACTGGAATGAAGACACTTACTACTCTCCAGTAGGACACACTGTACATGATTTTGGCCCTGGCAGGTCCTGGGATCACATCTTAACATCCTTATCACAACATGTATAGGAACGAGGAAGGTCAGTATAATATCCCAGTTTTACAGATGGAAAAACTGAGGCACAGAAGGGGAGGTGACTTGTCCAAGGTCTCGACCATTGCTGGCAATAGAACCCTGGTGTTCTAAGTCCTAGTCTAATGCCCTGTCCCTTACAGGCACTTGTTTGGGATGGCTTGGTTAGCTCATTTGTGTCGGTGCTTCTTAAGAGTAATGCAGTAATTCAAACCTTTGTACCACACACATGTGCATGTGTGTAATTTCTTTGCTGTCCTTGTAGCCACTGTACTTTTGTGCTTGTTTTGTCGTTTTCCTGAATCTAAACTAGAAGCCATTCAGGCTGAAATATAAATATTGGAATAGCAGGAAATGCTCAGTTAATGTTTTCACATCAAGTTTAGCTCTGCCCCACCCATCCTCTGTATGCAGGTCACAGGTCAAACAACACTATTGTCCCACCAGCCTTGCCAAGCTTCATAGAACAGAAGAAGAGCTTCTGTAGATTTCAATGGAATAAATTGGAAGTAATTTTCTCTTAGATTATACTATATCAATAGGATGAACTCCCAATGGTTTGTTTTATTCTGACACTATCCATCATTTGAACTAAATGTTGGCACTGCAAGGACTCTGATCTGCTATGCCAGTAGGTGAAGGAATCATGCATTTACTGACATTTACATAGATGGTAAGATCTGCATTCTACCAAAGGGAGAGTTTAAAAATTTTCCTTGTACTAACATTTTTCAAACACAAATAAGAATCATTAGGCACTTAAATGTCTCCCTAGCCCTTTTCTCCCTGAATACTTTATTTTCTGGGTAGGAACAAGTGGGGGGTATTTAAGGAAGAATTATGTTGAGATTCTTTTGTCCATGTACAACTGCTTCTGGTGTTGTTCCTGGCTGCCGCGATGATGAATGAAGAATAGGATTATTTAGCCTGCACAGGGGAAGAGTTAAAGGGTTTCATTTTAGGCATTCAGCACTTTGAAGGGTATAATTAGAATTGATGTTGCTTCTTCTTTGGTTCTGTGATATAATAATAAAGACAATCTATGAAACTACCGAGCAGTTGGTTTATAACCTAAAATGGAAATACTAATAGACACAACAGTAAATCTGTGGAAATCCCTGTAGCAGGAGATCACTGAGATGAATAATGTAATATTGAAAGTGTTCTATAGGATTACAATAGATAATGACTGGAGTCATCTGTAAGCTTGTTGTCTGTAGGGTTGCAGAAAGCCATATACAACACTACTTTGGGGATGACACTTTCAAAAGAACCTAAGGGCTTGTCTACGCATAGAGCACTGCAACTGTAGCGCTTTAGTGAAGATACTACTATGCCGATGGAGAGCTTCTTTTGTCAACACAGTGAATCTACCTCGGCGAGAGGTGGTACCCATGTCAGCTGGAGGAGTCTTCCTGTTGACAAAGTGTTGTCTACACAGGGGGTTAGGTTGGTATGACTACATTGCTCAGTGGGTGGATTTACTTCTGAACAATGTAGTTATACCGATGCAAGTTTGTAGTGAAGACCTGGCCTAAGTGACTGAGGCACCTATGTCCCATTGACTTAAAATTAGACATGGCTGCCCAAGTGAATTATGCACTTACAGAAATGTTATCCTAAGCTTCATTTTCAAGAGACTGAGACACATAGCCTAATGGGATTTGGTGCATTTGAAAATCCTACTAATTTCCTAAATACCTTTACAAATCTGGCTCCAAGTAACTTCGGTAGTTTGAAAATAAGACCTAAACTCCCATGTCACTTAGGCATTCTCGTAAATGTTATCTTTGATCTATTATGGGGGTTTCCCCTTCATTTGACATTAGTTTTACAGGTTTTTCATTGTTGATGCAGTAATGTGTTTATATATGTGTCCTTAACAGATTAGAAAAGGTTAATACATTATTAATAGAGTTTCAATAAATGGCAAATAATTTGTTAGACTCCAGCAGGTCATAGGTTGCTTAGAACCATAGTTTATAACTATAGTTTATAGCCATCTGTAACACACCATGCTTATGTCTGTAGCATGCTTTTGTGAACAGGGGCTGCTAACAGGGAGTTTCGAGAGGGAGTTCTCCAAGTGAAGGAGGAGCAAATACGGGACCCTTGGGGTAAGTGATTGTCTGTAGTGTGTGTTTGTGTTTGGGGGTTACTTGCTGTGTGCTGAGCTTCTGTCTGTCTGTCTGTCTGTCTGTCTGTCTGCCTGTCTGTTTGAAGGACCGTGTGCTGTGGCCAGCAGCTGGGAAGCTATGAGCTTCTAAACAAGGTTTGAAATCAAGAAGCCTCTGTTCATTGGCTGAGCCTTAGTCAGGGGGTGGGGCTATTAGGAAGGCCAGGCCTTTATAAAGCCGTGAGCAAGTGACCAGGGAGCTCTGGGACCAGGGGCCGCTAACAGAGAGTTTCGAGAGGGAGTTGGGAAGGGAGCGAGGTACATTTGCCATTCTTTAAAACCTTTAAACTAAACTATAATCACAACTTCTTGATTTAAACAAAAACTCTATCGTTAACCTAGGCAGCTGTAGGAGAGAATGCAGGCAGAAGCCCAACTGCAGCATGCGGGGCAATCCTGTTTATTGCACTGAGTGCAGCATGTATGATTACCTGCCCTGTGGGCGGGTGGCTTATGTGTGCATTCGGTGCAAGGAGCTCCTGGCCCTCAGAGACGGCATACAGGATTTGGAGGCCAGGGTGGCAGAACTGGAGAAGCTAAGGGAGGCAGAGAGGTATGTTGATGAGGCTTTCCGGGACACTGTAGATTTGTCCCATCTCCGGTCAGACAGCCCCTGCACTGTTAAGGAGGATGAAAGGCTCAGGGAAGGAGAGCAGTCAACAGGAGCAGAGGGAAACCTTCCCATAGTTGGGACCCTCCTTCCAGATGGTGTTGGGGTTGCCTCTCGCACTGAGGTTACCTCTCTGGGGGAGGGAACTCCAGTCATAGGAAAAGGCAGGTGTTAGCAATGGGAGATTCGATCATTAGAAACGTAGATAGCTGGGTTTGTGATGACCGGGAGAACCGTATGGTGACTTGCCTGCCTGGTGCGAAGGTTGCGGATCTCTCGAGGCATCTAGACAGACTTATGTGTAGTGCTGGGGAGGAGCCAGTGTTTGTGGTACATGTAGGTACCAATGACATAGGGAAGGGTAGGAGAGATGTCCTGGAGGCCAAATTTAGGCTGCTAGGAAAGAGACTGAAATCCAGGACCTCTATGGTGGCTTTCTCAGAAATGCTCCCAGTTCCACGCACAGGGCCAGGTAGGCAGGCAGAGCTTCAGTCTCAATACGTGGATGAGACGATGGTGTAGAGAGGAGGGGTTTGGATTCATTAGGAACTGGGGAAACGTTTGGGATGGGAGAGCCTATACAGGAAGGATAGGCTCCCTCTAAACCAAAGTGGATCCAGACTGCTGGCACTTAACATTAAAAACGTTGCAGAGCAGTTTTTAAACTAGGAGATGGGGGAAAGCCGATTGCTGCAGAGGAGAACATGGATCGGACAGAGACTTCTCTTAGAGGACAGTCTATTGATAGAGATTCTCTAGGTTTATTCAGGAGGAGAAGATGGAAGAGGATAAAGTATGGGCCAGATTAGCCGAGAAACATTCACATAAAAAAGAATCTGACACATCAGAAAAGGGCAGACAAATAAACAGTGATGAGTTTTTAAAGTGCTTGTATACAAATGCTAGAAGTCTAAATAATAAGATGGGTGAACTAGAGTGCCTCGTGTTAAAGGAGGATATTGATATAATAGGCATCACAGAAACTTGGTGGAGTGGGGACAATCCATGGGACACAATCATTCCAGGGTACAAAATATATCGGAAGGACAGAACAGGTCGCGCAGGGTCAAGGGGGAGTGGCACTATATGTGAAAGAAAATGTAGAATCAAATGAAGTAAAAATCTTAAATGAATCCACATGTTCCATAGAATCTCCATGGATAGTAATTCCTTGCTCCAATAAGAATATAACGGAAGACATCTATTATCGACCACCTGACCAGGACAGTGATAGTGACGATGAAATGCTAAGGGAGATTAGAGAGGCTATCAAAATAAAGAACTCAATAATAGTGGGGGATTTCAATTATCCCCATATTGACTGGGTACATGTCACCTCAGGAGGAAATGCAGAGACAAAATTTCTCTATACTTTAAATGACTGCTTCTTGGAGCAGCTGGTACGGGAACCCACAAGGGGAGAGGCAACTCTAGATTTAGTCCTGAGTGGAGTGCAGGATCTGGTCCAAGAGGTAACTATAACAGGACCGCTTGGAAATAGTGACCATAATATAATAACCTTTAACATTCCTGTGGTGGGAAGAACACCTCAGCAGCCCAACACTGTGGCATTTAACTTCAGAAAGGGGAACTATGCAAAAATGAGGGGGTTAGTTAAACAGAAATTAAAAGGTACAGTGACTAGAGTGAAATTCCTGCAAGCTGCATGGACACTTTTCAAAGACCCCATAATAGAGGCCCAATTTAAATATATACTCCAAATTAAAAAACACAGTAAAAGAACTAAAAAGAGCTACCGTGGCTTAACAACCATGTAAAAGAAGCAGTGAGAGATAAAAAGGCATCTTTTAAAAAGTGGAAGTCAAATCCTAGTGAGGTAAATAGAAAGGAGCATAAACACTGCAAAATTAAGTGTAAAAATTTAATAAGAAAAGCCAAAGAGGAGTTTGAAGAACAGCTAAAACTCCAAAGGTAATAACAAAATGTTTTCTAAGTACATCAGAAGCAGGAAGCCTGCTAAACAACCAGTGGGGCCCCTGGACGATCGAGATACAAAAGGAGCGCTTAAAGACGATAAAGTCATTGTGGAGAAACTAAATGAATTCTTTGCTTCAGTCTTCATGGCTGAGGATGTTAGGGAGATTCCCAAACCTGAGCCGTCCTTTGTAGGTGACAAATCTGAGGAATTGTCACAGATTGAAGTGTCATTAGAGGAGGTTTTGGAATTAATCGATAAGCTTAACAGTAACAAGTCACCGGGACCAGATGGCATTCACCCAAGAGTTTTGAAAGAACTCAAATGTGAAATTGCAGAACTATTAACTCTGGTTTGTAACCTGTCCTTTAAATCAGCTTCTATACCCAATGACTGGAAGATAGCTAATGTAACGCCAATATTTAAAAAGGGCTCTAGAGGTGATCCTGGCATTACAGACCGGTAAGTCTAACGTCAGTACTGGGCAAATTAGTTGAATCAATAGTAAAGAATAAAATTGTCAGACACATAGAAGAACATAAATTGTTGGGCAAAAGTCAACATGGTTTCTGTAAAGGGAAATCATGTCTTACTAATCTATTAGAGTTCTCTGAAGGGGTCAACAAACATGTGGACAAGGGGGATCCAGTGGACATAGTGTACTTAGATTTCCAGAAAACCTTTGATAAGGTCCCTCACCAAAGGCTCTTACGTAAATTAAGTTGTCATGGGATAAGAGGGAAGATCCATTCATGGATTGAGATCTGGTTAAAAGACAGGGAACAAAGGGTAGGAATAAATGGTAAATTTTCAGAATGGAGAGGGGGTAACTAGTGGTGTTCCCCAAGGGTCAGTCCTAGGACCAATCCTATTCTACTTATTCATAAATGATCTGGAGAAAGGAGTAAACAGTGAGGTGGCAAAATTTGCAGATGATACTAAACTGCTCAAGATAGTTAAGACCAAAGCAAACTGTGAAGAACTTCAAAAAGATCTCACAAAACTAAGTGATTGGGCAACAAAATGGCAAACGAAATTTAATGTGGATAAATGTAAAGTAATGTACATTGGAAAAAATAACCCCAACTATACATACAATATGATGGGGGCTAATTTAGCTACAACTAATCAGGAAAGAGATCTTGGAGTCATCATGGATAGTTCTCTGGAGACGTCCATGCAGTGTACAGCAGCAGTCAAAAAAGCAAACAGGATGTTAGGAATCATTCAAAAAGGGATAGAGAATAAGACAGAGAATATCTTATTGCCCTTATATAAATCCATGATACGCCCACATCTTGAATACTGTGTACAGATGTGGTCTCCTCATCTCAAAAAAGATATACTGGCCATTAGAAAAGGTTCAGAGAAGGGCAACTAAAATGATTAGGAGTTTGGAACGGGTCCCATATGAAGAGAGATTAAAGAGGCTAGGACTTTTCAGCTTGGAAAAGAGGAGACTAAGGAGGGATATGGTAGAGGTATATAAAATCATGAGTGGTGTGGAGAAAGCGATTAAGGAAAAGTTATTTACCTGTTCCCATAATATAAGAACTAGGGGCCACCAAATGAAATTAATGGGCAGCATCTTTAATACAAATAAAAGGAAGTTCTTCTTCACACCGTGCACAGTCAACCTGTGGAACTCCTTGCCTGAGGAGGTTGTGAAGGCTAGGACTATAACAGTGTTTAAGAGAGAGCTAAATAAATTCATGGAGGTTAAGTCCATTAATGGCTATTAGCCAGGATGGATAAGGAATTGTGTCCCTAGCCTCTGTTTGTCAGAGGGTGGAGATGGATGGCAGGAGAGAGATCACTTGATCATTACCTGTTAGGTTCACTCCCTCTGAGGCCCCTGGCATTGGTCACTGTCAGTAGACAGGATAATGGGCTGGATGGACCTTTGGTCTGACCCAGTATGGCCGTTCTTATGTTCTTATTCCGGTGTAACTCCCTTAGGTGGACACTCTATTCAGAATAAAATGACATGCTTATAACCTTTACTGAAGATCTATTGAGCCTTTATAAACTATTTACAAATGCACTCTTAATATAAAGTATAGCCAAAAATGCATAATTAGCCAATACAGGAGTTATAATTAATATGAGAACGATTACATGAGCTACATATTGGTTAAATAAGAGGATATTTATTAATGTGTATAAAAGGTTTTCTTTGTTCATTTGGTCTGAGCATGTCCTTCTCTCTTCCACTTTGCGCTAATAAGTTTGCATGCAAGCTCCGTCAAGTAGCACCTCGCTTAGAAACTGTCCTCCTCTGACTCTAAGGACAATTCTGCTTTTCATTTGGAATTACTTCTTAGTGTCTTGACCCATTGATTGCTTTTAATAAAAGGACTGAAAGCATGCATGCCATTTTGAAAACACTGAGAAAACTTAGGGTCTTTTTGTCAAAAAAAAAAAAAAAATCTTTGCAGCCTTGATTCTTCCAATCTACAAATGAAATGTATGTATATGTGTGTCCTTGGTTGGTAACATTGGCCTTCAGCAATGATATCTACATGTGTAGTCTGAATTCATTATTAGAATCTTTCTGTATTCATCTCTCTTCTTCCTTTCTCCCGCTTTTGCTACGGCCTTTGTTACTCCGCTAGAAGTAGGTCTCCCACAGCTTTTACTTTGCTTTCTGCCAGCAGTGTTACAGATGCCTGCAGCATTTTGGCCTCTATTTTCTATTCATACCCTTCACCTTTAATATTGCTCTCCTATTATTCCCATCCCATCCTGTCCTTGGGTTTGTTGCTTTACTACTCGAGCTAAATGTAACACCCACTGGAGTTGTTAAGCCTGCAGTCACAGCCTCTTTTTTGAGCTTCTCTGTCAGTAACTGTCAATGCTCAGCTACGGGAAGATTGGAAGTTCTCTTTAGATTTTCTTTCAGGCTTTTTAACAATTAGGCTGTTCTCCAGTTCCCACCTATTATCCTCTTCATAAACCTGCGCTCTTTATGGCTCCACAGACTAACAAAAAGTACAACAACTTGTCCTCAGAAGCTTTCAGAAATTCACAAGCAAAGAACTTGTATCCTGCGATCAAGAAGTAATATGACAAAGTCATGTATGCATATACACTTCCTCCCCTTCTCTTTCCTCTCAGAGTTTCTAAACTCTTCTATATCACATCTTCAACCTCTACCTTTGTGCTGCTAGTGATTTCAGCTACAATTGCCCTTTGGCCACTTTCTCCACAACCACTTTCTCCCTGGCTGGCCCCAAACATGGGGAATATGCCCTGTCAAAATCCATAAAGGCGCTTCCTTCTCCTCCACCTTGTCCCTGCTCTACCTTGAGACCTCCAGAACACGGATACAGTAACTCCTCACTTAAAGTCGTCCCGGTTAACGTTGTTCTGTTGCTGATCAACTAGGGAACATGCTCGTTTAAAGTGGCGCAATGCTCCCTTCTAATGTCGTTTGGCAGCCGCCTGTTTTGTCCACGGCTTGCAGGAAGAGCAGCCCGTTGCAGCTAGCTGGTGGGGGCTTGTAACCAGGGTGGACCGGCAGCTCCCCTATCAGCTCTCCGCTCCCCTAAGTTCCCTGTGCAGCAGCTGCGGGCAGGCTACTAATTGCAACTATCCTTCCCCCCCACTGCCATGTGCTCGGGCAGCAGCGGCTGAAACGTGCCATGGGGCTCCCTGGATCGCTTGGGCAGCGGCGGCCAGGGCGCATGGCAGGGGTCCCCAGTCCGCACATGGGGCAGCGGCTGGGGTGCGGGGCAGGGATCTCCTGGCGGCTCTGCCAGCAGTGGCTGGAGCACGTGGCGGGGTTCCTCGGGCCACGCAGGCAATGGCTGCCGGGGCACGGGGCAGGGATCCCCCGGCAGCCTGGGCGGTGGGGCTCAGCGTGGCACTTACCCGGCATCCGGAGCAGCAGCTGGGTGACGGGGGGTCTCCCAGGTGGCTGGGATCTGAGGAAGCGGTCCCCCGGCGGGAGGAGCAGCAGCTGGGCAGCAGAGTTCTCCGGCGGTGGGGGTGTTGGGGGGCAGTCTTTCAGCAGCCGTAGCTGTAGGCGATCGGTCCCCGATGCTCCCTGCTGTAGGCGCGTGGTGGGACAGGTTCCTTGCAGCTGGCCATCGGCATGGGGCTTCTCTGGCTGTAGGAGCGCGGCAGTGCAGACTCCCAGCGGCTGCAGCTGCTGGTGGCTGGCCGGAGAGTCTGCCGGCGGCAGGACCACGGCGGGGTGACCTCTCAGTGGTTGGACAGCGGGGTGGATGTTCCTCCTCTCCGTGATGTCCCGGCAGGCTGGTCTCCGGATGCGGGATCTTTCTGTGGCTGCATCTCGAGGAGGGTCCTTTCCGCACTCACTCTTTTCTCTGCAGCTGCTGGTTTGTCGTGGTTTAGGTACCCCAGGGGTCTTTTTTGGGGAAGCGGTCTGAGGAGTACTCAGGGTAGAACCGGAAGCAGCGTCCGGGAGCTTGTGTAGGACAACGGCCGGGACCCGGTGATGTGCTGGAGCAGTACCCAGTGGTTTGGGCTGTGTTTTAGGAGCAATGGGATGCATCCCAGTAGCTCTTTTTTAGAGTGGCAGATATATTGCATCAGTGTAGCAGTTTATCAAATAATATAGATGATTAAACTGATGTAATCAAGATTTAAATTTTTATTAGAGAATATTTAAAAATAAACGGTACAAAAGATTTGAAGAGTCAGTTGTCAATCATTGCGGGGAACATACAGAGTATGGGAGGGATGTTGTTATGTTGGGGTTGGCAGCACACATAATACATACAGACTGTAATGTCTCCAATGGGGGGGTAAGCGGTGGGCGAGATCAAGACACAGTTGATAAGCAGTGAGGGTCAATCATCCACACAGGGGGTACAAATAGCTATAGGTACAAGTAGCTGGGCTGGGTAATGGTGACGGGGTGACCCTCACGAGGTGGATTCAGCTAGGTTGGGTAGGTTCGGGGTTCAGGGGAAAAGGCCCAGCGGGGGGAGGTTAATAGGTCCCTTCCCCCTTGCGGGTGGGCGAGGTCTCCCCGGCTCACTCTTTGGCATTGGCGGTGGCCGGTGAAGTTGGGTGGGTTCAGAGCTCAAGAGATAAGGCCCTACACTTGATCTTAGCCAAAAGGCCAAGAAGGATCTTTCTGCTCCCTCCCCTGCCCCCCATTGCTCTCTCTCCTACTCAAACAATTCTGTGACTCCTGAGGGCCCGGGACAGCTCTGTCACTTCTTGCAGCAGATCTGATTGGCTGCCTTTCTCACCTCCTGGGGAAGAACAGCCAATCAGAACTTTTTGGTAGGGCTGGAGACTGTCTGAAGGCTGGAGCTTCTCAGGAGAGTGTCTCCAACATGCACCAAAATGCCCACAATTCATCCCAAGAGTTGGCAATGCTGTACACTGTCTTACACTAGTCGAGGATCTAGCCCTCTTTGTCCAATACATACTGTACCCCAGATAGAACAGTCACTCCGAAGGTCTCCAAATCTGTATCTGGCCACCTCTAGTTGACAGATGAAAAACAACTAGACGTGCAAAGGTAGGGCCCTGTGGCTTGCAGCACTAAATGAAGTAGTTAGTTACTGCTGGCTGTGTCACTTCTGTGGTAGTTGAATATCTCAATGTTGTCCTGAATATATGCTTATAAAGGCTTGCAGGCCATGTCTTTCTGGTACTGTAAGATAACTCTCTTATGGACTTTGCAGGATACGCACTCTCCCAGATGGGTTTTTCTTGTGAACTTGTGCACTCTTCAAGCAGTTACATCATAATGCCTAAAAGAGTTAGGCAGGGGAGGCCATAACATATGCTAAGTATTGAGACAGAAAATACGATGTGCCAGATTCCAATGCCCTTACTGAGAGTAATATCTTCTTCCATAAGTGGCTGCACAGAAGTGAATGGCACTACTTGAGCAAGGCAATCGGAACTCAGCCATTTGTCATTTCAAAGACTCCTGATGATGATCAGAGAGAAATATTAATGATCTGGAGGATGGCGTGGACTGCACCCTCAGCAAGTTTGCAGATGACACTAAACTGGGAGGAGTGATAGATACGCTGGACGGTAGGGATAGGATACAGAGGGACCTAGACAAATTAGAGGTTTGGGCCAAAAGAAATCTGATGAGGTTCAACAAGGACAGGTGCAGAGTCCTGCATTTAGGATGGAAGAATCCCATGCACTGCTACAGACTAGGGACCGAATGGCTAGGCAGCCATTCTGCAGAAAGGGGTTACAGTGGACAAGAAGCTGGATATGAGTCGACAGTGTGCCCTTGTTGCCAAGAAGGTTAATGGCATTTTGGGCTGTATAAGTAGGGGCATTGCCAGCAGATCGAGGGATGTGATCATTCCCCTCTATTTGACATTGGTGAGGCCTCATCTGGAGTACTGTGTCCAGTTTTGGGCCCCACACTACAAGAAGGATGTGGAAAAATTGGAAAGAGTCCAGCGGAGGGCAACAAAAATGATTAGGGGGCTGGAGCACATGACTTATGAGGAGAGGCTGAGGGAACTGGGATGGTTTAGTCTGCAGAAGAGAAGAATGAGGGGGAATTTGATAGCTGCTTTCAACTACCTGAAAGGGGGTTCTAAAGAGGATGGATCTAGACTGTTCTCAGTGGTACCAGATGACAGAATAAGGAGTAATGGTCTCAAGTTGCAGTGGGGGAGGTTTAGGTCGGATATTAGGAAAAACTTTTTCACTAGGAGGGTGGTGAAGCACTGGAATGGGTTATCTAGGGAGGTGGTGCAATCTCCTTCCTTAGAGGTTCTTAAGGTCAGGCTTGACAAAGCCCTGGCTGGGATGATTTAGTTGGAGATTGGTCCTGCTTTGAGCAGGGGGTTGGACTAGATGACCTCCTGAGGTCCCTTCCAACCCTGATATTCTATGATTCTATGATTCTATTTTGGATGTCTCCTTTCTAAAGGCTCTCCACTTTGCAGTTGTGCAAGGGAACAATCCCAAACACTATCCCTTTCTCTGAGCCCTTTGGACTAGAAAATGTCTGCAGCATGAGGCAATATCTCTTTTGGTGGAAAACAATTGCTGCTTCACATGTTCGTCTGTTCTCTGAAGGCACAGTGGATTTCAGTACTTTATAATTCACACTTTGGTGCTAGGATGTCTTATAAAAGCAGGGATTAGGGAATGCTGGAGATCCCACGCCAAAACAAAAACATTTGCAGAAAGAACAATTGTGGGTCTTATTTGTATTTGACCCAGAATATGAAGGATTGCATTGATAATGCCAGTGGCATTAGTACTTCAGTCTCCCTTCTCCTATTCTGCCTTACCGTGCCACTACATATCAAAACATCTTCATGAATTTGCCGTCATGTATATCTTGCCTAAAAATAAGCATCTGTCTAAATTGAGCATACATGTACTTTAATAGTGACAGTCAGTGCCTCTTTTATATGTATTGAACTGGTTTTGCTCAATAGAGATGGAAAATCTTTTTATATCCATATTTTGATTGTTCTCATTAACTTTGGATTGTTTGGTCAATTATGTGAAACCTGTGCGCTCCTCTGCAAAAGCGCAGCGCTATGGATCAGTTTTCATTAACATTATATATTTCTCGCTCTCCGGTCATTTTGGTCCAAAAACCTTGATAAAATTAGGCTTGTAGTTCAAAGCCTATTATGAAGGATTTATTTCCTGGATAAGATAATATTACCTTGTACCCAGCGTTTAGTTCAAGCAGATCATTTCAATTTATTTCAGATGGTTCATTATGTATAATAACATCAAATTATTCGATGGAAAGAGATCTGCACACCTCCACACACCAGCTCTGTCTCCCTGATTTTGGCCAAGTCTAACTCTAATCCTATTGGACAACTGACTAGTCTTTGCTTTGGCGTTTGCGATAGATCATGATGATGATAAGCTTTTTGGTTGCTCTGGTTGAACGTTGCTCCGGAGTAGATCAGCCATCTCAGGATTCACACTCACATTTTTAAAATGGACTCTCTAATTTCAGCTGCCCCATTTTTGGGTGCCAAGTATTAGATGCTGAGGGCCTGTTTTTCCAAAATGCTGTTTGAAAATCTGTGCAAATTGATCACTCCCAAGAGCTACCTCATGGCTTTGCTGTGAGCCCCAAGCCAGGGCAGCCCATTGTTGGGATGTTCCTGGAGCAAACTGAAAGACAGATTTTTGATTTTCTGCTTTCCAAGTCTCCGCTTGCTCCAAGGGGGGAGTGACTTTAATCCCTTTACTCCATTGGGTGATTGGCATAAGCATTGGGTCTAGCCCCAGATGAGGGACGTACAAGTACGGGTCAAGTTAGGAAACCTAACACCTAGCAATGGTGGCCACATATTAAGCACAATAGTTGAACTTGTCTACTAAAAGTTGACTCAGATAATAGTTCCTGTCAACTAGTGTGATTCTGTGTAGGAAGAATGCCATTACAAGTTTGCATTCAATCTGAAACTGAACTATCATGCATAAACTTGAGATAAAGACAACCTTGCTCTTTTGGCTCATGACAAAAAAACTCTCAAACAAATAAAAATCCAAAATATGAACCCTACAGAAGTTCCAAAGTTTGTTTCTTTCATAATTGAGGTTAGCTCCATTTTTTTTCCCTCTAGAAAGCCTTCATCATCCAAACATCTGGGCCGTTGTACACAAATAAATAACAAAAATCCTGGCCCCTGGGGGCAGATACAGTGCCGACTGCTCTTAGCATCAACAAAAACATGTGAGAAAAGGAATTGCTCCTAGGAAGAAGTAGTAAAGAGATGAGGATAAAATACTCATGGACAGAATAATAAGAATAGGAAGGTGTGACAATCAGGATCCAGACACCCCAAGAGGAGAATAAAGTCTGAACCCCCAAAGAATAAGCAATTGGGTCAACTGGTTGTAGACAATGTCATTGTCTAGACTGTTGAAGAGGGTCTTTTAATGGCCCATGGTTGGGCAGGTGTTTGCCAATGCCAGTGAGAATTTGGAAACCAATATGCTTAATGCACAATAATTTATTTGAGAAAGAATCATACAAGCAGTAAAGGTTACATAATGCACATCTCCCTAATAAGCCCAAGCATAAACCCTCAGTAACTATCTTGGCCTTACACAGTATCCTGATTGGCAAATAAAGCAGGTATATCTACCAGCTCTAGATGGAGACTACTTCTCTTCCTTCTTTCCCCTCTCAGGCACTTGGTCTGTCCCTCAGAGCAGTGCCTGGTTGCCATGATGACCTCTGGTTCTAAGGTCCCTCGAGGCGGGGCCTTGGTTACCCCGACAACTTCCGTCTCACAGTCTGGAACCTCTTTGGATATTAATTGGGGAATGGATCTGAACTCATTTACTTTGCTTAGCATTTATATACCTTTCTGTTCTTAAAGGAGTCACATGTTCCAGAAATATGCGTCATAGGCGTTTATTACTGGTTTTCTTCATAATTTTGGAAGGGACTGCAAAGCGGACACACAGACAGACCAAAGCTAATCCATAGTTTACCCTCTCATAAATCATTCACTCAAGCGCTTAGCGTGAGGTTATCCAAAAAGGGTCATTCTGACCCATGTCAGCCATGTCACCAAACTCACTGACCGCATGATCTTACGTGTATTTTACTTTGTGAGCGGGTTCTCTGCTGATATATTCCAAAGTTCGGGGTTAAAACACACATACCCATCAAGCCATTGTTAACCATTCCAGTGCAGTTTCAGCACCTCCAGTAGTATTCCACTCCATTTGTCCAATACCAAGAGAATCCTGCTCCCAGAATCCTCCAGTAGGCCCAGACATACAAAGCCACACCAAACTCATGCTTGCCACATTTATCCATATCAATCACAGCAATCCATATTAATTTTGGCACCATCTCAACATAGACATATGTCAAGTAAGGTCTGTTATGAAAGCTTGCAATGTTCTGAACTTGATGGGCATTAGGAGATCTGTATGTAGGATGTGGTTATGACTGTGTATGTGTCTCTCTCGCTATGTATATAATTGTGTGTGTAAAACAGAAGCGGGAGTGCAACTATAGCATCACCTCGCAAGAGGGGGTGAAGGAATCAGGCAAGGAAGAGCACCTCCCAGGCAAGTTGTTCCCAGGAAACCAACTTCAAATATCCATCCATTGCCCACCCAAGAAGACACAGTGGTGGGCCATAAAGTTAATAGAAAGATATTGAAACTGAAAAGAAAATCCCAGCCTTGGAAAACAGACAAGGGCATTTCCCCCAGTGAGTAAGCATAAGTCATCATGTCAGGAGAGAGGAGAAAAAAAGACTTTATAACAACAGTCTTGGATTTCAGGCTTTCTTAAATCCAGAAAATGAAGGCCAGCATTTAAGCAGGGTGCTATCCATGAAATACTGGATCCCCTGTAGGATAGAGGACATGGTAGGAAACTGTTCAGAGGCGCTAGGTAACTTGTATTGGAGAAGGGAATTTGGCTAATATAGAAGTGTAAAGCCTGAGGTTGCATCTGTATGGTTGTTTTGTGTGTAACGTGTATGTATTTGCTTTTTCTTATTATTTAATGTCTGATTCTCATTCTTCTGTCAAATGAACTTAGTTTATTTTTACCTCAAGAACGTCTCTGTTGTGCAAACTGTGTGGAGCGTGTCCCCAAAAGTGAACCAATAATGGGGGGCAGGTTTCAGGCCTTTGCGGGTGATGAACCAGAGGGGGGAAAGTCTGAGTGTCTGGTAGTTAAGAACTTGTGAGGGATTTGGGCATACCCAGGAAAGGAAGGGCTAATGGGGGTAACCCTGCCAGTTGAAGCCTGGGTGAAACCTTATGCTTGTAGACTGGCTACTGGTGTCTGTCAGCTTTGAGCCATATCAGTATGGCATGAAGGCACCCAAAGTTACAAGGCAGGTGGTAACAGAACCCCTTACTGGTCTGGGTGATCCCTGAAACATCACAGAAGGCCTTGATTTGAACCTTGAGCACAGCTGCAGAGAGGATCCAGAGGACATAATCGAAAGGGAGATTCATGGAAAGGTTCCCTAAACCCAGAAGATTTGGGTTCCCAAACCTGATTGATCTGGAGCCTTTGGATAGGCGGAAGGACAAGCAGGCTGACCTCAACTACGTCACTGAGACACAGGGCATCTTATACTACCAATAGCGGAGGCTCTGCAAGCTAATTGGTCTTCCCCTCTGTAACGTCCTCTCCTGGTTCAGAAGGCACTCATCTCAGTCTTGCTTGGTTTTGCAGATGACAGATCTGACGAAGCATTTGGCTCCAGCACAAAGCTTTGCATCTCAAGCATTTTAGCACATCTGCTGTTGGCCCGTTAAGTCAGCCGTCTGTATGGGGGCACTGATCTTTCCACTACACAGCCATCTTTGTGAGGAGCACTTGTTTCTCTTTAGCTGGTGGGGCACCTGCCTGCAGGGCTGAGAGGGGAAGCAGGATAGCTGATGGCTGCAGTGGCGAGGGCAAGGCTGAGCATGGTTCTTTAGACTAAGTCTGTAGACTCAGCACAGTGGTTCTTCTGCCTCAGTGCCCGTATGTCCTGCACTTTTGTGTAGTGGGAGTTTGAGCTGGTGTGTGGATGTGGGTGAGCGGCTGTGTGGAACAGGCTCTCATCTGAGGAGTGAGAGCCAGTGGGGACAATAAGTGGCCATGGTGGGGACTTATCTTCATGAAGTTCCCATGTTGCCTGGTAGCTGAGTGCCGATTTGTGTGTTGACATAGCTGAGTTAATTATCTTTGGTAATGGATTCCAATTAAGTGTGGAATGGTGCGTTGTACAGCCACCATATGATTCACATCACACATAAGGAGATTCAAACAGTTGGTGAAATAGAAAATACTTACAAAACAAAGGTCTAGCATGACTGAATGGAAAAATTCTGCTTTCATAAAACTAGCTGATTAGAGAAACCTACTTCATATGGACTTTGTCCATCAATGATACCACCTAAGGAAAAAGGAGATGTTTTGAGATCTTGTATCTGCTGCTTCCTACACAAAACAAGCTAAGGAACTGAATAAATAGCCTACACCGAACTTCCACATGCCTCCTGATGGTCAGGTGACACAAGACATCGGTAAAGAAGACAAGCAAATTCTTAATGGTGGAAAACATTACATGAAACCGCAAAAGATCCCAGAAGGCTTTTGATGGTGAAATGCCTCCGATCGCAGCAGACTTTCTGAAACTTTTGAAAAGTAGACTCTTATCATTGGTCTTTTGTGTTATCATTGATTATGTGTATTATGGTAGCATGTAGAGGTGCCAGTGAGTGCTGAGGGCCACATTATGCTAGGCACTGTGCTGACATTTGATTGAGAAGAAGGTCAGAAGAAGATGACCAGGGAAGAAGGGTCCTTCAGAACAGTACAACTGGGCTTTGTGTGAGAGCACCACAACTGAGCACAACTGTAGAGGTTTTATTAGCAATGATGGGTCTGTAAAATACTGGGGGAAGGGTGTAACAATGTGCCCTTTAAAGCCACCATATTGTTGCCTGTCCAACCCAGCACTGCTGGAACATGACAAGCTCTTAAGTGTGGAGTAGATTGTGGTGCTCTAACAATCTAAAGAAATAAGCCTGTGTGTGGCGTGTGTTCCTAGACGTATTCCCACCCCACAAGACCAAACCCCCTTTTAGTCTTTTTCATTTGTGACTATAATCCAGAATTTGCACTCAACCTTTAGAAGAGAAAGTGAGTGCCCTAATCCACTGGACCACTTCTCCAGTGTTTTGATCCAGCTAATCTTTCAGAACCCTGTGCTAGGAATGGCTAACCTCCAGTTGTGACGCATATCAAGACCTTTCTGGGGAATCTTATGTATTGTCCTATCTTTTCCCAAAGCTAACAGCTTTCAAAAGCCTCCTCCCACACTCCCTTCTTTGGCAGCCTCTATCCTAGTGATATGGATGAAAGGATGGTATTTCAAAATATTGTGGCTGGCTAATAAAGCCCTATTGACCATCTTTTTCATCAATGTTGAAACAATATTTCACACAGCTTCTTGTTGAGGGGGCCTCCTAAGAGTGCAGAAAACCAGAGCCATTGTCATGGCCTAGTAGATAAAGTTAAAAACAATGAGGATTTTTAAATGACTGTACAAAGATTTTTTTTTTTGGATAGCGCAGTGAAAGACCTTTGCTTGATGTGCAGTTGCAGTCAAGAAAAGCTGCCTAACATTTTGATTGCTAAGGAAGGGGGTGGAGAATAATCTGGAAACTGTTATAATGCCATTACATTAATCAGTGGTTCAGCCTCACTTGGAATGCTGTGGTCAGTTCTGGGCATCCCACATCAAAAAGGAAATTGCAGAATTAGACGGGGTTCAGAGACTGGCAACGAGAATGACTGACTAGGGCCATGGGAAAACTATCGTATGAAGAGAGACTGACTGGTTTGGGACTTACACTAAAGGCTTGATCCTGCTCCAGCTTGACGTTAATGGTGAAACTACCATTGAGTTCAGCTGAGCAACACAGCATTCTAGATCAATAAAAGGTCCCGTGATAAAAGTCTACAAAATAATGAATGGGGAGCTCAGAAATTATTGACCCTGCCTTACAATAGAACAGCTCGGGAGCACTGAATGAAATTAAAAAATGGCAAATTGAAAACTCAAAGAGCAATATTTCTTCACGCAGTTTACAACTAGACTGTGTCCCATTGCTGCAGATATCATAGAGCCCAAGTGCTTAGCAGGATTCAAAAAAAGATTGGACATTTATATGGATCACAGGAACATCTAGCTAAATAATGGTAGATATACCAATCCAAACAACAAGGATCTAAACCTGAAGCTTCAGGCTATGAGCCACCCTCTAACTACTGAGGGTGGTGGGTCAGGATGCATCAGGTTATCCCAGACCTGCAGGGTTTCCTGCACCTTCCTCTGAAGTTTCTGCTGCTGGCCATAGTCAGGATGAGACTTTGCCTTGCTAAGGGCATGTGGTACCCAGGGTTGTGAGGCACCTAGCTATCCCGCGGGAAGCATCACAGACCTCTCATTACAGACATTGTGCAGCATACGGTTATTGTCTGATGTGTCCCAATTGTACCGTTATCACAGAGTGTCTGATGTAAGGTAGGTTGGGGTGTCTTCACTTTGCTTTTCCAAACTTGAGCATGTTTGGATTTCTTTTCAGTTTAACCTGAACATGAATTTCGTGGATTTGCAATGCTTGTAGTGGGGATAAGTACAACATCACCCCATAAACTATTATACCCTTAACTTGGAGTTAAGGTTGAGAGAACATATCAGTAACGTAACATAGTGTGGTTTTTCCCCCTAGGAACTTTAATAATAAATTATATCAATTTCTTTATATAAGCACAGACTCAGCAGCAAATTTGATATGAGAAAAGCACAAAATATATTCAGCGCTTAATGAGAAAATGCAGTAACTCGCCCTGTCAATGCTGTTAAAGATGAATAGACCTGACAGATATATACATTCATAAACTAGGAGGAATGAAAATGTTACGAACATTAGTTAGGGATGACTATTTCACCACAGGTGGGGCTGAAAGAAAGACTCGTGAGTCAGTTATGCTGAACTGTCATCCTTAACCAAAGTAAAAATAACTCTCTTCCAACCCCATGCTGTACAGCTTGTTGTGCTAGATTTATTCCAGCAGCCCTTGAAATTGCCCAGTGTTACTTGTAAGCAGGTACAGGGATCATTTTTAAAACTAAGTTTCATGTTAGGATCAGCTGTTTAATGTGATGTCAGTTTAGTTTTACTTGTCAGACTGTATGATGTAACCATGGGCAGAGTGACTAGCTTCAGATGACTTAAAAGCTGGCAGTACCATGGGAATCTGGTGACTTACTATGAGAGTGGAAAATGAAAAAGTACATACATTGGGCCATGTCTTAAATGCGCTTCTGTATTTGTGGGCACAGTTTGAGTCACTTGTCTAAATGACTGACGCACACCAGTTACGTAGACACAATGTCACCGCTGTCATTATTGAAGATGCTATAATTATCCACAAAAATGTCTGATCCTTTTTAAATCTTACTAGAAATGTGATATCTCATGGCAATGGCTTCCACAGGCTAATTATCTTTATTAATTTAACCCTTTATCAGTTTCAGATTTGTTGTTTTTCAATTTCATTGAATTTCCTCTAGTTCTTCTGTATAATATGTAGGAGCACTTGGTTGACCTTTTTCTTTTTCTTACATTCATTACTTTGCGTAAGTCTGTTTATGGTCCCTCTTACTAGGCTTTTGTCTAAACAAATAGACCCAGTCTTTCGAGTGTCTCTTCATTAGGAAGTCTCTCCTGTTGCCAGCCTCTGAAGCCCCGCTGTATTACAGCTGATGGAGTGTGCTTGATTTCATATCCAATGGTGCGAAGTGTGGGATTTTGCTGCCACTCTTAGGTTGGGAAGAGTATTTTGCAGCAGCTGTTAAGGAAATCAAGAGTTGAGGTACCCTGCAGAAAGCAAGAAAATGGAGTCCAAGGAAGGGCTTTTCCCTATCCGCAAAGCTGTGAGGATTATGCAGCCAAAGGAAGACCTCCCCTCCCCAGCCACATGGTGTAGGAGGCTTCTGGAGATTGGCTGGCAGCTTAGGAGAAGGGGAGAAGAACACTGAGAGATGGCTATAGATGAATGGGCAATGGATGCAATGGCTGGCATCCAGCAGCAGCAAGAAATCTAGAAGTGAGAACAGCCTGTCCAGCTCTAACTAGAAGCAGGCAAGTGGCCCCACAACAGATCATCGGCTGGGGTTCCTGGTGCTGAAGGCACCTCATTGTGCTGGTTGGGAGGCATTTTATGGCCCATTTGAGTTGATGACTGAACTTAGTGAATGGACTAAAGCCAACAAGCTCGTCTTTCTTGTAGCCAACCTAACAGGAATGGCCTTGCTGGTAAATATTGCCCCAGCTGATGCTTTGGCCAGACACGTCACCTAGGTTTGCTGCAAACCAGCACCGAACAAATAGAGTTGGACCCACAGAGGACAGCAACAGGCAATAGGTCATCAGTCCAGCAGGCACATGTCCACAATCCTCGCATCAGCAAAGAGGAAGGAGCTGCCCAGAGTTCCCATCCTGGCTCAAGAAGCAAGAGAGCTTGTTTTTATATCTTTTTTTAAATTTATTCAGATGTGGATTTTAGTTTGGATGGAGTTCAAAGAGCACGTAGATGGATGTAAGAGGAGCCCTCTACACACTCACAGTCCTTTAGTGGGGAAAAAAAGCTTTATTGGTCAAGAGAACCCAATACTTGATAATATATTTCTCCCTCCCCTCCCTCCCCACACTTGACCCGTAGTATGTAATGGTGCCTAGGCCCTGGTACCCTTTTTTACCCGGGAGAGGTCCGTTACCCATCTAGAGTGAAAATGTTGTTTCAAAGTTCCAAAGCATTTGCCTCCCAGCCCTTGAAAATTATTCCAGCCCTGTGGTAACGGATTGTCGTCTTTTTTATCAAAGCTCAATGTTGTTCAATGGAATTGTCCTGAACGGTAGGATATCCCCTGTGAACAGGAGCCATTTTAAAGCCCTGGTGGTCTGATTCTCTTCTCACTCAAACTGGTGTGACTCCTACACCTGTGTAAAATAAGCGTGAGGGGGTATAATCCAATGCCCACTGCAATCAATGGGAGTTTTTCCATAGATTTCAATCCACTTTGGATCTGGCCCAAAAAGAGGAGAATCAGGCCCCAGGACTAGGCGTATGCGAGAGCCTTGAGGATAAACGCCGCCTGCTGGTC
Source organism: Malaclemys terrapin pileata (assembly GCF_027887155.1). Taxonomy (NCBI): domain Eukaryota; kingdom Metazoa; phylum Chordata; order Testudines; family Emydidae; genus Malaclemys; species Malaclemys terrapin. The sequence goes on from NC_071509.1 coordinate 139,920,718, forward strand.
GGGAGGATAAGGAGCAGTGGGAGCAGCTGGGTGGTAGGACTGACTGCTGTGATAACAGTGCACTGTGGGACTTCGCTCCATTAAATGTGTATTGCTTTCACAATGAGCTCTTCCTTCTTTTTCTTTTGTAAACTGTTTGTTTGCTTTTTCTCTCCTACAGGAGATAAACAGCTACAGGTTTAAATGTCACGTTACCAGAATTGATTTCTGTAAATTCCTGTTACATATTTTCTTGGTTTACTGCAGCGAGCAGCTTGTTTTGAGTTCTCCCCCACCCACCCTCCCTGCCTGATTACTATTGCTTTACTGGCAACCACTTTAGTTTGGCTTCAAGATTCTGAGATTGGCACTTCCTAAAAAAAGGAAACAACCCAAACTTCAGCTGTTCTCAAAACCTCTTTAGAAAGGGGAGGAGAATCCCTTCTCCAAATCCCAGAGCAGCATACCCACCCCCTTCCTCCCTAACAACTCCCGCTGTGGGCCCTGTGGCCTTGGAGGGTTCAGCAAACCCTTTGCTAGGCCCTGGGAGCCACTACGTTCCTGCCATGTGCATAAGGCACTCTGTATCACCTTCAACCAAGCTTGCCTGCTTAGTTTTTGCAACAGTGGCCAGAGCCCAGTATAGAGGCTCCCTGACTTGCTAGAGCCTGAGATGACCTCTCTAGTAATCGAGGGGTCTGGGTAGAATCATAGAATATCAGGGTTGGAAGGGACCTCAGGAGGTATCTAGTCCAAGCCCCTGCTCAAAGCAGGACCAATCCCCAACTAAATCCCCAAATGGCCCCCTCAAGGATTGAACTCACAACCCTGTGTTCAGCAGGCCAGTGCTCAAAGTGCTAAGATCACTGAGAAGGAAAGGTCAAGTTGAAATGCTGGTAGAAATCTCCTAACTTTTGGATGCTAATTTAGATCTAAACGAAGCCTGTTGACTTCTTGAACTTACCTCTGAAAGTATTACTGGTGACAGTAACTGCTGGAGCCCCCAGCCAAGACCCAGGCCCCAGTCTACTAGGCATTGTGCAAGTATCTATTGAGTCATTCGCTGCCCCCAAAGAGCTTACAATATAAATACAAAGTGTTGGGGGAGGAGGAAGAGGGGAAATGACTCACTCAGTGGCAAAGCCAGGAGTAGAATCTAGCTGTCCTGACATCCAGTCTGGGACACTACCCACTGGACCATGGTGTCTTTCATGCCACCTCCGATTGCAATTCCACTGACACCTCTACTGCTTTGTCCAGTTCAGGGACATCTCATTCACTGGCACTGCTCCTTATTGGTACTGACATAAATGAACAGTGCTCCATGGTATATTTGAAAGGGGGAGTGGAAAAGAAGTACTGAAATAGCCGACGTCTCCAAAGATAGGCCGCTACTTCTGTATTCATAGTACAAAACACGATGTTTTTCTAAGTGGGTAGGAATGGCCACCGGAGCCAGGTCCTCCTGCCCCAGGCACCCGCTGTTTGAACTAAGTTCCTCTATAGCGGATGGGAAGTTGCAGCTATGTTAGGATGTAAGTGAGTCCAGATTAAGGCATAGGTACTGTAGGTCAATGTCTAGGGCCCTCTCTCCTGGAGTCATGTCATTGTGATGTAATCTCAGATTTCCTTTAAAAAGTTCCTATCCCCAATGCTTCTGAAGAAAACCTCGAAAAGGTGACCTGAGCGTAAATAGTGCAGTGACCGCTGCATGAGTCTGCAGAGACCCTTAGCTAATAGCAGTGTGGGGGGAACTGCCCCATCTTCATGGAGTGTTACCTCTAAGTCTGTCTGCTTTGGGATGGAGGGTGGGCACCCTACCATCACCATAGCAAACTGATTTGGGGTGTGGGAATCTCAGAGGGGTGAGGATGCAGGGCAGAACCACAAGGGGGGCCCATATCATGGTGTTTCTAGGGCCCTGATTAACCTTAATCTCACCCTGGCTGCAACCTGTCCCTTAGTGGACATTTTTTCCTGGTGCACTACACCCTAATTAGGCCCGGAAGCCACGTCTCACGGCTGCGTTTTTCATTCCACTGAAATTATTACAATTTACATGAAGAATTTGTTGATCCTCCTCCATTATCTCCAATTCCGTTTCCAAGGCTCTGTGGGGATTGCACTCCCACTCATTGCCTTCAAAGTACAATTTACTTGAATGATTAGTAATTTCCACAACTGGTTCCCTACAGGAAACACAAGGGCCAGCTGTGAGTGATAATTATAGGGAAACTGATATTCTTCTCTTAATCATACAACCCTATTTAATGCCTGGTTCCAACAGGGACAGCATGGGGGTGCATAGCATTACACACCCAGATCCCCTTACTGCTCTGTCCCCGCCCCCCTTCAAAAAAATTATGCAGGGAATTTTCCTGTGTAACCCTTCCGACACCAAACTAATATTTTATGACAGGGGAAATATTTGAATTGGTGAATAGAGGAAAGGTCCATTGATGGCTATTAACCAAGACAGTCAGAGCTGCAATCTTACTTCAGATGTCAATAAGGCACTAATTGCCAGAATCTGGGAGTGGATGATAGGGGATGTATCACTCGATAATTGCCTTGTTTTGTTCATCCCCTTTGAAGCACCTAGCACTGGCCACTGTCAGAAGACAGGATATTGGGCTAGATGGACCTTTGGTCTGACCCAGTATGGACATTCTGTACAAATGCCATTTCTCTATCAGCATTTTCATTAACATTGTTTCATGGACCTCACAGTGTGTGCTCTTGGGTAACAAATACAAAGATATTTAATCCTGGGCATCTGTAACAACATGCACGAAAGTCCAGCAAAATATCTGGTGGGGCTATTCTCGTAACACACTCCATAACGCTAAGGCTGTGTCTACACTACAAACACTGCTGCAGCTATGCTACTGTAGCTATGCTACATCAATGGAAAGGATTTTTCATCAGTGTAGTTAATCTATCTCTCTGAAAGGCAGTAGCTAGGTCAATAGAAGAATTCTTCTGTCAACCTAGTGGTGTCTACACAGGATCTTAGATCAGCTTAATAATGTATCGTCGCAGTGTGAATTTTTCACACCCCTGAACAACATCACTAGGTCAATCTAAGTTTTAGGTGTAGACCAAGTCTAAGTTTTGAAACCCTCCTGCAGCAAGTTGTCTCTTCTGTCTCTGTTTGTGGGTGGTTCCATACCATATGGAATCACTCTGTGCTAGCCTTCCATGGACTGGGATTCCAGAATCTCTTACAAAAGGGTGTCTGGGAAGGTTGGGGAGAGGTGTCATACTGGAGTGGAGGCAGGCGCATGGGGAGCTCTGCATAGTTACAACATGAGTGAAAGATTTATTAGTAATAACCCAGAAGTTATTCAGAAGATGGAGAGGAAAGTGATCAGGAACAGTCACCATGGATTCACCAAGGGCAAGTCATGCCTGACTAACCTAATTGCCTTCTATAACGAGATAACTGGCTCTGTGGATGAGGGGAAAGCAGTGGACGTGTTATTCCTTGATGTTAGCAAAGCTTTTGATACGGTCTCCCACAGTATTCTTGCCGGCAAGTTAAAGAAGTTTGGAATGGATGAATGGACTATAAGGTGGATAGAAAGCTGGCTAGATCATTGGGCTCAACGGGTAGTGATCAATGGCTCCATGTCTAGTTGGCAGTCGGTATCACGTGGAATGCCCCAAGGGTCGGTCCTGGGGCCGGTTTTGTTCAATATCTTCATTAATGATCTGGAGGATGGCATGGACTGCACCCTCAGCAAGTTTGCAGATGACACTAAACTGGGAGGAGTGGTAGATACTCTGGAGGGTAGGGATAGGATACAGAGGGACCTAGACAAATTAGAGGATTGGGCCAAAAGAAATCTGATGAGGTTCAACAGGGACAAGTGCAGAGCCCTGCACTTAGGACGGAAGAATCCCATGCACTGCTACAGACTAGGGACCGAATGTCTAGGAAGCAGTTCTGCAGAAAGGGACCTAGGGGTTACAGTGGACGAGAAGCTGGATATGAGCCGATTGTATGCCCTTGTTGCCAAGAAGGCTAATAGCATTTTGGGCTGTATAAGTAGGGGCATTGCCAGCAGATCGAGGGATGTGATCATTCCCCTCTATTCGACATTGGTGGGGCCTCATCTGGAGTACTGTGTCCAGTTTTGGGCCCCACGCTACAAGAAGGATGTGGAAAAATTGGAAAGAGTTCAGCGGAGGGCAACAAAAATGATTAGGGGGCTGGAGCATATGTCTTATGAGGAGAGTCTGAGGGAACTGGGATTGTTTAGTCTGCAGAAGAAAAGAGTGAGGGGGGATTTGATAGCTGCTTTCAACTACCTGAAGGGGGGTTCCAAAGAGGATGGATCTAGACTGTTCTCAGTGGTAGCAGATGACAGAACAAGGAGTAATGGTCTCAAGTTGCAGTGGGGGAGGTTTAGGTTGGATATTAGGAAAATCTTTTTCACTAGGAGGGTGGTGAAGCACTGGAATGGGTTACCTAGGGTGGTGGTGGAATCTCCTTCCTTAGAGGTTCTTAAGGTCAGGCTTGACAAAGCCCTGGCTGGGATGATTTAGTTGGGAATTGGTCCTGCTTTGAGCAGCGGGTTGGACTAGGTGACCTCCTGAGGTCCCTTCCAACCCTGATATTCTGATTCTATGATTTATTCGTACTTCCAAGAGGGAGCTGGGTAGGATTATGAGAGAAAAGAAAGCTGCACCACCGTTGTGGTTCAGTGTAGACACCCACTAATCACTATTTTGATGGAGGGGCGGGGAGGGTTCTCTCATTGCTGTAGTTAATCCACCTCCCGGAAAGAATTCTTCCATCCACTTAGCTCTGTCTACACCAGGCATTAGGTTGGCTCAGCTACATCTCTCTTGGCTGTGGATTTCTCACCTGCCTGAGAGATGTAGCTAAGCTGATGTACGTGTTTATTGTAGACCAGTCTGCTAAATGGATAGCTGGAGCTTGTCAGTAAATATCTATCATCAACATTTTCTCTGAAGGTTTTCAGGTTTTTATTAAACCTCCTCCCAGTTTTCAGACAAGCATGCAATTTTTTTCTTGAGAAAATTTCCATTTAAGAAACCATTTTCCATTGCAAAAACATTTTGAGCAGAACTTGTTGACTAGTTTTAATGGATAATATTATTAATCTTGGGCCTAAGGGCCAGCCAAGAATGAGGTCTCATTGTGCGAGGTGCTGTACAAACACAGAGTAGTGATGGTCCCTGCCCTGAAGAGATTACAATCCAAATAGACCAGATACCCACAGGGTGGGAGAATACACCAGCAGAGTGACCAGTGGGATGGCAGCAAACAGATCTGGAAAACATGGTCCCAGTAGGAAACTGTAAGAGGGAAATGTAAATGTACATAGCTATCCAAAGGCAATTACTGCCTCAGCAAACAAGAATAGTCTACAGTATGTAGATTCTGTGTTCATGGGTTTTTTTCAGCGTTGTACATTCTGCCTCTGAAAAATTTACATCAGATTTTCAAAAGAAATCTTGGGTTTCTTTTCTCAGAGCTTTCTGCGTTGCAGCTCTATAAAAATGCTTAATCTGTGGTCAAATGTCAAGACTACAAAAATGCCACTGAAGTATTTCTTCCCACAACTAAATTAAAAATTTAAAAAGTGGTTTATAATTGAAGGGGAAACTTTTCTGCCCTACTTTCCAATTTTTTTAAAGCATAGATACTTCAAAATAGTAAATTAGTGCAATTTCTAATCTCATAGGAAGCCACACAATCAAAAATTCATTTACTTCACCTCAAGTGAACTAGATGACTCTCTTTATAGATCCCGATCCATTTTAGCTAGCAGCACCAACAACACATTTGAATCAAGTCTGAGGTCAATCAGCCAATTCTTTATGTCTGGAAATAGAGTCCCTCCATCCTAACACAAATGTACATCTGCCCAAATGAGCTAAAAACCTTCAGGTACTTCTCAAGTTGGGGCCATTAGGAGATGTGCCGAGGCATACAGAAAGGGAACTGCTTTTCCTTTATATGCACTGGTAGGTTGATCTATTTTAGAGAAGTGGTCTGAACTGACTAAAGTATTTTCAGAGTGTCCGTGCCTCTCAAGTCACTGAAGCTTCTGTCCTCAGATATATGCGCACTGCTCAAATTGACTTCAGCAAATAATGTATATGCCCTTATGTCTCTTCTGCTGCTATTGCTACTCACTGCTTTGTGAGATTTGTCTGGCTTTCCATTCCTTTGGGCTTAATGGGATGTAGCCTAGACAACAACACTGTCCCAATTCACTAGAATACAGTTAGTGTCATTCATAAATTGCAGCCATCTATCTGAACCATATCTCCTACATTGTGCTAACCTCCAAGCTACTGCTGAGCTAACCAGTGCTGATTGAAGAACAGCATGATGGCAGCATCTAGCCAGCCTCAAAACAAACTCCTATGGGCCAAATTCATCTTTGATTTTGCAAAGAGGGCATTTTCTGTTGGAAAGCTTTTCTGATGGAAAATTCCTGAGAAGTCTAGTCTTCTCCCAGAACTCTAGGGAGACAGAAGCTCCACAGGGGAAGGAGCAATATGCCCCTATCTATTGGTGAAAAAGAATGGCCAAAGAGAAACTTCACTTGCATAAACTTTCTTCCTAGAGTTCCTCAGTGACACTTTGGAGCCACCATAGCTGTACACAAGCTCAGGATTGGTTAGGAAGTGTAACTGAACGGAGATAGGAGGGGGTGGGAGAAAAGCAGTTGAGAGGACTCTTCAATGGAAAAAAAATGCAGAGGAGGGTCATTGATGGGGTTGCAATGCTCTTTGCTCTACTCCCTTTGGGGCCAGATGGTGCTAGGAAGACACAGTTTCTTCTGAGTGGATCCACCTGCCCTACCCTTACTCCTCCTCCGGTAGGCCCCTGCCTTTCTGGGCTGTTTGAGCAGGGAGTCTGCATTCTTTCTAACCCAATCTCCAATTATTTCAGACTCCACCATCACGTACTGCAGTAGAACTGCGCCCAGCCTCGTGCAGCTGGTGACTTCAGTGGCTTTGCAATAAGAGGCAGGAGTTATTTCTCTTATTATTGTAGTGCCTACAATCCCCAGGCCTGGAGCAGGACCCCATTGTGCTAGGAGCAGTATGCACACAGACCAAAAGAGCTTACAAGGTAAGTAAGAGACAAGACAATAGCGGGATACAAACAGACAGATAGGGGAGTGTAAGGAAACAATGAGCTGATAATGGGCAGCATGGTAGGGGGTGGGTGGTCTGACTTTCAGGGCACCAGCAGCCTGGCTCTTGCCAAGTTTTTGGCAGGCATCAAGGCAGAGGGGAATTTTAAGGAGGGGTTTGGTGGAGGATAATGAGTTAGTTTTGCAGATGTGTACAGGGAGCTTCTGCCAGGTGTGAGGAGCAGCATGGGAGAAAGCATGAAGGTGCTTGTTTGAAAACTTCACAAGTGGGTGATGGAGGCTGGGATCATGGGCCCTTTGGTGGCAGGAGTCCATGTTTTGATATCGGATGACTGATAGGTAAGATGGGGCTAGGTCATGAAGGGCCTTGAAAGTGAAGACAAGTACCAAAGTTTACCCCTACGATTTACGAATGAAAAAGACGTCACACAAGGGCAAACATGCAGCAGCTTCCACTATAGATATTTCAGTAATGGTAAAATATATTACTGGTGAAATGAACCTAAGAGGAGGTGTGTTCAGTTTGTGTGAAGCTTTGAGCAGCACTGATGAAAGAACTGCCTTTCACACAGAAATTAGAAAGTGTAGGGATAGAAATGATGTTCAGGCATGAAAACGGTTATTCAGAGCAGGTGCCTCATCTTCAAGATGTGTTGTTAGAAAGAAAATCACTGCAAATTACCATACAGGCAGTTGGATTTGAAAAGGCGGCATTTCAAGGGAAGAGGAGACAGTTGGAACAAATGGGATTCCGTCCATTATTGGTGGCTGAGTCATAAAACAGAGAAACAGAAATTGGAAACAAATTCAAGATATTACCACTTGCACTTTCCCAGTGAAAATTTTGGTCCTTTGTTGCAACTTCCATGGAAAAATTAAGACTGTTTAAAACATAATACAACCATAATATTCCACTTATTAATTATATCTGATTTTCTGCAGAAAATCAAGAAAAAACATGTATCTAATGACAACATTTTGGTTTCACAAAATTTGGGAACTACTGTGGTAAGAAAAACTCTCTTGTGGGGGGAAAATCCACCAAAATTTGGAAAAGGATTTTCCATTTTTTTTTTTACTTTTTATTTAATTTACAGAAAAAAGTAATTTTCCAAAGATCCAACCCACAGCTACACTCATTACTAACTATAATGACAAAAATGATTTATTAGCTCCAGTTTAGTCAATTTCCTGATTTTAGAATTTTTTCCAGTTGAATTGTTATTTCCAATTATTTCTACTAATTACAAATAAAAAGGGAAACCATCCAACGAGAGTAATGGGCCTCTCTGTGGATATCGGATCTCAGCCTTCATGGCTATTAACACATAATCTTTTACCAGCGCTAGATTCAGAATCCCCTCTCCCCCCCCCATAAAATGGTATGGGCCACATCTTCAGCTAGCATAACTTGGCTGATCATGGACTTGAATAGAGCTATGCCTATTACAAATGCTGAAGGATCAAGTCCTGTAAAAGTACTGGGTTTCCTTTGCTTTCCTTTCCTGTGTGTGATTTCTCTCTCTCTCTCTCTCTCTCTCTCTCTCCTGCTCTGGGAATGGTGCTGAATGCTAATGGCATGAAACCTGACCCAACCCCAACTAGTCATTTTCTGGGCCATTGAAGTTGGGCTATTGCGCATATTCACACCCAAGTGCATTATCTCCACTTCGGGAGGGATTCTAAATGCCTTGGCGAGTCTCACTGTTAATGCCCTAAGGATATTGGGAGTATCCTCAGAGCACCAAAAATTTCCTGTGTCCAATCTCTAAACACAAGGGCCCAGATACATAAAGGGACTTTGGCATTGTAACGCTGAGCATTGCAGAGTGCTACGTTTAGGCCGGGTCTACACTACACACGGGCTTTTGCAAGGTTCTCTCAATCTCTTCTGTTGACGTTTTCCACTTTGTATGAAATAATGATGCTTGCTCTGGGCCAGAGAGTGAGAGTGACTCTAGCCAGCGGGTAGGGTGTTTATGTGAAAGGTGAGGAACTTTTATTCAAATCCCTCCTGTTAATCTGGCAGAAATGGGGTCTCCAACATCCTGGGCGAGTGGGAGACAGGTGAGAAGGGAGAGCCCCTCTGGCTGTTTTGAGTGGAGTTGGCGGGCCCTACAAGCGAGATAGGTGCGGCAACACCTATCTTCACCTGGTTTGAGAGAGGCATCAGGGTGCCTGCCGGAAGCAGTACTGTTCGTGCCTGAAGGAAGAAACCTAGGCACCCAGTGGACTTTTATGGTAAAAATTGAAGCACTCTGGAATTTTAGGTGCCACCAGGGGTTTTGAGGATCTCAGTGGTGCCTAAATGTTGGACTTAGGGCCCTAAAGTAGGAGTCAGGCACTTAAGTGCTTTTGTGGTTCTGGGCCAAGATGCCTGGTCTTGCATTTCAACTCCCCCTGCCACCCAAGGAAAACAGCATCAGGCCAGTGTTGGTTTCCACTGTTAGAGAATTTAGGAAAGCAATAGTGAATAAAATGCCTGAGTTCCAAAGAGAAGGGGAGGGACAGGGAGAATCCTGCCCTGCTAAGCAATGTAACTAAGGAAAGTCTAACGTAGTTTGCCATGATTCTGTAGGTAACTGTGTTAAGTGGAACCCATTCACAAAGCAGCACTTAGGCCCTGATTTTTAAACTGGTGGGAAAGCATCTCCTGAAAAGAGCCATTGAGAATAACAAGCGTGAAAGGACTGCTCCAAATGTCGCTCGCCAGGAGAAGTGGAGCACAGTGCGTAAAGAGCTTTTTTCTGTTCCTGAAGGATGGCGGAGGCAATACCTAAGCAGCTTGGAAGATGAGATCAGTGCTTTACAACCAGCCAGACACATGCAGTGTGAGCAGCAGGCGTTATGGGCTGTCCTGGTCTTTTAGAAATCCACTTGGACAGAACACAGGGTTAAATAGCTTCTCAAGTTTTGTCTTTTGCAGAGCACAGACTTAGCATTTAAGGGACCATAGGAGGCTCTTTTCCAATCACTGCCCTCACAACACTCCCATTAACACTAATGGGAACCATCCCTGGGCACCAAGATGCAAAAAGCCCTCTCTGTGTGGTTAAACAAACAACTTTTGGGGGTTGCGTTATTTTATTCAGTTGCAGTGAGGACATTTCTGCTCACATAAGTAACTTATGGTTCAGCTCCTGCTGCACTGATGGCATAAAATGTCTGTGTTTGATAACAGTGTGAAAGAAACTGTGAAATCAGCTTCAGGGTGATTGTAGATATCTGATGGGAAACAACGTCAAAGGGATTGTTCACATGAGACACCGGTGTTACAATTAGGAGCGGACGGGTTGTGACGTTATCTGATTAGAGTATGACCATGCAAATCACTGTTGCTACCGCTGTTATATAATTGCAACGGATCTCATACAAAGTGTGTCAATAGAAAGGGTTAAGCAGCTCGCAGGCTAAATGACCCAGAGCCAACCTTTAGAGACACGTTAGAAAAGTATGCAAATGGTAATTAGGGCCATTCTGTAGTAGATAGGCTAGAACTTTGAAATGCAAACCTGTATTGTTAGAAATTAGAGGTGATACTAATTGTATGTGTGTGTACTCATGTCTTGTTAGAGGTTAACAATGTAGTTAAACAGTCCCTGTCTATACTGTATTCTGTTAATTCAGAGATCAAAAGGACATCTTAACATTTAAATGAACTGTAAACATGGCGATATCACTGTATTCATCTCTCTTTGAAATGTAGAGCAAATCACCTGTGAATGGTGGAAAACAAGCAATTGCCTTATGTTAATCCTTGTAGCTAATTACCAGTGATGCTTAGGAAATAGGTCTACTTCAAAATCTCCATGATTGCCTAGTGTTCGCCTAAGGACGCCGAACTGTCAAAGAAGCTCTGGAACTGTATAAATATGGGTCCTGATCCTTTTTATCTCAGATCTGCTTGATGCTTCATGCAGGGGATGCTTTAGTCAAAAGGCTGAGAACTGCAGTTCTACCTGGCTCACCCTGAATATGGACATTGGACTATAACCTATGGACTAATTCTGAAAGAACTCTTTGCAACTGCAAAGCTCACCATCTCCACTATGAATCTGATCTCAGAACTGTACTCATGTCTGTGCGTATACTGATCTTTTCACCAATCTCTCTCTCGCTTTTCTTATTTAATACATTGTAGTTCAGTTAATAAGAACTGGCTGTAAGCGTGTATTTGGGTAAGATCTGGAATCTGCATTAACCTGGGAGGTAATGTGTCCGATCCTTTGGGATTGGTAGAACTTTCTTAGATGATGAATAAGATTTTCAGTAATCCTGGGTGTCTGGGTGGAGGCCCGAGGCTGGGTCGCTTTAAGGGAACTGTGTTGTTGGTTTCTGGGTAACCAGTCAGATATTATAGAAGCTGTTTTGTGCTGGTTGGTAAATCTAAGTATTGGAATATCCACCAGTTTTGGGGATTGTCCCCCCCATTCTTTGCAGTTTACCCTAATTGGCTGATCTCAGTTGGCTCCCCTGGGCTCCAGGTCACACGAGTGTTAGGTACACTGTTAGGGCTTGTCTGCATGTACAGTACTGCAACAGTTGTAGCTGCGTCAATGGGAGAAGCCCACCTATGGACATAGCGCTGTCTGCACCCAGAGTTAGTCAGCGTAACGGCGTTGCTTGTGGGTGAGCGAGATAGCTATACCGACGGTCTATACTACAGAATTCTAAGCCTTAGGTGTCAATTGGGAAGGTATCATCAATCAGAGAGTGAACAGATGCAATTCACTGAGGGACATAGTTATGGTAAAATCCTTAGACGTCTTCAAGGAAAGGCCAGATAAATGGATAGGGATTTAGATCTCACCCTGATTGTCCTAGATAACCCGGGAGTCTCCCAGTCTCAGTCCCTCTCACCGCACAGAGCTTGAGCACTGCAAAGTTCATGGAGGGGTTTCTGTGGAGTCCTTGGGTGCCCCTGCCTAGAGCTGTTGGATTTTTGTCCTCTTCACACATGAAGGGAGAGGGGACCATTAAGTCGATAGAAGAACTGGTCAGAAAGTGTTAAATATTGTCCATGAAACATTTTGAAAGAAACAAACAAAAAAAGCCTTTATTTTTATTAAACGTTTCACCGAAAACGTCTGGAGTTTAGAGGAAAAGACACCCCTCCCACCCCAAAAAAGTTTGTTTTTCAAAAACTGCAGATGTTTGCATTTACATTTTGTCATAAAAAAACTAAAACATTTTGAACAAAATCATTTCTCCCCCCGCCCCCAATAAAATTTTAATGGAAATGTTCTGCGTTTTGGGCAAAAACCGTAACAAAACAAAACAAAAAAATCATTATTTTTCAGAACCCAAATTTTTCTCATAATTAATTTTTTTCTTAAAAAAAAAAAGACCTAGAAAATTTTGAACAAAACAATAATTTGCTGTGAAAATCTGTAAGGAGAAAAGGCTGTTTTTGTTTAATAAAGGTGTGATGGAAACGTTTCTAGTAGCTCTGTCCATACACACAGGGGTCTCCTGCATCTCTGGTAATTTGGATTCCCTACCACTGGGAATCAACTTCTGAAATTTTTCTGAGAATGTGAAAAGGGACAAGGTCTTTCTTCCCGGGCTGGGAGCGTTTTCCTTGCTGCTGGGTAGACCTACCCTCAGGGCCGACTCTGGCTTTTTTGCTGCCCCAAGCCAAAAACAAACAAACAAACAAACAAACAAACCTGCAACATGGCCGGAGCCAGGGTGCAGGGGGGAAGGGGAGGGAGCGGCGGGAGAGAGAGAAGGGGGTGGCCAGGGCTTCAGCGAGGCGCTGCCATGCGGCCCCAACCGCCGTGCCCCCTGCCGGGAGGGTTCCGCACCGCGGTCGGCTGGGAGGAAAGGATGCGGGCTGCCCTGCCGGGCTTGCTGTCCCCCTCCTCCTCGCTGCCGCTCCCTACAGGTCAGCTGGAGTGGAACAACAACAACAACAAAAAAGCGGCCGTCCTGCCCTAGGATTGGGCCGAATGCCGCCTCCTACAATCTGCCGCCCCAAGCACGAGCTTGCTCGGCTGGTCCCTGGAGCCGGCCCTGCCTACTCTTAATGGGTAAATTTAAATGAAACTTTGAAAAGCCGGATCAGGAGAAGGACCAATCAGCAAGCCTAGAGAAATGTTACAATCTCCTCTAAATGACAGAAAATCTGGGTTTCACCTGTGCTGGGTTTAGACTCACATGGACTGGGGATAATGTCGTTTAAACTACCTCCAGCCAGTAGACTATGTAGGCGAATTTTGGCAAGAATGTGACATTCTTCAGTCTCTCCTCAAATATTTTTGAATCTTTACACAGAGCAAAATCACAATTCTTACTCTCAGTAGAATTTTATCATTGTTTAATTTAAATCCCCAAATAGCCATATCATTTGCTAGTAGAGATGGTAAAAGGTCTGCTCCAGCTACCAAGGAAGTCAAGGGTAAAACTTCCATTGATGTCAGTGGGAGCAGGATTGGGTCCTAGTCTTCAAATCTGTGGAAAAATACCTTCCATGCAGATACTGGGGCCTGATTCTCCTCTGCCTCACACATTATGTGGGGGCACACCACAACCATTATGCCAGTGCTTTATTTGTGCCAGGGCTGAGCTCTGACCCCTCTTGGCCTGGCAGTTCATAACTCCAGCAGCCCTGGGCTTCCTGCATCTGTTCTGAATGTAAAACCATTGCTTGAGCCCCAGCACCTCTTTCTTTGCCAATTACACACTACAGTGTGCTAATATTTTGTACACACTTTGCATGCAAGGCCTCAGAGGAATTAGATCCTGGGATTTTTTACAGCTGCTCTATGTTATGGAATAAAAGCTCCAGAGAGAAGGAGTGGGACGGAGGGACTAAAAGGTAAATAAATAAATAAAAGAATGTGCAGAAAAAGCGGCAAGGAGAGATGTGGTATAGCAGGTATGTTTTCAGGAGGAGTGGCCCTAGCCATTTCATTGGCCAAGGTGGAAAACATTTTCAGTGACCTCTCCGCTCACCCCATGTGGACCAACCAAAAAACAAACAAGAACAGTGAGTGGCACAGGGGCACAGCAACTCTGGAAGCTGACACCCAGGTTGACTGCCCTGCTCCGATGCTCCTGGGAATCCTCTCCCCCACCCACTTTCTCTCTCCTGCCCTCTGGGTTCTCATGGGCTGAGTTTTCACCTAGGAAGAAGGAACAAATGAGTTCTAATCCTTCCTCTGCTAATTCTGCTTGGTTACCTTGGGCAAAAAGTCACTTAAGCTCTTTGTATCTGTTTCCCCTTTTTATAAAAAAAGGGATAATGATACTTATCTGCCACACAGAGTTTTTCTGATGGAAAACGCTGATTTGTCACAACCATAATTTTCATGGGAAAGGGTTGCGTTTGACACTTTTTTTCACTAGAGAAAAGTTTGATTTTTTTAAAAATTGTCAGAATATTTTAATGCTTTTAAAACAAAAATATTCAGGTTTTTCCAATTCTAAACAACTTTTTGTTTCAGAGTTTAGCTAAAAAAATAAAAAAATATTAAAATTGAAATGAGAATTTTCAAAAATAAATGTTTCAAATCTTCTAAACTGATTTTGGGGCGTTTGGTTCACAATTTTTTTTGCGATTTTCACTTTTTATCTCCATTCAGGATGGGCTTTTTTTGTTGTTTTTTATATTTTGAAATTTTTCATGAGATGGGAAACACAGCTCTGGTATTAATATTTGCAAAGTGATTTGAGAATGAGATGTTAATTATTACTAAGTTAAAATCATAATCCTAATATAAACTATATAAACCAAAGCTTCTTTATAAGGGGTCTAGTTTAAAGAGTTCCATGCACACATGCTGAAAGAATATAGACATCACCATTTCAAATGGAGTTCGGGTTGCTAAACTAAACTTTCAAGTAATTTCCACACAGGATGATAAGCCTTGGGGTGGTCGAAATTGAAGCACAAACTAGTTATGCAAATGCAAAGAAAATTTGAAAGAATAATAATCAGAAAAGCAGAAAATGTATGTGTGGAAGTTTTATGTGATGGATTTGCGGTAGTGTATGTTGAAAATTAATGTGTCACTGGGACTAGTTCATTGGTGTTCATCAAGTTTATTACAGGGTAGGAATGTAAGCAGTCCTCTTAGCCACCAGCTTAAAAGATTGGCATTTTTCTTTGTACTGTATGTGCAGCTCATAAGCGATATAGGTAACACTTTATACTGAGATGACATTATGAGCATTTTATTAATGTTTTATTTATGGTTAATGGATGATCCTGCAAACTTTACTTATGTGTTAATAAGCATTTGCTAAATATTTAATTGCAGTTGCTATAATTGATAAATTGATTCTAATAAAACCTTTCAAAAATGGTAAAGGCAATCTTCCTCGATGTTTCAAAGATATTTTTATATACATTAGGGGAAAAGGACCCTACAGAATGGTGGAGATATTCAGTAGACTACTGTTAAATGGGTTTTGATCATTCATTGGTGTCCCTTTAGGACTTGAAAATACAACTCTTTTTCTTACAGAACTATTTCTCTTCCATGATGTGAACGTACATGCTGGTTCTTACATAAGTGCTGTTCTTTCAACACCTTAAGGCATCTCATCCTTCGTTCTCACTATTTACTGTTCCACTGATGTTCTCTGTGCTGTGCTGAATGTTCCATTAGTCACTGCAAAGCCTAATATTTAGTTTTTTTTGTTACCATACATGTGGCATAAAGAGATTTTGACCCTGAGACCACTGTTCTGTTCAGGGCTCGATCCAGGAAAGGGACTTGCGTAGGCTTTACATCACCCAACTCCTTGGCACCCTGCAGCTCTGTGCAAGTGTCAGCCCCGAGTTAGGTGCCCAGACTCCGCATACACTGGGGAGAGTTACGCACCTAAGAATGGGATTCATTGAAGCCAACAAGCCAGGAGTGAAATGCAGAGGAAAGGGGGTGGCAGATCCACAAAGATATTTAGGCCTTCAACTCCCGCTGATCTGGGCCGTGGCTGCCGGACTGACAGGCCGGAGGGAGTCTCAGCCTTCTCAGCCTTCTCCTGCAGTTAGGCGCTTAAGCAGGTCAGCTGTTTCTCACAAAAGCCAGAAAGAGAGTGAGCCCTTGCTCCTGATAGTCCAGTGGTTAGGACACTGACCTGGGTAGGAGACTGGTTTTCAAATCCCTACTCTGCCTTGTTTGGAGCAAGAACTTGAACCCAGGTTTCCCTCATCTCAGCTGAGTAGCATAACCCCCTCTTGGGTGTTATGGGACATGAATTCATATCCTATTTCTCTCTTGTGTGGGTACAGGGTGGCCAGTTTTGGTTGGACGTATTCCTGGAGGTTTCATCACATGACATCACCTTTAATTAAAGATTAATCTTTAATTCCTGGAGACTCTGGGACAATCCTGGAGGGTTGGCAACCCCAGTGGGTTAGTGGTGCTCTCAGCACACCAGTGAGATCAGGCCCTGCCGGCGAGGTAGGATGGAGAACGCCTTGTTTGAGAATTCCAATGGGGCTTAGGCATGAGTGAGGCTCTGAGCAGCTCGGTAGCTGCAGGGCCGCCCGGAGGGGAGAGGGGGGGCGGCAAGTGGGGCAATTTGCCCCAGGCCCCGGACCTCGCAGGGGCCCCCATGAGTTTTTTGGGGCCCCTGGAGCGGGGTCCTTCACTCGCTCCGGGGGCCCTGGAAAACTCTCGTGGGTCCCAGGCCCCCGGAGCTTCTTCCGCTCCGGATCTTCGGTGGCGGGGGGTCCTTCCGCCCCGGGACCCGCCGCCGAAGCGCCGGGTCTTCGGCAGCAATTCGGCGGCAGAGCCCCCTGCCACCGAAGACCCCAGGCCCCCTGAATCCTCTGGGAGGCCCTGGATAGCTGTGAGGCAGCATGAGGATGTAGATGGATTTGCACGTGCCCAACTGCAGAAACCAAGGCACTTACAGGGCTAGGAGGCAGATGTGAAGCGGGTCTGTGAATGTCACTGGTGCCTAAATATTGGACTTCGGTGCCTGAAGAGACAGCTACGTGCCTAAGTCTCTATGGAATCTACCCCTCATTTCTTGTTTTATATATATAAATACACTATTCTCCAGGTAATCAGCTTAATTCTGGTACAATGTTACCTTTATAGCCAGATGCTCAGTGGAACAGCTATCTTTTCATTCTCTCATTGATCTAGCCTCTCCTAAACTTGTGACACATTAGCACAAGATAGAAAACAACACACTGCCAAAAGCGGCCACTGTTCTTCCTAGTGGGTGTGAAATGTGCTTCAAAGCAAGTGTTTCTTTGATAAATTACTGTCTATTTAATACCTCTCAAGGTGACTAGGTTTTGACCCTGAAGAGAGAATAGATTGATATCTCCTCTATACATTGAATACTTTATACTCCAAAATACTGGTAACATTTGCCCACTTGTGAGATCATACAACAAAGCCTATGTCAGAGATGGAATTAACCTGAGACTCAATGTCAATATGTGGAATCCTATGATTGATGCAAAAATCTATGTGAGAATGAGGTTATATCCATGAATTTCATCATTTTAATCCCTTTCAATCTGTGCGTCTGCCCACCTCCTTATCCTCTTCCCCTTATTCCATTCCCACAGAGCTATATGGTTCCAAAAAGCAACAGCGGCTAAGGTAACATAAAGCAGGAAAGTTGTTATTTCATTGGTCTTTGTGTTTTCCTACAGCCGGATTCTGTGCACATTGAAGTCTATGGCAAAGATCTCTTTGGTGCAATGGTGCAGACTCAGGCACCTAGACGGTGATTTGCAAAAGTACCTAATGGTCTTTAAGAAAGTCCATGGGATTGTGCGTCTGAAGACTGTTAGATGGGTTGAGTTAAACCTCACCTAAATTGTTCTGACCTCCACTCTCATTTAAGATCACTATGACAGACAGCTTAATAGCCCCACCTAAGACAAAGAGATACGCAAGCTTGCCCAGTAATTGTATTTCTTGGGCTGAGAACTCATTGTGTGTGTGTGTGGGGGGAGCAGACAAGGACAAGACAGAACAAGCTGAGACATACGCTGGGATAAAGATAGAAGCAGAAGGAGAAAGCCGAGCAGATACCTGGAAGCATATTAATATAGCCTTGAGAAAAAGCTATTTGGGTACAGAGTACTGGCTTGAAAGGCAGGTATGGAACAGCAAACAAAGGAATTGTTTCCTGCTAATTGATTCCTAGTGTGTTCAGGGAAACAGGACTTTGTGCATTTTTTGTAAATAAACAAAATTGCATCAAAGAAATACCTATGATCAATTTTTCCTCCTAACTGGAACAACCTACAAGATCCTGAGTTTTTTTGGCTAGCTGCTAGGTCAAAAGCAGTAACAATATCTTAGGTGTGTTGGCCTTTATGTATAGGGAGATCTTGGTGGACCAGCAAAATGCCTGGACCACTACTGATATTGGAATATCAATTATCATGCTTGTTGCCAAATCAGCTAAATCAGTAGGTCTTAGCAGGTGTCTGCAACGGCCTTAGCATAACTAAGCAAGCAGCTGGGGTGGGGGGAAGCATGACCATCTGTCCTTCCTGAGGAGATCTTTGTTGAAATTGCTGAGGTATGTGTTTTAGAAAAACAGGAAGCTTATACACACTTGCCCTTTGGGATGTGTTTGTTAGGGCCCTCAAAACATGCAGGCTCTGCAAAAAAACCAAAACCAAAACCCCCCATCTGTCTAATTGATGGTTTAATAACAATTCCTTGCTTAACCTTTGAAATTGCGTGCTTAACAAGTTCTTTTTTTGATTGACATGTTATTGTTACACTAACCCAAATAAATAAGAGGAGAAAGTATAGGGTGGTTGAACTCTTTAGGAACACTCTGCTGAGCGGTAGCAATGTTCTGGGCCTTCCACGTCAGCTTCCCAGTGGAAAGGAAATCAGTGACACAGCCTCTGTGTCTATTCTGAGTGTAACATGCTTTATTTACACACATACACCCATCCCGGAATGAACTGGTCAAACAGCATGCAGGGCAATCCCTTCCTCTGGGAATCTCAGCCCATCACCACTGCGCCATTCCCAGAGAGCGACTCTTTCTCAGGAATGGACTCTAATCACTGCTCTCCCTCTCCCCCAAATCTGTCTCCACCAAAACCTTGCTGTGATGTCAACAGACCAGGTACCAGCTCAAGGCCCCAGACTTCACTGAACACTGACAGATGCACAGCTGGAAACCAGTCTGGCTCACCTGTGGGTTAGGATAGTTAAAATAGTTATTAGTGTTATCAGAATGTGTTAATGCTTAGACTTTATGGAATGCTGGTAGGATGCTGCATGTATTAATACTAATGATAAAGTCTGTATCACCTGATATAACGTTATATTGAGTGTTGCATTGTAACCGCTGTAATTGTGTAACTCACCAAACAGGAAAAGAAGTCTTAATTTAAAGCGCTTGTCCTGCACACAGGATGGCCCATTGAAGGCAAATGAAGCATTGTATAGCATCAAAAGACAGAGACCTTTGTTGATTGCATTCTTCACGCCCTCCAGGAATGGCAGGCCTGTGCAGGAACTCATCCCATCAGCTTGGATTCTGGGGTGAAGGAGCTAAAAATCTGTAAAAAGGAGAAACCAGGCTCTTTATACTGTCTGGATTCTCAGGGGCAAAGATTCCTCAACGTAAGCAAGAGATCTCCATGCTGCTTGGCATGGGTCAGCCCTAAAGGCTTATTATAGAAGCTTATATTAGAGTCTTCTACTTGCATCTGAAGAAGTGAGGTTCTTACCCACGAAAGCTTATGCTCCCAATACTTCTGTTAGTCTTAAAGGTGCCACAGGACCCTCTGTTGCTTTTTATTACTCTCTTATATTGAAGAGTAACTCATTTGTGTGCATGTTTGCAGTTTTAATTTGATAAATAACACTCATTTCTTTTTCTTAGTTAATGATCCTTTAGCTAGTTTATTAACAGTTGTAGCCAATCCTGTGTCTTTGGTTTGAGGTTGGAGTACAATTGACCTGGGGTAAGTGACGAGTCCTTTGGGACCGGGAGTAGTCTGTATATTGTGATTTTTTTTTATGTAAAGTGACCACCTATCACATAGTCCATCTTTCCTGGGTGGTAAGGTAGACTGGAGTGCCCAAGGGGACTGTCTGTGGCTCCAGGGTAAGACTGTTTTAGTGCTTTCAGAGTTCACAGCTGTTATTGGGTGGGTGAAATCTAGTTATAGAACAGTTTGGGGGTTCTGCTCTGCTTTTCGACACTCTGCCCTGAGGTTGGCACTCATGGTCGTGAGCTGCTCCAGACAGTGTGACACTTGCATAAACCCCAAACTACCATCAACAAAGCATGTCTTCCCAAGAGTCAAAACTTGCTCGCATACTAATAAAAAAACATGGAAGGCTACACATAACAGCAACAAATGGGTGCTTGAAATAACAGGCACTATTTAAAAATTCCTCCTTTAAATGCATCTAACTATATTCAGAGAATACAATATATGGGCCAGTCAATCTCTATATATACTAAACCAAACCAAACAAAAATGCACTGATATTCTTGTCTGTGCTTCTTGAAACAAACCATTTTTCTTTTAAAACTTACCTAGAAGATTGAGCTCCCTGTGTCAGTGTGAATTTTCAAGTTCGGAGAGGTCTGACCTTATCAAATAATTATTCTTTTTCTCTCATCACTTCTGAAATCTTCATTAATGTCTAGCACCAAAACCAACCTCCCTCTTGTGGCCATGATACACATTTGTAATGCAATTCTTTTCAAATCCACCAGTTTGATTCCTTGTTCCCTTTTCATATGCTATTTTAGAGGCAATTCTGAGTTCAATTTCAGGTTCAAGCTGATCTGAAACTCTGTGTGCCAGTCCAGATAAAGGTTCTGATCAATGCCTAAAGCGCCTCTTGACTTGAGCTGAAGGCACTCAGAACTTCTCGGGAGGTGGGATTGGCCCTAAATATCTCAGTTGACATCTGATGCAGTGAGACCCAGATCCAGGTAAATGGAGATGGCCAAGGTGTGTCATATTCACTGGAAGCATGTGAAAGATGTACATAAAAGGCTAGGCTGTGGATAACTCTAGGTGGGTGTAAAAGGAACTTTCTCTCCCTGATAAGGGGACATGTCCCCCTCCAAACTTTATGCTTTCCTGCTGACTTCCCCCTCTGTGCCACTGCAGGACTCATGAATTCTCCCTTCTAATCCCCACTTTTACTTATATTGCACCTTCTCTGTTGTGCTCGAGTGCCTCAGCCAAAGTCGGTATCTATGAATTTCATGATGCCAAAGGATCATCAGAGTATAGCACCATCAGCACAGAGGCCTGGACCCATCGCTTCCTCACTTCCCAGCAAAACTGTGAGGGAGGAGAGCTGGTTGAACATTTTCCATCCCAACCTTTTTTTGGACCAAAAAACCAGCCTATTTCTCAATCAAAATTTTCACAACAAATTTATGTTTCATGTATACTTCTTTGGCTTTTTGGTGAAAAATAGGGAAACATTTTGCATGAGGTTCCCTACTCCAGCCCCTTTATAGAATCCTAGAATCATAGAAGATTAGGGTTGGAAGAGACCTCAGGAGGCCATCTAGTCCAACCCCCTGCTCAAAGCTGGACCAACCCCAACTAAATCATCCCAGCCAGGGCTTTGTCAAGCCTGACCGTAAAAACCTCTAAGGAAGGAGATTCCACCATCTCCCTAGGTAACCCATTCCAGTGCTTCACCAACCTCCTAGTGAAAAAGTTTTTCCTAATATCCAACCTAAACCTCCCCAACTGCAACTTGAGATCATTACTCCTTATTCTGTCATCAGGTACCACTGAGAACAGTCTAGATCCATCCTCTTTGGAACTCCCTTCAGGTAGTTGAAGGCTGCTATCAAATCCCCCCTCATTCCTCTCTTCTGCAGATTAAACAAGCCCAGTTCCCTCAGCCTCTCTTTGTAAGTCATATGCCCCAGCCCCATAATCATTTTCGTTGTCCCCCATAGTGGGGAACTGGACACAATACTCCAGATGTGGCCTCACCAGTGCCGAATAGAGGGGAATAATCACTTCCCTCGATCTGCTGGCAATGCTCCTACTAATGCAGCCCAATATGCTGTAACCCTTCTTGGCAACAAGGGCACACTGCTGACTCATATCCAGCTTCTCATCCGCTGTAATCCCCAGGTCCTTTTCTGCAGAACTGCTGCTTAGCCAGTCGGTCCCCAGCCTGTAGCGGTGCATGGGATTCTTCCTTCCTAAGTGCAGGACTTTGCACTTGTCCTTGTTGAACCTCATCAGATTTCTTTTGGCTCAATCCTCCAATTTGTCTAGGTCACTCTGGACGCTATCCCTACCCTCCAGCATATCTACTTCTCCCCCACCTTAGTGTCATCTGTGAACTTGCTGAGGGTGCAATCCATCCCATCATCCAGATCATTAATAAAGATGTTGAACAAAACCGGCCCCAGGACCGACCTCTGGGGCACTCCGCTTGATACCGACTGCCAACTAGATATCGAGATGCTGATCATTACCCATTGAGGCTGACAATCTAGCCAGTTTTCTATACACCTTATAGTCTATTCATCCAATCCATACTTTTTTAATTTGCTGGCAAGAATACTGTGGGAGACCGTATCAAAAGATTTGCTAAAAAGTCAAGATATATCACATCCACCGCTTTCCCCATATCCACAGAGCCAGTTATCTCATCATAGAAGGCAATCAGGTTGGTCAGGCATGACTTGCCCTTGGTGAATCCATGTTGACTGTTCCTGATCACCTTCCTCACCTCCAAGTGCTTCAAAACGGATTCCTTGAGGACCTGCGCCATGATTTTTCCAGGGACTGAGCTGAGGCTGACTGGTCTGTATTTCCCCGGGTTCTCCTTCTTCCCTTTTTAAAATACCGACACTGTATTTGTCTTTTTCCAGTTGTCCGGGACCTCCCCAATCACCATGAATTTTCACCACAAATAAGGTCCAGGGTAACATAAAGGGGCCTTTAAAAGCCCTTTTAAAAGAATTCCCCTGGTTGTTGTATGGTGGAACAGAGCTGTAAGGCTGCCTGCCTCAGAACCCCTTGGAAGCCCTGGTATAGGGCGGATACTGGGGGGCATGGCTGAGGTGGAGGGGAAGGTTGGGCCATAGCACTGTGGAGATGGAGGTGAATTAGGGCTGTGCTGTGGCTCATAGGGCAGCCCAGGGAGGGTATCCGAACTTAGGTAGGACCCCAAGGCTGTCTAAATTACACTGGGGACTTCTTCAGCCCCCAGAACAGCCAAGGATTAGGAGGCACAAAGGGGGATCAAAGCAGCCTTAGCTCTTCCATTTCCCTTCTGTGCTACATCTCTGCAATACCTCAGCCTTCTGGAAAACCAGAAAAAGTCAGTGAGAAATGTAGGGAAAAATGCCCATTTCCCCCCCCAAACTTTCATGTGAAATGCAATTGGCATTTTTCAGCCAGTTCTGTTGGGGAGCACATACCCTGCATGCTGCTGAAGGGTGTTGGGGGCTTCTGCACAGCATGGAGAAGCCTTCCCATGCTCATTGAGGTACTGAGCCTTGCTCATGTACCACACCGCCAGCAGGTGCTGCTAGGGCTGGGTAACTCCACACTACCCTACCGTGGGCTGTGGCGTACAAGCCACCACAGTGCCCAGAGTATAAGCACACACAAGCCTAGTTAGAGACAGGGACAGATGCTGGCCACTCAAATGAAAAGTGTCTTATTTGTGGTAAAATGGCTCCCAGGCCAATAATGTGCATCACCCTTGCCCACTGCCCAAAGCAGAGAGAAAATATGAAGAAACTTTCTGCTGGACCAATAGCTGCTGAGTGTAACCTCCAACAGTCTCCACTTTTTCTGATTTGTAACTGACTGTCTGGTCACAGCCTGGAGAATCTGGCAGTAGGAAAATGGTTTTCACCCAACCCATAACATGTCTTCCACCAGTTTCTTTAAAATGCCTGATTTTGTCCACGTGTTAGGCCCAATTATTTTTCTGTTTGATCTCTTCTCCCTCCTCTATCTCTATTTTCTCCTCTCCCTGACTCCTGGGGGAAAATACATGATAGCAGCAGTTTCATATGTTTCACTTTTCACATATTGATGTTTTCATTAGTGAAAAACCCCAACACTTTTCCTGCCTTTCTTCTCTTCGGGGAGTCAAAAAAATGTCTGCACTCCTCTCATGCCCTTCATCTCTCTCTTCTGTGGCATATTTCAATACTGTGTTTTTCATCCCAGAACCAGATGTGGGTGAGATTCAATTGGATACTCTGCTGTGGCCTAACAAGATAATTATGATGCCACTTAAAAAACCTACTAACATGAGATGTAAGTTGCAAGGTTCTTATCATGGCAATCCTGATTTGTATCTTAATACATTTTATTTTGTACTGATGGCTTTGATTGTACTTGCGAAATAACATTTTGGGAATTATCTTTTTTTTAGGGAAGTTTTAAAATATACCTATATCTGTATAGCTATAGAACTTCTGTCCCCAAAGATTCATTTCATTTGCAGAATGCTTGCTGCATTTCAGAAATGTAGCCAGTGCAATATGATAAACAGTATTTAAGATTCAGGAGGCACCTTGAGTATTCAAGAAGAAATCTTTATATTGAAAACATATAGACACATTCCAGGGAGAGGGAGGGAAAATAAGATTTTCTTGCCTGTGTAGTGGCAACAATTTGACTTAGCAAATTTTAGTGCCTATGTTGTGGGACAAGCTTTGCAGCATGCCAGCCTAGGTGCTACTAGATCAGTGGTTCTCAAACTTTTGTAGTGGTGACCCCTTTCACATAGCAAGCCTCTGAGTGCGACCCCCCCCCTTATAAATTAAAACATTTTTTATATATTTAACACCATTATAAATGCTGGAGGCTGACGGCTCGTGACCCCCCCGGAATAACCTTGCGACCCCCGAGGGGTCCCGACCCCCAGTTTGAGAACCCCTGTAACTAGATTTTGACCCTACTTAGAGCTGAGAAAAGGGGACCGGGAAAGAGCAAAATGAAAGCAGAAATATAATATAAGCCAGAATCTCTCATTTGTTTCATCTCTGTGCTGCTCTTGCAGTGCATAGGGACTGGAAACCTCTAGTTCTACCCAATTGAGGATTCCCTCCACTTAGTGCAGAAATGAAGCAGGCAGCTTCTATACCACTTTTCCTCAGTATAGCGGGAGGTGGGGTATTGAAAAATGTTTTACAATGTAAAATGACAGCTTGTAATTTTAAGTGGTTTCCTGGTCCTGCTGGCAGATTAGGGGGCTCTGCGGGGAAGCACGTGAGCTGAGTTTTCAGTAGTCAGTCTGCAAAAGAGCCAGTATGGAGCAAGGTAGGGTGCAGTCGTACCTCTCTGTCTTAGGGGAGCAGCCTGCTATCTCTCCTTCTGTAATTGGTTGTTGTGTGTTAGATTTCCAGAGTCTCAGACATAAAGTAGTGTTACATTGCAACGGTATGCATTACTTTCTCTAACTCACTGGGTGTATGCCATGGACATACCTGGCGATTTTGGGGGCATGGACAGAGTGCTATGTGCGCTGGTCATTCCTGGCTGTTGGTGAAGAGTATAACAATTCTAATCCAGGCTCAGGTACCATACAACAAGCATCAGAACTGGGGCCCTGCAGCCAGGTCCTTTTTGTTCTCCTTCATCTCTGCTGCACACAGCAGACAATTGTTGCAGATGAGACTCTAGGCCAATATTACTGTACTTGTCTATGTCTGGGTTAGCCCTCCTTTCTGTGGAGAGCAAGTGAGTTGCTTGGGATGTGAGTCGGGGCAGGATTCTGTTCTCTGGGGTCACATTCCCGTCTCTTTGAGTGACCCAGTGTCTTCAATTAATCATTTCAGGGTCATTTCGATTTTTCCATTAACCCCTCAAGTTGATGGTTTGAAACAAATGTATTTAATAATATATGCAGGCAAGCATCAGCTATGTGAACAGCTGCATTTAGCAAGGGGAGAAGATGGAATTCACTGCAGTCATCAATATTTCTGCTCCCTCTTGGTTATTTGCTGTACTCTGTATGTGTAAGACATTTTTTCTCCATTTCAGATGGTCCCTTCGGGTCTCTTTTTACTCACAGTGAGGCTGTCTGCTGGATGGTCTCTGCATGGGTGATAATCTGCAATCTGATTTTTGTTTTATATTTGTTGAATATGGTCACAGCTAAATTATTCCCCTACCTGGGGGCTGATCTTCCTCGCATGGACGAAATTCCCAGTGGGGCACAGTCGGATCCCGGGTTGATGATGATGATTGCAGGGATTTGTGATGTCTTAGGTTTTCTGTCTTTGCAGAGACAAATGTTTTTCTCCTCTCGGAAGATAGTAAAATTTGTCTCTGCAATGACAGACATTGCAAATCCCTGCAGTGCCATATTTCCAGAAATTCCCTTTGCAAAGTAGGATTAAACAAAATTGGGTGGGGTTGAGGGGGAGCATCTGTAAATGAAGCGGCAAGAAGTCGAAGCTCTTTGGGAGAGGGAGGAACATCTCACTGATACCGTGAGACCAGAACGTTGTCTTAGACTGACTCCTAGATAAAACTGCCTTATGGGACAGGTAGCTGGGGAGACCTAGGAGCAACCTGACCTGTAAGAGCTGGATTTCAATGGCATTTGGAGACTTAAAAAACTGAAGTCCAGACTTGCTTATTCTTCCTCAGTTCACATCTCATGCCTGAGGAAAATATTTCTTCTCTCTCTTGGCTACATGCTGCCATGATAGCAAAACGCAGACTCAGGGCCAAATCCTGGAAAAGGCCTTAATGGGGATGCTTGTGGAGTAAATCATGGGAGAATTTGGCCCAGAAAGTCTAATGGAATGCCAGAGCGCTTGATGTGTGTAGTTAACTGCAGCACAGCAGCTCATAAAACATTCAAGAATCTCCTATTTGTGGCATGAGATCATCATCTCCAAACAAAGAGGAAAGAGAAAGTAGTGCAACCATGCAAGAGAGAGTAGATGAGATCTGTCCTAACCAGCAGACATGTAAATACCAAAGGGAGGTGTTTCTAACATTAATCTCAAAATAAAAGGTTTAACAAATATCATATCCATATTAATCTAATCATCAGTGTACACGTTGCTGCTTGAAAGTGTTTCCAAATGTGAACAGGATGTGTGCAGATAGTGACCATGCACTGCTTGCCTTAACAAGCACCTGTCTTTAGCAGCTGGTGATACACCTGTGTGGTCTAAGGAGCTCCAGTCACTTTTGGTGTTGACCTTTCCAGGGCATAAGCTTGAATCCGACTGCTGCTTAATCCAACATTTATAGGTCAGAATAAATGCTTAGAATGGTCACTTCTGCTCCTGAATGTTTACCTGCCTTTTGTGCGTAATTTCAGAATCTAGAATTACCATTCAAGAAAAAAAGTGGCTTGCACTTTCATCTGTGCACCCCCATCCTGGTCAAAACTCTCACACAAGTAATGGACAGAAATCATTGTCTAGGTTCCCTTACAGTTTCTGGCTTTTGGCCTCTTTGGATTGATTCCCTTCATGCCTCGCTGATGTGTAAACTGTTGCTATGAGCTGGGCTAAATCTTGTTATGGATTGAGTTAAAACGTCATTAAAACTGATGTGTGAATGGACCCTTCACTTAAGATCGCTATAAAATACAGCTCAGGGACCACACCTAAAACCAGACCTAATTGAGTCTGCCCAGACGCAAGCACAAGTTGGAGCGTGTGTGTGTGTGTGTGTTCCAATAGGTATTGTTCAGACTGTCTGTGTGTGCGCGTAGGTGTGTGTGTGAGTGTGTGTAGCTTAGAGAAAAGTTCTGAGTTCAGGGTGTTGGATGAAAGAAGATTGGGCGTGTAAGCTAAGAACTGCTCCTTATCCTTTTGGTTCCTCCTCTATTTGCAGACGCAGGACTTTGTACATTTCTTGTAATTAAACAAGACTTCATCAAAGAAAATACCAGACTCTGTTATCATTTTCTTCTCCCAACTAGGAGTATCTCCAGGGCCCCAAACTTTGACTAGCTGCTCAGGTCAAAAAGGGGCAACACTATTCTTGGGAGAAAGAAAATAAAACCCTCATCCCCTACCAGTGAAGCAGAGAACTGTAACAGCAGCAGAATGTGAGGCAGATATTATAATACTAATAATAAATGGAGATATCCTATCTCCTAGAACTGGAAGGGACCTTGAAAAGTCATTGAGTCCAGCCCCCTGCCTTCACTAGCAGGACCAAGTACTGATTTTGCCCCAGATCCCCAAGTGGCCACCTCAAGGATTGAGCTCACAACCCTGGGTTTAAGCAGGTCAATGCTCAAACCACTGAGCTATCCCTCCCCCCATTAACTTCCATTAAGCTGAACACCACATTTACTGATTCAAAAGATATTAGCTGACATGAAGCCATAAAACTTCATTGAAACATGAGGCCAATATAATGTGTATATATACTGAATGGAATATCCAGACGCCTCTCCATTATAGTCAAGAATTTATTTTTATATGTGTAAAAGTTTGTCTTCTTATCTGACACTCTAAGAGGAAATTACATTAATGGTCCAGAAAATGACAATAATTTACCAGTGGTGAACCAATCCCGAAACAAAGATTTGTAAAAGCAATTGTATTGGCCTGTCACAGGTCAATAATCACTAAACTCAGATCAGTGGCCAATCAGGATACTTATATTTATGCATGTGATGTGATATTATTGGTGACTCCAGGCCACAATACTGCTGACATCTGACATTTGCTCACTTGTCACATGACTGTTACCAGCCAATAATTGACTTCCTAGATAACAAGTAAGGATATTGTAAGGTTGCCTATAATATTACCAGATGTTCAAGTGAATCTTTTGTAGCTTAGTAGGATCTTGTGTGTTAATTTCTTTCTGGAGGGACAGCGAGTCTTCCCAAAGTACCTTGTATATTGTCATGTAGCGCATTCCATACTTCATGTCTGATCCAACTGAATTTTGTCTGCTTCTTAGTGAGTACAACTGAGAGGTCAGAAAAAAATGGAGGCTATAGCTATTTAAATAGACTTTGTCAGTGTTTTCAGTGGCTTTTCTTAGCATTAGAGCTAGGTCTAAAACCGCTTTCCCACCCTGTGGAAATGTTTGAGATTTTGTAATTTCTTCCCATCCTGAATCAGGACAAAAAGTCAACATGTTGAAAAAAATTTCAAACTAAAAATCTAAAAAAATTGTTTCAGGTCAATTGAAATGTTTTGTTTTAATAATTTCAAAAAGTTTTTTTGTTTAAATCTTGACTATTTTCAATTTTTTTTAAAAAGGTGTACCATAATTAGCTTACACTTTGAAATGAAAAAAACCTTTAAACTGAAAACTGAAATGTTGCATCTTGAAAATGTCAAAATGTCCTTCAACAATTCAAAAACAAAATCAAGAAACTGACCTTCCCCACAAAAAGCTTCCTTTTGTTTTCTAAGTCGGCATTTCATCTGAAAATTCCTGACCAGTTCTTCCTGGTTCTCTGTGTTAAATCATCCTGTTCTCCCCTTCAGCTTTAAGAACATAACAGTGGCCATACTGGGTCAGACCAATGGTCCATCTAGCCAAGTATCCTATCTTCCTACAGTGGTCTTACGTTTTTATAATTTATGAATATGTTGAACAACACTGCTCTCAGTATAGATCCTGTGGACCCTGCTATTTACCTCGCTCCATTGTGAAAAATGTCTGTTTATTCCTATCCTATTTTTTAACCAGTTACTGATCCATAACGGGGCCTTTCCTCTTATCCTGTGACTCCTTACTCTGCTTAGAGTCTTTGGTGAGGGACCTTGTCAAAAGTTGTTTGAAAGTCCAAGTATGCTATATCCACTGGATCACCTTTGTCCCCATGTTTGTTGACCCCCTCAAAGAATTCTAGTAGATTGGTGAGGCATGATTTCCCTTTATAAAAGTCATGTTGACTTTTCCTCATATTTTGTTCATCTATGTGTCCGATAATTCTGTTCTTTACTATAGTTTCAACCCATTTGCTTGGCACTGCACTTAGGCTTACCAGCTTGTAATTGCCAGGACAGCCTCTGGAGCCTTTAAAAAAAAATCAGCATCACATTAGCTATCTGCCACTCATCTGATACAGAGGTGGATTTAAGCGGTCTGTTACATAGCACAATTATTAATTCTGCAATTTCATGTTTGAGTTCCTTCAGAATTCTTGGGTGACTACCATCTCATCTTGGTGATTTATTACTGTTTATTTTATCAATTTGTTCTAAAACACCCTCTATTGACCCATCAATTTGGGATAGTTCTTCCTATTTTTTACCTAAAAATAATGGCTCGGGTGCAGGACTCTCCCTCACATCCTCTGCAATGAAGACCAATGCAAAGAATTCATTTAGCGTCTCTGCTTTCCTTGAGCACTCATTTAGTACCTCGATCACCCAGTGGCCCTACTGACTGTTTGGCAGGCTTCCTTCTTCTGATGTGCTTACATAGGGCTTGTCTTCACTACTAGGGTAAATCGACATAAGTTACACAATTCCAGCTATGTGAATAATATAGCTGGAGTCGACTTAGCTTGGGTCAACTTACCCCATGTCTTTACTGCGCTGCTTTGGTGGGACACACTCTCCAGTCAACTTACCTTACTCTTCTCAGGGAGCTGGAGGGCTGGAGTTGTCCAGAGAGCACTCTGCGATTGATTTAGGGGATCTTCACTGGACCCACTAAATTGACACCCGCTGCATTGATTGCAGCAGCGTCAATCTTCCTGGTAGTGAAGACAAGCCCATAAACTAACAGCATTTTAAAAAAAAATATTTTGTTAGTTGCTCTTTTTTGGCTTCACTAATGATACCTTTACACTTGGCTTGCCTGAGTTTATGTTCCTTTCTATTTTCCTCACTTTAAAAATTGGAAGTCAAATCCTGGATGTCTTTTTGTCTCTAATCACCTCGCTTGCTCTGTATAATGGTGGCATTTTTTTTTTTGGTCCTTTCACTGTTTTTTGCTTGTTTGTTTTTTGCTATTTGGGGTGTACATATAGTTTGAGCCTCTATTATAGTGTTTTTTAAAAGTTCCCATGCAGCTGTGACTGGTCCTTTGAATTTCCGTTTATCTAGCCTCCTAATTTTTCTGTAGTTCCCCTGTTTGAAGTTAAATGCTACTATGATCGGCTTTTTTGGTATCTTCCCTCCTATAAGGATATTAAATTTAATTACTTTATGTGGTTGCTATTACCAAGTTGTTCAGCTATATTCACTTCTTGGACCCGATTCTGTGATTCGCTTAGGACTAAATCAAGAATTGCCTCTTCCCTTGTGGGTTCCAAGACCAGCAGCTCTAAGGAGGAGTCACTAATGATGTCTAGAAATTTTTTTTTTTTTTTGCATCCCGTCCTGAGATGACATGTTCCCAGTCAATATGGGGACAGATCTGAGCATTCACCATCCTGGTCAGATGGTTGGTAATATATTCCAACTGCTATACTCTTTTTCAAGTATGGAATTTCTATCCAATTTTCTAGTCTCAGGTTGAAGGAGTAATTTTTATTACCATTGGTCTTCATCTTGTGTCTCATTTTATAAATATAATTTTTCATTTCACTCCTTGGGTGAAATCCTGGCTCTAGTGAAATAAATGGGAGTTTTTCCATTGACTGCAACAAGGCCATGATTTCACCCCTTCATGTTCTTTTTCCTTTCTTTCGTTTTCACATTGAAGCCATTAAAACTATTGTAAGCAGAGCCGGTTGGAAGTTTTCAAAATTTTGTTAAAATTCTGAATTAAAAAAAAGGCAGAAAAAGATTTTCACGTATCTTCCCCATACCCTTTTTAAAAAAAAGGTATTATAAGTTACTGGTATTTAAACCACAATGGTTGGTCATAAAGCTAAATAAAAAAATCTGCTGACTACAAAAAGAAAATAAATGCATGTGATATTAAATTTAACGATGTCCCATGTGATGTGAGAGAAAAGTACTAATCCTATGACTTTCATTCTGTGCGTAAAGTTTGTACCAGAAAAATTGGCACCGGTAATTTTGTGCCTGATTAAACTGTTGAACTATGGTTACATCTACACTAAAGCCACTACAGTAGCTATGGTGGCAGGGTTTTTCCATTGATGTAGTTAATCCACCTCTTTGAGAGGTGGTAGCCAGGTCGGTAGAAGAATTCTTCAGTTGATCTAGCCACATCTACACTGGCAGCTAAGTTGACCTAACTACGGTGCGCAGGGTGTGAAATTTTCCCCAGACTTGGGCGTATAGCTAGGTCGGTCTAATTTGTAAGTGTATACCAGACTTATGATTTTCAAGAGCAAGTATTCCGATTTGAACCTGCAGTTCATTTCAAAGGTGCAAAGATATTGGTGCAAATATTACAGGCATAAGTGGTACTTATGCTTGCGGCAGCTGGGGTGAGTGTATGGTGGAAGATAGTATTATTGAACTCATCCTGTACTTCAGATCATTCTTCCTAATTGGTTGTTTATCTTCTAGTTTTCGTTTGTACAACACTTAGCACAAATGGGACCCCTTGGTGCCACCTGGGTATGATATAAGTATAATAAAATTGGCCAGGCCTCTGTAAGTTGATTCTCTTGCTAGATATGCTGTTGCTTCCTTATCTTCTGATGCTGGCCCAGCTGGGATCTAGAAATGCACCCTGGTTTCTTTTCGGGCAAGAACAGCGAATTTAATTTTTTGCTGCAGAAGTTAAAATGCTTGGTGCAGAAAATCATTAAAAACTGCCTCCCAATTCAGGAATGGTCAGTGCAAACACAGAGGTATCATTTTTCTTGCTTTCCTTGAGAATCCTTTGTTTGAGTTATGGCCTTGTGAAACAGATGGTCGGGGTGTCTCTTAGGGTTAAAATTAGAATCCAGGGCAGATCTAATGTACACAGGTCAACATCTCATAGAGTTCTAAAATGTTTATGTAACTTTTTTCATTTGAACAAAGGATATTACATTTTAGGCTCCTCCCATACACTAGTGGGTGCTCTCCTGCCCAAGAAATGCAAATATGGCAGAATATCAATTCTGTCTCATTTTTATGGAGCCACGTTCCTTTGCTTCTTATTTAAATCATGCTGTAAAAATCACACCGAGGACGAGGAAACAGCGATGATGGCACTGATAATGGCCATGAAAGGGAAACAATGGAAAAGGGGGATTTATTTCCAATGTGATATAATTTTTTTGCATCATTCTCTTAAAAATCTGCAGGTTTGTATTCCAAGACAGAGAGGCGAAAATATTGCAGGGATCTTTAGGAAAGATTTTTCAAAACTGCTGAATGACCACAATCCCCTGTCGCCTATTCCTAGCTTCTGGCAAACAGATGCTAGGGACACCATCCCTGTCCACCCTGGCTAATAGCCATTGTTCTGAGTGGTACATTTCAGGAAACAATTTGTGGACAAATTGGAGAAAGTCCAGAAAAGAGCAACAAAAATGATGAAAGTCTAGAAAACACGACCTATGAGGGAAGATTGAAAAAATTGGGTTTGTTTAGTCTGGAGAAGAGAAAACTCAGAGGGGTCATGATAACAGTTTTCAAGTACGTAAAAGTCGTTACAAGAAGGAGGGTGAAAAATTGTTCTTCTTAACCTCTGAGGATAGGCCAAGAAGCAATGGGCTTAAATTGCAGCAAGGGCGGTTTAGGTTGGACATTAGCAAAAACTTCCTAACTGTCAGGGTGGTTAAGCACTGGAATAAATTGTCCAGGGAGGTTGTGGAATCTCCATCATTGGAGGTTTTTAAGAATGGGTTAGACAAACACCTGTCAAAGGGGTGGTCTAGTTATTACTTAGTCCTGCCATGAGTGCAGGGGACTGGACTAGATGACCTCTTGTGGTCCCATCCAGTCCTATGCTTCTGGGACTCTGTTGTTTCATTTGAGAATCCCTACGCCATCCCATGGGGTTAGAACTGTATGGGTTGTCTGAGGTATGCAACTTGAGTGAAAAAACTCCCCTAAGTCAGCCCAGGTTTGAGTTTGATCTCTTGTATTTGCTGAGCCCAGACGTTCAAATATTATGCTTCAGACCCATAAAAGTCACAAGAATGACCCAAGAATCAGGAGACGTTTTGTTAAATGATTATATTGTGTCTTTGGTCTGGTTAATGTTTTTAACTGAACTTCCCCTGCCCATCCCCCGTGTGTGTGCGTGGGTGACACTACTACATAGTGGAAAGCACAGAGTAAGGGGGTTCTGTCCTGCTGCAGGAGCTCTGGCTGGAGGGACCTGGCTGAGATCAAATGACACCGACCTGTATCAAATGCTGCCTGATGGGGCGGAGCTTCCAGCTTCTCCCCGACTGCAAACGTTCCAATGAATTAATTCTGTGCCCCGCTCTTCTCTGTTCCACGGCTGACCATCCCCCACCCAGCAATTAATTATGTACCTCCCTGTCCCACATCAGTTCTTCCGCCCCAGCCCCACCTCTGCTCCACTTGTAGTTCCAGGGGTTTTCTCCCCTCTTTCCCAGGTTTGCAGGGAAGCTGCAGCAGAGTCCTGTACTCCCCCTTCCCAGGCCTGGTGTTGCAAGGCCGGAGAGGGGAGCAGAGTGTGAGGGGAGCTCACTGACCAATTGTTCTCAATGAGGGAGCAGAGCTGCCCAGAGCTGTTGTACTCTTTCTGCTCCCTCCTCCCCTGCTCCTCCAGTCAGAATGGTGTCGGCTGCTCCCTCTCCCCCATCCCAAAAAACTCCTCTGGCTTCTGAGGGGTGGGGGGAAGAGCTCTGCCTGCCTCCTGCGGCAGCCCTGATTGGCTGCTCTTCCCAGGGAGATGGGAAAGGCAGCCAATCAGAGGGTGTTCTCTTGGATAGGACTAGAAATCATGTGGGGGCACCTCATCAGGTGAGTGGGGATAGTTGGCTGCAATGGCTGTCCCGTGTGAACCAGTCTCAGAAAGTTGTCACGTTTGCTGAGTGTGCCTAGGAGGCTTCTGTGAGCCCATTTGCTGCATCTGACTACCCACAGCTTTCTGCGCTCGAGACTCGTTGTGCAGATAGATCACAGGAAGCAGGTCACATGATATTTCTCCTGTGTATGTCTTTGGCCACCAGGAAGGTCAACCCAACTCAGCAGCAGCCGTTTTGCCATGGATGTCTCCGAGCGATGTGAGGCGTACTTCAGCTGAGTTCTCTGATCCAAGGAGAAAAACCTGTAGAATACAGAGTGTATCCCATACCTGGACTGTGCTTGCAGGAAGTTGCCTGGTACCTGTTCTGCTAGCAATTGAGCCCATAGGGTATTCTGCTCAGATGAATGGGACTAGGAGGCGTGGATAAGCTTGCTGGCATGATCCATGTGAGGGACCTTTATCTGTCTCCCTACTCCTTGCTAAGGCCTTTTTTCAGGATTTCTTCTGCTTGCGCCCAGTGCCTGGTTGATTGCTAATTAAGCCATCATCATTCATGACATCATTATCATCACCATCATCATGTCTACACAGTGCACACACACATGGTTTTGTCTGGCTGGCTATGGCCCTGCTTGGGAACACACTCCCACTTTTCATATACATTTATTCTCTCATCCTGGCTTTCTTGCTGTGTCTCACATCACAAGATGGTGTGAGGCTTCTGCAACACGTGGCATCAAGACCTTTGACAGCCACCAAAACTAGCGAGCTCCCACTCCTACTTTGATCTATTTTAACCACTGTGTCCGTGCAGACAATAGTGTCCTTTCCACTCGCCAAGGGCCTCGTGTTCTCTATAGTAACAATGGGAATGGCTTGTGGCACGGTTCATGTAGGTGGGCACTCTCTACTGCTGATCTGCCTGCAATATCATGCAGGCATATAGCAGATGGGCTCACTTTATAATGGGTCTGTTAATTCCTCCAGGAAGGACCAATGGGCTGATGATGGGCGTGTTGCATTTGGGCACTGGCTGATCTGTGTTTCAGTTTAACAGTTTTGAGGTCTCAGTCACTTGCAAAGAAACACTGGAAGTGACTCACATCCTGCTTCGAAAGCTAACTAACTCCTCATGAACGCTCAGAAAATTCACATTCTCCCCAGCGCGCAGGTGCGTACGTGTTCCATCACAAGACGTAGAACTAGGCAATTATTCATCTCTGCAGAAGCTCCATCTTTACACCCTTATTTTCAGCATGCATGTGAAGCTGCTAGGGAAGGCTGTGAGACATCTGGTTTTCTAGGCTGTTGGTAGGATGATGATACCTAGCTCTGCATCTTCTTCTCATTGAGCTCAGATTTTCCAGTGTCCTTGCATTTGCAGAGCCTTACCTGAGAAAGGGCCAGAGATAATAACTCTCTGGCACTTGTCCAGATGAGACAGAAATAGGGACGAGCATCCTCAGCGAGGAAAGCAGTGTCTGCCTTTCTGTTGAAGGGATTGTGCCCATTGTTTTGCTCAATGCTTTTCACTCTCAGGGGCTTGCTGGATCCATCATTGCATTGGGTGGCCCAGACCAGATTTGTGACTTTTTGCCATGTTCAGGTGGCCTAGGTCTTCCTTGTCAGTACAAACTGTGTGACACTTATTCGTGCTGTCATCACTTCCAGGCTGGACAATTGCAATGTCTCTACTTAAGATTACCCTTGAGGACCACTCAGAGGTGTCAATTAAAAATAATACCTAGCTGTTACATAGCACTTATCAGTGGATCTCAAAGTGATTTACAAAGGCGGACAGTATAGTTATCCTGTTTTACAGATAAGGAAACTGAGGCACAGGGAGGTGAAGTGACTTGTCCAAGGTCACTCGTCAAGTTAGTGGCAGAGCTAGGAACTGAACCCGTTTCCTGAATCCCAGTCCTGTACCCTAGTCCTTAAGGCTCACTGGGCCTCCAGCTAGTGCGAAATGAGGCGGTTCTCCTTTAAGGACAACATAAACACCTTTCACCTGTGCTCTGCACTAGCTCCTGATTTGCTTCTGAACCCAACCCCAGGTGCTGGTTTTTATTTCAGAGTCCCACTGCCTTGGGAGGATTTGGTTATCTTAGAGCCCTCTGTTGCATGGTAGCACTTGCAATCAGCTACAGTGCTTGGGCTGTTTGACCTCCGAGCTGCACTCCACCATGTGGGTGGCAAGACCCAGACTTCTGGAATTCATTCCTGCTGCTGGTCTGCTTGAGACCAAGTCTGGAGCTCTCCAAGGTGCAATGCACGATCGATCCGCCCAGTCTTGCTTTTTGTTGATTTGAGTAATGTGTTTGAAGTGACAGTGAGTGAGAGGTGATAATGGAAAGGAACAATTTGGGTTTGTGGCAATAGAGACTGATTGTTTTCATTTTGGTTTCTAAGTTAAGATACTGTCACAATGGGCATGCTATAAATTATGAAATCAATTTATCTTGTAGTGATCATTGATATGGGATGTCTTCTTTTGTAGGGCGTGATGTATAGTATTAATACATCTGAGGTTTTGTAGGGGGTGCATGTCTGTGTATGATAGATTGTGCGGTGGGCATGAGTGTTGTAGATGGTTTAAAGATACACATATCATTGGCCGGAGGGCTACGCCAAGTCCATAAATGAGGTGTACTGAAGATTCCACTGGGGAAACTGAGGCACAGCAACCTCAGTGCCACACCATAAGGGAGCATGTGGTTCATGCATCCCTTTGGTTTCCTCCAATATGTTTGGTAAACCGTAGTTTGTGAGACGCCTGTGACATGCTTCCCTTTCTCGGTACCCTTCTCTGACAATTGCAATGATTCAAAGAGATGAACAGCAGATGCGTCTGCTCTAGGAATGAGGCCCTTTGTGGATAATGACATTTGCCTCTTCTGTGAATCAGTATGCACAATCCGGGTGCTCAGCAGGGACAAATATCAGCCTTCGTAGTCTCAACTGCAATCCCAGGTTGGTTCCTTATGATACGTTCCCTCCAGCTGGCAACCTTTAGAACAGACATTAATGTGACCCTATGAAAGAGTTGAAACTTTAGTCAGACTCAGAATCTAAGAGAGTACACCAGCCATGGACTGAGCATCATGAATCTGCTTATCAGATGAGGCTTCCCCTAGGTTGTCAGCATCATATGCTGCTGCTGCTGCTGCTGGGAAATCATATTTGCCTTGTTTTCAGGGGATGCTGTCAAATGTGGCTGCAAGCCAGTGCCTTTTGCAAGCTGCCAAGAGCACTGGTAAGGTAGGGGCTTGTTAATCACAGAATGGAATTGCTATGTGGGGGGTTATTGGCTCTTTGATTGACCCAATGGTTGCACTACTGTACTTTGCATTATTCAGGGAATTGACCGTACTCAGCATTATTCACTGAGTGTGCCTTTTATCTGACATTGCTTGTGCCCAGACCTGGTGGGCAGATTGAATTTGTCAAATCATTTGATCTGTTGTGCCAGTGGTTACAATTTGAGATTATTTCTTAGTATGTAAAACAGTGGCACATACAAATTTGTAAAGTATGGCATAGTATGTTTTAACGTATCTTTCGCGACTTGGGATCTGCCTGTTTGCAATATCTAGGGCTAATGCTTGCGTTGTAAATTATAGATGAACCTTTTAAGAACTGGAAACGGAAGATGAGCTGTCAGCTAAGAGTTTCCCCATCAGCGAACTTAACCTATAACATCTGACTGATGTGTCTGGCATGTTAAGTCCAGATGTAACCCTCACCATACTAAGATCAAACAAAAATTTTGCCGAAATTTTCATTTTTTTGAAATGTTCTATTTTTTTTAAATCAAATTAAATAAAACGAAAGCTTAAGTGCTTTCCTGTGGTGGGGTCATAGACAAATGCATATAACTGCCCTTCCTCTAGTCTGCCCTACCCTTTCCCCACTTTAACAATTATTATCAGATACAAAGCCTGTTAAAGGAAGTACTATGAGCCTAATCCAAAACCCTTTGAGATTAGTGGGAGCCTTTCCATTGACTTCATTGAGTTTTAGATCAGGCCTGTTACAACCATGGAAATAATTCAATCTGCATATAGTGAATTTGGAGTTGGCAAACTGCTATTAGGAAAGCTTTTGTATATGTACATGTTGAATGGCTGTGTTTAAGGCTGACTGTAATAGTAATTGTCTGGAAGGACACATCCAGGTTCCAATTCATTTAAATAACTAAATAAATGATAAAGGTTGTTAACTTTACAGTTAATAACTTTGATTGGGTTGTTAACTTTGATGATCCTAGAAGTGCAGTAGGCATAAAGAAGGTCTTATATTAAAGTGAACCGTAGATACAGTAGAGGGAACAAAATTCTCATAGAAGTTTAACATTAGGAAAAATTAACAGTTAGGGCCAGATTCTGATATGCTTACTCGCTTTTACATTGCTTTACTGTTACTTCTTAAATAGCCCCACTGGTTTCAAGGGTGCTCCTCGTGGTAAGTGTCAGAATATATCCCCTAGTGAACAATTTTGATTAATAGTGTTAAACTGATGTCTGATTAATCGGTTTGAATAGCTTGTGTTAAGTTCATGCATGCAGTTCTGTAGTTACCATCACATAACTATCATGCTTTATATTCCTTTTCTGTTCTGTACTTTTCATACTTATAATTCAGAAAGAGCTGTCCTATTCTATTGAGGGAAATTCAGTTCATTTATATAGGAGCTGTGATTAAATAATGATTATGAGTCTGATGCAATATTCAGTATTGTTCTGTATGCCTGGACTATGCTACAGGGCTCCCGCGTAGGGTAAAGGAGAGGCACAGAGGTTAAATAACCTGCCAACGGTCTGGGAATAGAACCGCAATTTCTTGACACCGAACCTGGGCCCCAATTCAGTAGAATTCTTAAACAGGTGCTTAACTTTAAGCATGTGCTTGAGTCCCACTGAGTCAATGTTAAGCACATGATTCAATGCTTTGCTAAATAGGGATTAATATAATCACACGATTTAAATTAAACATGTGCTTACGTTCACTTACTGAATTAGGCCCCTTGTAAGCAATCTCCTAGGCCCGTGTTTCTCAGCTTTTCCTGATTGGCAACCCCTTATTGAAGCTAAAAGTTTTCACCACCCCCTTACGCTTACAATAAAAATAAGAATAAAAATATATCAATGATAAGCCTATACAATCAATTTGTGTGTGTGTCTCAAGAAGCTGACAGCGAATACTTGATCATGAAGGGTAAGGGTGGGTTGGGGGGAGGCAAGGAGATTCTCTTTGATTTAGATTGTAATGCAATTTTCAATACTTCTTATTGCCTTTCATGAGCCCTTCCCCATGGGTTTGTGACCCATCAACTGAGAAACACTGTCTTAGACCCCAGCTGTCCCATCGGACACATCGAGTCTTTCCTGAAAGTAGTTTGATCACTATCTTGCAAACATGCAGCCAGGGGCGGCTCTATGTATTTTGCCGCCCCAAGCGTAGCAGTCAGGCGGCTTTCGGCGGCACACCTGCGGTAGGTCCGCTGGTAACGCGGATTCGGAGGCACGCCTGTGGGAGGTCCGCTGGTAATGCAGATTCGGAGGCACGCCTGTGGGAGGTCTGCTGGTAACGCGGATTCAGAGGCACGCCTGTGAGAGGTCCGCTGGTAACGCGGATTCGGAGGCACGCCTGTGGGAGGTCCGCTGGTAACACGGATTCGGAGGCATGCCTGTGGGAGGTCTGCTGGTAACGCGGATTCAGAGGCACGCCTGTGGGAGGTCTGCTGGTAACACGGATTCGGAGGCACGCCTGTGGGAGGTCTGCTGGTAACACGGATTCGGAGGCACGCCTGTGGGAGGTCTGCTGGTAACACGGATTCGGAGGCACGCCTGTGAGAGGTCTGCTGGTAACGCGGATTCAGAGGCACGCCTGTGGGAGGTCTGCTGGTAATGTGGATTTGACGGCATGCCTGTGGGAGGTCTGCTGGTAACGCGGATTCAGAGGCACGCCTGTGAGAGGTCCGCTGGTAACACGGATTCGGAGGCATGCCTGTGGGAGGTCCGCTGGTAATGCAGATTCGGAGGCATGCCTGTGGGAGGTCTGCTGGTAACGCGGATTCAGAGGCACGCCTGTGAGAGGTCCGCTGGTAACGCGGATTCGGAGGCACGCCTGTGGGAGGTCCGCTGGTAACACGGATTCGGAGGCATGCCTGTGGGAGGTCTGCTGGTAACGCGGATTCAGAGGCACGCCTGTGGGAGGTCTGCTGGTAACACGGATTCGGAGGCACGCCTGTGAGAGGTCTGCTGGTAACGCGGATTCAGAGGCACGCCTGTGGGAGGTCCGCTGGTAACACGGATTCGGAGGCATGCCTGTGGGAGGTCTGCTGGTAACGCGGATTCAGAGGCACGCCTGTGGGAGGTCTGCTGGTAATGTGGATTTGACGGCATGCCTGTGGGAGGTCTGCTGGTAACGCGGATTCAGAGGCACGCCTGTGAGAGGTCCGCTGGTAACGCGGATTCGGAGGCACGCCTGTGGGAGGTCCGCTGGTAACACGGATTCGGAGGCATGCCTGTGAGAGGTCTGCTGGTAACGCGGATTCAGAGGCACGCCTGTGGGAGGTCCGCTGGTGACACGGATTCGGAGGCATGCCTGTGGGAGGTCTGCTGGTAACGCGGATTCAGAGGCACGCCTGTGGGAGGTCCGCTGGTAACACGGATTCGGAGGCACGCCTGTGGGAGGTCCGCCAGTCCCGCGTCTGCGGCATACCCGCTGCCAAATTGCCGCAGAAACTGCGGGACAGGCAGACCTCCTGCAGGCATGCCGTCGAAGGCAGCCTGATTGCCGCCCTCACAGCGACCGGCACGCCGCCCCCCGCGGCTTGCCGCCCCAGGCACGCGCTTGCTGCGCTGGTGCCTGGAGTCGCCCCTGCATGCAGCTTATTGCCTTGCATGGAACGATTTATTTTCCTTTCTCTAAAAGTTGAGCATTTTGCCAGTTAGGGCTTGATCCAGTGCCCACTGAAGGCCATAGACCCACTCCTGTTACTTTCAATGGCCTTTGGGCTGAGTCCGTATTGTGAGAGCCAGTCTATGCTCTGGGAGGTTCCTGAGGCAGGATCCAACGTTCTGTCACCAGAGAACAGAAGTGAGTATCTCTGACAGAAAGCAGAAAAAAGATAACTCTGAGATTTAGCTCTTTAGTACGGATGAACTGGATGATAGGGATTTCAAATGATATTTAGCTTCCCCTGGCCTCGCTGCGGGAATCAGCATGAAATGCCTTCCGCCTTAATGTTGTTCCTATTGTACTCATCCTGTGTGACAAACCCATTTTACTCCTCAAACTCTCAACAGCTCTTCTTGGCAGGGAATCTTTCATCTGCCTCTTCTCGGCTTCCAGTTGCAGGCCATTGTCTTTGAGTTAGTTTGCTTAATTCATTGTAGCTACCCTCCTACGCACAGTGGAGTGAATATTTTATTTTCCAATATGTTAAACTCCTGTTTACTGCCTCATCTAATTAGTGTAAGGCCAGGGGAGACATGAGTTAATATTTATTGAGTGTTAATTTTGCTTTGTTGCTGGGTAGTGTCACATTAAATACCATCTGAGGAAGTATTTTATTATTATTATTGTTTGCTTTATGGTAACACCTAGAGGACCCAATCAGAGATCAGCACCCCATTGTACATGTAGATGCGAACCAGTCTTAGCAGTAGAACTGGGGGAACTTTTTGTAATTAGAACCAGTCAACATTCATTGGTCAAAACATTTTTTTCCAATAAAAATGGCTTTTCGACCAATTTTTTTTTTTTTTTTTGCAGAAAATATTCATTTGGTCAAAATAAAGATAAAAAAGATGGTGGTGGGGGGGGAAGGTTAGCCATAATTTGCAGTTTTCAAAAATGAATTTGATACTTTTTTATCCCAAAATGGAATATTTTTCAGGTTTGGATTTCAGTTTTCAAATTAAAAAACTGAAGTCATTTCATGGGAAATTTTAAAGAAAATAATTCCCCCCCTGAAATGTTCCACAAAAAATAATTGACATTCTTAAACCAACTCTAATCATAATAAAAATCTTCTTTGGTGCCTAACTCTGCTCCCCTTCCTCCCTCTTGCCATCTCCTCCATCTCCTGACCCTCCCCCCGTACCTCCAGCATCTTCTCATCTTTTCTCCTCCACAAACTGCCTTCTTTCTTGTTCATTGTTTCTCCCTAGCCTCCTCCATTCTCTCCTCTTACCTGCCCCTCTAACAAATTTCAGAAATGGATACTACTCCATTTTCACTTCCAGCCAAAGTTTTGTGACTGATTCAAGTAATCGCACTTGTTGATCAAAGAGATTTCAACCAATACAAAAGCTCTGGCTGAGCGAATATTCTTGAACACTCACAAGGATTACAAGCAGGCGAAATTGAAACGTGGTTTCTAATTTGGCTGGTTGCAAACAGATATTTGCCCTATTCACCAGCTTTAATTAGAAGATCCTGTCAATGCTGTGGACTCTTGGCATTTGTTTAACATCAATCATATTAGTCAAGAGTTATCTGCAATTTGTTTTTATTCTTTCTGGGTGACTTTCACTTGGGTGCAAAGGGCCACTACAAGTCTATGAATCACTTAAGTTCCTTTAA
This sequence comes from Malaclemys terrapin pileata, assembly GCF_027887155.1. Taxonomy (NCBI): domain Eukaryota; kingdom Metazoa; phylum Chordata; order Testudines; family Emydidae; genus Malaclemys; species Malaclemys terrapin. The sequence goes on from NC_071509.1 coordinate 139,964,164, forward strand.
AAGCCATTTTGAGGGTTTACATGGGATTTCATTAATACAAAGGCCTTGTTTTGGCTCTCTGTACAGGAGTGACTTGCCTATTGCCAGTACTGTACCTGTGTGTTTCATAAGTCAATAAAATCTCTCTCCCGCTATTATTGCAAATGAGCTAAATAAAATCTTGTTAACCCCTAGTGTTGGAAATCATGAGATCAGCTTTAAAAATCATGATTTTTTAATAAAAATGATCAATATGGGTTTCTTTTTTTCTTGCCTTTTTAGTTTCTGAGCTTTTATGGTTCACTCAAGTCATGTTTTCTCTGCAGCCGTGAAGGAGAGAAACTTTATTTTAAAAACTGAACCTACTAATCATAGGACTCCTGGAGCTGGGGCTTCAAGAAACACTTCAAGTATTGTGAGACTTGCAGTAAAGTCACAAGAGTTGGCAACACTGTGATTGTCCCTCTGAATCAATTCTAGAATTGTAAAAAGCGACAAAGAGTCCTGTGGCACCTTATAGACTAACAGACGTATTGGAACATAAGCTTTCGTGGGTGAATACCCACTTTGTTGGATGCATGTAGTGGAAATTTCCAGAGGCAGGTATAAATATGCGGGCAAGAATCAGTCTAAAGATAATGAGGTTAGTTCAAAGGGGAGGATGAGGTCCTCTTCTAACAGTTGAGGTGTGAACACCGAGGGAGGAGAAACTGCTTTTGTAGTTGGATAGCCATTCACAGTCTTTGTTTAATCCTGATCTGATGGTGTCAAATTTGCAAATGAACTGAAGCTCAGCAGTTTCTCTTTGGAGTCTGGTCCTGAAGTTTTTTTGCTGCAGGATGGCTACCTTTAAATCTGCTATTGTGTGTCCAGGGAGGTTGAAGTGTTTTCCTACAGGTTTTTGTATATTGCCATTCCTGATATCTGACTTGTGTCCAATTATCCTTTTACATAGGGATTGTCCAGTTTGAATTGGAATTCTAGGAGTGGCCAAATACATAAGTAGCCAGATATGAAGGAAGGCCATAAAGCCACACATTAAAAGATTCCAGATTATTTCTCAATAGCCCTTAGCAGCATTGACCTTTATGTTAACATAGATCAGTTTCGAGTATTTAATCACATTTCTGTGAATCTTGTCCTCTTTCAGTGCTTGGAATGTCAGAGCAACCAATTTCAGATCTTACCTATTTACCCCAAACTTCTCGGAAATAAAAAGCCAAACTTCAGATCACCTATTTACAAACATGGGAGTTTAAATCTTTCCAATAATAACTCAAAAAGCAACTACTAATTATTTTCCCCTATCATCAACCTCTGACAATTAGCAAGAGTCAATTGCAGTTTTACAGTTTCACCTATAGATGGTGCAAGCAATTTCAACATTAGTTGCATTCCCTGGAAAAGATCTTTCAAAATATATCCCATTGTCACGGCATGCCTTCATGTTCTCCCTCTATTTTTCTTTCATTATCACCAGTAAAGTCCCTGCATACACTCTCATCTCTTTTTATTAAATAAATTGATAAAATATGTGATCAGCATTTACTTTTTTTTGACTTTCCACCCACATTTTCAGATATTCATGTCACTTAGACGAGGGCCCAGTTAAGGCTTTGTAAGCGCTACAGGCATCAGCTCATAAAGAAGTCCCTAAAGAATACAATGATCTGGTGGTTTTGTCTGGACTTAAACTCTATGACTGTGCCTCTATGAAAACATGCCCTGCAGGGGTTGACAAATGTGACCTTCTTCTTACATTAAATGAGGGGAACAACACTGCAAAAGGGATGCAAAAATGGAGTGGGAACAGAGGCTAGGATAGGGGAAGGGCAGCTATGTTGCATGCTTCCTCTTCTCAATACAGCACCTCCATCATCCCCTCTACAGCAAGTGTGCATGGGTTGGCCTGCGCGTGGATAAGGGGAGGAGCTGGAAAGCAGCACATTTGCAGAAGACACAGCTAATTGTCACATAAGTTAATGCAACAGTTTTCTGCAAACACTGCCCCTGCTTCCATGGCTACTGCAGGTCCCATGGCAAAGGCGGTGGTGCAATTAAGCTGCGCAAAGGGGCAGGACTCAGAGCAGGGGAGTGGGCGCATACACATTCCCTGCAAGGTATGTCGCCCAGCTCTGCCACAGCTTTTGGTGTGCCAGCCCTCAATGGTCTGGGATGGGCCAGTTAGTGGTTGGGCAAAGCTGGAGAATCCCCTGTTTTGTGGGTTTTCTTGTCCTCCCCCTACAGCAGGGCAGGACGGCTGCAAGGGCTAGCCTCAGCCACTGCAGCCTGGTTAGAAGCGTTGCATCCCCTCCTTTTCCCGGGTTGCTTGGGTTTAGCACTGGACCAGACCCTAACTCCCCTCTCCCCGACCCCGGGCCCTTGCAGTGCAAGCCAGGGAGTCATATTTAGATACATCCAGTGGAAGCAAAGCACAAGCACAATTTGTGTTACCAGCTTGGTGTGTTGCAAAGCTGGAGACAGGTGTCTGCTATGGTTTCTGTGGGCTTTGTCCCTTAGTTTGCGATAGATTTATGGCCTATGCTGCCAATGCAGGCCTGGCCTCAGGCCCTTCTGCATCACACCCATTCCAACAGTGTCTTCTCCAGACCTACTAATCATTAAGGGGTGCATTTGCCCCATTTGTGGGCTTTTAGGTAGCCCCGTGCTTTGACCTTACCAAGACTGCTGGGGACCAGGGGAAACCTACCTCACTGCCCTGGAGGTGACACTGTTTTAAAACTCCACAACATCCTGTCTCCTCATTTCCTGGATGAGCCCTTAGAGTATGATAAAACTGTGAGGTTATGTCTACACTAGAAACGCAACTGCAGCACTGCTGCAGTGTAAACACTTACCACGGCGATGGAAGGAGTCCTTCCATCCTTGTGGTAAATCCATCTCTCCAAGGGGCGGCAGCTGGGTCAACAGAAGAATTCTTCTGTTGACCTAGCCCCATCTACACTGAGGGTTTGTTGTCTTAGCTACGTCTCTCCGGGATGTGAATTTTTCATAGCTAGAAAAATTATGTAGCTATGTAGCTAGATCAACTGAACTTTCTAGTGCAAACCAGCACTAAGATAGCTCAGTGGAGGTTGATCAAAGGCACAAAAAGATGTTAAGCTCCCAGTTCTTCCTAGCTGCCCCACCTTTCTGCCTTTGAAATAGGGGTATTGTCAGGCTACCATTCACTGGACCAGATCCTCAGCTGGTGTAAATCAGTGTAGCTTTCCTGACTTCAGTTTACACTAGTTGTGGATCACGCCCAATGATTCTTGCAAAACACTCTGAGATCTGAGATTAGAAACCCAATAGAAATGCAAAGTGGCATGAGTGTGATGGATTCACTTATTTTGTTACCTCTGTAAAGTTCGGTTGCAAATGAAGCCTCAAAAAGTGCTTCCGATTAAACAAAGCTAATCCAATTTAACGAACAGCCCCTTGGTGATAAAAGAATCACAATTAAAGCACAGGATAGACTTTTTGTCAATAGACGAGAATGGTCCAAAGGAGGAAGCCATCATGAAAAATGAGCCCTGCGTTTCTACCCTGCACACAATACCTCAGTGAGTTGACACACATTCACCAAAGCAGCTCTCAGAGCACAGTCTCATCACTAACTTATTCCTTCAAGGAGCGATAACGGAAAATTTCCAGTCATAAAGCTTCAGGAGAGAACAGCGGCAACGAAAAACAGTTCAACTTAAAACCTATTGGAGAATATTGCCGTAACCCTCCAGGACGGATGCCAAGTTGCACCATCAGCCTTTACCCTTCTGTCCCAGCAGCAAATGTACATAATGCGTCTCAATCTCGCCCTTATTCCCTAGCTGGGCCTATCCACGCACGTTCAGCTGAATTGTTCTTCCGACTTCAGTCCTGCATCTCTGTGTCTTGTGATAGTGCCATGCCAAATAGCGGAGTAATGCAGACGAGATTTCATCCACAATGCTCTGCAGTAAGTTACAAATGCTCAGTGTCCCTTTGTCAGCTATCTTTGGGGACACCTTCTTTTCTTATCTCTCTTTCCCCTGTTTAAATAGGCTACATTTCCATACTTAAGCGGCAGATTGCCAGGTTTGTCAAGGTCAGTTTTTTGCCATTTGATTGATGCAAACCTGCCTTAAAACTTGTTCTCAGATGGTGGGTGCTGACCTAACTCTTGGCCAGCCCAAACGGTTCATGGTGTGGTGAAGAAGGAAGGGGAAGGAGTGGGAGATGGGGTCATGGTGGGACTGAGGAACAGGGGAGGGAAAGAGTGTGTGGGGAGAGGGGGAGAGAGAGAGCTTGAATGTGATTAGTGGAAGAGAAAGAGAGCATGAATATGTGTGAGGGATAGATGTGGCTGGGGAGGAAGAGAGTGAATAGCCTTAAAATCCTTTGCAACGTGGGAGACTGTACCTGGCATTTCAGACGTTTCCGGAGAACGAGTCCCTCTTCCCGCCACTGAAAATGTTTTGGCTTCCTCACAGCTCCCCAAACCCTCTCCATTCTCAGGTGCAGACCTGCTGCTACATTTATTCGTCTGTGCTCATAGACAGAGTGAGCGTTCTCCCCTCCCGCAGCCTCTGCATGGGATGTTGCTGAATTACAGTTGCAAGGGGCTGCCCACTCCAAAGCACCAGAGGATGAAAATATCACTGATGTCTGAAATGGTCCCTTGAAATATGTGTTTACTACTTATGCTATACAATCTGTTCCACCTCATATTTAACTGTGACACTCTGAGTACCTTTCCAGACCCGAAGAAGAGCTCTATGTAGCTCAAAAACGTCTCTCTTTCACCAACAGAAGTTGGTCCAGTAAAGGTTTTTACCTACTCACCTTGTCTCATATACTGGGACCAACATGGCTAGAACAACACTGCATACAATGACGTAGTGACAGCACCTAGAGGAGACCTCAACCCGGCAGGGCTCCATTTTGCTAGTGTAACTCACTGGTCAGCAGCGATCCTAGTTTTTCTGTGATAACCTCCCCCAAAAAGAGCCAATTAAAAAACAGAAAAATCCGCATTTTTCCGTGATTAAAATGAAAGACTGAACGTTAGTTTCCCCCTAGCCGTAATGTCTGTAGGGACCAGCTGAACATGGTGTTTTATTGATATATTTACAGCTGTAAAACGCGGGAATGAGCCAGTCGCAGTACATACATGGGGAGGGTCACTATTGTCCTGGTTGGCATGGCAATGGCTGCCTTTGATAATTGATTTCTCCAAGATAACCACAAAGTTATTATAAAACAGGGTCTCAGGAAGGACTGTAATGAAAGCAGACTGCTGTGCTCCTTTGGGTTTGCCCTGGGTTAAGTTACACTGATTCTTTTAAAAGGGACATACTTTGCTACTTTCCTCCCAAGTTTACAAGAAATTCAGATGCAAAATTCCGGCTTCTTCCTATGTAGATTGTTTATTTGTTTCTTACAAATTGGGAGGGAGGGAAGGGGGATTTGTCTTTCTGAATATTTACCTTTATTAAAAAGTGGGAAATTCTAGAGCTGAGTCCCTACGCTGTTTTCCATTACACAATTTTTAAAAAATGTGATTTAGAAGTTGCAGTAAAATCTATCTATTTTTACCCCAAGGCTGTGCATGCTTATTTAAACAGCACATATATAAAATATTTTCTTTCTATTAAAAACTAAAGGAATTTCATAAACAAAAAATTCATTTCAGATAAGTTCAACTTGCTCTCATCAATAAACTACACCATAAAATTTAGGAAATACAAAATTAAAGATTAAAGGGGATTATAGTGTTGCATTGTCAAGCACTCTCAAGTTAGGAAATATCACTCTGAATGTCTATATGCATCCGAAGAAGTGGGCTGTAGTCCACGAAAGCTTATGCTCTAATAAATTTGTTAGTCTCTAAGGTGCCACAAGTACTCCTGTTCTTCTTTTTACTCTGAATGTTGCCATGCAACCTTAATTTGGCCACCTTTTGTGTATGCATGATGATACAACCTTTAATTAGATGCAGAAGTGACCACCTCTGAAAAGTTTAGTGTAAGTTACTTACCTAGTTTCACACAGGAACTTGGTGGCAGACACAGGGATAGAATTCAAGTCTCCAGGGCGGCATTCAGTTGTCCTAATCAGGAGATCATCCTTTCTCTTCCTGCAGTCTCCTGCCTCATTCACCACAAACCTTCCAATTTCTACAACAAATGAGGCAGGAATCCTATAGACAAAAGATTCCTTCACGGTACAGCCCTGATTCATCCCCAGAGCAGATCTGTTCTGTGCCCTGACTGAACTACAGGTCCAGTTTAAATACATACATACATACATACATAGATCCTGGCATTTCCTAACCTGAGAGTGCTTGACTTTACACCCTTTTAATCATTTACATTTCCCAATTTTTTATGGTTTCCTTTATTGATGAGAGCAACCTTAACTTTCATTAAACAAAGTATTTGTTTGTGAATTATAAATGTATTGTATTGTTTAGCTTTGCATTCTTTTTACATTAGCTTCCAGAATGCTTAATATGCTGACATGTTGTTAAAGTGTGTGTGTGAGTGTTTTGTGGGGGCAGGAATAATCTTCTTTTTTAAGCTTAACTCACACACGCAGACACAAACACACACACACACACTTTGACACATAGGGAAAAAATTATACTGGCAGAAAAGAACCACACATTCCAGATCATGAAAAGCTATGCAGGTTATGTGCGAATAGCAAAACATTTTTGGTTCATTGGGAATTAAAAAGGTGTTTTGTTTTTTTTTAATTTTCAGTGAACTGAGGAGAGAGAGAGAAATTGTTTCATGTCAAATGAAACATTTAGTTCAACCCAAAAATGAAACATTTTGTTTCGATTTTGATCTTTGAAAATATCTTTTAAAAAATATAATTGAAGGAAATTTAGAAATGAAAAGTCACATTGCATTAAAAAAATCCAAATATTTCATTAAAAATATGTCAAAATGAAAGATTTCAGTTTTGTTCAGAATTTTTTTTTTCTGTTTTTTTGTTTTTTTTTTTTGACCCAAACAAGTCAATGAAATTGACATGGATTCATGAAATGTTTTGGTCAAACTGTAACTGCATTTTTTGGCCAAAAAAAGTTTGCCTAGCTCTATTTGGGTATCATATTTGAGAAGATGAAGTAAAGATATAATTTGATAGAGATTTATTTTGTAAACACCAGAACATCACCTCTTATAAAAAGATACATCAAATCTTTCTGGAAACTAACAGAATTCTCATTTTAAAAAATCTATGTACTCAGCAAACATCATTATATTCCAGTTGTATCCATTGCCAGGTGGCCAGATTGATGTTGTAGTTGCAGAACCTAACTGAGTAGTCCCCAGGTATGTCTTGGGCAGAAAGTGAGACACAGAGCGAGCTATCTAAATGAGGTTACAAAGATACCTAGACAATGGAAGTGTGTTTTGGATGATGTCCCAGAACACAAACAATATCCCCAACTTGGATTTTAGTTCTCAAAGTTGAATAGTACTCATTTAGACAATTACAGAGATCTGGTCCTTTTTGACAGTGATGGAGATACAATTAATTTACCCGATAGTTTCATAGTGTTGGGTAACTTTCTAGCACTATTCAAGCAATAAAAGCTGTATTTCTTTTATATTTTCTTATCTCTTTATTTGTTATTAACCTGCCAGGTGGCTAGTCAGTCTAGCTGATTTCTAGTTCAGTGCTTGGCTTCTCTCCTGAGACATTCAAAGAGGGTGATGTGGACAAATCATACATAAATGTTACAAGACTTAATTAATCCCACAAATTCATTTCATAGAGGCTACCGAACACTAATTGCATGATAACATCTTTCAGTTATTAATGACCTGGATCGATCTTGTACCAATGTCCTAAGAGTGAAAGTTTCTGTATTATTTCCCTATATCCAATTATCATTCCCCTGAGCCATCCAGCCTTTCACAAGAGCATAAATTCGGCCCAGTCAGTTTATGGCATTCTGCAGACAGAAGTACAGAAAGGAGATTGTATTTTGTCTGTTGGGAATTGCCTACCATAAGAATTTACACTAATCTGTATCATAATCATTCTAATTTACACCTCCGACCAGCTCCTGATCACTTGTAAAACCTCCAGTCATATTACTCATCCACTTTAAATAACTTTAATTTCAGCTTGTAGACACAGAGGTTGCATGTCTGTAATAGAGGTTCCAGAGTTTTAATGAAAATGCTTTTTGACATCATAACAGAATGCGATTTTTGGATAAGTAACAGGCTCACAAAGATCAGAAGTGTGTGGGAAGGGTCAGCTGAATACATGGCATACATGGTTATTGTAATTTCTCCAAACTCAGAATTCAATCAGATAATTTAGGCAGCAACTCCCCTGAGGATGAAACAACATTACTCTTTGATTTGTCCTTGGGCTGAAAGAAGCAATCACAATTTGTTGCTGTGAAGAAACTCATTATAAGATGGAAGACATTTTAAAAAAAGTAGATACAATGAAAGGGCGGTTTGTTTGCTCTCATTAATAGTAAATAGAAATGTTGGTTTCAAAAGAAACAGCTAATAGCAGCACAGAATTGTAGTCAGGACCAAATATAATTGCTAATACAGTGCTAACTTCCCTTTTATTTTAATTCCTTAGCTTGAGTCGTAGGCCTGGGATCCTATTAGGCTTGCTTATTAATTTATTTATTTTTAGTCAGTGCCTGCCCAAGTATAATGTGGTTATTAGCCAGTGATAGAAATTAAAATGTGAATCTTCTTGCCAGAAACCATGTAACAAATGATGTTACATGAAACGCTGGGTTTCACTGCACTTTGAAAGCAGAATGTACTCAGTACAAATGAGAAAATTCTCCTCTCTTATAAGCAGGCCTTTCCCCACAAGAGAACAGCTGTTTAACAATGATTACTCATGTTGGACTAAATACCTAGAAATGTACTGCGGGTTTAACAAGAGCTGTATTGAACTCCCTACCACCCCAGTGAACTCAAGCATACAAGCCACTGCAAACAAGCAATCCACTGACATTTGTCTGCCAAATTCTTTCTCCAGACTTATGACTGTGTCCATTGGAGTCATAGGGCCAGATCCCAAGTCCATTGACACCAGCAGGAGTCTTTCCACTTACTTTAATGGACTTTGGATTAGGCCCAGAATAAACAATGAGCCTGAAATAGTGTCAAAAGCCACCGGTGCTGATGGAGTGGCATTTTCACAATGAGAACACGTTATGATCTCATTCCCTGTACGTGATATGGCAGAGATGGGCAAGGTGAACCCCCGAAAAGAAGAAATATGGAGCGATATCAAAGTGGTGACTTGAAGTGCTTGAGTTTTCTTTTTAATCCTCCCCTGTGTCCCACGACCTGCCAGCCACAGATAACCAGGTCAGGAGACTGTTTTTTGAAGGCCGCCTTTGGCCCTGAAATGAAAAAGAGAAACTGAGGAACCACAGCTTATTTATGGGTAAAGGAAAAAGAGAGAAGGGAACGAGGGATCCCAAGAGATAGAGAAGAGAGAAGGGTAAAAATGGCTAAGTTTAAAGCTATCTATATTATGGGCCTGATACTCATCAGTCACAGCCAAGCCACTCCTGAATTCCACGCATGTCAGTGAAGGAAAAATCCCTCCCATGGGAAGCCTTTGGCCAGTAGTGAGACCATCACGTCCCTTGTGTTTTGGAGAGCATTGTCTGGTGATTAGATCAGGGAACTAGAAGTTCTAATCCCAGCTCCGCAAGTGACCTTAATCAAGTTACCCATTCTTCTCTGACCCTCAGTTCCTGCATCTAGGCGTGGGATATAACAATGCTTATGTATCACACATACATGCTGTAAGACTTAATTAATTTAAAGTGCTTTGATTTCCGCAGAGGAGAGAGGCTGTCAGTAGAAAGACGATGAGCTCAACATCTTAGCTCCCAACCCTTCTATTTATGAGAGTATTGCTCTTTCTGCCTGGTTGGTTCTAGTCATGTTAATCACCCTCGAGAAGACCCTCCCCTTCTCTTGTGATGAGATAAATGGTTTTACAAGCACCCTGTGTGGAATCTTACTGACATATCAACCTTGTTCATGGAGCAGGAGGAGGAGTGGCATGGCTTGTCCATTTTGTTGAATTAGGAATATTTTTCCTTGGGTAGTAAAATACACTCAGCTAGGCAGGTAGCCATGCGTCACAGTCCTGCCTGGCAACAAAGCCATTGATGTAGTAATGATGTGAGTAATATCTGAGGCACACATTTTTGCAGCAAAATTGAAATGTACAATAGACAGAGTGTTAGCTCTAAGAGGCAGGCTACTAATCAAAACCAATGTTGTAAATACAGCATCAGGAACACTTGGATCTACTGATTAAGAATGAAGAGCCAGACTGGGTCCCTGGCTGTGTTCTTACATAGGGGACTCAGGGGTGTAAGGAACAAATTTAGTCCTCTATTTGGGCTACCCGCATTGTGAGTAGCAGCATAGCTGGGGAAGCAGCTTTCATGGGTCTGCTACTTCCCCTTCCTAAGTGGGCAGAGGTGGGGCGTGATGGAGCCTTGACACTTCCCCATCCTAGTACAGCAGAGCCAGCAGGCCAGGGACGTAATCTGTACTAGGGATAGGGCTGGTGCAGATCACTTCCCCCTCCACCAAGGGGTGGGGAACCAAGGATGAGACTGTGGTGCTCAGAGTCACAGGAGACTTCTCCTATTTATCTCCGGGGAGGGGAGATCTTAGCCTGTTATGAGGCACCAACGCAGATGAACCAGTTTTGATGACTGAAAGTTCACTCCACCAGAGTGTGTCTAGGAGGGATAGCTCAGTGATTTGAGCATTGGCCTGCTAAACCCAGCGTTGTGAGTTCAATCCTTGAGGGGGCTACTTGGGGATCTGGGGCAAAATCAGTACTTGGTCGTGCTAGTGAAGGCAGGGGGCTGGACTTGATGACCTTTCAAGGTCCCTTCCAGTTCTAGGAGATGGGATATCTCTATTAATTTCATTTCATTTCATATTTAGACAGCTAGTAGTTAGTCTGGAATTCTCTAGTGACATCACATGGGATAGCATGGTACGGCCACAAATATTCAAGTGCACATCAGCAAATGTTTGCAAAGGCCAGGCATAGTTTTTAGATCTTTTGAATCACTAACATACTCTGCAAAAGCCAGCATTGGGCTTATACATATTATCAACTTTATGTCAAGTTTGTGCATTATGATTAGCTGACATGCCGTATTCTCCCAAAAGCAGAGCACTGACACTTCATAAAGTGATTCAGTCGTGACACTCGTGAATGCAGCTTTGCTGGTAATTGCCAACGTAACTACTCAAATTTGCTCAATTTTATGATCCTTACCAGGCAGTCATTGCTAACGTAATTGAACTGGCTTTGCCATTTTGAACAAGGTGATCCTTTTAACCTAGGAAAATCCACTTACGGCAAATGATTTTATTGTGTTTTTTTAAATCATTTTTATTTCATCTCAGGATATTTCTTTACAACGTTAGTGACTTTTATCACACAGAAATTGATATGCACAAGGTTGGGTTTTTTTTAATAAACTCTTCTGCATCTTACTGATCAAGTACTGCCATGCTGATCCTTATTGATTAAACAGGCCCTGAATTAGGAAAGGATTTAAGCCTGTATAACATGGTATCCTATGTGTCCAATCCACAGGTGATGTGAGTTTATTACAACCCCACCACAAAACTTGGTTGTTTAGCTCAACCTGTAGAGCCATCGTGCATGGGCTTAACTCTAAGCCTGTGTTTTAGTCGCAATGACGTCAATGGGAATTAAGCACATGCTTAAAATGAAGAATGGGTCAAGGGGATGATTTGCTGAATTGGCACCACAGTAATTTGAAAACATGGGCCCCCAAAAGGAGTTCTACTGGTTTATTTAGAACTGACAAACTATTCAATTGTCAGTGTCTCGTTGGGAGTCACATTTTGGGGTTGGGAAGCTGGGACACATGGTGCATGACTTCAGATGGAGTACCGGATAGTGGAGAATTAGTGTCTTGCATGGACACAGCACTGATTTCTGTTGCTGTCTATCCATAAACCGTGCCCCACAAGTGAAAAATCACAGCCTCTGTTTGGATTTGGTTTGCAATGTAAAACAATGGGAAATGTAATTGCATACTGCAGTGGCACAAGATCATCCTGGAGGTACTGGAAGATTTAATTAATGGAAAATCTGACTGTGCTTTTTTTATTAGACAAGTACAGTCCTAATAGTGATGATGTGACCTTGAAAAATTGCTAAATCCATTTAGCACCTCTTCGGAGGAATTTAAATACTTCTCATTCTAAATGAGGTTGCTTTGTGCTAGTGTTTTCCCTGACAGTCATTCTTAGAACTGGGCTAGTGTGAATGTTTTGTGAAAAAAGGCTGCTGTGATGTATTCATGGGCCCTATTCACGTTTTCTTTCTACTAAGTTATAGTTCTCAGCAAGTTACCTTAAAACATCATGCAACGTGCCTCTCCCATGAAGCATCCTCAAAGTTCATAGAGAAGGGTCTCTTAGAGTGCAAAGGGACACCTAGGCTTGGTCAGTGTTTAAAACTTCTACCAGCATACGGCAGACCAGGGAGTGAAAACCCCCATGCCCCTGAGTGACATAGCTATATTGACAAAGCCCTTGGTGTAGACACAGCTGTGCCAACAGAAGAGTGTTTCTGTAGACTTAGCTAACATCTTTCGGGGAGGGATGCTCCTACTCTGACAGAAAAATGTCTTCTGTTGATTTCTGCTGCATCTACTTTATGGGGTTATGCCAGCATGGTTGTTCTGGCATAGGCTCTGTAGTCCTATGCAGCATGTTGCTTCAAAGAATGGCTCCATTCTCTTTTCCCTTTTCTTCTCCTATCCCCATTTCTTTGCTGTGGGTTAACCATGTACAACCCCAGCACTGGCTTATTCCCTGCATCCAGTAATTCTCTTCTTCTGAATGCCTCCGGAGGAAATCCAGAAACTGTGAAGACTTCCTCTTCCACAACAAATTTATCCTCTCCTTTTTGGAGCCATCTGCTGGTGGATAGTGCACCTTTGTCATGGACTGACCATCATGTACCTTCTCAGGGACGGCTCTATGTTTTTTGCCACCCCAAGCACGGCAGTCAGGCGGCCTTCGGCAGCACGCCTGCAGGTGGTCCGCTGATCACGCGGATTCCGCGGTGTTGCTGCAGGTGATCTGCCGGTTCCGCGCCTTTGGCGTGCTGGCCGCCAAATTGCCGCCGAAGCCGCGGGACTGGCGGACCTCCCGCAGGTGTGCTGCCATAGACTGCCTGACTGCCGCCCTCACAGCAACCGACAGGCGGCCCCCGTGGCTTGCTGCCCCAGGCACGCGCTTGCTGCGTTGGTGCCCGGAGCCGCCCCTGTACCTTCTTTGCTTTGAGGTTGGGTGCACCTCTCCCAAGGGACATCTTTTATTGGTCAACTCTTGTAGATTAAGGGAGCCAGTGGATTTCCAGGTAAATGTCAGGGAGAACATTGTTAAACCGAATGACCCCTTGTAGGAGTTTACAATGTACTTTTGTCCTCAACCTTTGCTTAAAGTTGGCTGTAAATGCCCTTTCTGCTGACAGTGTCCTCAGAAGTCATCTGGGCTCACAGATGACCTACAACCGGTGAAGCCAGAGGGAGAATGGTGAGAGTGCTGCTGCTGGAAGCTGCCTGTTGAGTTTGACTGATTAGTGACAGATCATGTGCAGTGGCTGTGCAGGAGGTGAGGAACTGTTTCTTGCCAAATTGATACTATAGTCCAATAAAATATCCTGCCCCAAACCATAATCATTTATTTTCAAGGTGGAGTTTAACCACAATGATCTTGCATTAGAGTTAACAGATTTTCAAAGGTACCATTGACGTTGATATAACCCTTGGCAGAAGCTGATGTTCTAGGGTGTTTATATACTTCTCTAGAAGGAATAACAACAGGAAGGATAAAAGGAGACGTTAACTCCCTTCCCTTGATAAGACATAGGGGAGCTGACTCCCGATCAGGTTAATTAGGCTGTTGAAAAGTTTTCAAAGATGCTAATGGGAAAAGAGAGAAAAATTACCACCAAGATGATTTGAAGAGAGCAATATTTTCATACTTACCCTCTCCGGCGCCCTCCTCAATGAGAACCATCTAAGTAACTCTACAGCCTGCCTGTAAAAGAAGGAGACAAGGAATCGAATTGGTATATTTATATATAACTCACTTGGGGAATTCTGACCATTTTAATGGGCTCTAATCTGCCACATAAAGATGCACTAAGAAGGGACAACAGAGAAATATGTATCTTCCAAACTGTGTGTGATGGTAGACTCAAGATCACATAGAGACATGACTTAATGCATTTTATATCTGTGATGTTCCATTTACTCAGAAAAGAGACTGAGTGCTTGGGATAGTAATATAGATTTAAAGGAAGAAGTTCAGATTTTTCCTTGTTATGGGGTTCTTTTACATGAAAAAGAACCATTTTAGAGGAATTAATACAAAATGTCAATACATTCAGTCATAAAGGAGTAAAATGAACTCACTGAAGAACTAGGGCTGGAACTTTTCAAAGTTGCAAAGAAAAGGGCAATTAGCTACCCAAATCTTACCAAAAGTTAATGTGCTTAACCCCCCTAGAATCGTAGAGCTAAAGGTTAGATGGGACCACTAGATCATCTAGTCCAGGGGTTCTCAAACTGGGGGTCGGGACCCCTCAGGATTTGAGAGCTTATTACATGGGGGGTCGCGAGCTGTCAGCCTCCACCCCAAACCTCGCTTTGCCTCCAGCATTTATAATGGTGTTAAATATATTAAACAAATGTTTTTAATATATAAGGGGCTCACACTCAGAGGCTTGCTATGTGAAAGGGGTCACCAGTACAAAAGTTTGAGAACCACTGATCTAGTCTGACCTCTAGTAAATCATAATCCACCAACTCCAACCAGCGCCCACACACTAACCCCCACAATCAAAATTAGAACTAAGTATTTCAACCCTCGGGAGACTAGACTGTTATGTGCCACTGGCTGAGAACAGGTTAGACCAGTGTGCACCAGTGTCTGCAGGGAAATGATTAAATGAGATATACCCAGGTAACCCTAGCTTGTGACTCACGCTCTATGATGACAAAAGGCAAAAAGCCCTCAAGGTCACTGCCAGTCTGACCCAGGGGGAAATTCCTTCCTGACCCCACACATGGTGATCAGTTAGACCCCGAGCATGTGAGCAAGAATCAGCCCGCCAAGCACCTGAGAGAGAGAATGCTCGGTGCCACCTCAAGGCACTGGCCTACCCCATCTAGTGTCCCATCTGCAGCTGTTCCCATCCCTGATGCTTTAGAGGAAGGAGACTTAAAAAACCACAAACAAAGCCAGAATGCATTGGGGGGAAATATCCCTTCCTGACCCCTGCAGGTGGCGCCTGGAGCATGAACTTTTAGGAACATAGGACATAAACTGTAAATGAGTCCCAGGACTGCTGAGACCTACCTCTGACCATCACAAGCAACCCCATTGAACAGTCACACTCATAAATTTGTCCGTCTCTCTCTTAAAACGTATTCAGTTGTTTGCCCCACAACTCCTAGTGGAAGGCTGTTCCAGAACTCACCTCTCTGATGGTTAAAAACCTTCTTCTCCCTTTGAAATTCCCAGGCTACAAAGCTAAGTAAAAGCAAACTATGCAGTAAATATGAATGAAGAAAGGGAGACTAGAAAAGAACAAAGAACAGAAAATATGAATGAAATGGAAACAGGTATGGAAATCGGAAATACACACTTTAGGTACAAATATGACAGGAATGGACTCTTGGTATGTAATCAAATTATTCTTCATTGTTTTATAATGTATATTATATATTTCATACAGCTGGTTGAATTATTCATGTAAAATAAGTTATCTGATGAATTCGTCTCCCTTTTTTTCCTGTTAATGAATTGCGTGTGTATCAGTCCTGATCTCTAGGAATATATTTATAAGTGGTTTGCGCGAATTTCAGCCTGTGGGTATTTTACTAACTGTTTGCTCTGAACGTTATTTGAGATGCATGAGCTATATTATGTTGTTTCTGCTCCTGGACTGGATAGATAATGCTACTTGCAAGCCAGGCTCTCTCCAGCTGGCATTCTGTGCCCCTCTGCTGGTAGCTAGGCCAGCTGGAGATCGATGAGCCTGTCACAGTTGTGGTCAAAAGAGGTGACAGTTTTAACTCAGGCAGTAGTAGCTCCTGTGTGAAGATTCAGAGGTCACAGATTTGACCCCCCCCCCCCACTGCAGAGATCCCACTGAGGGATGTCCCTGGTTTCTGAGCGCTGTTACGCTCACCCTCACCCTTATTCCTCCATTCGCGTCTTTGTTATACTGATGTGTATGTAGTGTACTGTATGACATTGGGCTATCAGCTCATCAGGGGAAAACCCATCTCTGCCCCTCTCTCTTTGTAGAGCACGTAATTCAGTAGGGCAACAGTCTTGATTCTAGGTGCTACCAGAATACAAATAACATACTACTAATAATAACAAACGATGGACAGTGAATGGGGAATAACACCCTACTGCTACAAATTTTCAAGTGAACACTTGTTTATGCTAAAACTTGTGAAGATCTTGGGATTTTCTCTATGGTTCACAGACTGGTGAAGAATGAATAACAAAACCCTGTGAATAAAAGGGGTTCAAATGGTTAGTCCTGAAAATCTCCTTTGTTTTTTTAAAAAATCAACAATTTCAGTCCTTGGAAATTAATTTGGATTTTCCTAGAAATCACCCAGTCTCCTTGCCTATGTGTCACCTGGCCCCAGCTACTGGATGTTAAGGAGGCCTGGGAATCCTGTCTGATCTGAATCTGGTCAGGCTGGTAGGCAAGAAAGCTTTTAGACTTTTATCATGGAATTGATGAAGGACTCAAGAGTTTTCACCTCTGTGGCATCTCGCCACCCTTCTTGCCACCTTGCAGAGTAGAACTGCAGGAGTGTTACTGTCAAGGTTTCCTTCTGCACCTGCAGATAAGTGGGGAGGGTCTATGCCTCTGAGAATAACAACATAGCATTGAAAATTATGAATAATCCCAAAACCTTGATGGGGCAAGCAGGCTTGAGCCAAATCCTATTGAAATCAATTGAAGTCTTTCCATCAGCTTAACCTGTTTGTTTTTTATCTGCAGTCGTTTTATAGTGCTTGCACCACTTACATGTCCCAATCTTCAGCAATTTCTTGAGGGTCCTAAGTGGCTGTGTTTTGTTCTTTGTCTCAGAGCTCTGTTCTGCTATGCACAACTCCAAAGCAAATATAGCCACATAATAAGAGAGTTCTATGATGTTCTATCAGAAGCAGTAGGTAGCAATTTTCAGTTTTTATCAACAACAAATATACTTGTATGTGAATCTTTTATGCTCCCATAAATGTGATTTGGTGCTTGTGCTGTGCTTCACTCTAATTGCACCCCTGTCTTTTGTGTTTAAAACAACCTAAAACTATTGGTAAGAGCAAAATACTTTGTCTCATGAAAAGCCCTAATTACAGCATTTCACAATTGTATTTGTTGGTCTGTATTTGCCTTCCTTTCATAGCATAATACTCCAGTTTATCAAGTAATCATCCTACCTGCTTTTTTCCCTCTCTCTCTAATTTCACATATTCATCCAATGCTTTTTTTTAAATAAACCCTCAGATGATGCAGCTGCATTTCCACCCAGCTAAACCTCTATCAGAAAACATTCTATGTAAAGCCCTTCCTTCCCACAACTCATTGCAAAACTCGTTAACACATGATGTCCGGTTTGGACTCTCAGTTATGTCAGTATAAACTTACAGTAATGCTCCCGATTTTCATGGAATTACTTGTGCTTTACACAGAATAGCAGAGAACAGTTTGGCCCACCTGGCTCCAAAATAGAGTTGTCAGGTGATATTGTTTAGAGTCTTGATTGCTGAGGCATTGGGAATGAGATACTGAGCTTTTTACCCCTAGGTCAATGGTATTTCTTTTCTACTCCAGGTCAGTAGTGACTCATATTTGGTACCATTTGCTGGTTCTGCTGTGGCTTACGTGAAATCAACCTGCCATGTTGCTTGTGCGAGATACCATAGCTATTTGTTCTACTTGTGCAAATCAACACCTTACTGTGTATAAAATTTATCTTAGTCCATTACATTCAATAAATAGCAGATATGTTTTATGCTGGGCAGGATTTTCTAAAGAGCTTAAAGCCCAGGTCCTCAAAGACATTTAGGTACCTAACTCCGTTGAAATCAAATGAGAGTTAGGCGCCCAAATATATTTGAGGATCTGGACCGAAGAAACTTGGGGCACAATTCCCATTGACTTTCAATGAGACTCATGGTCCTCAGTCCTTTTAGGGTTAGATCCCCACAGGTGACTTAGACCCAGGATTGCAATGCCTAACTTTTAGGCACTTTGTAGAATCCACAGCCTCAAGTTAGGCCTCCAGGCTCCCCACACAATGCACGGGGAGAGGTAGGTGCCTACAAATGGGATTCACAGAAGCCAGTGAGCTGATACCTGAACTACCTAAGCTGGCCAATCAGAAATGCTGAGGAAAGGGATGTGGCCTAAACCCCACCTCTCAAAGTGAGGTGCGAAAAAGGTGACTGTGCTATTTGTCTGTAAAACCAACCCGTCTGTTATAGCATTTCCTTACAAGTGGGACACAACCATTCCCTAAGAGGATGCATTTCCATTAAGTATATAACACTCCGGTCACAAATTAGTAGGGCAGCAATGCAAGGAACACATGGATTAAGTTATAGATACATACACATGGCAGGGGTCAACACCACCATGTTGTACGACAGACACTTGACAAAATTACCGGATTTAGTGATGGACATTGGCTGGGGGGCTCCGGGCTGAGGCAAGGGGTTGGGGTGTGGGAAGGGGTATGGGCTCTGGGCTGGGGGTGTGGGTTCTGGGTTGGGGCCAGACATGAGGGGCTCAGGGTGTGGGAGGGGGTTCTGGACTGGAGCAGGGTGCTGGGGGTTCAGGCTCTGGGGTGGGGCTGGGGCAAGGGGTTGGGGGGCGGGAGGAGGTCAGGGTGCACGCTCCGGGCAGTGCTTACCTCAAGCAGTTCCTGGAAGCAGCAGCATGTCCCCCATCCGGCTCCTACATGGAGGTGCGGCCAGGCAGCTCTGCGCACTGTTGTCCGTCTGCAGGAGCCTCCCCCGCAGCTCTCATTGGCTGCGGTTCCCACGGCTGCACCTCCACCAGCAACAGCAGGGACAGGGTGCCATCCTGGGTGAGTGCCCCCACAGACCTCAAAATTTTTACCACGGGCACTTGTGTCCATGTATGGACATGTTGCCGACCTCTGACACATGGCCTGCTACAAAAACAAATGGTTGGCCAGACCTTCAGATTAAGTACCGAACTGAAGGTCTACTTGATGTTTTCAGGGGGACATTTTTAGCATGGCACCCGACTACACTGCACCGTAGGGGGTGATTGCCAGCTGACATAGACCTACGTGCGCTAGCTCTCATTGAGCTGGAGCACTAAAATAGTCGTGTGGCCAGGGTAGCAGGTAGCAGTGGCTCGCTGCCATGAGTACAAATTTGCCTGAACCCTGTGGGTAGGACCAGGGTGGCTAGCCCAAAGCACTGCTGGCCATGCTACTGCAGGTGCATTGCCATTTTTAGCACACGAGATCAAATGAGAGCTAGCGTGAGTAGGTCTATGCAAGCTGGGAATCACATTGCTAGCTCTTAGTATTGGAAGTAGCTTAAATCCCTCAGCCCAGCATTGAAAATGTACCCTTCAGCTCACGTTTTACCTCTTTCCTTATGTGGCTGCGGAGTGAACACAGGTAGCACATTCGGACCAATCTGCCTCATATAAGACTAGGTAGGTATGATTTTGTAATTAGCTGTAATGTAATGAAACCTGGCTTATCATTTATCATGATTAGCTTTATATTCTAGTTAATGAATTTTAAAACGTTGCTAGAAAGTAACATGTGTATCCCATGCATAGCAGGATGTCCATGAATCCCAATAAGCAACAGCAAGATTGTAATAATGTCTTAGCCCCTGTGATCCCAGTGCTCTTCACACAGTAAGTACCTACTGGAATCATCATCTCACTAACCTTGGATGCTGTACTTGACTCAGGCCTGGGGTTCTGTTCTTCACTATTTTCAACCAGTTTGCCCGGTACTGAAGTAAGACTTATCATCCTGTAATCGCCAGTATTGTTTCTGGAACCTTTTTTTAAAAATCGGTATTACATTAGCAATCCACCGTTATGTGGAACAGAGGCCGATTTAAATGATAGGTTAGTAGTTCTGCAATTTCATATTTGAATTGCTTCAGAATGCTTGGGTAGGGGGGCTGTAGTCCACGAAAGCTTATGCTCTAATAAATTTGTTAGTCTCTAAGGTGCCACAAGTACTCCTGTTCTTTTTGCGGATACAGACTAACACGGCTGCTACTCTGAAACCTGGGTGAATACCATTTAGTCCTGGTGACTTATTATTGTTTAAGTTATCAATTTGTTCCAAAACATCCTCTATTGATACCTTAGTCTGGAACAGTTCCTCCTATGTGTCACCTAAAAAGAGTGGCATAGGTATGGGAATCTCCCATGCATCTTCTGCAGTGAAGACTGATGCAGAGCATTCATTTAACTTCTCTATAACAGCCTTGTCTTCTTTGAGTGCTCCTTTAGCACCTCGATCGCGCAGTGGCCCCACTGGTTGTTTGGCAGCTTCCTGCTTCCAGTGTATTTTGTTTTTAAATGCTGTTAGTTTTTGTGTCTTTTGCTAGTTGCTCTTCAAATTCTTTTCTGGCCTGCCTAATTATACTTTGACTCTTGACCTGCCAGAGTTTATGTTCCTTTCTGTTTTCCTCAGTAAATGGGAAATGGGCTTTGGAGCCGGCCCACAGTTAAGGTAACAAGTATTCCCAAATTGCTTAAGCACAATTTTGATGATTGTGATAATATTTTTGTTATTTTGAAAGCAAGCGCTTACTGTTAATTATGACCATGATTACAGTATTCATCACATATTTGTGACATTGTTCTAACAGAGAAAATGGCAGAACCCATCTCACTGTTAATGAATCAGCATCCTAATTTGTGAGTGGCTCAGTCCTTAAAGAATTACTGGGGGAGAGCTCTTTTGAAATTGTGAGGTGTTGTCGCTTTCATACACCTACACAAGATTCTACCAGAGAGAGTGGTTTCTCAGAAATTAATGAGAAAGTGAATGGCAGTATGTGTATTGTTTAACTCCTCGGGTATCCCTCTGCAAATCTAGTGTACACAGAACTGCATTGTTAAAGTTCATGGTTGTTAGAATCTGCCTCCTCCCCCCACAAAAAACCCAAACAAACGAACAAACAAACACCCCACTTACTGGAGGACATATCGGGTATAACACTGATATTATGTAAAAAGCAACAGAGTCCTGTGGCACCTTATAGACTAACAGATGTATCGGAGCATAAGCTTTCGTGGATGAATACAAAGGTGGGTATTCATCCACGAAAGCTTATGCTCCGATACATCTGTTAGTCTATAAGGTGCCACAGGACTCTGTTGCTTTTTACAGATCCAGACTAACATGGCTACCCCTCTGATACTGATATTATGGTGAGAGGATGAGATGCTAGTGAGGTGTTTTAATTAGGGCTTCCTAAATAAATAATTGGTATGTTTACATATACCATTTCTGAGAGGCAGTGTGGTCTAGTCAGTAGAGTATTGGACTAGCACTTCAGAGCAGAATGCTCCAAAGGAGTTAGGCATCGAAATTCCTATTTTAGGTACCTAAATCCCAGTTTTGACTCCAACACAATGCACAGAAGTCCTGCCTAACCCCTCTAGGTGCCTAAACTCACTCATAGCACCTACATCTTCAGGGTAAAAGTTCCTGAGCTGTCTGCCTCTGAGCATGTGCACTACTGCTGCCCTCTAGATGGCCAGGTGCCTATCTCCTAACTAACTACCAGAGCGATCTACAAACTGGGGGAAGATATGCAGATATGTCACATGCAGAGCCCAATCTGGTATCCTGCTCACAGGACACCGACTAGATTGGATCCTATTCAAAACCTGGCAGGAGAAAGCTGAGGAGGTTCGGGCATTCTCCTGGGACACTAGAGACCCCTGTTCAATTCCCCCCTCTCTACTGTAACACAAAATAGTAATATTACCATGTGTACTTAAAAAAGCCAGAGAGTATTATATGGTAGAGTTAGAGCATGTTGGAAATAGACTCCTTGGTAAGAAAAAAAGGATTTCATAATCTTCTAAAAATATGCTCCTCTTAACGTCACAGGCTTTATGCAAATTAGAAGGGGACAAAGTTTAGGTTGGCTGTAATTTGGATGGGTGATAGGAGCTGAAGAAGGAATATATGGTAAACACCCCTTGCCTCAGTTTTCCTTTTTCTTTCCACTCCCTCTATACGTGCCCCCTCCCAAAGACAGGGCATGAAGCCGCTCATGATGGTGTTTTGGGAATAGTGGCAGGGAAGATCACCTGTGAGAGGCTTCTTGATTAGTTTAAGTTGGTTGAACTTGCCCTAACAAGAGAACGGGTAGGAGCTGGTTGACTCCCAGGACTGGTAAACCAAAACTGCACCACTCATCCCTTGAATGCCTTCACAAAGGTGTTTGCATTGCTCCCAGTAAGTTTTCAGCTACCTGGCTTCCCCAGCCATCCTCCATTCCTGTGTACACCCAGCCTGAGTTTATTTTAGCTTTAGAAAAGATCGGTTTAGCTCTCCTATGTATAATGGTGCTTTTCTTCCTCCCCATTTGTTTTGAGGCATGCACACTTGATTTGGCTATAGACAAGATTAAAGATATGTTGATGACTCTCTTCTTAACCATGGAAAACAGCTGCAGGATATTTCTTATCCCACCTATAATGATTCCTCCGAGGTATGAAGTCCTTTCTTGCATTGAATACTAATAATGACTAAACAAAATGTGTTGTCGTTTTGCTTGTTTTGGAAGCAACTTATGACTGTCAACTAAGGATGTAGCTGACATCTCTACTGTCACACTTCTCCCCCGGCTAATGAAAATTCTGTGTTTAGCAGAGGTCTCCTGCATTTCCATATTGATAATCTCAGTCATGTAAATAATTTTACAATGTAAATGTCACAGTTCTTCCTTTCTCCTTTGCCACTGGAAACAATTTTCTGAAACTAAGGAAATCGTTCATTACATTTATCAGGGGAAGGCCAAGGAAATATGAGGCTGTGTACTGGTGATGTTTCCAATTCATCAGTGACTATTATTGTTATTATTTATTATTATTTTATTTATTATTATTATCATAGCACTTAGCAGCCCCAGTCATGGCGCAGAACTCCATTGGGCTAGGTGACATACAAACACAGAGCAAAAAGAGTTTACAGTCTGACTAATCGAAGTGATAGCAGAACCTCAAAAATTCAAGAGATTCTATTCAAATAATCACCCCACATTCTGGCTGTCTCTCTGAACCTTGTCTATACTCCACTGACTTTCTGGATCTACAGAAGTGAGTTAGAATCAAAATAGACCGTGGTGGCACTACCTTCCTGCAGTTTGGCAGGGGATTAGACTAGAAGACCCTTATGGTCTATTCTAAGCCTATGATTCTGTACCTTTGGACTGTTAATACAGTAAGAACAACCTTCCCATTGCATCTTGCTCTATCTTCTTTTGATCCTGGCTGTGACCAAGAGGTTCAGAGGTGCAAACAAATAGCCAATGTCTCATTCAGGGAAGGATTTTTATGTCGGTCAGGAATGTAACTAGTTGCTTATGACTCATTTTCACAAGCCAGGAACTGCATGCATGAACTCTTTATTGAAACAGTGTCTCATGGTAACACTGAGGAAGATAAAGAAAGGACAATATCTTTGGAACTGAATGCAGACCTCATGACAGTTACATTTGATATAAACCAATGTCCTGCAGGAAAGGTAAACCTAAAAATCAGGAATGAATTGGAGAAAGAAAAAAATCAAAGAAAAATTAGCACCTTAGAGGGGAGAGAAATTGCCAGCAGAGGTTAAAATATAGATCATTAAACAAATAGACTAAGACTGTGTAACGGGGGCAAAAGGCAAGTAGTTTAAGGCTGTGTTTTTTAAAGGCACCTGAAGAGTTACGTGCCTGAATCTTATCGTATAGAAAATCCCAGCCTTATAAAGAAATACATCAAATTAGAAAATGAAAGGGTTAAATAATTTTTAAAATTAGGCAAGGGTTAATTATTCATAATTAAAGGAGATGTAAAAAAGTCAAAAAGAAAGGCCTGAAATACCAAAGAGTGATGCAACATCGACACCCGAGTCTCCAGGTAGCATCTCCAGTTACACCAAAGATAAATCAAGTTTATGGAAATTTCAGGAGTCCTCCAACCCCTAGTAAAAGAGGTTGGAATAAAACACTCCTGGAGCTTATCTCAGCATGCTGTGGGAGCTCTGTAAAATAGAAGCTTGTGAAGATGTAAACCCTGTGGCCTGAGACGTCTGTGTGTGTGTGTGGGGGGGGGGGGGGGGAAGTAGGGAGCTCACTATTGACACCCTGTTGGAGAAATGGCTGAAGAGTGGCCCAGAGTTGCTTGAGAACT
Organism: Malaclemys terrapin pileata; assembly: GCF_027887155.1. NCBI lineage: Eukaryota > Metazoa > Chordata > Testudines > Emydidae > Malaclemys > Malaclemys terrapin. The sequence continues at coordinate 139,988,683 of NC_071509.1, forward strand.
GCAGATGGGCAGGGGCTCCAGAGGAGAGGAAGTTCTCTGCTGCTTAGCAAGGGGCAATGACTGGATGAGCCATGCCTCATTTGCATTTCAGTTTGAGGCATCTTGGTAAAAATAGAGTTATGTTTTGAGTTCGGGGGCAATAAAATGTGATTGGTCCTGTTGGGAAATGAAGTGACAAGAGCATTGCACTAAACGTTCCTGGGATGAAGGGTTAGGTGAGGGAACCTGGACGGGGCTAAATGGAAAAAGAGGTCCCTATTTCTGCTGGGAATGCTGGTGCTGTGGCAAATACTCTTGTAAGGGTCTTAGATATTCTTCTTCTCCAAAAGTTCAGCTCAAAGGCCACTGTAAGACAGCAGAAGGCTTAAAGCTGGTAGACTGAGCTGAGGTGACTTCAAGGGGGTGGACTAAGTTGAGAAGATGGTGGTGGCTTGTATGGAAGCTGCAGAGAGCAGCAGCCTACCGGAGGTATTCTGGTGTACCCCCCCCACCCCAGCCAGCAATCAAAGTTGAAATCAAGTCAGGTGGGAAGCAGCCCCGCCAGCCCCTCCCTTTAGGGCCTGGAGAATGATCACAATCCCTGGACTCTACCAGTCCTGGGCAACAAATTGTGAATGGGGACAGGGAGGAGGGAAGTGGCTAGAACATATCAGCCACTCACAGCTGCCAGAAGAGGACTGAGGTTGGAGCTAATGCTAGGACACCTTGTGGCGATGGGAGTCATACATAATAGATATTGCTAATTTACTAATTGCTGGCTTTCCCAAGTGGCTTTTATACGATTGTGCCCCTTTCCTCCTCCTTTATAAAGGTCTCTTTCTGTTAAACTCCTGGACTCAGTGCCTGTGAGTGGGGAAGTATTGCCTATCTAGGGCGTCAAGAGTGGTATATATCGTTTTCTTCATTTCTGGGTGGGGATTGGAACTGTTGCTGTTTAAATTTTGCAGAAGGAAACCTTAGAAAATTGAACCCTGATCTTTTTTGCTGCCAACACCACATGGCAGAGGGTTACAAAGGCTAGGAACTCTCCAGGGGAGGGTTTTGTACAATGCAACCCTGGAAAGCTGGCGTTGAGTGGTATATCTGAAATGGTAGCATTAAATAAATGTGTATTATGTAGCACTCTCTCTCTGTCTCTCTCTCTGTGTGGCTAGCTACAGAGATCTATAGATATAGGGTGAAATACTCACACCGCTCCAGCCCCTTGACACCAGGGCCTGAGTGATGTAAAGGGGCACCAAAACCCCTGGATGAAGTTTATGCAAGCACTGAGGCAAGCAACCATAAGGCTGCCTTCTGAGGACCCCTTTAAAACCGTGGCGCAGTGAGTGTGCTAGGGTGGAGCTGTCAGTGGGAGGAGCATGTTGGGGGCAGAACACATAGCACTGCAGAGATTCTGGACAATGCTGCAACCCATAGGGCAGCCGTGGGAGGTTGCCATAACTTAAACCAGGCTCCCAGGGCTGTCTAAATTGCACCAAGAGTCACAGAGCACCCGAGGATCAGGAGGGTGCAAAGGTGGTTCAAGACCCCTGAGGCCTCCCCCCCTCATCATGGGCTGAAAGCTCTGTGCTACGCCTCTAAGAGTCACAGCACAAAATCTCTCCCATTGTCTTAAGTGACTAGATAAAACGTAGGTCTGTCACAGGTTCATGATGATGTCACTCCAGAAATGTGAGAACTTCCACTCAAATTATTAGATTGCTTTTCAAGGGGAACGTGTCCTTCTAGAGGTGAGTATATTTCTTTACAAGTGCAACTCAAAGGTGGCACAGTAAAAGAGAAGCCAGCATGACTATGCTTTCTAAAAATAACAGCACATACACTTAACTGCACGTATAAGGTAACTGCCCAAGTTCTCCCACAGATGCATGTAGAATGGACCAATTTCATCCTTGGTGTAACCACAGTGAAGTCAGTAGAGTCAGGGGGTTGCAACCTTTTTCTTTCTGAGGCCCCCTCAACATGCTATAAAAACTCCACAGCCTACCTGTGCCACAACAACTGTTTTTCCACATATAAAAGGCAGCGTTAGGGGGTAGCAAACAGGGCAGTTGCCTGGGGCCCCATGCCACAGGGCCCCCACTAAGCTACATTGCTCAGGCTTCGGTTTTAACCCCGAGTGATGGGGTTCAGGACTCTGGGCTTCAGACCCATGTGGTGGTGATTCGGCTTTCCTCCTGGGGCCTCAGAGAGAGTCTAACACTGGCCCTGCTTGGTGGACCCCCTGAAGCCTGCTGGTGGCCCTCCAGGGGGTTCCAGACCCCTGGTTGAGAACCACCGAGTGGAGTTATACCAGTGGTGCATTTTAGCACCTTGGATGGTGGTTTCCTTTCATTTCTGGGGGAGCATGGAGGACCATACTTTGAAATGCATGATAGTGGGGAGGTCTCACCCAATTTCCTGTACAATCTCGTTGAAAGACAACTTCAGAGGCATCATTATTTCCTACACAACTTGGGAAAAGGAATTTCTCAGCAGAGTACCTGAATAGGGAAGAAAAAAAAAGGAGCTGAAGACCTATAGAGAGAAATCTTAAGCATTCCCAATGAGACCACCCTGGATTAACTGAAGGAGAAGCCTGCCTAGATTGCTTTTCACTAAACAAGTTGATGTTTTGAAATTCTTCTCCCACTAGCTACTCTCTGAATTGTGCCCCAGAGCAGGCTGAATGTTAGCCAGGTCAGTCAAACTTTCCTGACTGCCACACTTTCCTGATATTCAAGCTATCAAGGGAGGTGGAAGTAGAGCAAACCAACGAGCAGAGTATTGGGACCACATCTGTTTGGTTTGACATGAAAAACTTTATTCGCAAAGGGACAAATTGTGGTGGCAAGTAATCCCATGAGATAACATAGTTAGCATCCTTTGCATGTCAAGGTAAAATACGTTGGATTAGGTTGCTTGAGCGTCACAGATCCAAAGAGAACAATGGCCTCCACTTTCTCAACTAGAAGATGCTCAATTGAGCAACCTTGGCATGTTACACATGGGGAAGTTTGAACCATGATGAAGAAGGAGGAGACCTTCCAACTTGGCAGACCCTGGAGGGGTCTGTGCACTTCCGAAGCTCTCTAGCTCAGTGTTAGTCTCTGCACCCCCTCTTCCCTTGGGAGCACAAGGCAGTCTGAGACTCCAACCTCCCCTCCCCACCCAAAGCATGGAATGAAACAGCCAGGTGCTTTCACATCACAGATATTTACATATAGCTCACCCAATTGGAGGCCTCCATGGAGTTATACCTGGGATGAATTTGGGAGAGGGAAAGGAAGGAGAATGAGGCATGCAATGTAAGAACTCTTTTTGTGTGATACTTTTCTGATATTCCTCTATTTCACTTTATTTCAGAGAATTGCTCTGTAATCCATCACCACCTTTCTTGTGCCTGGCTGGTTCATCTTGCTCACATGCTCACAGTCAAACTGATGGAGGAAATTTTTCTTCAGTAAGATCAACAGAGACATTTTTGCCTTCTTCTGCAGCATGGGACGTGGGTCACCTGCTGAAATCATCTGAGCATATCTCATCTAATCAAATCTTTGCCATCGCAGGGGTGTTGAGAACTGTTGGCATCTCGCTCTCTCCTGTTGTCTATCTGTGGCACAGAAAAGTGAGGCCTGAACGGCTTTGCTCAGTATAGAGGAAATGGGTGAAATGTAATGGTTTGAGCTATACCCAGGAGGTCAGACTAAATAATCTAATGGTCACTTCCAGCCATAACCTCTATGAAAAATATCTGGTCTGTCCTCTGGGTTTGCCATGAAATGGCTCCTTTGTGATCTACCAAATGGCTTGGAACCAAGCTATCTGAAGCCCCTTCTCTCTCACTGCACTCAGATCTCTAGCATGTTACCCCATGTTTGTTAGTGCACTGCCCTGTAAGAGAGAGACCCCCTAAAACCAGCATAGGGGTGGGAGATAGGTGGAACTATGATATCATGAAGGAATGTTACAAGTGTCTGTGCTTGTCATCACCTCAGCAAAAACTGGGCACAGACAGAGGGAATGGGAAAATGGCCTCATTTCAAAAACCCAAGCACAATGAACCCTATAATATACACATGCACCAAATCTAAACATTGTAGATACAAACACACATTTACAATTAACATTGTACTACCAAGTGTTTGGGAAAACAACACACAGGTTTGAGATTGATTCTTTGTCCAGTGTGAAAATAAGACATTTTACGTAGGATAAAGGGAAGAGAGTCTTGAATAGCTTGGGGTACCCTGTATGCTTGTGGTTTATGCTGTGCTTTATTTTATGTGCACTGCCTCTTTCAATGGAGAGACGTCTCCCCCCTGCTATACAGGCAGCTGACATTTTGTGTTCAGAGATCGCCTTGTACTGAGGAGGCTCATACACTGTGCTTTCATATGGAGATTTCCCCTCCCCCCCTTCTTGTTCTGTCACTATTACATAAAATCAATTCTAATTAAAAGTCTTTGCTCACCCTGTGCATGGAAAAGCTGCACACTTGTGCCATTCTTTATGCATTTGTATTTATTTTAGCCTCTCTGCTTTTGCAGCGCAAGTGGAAGAACACCAGTTCACAAAGCACCTCTTTGGAGAGTCATAAATAACTCTTCAGAGAGCATAATGCAAGCTGTTGTGCTGTTGCTCATCAGAGCCAGAATAAAAGTTTATTAGCAAATAACCTTTCACTTTTTAACAAATGTATTTGATAATTAACTTTTATTTTAGCTTGGCTGTGCCAAAAAGCACAGAAGAGCTTATGTTATGCTTTCAGCAGAGCTATTTATATGCTATGAGTAGCCTGCGGACTATTTTGTGACTGGTGTTCTTCCACCTATTCTACAAAATGAGTCTAGAGAAACTAATGAACAGCTCTTCGTCTTTACAGGGATCTAAAATGCTATAGAAGATCCCTCATCCACATTCTTCCTCATGCTTCAGCCTGCCTCATCTTACTTTCTCGGGAGATGGTCCTAAACATGAAGGACCAGGCTGTATTTGAAAACAGCTTCACTCAAGTTAGTGGAATTCCACCAGTTTACATCAGCAGAGAATATGGCCCGAAGCTACTCAGTTATAAGTATTTGTCTAAACAGATTGTGATGACCTGCTTAGTCACAATGTCATGTTTTAATTGTCATACATTCTTAGGTTTTAAGGCCAGGAGGGAATATTCTGATAATCTAGTCTGACCTCCTGCATAACACAGACTCCCCATGTTTCCTTCATCAAGCCCGTATCTGGTGGTTGTGCTGGAGCATAAATTACTCTTTTGACATATAGTCAGGCCTTATAGTGAAGGGAGCCATTTAAGGACCTAGATAATACAGTTGGCTGAATTTTTCCTGGCATTTGATTTTCCGCAGAAAATTTTTGTTGAATGTTGATGAAAAAAGGAAAGAAATTTCCTGAAAAGCCATCTCATTTTTGACCAGTTCTGCTAGCAAGATTAAACCACATAACACATTTCCTTAAAGAGCCAGTCAGTCACGGAAGAAATTCCCCAGCCCCAGAGGAAGGGGGCACTCTGTTACTGGAAGTGCCTTTTTAAGAGTGAAGCATAGATCTGAAGTCCTGCCCAGTTGCAGCCATTAATAATCCCTTGGCATTTTTCATCTGAATAGAGGTCTTAAAAGCCACTATCCTGACCGCATTATAATTTAGGCAAATAAATTCTGCCTAAGTATGTGCTTCATTTAAGACCAAAAAGAAGATATGCACAAAAGGGAATAGAAAAATAGGCAATAAAGAGCCTTGCTTTACATGATAGTGTTAAATGTCAAATAACTCTCATCATTAGGCCCCCGTCCGTCGTCTTAGAAAACATCAAGGGGGAACCTGATAACAGTCTTCAGATAGGTTATATATGTCCAATCAGAAGAGGGTGGTGATCAATTGTTCTCCATGTCCACTGAAGGTAGGACAAGCAGTAATGGGCTTAATCTGCAACAAGGGAGATTTAGGTTAGAGATTAGGAAAAACTTTTTAACTATCCAGGTGGTTAGACTCTGGAATAGGCTTCCAAAGGGAATTGTGGAATTTCCGTCATTGGAGGTTTTTAAGAACAGGTTGGACAAACCCCTGTCAGGGATGGGCTCCGTTTACTTGGTCCTGTCTCAGTACAAGGGGCTGCACTAGATGACTTCTCAAGGTGCCTTCGAGTCCTACATGTCTATGATTCTATAATTATGGATATAGAGAGAGATCTGCAGTATCCAGGGGCTTAACATGTTAAATTTGGTATGCCAAGGCAACAACAAGAACTGTAACACCTCCTCTTGTATATCTTTCTGGAAATCTAGCTACAGTACAAGTAATCACAGCTGTGAAAACAGAAGAACTATATGATAGCATTAAGGAAAGCCCACGTCTCATCCATGCATGCCGCAGAACATGATGTGATCATTTATAATCATAACACAATGTAGGATGTGATGTATCAGAGAATAAAAATTCAGATCTGATTAGATACATGCAGTAGTTTCATCTGCTTAATACCCAGTCTGAGAAATTAGTGGTCATTCAGCAAACTGGTCTGTTCCAGCAGTGGGAGTTTTCAATTATTAGAAGGTAGATCAGATCCAGGGATAATTTAGTATCAGCACATTTCTGATTGAAGGCTCTCTCCCACAAAGCTTCTGACAAGGCCAAGAGGTTCTTTTCTTCTCCTGTTTACTCACCATTGATTTCTCTTCTCAGTTTGCATTTTCCTGCAATAAATATCTTACCTCTGCTAATTCCATGTTATTTTTCCTCTGCCTGTTATAACTTTTCCTCCCCTCAAAAATACTTTCCTGTGTCAGGTATCACACAGGGTGGTTGAGTTTCTTTTGGAAAAGGAGTGAGAGGAGGAAAACTTGGCTTGCTTGTTGATACTCCCTGTCCATTCATCCCACCACAATATCATCCACTCACTGTAAATCTGCCACATTGTAAAACAGGCTTCTAATACTATGTTATTAATTTATTGTTTTAATAGTCTAATATTATTATATTGTGTAAATAATATTAATAACTAATTGGTAGTGCTCCCCCAAATGCCAATTATGATTGGGTCTGTATGGCGCTAGGTGCTGTACAAACCCAGAGGCAGTGGGTCCCTATCCTACTGAAAATGCAATCTTAAAAACACAAACACTTGAAGAGTTGGAGATCTGAAAGAACACAGAAGCAAAGGAACATGGCGATGACAGACTCCGCTTTGTTAGTTGTGCATTTTGTTGGGTGAAGGCTACTTGGTTTGGTTTTAAATTGGGGTCACAGGAAGGGAATGGCAGGAATTGAGAAATGAATCCAAACAATTAGGAAAAGAAAGGCCGGGAGAGAAGAAAGGAGGAGTTCCAGCTTTCTCTTTCTTTTTGTGCGTACCCTTTTGTGTGAGCCAAGCCCACGTTTGGGGATGGAAATGGGTATCTGTGAATTCAGTGATGGTAGTTACTGCAAGTGAATGGTTATGCACGCAGTGTGCATTCAGCTCTAGGTTTCACAGGCACTGCCTGGAACATACAGATGTTTGCAGAAACCCATGTGAATTTTGTCACTGTGTTCCAGAAGTGATGTCACGGGATTACAACACGCCTTCAGAAGGGAGCGTACATGGGAGTGATATTTCAGAGCCTAGTAGTATTGGCTGATGCCTGATGTGCATGCAAGGAGGAGCTTGTTCAAGATATGGGAGCCGTGAGTGAAATGAAGGGGTTAGGAAAAGGAATGTGCTGGCGTCCAGCCCAATGTTGATTGAAATGGTGCCTGGCTATATCTGCGGAGAGAGAATCTCTCTCTCCATTGGGGTCAATTGTGGCTGTTAGAAGCCCATGGATGGACAACATGTTCTGCTGCCCTGGAGCAGTCCAGGGAGCAAACTGTGACTCAGAGAATCACATCCTGCCTCCTGGTTTCCCCCAGCTCTGGGGATGACATCCCCTGTGCTAGCCCTCTGCCTGGTGCATCCCTATTGAACCGTCACAGCATTCTCTAGCCCTTTCCATCCACATGCATTCAGGGGACCCAGCAGCTCCTCAGAGACTGCTATCCCTGCTATACCACTCCCCATGGGTGGCAGGGCAAGGGCATAAGGAGTGGAGATGCATTATGCCCTCTCCACCCCCATGTTTTCAGCTGCTGTTTTTCCTGGCTGTTTCCAGCATGGCATGACATGTTGCCCTGCCTATGCCTGCTGGCAGAACTCTGGACAGCCAGGAATGGAGCATCTTCAACGACTGCGATGTTTCCCTGGGCCTCCTGGTTTTAACAGCGGAAGTAGCGGTACCACACAGCGATAATAGAAGTTAGCGGCACATGGCAGGTAATTAACATTTTTTGCCTCTAACAGCTTTCTAGCTTTGTTCCCAGGAAGCTATCAAGAGGACTAGAGGTGGCACCTGCGAGTGGGAGGGAGGGTGGAGGCTGGAGGGAGGGGAAGAGGTAAGAGCGATTGCACAGAGGGAAGTAAAATACTTAGGCAAGCAAATGATTGGATCAATAACTGGAACAGCGAGTGCCTGGCTGGAGATTGATATGAATGAGATGCTGTGCTTCACTGACAAGGTTTACCTAATTCCTTTAAACATCAATATTGTTTTTTATGGTGCAGTTACCTAACTTAGTTGCAACTTGCTATTTAATCTATAAAGCTATTATTACCTGAATGTTGATTGGGAAAGCAGGAGAGGATGCTCTGATTATGCCGTAATTGTTGCACTGCACCTGCTCTGCACAGAGAGGATGGATGGTCCAAGTCTCCCCTATTGTTCTCACCATCTCACATATGAGTCGTAGCTAAAGTCCTGGCATCTGCTTAAGAGAGAAACCCAATGTGCTTCAATTTCTTTCCAGCATGAGCTGTAAACCCACAAAGCATGCTTAGCTCTCCTTCCCCTCCCCCATTCTGAGCGTCAAATAGAGGTAGTTGCTTAATTGCTAATTAAACATTTCCGACGAGAAAGCCCAAGCTTCATAAACCAGCGACGTCTTCTTAGCTGCTTGGTGTTTGGATTCAGCGGCAGGTTTCTGAGCTTGTGTTTCACCGGCTAGCCGAGTGAAAAGCTACACTCCTGGGGCTGGGAAACTTTGAAGTAGAAAGCAGAGATGAAACAAACCAGCAGGTATTTAAACTGAGGGATACGAAGTGGAAAAACCCACAACTTTCCCTTCAGGTAGAGGCCTGAAGATACATCTTTGATAATGAGATGCCATGCTGGCTTATTAGATCCCTGATCGTTTAAAATGTAAATCCTAAAGAACAAGCAAAGAGCTGCAACTTATAGAAAGAGCTGGCTGGGTTTTAATAAATGAATACACCATCTGCCTCTTTTATCTCTTGACAAATTGTGCATTGCCGGCTTTGTAATTAGCAGGCATCGACAAGCACTGCGTTCACAGTGAATAGATGATACAGGAGTGTGGGTAGCAGTGTCCCAGTTCATCCACAGAGCTGAATGAGGGCGGGGCCATAACTCAGGAGAGGTGGAGTTTCTTGTGGGTTATTAGCTTCCACCAGTTCCCCCTGCCAGTCCTGTCTGGGTGCGTACATTTGTGTGAGAGCCTCTTCCCACAACGCCCAGTGCAGGAGTTATCTGCAATCCCCTCCCTTCTAGCAATCCCTGAGCACAAGGCCTGGGGTTCACCAGTGCTGCTGATGGCACTGGAAACCCCGATGCTGAAAGCCCACGCAGGAATGTCAAGGGGGAAGCTACGCTATTTTACTCCCTTGCATGAACACATCGCCAAGGTCACAGCTCTGCCACAATGAACCCCACTGAAAGAAATGTGGCAGATTCTTAAGAATCCATCAGTGGTATGTACTCATGCCAACCTATTTGTGTGCAGGACTCAAAAGGAAAGAGCCTGTTGCCAAGGGACATGCCTAGATTTTTAGCTAATAGTCATAATAACTATCTCTTTAATAACCACCAGTACAAACCAAACCAATGGGGAAAGATCATAAAAAATATCTTGATGGTTTCAGATGTTTGTTCAGGAGAGCAATAATGATTAATTAGTATTTTAACAGTGGCTGTTTATTGACTTTTACACGCTTTATGTTTAAAACAAAACTAACATTTTAATTCTTTGTCTCTGAAAGGTGAGAGGAAATTGCAGGGAGTTTCCTTGTCCTGTTGGAGAAAAAGAGGACATCTGTATGAGGGGAGACGAAGGTTAGCCTTCAGGTTTCATGTAGAATCATTTGAGCTTCCATCATTCCACATGGAAACCTGTTTATGGGTTATTTGTGAAAAACCCTGCACAGCTGCATATGAAACCATGCAAGGTTCTGACTGGAAGAGCATCCATTGGACCTGTTGGGCTCTATAGGAATTGTGAACATTAGGGGAGGCTTCTGAAGTCCTTTAGGGAATTTCTCACCTGATGGTAAAAATCACCAAGAAAATATAATAATGCCCAACAGGGCAAGACAATGTGGTCAGTGGTTTAGGCACAGAACTGGGTGGCAGGAGACTTGGTTTCTGTTCCTGGTTCTTCCACCACTTGCTGTGTAACTGTGGGCAATTGACTTAACTACTCTGTCCCTCACTTTCCCTGTGTGTAAAAGTGCTTTGAGATCTATGGATGAAAAAGCACAATATAAGCATAAAGGACCATATTTGTAAAAGTATTTAGGTGCCAGTATATAAATCCACACCTCGAATACTGCTTCATCTCAAAAAGATGCTTTAGAATTGGAAAACCTACAGAGAAGGGCAACCAAAATGTTTAGGGGTATGGAATAGCTTCCATCTGAGGAGAGATGAAAAAGAATTGGACAGTTCATCTTAGAAAAGACATGATGAAGACAGAGAGAATGGTGTGGAGAAAGTGAATAAGGAAGCGTTATTTACCCCTTCACATAACACAAGAACCAGGGGTCACCCAATGAAATGAATAGGCAGCAGATTTAAAACAAACTTAAGAAAGTACTTCACACGACACACAGTCAGGCTGTGGAAGTCATTTCCAGGGGATGTTGTGAAGGTCACAATTATAACTGGGTTCAAAAAAGAATTAGGTAAGTTCATGGAGGATAGGGTCTATCAATGTTTATTGGCTAATGTGACCAGGGATGCAGTCCCATGCTCTGGGTATCCCTGAACCTCTGACTGCCAGAAGCTGGGGCTGGACAACACTTGATAAATTGCCTTGTTCTATTCATTCCCTCTGGAGCATCAGGCTCTGGCCACTGTCAGAAGACAGGATCCTGGGCTAGATGGACCATTGGTCTGACCTCGTATGGCTGTTCTTATGTTCTCTTCACCTCCCAGGGGAGTTCTCTGACTGCCAGGTCATTCTCAGTCTCTCCTGTTAAAGCTGGGCGAGCCAGGGAGAGAAAGAATGAGTCTCTAGTGTGGTGGTTAGGGAGCTCACTTGGGAGACCTGGCTTCCATTGCTTCCTCCGATGAATACTGAACTACTTTATATCAAGCCTTAAGTCCTTTTATTGATCTACCCTAGGTACCTAGCTGTAGCTTACGGCACCTAAATACCTTTACAAATCAGGCCCTAGAGTGTTGTTAATATTATCTCAGCGGAAACCTAGCCTTGAAAGTATTGCACAATGTGTTTGCCCACTTTAAAAGCCAGGCTTCATATAGGGAGTATTTTGCACTGGTGTTTTGTAGTTTGCACTGGCTCCCAATTGGTGTTTAAAGTATTAGTAATCTATAAACCCTGTCTGGTTTGGGAGCTGGCTTCCCCTTTGCCCAAATAATGTCCCATTACTGCAGTCACGCAAGGTAACAGCCTCTGCTTTAAAAGGCTGCTGGCAGGTTATTCTCCCTTCTTCAATTCCACACTTCCCTTGGTCCATCACAGCCTGCATTTGTTCATAGTTAGGGGGAAATTTGCAAAAGCACCTAAGTGACTTAGGAACCCAAGTTCAATTTTCAAAAGTGACGTATGTGCTGAGGCGTTTATGTCCTTGTGATGGGGTAAACAACCCGCACACAGGAACAAGTGGGGTTAGACAACAGTACTGGGCCCAGGAAGCCCCTTGCCATCTCCCGGCCCTGCAGGGCATGCTCCAGTGGAGAAAGGGGTTGAAAAGGAAGCCACCTAGCTCAGAGTGGGGAGGAGGACATACCTAGCCTGACAAGGGGGCTGGAGAAGGCTTACTGAGTGGATGAGGCTGCATATTGAGCCTGGTTGAGCTGACGGGTTGATTGCTTTTTATTTTCACCATCGATCAGAAGTTGGGGGAGAAAAGCAGTGGTAGGAAGTGACTGAGGGAGGGTAACTCAGAGAGTACCTTGGGGATCAGATACTGTTGATCCTCCATGGATCAGAGCCCAGTGGAGTGGGCTGACCTGGCTACAGGTGGGATCCAAGCCATCTGCCCCCCAACACCACACCTCTGATTAACAGAGGGCCTGGACTGCAGGATCTCCCCACGGGGAGGTGGTGCTAGGTGTGCTAACCGCTAGGCCACCTAACCCACCGAGGACTCTATTACATTCCCATTGACTTTCAATGGTACTTGGTTTCCTAAGTCACTTAGGACTTAGGAAAATGTTACCGGTAGGGTAGTCTACATGGTGGATTTATTTGCCTGGGCTTTTGTTGAGGACATGGGCTGAGGACTCTAGGGTCAGGCAGATGGAGCTGGATAGGGTGAAATCCTGACCCCATTAAAGTCTGTGGGGGGGTTTCAGCAGAGCCAGATTTCACACCTAAAAAATGTGTTTTGTCCATTGGGAATGGCTTGTGGGGGCATTGATGAAGTCTCCATGTTTCGGATCTTTCCTCTTTGTTTGGGATGTGTGCTTCAGAGAAACTCAGGGAAATAAATAGAGCTAATTAAATGTGCCATTTAGCAGCGGCAAGCCTGACCTTCCAGCAAGACTCCCCTGCTCAGTTGTGTGAGAGCCGTGCATTGTAAACTGTGGTTCAATAAACTCACTAGAAGATCTACCAGCCATCTATACAGTGGTTTATGTTTGTCTTCTGCAGCTGAAAGGAAAGCAGGGAGAGATGACTGTTGCATGTAGAGTTTGTTGCAAAATGGTAAGGTTATTTTGAAGAAGAAAAAAAAAAGTATCTTGTTGGAAACTTCGCCCTGATTTTTTTTTATTTGGAAAAAAATCATTCCAAAATGTTTCATTTAGAAAAAATACTGTGTTCTCTTCCTTTCTTAACCAACATCCCCCTCCTTTTTGCCACTGGAAAAGGCAGAGGAGTGTGACAAAACTGGCCTTTTCCCACAGTTTTGAAACAAAAAATGTTTAGAAACTTTCAAAAAAAAATATTGTGGTAGAATTTTTTTGTTGTGAAATTTTGTCAAAACAAAATTGCTAAAGAAATTCCGTTCTCTCTCTCTCTCTCACACACACACCATTGTTGTGGAAGCCCCATTTTTAGTCAAAATTTCTTTGAAAAAATTCTGAACAGATCTAGTTTTGCACCTTTACCCTATAGCGAGAGCGTTCCCGTAACTACAGAGTAGCACTTGCTATAGTTCTATCCATCAGTCCCGAGCTGCTGAAACAATTTTTATAGTGGAGATGCTGAGAGCCATTAAACCAAACTGTAAACCCTGTCTATGATGGAAACCTCTCCAAGCCAGGGGGTGCTGCAGCACCTCCAGCACCCCCAGTTCCAGCACTTATGCATCAGTCTAGGTTCTGATATGGTCTGCATCAGTGCAGTGCCTGAGTTCAGCATCTCTAGTGGATCGACATATTATAGTGGTAGAGACCATGTCCGATATTAAGGGCTTGAGATAAAGTCCAAAATCCAACTGGACTCTTTTCACTGGTTCCACTGGGCTTTGGATGAGGCCCTACCCTGGCTAGTACTGTGTCATTCATGTCCCAGAGGACGTCTGATTTAGTGCACTAATTCTCAGAGGGAAGTATACATGAATTACAAAAGAACAACTGTACAACTAAAATAGGTCTAAAAGTCCTGCAAAAAGCAAGGACACTGACAATGAGAATATGGAAAGAGTATTCACTAAGTCAATGGGGGCTTAAGAAAAGCATTGTAGGAACAGCATTTTACAGCATGTACATGACTGCTGAAGTTGTAAGAGACCTTATGAAAGATTAAAGGAGCCCACAGGCCTGGAATGGCCTGTCCAGGGGATTCCCTGCTTCTTTCATGAAGGGTCAGACACCTTTGGCTGTTTGCTTGCTGTGCTGTACAAAACCTGTTGTGGTTGAAAAGAAACAGATAATTAGGTCAGTGGGGAAACCTAACTACACGTCCTCGTGTGAGAGAGCAAGCACGAAAGGGACACGCAAGGTTTTATAAAGGAACATTTTCTTTAGCTTGCCAGAGCAAAAAGGCAGAATAATTTTGCCTGGTGTATTGCAGACCTTCGGAGAGTGGGCTCCAAAAAGTAATAACAGTTCTATAGTCCATGTGAGCTAACGAGGGTTCTTTCTTCCCTTTATAAATACCATCACCTTTTCTCCCAATTAACTGCTTCCTTTGGTTTACACTGAAGACATGGTTTAATCCTGCTCACTTTAATAGCTGGCCCAAGTCATTCCATTTTTAGGGGAGAATGTATTAAAAGGTGTAGGCATAACAACAACGAGGATAACATCCAGCATAATGATACATTATGATGGTGAGGATTATCTAGGGTAGCATCCACTAGGTCAGGGGTAGTCAATAGGCGGACGGCAGGCCAAATCCAGACTGCCAGATGCTTTTGAACAGACCCCGAAATCTTTTTATTTATTTATTATTACCATTATTGTTGTTATTTTTTATTTTCTCTGGAGTCTGGACGTTGACTATACCTTGAACAAGAAATGTGGACTTTGACAAAAAATAATTCACTCCTGCTGCACTAGGGGTTAGACAATTTCAAAATACTTCCAAAGATGGACACTGCTCCAAGGAGCTCGTGATCTAAGGGCAAACAGATGAGCAGAGGGAGAGTTACTGGCACCTGAGAGCAATTGGTGCACCTGGTTGGCCTCAGAGAGTGGACCAGGCCCAGTTTAGGATTCATTCCAGCTGGGGAAGAGCTGGGTGGCTGAATTAAGGATGAATCCCAGCTGTGAGGAGTGGGGAGATTAATAAAAGAAAGATTTCAGGGCAGGACAAGGGAGGCAGGAAGACCAGGCGGACAATAGGTCTTGGGGTCCTCTCCTGAGAAGGGAGCTTTGGCCAAGGGCCAGGAGACACTCTGGGAAGCCACATGGGTGGAGCAAGACCTTATGATGATCCTTGGCACAAGGGCAAGACCCTGGGGCACAACTCCAGGTTGGGTTTCCACAGGAAAGAGAGAGCTGTAGGGACACATGCAGCCTGGGGAGAGGCAGATGGGAGTCTCCAGGGAGAAAACCCTGGAGGTGATGCTGTCTGCAAGACCTGGAAAGAATTCTGCAGAGCCCGGGGTGGGACAAAGAGTCTGTGGAGGAAAGGGCCATGGCTGGACAAGACTGGAAGCATTGGCAGAGTGGAGGGGACAGGGGACAACATGAAGCTCACAAAGTAGGAAGGAGCCGAGTTAGGCAGCCCACTGAAGGCGGCGACAAGTTGTTTAAATGAAAGTGATGGTGGCTGAGGAGTCAGTGGGCTCCTTTATCCCCATGCGCTATCCCCGGTGATAAAGGTTCTGCAGGCCTGCGCCGTCCCACCGCCTGCAGGGGGCTATGAGGGTGGAACTGGCTGGCATGTGGGAAGCCGGACCGTGGGTGATACACAGGAAGGAATGGAGTCCACCTTGCTCTCCTGGCACTGTGTTGGCTGGGTTGGGCTGCCAGGAGTAAAATGCATTGAAATACCAATGACTGAGTCCCACAAGGAATGGCTCTGTTGACTAAACAGATGCTCCTTTAAAGTCACGTTTCAGACCAGAGTTGAACTTGAACCGATAAAATGGTTTTGCTGCGCTTGAATTTAATACAAATGAAACTCCCAGCTCCATCCCTCTTGCTTCCCTGTAAAGGCTTTAATAATTTTAAAGCTCTTTCTCGGTCTTGGCCGCTCTGCCCCCTTGTTCTGGGCTCTGCCTACCTCCTCTTCATATCTGCTTAACACATCCAAGCTCAGGTTTTGTTTCCAAAAAGTTAGGTCATGTAGCTGTTCAGCTGAGTCCGCAGTTTGTTCCTGCACCAATTTCCTCTGGTAATCTTCAGTTCGTTTCTGCATTCATGTCTTTACGTATTCTGTCTTTCTCTCTCTTGTAACTAAGCCCTTTTTCCTCCCCTCACACAGTTCTCAGTTGTGCTTCACTTCTGACTGACTTTCCTTCATTACCTGTTTGCTTTTTTTTTTTTTTAATCTCCTCTTCTGGTGGTCTTCCCATGTTCAGTACAGTGGATTCAATTCTTATCTTCTTCCACCACAGAGAACAGGAGTACTTGTGGCACCTTAGAGACTAACAAATTTATTAGAGCATAAGCTTTCGTGGACTACAGCCCACTTCTTCGGATGCATATAGAATGGAAGAAGTGGGCTGTAGTCCACGAAAGCTTATGCTCTAATAAATGTGTTAGTCTCTAAGGTGCCACAAGTACTCCCGTTCTTCTTTTTGCGGATACAGACTAACACGGCTGCTACTCTGATTCCACCACAGAGATCCTTCCAGTCAGCTGCTGTCATCAATTCCTCCTTACCTTACAAATTGTGCAGTGTCTCTTGGTTTGCAGTTCCCCATGAGAACTCACCACTACAATGGGGAAAGACTTTGAAAGTGTTCTGTGAATATCATTTTGACTTTCTAACCAATTTACTTTGACGGTGCTCATTCTAGTAAATACATTTATTGGCAGGAATGTTGACTGAATCAATGATTTTTAACGTGAGGATTGCAGAATATTTGCCAGAAATGAATTCTGAATGTCTAATTGCAAAGATCTGCTTCAGGAACCTGTTTCTAACACCTGCGCTCATCCAATCAGGGCCCAGAAATATGCCATTTGACATATGTGTCCAGTAAAAACATCTCAGATTTCCAACATCAAATATTTGCAATGACTGGCTTGTGAATGAGCTACAGATCAGGTATTATTCATAGACACTATTCATTGAGTAATTCTGAATAAATCTGAGCAAATTGAAATCTCTTTGTGAACAATTTGTCAATGAAAAGCAGTCAAGATTCATCAAAGAAATTATTTATTATGAATCACTCACTCTGCTTTATTCACAAGTCACTTAACATAGGGGGAGGCTGCTTGCAGCATGGCTTGATCTTGACAATTCTGCATCCTTGAGCTTTGCAAAGACAAGTTTTGAAGTTAAGGCACGGGCCTGGGACTCAGGGATCAGACATCAATTCCTACCACAGACTGTGTGTGAACTGGGGCAAATAGTTTGGCCTTTTGGCCTCACAGTTCTATTTCTGTAAAATGGGACTAATAATTATATTTCTGTATTATAGCAGAGCGTAGAGTCCTCAGCTGAGCCCCTTGAACTGAGCATATTAAAAACATATCGTAAGAGAGTCCCTGACTGTCCAACAGGACAGGCACAGAATGGGAGGTGAAACAGGAGTCGCTTGCCCAAGGTTATGATCAGAGCTGAGAATGGAAACCAGATATCCCGACTCCCAGGCTGCTGTCCTAGCCACTAGACCAGCGGTTCTCAACCTTTTTGATACCAGGGATTAGCATGTTCCCTTCCTAAACTGTGTCAGAGAGATTTTAGGACCGTGCCAGGCCATAGACCAGTCACTGAAAAACACTGCACTAGATTATTCCTTTCTCTTGCCTTTTCTCGGACTTCCTTATTTAGATTTTCAGCTGTTTGGGGGCAGGAACCATCTCTGTGTGTCTAATACAATGAGGCCTTGATCTCAGTAGGGGTGGCTAAGTGCTACTATAATACAAGTAGTAATACAAGGATTGTCACTGTGTGTCTACATGAAGCCTAGAACCATAAACAATGTCAGACTGGAAGGGACCTCAAGAGGACAATCAAGTGCAGCCCTCTGTGCTGTGGCAGGATCAAGTAAACCAAGGTGATCTCTGAGAGGGTGTTTGTCCAACCTGTTCGTAGAAACCTCCAGTGACAGGAATTCAACAATCTCCCTTGGATGCCTGTTCCAAAACTTAACAACCCTTAGAGTTAGAAAGTTTTTTTTTTCTTCTAATGTCCAACCTGAATCTTGCTTACTGCAAATTAAACCCATTGTCTTACCTTGGGTGGACATGGAGATCAATTGATCACTGTCCTTTCTACAACAGCCCTTAACATATTTGCAGAGGTGCTGGGACAATTTTTATAGTGGGGGTGCTGAGAACCATTGAACCAAACTAAACCCTGTATATGATGGAAACCACTTCAAGTCAGGGGGTATGGCAGCACCCCCAGGACCCCTAGGTCCAGCACCTATGGGTATTTGAAGACTGTGTTCAGGGCCTCTCTCATTCGTCTTTTCTCAAGACTCAAAGGGACCAGGGTTTTAAGCCTTTCTTCATAGGTCAGGTTTTCTAAACCTTTTATCATTTTTATTGCTCTTCTCTGGACACTCTCCAATTAATCCACATTTTTCCTAAAATGTGGTGCCCAGAATTGGACAGCGTACTCCAGCTGAGATCTCACCAGTGCTGAGGAGAGTGGGACATGCCTTACACATGACTCTCCTGTCAACACATGCCAGAATGTTAGTCTTGCTCACAAATCCATCATATTCTTGACTCATATTAAATTTGTGATCCACTATAATTCCCAAGTCCTTTTGGCAATACTATCATCCAGCCAGTTATTTCCCATTTTGCAGTTGTGCATTTGATTTTTCCCTTCCAAAATGAAATTCAATAAAGACAAGAATTTTATCTTGTTGATTTCAGATGAATGTCTGTACAGTCAGTGTGAAGTGATGGAAACAGTTACCAGGATGGTTGGGATCAATCGTCCCTTGGATTCATGGTCTATTACCGTCCAATTTGTCAGTTCACAGCCATTTTCCTCTTTTTTCCCTGGCCAAATTACACCTGTATGACTGCATGGGCTTTCACCTAGTAATAACAGTAACAAGGATCCAAGCAATCCTTTTGCTGGGCTGAGTCTAGAACTGCTTCCCAGTGGTTGACAACTAGCACTCCACTCTTGCTGTTTACTGTATTCTAGCTCTAGAAGCAACACCCTGTTGAGGAGTTTGTAGCCAAAGAAATAATTTGTACTTGGAGTTTTGCTATATCAGCAGGGGGATGAACAACTCACGAGTCGTAGCACTCCTGAAAGCTATCGCTGCAGGCAGGTTTGTTGGTTTCTCTTGTGAGTTTTTATTTCACTTCAGGCTTTGATGAATTGAACCCTACATGGGGTAAAGGAAAATATAAAGTACAAACAAGGGAGTGAGGATCTTGGATTAATTATAAAAGAGACAAAATGGAAACCACGTCTAAGAAAAATGCAAAGTCAAAAAAACAGATGAACACACACGCTGTAGCTAAATACACACACTTTCTATTTGGGGAAGGTGGGAGGTCCTTCACTGCTAATCTGGGGAAAACCCAGCAAAGATAGAAAGCTAATATGAAACACCTATTGTGACAAAGTTCCTCCTCTATCTTGGTGTGTCCTGCGCTTATTGGCAGATTTTCTTGCCTCAGAGATTCACCATGTGGGTTGGGGAACAGCCCAGAGACCTTCCCCTCTGGAAGAACCCACAGTCCAGGTCAATTGGGAGGTTTGGGGGGAACCCGGGCCCGCCCTCTACTCCGGGTTCCAGCCCAGGGCCCTGTGGACTGCAGCTGTCTATAGTGCCGCCTGTAACAGCTGCATGACAGCTACAACTCCCTGGGCTACTTCCCCATGGCCTCCTCCAAACACCTTCCTTATTCTCACCACAGGACCTTCCTCCTGGTGTCTGATAACGCTTGTGCTCCTCAGTCCTCCAGCAGCACGCCCTCTCACTCTCAGCTTCTTGCACCTCTTGCTCCCAGCTCCTCACACTCACACCACAAACTGAAGTGAGCTCCTTTTAAAATCCAGGTGCCCTGATTAGCCTGCCTTAATTGATTCTAGCAGCTTCTTCTTAATTGACTCCAGGTGTCCTAATTAGCCTGCCTGTCTTAACTGGTTCTAGCAGGTTCCTGTTTACTCTAGTGCAGCCCCTGCTCTGGTCACTCAGGGAACAGAAAACTACTCATCCAGTGACCAGTATATTTGCCCTCTACCAGACTCCTGTACCCCATTGGTCTGGGTCTGTCACACTATACTGACCTTCATTTAGCTCCAGTCTAGCAAGTAAAGCCACATGTATTAGACCCTGAGAAAACAAATCACTTAAATATGAGCTTAAAGTTAAGTGTGTGTTTCAAAGCTCTTTGGCCTTAGTTACCATGAGTCCAATAGTACAGATCTCATAAAAACCTCTAAAAATGACCTAAAATGTCCTGTTTTTAAGGTCTCCTATTCTAGGATGCCTGCCCATCCAGTGCTAGGAGTCTCATTGGAATCCTGAAAATCTCCCCTTCGCAACAGTGGAAAGATGAATTTTCTAGTCTGAGAGGCCTGAGATATATCAGGCTTTGAAGTGGTGAAACAGTGAGGGGTAGAAAAGTTGCTATTTGATGTCATATTGATCCACCTGGGAAAAGCTGCTGTTTGGGGAACGTGAACCCATAGCTCTGGTGCATTGATTTATTTTAAAATGATGGCGGTGTGAAGCGGTTGGTATGCTGAAGTAGTACCAAGTGGGATGGATCAGAGGGCATGGAGGTACTCAAGGATGTCAGCCCCATTGACTTAACTGGAGCCAGGATTTTAGTCTAAATGTATTTATCACATGACTTTCCATTTGTCACATGATTTCACAATTAATCAACATGGAGCTGTAATTTTTTTTATTTATGTTTATTGCAGTGGCACCTAGCGCCCCAGTCATGGACCAGACCTCATTGAGTTAGGCATTGTACAAACACAGAGTCTCTGCCCCAAGGAGCAATTTATCACTGATTTTCATGATTAAATGGCATATCTATCACTTCCACATATGGGACACCTTGTTATACAGACACACATTTTTACTAACATAAAACATTTCATGCTACGTTGTTTTGCTCAGGTCACAACCCAGAAATTTCCATATTTATGATGCTTGAGCTGATCTTAGCTGCCAAATTAGGTCACAGAATAGCTGTTGTTCACTAAAGTCACACAACAGGTCTTAGTCCATGACTGGGGCCACTTGGGTATGTCTACACTGCATTGTAAACCCTGGCTCAGACTCAAGTTGAGCCCATCCCCACTGCCTGCTCATACACACTCAAATCTTTCTGATTTGGGTCAGTAAGTCCTCAGGATTTGGGTCCTACGATTCACCTGGCGGGGAGGGGTGGATCCAAGCCCAAGTCCTGCTGTGAACTTGGGCCAAGCCCTGTCATTTTGTGGTAAGTACTTAGCTCATGCTTGGGTCCCCAGAAGCAGACGTCTCATGTCCAGTAGGGCAGTATGGATGCATCAGCACAGTTCTCAGACCTGGGTCCAGCAATTGCAAACCAAGTTTGCAATGCAGTGTGGACACACAAATGTGGGTTTGGAAACACCAAGTCTGCAGAACACAGGTCCCACAGACCTGGATTTACAGTGCAGTGTAGACATACCCTTAGATGCTATCAAAATATAACTAATAAGAATAATGAGGGATAAAAGGCTATTTGAGTGATTTACAGATATCACAAATGATAGCTAATAGTTATTCAAAACCAACAAGGACTATTCCACTCAATAAAAAGCAGGAGGAGAATACGGGGGATGCTTCATATTTTCTGTCTAAAACAAACCAACCCAACCCCTAATTGATCTACTGTTGTGCAGGGAGAGGAATAGTCATCTGTGGAGGGAACACAGACCGCATTGTGCAGATCTACTCAGCGATTAGAGAATTTGAAACCAGTGGGCAGAAAGATTCTAATTACATTGTGTACATCTTTGCTCTAGAAACAATCATCTGTTAATGAGTGATGAAGAAGATGCAAGTAATGACTGTGCAAAACCACAAGGTGAGTGACCTGGATCACAGTGTTAAATATGCTTCTCCTTTCTTGGATAGTGGGAAGGGATGTAGATATAGGGGTGGCACACAGAGGGGAAAGGAAAGAGACAATCTGTGTGGTTGGGTGTCATCCTAGCTGTGTGTTTCATATAAATATATACTTGCCACTTTAAATATGAGTCCTGTTACTTTAAGGGGGTTGAAACTGGAACTCAGCAGCTGGTTCTGAGTCTTGTGGGGTGAGGAGCATTGGACACCTCTGAGCCTTCCACCGTTGCATGAGGTAGGATACAAACCCTAATGTTTCAGGGCACAAGGCGTAACTGAGGAGATTAGCAGAACTTGTCCATAGGAGCAGTTTCTTAACTGTTCTTTAAAGGGTTTCTAGCCACCTTCCCTGGATAAATCGGTACTGGCCAGTATTGGAGACAGGGCATTGGATGACATGTTTCATTAGCAAAGAGTGAAGCTGAGCACAGGTTAAGCTAAACAAGTGGAACTCTATTAATCCCAGAGCACTGCTCCATCCACATGGGCGCATCCTCCCAGCCCAAGTCCTCGCTTTCCCAATGTTCCCTCGGTAACAGTCCCTCCAGGGGCCAGGGCCCTCTCACTCCTGTTTGCTGATCATGGTATGTCTTCCTTATTTTACGAACATTTTAATAGAAACATTGAAAACAAACAGACGGCCAGACTCCCAAGCCATCTCCCTTGGGCTTGCTAGCCTGTAGTTGTAGTCTTGCCTTTACCACAGACTCATCTGGATGCATAGTCTTTGTGGTAGTTTGGTGTCCCAACAGGCAACAATGCCGGAAGTGACCTATCTGTCTTCCTGTCACCTGTCGCTGAGTCTCGCAAACTGTCTCTCTGTGGAGTCTCCACCTTCTCTACCTGTGGGGATGGCCTCCGTCTGGTTGTCTGCCTCTCTGATCTGTCATTGTGTCTGTAGGCTCTCTCTGGGCTCACTGACTCCAAATCCACTGGTCATAACACAAGATGGACTGCAGGGCTGATCTAGTCTGGCAGTTCCTGTGTTAAATGATCTCTGTGGTATTGCTCTGGAGTCCCTCCTGTAACTGTGCTCCCCGTCCTACAAAATGCCACCTCTATATAGCTTTAAAGACAAGAAAGCAAGTGGTTCCAGGAACGTGGACTTTACAACCAAGTCAGGAATTTTACACTGTTTGTGGCCTAGGATGGTGATTGCACAGTAGAAATGTATCTGGCTAAAGAAAATACCAGCCTCTTTAGCTCTTTCTATCAGTTTGCTGATTGGATACTGGACTTCCTGATTCTGGGAATGGTTGGCTGAATAGTCACAGAGTTGATTTATTTTAAATCAGTTGTTGATTATTCAGGAGCTATTTCTCCAGATGACCTTTTGTTAATAATCTAAAGGCAGGGATATTACAAAACAACATGTTGCTGGCTGGCTAATGTGACAGGTCCTCCCCACTCTCTGCCGCCCGGAGTGCCACCTGGTACTGGGGCACAGCTGAGCCCTCTGTCTCACCAATCTGGGCTCCCCCTCACTCTGAGACATGGTGACATGCTGCAAAACCCTCCAAACTTGCACTCACACCAACATCCACAGGCAGAGACCACACCCAGCTGTGTTCATGAATGCTCTGCCCAGCCACTGCATGAACCAACAATAGAGTCTTCAGCCAAAATACCCCCAGCTCCCCACCTGGGGATCCCAGATTTGTACCATCCTGCCCTGGTCAAAAGCCTGAGTAGTATGAATGTATTACCCAATTTACCCCTCTCTCGATGTGGAAAGGAATATGCACAAAGCCTGAGTCCCCACCTCATGGACATAAAGTTCCCTGCCAGCCACACTGCTAACCCCAATTCCCCATCAGGTGCCCTATCAATTTCCATTCCAAAGGGCCATGAATGAGAATATATTCCCTAACTTCTCTCCAGCCTTACACTTCCACTCCATCACCTTGGTCCATAGGGGTGTGCGGAAAGTATACACAGATAGGGGTAGACTGGTGAAGGAGGCCACAGATATTCAGAAGGTCACCATGAGTACATGGAAGTAGAGAGAGACCTGCCCATGGGGGGCAGAGAGAACTAGATGGTCCCTGCAACAGCCTTGAGGGAGGAGCACAGATTGCAGCAGGGAGAAGTTTGGAGGAGGCACCAGCAAGTCAGTCTGTGTGTTCATAGCTTGAATGCTAGCTGCAGTTTCAGCACCTCTGTAAATAGTCTCCTTAATAAAGAGCCAATTTAGTCTTAGAAGTATGAAGTCATTTCATGCTACTACCTGGCCTGCAGTACCTGAAATGGGCTACAGGTGTTACTTTGCATAGGACCCACAAAACACAGGGCTGGGTCAGACCTCCTCATCCTGGTATTGAAACACTTTCCATCGGTGCCTGGATCAGGGGGAAAGGAGACTGGGATCCCAAATGGCTTAGAGGACCTATGAGATTCCTATGGATAAGACCCATTTTTTGAGGAGGAAGCAAGGATGTGCGAGTACCTGGTTTCACTTTTTTGTGGGAGGAAGATTTTTGCCAGAATTTTCTGCTCCATATTATTCCCTGTCTAATACAGTTCAAGCTGAGTGCCAGCTCCCTCTCTTGTGATTTCAAAGTCAGTCCCGTGGGGTGGGAACTGCCTTTCTAAAGCACCTGTCAACATGAAGGGAGCTGAGAGGTTGATGTAAGCTTAAGAAAGAAAAAAGTCTGGAGGACCAGCCCTGCATACTTATCTGCATCTAAATTGAAGAGCTCGATGCACTGATTATTGATGCTACAAGCTACACTTATTTGCTTCTCATCTAGAAAGAGGTTGTTGTTCAGCATAAAGCCAGTTGAAATAAAATGTCTTCTTTTGAGAGGTATGAGCCGTGTGCCAACTCCACTTGTCTGGATGTCACTAATAGAGATTGAAACTCTATGGGAATAAAAGCTGGCGCTCCAGTGAAACTAGATGTGGAATTTGGAAACCTTAGGGGAGAATAAGAGTTTCTCAGCTTTTATTCTTAAACCTTGGATACAAATGAAAATGTTTCAAGCTTCATTTTTTCTTGATATATATTCACATCTTTATCTATGTTGCCATGTTGTTTTATAGTGCATCATTCTGTTGCAATTTCTTTTGTGTTATTACTAAACACAAGAGAACCTGGGAATCACATATATATTGTAGCTTAACCGACCCTGAAGATTTAGAGCCCCATTTCCAAATATTGAACTTACTTGGGCAGTTATCCTTTGAATTAAGATGCAGTGGGAGCCTATTTTTCCCTTTAAAATCCTTTCGAAAACAAGCACACAACAGTGAAAGGATCACTCCATGCAGCCGCGTCATCCAATAATTTATCGCAATAGCTCTTAGAAAAGACATTTCTTATACATTCTCAATGGATCACCCTATGGCAAGTTGTTATCCAGCACAGCACCTAAATAAGGCAACTTTGGTTTAATGCATCTCTGTGTTTGATACCTGACTTGCCGCATGTTGTAGTCAAGCATTATGAAGACCTATGGAGGGATGTAGGGCCAGGTTATGAGATGGCACAAAGCCAAGCAGGCATTGTGTTCCAGAGACCCAATTGAAATTCATCTCTCCTATTCCCTGATTCTGTGTCTGCCCTTTACAAGAGGCAGCCCCACTGGTTGGAAATAGGGGAGTGCAATATGATGCCTTAGTGACCAGGGGTCCCCAACGCAGTGACTGTGGGTGCCATGGCACCCACCGGGGCGTCTAAGTGCGCCCGCCTACTGGCCAGCTGACAAGCATCCACCGAAATGCCACCAAGAAGTAGCGTCATCCAGAGGGATCGCTGCCGAAATGCCGCCGAATATTGGCAGCATTTCGGCAGCGATGCCTATTGTCGTTGCCTCTTGTCGGCGGCATTTTGGCGGATGATCGTCCGCTGCCATGGTCCTCCGTGGCTCGTCGTCTGACGCCCGCCAGATGAAAAAGGTTGGGGACCACTGCGTCTATAAGCATCCCCCCTTGTGGCAAGATGGGGAACTACACCACTTGGCTCTGTCCCTCTTATGCTGCCACATCCAATTACTACATACTGCACAGACTACAGTGAGAGATTATGCCATACACTATCAAAGAAAGAGCTCTCCAACCTGGAGACTTTCATAAATAACCAACCCTCCACACAAATGGACTTTACTAAAATAAGACAGGAGATCTACATTACACACTTCACCTCTCTACAAAGGAAAAAGGACTGTAAGCTGTCTAAAATCCTACCTACCACATGGGGCCAGCAATTTCATCAATTTATCCAGCTACACACTCAACCCAGCAGAAGAGTCTGTCCTATCTCGGGGACTCTCTTTTTTCCCCAGCACCCCCACAAACATGATACAGTTCTGCAGTGATCTGGAAGCCTACTTTCGCCACCTCCGACTCAAAGAATACTTTCAAGATAACACTGAACAGCGCACTGATACACAGATACCCTCCCACCAACAACACAGGAAGAAGAACTCCACATGGACTCCTCCTGAGGGTCGAAATGACAGTCTGGACCCATACATAGAATGCTTCCGCCGACGTGCACAGGCAGAAATTGTGGAAAAACAACATCGCTTGCCTCATAACCTAAATCGCGCAGAATGCAATGCCATCCACAGCCTCAGAAACCACCCTGACATTATCATCAAAGAGGCTGACAAAGGAGGTACTGTTGTCATCATGAACAGGTCTGACTACCAGAAGGAGGCTGCCAGTCAACTCTCCAATACCAAATTCTACAGGCCACTTTCCTCAGATCCCACTGAGGAATACACTAAGAAACTGCACCAACTCAGGACACTCCCTACACTAACACCGGAACAAATCAACATACCCTTAGAGCCCTGACCGGGGTTATTCTATCTACTACCCAAGATCCACAAACCTGGAAATCCTGGACGCCCCATCATCTCAGGCATTGGCACTCTCACTGAAGGACTGTCTGGATATGTGGACTCCCTACTCAGACCCTACGCCACCAGCACTCCCAGCTATCTCCGTGACACCACAGATTTCCTGAGAAAACTACAATGCATTGGTGACCTCCCAGAAAATACCATCCTAGCCACCATGGATGTAGAGGCTCTCTACACAAACATCCCACACACAGATGGAATACAAGCTGTCAGGAACAGTATCACTGATGATGACACAGCACAACTTGTTGCTGAGCTCTGTGACTTTATCCTCATGCACAATTATTTCAAATTTGGTGACAATATATACCCCAGACCAGTGGCACCGCTACGGGCACCCGCATGGCCCCACAATATGCCAACATTTTTATGGCTGACCTGGAACAACGCTTCCTCAGCTCTCGTCCACTCCTGCCCCTTCTCTACCTATGCTACATTGATGACAGCTTCATCATCTGGACCCATGGGAAGGAGACCCTGGAAGAATTCCACCATGATTTCAACAGCTTCCACCCCACCATCAACCTCAGCCTGGACCAATCTACACGGGAGGTCAACTTCCTATACACCACAGTACAAATAAGCAATGGCCATGTTAACACCACCCTATACTGAAAACCCACCGACCGCTACGCCTACCTTCATGCCTCCAGCTTCCATTCTGGACACAGCACATGATCCATCGTCTACAGCCAAGCGCTGAGGTACAACCACATCTGCTCCAACCCCTCAGACAGAGACCAACACCTACAAGATCTTCACCAAGCATTCTCAAAACTACGATAGCCACACAAGGAAATAAAGAAACAGATCAACAGAGCCAGACGTGTACCCAGAAGCCTCCTGCTACAAGACAGGCCCAAAAAAGAAACCAACAGAACTCCACTGACCATCACCTACATTCCTCAGCTTAAACCTCTCCAACGCATCATCAGTGATCTACAACCCATCCTGGACAATGATCCCTCCCTTTCACTGACTTTGGGAGGCAGGCCAGTCCTCGCCCACAGACAACGCGCCAACCTTAAGCATATTCTCACCAGCAACCACGCACCGCACCATAACAACTCTAACTCAGGAACCAACCCATGCAACAAACCTCGATGCCAACTCTGCCCACATATCTACACCAGCAACACCATCACAGGACCTAACCAGATCAGCTACAACATCACCGGCTCATTCACCTGCACGTCCACCAATGTTATATATGCCATCATGTGCCAGCAATGCCCCTCTGCTATGTACACTGGCCAAACTGGACAGTCACTACGCAAGAGGATAATTGGACACAAGTCAGATATCAGGAATGGCAATATACAAAAACCTGTAGGAGAACACTTCAACCTCCTTGGCCACACTATAGCAGATGTAAAGGTATCTTATTGCAAAAAAACTTCAGGACCTGACTCCAAAGAGAAACTGCTGAGCTCCAGTTCATTTGCAAATTTGACACCATCAGATCAGGATTAAACAAAGACTGTGAATGGCTATCCAACTACAGAAGCAGTTTCTCCTCCCTTGGTGTTCACACCTCAACTGCTAGCAGAGCACCTCACCCTCCCTGATTGAACTAACCTCGTTATCTCCATACTTATTTATACCTGCCTCTGGAAATTTCCATTACTTGCATCTGATGAAGTGGGCATTCACCCACGAAAGCTTATGCTCCAATAGTTCTGTTAGTCTTAAAGGTGCCACAGGACCCTCTGTTGCTTTTTACAGATTCAGACTAACACGGCTACCCCTCTGATACTTGACATCCAATTATGCGTTTCTTAAGTCCTTATTATGACCTGACCGCTCCTGGCGAGGTTCTTGCTAATCTCTGTCCTGATCAGGGTAGTGGGGAGTCAGAAGTTCTGTAGTTCTAGTGGGGGCTGACCAGCCATAGTTCTCCTGGACTCGGGACCTTCTTCTCCCAAAAGCCCCTGACTGGAATAGCTGGGGGAACCCAGGCATGCAGACTCCACTAGGTTCCAGCTCAGAGCCCTTGGATGGCACAGCCAGAGCCAGTCCTTCTCAGTCCCTTGCTGCTCCTGGAGCTGCTTACTACCTCTGCTTTTCAGGAGGCTTCCCTAGCCTCTTTGGGGCATTGGTTTGTCTGGCAGCTTCTCATCAGCCTGCTGGAGGGACCCTCTCTCTGCCATCCTCCTGCTTCTCTGGTAGCCACCCCACCCACATGGTTTGCAGTCAGCTCTGGCTGAGCCGGCAGGCAGGTGTTTCCTTATCCTTTTGGCTGCTGAAGCAGCATGGGGTATATGAACCCCACAGTAGGGAGGATGAAACATGGCTCCACCTACCATCTGCCTGTCCCAGCTCCCTCTGCTCCCTATCCCCACCCAATAGCTCACTGGGAAAGTACTGGATGAACAATCCCGGCTTTCCTTCCGTGCAACTGGAGCCATGAATCTCAGCAGGGCATGAGGCTTTTTTCCCCTATGAACCTGCACATATGTGAGCACACAACCCACTCCTTAACATACAGTGCTTCAATTTTGTATACTGTCATTTCTAAATCACTGAGACTTCCCACAACATGGGCAGCTTTGCACACATACACTACCTGTGCAACCGACTGAGTGAAATTCATGCACAATTACCATAACTGCACATGCAAATGCATCAATTGCACGAACAAATGTAGTTAGTAAAGATGGTGGGAAAATGTAATTTCCATCCTGTGG
The DNA here is from genome assembly GCF_027887155.1 of Malaclemys terrapin pileata. Lineage (NCBI taxonomy): Eukaryota > Metazoa > Chordata > Testudines > Emydidae > Malaclemys > Malaclemys terrapin. Next base: position 140,018,163 of record NC_071509.1, read on the forward strand.
GAAATCCTGAGCTTTCAAAATTTGCTTTAGTCTAGAATCTGGATGACAAGTCAAACTGTAGGAATTTTTTTTGCAAAACAAAATATTTTTACAGTTTTGATTTTGAAACATTTGTTTTGACTTTTATATTATATTATAAATAATACAACAGAAAAGTCTAAAAGTTAAAGTGGAAATTAAACATTGAGATATTTTCCTGTGAAAATTTTGATGACATTCCTGCAAAACATTTTGATTTCATTGAATCAGCATTTTCAGATAGAAAATATTCCGTCAGAAATTTTTCAACCAGCTCTAGTAGTTAGTTAACTATTAGTATGCACGTGTCCCCATTTGAACATGTCATTACTGTAGCAATGCACCTGAACAGATTAAAAATCTGATTTACTGGTAGGCATATTTTTGTTCTTCCTCTTGTCTCTATATAACTATCTTGAGATGATAGATAAACATGGGATATACTCTTGTTTATATCATTAACGTTTTCTAACTGTAATACTCCCAACCTTAAGTGTTCAAAAAACATGTCAGGCCCCAGAACTCAATCATGAGTTGATTAAAGAAAAAGAGATTTTTTTAAAATAAATTTGAGGGGGTTCATTTGCTTTTTAGTTTCTGAGCCTTAAAGCCTTCAGCTTTTCCAAGTTTTCTATGTAACCGTTAAGGGTTGGAAACTTGCTTACTGTTTTTTTAATAAAAGCTGAGAGTCTGACATAATCCCACGACTTCAGAAGCTGAGGCTTAAAGAAAATATCACCAGACTTGTGACAAAATCGTGAGAGTAGGTAACACTGTAACTGTTGTAAACACTAAACACATTCAATTGCACTACTTAAATGACACATTTCACTTGTCTAGCTGCAGTTTGTCCCAGACCTGTGAGAGAAGGAGCGTACATATAATTCACTCTTACTTTCCCTAAACATTAAAAGCCAGATTTTGCCTCTTTCACTCATCATAAGCAGCACATATTTCTCTTTGCATTGTCCCATCAGCTTATTTTGGAGGCATGTTCTACAAAACCTAAGTAAGGGTGGTAGATTCAGGTCCAATGGCTCAAATCCTGCCCTCCTTTAGATCTACAGACTCCTATTGACTATGTAAATTTAACCCTTGCAGTACTATTTCTTAGCAACTTCTCAGCACTAATGCTGCTGAGGGCAGAATATGGCCCATAATTTCTGTTCAACTTCAGCAACAGTCAAATTTCTGTTTAACTCCAGGCAACTGCATTAAAGCACGCTCCCAAGTTACATGTGTCAGCAGCTTCTCTTTTAATAGAAGATAGTGCATAGTCAATGTATTTCCAGGCACATCTGAAAATCTCTGCAAAGGCTGTGGCTCCCCTCTTTGGGAAGCGCACCCAGCTTTGAGAGTGGCTCTGGAAATAGGGTAGGGGCATATCTATTTCTAGAGAGCTTAGCTATTTATCTGGGGCCCATTCTTGCAGTGCCTGAGCGCCTCCCCATCTTTAATGTATTTACCCTCACAACAGCACTGGGCAGGGCTAGTGTCCCTGTTTTAGAGGGAGGCACTTGAAGCACAGGGAGGCTAAGTGACTTGCCCAGGTTTTGCAGTAAGCTTGTGTTAGAGCCAGTGGCTGATTAGCCACTGTGCCAATAGGGCCCATGCCCAGGGGCCACAGGCAATTGGGGGCCCCCCAGAAAAATGGACACCCCCATACCCAGACCAGCTCTGCCTGCCCTGCATTCCTGCTGGAGAGCGGGGGCTTGTCCTGCTCCACCCGCCACTCCTGCTGGGGAGTGGGGGAAGCCTCCATGCCCCAACCCCGCTCCCCGGCAGGAGCACCGGGCAGGTGGGGGAAGCCCCTGCACTCCAACCCAACTCCTGGCAGGAGTGCGGGACGGAGGGGGAGTGGCGGGGCAAGCCCCTGTGCTCCTACCCCATTTCCCCAGCAGGAGCGCAGGGGGAGAGGCGGGGTGGGGGGAACTGCAGACAGAAGGTATGGGGAGGGGCCCCCGCTTGCTCTGGCCCATGGCCCCACAAACCCCTAATCTGCCTCTAGTGAGCAAGAAACTCAACCTGGATCTCCCAAAGCACAGGCTAGCATGCAAAGCATGGGTCCCTCTTGCTGAGTCAGCCGCTGACAAGCTACGTTTGAGCTCTCTCCTCAAGGTAGGTCTACACTGCTTGCTTCTCACAGCGGCATGGAGCGTGCATACGTGGGATCCCTCCTCCCTCCCCGCAGCATGGTAAATAGATGGTGAAGCACTGCTTAGGCGAGTACAGACATGTTTAAAGCCTGTGCGTATGTATCTGAGTACGTACTCTTCACACTGTCTACTTGCCTAAACTGTGCCACCCTGTCTACACGGCCAGGGCTGGCTCCAGGCACCAGCTTCTCAAGCAGGTGCTTGGGGCGGCCGCTCCGGAGAGGGGCGGCAGGTCCAGGTATTTGGCATCAATTCGGTGGACCGTCCCTCACTCCACCTGGGAGTGAAGGACCTCCCGCCGAATTGCCGCTGCAGATCGCGATCATGGCTTTTTTTTTTTTTTGTTTTGTTTTGTTTTGTTTTGGCTGCTTGGGGTGGCCAAAACCCTGGAGCCGGCCCTGTACACGGCCACCCCCTGCCTCCCTGCTGCTGGAACCTCTCCCACCTGCTTCCCCCTTACCAGAGCCTTTCACTGCTGTCTGTAGCTACACACCGCAGTGTAGACACAGCCTGCTCTTCACTGCATTGTGTAGCTACACGTACCCTGCTCACCGCTGAGACTGGTGTGCAGTGCAGATTTAGCCGCAGAGCGATCTGCCAGATTACTCTCTCGCCAGGAAGAGCCATGTGCTCTTAGTCCACGCCAGTGTCTGGTGGGAGTTTAACAGCTTAGGACACGTTTTCTCACTGCAGTTTGCATCAGGTTGTATGTGGTGCGGAGGATTATGTCAGATGCCTTTAAATGTTCACATGCAATTTACTGCCTACATCCAGGAACAATTATTCTTGGTTTACAGGTGACCCTTCAAGCCTCTTGAAAACAGAGAAGCAAGGTTATCTGCATTGACATTGTATCAGTGTGAGTTTGCCTAATGGGGTATGCAGTAAACAAGACACGACACCAGAGGCCGTCAGGTGCTCTCATCTTTCTGTGACTCACATTCTTAGCCCTCCAATAAAGAGACTGCATTATGTCTCCTATCCACAGTATTGCTGCTCTGATTCTACCGTACGACATGCATTAATAGTTTAACAAACTACAATCCATGGACGTCTGCTGTTGCAGTTTAGCTTTAGGACGTGGCCTCTGCTTTTGCCCCTCACCCCCACTGGGAGTAACCCACTGGCGGCAGGATAAAGCCCAGTTTGTCTCGTCAGAAGCAGAAGTGGGAAAGGCCTCCCCAAACCTGTGACATTGTTGGAGCGAACGTAGGCCTGCTGAGAGTCCCCGTTTCCAGGCCTTGGCTCTGCAGGCAGCTGATGTGACAGAGGAGAGGCAATTACTTCCACTCCTCAGTGCTGCTGCTGTCACGAGCTGGTGCTGTTGGGAGTTTATGTAAAATGCTGCACAGGGGAAGCCATTTGCAGAGCACAACAAAGCATTTTATTAGCCCTACAAAACCCAAGGGCGATGATATATATACTTGTGCACTGTCTATGGGCATCTTCTGCGTTAATTATTTAGGTATTTATAGCTATAGAGCACAGATACCTGTGCTTGGCAGAATTCAAGTCTTTCTTTTTTATAATTTTGAGAGATAATGTCACAGTTTATTTTGAAGCCTTTATTTTTATTTTTATCGATTTACATTTTAACGGTTGCATGAAATTTTGGGTTTTAAGCATATTTTTTCCAACCAATTCAAATGTTCACATTGGCAGGAAATTTTGGGGGGTATCAGACAATAACTAGGCAGTCTGTTATAAATTCTCAAGCAACATATTTCTTACTTGGCCTATCTATAAATTTTGATTATAATTGATTAAAATCGTTTCCTGTTAGTTTGGGTGTGTATGGTGAAATTGATGTTTACTGACGTTTACTGATAAAAATCGAATCTATCCAAGCCTACAGCTACCTTAACTCATTTCAATGCTTACCTCTTGTTATTTTTTTATTGGTATGTAGCAGGGTGGTCACCCGCTCAGCCCTGAAGGGGTTAAAACAGCCCTGGGAAAGGACTGCTCCGGGGAGCCAATACACTAGGCTGATTGGGGAGGCAGCCACAGCTGGAACCACGCCCCAATCAGGCCTCAGCTGGCCCTGTAAAAGGGCTGCTAGCCAGGCGCTCAGGCAGACTCTCTCTCCAGCCGTGGAGGGAGAAGGACTGGGCTGTCTGGGAGCTCAGGTTACAGGGAACGGAGCAGGGCTGGGGAAAGGCAGAAGGAGCTGGGGAGCTCCAGCCTGGCAACTCCCCAGGCTGCAGGCCTTGTGCAAGGCCGGAGCTGGTACAGGGGTTGCAGAGGCTGCAGCCAAGACTTAGGCGAAGGCAGCAGGTCCAACCCCCCCTTGCCAGTGATGAGTGGCCATGACAGACTGCCGTCTGCCCCAGTGAGCGGGGGCTAGATGGTGACTGGCAGTCGCCACTGAGGTGAGGTGGGGATAGAGGGTTGGGGGTTCCCCTGGGTGGGGAGACCCAGAGAGTGGGGTACTGCCAGGGGGCAGACCCAAGGTAAAGGGGCACCGGGGTCTGGGAGGGACACAGGGGCCTGAGGCAAGTGGGACATTGGCCAACAGAGGGTGCTCTGGAGCTGGAGAGCTAATTCCCAGGACGATCAGCAGGAGGCGCCGTGCCGGTGAGTTGTCGTCCTGCTACACAGTAGAACAGCCTGTTAGGCAGTGTTGAGGGTGCTTTATGATATGTATTAATTGTATGTATTGTACTGCTGATTATCTAAACTATCCAGCTGACCCTAGGATGGCCTATCGTGGGCTCTACAGATATTTTTTGCCTTAATTTGCTTGCCACCTTAGCATTGTGAACAAATTAGAGAGAGTCCAGAAGAAAGCAACAAAAATGATGAAAACATGCCCTATGAGGAAAGATTGAGAAAAAAAAATGGACATGATAACAGTCTTCAGTATGTAAAAGGTTGTTATAAAGAGCAGGATGATAAATTGTTCTCCTTAACCACTGAGGACATGACAAGAAGTAATGGGCTTAAATTGCAGTGAGGGAGATTTAGGTTAGACATTAGGAAAAATCTCATAACTGTAAGGGTAGTTAAACACTGGAACAAATTATCCAGGGAGGTTATGGAATCTCCATCTATGACGTTCCCCTGGTGTTATCTGGACTGGTGATCTGCTAGGTCACTCCAATCTTTAACTTTGTGAGCCAGACTTACACTGCTTTGCTGTGAGAACCCCCACTCCTGGGCTGTTCACGCACAGCCTCTGGCATGTAAGCTGCTCCTTGGATTGTGCAACCGAATGACACTAGCCAATATCTCCAGTCCCAGACACAATCCTAGGAACCTCCGTCTTGCAGAGCCCAGTTATACCTGCTGGACGCTGTAAGCTTATATGAGTTCATCAATTTAACAAAGAAATTGATATGTACCAGGCTTGTTATCCCAAGGGGAGTCTCTTACATGCTTCAAACCAAACACACTGCTTCAGGTAGAATAAACAAACACATTTATTAACACAAGATAGATTTTAAGTGATTATAAGTCAAAGCACAAGAAGTCAGATTTGGTCAAATGAAATAAAAGCAAAACACATTCTAAGCTGATCTTAACACTTTCAGTGCCCTTACAAACTTAGATGCTTCTCACCACAGACTGGGTGGTTGCCCTTCAGCCAGGCTCTCCCCTCTGATCAGCGCTTCAATCGCTTGGTGGAGGTGGTGTCTGTAGATGTAGGTGGAAGAGAGAGGAAGAGCAGGGCAAACGTCCCTCCCATTTATCATGTCCTTTCTTCCCGCTTGGCTTCCCGCCCTCCCTCCCGCTTCACAGTCAGGTGAGCATTACCTCATTGCCATTCCAAACTGACCAAAGGAAGGGGGGTGACTCACTTGAGAGTCCAACAGATCCTTTGTTGCTGCCTAGGCCATCACTTATTCCTCTAAGTCTGGGGTTGGGTTTGTCCTATACATGCCCTGATGAGGTGTGAACTGCCCTTCTGCTCTTGGAGAGTTTTGCCTGGGCCTGTTTTAAGCCATGAGGACATATTTTTAGCTTCATAACTATATACATGCAATTACAACCTATAACATTACTGTAACACCAATTACTATAACATCACTATAGCAACAATGCTCAGTGCATCATGAGCCTTCCAAAGACACCCGACATGACAAACTTTGCATTGGATACCACACAATCATTTTATAAGGATGAACATCAGGGTGTAGGGTGTTCCCCCGAGGTACTGAACGCCGCACCATCCTTGGAGGTTTTTAAGAGCAGGTTAGATAAACACCTGTCAGGGATGGTCTTCCTCAGTGCAAGGGACTGGACTAGATGACCTCTCGATATGTTTTCCAGTCCTACATTTTTATGATTCTATGATTACACTCAGTTGGATTTGAAGAAGACTACACTTTCTCATCCTTATATATGTTTTAAACGTTTTTTTTTTAAAGTCTCCAGCAAGAAAAGTGGATTTACTATGAGAACATAAATCACAATTGGATCTACTGTGGCATCCAAGGGATTCCTAGAAAACGTAAGAGATTCCTTCATGTCGTAATTTCTTGCCTCTCCTTTTTATTTCTTACTCTTCGTTGCCAGATTATTCCTCAGTACCTTACTCACCAGACACACCCATTGATTTCAGTGGGACTGTTCCTCATGTAAGGAACTACTCAACATGAGTAAGGGTGCCGACAATCTGATCCAAAAGGATTTTTTTAACTCCGGGTCAGATCCCACACTAGTGTAAATCATTGTTATTCTATATATGTCAATGGGACTATACTGATTAAAACCAGCTGAGGATATGGGCCCATTTTTTCTTTTCAAGTTAGAAGTCAGAGGCACAGTTTAATGTGCTTGACTCTAATTAAGATTAACTTTCTTATACATTTTATAGATAGCAAACAAATAACTTGAAAAGAATTTTGGAAATTTACCAAGAAAACTTAAGCATGGAGAGACAAAATCAGAAAGGCGCAGGCCTTTAGAGTTACATCTAACAAGGTCATAAAAGACAATAAGAAAAGATTCTATAACTACATTAGGAGCAAGAGAAAGATGAAGGAAAGTGTAGGTCCTCTACTTAGTGGGAATGGAAAGCTAATATCTAAAAACATTGAGAAGGCTGAGGTGTTTAATGCCTATTTTGCTTCAGTCTTAAAAAAATTGTGACCAGATACTTAAAATTAATATTAATAACAAGGGGGAAGAAATTTCAGAATACAGAAATAAAATGTTAAAGAGTATTTAGATAAGTTAGATCTGTTCAAGTTTGCAGGGTCTGATGCAATTCACCATAGGACTTAAGGAACTAGATGAAGCAATCTCAGAACTGTTTGCAATTATGTTTGAGAAATTATGGAGGATGAATGAAATCCCAGATGACTAGGGAAGGGCAAACTTAGAACCTATCTTTAAAAAGGGGAATTATAGGCCAGCCAGCCTAACTTCAATACCTGGACAGATCCTGAAACAACGTATTAAACAATCAAATTATAAGCAACTCGAGGTTAACAGGATTGTAAAGAATATCCAGCATGGATTTGTCAAGGACAATCAGGCCTAACTAACCCAATTTCCTTCTCTGAGAGGGTTACTGTAGATGTGATATTGGTGATTGTAGTAAGGCTTTTGACACAGGCCCACATGTTGTTCTTATAAGTGAGCTAGGGAAATGTGGTCTAGGTGAAATTACTGTAAAGTGGGGGCATATCTGATCGAAAGACTGTCAAATTGCAGGCACGTGTCCAGTGGGGTCTCTCAGGGTTATCCTAGGTCCAATATTATTCAATATTGTAATTAATGACTTGGATAATAGAGAGGAGAGTATGCTTATGAAATTTGCAGATGATGTCAAGCTGTGAGGGGTTGCAAGTGCTTTGGAGGACAGGATTAGAATTCAAAATGACCTTGACAAACTGGAGAATTGGTCTGAAATCAACAAAATGAAATTCAGTACAGACAAGTGCAAAGTGCTGTACTTGGGTAGAAAAAAACCAACTGTGCAAATACAAATTGAGGAATAACTGGCTAGGCAGTAGTACTGCCGAAAGGAGCTGGGGGGTATAGTGAATCACAAATTGATTGAGTCAACAATGTGATGCAGCTGTGAAAAAGGCTAATCTCCTTCTGGGATGTATGAAAAGGAGTGTTGTATGTAAGACATGGAAGGTAATTGTCCCACTTTATTCAGCACTCTTGAAGCCTCAGCTGGAGTACTGAATCCAGTTCTTGATACCAGGTTTCAAGAAAGATGTAGACAAATTGAAGAGAGTTAGGAGGAGAGCAATGCAAATGAGAAAAGGTTTAGAAAACCAGCCCCGTAAGGAAAGATTAAAAAAAAAAAAAAAGACTGGGCATGTTTCTCCTTGAAAAAAGGAGACTGAGGGGGGGACCTGATAACAGTCTTCAAATCTCTGAAGGGCTCTTCTAAAGAGGATGATGATCAGTTGGTCTCCATGTCCACTGAAGGAAGGACAGGAAGTAATGGGCTTCATGTGCAGCAAGGGAGATTCAGGCTAGATAGTAGGAAATGCTTTCCAACTATAAGGATGGCTAAACTCTGGAATAGGATTCCAAGGGAAGTTGTGGGATTAAGGATCTCACCACTAGCAGAAAGCCTCTTCTGAAGGTCTTGAAAGTGACTGTAAGTTACAGATCTAAAACTCTGTATCCCCACCTTGGTCTCCTGTGGCTAATTTACTCACAATCTTTGTCCCTTCTGGTGCTGCTACATCTAGTGTCAAAATCTGATTAACTATCAAAAACTTCCTTTTACTTTCCTCTGTAGGTTCCATCTACCCTAAGATGTTCAGTGGCATTTGTGATCGGGTATATACTCTATGCTTGCCTGGAGACAAAGAAGGGGGCTAAATAACCCAACATGCCACGGTAGAGAGCTGTCAGGTGGCTAAACAATCCCCTGATTGAATGAGGAAGCCCAGTTGGGGAGGAATGAGCTGGGCTGGGACTATAAAGGCAGGAAATTGGTAGCAGAAGGGGGCTACTGGGAAAGTCTGCAGTCACCCCCTGGGAGAAGGGAGGAGTGTGTGGAGGCTGAAGAGACAGGTAGCCCACAGTTACTCCCTGGGAGTGGGGAGTTAGGAGGCTGGCAAACCCAGAGAGGAGGGAATGCTAGATGGTAAGGAAAGGGCTCATGGAAAGGCAGTGAGGTCTAGAAGGGAACAGACCTTGACTGCTGACTAGAGGAACCCAGAGTAGAGGGCAGGCCTGGATTCCCCTGCCAGCCACTGAGGGAGTGGCACTACGAGGTAGTGAATGGGAAGACTGCTGGCGAGGAAAGACTTTCCAGCCCTGGAAGGAGAAAACCTGTATAGTGACCTGACTGGAGGGCCAAGTCACGAAGAAGCAGCAGCAGCTCCTGCAGTGAAAGATGGGCTGCGGACCCAGAGGGAGAGGCAGAGAGATGGCATGCACCTGGGGGAAGGGGCGTTGACCTCATGAGCTGTTCCCCAGAATGACCAGGAGGAGTACTAGAACCCTAGGTAACTAGTTCTAGTGCTTACCGATCCATGTCCAAATCAGCATTATTTTCAGTTTGGAGTGCCGCCGTCATTACATATGTCCCGTGAAGTACTTGTTTTGTGTGTGCATGATAGCTAAAGGTACAAAGTGGCTACAACAGTTAAATGTGTGAAATTGTTTAAAAAATAAGTAAGAAAGTATTATAGCAATAGCAAAGTATTCCAAAATCTAACACTAAGGTGTGCCCCAATTGACCTTCTTCTTTCTGCAAATGTTTATTCTACTACATGCAATACTTCTTAAGGGAAACTCTTTGTCTACAAAATCTATATAATGTCTATATAATGCCTGCATCTGTAACTTTCACTCTATGCATCCGAAGAAGTGAGATTTTTACCCACGAAAGCTTATGCCCAAATAAATCTGTTAGTCTTTAAGGTGCCACCAGGCTCCTTGTTGTTTTTGTCTACAAAATGTTGCACACAATGGTGCCTGTTAAGGTTAGACTTTGCAATCCACAGCCCTGCAATAGGGTGCTGTTGGCTCAAAAGTCTGCCTGGCTGGAACAGATTGCAGGATCTGAGCTGTTGGGTTTGTCTGGTTTTTAAACCTCTTCCTCTTTGCATCCCAGTACCTGAGCCTTCAAAGTGGGGAATGGGCTTCTGCAGAGAACAGATTTATTCCCAGTCTGTTTCATTCACAAGTATTGTCACTCATGAACAAAGATGGACTGAACAGGAAAAATGCCAGAAAAGCCTATTCAGAAGCAACTCCAGTCAAAAAAGCAGCTTGAAGTCCAAGTTACCCTGAACCAGTCTGCTCTCTGTGCGTTTCTGGGCTGACACTGTCTAGTCACTGCTGCAAGTATGCCTTAGCCCTGCGGCCAGCACGTGATTCTGTTCCCTTGCATTTCGATCTGAGCCTGTTTTAAACGCGGCTTCTCTTCCCCAGTGTGTAAACAGGGCATGCACCTACCTGGAGAGCAGAGAAAGATGGATTTGAAAAATAGAATGAAAGAGAAATAGATGTTTCCAGCAGGAGCTCCATCAGTGTCTGCCCACAAGGATAGAATGCTGGCTTATATTTTGGCTAACGAAAGCAAAAAGGTGGCAAGATTGCTCTGGATTCGGTATTGAATAAGGTAACTCTTGAAATGTAACAGCTCCAACATCTCATCCTTCTCCCTCTGCTTCCACCCAGCTCTAGCTCCTTGTACTGCTTTCAGGTGTGTGTGGCATCTTCTCACCTAATGCTCTTGGCATTAGATACAGCATATTCAGGTACAGATTTCACACTGATTGATGTCAAAGGATACATAACCAGATATTTTGCCTTTGAGTTGCTCAATCTACTTCTAAACTGTTCAGACAAAAATACATCTGACTTTCCACTCTGGTTAGCAACCCAAACGAGAACCCTGGCAGCATGTTCCAAAACCATTCCCCACAGATACATCTGCAAGGAATGAAAGGTGCTTTAATGGACACTGTCACTGTACTCTTGCTGGAAGGCTCTGAAATCACAATGCAACTGAGCAGACCCTCCCTCCAAGCCTCCTTCCCCGATAAAGTGCATTGCTGCTTTTGCTGACAATGTCTGTCCGTGTAAAGAAACTCCTGCAGGGCACCGATTCTGTGAGTAGGGTCCAGTGACTCATGATTACACCTCTCTTACATTATAGCTTATTTACCTGGACTCAGTTCCCATATACATCGAACCCCTGCTCCAGCCCCCTGGGCATGGGTCTATCATACTTATCTGGTCCCCATCACCTTAGTATCTGACCACTTAACATTTATGAGTGTAGTTATCTTCAGAGCACCCCTTTGAGGTGGGGAAGTGCTGTTAGCCCTTTTTACTGATGGGGAACTAAGGCACAGAGCGGACAAGTGGCTTGCCCAAGGGTAGACAGGAATGTCTGTAGCAGGGCAGGGAGTTGGATCCCTGTCTCCCAAGCCCCAGGGTATTATCCTTACCATTGGGCCATCCTTCCTCCCTTGATCACAACAGAAACCGCAGCGTGAAGCTGAATTATCCTTTCCACAGATTGCTCCCCGTAGCAACACTGAAGCCATTGAAAGCCCAGTGGGCAAGGAGAGATGTTGCTGAAGAATGAGGCCAATGACAGAGCTTAGGGGCTTCATATCATTGTCTCTGGCCAGGCCCCCAATATCCATTCAGATCCTTCTGGATGCACTGGGTGGGTGTATGGGGTAGATCCCCATAGTCTTTTCACAAAGTGGAAATCTTCCCCGTCCCGCCTCCAGAGCTCTGCTGCCCATTGGTTTAACCAATCTAGTTTAGTTGAAAGGGTCCAAGAAAATGCCTTTTTTAAAACAAGATCCTCGGTTTCAATGTGCAAAGGATTCCAACAGGAGACAGGTGGTTCTGAAAATGGGATAAGGCTTAAAGAAAAGACGATAGGCAGGTGATTAAAAAATGAACAAGAAACTGACAGTGGCCTTTATGAAACGTAAAAAATCAAGTTCGAGCCAGGGTTTAAAATAAGCTAACATTTGGAGAATAATCAGTAATTGAGTAAGGGGTGAAATAACTAATTCATATTTGACAGATGAATAATTCAGAGCTATCAAGTCATTCTCACACCTAAGCTCTATACCTCCAGTTCTCTGTCACTGCTAAACCTGTCATCTCTGCTCTGCTTTCTCCTACTGCTTAGTACGCTCACTGGGCGAGTTCATCTTGAATTGGATCATAAACTCAGCAGGACAAGCATCACATTTTTCTGTTTGTACAACACCAAGCACACTCAGGCCGCAGTCCTGATGGGGAAAAGGATCTGTGGGTTATAGCGGATCACACTCTGGATACTAGCCAACAGTGTTATAAATTTGTGAAAAAAGCAAATGTCATTCTGTGCTATATTAACAGGAGTTTTTATATAAAGACACCCAGAGCTAATTGTTCCACTCTACTTGGCACTGGTGAGGCCTCTGGTGGAGTATTGTGCCCAGGTTAGGGCATCCCATTTTAAGAAAAATGTGGCCTAGTTGGACAGAGTCCAGAGGAGAGCAACAGAAATGATAAGAGGTTTGGAATCGAAAGAATTGGACATTTCTAGTCTCAAAGCGAAGGCTGAGGGGTATTTAACAGTTTTAAAATTATGTAAAGGTTTGTTATAAAAAGGCCAACAATCAATTGTTCCTTATATCCACCGAGGGTAGGACAAGAATTAATTAGCTAAATTTGCACCCAGGGAGATGTAGGTTAGATATTTGGAAACACTTTCTAGCCATAAGGACAGTTAAGCTCTGGAACAAGGGACCTAGGGAGGTTGTGGAATCCTCGTCAGTGGAAATTTTAAAGTGCAGGTTAGACAAACACCTGTTAAGGATGGTCTACATTAAATCCTCCCTGAGTGTGGAGGGATGGGTTAACTGATGTTTGAGGGTCCCTTCCCGCCCTGTATCTCTAAGGGTAGGTCTACACTTACCTCTGGGTCCGGCGGTAAGCAATCGATCTTCTGGGATCGATTTATCGCGTCTTGTCTAGACGCGATAAATCAATCCCGGATCGATCCCGGAAGTGCTCGCCGTCGACTCCGGTACTCCAGCTCGGCGAGAGGAGTATGCGGCATCGATGGGGGAGCCTGCCTGCCGCGTCTGAACCCGCGGTAAGTTCGAACTAAGGTACTCCAAATTCAGCTACGTTATTAACGTACCTTAGTTCGAAATGGGGGGTTAGTGTGGACCAGGCTAAGGTTCTATGACCCTTGGGCACTATTGGAATACAAATAATATGTTATAATAAATGTTGTTCTGCATCTTTAAAATTCATTTTTGTTATTCTGGAGTTAATTCCTTGTATTTATGCAGCAGCTTCTTCCCAGTCAAAGACACTTTCATGGTTTTTTTCATTCACCTTTTTAAAATCTCTATTAAACAAAGCCATTTAATGCTGGAGGGTAAAATGAGCTAATTTGACTTTGACTCTGTTTTTGCATTTGGTACAGCTGCCATAATTGAGCTTTACTACAAATTGCAGTCATCTCTTTCTTCCTTGGTGACGAAAAGCAATCGGTTCTGAATGCAGTGAAAGGTATGCTCTGGCCTATGTACATGGTGCAAAGGGCACGCGACAAATATAGCAGACTTTGCTGGGGCTGGCCTGAGATGTATTTCATTTTTCTTGGTTATCTGGGGATGTCCTGCTCTGTTGATTAGCCCAAAAGGACTCGATGCATATGTGGAATCCCAGAATGCTCAAGATCTCAGAACTTTCCTCTTGGGAAGACTGGAGCGATCAGCCGAAACTTTGGGCTTGATTCAGACCCCATTGAAGTCATCATGAAGACTTCAACTTCAGTGGACATTGAATCAGGGCTGCAGAAAGTAGAGAGGATGGCAGGTCGTCTAGACACAAGAGATTCCATGGTGGGTACAAAGGAATCCTAAGGTCTTTACCTTGGAAGGGTCAGTTATCAAGAGAGATGGTAGCATGGTAGGATAGCTGGGGGAGTGAAAGTGTAGGGAGATCTCCAGTGTTTGATCAAAAGTTTTGGGAGCTCACTTATGATTTGGATAGGCATCCTTTCGAGGCCCGACCTCTCCTAGTGACTGTCATACACCAGGACATTGGTCGTTGGAGCAGTGGTGATCAGACCTAGTGGTCAGAGCAGGAGTCAGAAACCAGAGGTCGGAGACAGAGTCTGAAGTCAAGCCAAGGGTCGGAGCTAGAGTCAGTAGCCAGGGGTGGAGGATAGAAGCAGAGATCTGGAACAAGCCAGGAGGGTAGGAATGAGACCGTGCTCAGGAGTCAGGTGAGAAGACACGGTCCAAAGTAGCAGCCAAACATGGATTCACTTAGTTAGTCAGACAATTCCTGGGCCATCTCCTGGCTTAAATAGCGAGTCTGAGCCCATTGGAGAGGCTGGACATCTCCTCCCATCAGGAGCTTCATGGGCAGTGTTTCTGGTGACTTAGGGTCCACCAACCCACACTTCCTGCTGGTGCCAACAAGCTGCTAGGTGGTGACTGCAGTCAGAGGACTGCCTTGAGACCCACAATTCCTCACAGTAGATATCCAAAAACATGCTAACTTCCTGGGAATGGAGCATATGTCTACCGAACCGGGCAGATGTTCTGCATAGGGACAGCAGTTAGATTAGATCAATAGATATAAAATTACATTACCACAAATATATTTTTCAATTGACATTTCTTGGGGGGTTTTAACCAGGGGGTGTGATCGTGCTATCCTTTCTTTGAAATTGAAGGGAAAAGTGCCAGGACTGGGCAATAAATATGTTTATATACTGTAGAACTTTGCATACACTGAATTAATTCACCGTTTAGTATAGAAGTACTTCAGCAATACAGTGGACTGTATTCATTATATCGCTGATAAGGTGAGGATACTCTTTAAAATTGATTGGTGCAATTTCAACATTAATAGATACTTTGAGTTATTTTAATTTTCTGACATTTCAATCAACCTTAAGAACTCTCTAAGAAACTAGAATTCCCTTCAGCCCCCCCCCCGCCCCCCCCCCCCCGCTCCCAATAATCTTTTACACAATATATCATTAAGGAACATTTTATGTGTTACAAAAATGGCACTTTCTAATGAGCGCCTGTATAATCTTATTCCGTTACATTTTTATGGGAGGTAGTTGAACACTTATTGTTACCAGGAATATAAAAGTTGATGGCTGTTTTTGTTTGGAGCAACATTTGGACTCATGCCAACCTATCTTCAATTTCTATAAAAGCAGTGAAAATTACTACCATTACAATTGCCTGATTGTAGTCCATTATAATGAAATTAACATAAAACATCTTGTGCAGCATTTCAAAGTGGTGCATTTTTATACAGTAATCTGATTTGAAGCTATCACTAACTGAAGAAAAACTGCATTAAGATTAACATGACACCATGCATTAATGCAGAGATAAACACTTGCATGCCCAGAATGAGAATGGTTAACTAAATTGCATTTGTCTCAGCACATTCTCATGTATCTGAGGGAAGTCAAGAAATGACACTAACGGAACTAGAGGCACAATGGAACACTTCGTCCGCTGACTGAATAAATCACTTATCACAGCTCAGAATGGCATTTAGGAGAGACGAGAATTTATTCCCAAATATCATAGGATATGTATGTTAAAATGTCAGTTCTCACTTCAGAAGTATTTTAAGGAGCAAACTTTCCATCTTTGTGGTTTTGTTTAGCTAGTCTTGGATTCTACAGCCTACAGGAGTATATAATTATATATTACTGTATAATATTTTTTCTTTCTCTTAGATCAGTGGGTCTCAAACTTTTTTACTGGTGACCCTTTTCACACAGCAAGCCTCTGAGTGCGACCCCCACCCCCAATAAATTAAACACACTTTTAAATATATTTAACACCATTATAAATGCTGGAGGCAAGCGGGGTTTGGGGTGGAGGCTGACAGCTTGCGACCTCCCATGTAATAACCTCGCGACCCCCTGAGGGGTCCTGACCCCCAGTTTGAGAACCCCTGTCTTAGATCATTCACACACTGTTTCTAGGACTATACAAGCAATCCAATAAGCAGTTCATAAACCTTAGCTCAGCATTACAACTATTCACATCAGCACATGCAAGAAACCAGCCCAACAATGGATCCAAAACACATGTAAGAGCATGTGTTCACTTGTCCCAACACGGCACAAAGGGAGGCTAGCGAAAGAATTATACCAATGGCAAAACCTCAAAAGATTTGAGACTCAGGTTGGATGAGAATCCAAGGCCCGAATTTTCAAAAATATGGGTAAAAGTTTTTGAAAGTGCTTAAGAGACTTAAGCGTCTAAATCTCCTTTTCAAAGGTGATGCAGACTAGCTACACGAAGGTAGTTAGCCACACCAGCAGCTAACTCCTAGCCACTGTGCAGTTTAGTGGAATTGGCAGCTCCGAGTGAGGCACCCAGGCTTCCAAAGCTTAGATTTATATCCTCGAAGATATTGAGGCACATAACTTCCATTGATCTGGGCCTTTTGTGGCCGACTAATGGCCCAGAAATAGGCACCTGTCTGCACTCAGGAGTCACAGCTGTGAACCCTGTCCTGGAGTTAGGCATCCAAGCCAGCTCAGCAGCTTAGGTAGCCCAGGCCCCAAGCAGCAGAGAGATTAGAGCCATTAGCCCAGTGATTAGGGCACACAGCTGCACATGAGACACCCAGATTAAAATCTCTGCTGTGCCTGATTCCGAACAGGGCTTTGAGCCCAGGTCTCCCATATCCCAGGCAAGTCCCTAACCATGGGGCAAATGGGTACAATACACACACAGCTTTATCCTTCTGGCTGCAAGGCCCGAGCCTATGGGCATGCCCCGAAAATACCTGCTGGACTGGGCCTCGCTGGCACCATAGGCAGAGAAACATGTCATCTCAGACTCCCACTGTGGGGCCACTGGGCTTTGGCTTGCACTAGGACCCCAAGCAGCTTGTTAGCTGTGGCATGACAGCAGGACTTAGGTATCGGGGGTAGCCGTGTTAGTCTGAATCTACAAAAACAACAAGGAGTCTGGTGGCACCTTAAAGACTAACAGATTTATTTGGGCATAAGCTTTCATGGGTAAAAACCTCACTTCTTCGGATGCAACATCCGAAGAAGTGAGGTTTTTACCCACGAAAGCTTATGCCCAAATAAATCTGTTAGTCTTTAAGGTGCCAGCAGGACTTAGGCGGTTTTGCAAATGCCAACAGGCAAGGACTTAGGCACCTAGGGGGACAGGCAGTAGTTGAGCAGTGGGTATGAAACATCAGTGGTATCTAAATGTTGGACGTAAGTGCCTAAAGGGGCAGTTAGGTTCCTAAATACACTGTGTATCTGTCCCGAGGCTCTGAGCTGTGTTTAAATGAAAGCTCAGCATTTGCGGGATATTGCAATCTGCAGCAAATTAGTGGGGCGCTGCCAAAACCATGACAGCAGTAATTATTCTGTTCCTTTGGTTTTTCATTTGTCCTTAATATTGAAGAGTTTGAGGCGTATTTTCAATTGTGCTTCCAGGAGACAATAATCTCCCTCAGGGCAATTGTCCTGGTTGTGATGTTCAAATTTAACAGACATCTTAAAGGTTGGTGTGCGGATAGCATGCCAGCAGAGGTGCTAACGGGGAACAATCTTTTGACTCTGTCCAAAGCTGTTAATGCAGTAACTTGTACAAAGGAGTTTGTTTTTGAAACCCCTTCTGGGCCTAAAGAGCCAAAGAAACATCTGCTGGGGGAAGGAACATTCCCAGCCCAGCAAAGGAAGGCCGAGTGCCTCCAGGAATGGGTGAGGGAGAATCACTCTTCGCACCTGAGCAGCTATCAGAGCAGACAGTGGGCAGGATTTCGCAGCAGAGCAGAGGGCAGGTTCCTCTCTAGAAAGCATAAGGGATGTCCTCTTCAGTGGGACCCTAGTTAAGGAAAATGGGGAAAGGTTGTGTTTTTTTTTTTTTTTTAAGAGAAGAATGTACAGAGAAGCTCTTATGGGGAAAAACAGAAGTCCTGGGAAACCTTACAAGCAATTGATTGTATCTGCTAAGCATTGTGGAAAGTTAATGTTGTTAGCCCACGACTGTCTTTTTGCTGGTCACTTGAGATTAGAGAGGACACAAGAGAGGTTAAAAAGAAATTTTTATTGGCTAGGGATTCAGAATGAGGTGAAGGACTATTGCAAGTCTTGTGATTTATGTCAGAAGTGGACTTGGTACTTTCTGTTATTGTCCAGTGACAGGGGCTGGATACTGCAAAGGAACACTCTTCCAGGGGGTTTGGGAACTGGGGCATCTAGTGGTGCCTGAAAGGCAAAGTAAGGGCTGGCGGAGTCCTACGTAGTTTGTTTGGCCGACTAACAGACTGAGATGGCAGGGAGCCATCACACAGTTTAGCACCAACAAATCACTCTTCTGTTAAGGCAGAGGATGTGTTAACCAGTCACACATAGTTCTGGACACCCTGAGAAAGGTTCACATCCATAGTAGCATGTGAGGAGAGCACTTTGTGTGGGCCGCGCCCTACGTTAGCAAGAGAGAGAGAGAGCAATAGAGAGAGAGCATTTTGATATCACAAGGGGCAGAACTTTGTTAAACTTAAAAATCACTGAATGTGCTCAGACATGATTTTTTTCCCTTCACATGTAGCACAATTGACCAACCAAAAGCACGTATACCTCCACTGAAGGCTCTGGAGCCGAGTTCAAAGTTCAACCGTCTTGGAACCATTGTACCTGGAAAAGTAAAGGTGACCAAGATATTTGTGTTGAAGAGGGAAGAATACATTTTATTCATACCTTCACAAACTGGTCTGGCTGAAAGTGGATAGCGAATGGAACATTTCAAAAGGAGGGCTGTTTCACCACATTATGAACCGATGGAACCAGAGGGTAATAACAAAGATGTTTTTGCAGCCTTGATGATAGTGGTCTCTAGCACTGACCGGTATAATAATCCTCAATTGTGTAGTCTATAGGAGTTTCCACTCCAAGTGATGTCAATATTGTTCTTTTAAGCAGAAGAAAGATGATGTACAATATGGGCCTGGTTCTGTCTTGGCACTACCCTTACATCAGTGTAGTTCCACTGACTTCTAATTATTCCTGATTTGCATTAGTGTAAGTGAGATCAGAAGCAGAGTCATCTATTACTCCATACCCATATAATTTTTCTCAAAAAAGAACTCTTCTTCAGAACAGGTTAAACAAAGGGGCATGCAATGAAATGGAAAGGCAACACATTCAAACTTGATCAAAGGAAATTGTTTTTCATCCAATACTCTTAGCGTGTGGAACTCATTGCTACACAGCACCACCAGGGCCTAACATTTTGCTGGGTTAAAAAAGGAATTAGAAATTTATATGGGAAATGAGACTGTCCAGAGATACAACAGCAGAGACAAAAAAAGTTTTGGAACCTTTTTGCTTCAGGGCATCAGTCAACCTCTAATTATTGGAGGTCAGGAGGAAATTTCCATAGGAAAGAGTTATGCCATAGCTGCCTATTGCAAGGTTCCTTGTACTTTTCCCTGACATATCTAGAACTGGACATTATTGGAGAATGGATATGGGACTAGATAGACCATGGGTTTGATCTAGTCTAGGAATTCCTATGTAAGTTTCATGGTCAACCATTGTTCTTTCCTCTTAAGAAGAAGTGACTCTTTTCACACCCTGAACAGCTCTGCTCAGACAGTTCCATGTACTATAGGTTTCTAGTGCAATAGACACTCCAATATCAGTATTTCAGCTGGCATTTCAGATTCCAGCCTGCCTCTACACCTCAGAGACTATTACTTTGGTCCCATTACTTTATTTCCTTCTTCTTGTCTCTCCTCTTGGCAGCTTTAAGTCAGCTGCATACAAATCCTCAGACAATAACCCTCTAAAGAAGAGAGGGTCAAAAGCTTCCTTAAACGATGGTCACAGAGAACAAATGTTCTTCAAGGAGTGACAGTACTACACAAAACATGTTTCTATTGACACCATCTTGGAAGGGTGGGAGCTCACTCAATGGATTTTCTATGACCCTAGCAGACTGGGATAGATCACTTAACAGGAGATTCGAGTCCACCCTTTGAAATATCATGGAGCAATATCTGCAGTTTTACTGCATGCCAACAGCAATAGCTTGTTAAAAGACACTCAATGAAGCAGAGAGCCTGGAGCGCCAGCTCCGCACACAGCGACAGATTTTAACTTCAGCACTCTCCTGATTTAATGCAAACACGTTCTCCATTTCTGGCTGTCATTGATTCTTGTGGGAACCGGCTGGAATCATAGACACACAATACAAAATCACATGCCTTGCCATGTTGGCTGGGAAGATAACACATTATCAGTGTATCAGGGAGATTAATCAACATGCAGGAGTGTGGACAAGTTGTTTACATTCCAAGCAACTCAAAGCTGAGTCACTGAGAGTGCTGTTAATTCACAAGAAGAGGAGATGCGCAATCGACATATTTGCCTTAACTAGCAAAATACATTTTTGTAGCATAATTGGGGGAAAATGAGATTATGAGAAGAAATGCAATTTAAATTGACAGTAAAATATGTACTGAATTTCCGAATGCTCAGTGCATTTTGTTACATGTCACTTTGAATTACTGGCTGGTTAATTTAATTTTGTCTGTTTTGTGTGCGCTTTGCTGTGCTGATGGGTGGTTATTTCTAGGGCTGTTGATTAATTGGAGTTAACTCATGCTATTAGCTCAAAAAAATTAATTATGATTTAAAAAATTAATTGCGATTAATCGCATTGTTAAACAATAGAATACCAATTGAAATGTAATAAATATTTGTGGATGTTTTTCTACACTTTCAAATATATTGATTTTTATTACAACCCAAAATACAAAGTGTACAGTGCTCACTTTATATTATTATTTTATTACAAATATTTGCACTGTAAATATGATAAAAGAAATATAGTAAAAGCTGTTTTGTGCGGCATGTTGGGGAAATGGGGTGGTGCCGGTAAGTAAAAAATGCCAGTTAACTAAGAGGGAGGGAGTTTGAGTGCAGAAGAGGTGCGGGGCGTGGGCTCTGGGAGGGAGTTTGGGTGCAGGAGGGGGTTGTGGCAGTGGCGGAGGGTGCGGAATGCCGCCACTCACCTAGGGTGGCTCCCCACAAGCAACAACCTGTCCCGGCTGCTCCTAAGTGGAGGCAAGCTCTGTGTTTTGCCTCCGCCCGCAGGTGCCACCCCCACAGCTCCCATTGGCTGCAGTTCCCAGCCAATGGGAGCTGTGGAGCTAGCGTTCAGGGCAGCGCGGGGACAGCGCACAGAGTCGCTGCCACGCCTCCGCCTAGGAGCAATCGGGACAGGTCGTTGCTTGCGGGGATCTGCCCAAAGTGAGCAGCCCCCAGATTCAGCACTGCACACTCCCTCCCATGCCCCAAACCCCAAGCCTCCTTCCGCACCCAACTCTGTCTCAGAGCCCGCGCTCCACAACCCCACCCGTGCCCCAACCCCCTGTTGGCCTCGTGCCAACCAGACTATAAACTGGAACTTCAATGAAGATCAGAAGTGCCAGTTTATAGAGCTTTCCGGCTGGTGAAGTGCCAGATAAAACAGCTTTTACTGTAGTATTTTTCAATTCACCTCATACAAGTACTGTGGTGCAATCTCTTTATCGTGAAAGTATAACCTACAAATGTAGATTTTTTTTGTTACATAACTACACTCAAAAACAAAACAATGTAAAACTTTAGAACCTACACGTCCACTCAGTCCTACTTCTTGTTCAGCCAATTGCTAAGACAAACAAGCTTGTTTACATTGATGTGAGA
This sequence comes from Malaclemys terrapin pileata, assembly GCF_027887155.1. Taxonomy (NCBI): domain Eukaryota; kingdom Metazoa; phylum Chordata; order Testudines; family Emydidae; genus Malaclemys; species Malaclemys terrapin. The sequence goes on from NC_071509.1 coordinate 140,040,006, forward strand.
TACTGCTGCCTGGTTCCTATTTACAATGTCACCTGAAAGTGAGAACAGGTGTTCACATGGCACTTTTGTAGTTGGCTTTGCAAGGTATTTACATGCCAGATATGCTAAACATTTGTATGCCCCTTCATGCTTCGGCCACCATTCCAAAGGACATGCTTCCATGCTGATGATGCTTGTTAAACAAATAATGCATTAATTAAATTTGTGACTGAACTCCTTGGGGGAGAATTGTATGTCTCCTGTTCTGTTTTACCCACATTCTACCATATATTTCATGTTATAGCCGTCTTGGATGATGACCCAGCACATGTACATTTTAAGAACACTTTCACAGCAGATTTGACAAAATGCAAAGAAGGTACCAATGTGAGATTTCTAAAATTAGCTACAGCACTTGACCCAAGATTTAAGAATCTGAAGTGCCTTCCAAAATCTCAGAGGGACGAGGTGTGGAGCATGCTTTCAGAAGTCTTAAAAGAGCAACACTCCGATGCGGAAACTACAGAACCCAAACCACCAAAAAAGAAAATCAACCTTCTGCTGGCTACTGAGATGTTTTGGTATTTCAACCAAAAGAAATGCAATAAATATCTGCATTCAAATACAGCATTGGGATTACTCCCCCCCCCCCACTGCATGGAGGGCATTTCCTTCCTCGTCCTCAGTGAATGACTTGCTCTCACTCCTTTCTTTCCCTCATCACTCAGACAGGGGTCTGCCTCTCAGCTACCTCCCACGGCCAAATATAGCTGAGTGAGATTTCCTCCTGAGAGCCTTGGTTCCACCTCTAGATCATCCATAGGGATGTCTTTGCTCTGAGAAGATGCAAATCAGTCTTTATGGTGTTTTCAGCCCTTGCCATCCCCAGCAACCAGAGACCAGAGCGAGGAATGGATGTGATGTCTCTTGTATGCAAGGGTGGACGTTGATTCATCTGGCCACACAACTCTTGCTTTTTAGACTTTCCTAGAGAGTAGATTGATTTAGGCACAAGGGGCTTGATCTTGCAATGTGCTGAGCCCTCTGGGCCCAATCCCAGAAGCACTTAAGCACACACTTAACTTTAAGCATGTGAGTGGTCCCACTAAGGTCTGGGAGACGACTAACATGCTTAAAGTGAAGCACATGTTTAAGTAGTTTTCTGGATCAAGGCCAAGGAGGTTAAGTTACTTGCTCAAGATCACAAAGTGGGTTGATGTTGCAGCAGATTTGGAAGCCAGACTTATCCTGGTTGTCAGGATACCTGGTCTGCTCTAAAACACCGCCTTAGCCAGATGAATCTAGCTTCAAATCTGTCAGTTGCATTCCTTGTGTCCTTGTACCATAGTGTAGAGGTGAGTTGCATCTTACTGAGGGTCTGCACCAAAGCCTTGCATTGGCAACCCTCAGTGAGAAAAGGGGGAAGCCAGCAGAGAGTGAGGTCTCCCAAGCAGGCAAGGATCCATGGTGCTTATACATTTATTATCATAGGGACATGTTGAGGACAAGATTTCAAACCCAGCAAATCTGATTCCACCTCCAGTTCTGTCAGTGAGCTCTCTAAGGAAATGCTATTTTTGTACTTAATTGCTGTTGCAATAATTGGATTAGGAATGCATTTTATTGGAGATCTATTAGGAGTTTAAAAGCAATCCTCTGGGACATGGCAGTGGCCACTTGTATGTCAGTGAGCAGCTATTGGTATGTAAGAAAGGGGCTATGGATAGCAGGATAGTGAATAGGAAATTTGTAGTGAGATCCTACAACTGTGCACACAAATCCTACATATGTGTGTGCAAATGCACTCTTAATGCACTGATTTTGCACACCTAAGAGTCTTTGCAAATGTGGGCAAAATGTGGGCAGGCACTTTTGAAAATTGGGGCCTGGCAGTATAACCCTCCCACCCCCCCATCAGCTTCTCAATATTAATTAAAATGGAAACCAGTGCAAAAATACAGATCCTAGACATCCTGAGCTAGATGGGGATTTTAGGCCCAGCCCTGAGCAAGGGGAAATTCATCAGCTGCCCCATCCCAAAATATTCACCGGGGGCACTGTGTTGCGGAGCCACATCCCTGTGGGGGGTCATGACAAAACCATCATGAATTCATCTGAAGGGACACCGGACTCTCTGTTCTGATCTGTACTGTGGTTGGTGTTTTACTTGTAGTTTAGCATTATTCCTTCCTAAAGCCAACAGGAAGGGAAAAGAGTTGATAGGAGCTCCATGGTAGCATGAGCAGGTCAGTAAAGGTTTGAATCTCTGTCTATGTCCCATCCATATTTTTTTTAGTACATAACAAGTATCTGCAACAAAACACTATTAAGCCTTTCCCAAATCTGTGCTCTATTTAGAGCTAGAGTATTATTATTAATTTGTATTTTGATAGCATCTTGGAGCCGCAGTCATGGACCAGTTCCCAGTTGTGCCAGGCACGGTACAAACAGAGCAGAAAAAGCAACAGATGGTCCTGTGGCACCTTTAAGACTAACAGATGTATTGGAGCATAAGCTTTTGTGGGTGAATGCCCACTTCGTCAGATGCAACGTCAGGGCATTAAAAATGGTTCTTGCCCCAAAGAGTTCCCAGTCTAGGTATAAAACAGGACACAATAGGTGCCTACAGACAGATAGATGGAGGAGCAAAAGAAAGCAAAGATCATACAGGTCAGTAGGATGGCACTGGTCTCTGCACACGAGCCCCTAATCATTGTTCTGGTTTTTTGATGGCATCATGGAAGAGGAGAGTTTTGAGGAGGACAGTGCAGTGGCTTTGCAGATGTTTATGGCGTACTCATCCCAAGTGTGAGGGGCAGCAGGGGAAATGTGCAAAAAAGCTTGTTTGGAAATTTAACGTGTAGGATGCAGGCTGGTTTAATGGGTTGATCACAGGCAGGTTCTGACATCTCAATAGCCTCTGAGGATGATCGATGGGATGGGGATAGGACATATGAAAGGTCTTGGAAGTGAAGGCAAATAAATAATTTGTGCTTGATACGATGGAGAAGAGGGAGCCAGTGGAGGGATACAAAGACAGGGTGATGATGCAAGCTATGAGTTGGGAGAATGAGCTTGGTAGCAGCATTCTGAATGTATATGAATGGGGCAAGACTTCATTTGTCAAGGCTAGAGAGGAACATGTTGCAATAATTAAAATGTGAGATGTTGAGAACCTGGGTAAAGGTTCTAGCTATGGATGGATAGGGAAGGCAGAAAGAATTGGCAAAACTCAGACACCACTGGATGTAAAGATCTAGAGAGAGGTCTGAGTCAGAGATGATGCCCAGGTCACAGGGATGAATGGCAGGCAGAATTGTGATCAAGAAAGGAGGGAGAAGTCAGAGCTTGGGGCGGAAGAGTAAGAGCTCTGTTTTAGCCATTTTGAGTTCAAGTTGCGGACGGGATGTGCATAAGAAGCTGTAAGGTGAGGGCGAGGAGATGGGTGGCTAAAGTGTTGGATGGGTCATTAACTTGGAAGCTGAACTCAACAAGAATGGGTGTGGCGAACTGTGAGGAGAGCTGATTTTATGATGCTCAGCTCAAGTATCCTGGATATCAGTGCCTGATCAGGCAAGAGTAGGGCATCTAACTCTTCAGGACATTAGGGCTTATGCCTGTAAAGATAAAGGGTGAAGTCCTGGCCCTGCTGACATCAAATAAGAGTCTTGCCATTGACATAAATAGGCCCAGGATTTCACACAGTCTCTTTCAAGAGACACATCAACGGCTTGACCATAACAGGATTATGCAGATTGCACCATAGAATGTGCCTAGCAGTTCAAAATTTACAGATATTCATGAAGTCAAATTCACATGGTGCATGGTAACACAAAATAAAAGGATTACATAAGTGCACTGAACGTTATAGAATCATAGAGATATTGGGCTGGGAGGGGCCTTGAGAAGTCATCCAGTCCACCTGCCCACACTGAGGCAGGACCAAGTAACCCTAGACCAACCCTGACAGGTGTTTATCCAACATGTTCTTAAAAACCACCTGTGATGGGGATTCCACAGCCTCCCTCAGCAGCCTGTTCCAGAGCTTAACTTTCCTTATAGTGAGAGAGTTTTTTTCTAATATCTAGCTTAAATCTCCCTTGTTGCAGATTAAGCCCATTACTTCTTGTCCTACCTTCAGTGGACATGGAGAATAATTGATCACTGTCCTCTTTATAACAGCCCTTAACATATTTGAAGACTGTTATCAGGTCTCCTGTCAGTCTTCTTTTCTTGAGACTAAACATGCCCAGTATTTTTGACCCTTCCTCCTAGGTTAGGTTTTCTAAATAAGAACATAAGAACGGCCATACTGGGTCAGACCAATTGTCCATCTAGCGCAGTCTTCTCATAGTGGCTTGTGCCTGATGCGTCAGCGGGAATGAATAGAACGGCAATTATCAAGTGATCCATCCCCTATTGTCCAGTCCCAGCTTCTGGCAGTCAGAGGTATAGGGACTCCCAGAGCATGTGTTTGTGTCCCTGACCATCTTAGCTAATAACCACTGATGGACCCATCTTCCATGAATTTATCTAATTATTTTTTAAATCCAGTTATACGTTAATCTTTTTGTTGCTGTCCTCTTGACTGTCTGCAATTTGTCTACATCTTTCTTAAACAGTGGTGCTCAGAACTGGACAGAATACTCCAGCTGAAGCCTCACAAGTGCTGAGTACAGCGAGAAAATTACCTCCCATGTCTTACATATGGCACTTTCAGGAGTACACACAAGAATGGCATTAGTCTTTTTAGCAGCTACATCATATTCAATTTGTGATCCACTATAATCCCCAAATCCTTTTCAGCAGTACTGACATCTAGTCAGTTATTTTTTATTTTGTAGTTGGGCGTTTGATTTTTCCTTCCTAAGTGAAGTAATTTGTATTCGTCATTATTGAATTTCATCTTGTTGCTTTCAGACCAATTCTCTAATTTGTCAAGGTCAAGGTCATTTTGAATTCTTATCCTATTGTCCTCCAAGTGCTAGCAACCCCTCTAGCTTGGTGTCACCCCACAAAAAGTTTATAAGCATACTCTCCAATCCATTATCAACATTATTAATTAAAGTACTGAATAATACTGAACCTAGGACAGATGCCTAGAGACCACACTGAGTACATGCACAGTTTGACAGAAAACTATTGATAGCCACTCTTTGAGTATGGTCTTTCAACCAGTTGTGCACCCACCTTATAGTAATTTCCTCTAGACCCTTTTTCCCTAGTTTGCTTATGAGAATGTCATGTGTGACTTTTCCTAAAGCTTTATTTAATTAATGACATATCACTTCTACTGCTTCCCTCCATCCACTTGAGCAGTAATCCTATTAAAGAAGGATATTAGGTTGTTTTGCATAATTTGTTGTTGACAAATCCATGTTGGCTATTCCTTATAACGCCATTTTCTGCTAGGTGCTTACAAACTGATTGCTTAATAATTTATTCCAGTATCTTTCCAAGTATCAAAGTTAGGCTGACTGGCCTATAATTCCCCAGGTCCAATTTGTTCCCATTTTAAAGATAGGTACTATGTTTGCCCTTCTCCAGTCCTCTGGAACCTCACCTGTCTTCCATGAGTTCTCAAAGATAATCCCTAACAATTCTGAGATTGCTTCAGCTAGTTCCCTAAATACACTAGGGTGCATTCATCACACCCTGCCCACTGGAATACATCTAATTATCTAAATAGTCTGTAACCTGTTCATTTCCTATTTTGGCTTACATTCCTTCCCCTTGTTGTTATTATTAACTGTGTTAAGTATCTGGTCACAATTTACCTTTTTAGTGAAGACTGAAGCAAAAGAGGCATTAAATACCTCAGTCTTCTTGATGCCATCCATTATTAGCTCTTCTTCCCCACTAAGTAGAGGACCTACACTTTTCCTTTGTCTTTCTCTTGATCACAAAGTATTTATAGAATCCCTTCTTATTGCCTTTCATGTCCCTTGCTAGGTGTAACTTATTTTGTGAGTTAGCCTTTCTCATTTTGTCCATTCATGATTGTGTTATTCTTCGATACTCCTCTTTAGCAATTTGTCCATGTTTCCATTTTTTATAGGATTCATTTTTGATTTTCAGGTCATTGACGAGCTCCAGATGGAGCAACATTGGCCTGTTTCTATTCTTCCTATTTTTCTTTCACATTGGGATAGTTTGCTATTGCACCTTTAATACTGTCTTTTTTGAGAAACTGCCAGCTCTCCTGAATACCCTTTTCCATTAGATTTTCTCCCATGGGACCTTACCTACAAGTTCTCTGAGTTTGTTAAAGTCTGCTTTTTTAAAAAAGTTCATTGGCCTTATTCTGCTGCCCTTTCCTTCTTTTCATTAGAATCATGAAATCTATCATTTCACAATCACTTTCACCCAACCTGCTTTTACCTTCATGTTAACTACCAATTCCTCCCTCTTGGCCAGAATCAAGTGTAAAACGGCTATCCTCTTGGTTACCTCCTTCATTTTCAGAAACAAAAACTTGTCCTCCTGCATCCCAAGAACTTATTGGACAGTTTGTGTTTCCTAGAGATGTCTGGGGAGTTAAAGTCCCTCATTTGCCAGAAGCTGGGAATGGATGACATGATGATTACCTGTTCTGTTTATTCCCTCTGGGGCACCTGGGATTGGCCACTGTCAGAAGACAGGATACTGGGCTAGATGGACCATTGGTCTGACCCCAGTATGACTGTTCTTATGTTATTACTCATACTACTAGGTCTTATAATTTTGGATATTTTTGCTATTTATCCTGGAAATGCCTCAACCACCTATTCTTCCCAAGTTGGTGGTCTATAATAGCCCCTTACCATGATGTCAACTTTTATTTTTTCCCCTTTTATCGTCACCCAGAGACACTTTCAACTGATTTGCCTCTCACCTCCTGCTGGACCTCAGAACAAGGGTATACACTATTGATATATAATGCAACACCTTCTCTATTTCCCCCTGCCTGTTCTTCCTGAACAAGCTATACTGTCTATACCAATGCCAATTGGTCATAATTTAGCTATTCACTAATACTTCTAGTTCTTGTTTATTTCCCATACTCCTTGCATTTGTGTATAGACATGGAAGACTTTGAGCAAATTTCCCCACTTCATTTCCCTCTTGTTGCGCCTATGACTCTATTACAATTTTCCATGTACTCCCCCCCCACAACATTTATGCCTGTGTTAAGGTCACCTTTTTATACGTACCTGTGGGCTTTTCTCACCTGCCCTCTTTGAACCCAGATTAAAGCCATTCTCACTAGGGAGGCGAGTCGGTGTGCAAAGATGTTCTTCCCATTCTTCGTTAGATGGACCCTATCTCTTCCCAGCAGTCTTCCTTCCTAGAAGAACATTATATTATATCTGAGTCAAATGTAAGGCAGAAAACAAAACAACACTTGCAAGTTTCAGTGCTTGAAGTAAGGCACCTAAATCCATATTTAGGTACCAAAATCAAAGTGGCCTGATTGGCAGAGGTACTGAGCACCTCACAGAAGTTGATAAGAGCCTCAGTTTCTCAGCAACTCGGAAAATCAGACCACTTATAGAGAGGAAAATAATGTGGTTGTGCCTTATCGTACAGTTCTAGTAACTGCTTCCAATGACATGTCTATTTATGGTAGAATTAGCAATTTACACTTTGTGATGGGGTGTGTACCCCACACAGGTTCTGAAGGGGTTAATGTGGGCTTGAGATGCCAATTAACATTCGTGGCAACGAAACAAAGAGAAAGTCAGACTTAATTGATGATGAAGCCCAGCTGGGGAGGAGTTGGGTGGAGAATATAAAGCCAGGAAGTTTGATGCAGAAACAGGCTGCAGGGAGAGTGGCTGAAATCACTCTCTGGACACAGACGTGGTTTTCTTGCAGAGAGAATAAGTCCTGGGTTCTTAGCCCTGAAAAAGGATCAAGCTAGAGCACCTGTGGGAAGCGAGACCACCTCAGTGACTCAGCGACCGTTGACAGGGGGTGCCATGCCTGACCACAAGGAAATGTTCCTGACTTAGGTGCTGCACAGACACAAAGGGAGAGAAAGTCCCTGCCCTGAGCAGTTTACAATCTAAACAGACAAGAGATGGGAAGGGAAACAGAGGCATGAGAGATGAAGTTGTAGAGGATTGAAAACTTGTTAAAATGACATGTTATCACTTTAAATCTAAGGGTGTTCTTGATCCTGCTTGCAGGCCAGGGAGCTCTGAGGGAAGCTTTGTGATCTGGGCTATCTCAGTCAGGCAGCAGACAGCTAATCTGGAGAGAGCCAGCTTCAAGCAAAGTGGGATGAGCTGTGCCTTGCTGTCTTAGGAAGCAACCTGCTTTCTCTCTGGTTTGGGATTCTTGTATGTAATTGTTCTGATTAAAGAAATAAAACTGTGTTACATTGCAACCTTCCAGCAAAGGTATTTATGGTTTGTGTCTAATTTTTCTCTGTGTGTGCATAACGGAAGTTACTTGTCGAAGGTCACACACAAGGTGAGTGGCAGGCCAGGAATAGGACCCAAGTTTCCTGACTCCCACTCTAATGCCATACCCGCTAGACCACATTGCCATAAAGTGCTAATCTTGACAGACAGGCCGTTGAGAAGACATACTGCCGGCCTGACGGACTATTATAGATTGTACCCTATTGATGCAGCCTGAGATGGAGTTTAAAGGTGTACTTGATGAGTATCAATCTCTTACTATGTGCTTGTACATTGCCTAGTACAATTATTAATTATTTGTATTAGAGTAGTGCCTAGAAGCTCCAACTAAGACCAGGGCCCCATTGTACTAGCTATTGTACAAACACATTGTAGAGTGTTTCCTTGATTCCTTGATTTCCTTGATTCAGGAAAGCACTTAAGATGTGACTTAAGTGCACATGCCTTCCCGAGTAGGCATATCTTCCCAAATCTGTTCCTAAAATAGAGAGGACAGACAAAGGATGGGAGACAGGAAATTCTGATGGGGCCCTGATCCTGACTGGGGCCTGGGGACATTACTGCAACTACAATAACATGATGATGATGATGATGATGATGAGTATTATGTTATGAGGAGATGTTGTCAACATTTGTAGATGCATATAAATGTTATCAGATACAAGGGTGCATGGCTCGGCTCACACATTTGTTCACACCTATGATTCTGTGCCACTGAAGCCAATGGGAGCTTGTCATATACTACAGTATGCAAAGGACCTGGCCCAGAGTCATATGTTTCCCATCGTGAAAAGGGCACATTTTAGAGGGTTGAACTTCAAAACAGTTACTGATGCACAGATAGCGCGTGATCCTTACACCCCTACAGTTGGTCCAGGGATAAGGCACGGCAGTGTATTACTGGCTCTGCCACTGATCTGCTGGGTGACCTTAGGCAAGTCATTTAATCTCTGTTTCCACCCTTGTCTGTCCTGTCTACTTAGATTGTAATATCTTCAGGGCAGGGATTGTACATTACTCTGTGCTGGGTCTAGCACAATGGAGTCTTGATCTCAATTATCACATGTAGTTGCTGTTGTAATAATAATAGTCCCATGCCCAGTGAAGTCAATAGAAGGATTCCTCTTGGCTTCAGTGGGACATAGTTCAGGCCAGGCTCTGAGATGTAGGAGAAGGAACCCAGTGAGCAGTAAAGTAAAAGGAGTGGAGTAAAATGGAGGTGAGAGACTAGGGAGAAATGAGAGCACATATATAGTAGGTGGGGACAAGTTCTCCCCTCTTCTATGGATAAAGTTACTGTTCTTTCCAAGAGCGCATATTGCCTGATCTTTGTTGTCAAACAACCCTTAGCAAGAGTTGGAGAATTCTATTAGGGGCTGTGCATCTGTCTTTCCATGTTTATCTCCAAAATATACTATTTTGGGTGCCAGAGTACATCAAACCCATCCTTGGGGATAAATCAGTTCATACTGACAGACAGGTTGGCATAAGGCATGATTCTGAATTGTATTGAAGTTTTTGGAATGCTATTTCTTTGCATTCCACATCTAATTATTTGTATCTAGGCCTACAAGATGTGGAGTGCACTTTAAAAGTAATATGGGCTTTTCTTCTATCATATTTCTATGCTGTGTAAAAATGCACCTACTGGAGATGGATTGGTTTGGGCTACAGCTGGGTGAGCAATTCAGGACAGAAAGTTTCTTTAGTAAATACAGTATTTTTTACTGGTCACACATTTTGTGCAAGAAGATAGTGAGTTTTACAAATTTGACATTCATCATTCCATATGTCAGCTGCGAGTATTTGCCTCAGTAACATGGATTCTGTTTCCTGACTGAGTGACTTTAGTGAGGGGGCATGGCCTCCCTCAGAGACTGATGGGGAGGAACCACTGCCCACCCCCTTGTGAGTGGAGCCAGGACATCCACACCTGCTCTGCTAGAAGCAGAGTGGTGGGACAAGAAGTATGAAAGGCGGACCCTGCAGCTGAGTTGGGCTGGAGCCACCGGAGGAGACAGACATTTCCCACCCACTGTTGGAGCAGGAGGAGGACCTCTGCAGCGCTGATGACTCGCCAAAGCTGCCAGTCAACCTGGACACTGAGGAGCTGCTGGGATTGCCACTGGGGGTGTAGCCTGGGGAGACGGAGGATGACCCTGAGATACAGGTACAACATGAGGGGAGTGTGGGAAGTAGCACAGGGATAACAGAAAATAGTCCAGTTATGTTGTTGCCTGAATAAAGGTCATCGTGTTTCGGCTGGATCTCCACTGACCCAAAATTTGCTTTCCACAGACATCTGTATGGATAATCTTTCACTCGCAGGTATGCTTTTGGAAAATGAATCAAAAGGGGGTGCAAACAAGGTCAAAGCAAAATTTTATTTAGAAGTTGCCCAATTGTTCATAATTCCTTTTATTCGTTATTCCTACTGTTGTAATTAGAACTCAGCTGAGAAGCTCTGAGTGGGGTTTTCAAAAGCACTCAGCGTAGGCCTAACTCTGCTCCCATTGAAGTCAGTGGTAACACTCTTACCTACTGCAATGGCAGTAGAGTTATACCAGCACTAAGAACCTTTGGGAACCTCACCTTATATGCATGTGATCTAAATGTATGTTGGTAGCGCCCTTAATCAGCAAGGACAGCGGCCTCGTAGGTACTTTGAGAAACACCCGATCCTGCAAAGTAAACCTTGTGTGAGGAGCCCGCATGTTTACAGAGTCCCCGAGGAGTCAACAGGGCTCCATGCAGGTCCAGCGATCAGGGCCGGCTCCAGGCACCAGCCGAGCAAGCTCATGCTTGGGGCGGCTGATTCTAAGGGGCGGCATTCCGCCCAATCCTAGGGTGGCACGGGTTTTTTTGCTTCACCGCTCTGGCCGCCTTGCAGGTTTTTTTTTTTTTTTTGGCTTGGGGTGACAAAAAAGCCAGAGCCGGCCCTGCCAGCGATTCACCTGCCTGGTGCTCCCTCTCTAGAGCTGGTGAGAAAAAAATCCATGGAAAATTTCTTCAGGGAGAGGGGAAGTTGATGTAAATCAAAACTGGAAACTTTTGCCTGAAAATGGAAATGTTTGATTTGGAACTGCTGCTGTGGTGTCTCACAGAAGTTATAGTGAAGGTGCCTCATCTTCCCATTCTCCTTTCCAGGCTGGATTCCCTGGCCAGACTACATCTCCCATTATGCACCTTGGTCTTGCCTCTTGCTGAGCTGCTGTGGTGCACCATGGGAGTCTCTGTTCTTTTTTTCACAAAATTGGTTATTTAGTTGAAAACCCCATTCTCTTCTGAAAAACAATTTCAACAGAAAATTTTCAACCAGCCTTACTCAGCTCCCATGTAGGCACCTAAAATACAGGCCAGATTTTCACAATATAACAATCACTTTTGTGAACAGTGGGAGCTACTGGGGGATTTTTGAACATCTAGCCACTTCATTTAGGTATCTGCCTAAATAGGGGTTGAGCTCTTTGCATAATGTGGCCCCAAAGGTTCCAGATATAGCTGAAATTACTTTCCAGTCTCCATGAAAAGAGAACCAGTGTAGTCATCATAACAGGAGCACACCTTGTTCATATCGTGCCTCTTGCTGCTTTAGCTGATACCCAGATTCTGTGTTCTTTCTTTTTCCTTGCTTGCTCTTAGCTCATATCTATGGTGTGTCTCCTGGAATAGTTCCGATGACAAATCACGTACAAGTTCAGTTTCCATAGACACCGGCTGTGCGTGCAGTGTCCCTAGTAACCGCTTGTGGGGTTTTCGGATTTAAAGGGGAATGAGTACCATCCTGAGCACCAGGTAATTGCACTGGGTACTTACTTACCATTGTCACCAAAGTTATTGGAAGCTAATTAGTAAAAGTCTAGTGTAATAATTTCAATGATCACTAGTCCTCTGACCAGGACATCTAATTCTGTCTTATTAACACACACACACTCTTATTCCATGCTGCCTATTATCCCTGTTCAGGTTTGAAAAATAACGCATAGGAAGAGATCAAATAGCACATTATTTTTAACAGTTCTGAGTAGCTAATTGCTTTAGGAAATAATAAACTTTTCCTGCTAGAGCCACAAAAGGACCTACAAACTTTGTCTTTTAGTATAAATCTGAGTACAAGTTTACAATACTTATCTAAAGAGTTCTTATTTCTTAATGGTATCTCCGTATTCAATTCTGCTAACCTCCCACCCTCCAACCCTATGCAGTTATATAACAAAATGACTATTTTAAAATATCCTTATTCCACAAAAACAAATGGAGAGTATTTGTTCCTTTTGTCTTACACATGATTAATACATTTGGAACCAGAAATGAATTTAAAGTATTCTTGAGACTCAGCTGATGAAAGTACTTAAGCACATGCTTAGCTTTACCCCTGTAACAAAGTTGCTTCGATGTTAATGGAATGTAAAGACATGCTTATTAAAACTAAGCATGTGATTACGTGCTATCATGAACTTGGACCTCAGTAAGCAGTAGATGTGTAACTACTGTTTACTGTGTAGGTTCTGGTTGGTTTACACAGATCAGTGCAGAGCACATACAAGATCTAAGGTTGTAGCAGCCAGGAACACTGATATATCGTAAGAGCAGGTAAAGAACAAGTGACTATCACCAGGATTTTGAAAAAAGCAGGTACCTAACGTTTGAATCCCAAGTCCATAGTTAGGCACTTAAATAAATGATCTGATTTTGAAAAGGGTTGAGCACCCAGCAACTCCCATTACGTTTGGATTTATAAGGCTAACATTTCTGAAAATCTTGGCCTGTCCCATTAATGCATATGCACAAAAGGGTGGAGTTCGTTTGCATCTACAACCGTAACTCTGCCTTTTTCTAGTTTTAGTGCTTAAAATTGTGCATCCTCAATGTTCTCTTAACATGTTTTTTATGTTTTTTTAATAATAAAAGTTACATCCAAAACCACATAGGAACATGACTATATATTATGGAACCTATTCACCCGGAGGCTGTGGGTTTGCTGCCTGTTTCCACTTCTCATGCTCATCATTTCTCCCAGGACACCCCTGATTCTGATTCTCCCTGCCAATCTCCCACTGGCCCGGGGAAGTTACTTCTTGTTTTGCTGCTAGAGCGAGTGCTGCACTAAGTGGCACATTCTGTCCCAGCCACCCTGTCCCACTACCCAGGGTCTGTGCCCTGAGGATGGGGAGCTGCTGGTGGGCTAGAAAAGATGCTCCTGGTGGTGCTGTTCTTATAGGTCCTCTTCCCCAGTCTCTCCCTCCCTGGCCTTCCTGGAGCAGAACTAAGAGAGGACAGATTTTAGGTAGAGGGAGGAGAGGGGAAGCAGCTGGGACAATGGTTTTTGCAGGACGGGAGGAGGGAGCAGACAGGGTCCTGAGCCCCTGGGCTCTTTCTACTCCCTTGCCAATCTGTGAATGTCTTGACCGGGACTGATCCTGCTTTGAGCAGGGGGTTGGACTGGATGACTTCCTGAGGTCCCTTCCAACCCTGATATTCTATGATTCTATGATTCTAAGAGCTGTTCCCTCTCTCCTCCCCTACCTGAAATCTCACCTTTGCTCTAGAGCAGTGCTCTGCTTTCCATATCAGGCCCGACTGCTCCCTGGATGGGAGGTAGAGGAGGATCAAGGGGCTCACGGTTGCAGCAAGAAGAGGAGCAGCTGGGGGTCCCGGATCCCAGGAGAACAGCGTGGCCATGGAAGCAGCTCCAGAAGCCCCAAGGGAGGGAATTGCTCTAACTCTGAGAGGCAGCCAGCATTAACTGGGGGAGACGCATTAATGGTGGGGGTGGGGTGGTTAGCATGCACTGCACTTGTGTATAGTAGGTGCCATAAATTGCGGGGGGGGAGCTGCATGACTTTGGGGGCACCCTGAGCATGGATAATCCCTGCCTCCCTAAATGCCAGAAGCCTAGAGTGGGACCCCGCCCCCAGAAGGGTACCCCTGTATTTCATTGCACACTATGGAGAAGTGACAGACTGTCAGGGCTATCCACGAGCGCTGGGCGAAGAACAGATTGCTTGGTTTGGTGGCAGTCCAAAAGGAAAAAGATTGGTTCAGGTTGAACCAAATCTGTAGTTCTTTGGTGAATCAAAAAAATCCATTTAGGGTCTGTTCCAGAGGAGAGGATTTGAACCTGTCTCTCACCCATCCCAGGTGAGTTCACTGAGCACTTGGCTAAAGGTTGTAGCACCTCCTTGTCCGCTGGCCATTTTATGCATGACCAGACAATTTATGTCAAATTTGTGAATAGTTGCAGGTTGTCCAAAACTGCATTTTTTTGCCGAGTAAACTATCCATAGAAAAAATGTTGCCCAGCTGTGCTTTTTGATAGAAAGCCTGATGTTTTTTCATGGTATGCGAGAAACCAGTTTTGTGACCTCTAACAGGTCACCCTCCCTCCCAAATTAACTTGTGTGGTAAATAAAGAGGTGGGGGGGGAATAGCTCCCTTTTATGGACACCCAGCCAGTCAGTAGCTATAAAATCCCTCTTAGTAGCTGTTCTCTAATTGCTCTACCTGTAAAGGATTAAAAAGTCTCACTGCTATGCATAGGTAAAAGGAAGTGAAAGGACACCTGGCCAAAAGAGCCAATGGGAAGGCTAGAATTTTTTAAAATGGAGAAAAGACTCTCCTTTTTTTCTGTCTGTTGTTGTTCTCATGGGGAGAGGCGGACAGGGCAGAGCTATGCTGTAAGAAGCTTGGGCCAGGTATGAAAAAATCATCAGTATCATTCCTAGAAATTACTAATTTTAAACCCCAAATATGTAAGTAGATCAGGAAATGTCTAAGGAGATGTGATTAGGTTTATCCCTTTTATTTCTTTATGGCTTGTGGATTCCTCTGTGCTAACCCCAGGTGCTTTTGTTTTGCTTGTAACCTTTAAACTGGACCTCAAGAAAACTAATCTTGGTGCTTAATCCTTGTAGTTTTTTTTTTAAAACCTAGCAATAACCTGAGTTCCCAGATGTATTTTCTTTCTTTTTTTAGTAATAAAATTTCCTTTTTTTAAGAATAGAATTGGATTTTTGTGTCCTAAGAAGCTTGTGCATGTTGTTTAATTAACCGGGGGCAACAGCTGATTTCCTCTTCTTTCTTTCTTTCTTTCTTTCTCAGCTCTTCCCCAGAGGGGGGCGAAAGGGCTTGAGGGTACCCCACAGGAAGGAATTCCCAAGTGCGCCTTCCTGGGCTCTCAAAGGGGTTTTGCACTTGGGTGGTGGCAGCATCTACTAATCCAAGGTCAGAGAAAAGCTGTAACTTTGGGAGTTTAATATAAGCCTGGAGTGGCCAGTATTAATGTTTAGAACCCTTGCAGGCCCCCACCTTCTGCACTCGAAGTGCCAGAGTGGGGAATTAGCCTTGACAACTTGTTACTGCAAAAATGGTTCACTAGATTCATACCAAGAGAAAGCATCCTTTCGCCCCTCCTATTAGCCTCCCAGGGGATCTTGGCCATCAGTTCCCTAAGGGAGTCAATGTCTGATTTTCTGATGTCCAGATCAACCCAGTTCATGAACAACCCAATATAAATGTGATTTGACAAGGTCTATTTAAAAAAATACATTTGATTGGCCATTAGGTGATAGATTATTATGGTTTTCACTGTACGGTCTCTTAAGGATGTTGGTGAGGGGGAAAGGAGTCCTTGAAAGCTGGCTGTATTTTAAAGAAGCCTTATTGAGGGTGCAGGAACAAACCATCCCGATGTGTAGAAAGAATAGCAAATATGGTAGGTGACCAGTTTGGCTTAACAGAGAAATCTTCAGTGAGCTTAAACACAAAAAGGAAGCTTACAATCAGTGGAAACTTGGACAGATGATAAGGGAGGAGTATAAAAATATTGCTCGAGCATGCAGGGGTGTAATCAGAGAGGCCAAAGCACAATTGGAGTTGCAGCTAGCAAGGGATGTGAAGGGTAACAAGAAGGGTTTCTACAGGTATGTTAGCAACAAGAAGAAGGTCAGGGAAAATGTAGGCCCCTTACTGAATGGGGGAGGCAACCTAGTGACAGATGATGTGGAAAAAGCTGAAATATTCAATGCTTTTTTTCACAGATAAGGTCAGCTTCCAGACTGCTGCACTGGGCAGCACAGTATAGGGAGGAGGTGAGCAGCCCTCAGTGGTGAAAGAACAGGTTAAGGACTATTTAGAAAAGCTAGACATGCACACGTTCATGGGGCCGGATCTAATGCATTCTAGGGTGCTGAAGGAGTTGGCTGATGTGATGGCAGAGCCATTGCCATTATCTTTGAAAAGTTGTGGCTATCAGGGGAGGTCCCAGATGATTGAAAAGAGGCAAATATAGTGCTCATCTTTAAAAAAGGGAAGAAGGAGAATCTGGGGAACTACAGACCGGCCACCTCACCTCAGTCCCCAGAAAAATCATGCAGAAGGTCCTCAAGGAATCCATTTTGAAGCATTTGGAGGAGAGGAAGGTGATTAGGAATAGTCAACATGGATTCACCAAGGGCAAGTCATGCCTAATCAACCTGGTTGCCTTCTATGATGAGATAACTGGCTCTGTGGATATGGAGAAAGTATGTGGATGTGATATATCTTGACTTTAGCAAAACTTTTGATACGGTCTCCCACAGTATTCTTGCCAGCAAGTTAATGAAGTATGGATTGAATGGACTGTATGGTGGATACAAAGTTGGCTAGATTGTCAGACTCAATGGGTAGTGATCAACGGCTTGATGTCTAGGTGGCAGCCGGTATCAAGCGGAGTGCCCCAGGGGTTGGTCCTGTGGCCGGTTTTGTTCAACATCTTCATTAATGATCTGGATGATGGGATGAATTGCACCCTCAGCAAGTTCACAGATGACACTAAGCTGTGGGGAGAGGTATAGACGCTGGAGGGTAGGGATAGGGTCCAGAGTTACCTAGACAAATTGGAGGATTGGGCCAAAAGAAATCTGATGAGGTTCAACAAGGACAAGTGCAGAGTCCTGCACTTGGAAGGAAGAATCCCATGCACTGCTACAGGCTGGGGACCAACTGGCTAAGCAGCAGTTCTGCAGAAAAGGACCTGGAGATTACAGTGAATGAGAAGCTGGCTATGAGTCAGCAGTGTGCCCTTGTTGCCAAGAAGGCCAACGCCATATTGTCCTGTATGAGTAGGAGCATTGCCAGCAGATCTAGGGCAGTGATTATTCCCCTCTATTCGGCACTGGTGAGGCCACATCTGGAGTATTGTGTCCAGTTTTGGGCCCCCCACTACAGAAGGGATGTGGACAAATTAGAGAGAGTGTAGCAGAGGGCAAGGCAAATGATTAGGGGGCTGGGGCACATGACTTACGAAGAGAAGCTGAGGGAACTGGGCTTATTTAGTCTGCAGAAGAGAAGAGTGAGGGGGGATTTGATAGCAACCTTCAACTACCTGAAGGGGGGTTCCAAAGAGGATGGAGCTCAGCTGTTCTCAGTGGTAGCAGCTGACAGAACAAGGAGTAATGGTCTCAAGTTGCAGTGGGGGAGGTCTAGGTTGGATATTAGGGGGAAAAAAATATTTCACTAGGAAGGTGGTGAAGCATTGAAATGGGTTACCGTAGAGGTTTTTAAGGCCCCACTTGACAAAGCCCTGGCTGGGATGATTTAATTGGGGTTGGTCCTGCTTTGAGCAGGAGATTGGACTGGATGACCTCCTGAGGTCTCTTCCAACCCTAATCTATGATACTATGACCTGATGTGATCTCCATATACCACTTTAGCCCAGTGTAACTCTATTGACTGCAATGGAATTCCTCCTGATTTACACTGGTGTAACTGACAGCCCTCACTCTGTCATCAGCTTCCCAGCTGTGAGCTCAATTCCAGCTCAAGACACTGAATCCATCAGCTGCTTTCTCCTGTGTCACACCCAGCATGCTGAAAGATCTTTAGAAAACAGTAGCACATAGTGAGAGGGAGGGTCTCTCTCTGAAGTGGTCAATTTTCAAACAAAAATTGCATTTGAGAGTTTGGACATGGGCCCTGTTCAATCCCACTGTTTTGACATGTTTGAGTGAATGGGTGATGTTTGATTTTTTGGGTGTGGGATTTGAAAAGGAAATACAAAATCGTTTTCTCTGCATTTGCAATGCGTTGCACATCACTGAATGTAGTACGGCAGGGAAGGGGGGAAAAAACTTGTCTACCCAGTAGGGTAATGCACTCTATGGGGGTGTGATTTCTAAAGCGCATTGTCTTGTGCATTAATTGATCCACGTGGACCCTTCAGGTGCTCTTACTGTAGTGCTGTTTGGAACAGTACTATGTTAAAGTGCACTAGGTAGGGAAACTTTAGAGTACACCAGCAGGGTCTACACAGACAAATTAATACGCAACACATTAATGTGCTTTAGAAATCACACCCCTGTAGAGTACATTACCTCACTGTGTAGGCAAGCCCCAACTAGCACTTATGTGGCTGGGATCAGAGGATTTATATGCCTCAATCTCACACTGGTTGACCAAGTGAGGGCTAACACAGCATTTCTGTGTCTGTCTGTAAAACGGTGGCCAAGATTTAAAAAACAAAACAAACAAACCAAAAAACAACCCTTACCGTTCAGACTCCTAAATTCCCCTTTGGGTTCCTAATTAATTAACGTGATTTTATGTGTCTAAACATCATCCTCAGAGCTTAGCTGTAGGCGCCTCTCTGTGAAGAGCTTGCCAGAGGCGCCTAGCTGAAAGCTTATGGCCTAGTCTTGAAATCCTTGCTCGAGCGAGACTCTCCTTGCTAGTATAGGCCTCAGACTTGCATTTTCAAATAAGGCTTCAGTTTATCAAATTTCAGTGCATAGTTGTGACTATTTCACACCACATGACCTTTCAAAACGCTCTATGCCACCAAAGACTGCAAATTTCCTTTAGCTCAGAGGATACTTGCTATGTTCATGCTCAGGCTTAGGTGTTTTTGGTGCACTAGTTTTGTATAAAATTTCCTATCTTCCGTGTTTCATTTCAAAATCCCACTTTACCTACCAAATCCTCTTTGCTTTTCAATTTTTGCACCCTACTGCATGAGTGCATGCAGGTTTTGCTGATCTTACTCTCACCCTTCCTTCATGCGCTTTAAATTGCTTCCATATATGCCTTTTCAACACATGAACTATGCCAAATCTTGTTACATTTTTAAGTCTTGGACTATATGCCACTGAAATGCAAACTCTTTACATTAATAGTAATCCCGCCGGTAAAACAAAAGCATCAAGTGACGTTAATGTACACAGCGTAGTTGTAGTCGTGTTGGTCCCAGGATATTAGAGAGATGAGGTGGAGGACATAATACCTTTTATTGGACCAACTTCTGTTGGTGAGAGAGAGAGAGACCAGCTTTCAAACCCATACAGAGCTCTTCTTCAGGTCTGTGTAAGTTCAAAACCTTGTCTCTCTCACCAACAGAAGTTGGTCCAATAAAAGGTATTACCTCAGCCAACCGGTCTCTCTAATCGAAGTTTTTAGCAAATCTTTCTTAATAAAAGAGAGAGAGTTCCATACACCACACTATTAATTGTGGGAAGCATTAAAAGATTACATGCAGCTCACTTCATTGGAAAAGGTGGGTTTGTGAGAGCATTTTCTCTCTTTCTACCTACTTTGTGTTTTGCTCTGTTTGCAATTTACAGCTTGCATTATCAGCCTGGGATGTAGTATGTTGGCTGTTAGTTCTGATTGCCTCTTCCTAAATAAAATCATAAATCTCTTTAGGAAAAATGATTCAGCTAGTTGGTGACTCATCTGTCTAGGAGAATTAAAAAAAAATTAGAATATGAAATTTTAATTGTGGTAGCTCTCAAATCAGGTTTACAGGAAAGGGAAATCAGACTATCATAGCACAAAATGTAGAGGGGAAAACAATTAAATTTCCCCTCACGCATCTCTGTTGATATCAAAAAGTGATACTGCTGTGAGCTACCAACACATTCTCATTGCATTTTGGCTTTTGTTCTGGTACGTGCATTGTGCAGTACTTAGATTTGATCTACAGTCCTGCACAGCATGGTACCCAGAGATGGATAAGTATTAAAACAGCTGACTCACTCGGTTGCTGTTAGATGCCAGGGGTATGTGAACTGGTTCAGGGGAAAAAAGGGCCAGCCTCAACTTCTGTTGTTTCTCATAAATAAACCACATTTTGGGCTAGATCCGCAACTGGGGTAAACTGGGTTAGCTGCATCAAAGGCAATGGACCTAAACTGATTGGCACCAACTGTACCTATTGTTTACCACACAGCCCGTTTATCTTTGCTAATAACTTCTAGAAATTAAAATACAGTAGCCAAGCTACACATAGAAGTCTTACTCCTGTCAATGGAACATCAACAAAGAGGGGAGGGCTGGTTCGAGGCTCACTGGAGATCGCCTGACAGAGTGATGAATGAATCAAAGGGAGAGGTGGCATGATCTAATGGATAAGACCCGGGAATCCGGAGAAGTGAGTTCTATTTTTGACTGCCTCTGACAAGCAGGCTGGTTATGCCCTCTGTAGGAATTGTTGACTCTCCTGTCCTTATCTGAAACATTTGATCATTAAAGCTAAAGTTAAGCCCATCTTTAGGCACCCAAGTAAAGGGCTTGATTTTCAAAACTGGGGAACATTCAGCAGCCCCTGTCAAGGTTAGCGGGAGAGGAGCACTTCTGAAGATTTTCAGACTTGAGTTAAAGCTACTGGGAGTTGCTGGGTGCTCCGCACTTGTGAAAATCAGGGCACTTACTTAGGAGCCTAAATATGGCCTCAAGAGACTCAATTCAGGCCCCCATTTTGAAAACCTTGGGTGAAATTTTAAAAAAGTATCTAAGGGACTTAGGAGCACAAGTCTCACTGAAAGTCAATGGGACTTGTGCCCCTAAATTACTTAGTTCCTTTGAAAAATCCCACCCTTTGCTCTTAAGGTCTACAGTCCATTTAACCAGTGCTGGCTTTCAGCTTCATGAACAAGAGCCACACCTACAATGGTGGGCCAAGGCCTATGCCCTGCAGAGTGAATCTCTTAGTTGCCCTGTGAGGCTCTGTTGTATGACCTGATTTGGACTGTGCCATGCTTGTTAATGATGGTGAGCTCGTATTCACACGGGTGCTCTCCCTGACTTCAGGGGACTACTCACTTAAGTGCGCCACAGGGTGAGGATGGCGCAGCTGACCCCTCTGTTGGCAGAGCTCTTGTTAATATCAATGCAACTCCTGCGTGAAGGGCAAAAGCAAAATGTGCACACAACAATCAACACACGAGTGCAGATCAGAGAGGAAAATGTTGCTCTAGGAGGGGTGATGGTGTGTGTGTGTGTGTGTGTGTGTGTCTGTGTGATACAACTCAGATTTTATTATCAAAATATAAGCATAATGCAGTAGCTTGTAAGTATCTCTTCTGAAGTACTCTGGTCAAGGCATGAATTCATGCGATCAGCCAACACATTCGGCACCATTAGCTTGTCTTCGGGATGTGCTTTCTCCCTTAGGACTTGCTGACCTGATTTTTTTTCCCCCATTAAATGAAGGTTTTGAATTTGGGTGTGAATTATTCCCCTCTTCTGTTCCGCATATTCTTTTTCGGGACACTGGTGGGAAACAGTCATTTAGGGATTGACATGGCTTAATACTGATCAAATGCTCCTTTGAATTGCAAGTTTTATGCTCTCTATCATTATTCAAAATAAATCACATTGTACAAAAAAGAGTTGTGGAAAAAGACAGGCTGGGAGCTAATGCTAAAAGAACAGTTTGGGAAGAAGTATAGTTTGCATCATTGGCTTGTATCTTATGAGTGACTATAAGATCACAAACATTTCATAAATGAGAGGGGGAAAAAACTAGGTATGACCAATGCACTTGTGCTGGATAATAAATAGTGTTTGGTGGAGGGATTTTCAAAAGAGCCTATGTGATTTAGGAGCACAAGCACTGTTGCAAATCACTGCAACTTGTGCTCCTAAATCTCTCACTTATGCCATCTAAAATCTTCCTCTAAGTCATTTAAGGTTTTTTCGTTTTGTTTTTCAATACTACCCTCCATGCTTGGGCAGCACAGCATTACGTCTGGTGTGATTACCATCTGTACAGGGTGTTAAAGATTGTGTGGCTTGTCTTTCATCCCCCAGCATCTAGCCACAGTCCTATTCCCCCCTCAGCCCCATGCATCTGTTTCTTCAGGACAATTTCAATCATTTGTAATCACTGCTGCAGATGGAGAAACTTCTGACTGTCTGGCTGCAGGAAGCAGTATGTATATAGACGTTATTTTTTATATCCTTTCTCTGTTCACTCCACTGGCACTAATCCAACAGGGAAGATTTAGAATCATATTTGTAATTGGGTAAATACAGTCTATGCTGAATTGAGATAGGTGTACAGTGGGACTTTCAAAAGTCCTAAGGTATTTAGGTACCTGACACTGATTGATTCTGTATGAGTTGTGTGTCTAATTCCCTTAGACCCCCTTGAAAAGCCCACCAACACATCTTGAGTGCATTATTATCCAGTAAAGCATTTTGAAATGAAGCAATGTATACTGTAGTATAATTATCTCAAACATATTCATTTTATAACTAATACACTCTGTGCCAGATTTTCCAAAGTCTCCAGTAATTCCATCTGGTTTCTGGGTGCTTGCTTTGACACGACGGGAACAAAAATTGGAGGCCACTTTTGAAAATTGGGTCCATTGCAATTTTAACAGAAGGAGAATCCCAGCAGATTTCTTGTTTGTTGCAGTGTTGTGTGAAATGCCGTTAGCTGACTAAAAAGAGAGCCCTCATACACAATGAACTGATGGGCACGATGAACCTGATCCAAAACATATGCTACCCACTGGAAGGACATTCATTGAAGTCAATGGCAAAACACTCACCAACTTCAGTGGGAACAAGCTCAAACCCTATAGTATCTATCTATGGCATTTATACCCCCCACCATTATAGTGTCTAAGCATCCAGCAACCTTGTTTAGGGTGTATTCCCGCAACACTCCTCTGAGTGCTAATATCCCCATTTTACAAAAGGGAAACTGAGCCACAGGGAGACTATGACTTCCTCATGGTCACACAGCAAGTCTGTTAGAGAGCAGAGACATTAACCTCAATCTCCCAAGTCCTAGACAGGTTCCTCCCAACCATCCGTTCTCTTGCAAGTAACACACTCTATTGTAGCTCTGGAAAGAACTTTTACTATCTTTTATTGACAACACGTAAAATTGCTGTTATAAAACATAGAACAAAAGGGTCTTTTTTGCTGCTCTGTATATACATTAAATGAGCAGTGATGAACAAACAGTATCATCAACTGAAGAGAAAAATTGATAATATACATTTAGAAGTTTCTTAATATTTGGTGTTCCTGCTTTTAAATGAGAATGTCTGGTAGAGTCTAAGGATGGAGCCCACTACTGAAAACATTACTGCATACTGTTTGAGTTTTCATTTACATTAAACAAAGATAAGTTGGCCACCTACTGTTTATATTTGCATATCAGATGGTTTTACCTCACATCAAGAGAAACTAACTGGTTTTAGTCTAAAACAGATGGCAAACTGTGGCAAGAGCTTCCAGAGGAATTAACGATTGTACTGTAGAGTAGAACTCAGAACAGATGAGAAATGAATTACCTAGCATTAGTGAGTCACCTGAAACAAAATCCAAGCCCCAAACATCTCCAATGGTGTGTGTTCAAAACCTTCATGTAGACTGGGATTTTGCAAACGGCAAAATCATGGACTAAACTAAAAACTTGGCTCTAAAATCCCTCATATATTGGGGTGTTCAAAATCTGTATCTGAATCCAAACTGTGCAAATGCCTCACACCTCATGACACACAGGTCATCTGCGGGCAGGACAGAACAATTGGAAACAACCATTGGAGTAAATCACGACAGAAATCAAATACAGCATAATGTTAATAGGTGCACAGACAACTAGATAATCAATTGTGAAGCACAGCAAAGCCAAAGTTATTACTGACCAGTCTATGTATATCTACCTCAGATATGGACCTCATCACCATAATATCTAAGGACCTCATATTCTAATGCATTTAGCCTCACACCATCCCTATGAAGTAGAGAAGTATTATCCCTATTTTGTATAATTATTGGAAGAAGTGCTGTCTGAGTAGGCACTGCATTGGATTACAGCAAGAGATTGGTTAGGACAAACACATCATTCTATTGCGGTAACATTCAGGGTTAGAGATGTTCACAATTAACCTTGCCCCAGTGCGGATGGATGGTGTCTGAAGGACTGTTGCTGCCTTTTGGTTTGGAATTAGGGGCACTGGAAGGACTGCTGTTGGAAGAGAGTTCTCTGTCCCCAGAATGCTGAATCTGGTGGCAATATTCCGGCTGTGGAGTGTTGCTTGCCATTAGCAGGAAGTCGGTCTGAAAGCTCTTGCTTGAACATTCTGCTGTCTGGAAAGTGAAGTGCAGGCCAAAGACTGATTAATTCTGTCTCAAGGAAGAGAGACAAGGTGAGGGAGTTAATATCTTTTAATGGACCCACTTCTGTTGGTGAAAGAGACAAGCTTTCGCGCTTACACAGAGCTGGTCTTCAGTCTGGGAACAAGAGTTTTTTGAAAACTTGTCTCTTTCACCAACAGAAGTGGATCCAATAAAAGATGTTACCTCACCCACTTTGTCTCTCTAATACCCTGGGTCCACCACAGCTACACCGCCACTGCAAACCATCAAGGAAGAGAATCAGGCAGACATGTAGAGTGACAGCTGGTTGATTGGAACTGGTCGTACAAGCTTTTGCCAGGCATAAATTCTACCCTTACCAACACACCACCATCCTCACCAAAACCAGTCCTCCCCACCACCTGTCTACCACCTGTCACATAATACTGCTTTGTGCCCCTCTCCACATGCCACCATTCCTTCTTGTTCTGTTTCCGCAACACAAATCCACACCTTCCTGCCCCTCATCCCACCCCCACAACCTTGCTAAATTCTGCCTGTACACCATTCACTCCTGCCTAAACTTGGTCAGGAATGTTTTAATCAATCGTTTTTCATAGGAAAATGCTGATTTGTCAAAACCAAAACTGTTTGTGCAAGAGGGTCAGGTTGGACCAATTTCCCAACTCAAAAACAAACAAAAAAAGTTGAGAAAAACAATTCTGAATTTAATTGAAATGAAATGTTGTGATTCAAAATGCCTTCAGAAATAATTAGATTGGGGGAGGGGAAAAAAGGTCAAAATTTAAAGACAACATTTTGAAATGATCAAAGTGAAATGTTTTCTTTGACTTGAAAATGGAGGGGATTTGTTATTGGTTTGAATATTTTGGGAAGAATTGGAAGACAGGATTTGAGACACGTAAAAATTTGGAATTTTCAAAAATGTTCATGGGGTGAGAGAACCATTTCCTGCTCAGGGGCCGCTTGGTCCCCCATCCTACCACAGTTCACTCTGCCCATCCTACCGCTCCTCCTCTGCCTCTCCCCCAACAACACCACTTACTCTTGCTCCTCCCAGAGCACCACTGGGCACCCCTGTCCTGACACCCCTCTCCTCACCTCCTATGCACACCACTCCTGTCCTTCTAACAGGCTACCCATCTATGGCGGGGTACACAGACCCCACACTAGCAATCGGCGGTGAAAGAACTATAGGTGACTCCATAAGCCACACCCCCGCTACACCTGTGAGACGTCAGACTTGGAGGGAGGAGTTCACAAGGGCAGAGCACAGAATGGTTGGGAGCAGACAGAGGACAGCAGATCTCCAGTCCTTAGCTCCAGGAGAGATGCTGGCTAAAAGCAGGAGCTTCTCATATGACCACTTCCTGACAGTGAGGGCCTGACAACGAATTGCTATTATGGGATTATTATTGTAGGCTAGCCTGTGACCTTCATTGTGGCAATGACTTATTAGAAGCTGTCTGAGGTGAGACAGTCCTCCCATGTCTATCTCATCATTCATCAGTGTCTTTCCTTTTGTTCACTGACACCCCTGGAAGGGGTGGACTATACTGGATCCAGTTGGAAGGCTGAGTCTCCCATGACCAGACCTGTGCAGTAGACTGCCCAGATGTTGCAGACCAGAGGCTCGGTGAGTGCAAAGGCCCTGTCCTAACCCTGTGGTGGCACCCTGGGAGAGGAACACAGTGATAACCTCATTAGAGCTGGTTGAAAGTGTTGAGTAACATTTTTTAGTAAAAAACAACCTCTTGTTTTTGCAGAAAAACTGTTGACATTGCTAAAAGTTTTCATTTTTCCATGCGCAGTATTGGGAAGCTTTTATTAAAACTTTTATTGAAATAGCTATTGACATTTTTCATAACTGTCTTTATAACATACTGAAGCTCTATTTAATTTGCGATATTGTGGAAATTGTGGATCCTGCAATATTAGGCTTCCACCACAATTTTGATTGTAATTAGCTTAATTTGCATGGTTCACAATTTTGCATACATTTTGAGGTTTGCAACACATAGTTTTTTCCCCATTAGTACGCTAGAACCCCATTTATCCAAGCTGATAGCAGCTGGAGCTCCCACTGTCAGTCCCACAATTAATGACTGTAATATAGCTGCAGCAAAATGTCTGGTTATCCAAAAAATTATCAGGCATGTCATAATACTTGAGTGTTTATATTGTTCCAGCAATTTTTTCTTAAATAGGTCTTCTCTGGCTTTTCCAAATTACCACAATTAATAAAGTTCCATTGTTACCTTTCTGTGATTTTCCATGTCTTGTCCGCAACTCAGCTGCAATTATTTGACAATCATCCCGCTATTCAATTAGAGCCTTAAACATAGTCAATACATTTCTGAAATTTCTTTGAAATAAAATCAGTTTAAAAAATAAAGTGTCAGGGCGTCCATTTCAAATCCTTCAAACTCACAACATCGTTGAAAGTTTAAAATAGCTGTTTGATTTTTCAGCCAGCTGTACCCAGCATTCTTGCTCCCCACTCCGATCCCAACTTACGCACCTTACTCACTTCTAGCGACACACACACACTTCCCTCTGTTAGTTCTTGTTCCTGGACTAAAGTGGGGCAACATTTTTTGGACAAATAGTTTATTAGCTGAAAAATGCAGTTATGGATAGACTGAAATTATTAGTCAATTTGGGTTGAATTCATCAGAGATACAGCCAAAAAAAGGATTGTTTTTTAGAAGTCAAAACATTTGTTTTAGAAACGTAGATAGTTTAAATATTAAAGGGAAAAAACACCACAAACAAAATGTTTTGAAATTTTTCTGATATTTCACCGAACAAAAAAATCTGTTGTTCACTCAGCTCTAGCCTGGACCTCTCCCCAACTCAACGGAGTGACAGGACAGGACACTCGATCTTCATTCCTCACCCAAAGATCCAGGGAAGGATGAGCTACTGGAAGGTGTAGTGATGGTGTTGGATCATCTACATGTGGAAAGGGGAGCTTTTTAAACCACCACTACTACCAGCAGACTGTACCAATTGAGCACTGGGATTCTTTGTCCCCCCACATCCATTCTCTCCTCCCCATGTGATGCTCCATTGTTACGAACTAGAGAAGACAAGATGCTACCCATATACATAATTATTTCAAGAGTCCAGAGAAGGAACTGACTTTTCCAGTCACATGCAGCAAGGACCCTGCACCCTGATTATTCGGGCCTGTGTTCTTCTGTTATCACTGAAGAAAGAGATCTTAGCTCAATGTGCAGTGGGACTCTAAAAAGCTAACAATGTTGTGAGCCATTAGGAACGGGATAGATAATCAGAT
The DNA here is from genome assembly GCF_027887155.1 of Malaclemys terrapin pileata. Taxonomy (NCBI): domain Eukaryota; kingdom Metazoa; phylum Chordata; order Testudines; family Emydidae; genus Malaclemys; species Malaclemys terrapin. The sequence goes on from NC_071509.1 coordinate 140,068,068, forward strand.
AGAAAATATCATAATGCCACTATATACATCCATGGTATGCAGATACCTTGAACACTGCATGCAGGTCTGGTGCCCCACCTCAAAAATGATCATAGAATCATAGAATCATAGAATATCAGAGTTGGAAGGGATCTCAGGAGGTCATCTAGTCCAACCCCCTGCTCAAAGCAGGACCAATTCCCAGCTAAATCATCCCAGCCAGGGCTTTGTCAAGCCGGGCCTTAAAAACCTCCAAGGAAGGAGACTCCACCACCTCCCTAGGTAACCCATTCCAGTGTTTCACCACCCTCCTAGTGAAATAGTTTTTCCTGATATCCAACCTGGACCTCCCCCACTGCAGCTTGAGACCATTGCTCCTTGTTCTGTCATCTGCCACCACTGAGAACAGCCGAGCTCCATCCTCTTTGGAACCCCCCTTCAGGTAGTTGAAGGCTGCTATCAAATCCCCCCTCATTCTTCTCTTCTGGAGACTAAACAATCCCAGTTCTCTCAGCCTCTCCTCATAAGTCATGTGCTCCAGACCCCTAATCATTTTTGTTGATTATATATATTAGATTTATATATATATGATTATATATATTAGAATTAGGGAAAGTACATGGAATGGCAAGAAATTATTAGGGGTATGGAACAGCTTCCACATGAGGAGAGGATAAAAAGACTGGGATTGTTCAGCTTGGTAAGGAGAGGACTGCAGATGGGATGGATACAATAGAGTTCTATTAAATGATGAATAGTATAGAGAAAGTGAATAAGGAAGTGTTATTTTCTCCTTCACCTAACACAAGAGGCAATGGTCACCCAATGAAATTAATAGGCAGCAGGTTTAAAACAACCATAAAAAAGAACTTGTTCGAACACAACGCAGAGTCAACCTGTGGAAGTCATTGCTACGGGATATTGTGAAGACCAAAAGGACAAGTGGGTTCAGAAAAGAATTAGGTAAGTTTATGGAGGAGAGATCCATCAGTGGCTATTAGCCCAGATGGTCAGAGCTGCAACCCCAGGCTTTGGGTGTCCCTAAATCTCTGACTGCCAGAAGCTGCGACTGGATGACAGGGGATGGATTGCTCAATACATTGCCCTGTTGTGTTCAGTCCCCGTGAAGCACCTGGCATTGGCCACTGTCAAAGGCAGGATATTGGGCTACATGGACCATTGGTCTGACCCAGTATAGTCATTCTTACATTATGTTCTGTACAGGTTTGCTTCCCAGGGTATGATCACTCTTAGAGTTTGAACCCCAAAGTCAATCCAACCCACACTGCCTTGGCTTTGTGCTGAAACCTACAGAGATGTGAATCTCCCCTGATTTTCATGCTAACTGCATAGTGATCTGGGTTTTCTTAAAATGACCTTGAAGTTCAGTGATGCTGGGCTGAATTTCCATTGTGCACGTGAAATCTGAGACCAAGCCAATTTTGCATGGATTTGGGTCTTCTGTGGAGATTTTGCACAGCTCTCTTGAGCTATCGACTTCAGCTTTGTAGTCAAGCTACACAGCAGACTATGTCATTCTCTGGACTGACACAACTAGAACATGGGGTTTGTCAAAGGGCAGCCCATTCAGAGAGATAGAGAAGGACGAGGACCTTTCCCCTTTGAAACTTAAAACTGTGTCACTACCTGCTTAAGCTCCTGGGTCTGATTTTCAAAAGTGACTCGTGAGTGTGGGGCTGATCAACCTGAAATGCTTTAACAGGGCCTGATTGACAGAAAATGCTGAGCATCCCCCCTCACCCCTCTGAAAATCAGCCATCTTTAAAGTGTCTCAGCTTGAGGACCTAGGCATGGAGGCACACACCAATCCCTTTTGAAAATGTAGGATGTGATGTGTACTTGGTAAAATGGAACTTGGTCTGGAGTTTGTTTCCTTGCCCGTGGCATATGAAGAACTGGAGACTGAGATGATAAGGAGAGTCCAGGTGAGAAGGCGGCTGGGGAGCATAACATGTATCGTTGCATGGGTGTGTGTGAGCATTTTGAGGAGAAGGCCATGCCTGTCGGAGGTATTACTGCCGGTTTCCCACACAGCTGCTCTCTTCTTTTGAAGCTACTGGGAGCCATCAATACTAACACAAGTACAGTGCTATTTCAACTGAAAGCAGCTCACCTACTGCTGCACTCTGGAGAGAAAGGGATTGCATCTCCTCATTGTCAGCAGCACATCATTGGAAAGAAGTTTCCCCTCCCTCATCTGAGAGAATTCTGTTGTTGTGAGTGGAGTGGTGACAGAATGCTGGGATCATGTCATAGGGGAATGTTGTAGTGTGGTGCTAAATCCCTATGTAAGTCACAGCGTTGGCAAAGATCCTGATAGTCCCTGATATGCATGTAGAAGTTGGCACATACTCTCTAGCAAAGTCCTGCCTGGAAGCAGTGGGAGCCTTGTCCCATCAAAATCGATCAATGCAAACCAAATTTCTAATTGTCAATTTGCAGATACTTCCTCTCCTCTGAAGAACCTTTTAGCTTGTTGCTGTAATGATTTTGGTACTACAGCGGCAGTCTTGGAATCCTAATCAAGACGTAATTCTTCAAGGCCCTGCACCTTGTGCTGTTGCTTACATCAGTGTATAGGAGGCTTGATTCTGCTCTCACTTACACCAATGGAAATCAGGAGTGGCTCCGCTGAAGCCAAGATGTGAGATCAGCACCAGGACCAGAGAATGCAAAGTGGGTATAAAAAAATCTGGTTATTGCCTGATTTTGCACATAAAAGGTGTAAATAACCACGTAAGGTGCAGGACAATGGAGAAGCAAGTCTACATTCTCTAAGGTAGCTAGAACCCAAACCATATAGGGTGGAGTTCACGCCTATGCAGCACAAAGCATATATACCATTATGTCCCACTTAAGTGCAACCTAAGTAGCGCATAGCCCTTGCTCAAGGCCACTGCACAGGAATGAATTTCACCCATAGAGCTTTAGAGGATCACAACCAACACTGTGAAAAGCACCTAGATGCAAATTGCAAAACACTACTTCTTCCTTTTAAATGTCATCGGGCAATTCCTGTTTGTTTTTGTTTGGCATTATAGGGGATTTGTGCAGGCCTATTGCCTCCATTATTGAAAGTTTGGTTTTAGCAATTTTTTTATTAAAAAGCCAGAGGCAGCCTGGCATGGGTACCCCATGGCATAAATTAAAATATATTGTCTCTTCATTGTTTTATAGGCTGACTCATGCAGAGGAACATCTAAAAAAAAAAGCTTCTTTGTAAATCGTGCCTGTCTGTGTCTCTTAGATACTTAAAAGATTTTTCTCTATGAAAAATGCATTCAAGATGATAAAAGAAGCTGTGGAGAGTGAATTAACACTTGAGTGTGCTTTGTTCAATTATTATTAAAAATCATAGGACTTGCCATACTGGATCGACCAATGGGCCACATAGTTCTGTACCCTGTCTTTGACAGTGGCCAGTGGCAGATGCCTCAGAGGAAGGTGTCAGAACCCCACAGTAGCAGACGTTGAATAATCTGCCCCTCCCATTTCTAACCATTAGACATTGGCTTAAGCCCTGAAGCACAAGGTTTAATAGCCCTTCCAGATTTGTTATCATTAATTATAACTCTGTATAGTCTTGATATCACATTTCTTACAGTGGAGCCTAAGAACTGGCCAAGATTGGGACTCCATTGAACTAGTACTGTGCAAACAGAGTAAGAGATGGTCCCTGCCCTCAACAGCAATCTAAATAGTCAAGTCAGACACAGTGGAGTGGAAAAGAATATAACACACAAGTTCTAGCAGGAATCACAAACAGTTAAGGTTGCTTGAGTATTTTTCCATTATAACCCTAGGAAAAGTCTTTTTTTTAATGAATCAGCAATATTGCCAACCTCAGGTATTAAAAAATCTTAAATTAGGCTGCCAGAAATCAGAAGATTAGCTTAAAAATCATGAAACTTTTAATTTAATTTTTAAAAATACATTTTGGCTTCTTTTTATTCACTTTCTGCTTCTGTAGGGAACTAGTTTTCAAGCTTTTCTTCCTAATTATCAGGTCTAGAAACTTAATTTTCTGATTTCTTGCCTTCAAACTGAATACCAAATATTTTTAGCAATTTTCCCCCTCGTTTGGGGCAGTTTTCAACTGAAACTTTTTTTCTGACACGGTCGACATTTTGCATGTGAATAAAGTCCACTTCTCTATCCAGCTACCAAACCCCATAGACACATTCTGATTATTTACCCAGCGAGCTCTGCAGAGGAATAGAAAAGGAAATGTCTGGCACATGCCTTCAGGGGTGCAACAAATGAACTGTTTTGATTTTTCATTTTGAAATAACTGTAAAAACACATTGATTTTACAGCTGTATATATTATCATTACACTGGCTGGAAAATGAAAATCCCTTCCCATGAAAAACGTTTGCATTTCTGAAAAAAAAAAAAATATTCCAGACCAGGAGGAAATGTTAAAACCACAACATGTTTTGCAGGAAGGGATTTCTAGAAAAAAAAATCATTTTGTGAAACCCATGGAAAACTTTAATTTTGCAAAAAGGACAAACTTCATTTGAAAATAATGTAGTCTACAAATTCCCAACCGATTCTAACTTATAATATAATATACAATAAAATCAAAATGGAAACAAAACATTTCAAACTATCCACAAGGATTTACCCCCCCCCCCCATCTTCTTTTGCAGATAATTTTGAAATTGTGAGGTTTCATTCTGATCTGGAACAAAGTCACATTTGGAAATATCAAAATCCTTTGCAAAACAGAATGTATGTGTCCTGTGCTGCTCTGATGTGCATATGGTGGGCCAGGTCCTCAGGTGGTGTCAATTGGTGTCGCTGAGGACCTGGCCCAATGTGTAGGTGTGAGTGTGTCTCATCAGTAAACACTGTGCATTTCCTCTGGTCTCCACATCCTAGGAACAGGAACAGCATGGAAGCCTAGAATGAAAGATGAACCTCACAGGGTATAAGATCTATGTGATTTATAGAAAGAATGACAATAAAATACATCCATTCCTTTTAATATCCCCATTCATTTTTGAAAATACTCTACACCTTATTCCTGCCCCTAATTGCACTATTTTCAGTAACTTTTTGTTTATCTTTTTTTAAAAAAATAATCAGTTACAAAGTAAGATGCAGCAATAATAAACAAAAAACAGGAGAAAAAAATCTTTGGGGCTTATGCTTCGCTTAAAAAAATCATCTCTTGTCAAGAAACAGTATGTGATTCAACACCAACAGTGTTTAATAAATACACTGGAGCAAGTTAGAATGTACAGAAATGGCTGAGGTCTGGGAGCCTTAAGGCCTTGTCAACATTCATTAGCAATAAAGGGGACATGATAATAAAAAGTCTACAGTCTGCATAGCACCTCTGTTTTCTTAAATTGTACTTTAAAAAAATATACTCTGTTTCAGTCCAGGGCAAAGAAAGTTGAGCTAGGACTCAAAGAAGGTTGCAGATGTACAGCCTCTCATAGATATTGTTTATAGGAAGTTTAAAGGAATATGATAACACACAGGGGGCTCTAATTTACATTGTGTCAACTCCAAGTGAGCAGCAATAGCGTAAGAGGTAGAACAGAGATTCTCATATATGATGGTATAATGTCGCAAGACAGACTATACACAGTCACAAGATTTATTTATCTGTTGAATGTTTATGGTGCAACAAAGAAATAGCAACTCGAACATGGTCATTAGGACTGCATTTCTTTATTTGACCACATAGCTAGAGAAAAAACAACCTCAGCAACAATTATTTACCTTGCCACTGTTGAGAATTGGCCTTGAGCTTTCTGTTGGTGTGTATAAGAGCTCACCTTTCTTACTCAATGGCTCTTCCAATAACTCACAGGGCAATGAGCTCAAGACCATATGGTTTGGTGATATTTGTGACGGATTCCCCCTGGGGTGCCACTTGGAATTGGGGTACCACTGAGCCCGCCTGACCCACCAGCCTGGCTGTGATAAGTTGCCAAGCTCTCCAAGCTTTCTCTGTCACCAGCATGCACACAGGTAGGGACACACCCAGCTGCAGCTTCACACACACACATGCTGCAATCAGCTCTGCATGGGAAGGCTCAGCTAAGGTACTTCCCAGCTGCTAAGGCACGCACCCCTCTGGAGTGTAAACCCAAAGTTATACCGTCTAGCGCTGCACAGGGAACTGTACAGCGTAAGCTCATAAAATTCACCCCCTCTCTCAATGTGGAGAGAGAGATGTAACAGCGTTCTGCCCAGAGTTATAATTTCCACACTCAGGTTTTAGACAAAACAAAAACAAGTTTATTAACCACAAAAGATAGATTTTTAAGTGATAGCAAACAGATCAAAGCAGATTACCTTAGTAATTATACAAAACCACAAACTGAGTTTAACACACTAGATAGGTAGGATATGAACTAGCAAAGTCTCACCCTAACTGATAAACAGGCTGGCAGATTCTTAAGGCACAAGGTGCCTTGGCTTTCCCAGGTTTGCATACACAGGCTAAAAATCCCTCTGGCCTGGGATCATCACTTCCCACAGCTCGGTCCTTGCCCCTCAGGTGTTTCCAGGTGTGTGGTTGTAGGGAGAGTGAGGTACCATCACAATGTCATTTTCCCCCTTTTATATCTTCTTCTCACTTGCTGGAAAGCTCTTTTGCTGTGACCTGGGTCCAACAGTTCCCATTGTGTAGTGCTCTCTCTGAGAGGTTTCTATTGTACACAGTTCCTGGGGTAAGCCGTGTGCTTGTGTATTTCCTCAATAAGCCATTAACACTGTTTGGCCTTTTTACTGTTGTACCTGAAAGGCTGTTTGTGGGTGTTTTCAACCTTACAACATGTTTCAGTAACACATACACAGTCAAACTTCATAACTTCACATAAGAAGGTAACACATATAATCCAACGAGATATTAATGTCTAGCAGATCAAGTCTTTTACAATGATACCTCACAATGCGCACTTTGTACAAAACATATCCTAATTACATGACAGTGGTGAATGTTGGGGTGCTGGGGTGTCACAATGTTATGAAAGTGAAATGGAATAGAGCAGCTCAAAAACCAAACAAAACCCAGAACATGAACAGTTTCATGTCTGAGTGAAATCACTTTGGAACTATTTTAAAAAAAGAACAAACACAGTGGATCTGGGGGAATCGTTTTCCAGCAGGTCTGAACTATTGGGGGTTTTCTTTCACAGAAAGCAGTTCAATAATTTCTTCAATTATGTTCAATTAAAAGAAGTGTAACGTTTGTTGCACGGTTGTGTCATTTCTGACTGCACTTAATTTGCCCTTATAGGACATAAATGTGATGGGACAGATCTGCAGATACAGTGAAGAAATGCTCAGTACAATTGAAGCTGCCCGGCTCAAAGATGCCTGATGCCCTTTATACATACAAAATGGCTAGGAGTGTTCCACCATTGGTGTTCGATCTACATGCTCTGGCATGTGTTGGAGCCCCTCCGAGACCTCTTCCACTTGACTTCACAAGAGCTCGGGTTGACGCCAGATTTTTCACTCAGCTATATTTGTTCGGCAGACAGCAAAGCTATGCTAAGTTGATTAGACTCAAACACAGGCAAGGTGGATGCAGGGTACATCACAGATTCCTAGCTATACAGCAAACCTCTTCCTTTATATACATTTAACCATATGTTGCATTACTATATAGTGCATTACACACTTCAGGATTGGCTTGATTACTTTGTAGGATGCATGACCTACTCTTTCCCTCATTTTACAGATTTCAAGGTTTTATTAAAGCTAATGTTAAAATTATATAATACACAGGTTGAGAAAAGAGTGGCTGTACATCTGGGTATAGTGCGTAGATTATCCACAAATACAAAGTTTGTTTAAAAACTCATAAAATACATATAGTACATAATCTGCAATAATCCAAATTTAAATGAATAAATGTAATGATACGTTTAGATAGAATCCAAATACTTGGGTACATCACTCATGAAAAGTTATACAGAGAGTAGAAAGCAAATATAGGAATGAGTGTAGATTGTCCTTCAGTAATTGAACATTTAGGATGGGTTGTCCTTTAGCAGATATAATCCATCAGAGAAGTATTTCAGTTACTTTCCAATTTCACTTCTAATCAGCACTCCAGCTCATCTCTCCTGGTATTGCTGATGTCCAGTGATGTGTTCTAGATAGATGTCCCTTGACCACCTGATGATGTCCGACACCATGAGTTGCCGTAGCAGCCGAGTGTAGCATTGACCGAGTCCGCATTCCTGCAACACTCGCTCGTTACCAGGGTCCCATGTGCCCAGGCTCCGACAATCAGCGCGGGTGTCTGAACCTGGTAACCCTTAATTCCAGGCTTATCTTGTCCATTGTAAATGGTATCAGGGGGTTCCCCCTTATCTTAGCTAGTACAGACTTCCTGTCTCTAGCCTACCGACCTATTTACCTCTCCCCAATCGTGCTTTCTGAGAATTGTGGCCTCACCCATATCTAGTTGCTCATCTCAAGCCAGGCCTATAGTATGGTGGAAGTGTGATCTAGTGGATACAGTATTGCCAAAACCAAGCATTCAAAGTCAGCCCTCCCCACCCCACCCCTACACAAAAAAATCATAAAGTTGGCTTAAAAATAATGAGAATTAAAAAAATATATTTGGGGCTTCTTTTTATTTGCCTTCTTGTTTCTGAGCACTCAGGATGCACTCTCGTATCAGAGGGGTAGCCGTGTTAGTCTGGATCTGTAAAAAACAACAGAGAGTCCTGTGGCACCTTTAAGACTAACAGATGTATCGGATGCAGGCATCTGACGAAGTGGGCATTCACCCATGAAAGCTTATGCTCCAATACATCTGTTAGTCTTAAAGGTGCCACAGGACTCTCTGTTGCTTTTTACAGGATGCACTGTGTTCATGATCTCATGCTTCTCTCTGCAACCATGAGAGTGAGAAACTTGCTTTATTTTTAAATGCAAGCTGAGGTTTCCATGACTTCAGAAGCTAGGACGTTAAGAAAAATACAAAATAGTATGAGATGCATGATACAATTGTTTGAGTTGGTAACAATGTACATAGGGCAAGGGACAAAGAATCGAAAGATTTGGATACTACAGGGCAGGAGATGATTTTGCCAGCCCATGAAAATTGTCAAGATTGAAAAGTTTTTCCCATCTGTAGCCTTTGTTTTCAATTGACTGAACTACTAGTTCTGAGATAAATCACAGGGAATCCAGGTGCTTTTTGGCTACAGATTTAAGATAAGCAGAGTGGAAGTTACCCTTTGCGATTCATAGATTTGGAGGCTCTAGGAGGACACAAAGAACGAAGACAATGACCACACACACAATCACAAGCAAGAAGTCTTGCCTGTATGATAAGTTTTACCAAGCAGATTATTAAGGTTACAATCCCACAAAAGTATACAAAACCTGAGAGACCCCACGCAATAGGTACTGCTGTATTCAAACTCACATACCCAAAGATGTTATAGAGTCCGGTGGATCTCTCAACACGGGGCCATCAATAGAGGGTTGGTTCCTGAGGAAGTCTTCCCATCGTATCCATACCAGGGAACCCTTTTTATCTTGTTAGTATAATCAAGCCTAACACCTTATACATATGCATAAGGGTTCCAACCTTCCTTTTTCTTACCTGTACTTCCATATAACATAAATTGTGGGGTGCCCCACTTTTCATAGGTTGTTCTCTTACCCTTATTGTCATTAAAATCTTACTAACATTTATGTAAACATTTTCCTGAGCACCTACTTTCTTTTCTGTTCCAGGGCTGGAGCACCCACAGAGTCAGGACCTACGCACACATAGCTCTGTAAATGTTTCTTGCAGCATGTTCCATCCATGGCTCTCAAACCACTTTGCAAAGCTAGGTAGCCGTTGAACAGATGCGCCAATTGAGACACAGAGAATGGAAGTGATTATGCCAAGGGTATACAGCCAGGCTGTGGCAGAGTCACAGTACTAGATTGGTGCTGGTAGGACATTTTTTGACTTTTTTTTTTTTTTGGGCTCAAAAATGCTGATTCGTCAACATTGAAACTTCCCGAACTATGGTTGGTTTCAACGAATCTGCCAACTTGAAAATTTGGGGGGGGAAATCGTTTCAGAATTTTCAAAATGTCCCGGTTGACATTTTAGAAACAGAAAGTTTCAGGGGAGGTGGGCGTTATGTTGTTTCGGACTTAAAAAAAAGGTTAAAGAAAAGAAAGGTCAAAAGTGAAATGAACCATTTCAGGTTTTCTTCAGATGTTTGGTTTGCAATTTTTTTTGGAGAGAGAGATTTTGACTTTTTGTCCTGATTTGAGCTGTTAGGTACCAGTGGCCTGTGTTACAGTAGCTGGGTGGGAAACCGGGAACCCCAGCGACCCTTCCTACAAGCTCTGCTGAAAGCGGTGATGGGGGAGATTCTGCATGGACTGGCTCTACTGAATATTTGGCTGCTATACAATGTCAGAGTGGCACAAAGGAGCTGGAGTGTGGCCAGAAACCACAGACCTTTTATCAAGGTAAAAGAGTGTAAAGGCCACTGAAATTCAGAGCTGGGAATTGCTGCTAGATTGTTTTCTTTTTTCACATTTACAAATATTTTCCTAGATACGAAAATTGGCCTCAGTCACAGGCCAGGAACTCCAGACCCAGCCATTGAAACAACTGGAAAGATTTAAGCTTACAATGTTTAATGGCGTGAAATGTTCCGGAAACCGTTCAACATTACTGTGTGCCGTAGTATTAAAGTTTAAAGAGAAGTTTCACTGGTGAAGGGAATCTTCCATATATCAGCATGTAAAGTACTTCAGAATTAAATGTGTTATAAATGTGAAAGATTCCTATTATTGTTTATTATTTACACTCAATCATCCTAACCCTGCTAGGCACTTCATTACAGTGCATCTTTCTATGCAAACATTATTTCTTATGATGCTTTTTCCTAGTCAAGTAAACGGTGTTTATATTTCTCCAAACATTTGCATGACGTTGGTGTGAAAAGAACATTTTCACACAATCTTGCTGTATTTTGTAAGGAGATATTTTTTAACCCCCAGGATGTCGCCTGGTGAAGTTTTTTGTAGAGCTGGTTGAAGAATGGCAATGAGGTTTTGTAAACACGTTCATGTCTGAACAGTTAGTTGTTTAACATGCTTAGGTCATGTCTGCCTGGAGGGAGCCAACCCATGTCTGAATCAGGTGAAAAATCATGTATTAACAGGATTTGGGATAGCATAGCTCTTGAAAAACTAACAAAGAAACCTATTCCCAATGGTGCATGTCAGCTAGAACAGGTTAAACATACTGTAAAAATGGCCTTTTCACCCAATAAACATTTTCACGGGAAACTTTATTTTCCATCAATTGTTTTAATTTTCTCCCTTTCTCTTCTTTCCCCCTCTTTTTCTGCTTTCTTTTTTTTCCATTCCCCTCCTCCTTTCCCAAAGGCAAAATGGAAAATGGAAAGGGATAAGCGGGGCAAAGGAAAAGAAAGGGGGAGACTGAGAAATAGATTTTTTTTCAGTTTTCAGGGTTCTTTTGTATGAAAAACTGAAACATGTCTGAGGATTTTTTTAAAAAAAAATATATTTTATTTTCATTTTTTTAAAAATAAACAATATTAATGGAAAATACCATTTTCAACCAACTTTCGGTGGCGTCTGCGCTACGAACTAGGGGTCTGATGCCCGTCCTTGTAGTAGCTCGATGCCAGCGAGCATGAGTATAAATAGCGTAGCCAGCGTGGCATCATCAGCGGCAGCACCCATTAGCCTTGCCAAGTACAAACACTCTTGAAATCGGTGGGTACTTGCACATGCTACTGCAGTTGCACTGCCATTTATATCCATGCCATCTGGAATGCTAACCCACTAGCCGTATTCAATCTGGCATTCCCTGTGTTCCTATAACCCTCAATATTGTTTTTAAACCACAGAAGCTTTAATACTTCAGACTGTACTGTTTTGGGGAAAATATTTTTTAATATTTTTGCTTTTGTGTCATAATAATCCACACACATATAGCACACTTCATCTTTAGAGTACTTTGCAAAACGTACTTAGGATCACACAACACACTAGAAGCACAAAGTGCCCACTCTGCTGCTGGAGAAATGCAGCACACGTCAGTGAAATGATTTGTCAAAGGCCACAGAGGGAGTCAGTGTCAGCTAGGATTAGCACACATTCCTGACTCCTAACCTTTATTCTGACCACTCCAGTCCCTCTGCCCTCCAGGAGAGCAGCTCTCTAGCTGTTGTCAACAGCAGTCCATGGAACAGTTTCTGAGAACTGGAGAGTCACACGATACTAACTGCCCCTTTTTTCCAGATGCTAAATTGCATTACATTAAATACCTTATGAATATTGCTAAACAGTTACTTAGGACTTACTGTGCTTCCATCAGATTTCAGAAGCTAAGCAGGGTTGTGTCCTTTCAGTACTTGGATAGGTAGTCTGCACACAGGTACCACAAGAGGTGGGGTTAGTAATGTGAGATCCTTCCCTCTGAATCATGATTGACGCAGCATGGGGAGAAAAGATTCTCGCTGACAGATGAGTCATAAAAGTGATGCTCTTACTGCTTGTGGTCAGAGAAGTTCCCACAGCAGTTTTCAGAGGAATGAGAATGTTAACTTTGGCAGCTGCATTCTAACTCAGGAAATTACACTCCATGTATTGAAATCCCCTCTTGAGTTTCAGTTACAGAAGGCATTGTAATGCTCATTGTCCTGGCTTGTGGGGGATGATGGCTAGGCGAACGAGAAATCCTGCCTGTGTGCATAGGAATTGTTACTAGCAGAGTCCCAATATATCCTTTGATTTCTAAGCGAGTACTACAATATTCTTCACCTCATACCCACCTGTCTAACTTTATGCTCTGCTGTTTCACCTTATAGGAAAGTTTGAGCGGTGACATGAACCTTTCAGTCTGTAAAGCACTTTGGCATGAAATGTGTTATAAATGTGAAATATTCCTACTACTGTTTATTATTAACACTCAGTCATTTATATGGAAGCTGCCACAGCTAGGGACTTTATTACCATGTGTTTTTCAATGTAAACATTACTTCTTTATTATGTTCTTCCACATCAAATAAATTCCCCAGAGAGCTGAATGATGCTGGCATCTAAAAAATATTTTCATAAGATTTTGCTATATTTTATAGGTGTTTTTGTTTGTTTGATGTTGCGAGGGAAGGTTATTTGTAGAGCTGGTTCAAAAAATGGTGAAGGGCTATGGCAAAAACATTTGAACATTTCTAAAAAAAAAATCATTCCTCAGGGTTTGAAAAGGTTTGTTTATTTGAAATTTTGCATCTGCTTTTCATTTATTTCTTTCTCTACCTTTTTTCTGTTTCCTTCCGTTTTCATTTTTTTCCAGATATATAGATGGGGTAAAAAAGAAAAAAAAAAAACATGGCAGGGAAGATGAAACCAAAACCGGAAAGCTTACAAATTAAAAAATTGTATATATTTTGGTGAACATTTCTGTGTTTGGAAAAAAAGTGGCGGCCAGCACATCCCTCAGTCCACGCCGCTTCCCGCAGAGCGCATTGGCCTGGATCGGCAAACCGCGGCCAGTGGGAGCTGCTATCAGCCGAACCTGTGGACGCTGCAGGTAAACAAACCGTCCCGGCCCGCCAGCGGATTTCGCGTGCCAAAGGTTGTCGATCCCTGGTACAGATCATTGTTGCAACCAGGGTCCTATGGTTGCACCATGTCTTGTACTGAGGAGGTCAAGCGGGGTGCCTATGGAAAGATGATAGTTTGCTGGTTATGATTATGCTGTCTGTGTGTGTATCATTTTTGTATCTGAAGTTATGAATATTGGCTATGTACCTCAATGTGTTTGATTCTAAGTATCCCCCCGTGAAGCATTTGGACAGCTTCTCAAGAAAGGACTAGTCTCAGTGCCCAATCAAGAAACACTTAACTGACAATGGACTTTGGGAGATGCCAATCCACATCTGAGCTTTCCTGGGAACGTTCAAACTAACATGTAAACAATGGCATGGTGTTGGCCTGCAAAAACTTGAATCATTCATGGACAGGTGACTTGCCTGGTGGCTACAAACTGCATCTTGTTGTTGTGACTTTGCACAGAAGAACAAAGGGGTTTCCACCCACAAGAGAGAGAATATAAAAAAGCCCTGGAAGCCTCTCCATTTTGTCTTCAGCTGTCTTAAGAGATGGCCTCTCCACCCCAAAGAGATGCCTGAAAGAAACTGGAACAAAGAACAGTAACCATGAGGGTGTGAGTGATTGCTGGACTCAGACTAGGAAGGAGTCCAGTCTGTGAAAGAAGCTTACTGGAACATCTCTGGGGGTGAGATTTCATCTGTAAGCAGTTTCTTAATGTATTAGGCTTAGATGTGCGTGTTTTATTTTATTTTGCTTGGTAACTTACTTTGTTCCATCTGTTATTACTCGGAACCACTTAAATCCTACTTTTTAAATTTAATAAAATCACTTTTGCTTATAAATTAACCCAGAGTAAGTAATTAATTCCTGGGGGGAGCAAACAGCTGTGCACATTTCTCTATCAGTGTTATAGAGGGTGGACAATTTATGAGTTTACCCTGTATAAGCTTTATACAGAGTAAACCGGATTTATTTGGAGCTCGGTGTCTGGGTGCTAGAGACAGGAGCACTTCTTAAGCTGTTTTCAGTTAAGTCTGCAGCTTTCAGGGGACGGGGTTCAGACCTGGCTCTGTGTTTGTGGCAGGCTAGCATGTCTGGCTCAACAAGACAGGGTACTGAAGTCCCAAGCTGGCAGGGAAAACGGGCTCAGATGTAGTCTCAGCACATCAGTCCCAAGGGGGTTTCTGTGACTGAACCCGTCACAACAATATCCCATCAGGAAAATCAAAATAAAATGTTTGGTTTGTGTCAACATGAATCGCTGTGTCCCTGAACTGTCGTGGTGCCTCATGGGTGTTGTAGATTGGATGTTTTCTGCCTCCATTCTCCTCTGTGGAGGGGACTCCATCTCTCATGATACTCTACGACCATTGGACTCCCAAAATGCACTGCTGTGGCTCTGCTAGAGGGGAGAGACAATAGTGTACCATGGGACATGTCGTCTAGCTTGGGAGCCTGGCCCATAGAGGAAAATGAGGCATGAGGTAACTGAACTATGACTCCCCTGAGGCACTGCAGCAGTTCAGCTGGACACAGCTTAACGCTGAACTGTCATGAAACTAAATCTTTTGACATTTCCAAATCAAAATTTTTCTGAACTTTTCATTCCCATCAAGTAGTTTGAACATCTGAACTTTTCATCCCAGTTTGGGACAAAAACAAATGTTGAAATATTGACATTTCCTTCAAGACAGAAATGCTACTTTTCACTCAGCTCCAAGGTTTACCTTTTATGGAGCTTCTGTTGCGTAATTACATGGTTTTTCATTTACACAAGTCCAAACCTTTTAAAGCTACTTCAGCCATCTCTGCCAAGTGATGCACATGGTGGAGCACAGCAGATGCCGTCAGCAACTAATTGCACTTTTCTTTATGCAGCAACCAAAAGGGTTATTTCATAATGCTTTGATTTTAACGAATACTTAGTGCACTAAATAAATATTGATAGCAATTCTCTCCTCCAATTTCCCTCCTCCAACTGATTCCATTCTCCAGTTTCTTTCGATAGTTGTAAGACTATTTACAGCTGCCATTGGTGTCATTCACATTTTCCTAATATGTGAAATTTATCTTATTTGTAGGGCTAGGAGAAGAGTAAGTGATGCATAAACTTGTGCTGGCTCTCTGCACAAGTGTGAATTTCACCCTTAAATATAAAATAATAATAATAATTAATAATAAAAAGAAGCAATGCATTATTTCCCTCTTGGGCCCTGTTTATGACTTTTATATGTTAGCACTTATTTCTGTGAAACCTACCCCATCAAACACACACACATACACACACACAAAATTTGGCTTCTATGGCCATATTTCATACAATCATAGAAAGGTAGGTCTGGAAAGGATCTTGAGAGGTCATCCCGCCCAATCCCCTGGTCTATGTATAGCTAGACCATCCCAGACAGGTGTTTGTCTAATTTGTTCTTAAAAATCTCCCATGATGGGGATTCCACAACTTCTCTTGGAAACCTAGTGCTTCCAAGTGCTTAACTATCCTTTTAAGCGCCAAAGTAAATAAATGGTGTGCCTAGCAAATGCCATTGAATGCAATGGGTGCTCAGCATTTTTGAAAATCAGGCTACTTTCTTTGATGAATGAACTTGGATTCAGACGCCAAATTTTAGGCACCTGCATTTGAAAACCTTAGAAACTCTTAGCTACATTTTCACCCCCATTTAGCGACCTCGGTGAAATGGCCAGATTTTCAAAAGGGCTCAGCACACAGAAATGCCGACTGTTCCCAATGGGAGCTGCTGAGGCCCTAAATCTAGAATGCATGTAAACACACTGGCTTAGTGTCAAAGGCACTTAAGTTCAGCATGTGCTTAAATCAGACTGAGCTCTTGGAAAAATGTGGTCATTTCATTTAGGTACCTAAACAGGAACTGAGCACTTTTGAAATCTGGCCCTTTATACACACAATTACACACAGACAATTAATTTATATGGCAGGCACTTATCTTCTCCACTAGAATATTATTTCTTTTTATGGCAGGTAGTTTCAACTAATAAATCTATGCTCAGCTTTTTATTTAATAATAAAAATAAGGTTATATGATCAATATATGAGGTTTGTTCATGGCACCATGCAGGAAAAAAGGGAGCAATTCAAAGCACATCATCAGAGGAGAATTCTTTCTTGTTTACAAGGAGCAGTAAACAAACCACATAGATATTAATAGAGCCCACTCTACTGACAACTGAACCAAGAACAAAAATCTTATGGGACAGAAGAAAAAAGGATTATAGAAAATGAAATTTCTTTAAAGGGAGAAAAATTCCAACTTGATAGAAAATAAATGGGTTAGCAAAGGCTCAATGAAGCTTTGTCTAGAATAAGTAGATAAAGTAAAAGGAGAACTTTGTAAGACCTGTGGGGAAGGCAATTAAGATATTCATAGTGATAGATGAGATGTTTAGATGCCTGCAAATAATCTAAATTTGCAGTCTATTTGAAGAAACAGTATGAGAAAGGACTTGCACGTATCATTTTTGTTTATCTTGCTATGTTGCTCTGTTATCATTTGCAATGCTTCCACTCAAAACAAGGTATGTTTTTTTTCTTATAAATCTGGAAATCTTGGACTCCAAACTGGAGAGCGAACACCAAATATGACATGAATATTGCTGCATTCTCCTCTAGGGCATCTGTTTCCCTAGCCACCCAAAGTTACCACATCACCTAGGGCCATCATATGGAATTGACAATTGACACCACATCTGGCTGGCTATCTCCACAGAAAATTCTTCCTTCACTTAAAGTTAAGGTTGCTCAAGTGTATTTCCTCCAAACACAGAAAATACTAAAAAGCAAGAAAATAATAAGTTAAGACAACATTCACACTTAACATCTTGCCAAGCTCCCTGATACTTCAGGACAATGTCCATGGACCACAAGGTGAGATCAATTGATGTAGCCAACCCTCAAAGTCTGTGTCACAGGAGTGGGAGATTAAAAACTAGAGCAGGTCAGAAAATGATTTTTTTCCCACTGAAAATGTCATTCAGTTTTCAGATGAAATTTTTCAGTGACTGGGACCAGATCAGCTTTCTGGGGTGGGGACCTTGAGCACAGTCTTTGAAAAGCTCAATATACATTTTAAATATAGAGTATTAAAGTTTGGTGGCGGCTTTCTGGTGTATTGCCTGGTAGTTCGTCTCAGGCTGGAAATGATCAGTGCTTTCCCTTTGCTTCCTTTCACTGCTGCAGATACCTCCTTCTCTCCCTCTATTAGTCTCTCTAGAAGTGTATGACAACAGGAAGGCATAGAACCACTCTGCTTTTTGTTGCACCCTACTGCCCCTCCCCCGTCCGTCCCATAGATATGTATAAAACTTTTCAAATTGTTGGTGGGTTGTTGTTTTTTTGTAGAAATTCTGTATTGCAAGCCCTAAAAGTTCAAGAATCAACCTCCCCAAAATTATGAATTTGTCCCCCAAATCATTAGATTATTTTAAAAATAATCATCTGTTGGTTTTTGATCCATTGTTTGATTCTTGAACTCTCCCTGCCCCATATCACCTCTCCCGCAACAGCTCTACAGCTCCCCCTTACCTCCCACCCCAGTGCACCTAAACGCTGCTTCACTCTCCTCTCCCAGGCCTGGGGGCAGATGCAGCAGGCTCCTCTTCCACCCCTTCCCAGGTTGGGTATAGGAGGGGTGGGCACAAGAGTTGAGGAGCTGTCCAGGGGCTCACAGGATGGGAGCAGAACAGCCCTGAGGTTCTGGGCTATTTCTGCTTCTGCCCTACTTCCCTACCCAAAAACTCCTCTGCTTCCTGAGGGGATGGGAGAGAGCTCTGCTGGCCTCCTTTAGCAACCCTGATTGGCTGCTCATCCCCAGGAGGTGGAGCAGTGGGGAAGGCAGCCAATCAGAGGTGGTTTCCCTGGGTGGGGGTGGTTATCATGAGGGATGGCACTTCCCACCTTGTGGCCACTCTGGCTCCAGGAGGGGGCTGAAATCCCATCACAGGCCATGGGATCGTGGGAGTTGGCAGCCCTGTGAATTGCTCATTTAGGGCTAGGCTGTGCCTTAGCCTCCAGGCCTGCACAGAGGGGCCAAGGGCCTTACGCAGACATCGGCTCCAGGCCTAGCTATGTACCCATTTCCCACCTCTGGGCAGGAGCCAGTGGGCAGGGAAAGGGTGCCACACCCCTTCCCACAGACATTACCGCTGGCCAGCACAGTGGTGTGTGTGTGTCATAGTGTCCTGCTGGTGTAGGCCAGCAGCGATTTAACGCTGCAAGAGGGGAGCTGGGATGGAGTCGTGCCTCCAAGGGGTGTCTCTGAAACATGATGCCTTCTTTTACTGCTCTGGGAGGGTGTGTGTGCTCACCCCACTCCTGGCCTGGGGCTGGGACAAAAGGAACCATCTGGCCCTTGTTGGTTCTTGTATATGCTGTTTGATTGGAGAGAGGTGTCATTTGACTAATGGAAGAGGTGTTTTGTGGAATAAGAGGCTTTTCCGGCTCTTTGTAATCCTCCCACACCCCCAGCATCTTATTGTGAGGTGGTGCATAGCTAAATTATCACAGTTCCCTAAAACCCCCTAAACGATCACAGTTCTCTGCACCTCACCCCTTCTCACCACTCTTATTCTTACCTCTCACTGCCCCTCAATTTCCTCATCTCTCCATCCTCTTGCCCATTTCCTCTTTCCTCTGCTGCTTCCCTAGGACTGCATCATAGTTGAGGGGTGGGATTGTGACATCAGAGGAGAGCTGGCCAATCACACCATTCTCCACTCCTGCAGACTCCCTACTTCGTCCTCTGTTTTCTCCCCACCTCTTTCTCATGGCCAGACAGATGATCTTCGCTGGCTGCTGGAATTCTGGTGTCAGGGGAAGCACCCCCTTTCTGCTCCCCCTCCCTGTGTCTTCTCCTTCCCTTTATCAATTTCCCATGAACAATTTGTTGCTGGGAGTCAGAATACCCCTTCACAAGTCTTTTCCCAGCAGCTGGAGGTTGGACTGTGATGACATAGGTAAGAATCACCCCATAGTAGTTTCTGATCGTTCTTGAGGTCAGTGGCTCACTGGTTCATCCAATTAAAACAAAATAAGGCCTTCCTTCACATAGACAGCTCACTGGCTTTGCAATGACACCATCCACACCCAGTGTGGTGTAGAAACAGCAGAAACTGGAAATTCACTACAGGTGTGTGTCTACGCCACTGCCGCAGCTACGCCATTGAAGCACGGATGTGTCTGACATCAAGATAAGGGTTTTTTCATCAATGTCCATACTCCACCTCTCCTAGAGTCAGTACTTATGTCAATATAAGCATTCTCCCATTGACCTAGCACTGTCTACACTGGTGGACAGATTGATCTAACTAAGGCGCCGAGGCCAAAAAATGTTTCATGGCACTGAGCGATGTAGCTAGGTTGCCCTATGTTTTAGGTGTAGAGCAGACCTTAGTTAGACAGGCTTGGGAAATCATCACATAGACTACTGGTGCCTTAGTCCAGGTCAGTAATGAAAGGCACTGTGCTCCATCTTCTCTCAACCACTCAAATATATGGCGGGATAGAGGGATTGTCAAATCGATGGCAGCTCATCCACTAACCTTTTCTGCTCTCCTTTCTCACTTGGCTATCAGACCAGGCACCACTGATTGTGGGGTGGAAAGAGCAGTGGGATTGTGATATCAGAGGTGGGATTTTGACATCAAAGGTGATTACTGGTTACCTGCTTCCTCCTCTCTCCTCACCTGTCTAGTAGGAGTTTCTTATCAAAGGTAAGTTAGCTGAGCATTCCCTTCTCCCTTTACCTCCCTCTTCACTGAGACGATGACATCTCATTTGCCTTGTCGTCTCTCTTTGATCAAGACATCTGGAAGTTGGTATTTGGTGTGTACTTAAGTGTTGGTTCTTACAAAAATTTGGCTGCTTGCTATTCGTTCAAGCCCAATTCCACTTTCCTAGTTTGTAACTTCGATTATCACTTGCTAGTAGCCTCAGAACTGTAAATAAATGTGGGATTTATTTTCAAAAGAGCTCAGCATGCAGTAGCTCCCATTGTTCTTGACAGGAGAGGAGATTATTGTTCTCTATGGAAGCTAATATCCTTCTGAATCTCTGGCCACCCCTTTTAGGCACCTGAATGACAGTTGATCGTTTTAGAAAATCTGGTCCTTAGTCTTTTTTGTCTCGTTCCTCAACCCTGTGACTTGCATCAGGCTAGCGGATTAACCTGGACATTAGGAGATGGTAGATATTGGATGCACTGCTGGCTCCGCAAGGTAAATCAATCCCTCTGTCTCAGATATCACGTTTGTAAAAGGCAGATAATAATACCTCCCTAAACTGCTGTGAGGGGTTATTAGCTATGTTTGTAGGAGTGCTTTGACTTATGGTAAGCAAAATGGACCAGATGCTCGATTAATAGGTGCAATCTCCATTTACTTGATCAGGATAATCTTGTTTTTTCCTTTCTTTTCTATCTAGCAATTCAGTGAGCTTCTTTTTTTCCCTTGCCTGAGAGACAGACAGACAGACAGAGACCAGATGGAAAATGTTGATTCCTTTTTTGTTTGGGTGAATTTAGATCTGAATTTCTGGTTCCAGAAAGCTGACTGGATATGTTGTATAATTTGATTTACATTTCCCCAAGAAAGGAAAAAGAAGAACAGGAGTACTTGTGGCACCTTAGAGACTAACAAATTTATTAGAGCATAAGCTTTCGTGGACTACAGCCCACTTCTTCGGATGCATATGATATGCATCCGAAGAAGTGGGCTGTAGTCCACGAAAGCTTATGCTCTAATAAATTTGTTAGTCTCTAAGGTGCCACAAGTACTCCTGTTCTTCTTTTTGCGGATACAGACTAACACGGCTGTTACTCTGAAACTTGCCAAGAAAGGAAAATGATCAGTGGTGCTGAACCAGCTACTCAGTAGTCTAGTATTCTTCCCTACTGGAAGGAGGAATGAAGACTTTATTTCTTCTTTACTGGCATTCCACAGACAAGTTTTCAGGGACAGGAACATTATGAAAGGTTCATTGTTGGCATCGTTTCAGAGACAGTGACAGAACTTAATCTGGCTTTTATGGAAACAAATGATGACCATGGTGATTGAAACTGCAAAAATAGCCTCAGAATGGACATCTGCAATTTCCAAAGTGTTCTCGTAAGTAGGAAAGTTATGATGGAAAAGTGCAATCGGGGTCAGCTCCTTACAGCGTTGATAAACAAGGAGCATTGTTTCTTTAACAGGTTAATTTATAAACGGTGCCAAAATAGAACCACTATATATATTAAAAACAATAAAACATAACCTTTTCCTTCTAAGGTTTTGAAGGACTTTCTGTTGCTTCCCTCTTCTGATTAAGTAATACATAGAGCTCAGTGAATACTAAAACAAGTGATTTTCCTCCTCTGAAAACTTAGAAATGTTGTGTTTGAACTTCTTTTGTGTCTGCTTTTCAGTTTTGTGATCAAGTTTCACTAGCACCAATTCACTTTCTGTGACCATTCACACCAGAAACCTGATAACAAGAGCTATGTTCAGGGAACAGAGTCGATCACGTGGCCAGTCACAGCTGAACAAACCTCTGAATAAACAAAATCCACCAAATAAAATGGAAAAATATCGTACAATTACAGTTGCTCTGTTTGTGAACACATCATGAAATCCATCCAACGATTGTCATTGTGAGCCAGTTTCTCATTTACGAGAAGGCCTCTTTACACTGTGTACAAGGGCCTGAAAGGGAGACACAATGTAATATGGACTCACTTGAAGAACCCGTTACATTGCCCAAGTGATATAAATGGCCTGAGAACTAAGTTGAATCTTAGTATATGTTCTATTTATACAATGTGTTTGTGTGAGTGTGTCTGAAAGGACCTTATCTTAGGCCCTGATGCTGCAAAGACTTGCACATGTGCTTAACTGTACACACTCTAAATGAAGTAAATGAACTTCTAGCAGTACAGAAAGCTAGATACGTGTGTATGTCTTTGCAGAATCGGGGTCTAAATCTAAATCCTCTGCGACAGGTCATAGAGTCATAGAATTGAAGTCCAGAAGGGACCATCAGATCATCCTATAGCTCACTGGCTAGCAACACCACCCAGCAGTCACACATCAAACCCAACAACCAAAATGAGGCCAAAGTATGACAACCCACAGGAGACGAGGCTATCATGTGCCACAGTCAGAGAACAGGAGGGACCAAGGTGCACCAGAGCCTGAGGCCCATGTAATGATTGAGTGAGCTACACCCAGATAACTCAGGAAGTGACCCTCACCCACACACTGCAGAGGAAGGTGAAAACCCCCGCAAGGTCACTGCCAATCTGGCCTGGGGGAAAATTCCTTCCTAGTCCTGCATATTGTGATCAGTCAGACCCTGAGCATGTGAACAAGAACCAGCCTGCCAAAGATCTGAGAATGTTCATTGCCATCTCAGAGCCTTGACTCCCCTTCTCCTCTCCTGCCCCCAATGCCATGTCCCATCTCCAGCCATGGCCATCCCTGATGCCTCAGACAAAATAGGTCACCCCCACACTCCCCATCCAGAACACATTGGGGTTGGGGGATCCCATAAACTAAAACCAGCTGGGGGAATCAATATCTCAGGATTTGGCGTTTGAAATCAATTAATGTCACAAGCCACCCACAACCAAGCTTTCTATCTTAAATAAGGCTTTCTGCAGCCAAAATTCAGCTACATTATTCCAAAGGACTCCTTTCAGCTATGGCTTCCACTCTGCCTTTTGGCGGCTCTGTGAGATAGGAGAGACTCGGAGATTTCTTCTTAAAGTACCTTTGGGCTGTCGTAACGTGCTCTCGCCATATTTGCCTCATGGCTAGACTCCCTTGAAATCCATGTATGGCAACTACATAGCCAGCATCCAAGCTGGTGTAAATCAGCATAATTCCAATGACATCAGTGTATTTGGCTTGCAGAGTTTTCTCAATTGAGGAAGAAAGTATGAAACCTTGCCCCACTACCCAATAGATGGGTCTGGACTTCTATAAGGATGTTCATTTGCATATGGGGACCTTCCCTCCTGAACACACACACACACACACACACACACATTTTTACAAAAATACAGTATTGGAAGGGATCTAAATACTTGTGCCTCAGATCTTAAACCAGTCTCTGTCTATTAGGGATTATGATGAGATCTTCATCGGGTAGAGAAAGGCAGAGGGATGAAGATTAGCCCACTCCTACCTAGTGCTGAGTTTCTTGCACTTTCCTCTGAGGCATCTGGTGTTGGATCCTGTCAGAGACAGGCTACTTGGATATGATCCAGTCTGACAATCCCTATGTTCCTATGAGTTCACCAAAGCATATTCTTGGCCTTCATATCCTTTCTGCTTTTCAAACCCTGTGTAGGCTTTATGTGCTGTAATAGAGCTCTACTTTATTATATAAAAAGGTTTAAGCATCAATTTTCTTCTAAATTAATTTCAGCTCAGCAGGGACGGGTAAATGAAATTGTGGAAAATATCAACAGCAGTGGCAATAACATGCGAAACTAAAGATGGCGGGGAAAGGGGGTGGATGTGGGAGTAATTAGTCACTAACGTGATGTCCTGAAAGTGAGAGACCAGTAGTTCGGATTTGGAAAGAGAAAGGAGTAGTTTTCATTTAGCTGAAGTATCACAGAATCATAGAATATCAGGCTTGGAAGGGACTGCAGGAGGTCATCTAGTCCAACCCCCTGCTCAAAGCAGGACCAATCTCCAACTAAATCATCCCAGCCAGGGCTTTGTCAAGCCTGACCTTAAACATCTCTAAGGATGGAGATTCCACCACCTCCCTAGGGAACACATTCCAGCGCTTCACCCCCTCCTAGTGAAAAAGTTTTTCCTAATATCCAACCTAAACCTCCCCCACTGCAACTTGAGACCGTTACTCCTTGTTCTGTCATCTGCGAACACTGATCAAATGTATATTCCTTTTGGTACCTGATTGCTGATGCAATGGTACTTTAAATTGCCGTGTTAAATTGACACAGGGATGTGTCAGTAGATTGTGTGTGTTGTGGGGTGTAGATGGGCATGTGATCTACAGGGTGAAATCATGGCCCCATTGAAATCAATGGCAAAACTCCCAATTTTTAATTTCCTGTTGAACTCCAGGCCATGACTTGTGATTTGCCCTCTCGCCTTCCTGGCTGATAACATAATGTAGGGAAATTTCAAGTCCATTACTGGAGGAGATCATGAGTCTCTTCAGGAGCAAAAGGCAATAATATTTCTTAAAGAAATACTTGAAGCTAGCTACATTAAGATCACTTACGCTTGCCAGTTATGGCCCTGTCTCTAATCTCCTTCTGGTGGGGTGGCGGGGAGATTGTGGAGAAGGTTGTTTTGAGTCAATTCTGGCAACACCTCTTGTCCCTAGGATTCCCTGAACCCCAGGAATCTGGTTTCATGGCATGTCATCTGCAGTGCTCAATCTCTTTCTGCCTCTGGCTAATGCTCCAATATCCCGTACCGATATGTTTACATCTCTCAGCTGCCTTTGATACCCAATGGCATTGCTGACAAGTTGGTGGACCTGTTGGGGTAGACAGAGCTGTGCTTGACTAGTTCTGCTCTTTGCTCACTGGTTAGTAATGGGTAGTCATTTGCCCCAGGGACTCTCTCAGGGTTCTGTTGCCACCTTCCATTATTCAGGAGCAAATGCCCGGATAGCAGCCGTGGCCAAGAACAGTTTTTTTCTCATCTGTGTTTGACACTGAGGTTGCAGCCTTCTCTTTGAGATGCGGCCCTCACCAAAGTTATCCGTGCCTTCATCACCTCCCTATAGCACGCCTGCCGTGCACTGAAGACGCCATCAGAAGAGTATGCAGAACCTTTGGATGGTGCAGAACAAGACTGTTCACCTATATAGCAGTCTCATGGCTGGCCTGTTACACAGGTGCTAGTGGGTCTGCTCTGGCTTCCAGTTTGTTTCTGGGTGCAAATTGTTGCTGACCTACAAAGCCCTGCACGTTTGGGTCCTGTGTATCCAAGAGGCCACATCTTCCCTTCCATTTTTCAATGGTAGTGGAGATGAATGTGGAGGCTCACCATGCCTCAGCTTACCTCTCTGTGAAATGGGTACAATGACACAGAGCTTATGAAGCTCATAAAGGTGATTGCAAAGCTCTATGTGATGTTCAGATGAAAGCAGCTCCATAAATATAAATTATTACTCCTCACTGTTGCGGCTGAAGGATTTACTGTCACATGATGACAATTCCTATCCACATCAGCTACTACCCAGCCATTGCATTTGGAGCCTTGAACTCTGGCTAACATCTTTTAAAGAATAAACACATTCCAACTGGCAGTCTTTATCAGTTAAATCTATAGCTTGCTTCTTACAATTCAAGATGGAAGCTGATTTACTTCAGGTATCTTATTTCACCCCTCACCACTTCCCCACGCTAACCCCATCACTTTAATTTATGCCTTTTCACCGTTGTATTAGAGCCAATTTTCCTTGCAGCAATGCTGGCTGGCAGTAAACCACAACACAAATGTTGACTTTTCCACAATGCTAAACACCACGTTAAACACCTGTCTGCTTCTGTCAGTTTTTCCCTCCCTAGACAGGAACATTTTAGCCAGTGAAAAGAGCTTGATAAACGGTGGTAAGCCACCAGAAACCTTAAAATGACTATGGTTTCTAGATTGGCGTGTTATTTGCTGCTAAGGTACAGATCAACATGCTGGAGACAGAGGACAGAATGTTAACATCCCAAACACATTTTACGTGAGAAGCTGCAGAAGTTGTATTCTGGTTTTGATGACTTTCTTGAATGAAGCGTACAATCAATCCATATCAAAGACCTCTTTTGGGCCCCATTCTAATGCCTCCTTCTTGAAAGCAGTGATGAGCTGGTGGTTGCAAACAGAAAAAAACAGGGACAGATTCTCAGATTGGTGTAATTTATTATAGCTTTGTTGATGTGATAAGACAGTTTACACCAACTGAGAACACCAAAGAAAGAATTTGAGATGCAAGTTGCTCAAGATGCAAAAACTAACAATATTTTTATAGAAGTACCTCCAAAACAGAAGAATGCCAAACAGACAGTGAGGCCACTAGACCACAAAGGTGTTAAAGGAGCACGACAGGAAGACAAGGCCCCTGCAGAGAAACTAAGTAATTCTTTGTGTCAGTTTTCACTGCAGAGTATGTGGAGGGTGATACCCACATCAGGGCTATTCTTTCTGGGCGACAAATCTAAAGTATCAGAGGGGTAGCCGTGTTAGTCTGAATCTGTAAAAAGCAACAGAGGGTCCCGTGGCACCTTTAAGACTAACAGAAGTATTGGGAGCATAAGCTTTCGTGGGTAAGAAGAAGAAGTGAGGTTCTTACCCACGAAAGCTTATGCTCCCAATATGTCTGTTAAATCTAAAGTACTGTCCCAAACTGAAGTGTCAATAGAAGAGGTTTTAGAACAAATTAATAATCTAAATAGTTATAAGACAGCAGGACCGGATGGTATCACCCAAGAGTTCTGAAGGAACTCAAATATGAAATTGCAGAATTATTAACTGTAGTATGTAACCCATCACTGAAATCAGTCTCTGTACTGGATGATTGGACAGTAGCTAATGTAATGCTGAGGTTTTAAAAGGGCTCCAGATGTGATCCTGGCATTTACAGAGAGATTTCACAAAAGTGGGTGATCGGGCAACAAAATGGCAGATGACATCTAACTGATAAGTGCAAAATAATGCACATTGAAAAAAATAATCCCAACTATACATACAAAAATGATGGGGTCTAAATTAGCTATTACCAGCCAAGAAAGACATTTTGGAGTCACCATAGATATTCTCAGAAAACTTCTGCTAGCAGGGGTGCGATGGGGCAGAACGGCCCCGCACTGGTACAGCAGGGGTTAACCCTTCTCTCCTAGCAGAGGAAGCCACGCCCCGGAAGCTCTGCTGGGCCTGGTCCAACTGGAGAACAGATATAAAAGCCAGCAGATCAGCTCAGTCTGGGCTGATGGCCGGAGGAGAAGGACGCATGCCCCTAGCTCCTGCAGAGGGAGGGCCTGCACGCCAGGATCTGGGAGTCAGTCAAGCCGAGGCACTACCTGAGACCCCGACGGAGGACGCCACAAGAGAGGAACAGACAGGAGGACTCCCCGCCGCAGATGACCAAGTATTCATGGTAGGAAGTGACCCAGGGGAACTCTAGAGACAAACGGCGTTAGAGCTGTATTGACGCTCAGCGTGTTGCGGGCGGATCCCCGCCGACTGAGTGACAAGAGGAGCTTGCCCACTACCAGGGCCCTGGGTTGGGGCTCGGTGGAGAGGGTGGGCCCGAGTCCCCCTACCCCCATTTACCCCCGAACCGTGAAGGGGGATTTTGTGGACTCTGGCCACTATGCCGCACTACCTCGCCTGTGAAGGGGGATTGTATGGACTCCGTCCACTAGGGCGTGCTACCCCACCAGACAGAGGTGGTAGAGGGGAAGAAGGCTAAGTAAGGGACTGTAACTGATTGCCCGTAGAGAGGCGAATGCAAGGACTGGAAAGTGGTTAGGCGCCGACACCCCATCCTACCCCTGCCACAAAAGGGCGCTGCAGTGCCAGGCCTGCCACAAGGGGCAAATAGGTAACCAAACGTTAAGAACTATTAGGAAAGGAATAGAAAATAAGACAGAAAATATCATACTGCCACTATATAAATCCACAGTATGCTCATACCTTGAATACTGTGTCCAGTTCCAGTAGCCCCATCTGAAAAAGCTGGGAGGGGGAGCAACTACTTTAAAGGACAAGAGTAGAATTCAAAACAACCTTGACAAACTGGAGAATTGGTCTGAAATCAACAAGATGAAATTCAGTAAAGATAAATGCAAAGTTCGACACTTAGGAAGGAAAAATCAAATGCACCACTACAAAAGGAAGTGGGGGTTATAATAGATCACAGATTGAATATGAGTCAACAGTGTGATCCAGTTGTGAAAAAGGCTAATCTCATTCTGGGGTATAATAACAGGAGAGACATATGTAAGACATAGGAGTGAATTGGCTCACTCTACTTGGCACTGGGGAGGCCTCAGCTGGAGTACTGTGTCTCATTCCGGGCACCACACTTTAGGAAAGGGGTGAAGAAATTGGAGAAAGTCCAGAGGAGATCAACTAGAATGATAAAAGAATCAGAAAACCTAATTTAGGAGGAAAGGTTTGAAAAAAAAATACGGGGCATGTATAGTTTTGAGAAAAGAAGCCTGAGTGGGGACCCGATATTTATCTTCAAATGCATTAAGAGCTGTTATAAAGAGGATGAAGAATGAATTGTTCTCCATTTCCACTGAAGGAAGGGAAAGAATTAATTTCTTTAATCTGCAAGAAGGGAGATTTAAGTTACTATTAGAAACAACTTTCTGATTATAAGGCTAGTTAAACTCTGGACTAGGCTTCCAAGGACCGTTGTGGAATCCCCATCGTCAGAAGTTTTTAAGAAGATTAGACAAACCTGTGAGAGATGGTGTAGGTTTACTAGGTCTGCCTCAGTGAAAGGGGCTGGACTTCATAAAGTGCCTTCCAGCCCTACCTTTCCACGATTTCTATACTTACTCTGCTCTGGACACTCTTCCCAAAGCTCTGGTATGGGCCACTGTCAGAGACAGGATACTGGGCAAGATGGACCATGGTCTGACCCAGTATGGCCGCTCTTATGTTCTTAATCTGCCTCTATGTATCATAGTTGATTTTAGAAAATTAAATCACAAAGCAATGTTTAATTCCCTTAATTCTATGCAACCACACGTTTATTCTGAATTGCACTGTGAGTGCCAGTGACCCTGCTGTAAGGAGGCATGAGGCAGTGCTAGGTTGTCACTTCTTGTGAAAGCTCACACTTACATCAGCCACATGAAAGAAGCAATGAATATGTTTCTGCTGGTTTCCTTTTCTCACTGTGACCCTTTGAAAGCTGTGATACTTACGGGAAATTCCCTCATTGGGTTATTTACAGGATTTTTCTTTCATATAACCCTTTCCCGGATGCTTCCAGGTGCACAAAAGCCCAAGATATAAACACGGCAAAAAACTCCAAAACTCATGTAAAACATTTGAAGCCTGGGTCAGAACCAAAGCTGGTATAAATGGACCTAGTGCCACTGACTTCATAAGAGCCATTCCCATTTACACCAGTTGAGGATCTGGGCCTTTATTTATCGGAGATGGTTTCGGTATTTTAGAGATGAGCCGAATGATGATCTGCCTATTTCTCTTAACTCCACTTTAAATATGTTATTCATAAGAGGAAGGGGGGGGGGGGGATAGCTCAGTGGTTTGAGCATTGGCCTGCTAAACCCAGGGTTGTGAGTTCAATCCTTGAGGGGGCCACTTAGGGATCTGGGGCAAAATCAGTACTTGGTCCTGCTAGTGAAGGCAGGGGGCTGGACTTGATGATCTTTCAAGGTCCCTTCCAGTTCTAGGAGATAGGATATCTCCATTAATTTAATTTAATTTAATTTAATCTTGAATCTGTTCCATGTGCTTTGTGTAATCCCTCTTAACTCTGGTGACATCTTCTCTGCTAGACCGTGAGTACTCCTGCATTTCTGGTTTTATAACAGGTTTGGGAATAATACCCAGTATGCTCCATCTGGTGCTTAGATAGGAGGGAACAGCACTCACCATGACAGTGCTTCAGAGAAAGCTTACCCCAGTCTTTGACTTAAGTTTTAGAGAGTGTTAAGAGGGTTGGGCGAAGATTCTCAAAGGTATTTAGGGCCAACTCTCATAATTGTATACTATGTCTTGAGATATTCAGTGTTTTTCTTAGAGCTCCTGGAGTCCAGTGACTAAAATCTCAGTTTTACTTTCAAAAGTAAGTTTTGAGACTTCATGATGGTGGAGAAAAGCTTGAAAATGTGAATTCCAAAAGCTCAAACCCCAGAAGACAAATAAAAAATACCCAAAAGGTATTATTGTTAAATCTCCTGATTTGGGGGCCTGGCTCAAGGTTTTTGAACCCATGGGATGGCAATACCGCATAAAATAATTTGCCTCTGGAATAACTGTCTTATATAAGTTATTTAACCAATTTCTTAGAGATAGATTTCTGTATTTTAACCATTGAGATACCTCTAGTGGGGGGCAATAGACATAGGGGGAAGAAAGTGTAACTGAGCTCTTTCACCTTTCTTGTCTTCTGTCAACAGGTATATTTTTAGCGTACTGTGACACTTTTAAACTTTAGGTGCTAATTTTGAAATGCATTTTAAAGGTCACATTCAGCTGAGTTCTCTCTTCAGAGTTTTGTATTGTACATTTACATTTTGAGTCAAATCAGCTGCTTAGTTGTATACTTGCAATTCCAGTGACTCCACTGGGACTGTGTGTGTGTAAAGAGGACACAGTGTGATTGCATATTTACATCCACTCCTTTTTCTGACCAACACATGAACGCCTTTCTTCAGAGTCTGTATTTATAAACTCACAATAAGAAACTAGGCAGATTAGGATAGTATCTGATACATTTACATCTGGTTTCCATTCTGTTCTTCTCACCGTGTGAGTTTCTGTGCTTCTCTGCTGCAATGATGTGTGTGTCATATGCCAGCAGACCAGAGATTAGGCTCCTAGATGCAGATTCTGCCAGCTTTGATCAGGATGGTTATTAAACAGTCGCTTTGATTCACCCTAGAGATGGTAGCATTTCAGTAGTGGTTCCCTATGTATTGTTTATTTAACTTTGTAAAACACTTTGGGATCCTCTGGGATGGAAGGTACTTTATAAGTTTAAGATCAATATCATTCATGCCCAAGGTTTCCATTTCCATTTGCACACAGATGGTACCCAAATACGTCCATCAGCACCTGCAATTATGCAACTGTATGATCACCTTTCTGATATTAAGAAGTCAACTCTCTTCCTTTATTATAGAATCATAGAATATCAGGGTTGGAAGGGACCTCAGGAGGTCATCTAGTCCAACCCCTTGCTCAAAGCAGGACCAATCCCCAACTTAATCATTTAGGTGCATATTAAGAGGAGTTTTCACTGACTGATTCTGCCCAGTGGGGAATCTCTTTATTTTCAACCCTCTGCCCAGTTCTTTCAAATTCTGGTGCTATTGGCATGTTTTCACAGTTGGGCTTCTTACCATGCTCCTATTTCTCTGAGGCTCAATGGTGGTGCTTAGTCTGAGTATGCATTGGGCATGATGCAGAGCCATGTTCAGGAAGCATTCTCTGCAGTGCCTTCCAGAGCTGCCGACTTGTGCAGGGTGAACATTACAAGTAGATCTGGCTGAGAAATGGATTTCCTGTTCCATTAATATTTGAGATTTTTGGAAAAAATGGTCACAGAACTACAAGTCTCAAATATTTGCTTCAGAAACAATGAAATGTTCCTGTTCAGTGTTTCGAAAATGAAGTGCTCTTCGGGAGCTGTGGAACCTGGATGAGCTGCCAGGAAGCCAGGGCAGAGAGAAGACAAGCTGGCAGGAAACTCGGCAGGTTTCCATTGCAATATTATCAAATTTGTTACATTCTTGCAGAAACAATTTAGATTTTGACAAACTAGCATTTTCTGTTGGGAAGAGTTTCCAATGGAAAATATCCAACCAGCTCTAGTTACAAGAGTGCTCTGTGTGGGTCTCTATATAAAGGGTTAGTTAATAGATGAGTGCTCAAGGATATGTAGCCAGGTCACTGAGTTTTGTAGCCTCTGTAGCAGATGACTGGCAGATAGCTAATGTAACACCATTTTTTAAAAAAGGTTTCAAAGGCAATCCTGGCAATTACAAGTCAGTAAGCCTAACTTCAATATCAGGGAAAGTTGTTGAAACTATAGTAAAGAACAGAATTATCAGACACATCGATGAACAGGATATGTTGGGGAAGACTCAACACAACTTTTGTAAAAGGAAATCATGCCTCACCAATCTATTAGAATTCTTTGAAGGAGTCAATAAGCATGGGGACATGGGTGATCCAATTGATATAGTGTATTTAAACTTTCAGAAAGCCTTTTACAAGGTACCACACTAGAGGCTCTTACAAGATGTAAGCAGTCCTAGGATATGAGGGAAGGTCCTCTCAGGAATTAGTAACTGGTTAAAAGATAGGAAATAAAGGGTAGGAATATATGGTCAGTTTTCACAATGGAGAGAGGTAAACAGTGGCGTCCTGCAAGGATCTGTCCTGCAATCTGTGCTGTTCAGCCTATTCATAAATGATCTGGAAAAAGAGGTGAACAATGAGGTGCCAAAATTTGTAGACAATACAAAATTACTCAAGATAGTTAAGACCAAAGCTGATTGTGAAGAGCTACGAAGGAATCTCACAAAACTGGGTGACAAAATGGCAGATAAAATTCAGTGTAGAAAAGTGCAAAGTAATGCACACTGGAAAATATAATCTGAACTATACATACAGATGGGGTTTAAATTAGTTGTTACCACTCAAGAAAGACATCTTGAAGTCATCGAAGATAGTTCTCTGAAAACATCTGTTCAATGTGCAGCATCAGTCAAAAAAGCTAAAAATGTTAGGAGCCATTAGGAAAGAGAGAGATAAAGAGACATAAAATATCATAATGTCACTTTATAAGCCCATGGTATGTCCACACCTTGAGTATTGTGTCTAGTTCTGGTTGCCCCATCTCAAATATATATATGAGATGTCCACTCATCTTATACGTTTATATGTAGGTTATTTCAACATTTCCCTCTCAGATAAGGAAAGGAATGGTGTATTTATTGCACTCACGTATTCAGGGGTAAATCCTGCCCCCGGCTCGGCTGAGGAGGACACTTCCATGGCAAGAGAGACAGTTCTGTTACCCATGGGGCAGGTTTCTGGGGGTCTGCACCAGAGGTTAGGGGGTGAAAAGAGGGTCTGGGCAGGGCCGGCTCTAGGATTTTTGCCACCCCAAGCAAAAAAATGTTTGGCCGCCCCCCTTTTTTTCATGTCCTCTGCCCCCAGCCCCGCCCCAACTCCGCTCCTTCCAAACCCCTTCCCCAAATCCCCGGCCCCACCTCCTCCCCCGGGGGTGCCACATTTTGCCCCCCCCATTGCTTTCTGAGCTCCCCTATCCCCCGCGACCTCCCACCCTAGCTCACCTCCGCTCCGCCTGCTCCCCCGGGCGCACTGCCACTCCACTTCTCCCCCCTCCCTCTCAAGTGAGGGGCGAGGGAGAAGCGGAACAGGTGGAGCGGAGGTGAGCTAGGGTGGGGGGGCACAGAAAGTAATGGGAGGCTTCTCCTCCCTCCCAGCCTTGCTGCGTGAAATAGCTGTTTTGCGCCTGGCAAGCTTGGGAGGGAGGGGTGAGAAGCGGAGCTGCGACAGCACACTCAGGGGAGCAGGCAGAGGCGGAGCGGAGGCGAGCTGGGGCAGCGGGGGCACTTTTTCTCCATGCCACGGAGTCGGTGCCTATGATGGCCAGCGCCAGAATGCCACCCCTAGAAATGTGCCGCCCCAAGCACCTGCTTGTTTTGCAGGTGCCTAGAGCCGGCTTTGGGTCTGGGGTAGGCCTGCTGTGCAGATCCTTCTACCTTCACTCCAGTTCCTATAGAACGGTTTGTTAGACCTGCTGCAGAGAAAGGGTTATTGTCACTTCTTTAGAGTGGTTCTACAGCTGCTCCTCAGCCGGGGAAGGAGAAAGATTCAAACAGGTCTGAACGCAGGGCTCAGTATTCTCCCCTTAATGCAAATTCCCAGGTACACACTGTTAATATGAACTTAAGGCTGAGAGTAACTTAAGGGTAAAACACATTACAATGTTGCTGTGTTTCTTCCAAAACCAAGCATTACTAACCCAGGAAATTATTATTAATAATTTAGCTTAATTACAAACTAATTTCTTCAAATATAGATTTCAATGAATATGAACTGTGTGGGCTCCTTAATAAAGGACCATTCAGGAGAAAGAAAAGACTGGCAGAGATGCTAAATGGCTTAAAAGCTATGGTTTAAAATGACTTTTCATGGCTAAACTAAGTAACAGATTTCTTGTAAAATTCTCAGAAAGGTCACTCTGTCCTCAAAGAGTGTGTGCTGTGCCTTGGGGCGGATGGGCTGTATTTTTCATATATAACAAAGAGGTTGAATCTTTGCTTTAAATGGAAAATAGAACTCCACCTTAACAACGGAGCTGTCACTGGCCTCTCTATGATTACCAAAAGGTGGGTGCAGAGACCTTCTCTTCCTCTTCATCCATTAAGTGTGTTTCTGAAAGAGGAAGGCTGGGCCAGTGGTTAAGGCCCTAACATAATACTTGTGTGCCTGAGTGCAAAGCCTTGCTTCTTCACAGACTTCCTTTATGCCCTTGGGCAAGTTACTTAGGCTCTCTTAGCCTCAGTTCCTGATCTGTACACTGTGGGAAAAGCTCTTCCCTACCTCACTGGTGTATCGTGAGGCTAAATGCATCAGAGGGTAGATGGTGCTCAAATACCAAGTAACGGGGGCCATACAAGTACTGAAGATAAAGTGTCATGTGACCCAGTAGCACTAACTCAATGATGTGAAACAACAGTGAGTATTAACGGCAGCAATGGTTGTTCCTAAAGTAGATGCTTTCATTCCTAATTCACTTCTGCTGCTCCTGCCCCACCACTGGATCGGAGTGGTTCCTCTGCTCTGCAAGCATCCTGCCGTGGGGGAGGGTTTTCTCATGCCGACATAGGGCTGGTTACTGTTAAGGGTGGCTCAAAGCAGCGGGAATGGTTGAATAGCTCACAGCTGAAGTGAAGCCACTGTGAGTCCTGACAGCATTCAAACAGAGAGTCTATAGGTCTCATGGCCCAGATCCTCAGCGGGTGTAAATTGGCCGAGATCCATTGACTTCAATGGAACATATCTCATTTATGCCAGCAGAGCTACGGCCTCATATCCTGATTTCTAATGGTTGCTGCAATTTCCCTTTGAATTTCTATTTTCAGTGCAAAGCTGGCATGATATAATATGTATATATGCATGCAGTTATATTTTAGCCAACACTTTGATCTGCATGACATGAATACAGCATAGTCTGGAGCTATTTCTGTGATAACAACAAGCTAGTAAGATGCCTGCCCTAGGGTGACTGCAAGTTACAGTGTGTGTTTTTCATCTGAAGATCATATTTTGAAACATCATTCTTTACGACAGCCCGCACAAGGCCTGCATTGCCTGGTATCCTTTGTTACTATTTACATTTTAATGCAAAGCTAGTCTGTGCGGACCATTATCTTTATGGCGCTCAGTGTTGAAATGAGGTGGTAGAATAAGATAAAGCCTTAATGCATCATAGCACAAAGCACAGGAAAGGCAGGAAGTGCTTTGTATAAATATGCTGATGATATTATTGTTCACTTATAAGCACATATATGAATGTCTGAGTGTTTCTATAGACCTAATGCAAGAAAAGATTTCACTGTGATTAATAGTAATTTCTGCATATCTGGCTACAGAATATGAAAAAGGGTTGCTATGTCACATGGCTAATTAGTATGCATAAACCATTAAAAAAAATACCAACCCAAACCCCAGCAATAGTCTTTAGTTGTCTATATGGCCCAGCTTCTCAAAGGTATTTAGGCCCCTAACGCCTACTGATTTCAATGGAAATTAGGAACAAAAATACCTTTGCGCATCTGGGCCTATGAACTTTGCACTGGTGATTCTGCTTCAATACTTTAGGGGTCTTTTGAATGATTGTATTTTCCAATTTCTTGGGGCTAACAGACTGAAAACAAGGAGAAGGAATAAATGGTCAGTTTTCCGCAAGGCAAAGGGTTAGCAGCATTACAAGGTGTTGTTTAATAGATTCCTCAAAGATTTGGGGAAAGAAGTGTCCAGTGTGATGGCATTATTGGCAGTTGACACCAAATTATTTAGGTTACTCAAGACAAGAAAAGGCTGTGAGAAATTTCAGAGGGACCTACTGCAATGAGGTGAATGGAAGGCTGGTGGCTGGTGGAGTTCACTGGAGATATCATGATAACGCACATGGGAAGGAATCATTTAAACTACCCAGACGTATTGCTGAGCTCTTACTTTATGGTAATGACCCAGGCAAAATGCCAAGATGTCATTTTGGACAGGGAGTTGGTGGTCTGAAAAGCAAGCAAAATGTTAGGATGCATAAAGAATAGGATAGAAAATAATACAGTACTGACAATATTAAAATATCATTATATAAATCTGTGATACGCTCTCAGATGGAATACTGTTCAGTTCTGGTCATCCGATCTGAAAAAGATACACCAGAAATGATTAGAAACCTAGAGAGTTTGCTGTATGACGAGAGATTAAAATGAATGGGACTGTTTAGTTTAGAGAAGAGCTGAATAGGTAAGAGGGAACAGGAGAGAGGTATACAAAATGTTATTGTTCTAGACTGTTACGCTGAAGGTAAATTAGATGTTCTTATTCTGCCTTTTATCATAAGATAAGAATAAGGAGACATTCAGTGACATAGAAATGTAAAAAAATAAAATTGATTTTAAAAGACTTATTTTTACATAACACATGATTAATCTATGAAACACGAATCTTAGTAACATTGTAAAAAATAAAAAATCCCCACCCCGAACCCAGTTAGATATTTGTATAGATAACGAAAGTATCCACATTAGATTTTTTTCTTTATTTATTTTTACACAATGGAACAAAACAGCAAGAGTAAGGAACTGATAACGTTTGCAGATGACACAAAAGTTGGGGGCGTGGTAAATAATGAAGAGGACAGGTCACTGACACAGAGTGATCTGGATCAGTTGGTAGGCTGGGCTCAAGCAAACAATTTGTGTTTTAATATGGTTAAAGGTCAATGTATACATCTAGCAACAAAGAGCGGAGGCCATACTTCCATGAGGGCGGGCTCTAGCCTGGGAAGCAGGGACTCCGAGAATGATTTGGGGGGTCGTGGTGGATAATCAGCTGAACGTGAGCTCTCAGTGTGATGCTGGGGTCAAAAGGACCCTGGATGCATTAACAGGGGAATTTCAAGTAGGAGCAGAGAGGTTATTTTACCTCTGTGTTTGGCACTGGTGCAACCACTGCTGGAATTGTGTGTCCAGTTCTGGTATCCACTATTCAAGAAGTATCAGAGGGGTAGCCATATTAGTCTGGATCTGTAAAAAGCAACAAAGAGTCCTGTGGCACCTTAAAGACTAACAGATGTATTGGGTGTTGACTAACAGATGTAAGTGGGTATTCACCCACGATAGCTGATGCTCCAATACATCTGTTAGTCTTTAAGGTGCCACAGGACTCTTTGTTACTATTCAAGAAGGATGTTGATAAATTGGAGAGGGGTCAGAGAAGAGCCACAAGAATGATTAAGGATTAGAAAACCTGCCTTATAGTGATAGACTCTAAGAACTCAATCTATTGACCTGAACAAGACAAAAGTGAGTTGATTACAATCTATAAGTACAATCTACATTGAGGAAAAGATATTTAATAATGGGCTCTTCAATCTAGCAGAGAAAAGGATAGCATGATCCAATGGCTGGAAGTTGAAGCTAGAAAAATCCAGACTGGAAATAAGGTGTGTCTTTGTAACAGTGAGAGTAATGAACCCTTGAACAACTTACTGAGGGTTGTGGTGGATTCTCCATGACTGACAAGATGATCACAATGGTCCCTTCCAGTCTTGGAATCTATGAATGACCATTACCACGACTTACCTAGGGAGTGGCAGATTCTCCATCTTTTGAAGCCTTTTTGAATTACTACTGTATGTCTTTCTAAAAATAGTCCTTACCTCAAACTGAAGTTATGGGCGTGATGTGAAGACCACTTGGTAAAATTCTCTGACCTGTGCTATGTAGGAGGTCAGATTGGATGGTCATAATGGTCACTTCTGGCCTTAATATCTATGAAACTATAAACTCGGGTGTTTCGGAGCATAAACCACCACTAACTGATGGGATTAAGGAAGAAAATTCCCCTATGAGCAGGTTATTTCATAATTAATAACTAGGGGGTTTCCTGCACCTTCCGCTATTGTCAGAGACTTGGCTGGATGGGCCATTGGTTCCTATATTATTACAGTATTACAGTGTAAACACGCATGCTAGTCTCAATGCCCTTAATCAACTAGAAATGAAATTTGCCATTCAAATCCAAAATGTCTGACCCCACCAAGCCTAATTCTATCAAAATGTAAGAAGAAATAGGTCTGTCTTGTACTTTTATTTTCAATGTAATATAATTCCTATAAGAGAGCAGCAGATTATTATTTAGACTGAGGAAGTAAGTGTCTGGTTGCTTGGAAGACAAATTGTGCATGTCAGACCAGACAGAATCTGGAGCAACCAAAATAATATGAGAACTCTAAATTGTCCATAGGAAGAATGTCTGTCCAGTACTTTAGT
This sequence comes from Malaclemys terrapin pileata, assembly GCF_027887155.1. Classification (NCBI taxonomy): domain Eukaryota; kingdom Metazoa; phylum Chordata; order Testudines; family Emydidae; genus Malaclemys; species Malaclemys terrapin. Next base: position 140,106,961 of record NC_071509.1, read on the forward strand.
CAACTTGGCTTTAGCGTATGAATGTATCCAGGAATTGCTTAGCCTTTCAGCAGGGAGATTTCCTGAAATAGTGTTGTACTTCTGTGTGACACTTCTGTGACCACTTGAACTGAATTCAGATTGCTTCCCTGCATCTACTCATACAGTAACAAAGTGTTTTGGCACTACTGTCTCAGTATGGTAATTCCTTTGTGGTCTGAGTTTGTTTATTTACAAAGCCAGAGTTTACAAAACCAGTGGAGTATGTGTGGGATCTCAGAGGCTAAACTGAAAAGCGAACTTTTTTGTTTGTATCCTGAGGTCCTAATACAAATAGCTTTGCTGATTTCTTTCCAATTCCACATGTGATGTGTTGTGCAAGAAATAATATGTCTTGCTGTGTGCACTTTGGTACAATTATATGTGCTCAGGAATACGGTGCAGTGAAAGCCTTTCTGGGTTTACATCAACTTCTCGTGGAGAATAGCCCAAAGTAGCTTGCCTCACACAAAACTAAAGTATTTTATTTTTCAGTGCGGGCAGAACCTTTTGTATTCACATTTACAAATGGATGCTACAGGGAAGTTCTTACGAATAATGTTATGCTAAAACAGTTTGTGATGATACGTGTACCTGACAGCGAAACCTGTCTCCAAGGTTATGCTGCCCCACATGATAAAGGTGAAGCTAAAGTGTACATTTATAAATCCAACTGGAGCTACCCCAGTTTATACCAGTCATGGCTCTAGCCCCCAGAAAATGAGTAATGAAGAATATGTTAGAGGGAGTTATTAGGTCATGATGAAAATGGAAGAAACAACACACAATTATATACAGTATTGTTCTAAGGTTACATTATTGGAAATAGTTATTATACAGATGGCCCAAATCTAAAATTTTGGATATGAACACCTTTACTTTTTTGGGAAAGAAGGGCACTATGGGCAGGGGGTGTCGTCAAGATCCATAACCAGACTTTTCCCCTTGGACCATTGCTAATTACATTCTCCAGAAGTTCATATGTCCATACACTAGTGAAATGCTTCTTCTGAAGAACACCATAAGGTCACAAAGAAACCCAAGATGAATACATTCCACATGCTGATCATTGTTACCCAGTCACTGAAATCTTCTAAGTGCCAGTGATATTCTAAAGTTATACTGAAAGAACTTCACTTCCTGCTCTTAGTCTGAATTCTGAGTATGTTTCTGTATCCAAGGCCTGGATGCTTGCATTGAAATGTGACATTTACACTAGCTTTTGTGAATGTTGCTTTAATTAGTTCTGTTTCCATGGGACCCTAAGTAGAGTGATGTGGCTAACAGGCAAGGACAATATTCATAGAAGAAATGAGGTAATTTTTGTAGATATTTGCATAGCTTTTCAATGGAGAACTGATTTTGTTTGATAGTTTTTTTTAATCACAAATGTTTGTCTTGATCACTGTTAAAATTCTGGTAAGTTGTTGCCACCCTGCTACCCCTCAATCCCCCCAAAAATAAAAGAACCTGACACAAGAGTGACAAAGTGTTTATTAGTCTGCTTAGGTGTGCATTGCTAGCTGTAGAGATGCTTTAACCTTAACTCGTAAACATACCGGAAGGAAAATCAAGTCCCTTTGATTTTCAACTGCAATCACAATAAGTGTTCCCTTAATAAACATAAGCAGGATAGTCGCTGAATGTTCCAGACATCTGATGAAGCTGACGGGTGGGTAGTATGAACTAACAGTGACTCCACTCTCATTCCTAGTCACTTAATGTTTTAAAACAGTTTTTAAAGTGACAGAAACCCAAGTAAAGTTTTAGCAGGTATTCCCTTCCCCCTCCCCAAGCAGTGGCATTCTCTCTAGTCATAGATGGGAGCTGCTGCTTGCTTTAGACAACTAAAGGGCAGTATGATTGATATGCCTTTACAAATTCACTTTTGCACAGGAGTGTCTGGTATAGACGGGCTAAATGTCAGGTGAAAGGAAAAATACGAGCTGAAATCAGCAGCTGCCTGATCCTAGGTACAACAAAATTTATTTGCTGAGGAGCCTTGCAAAAAATAAAACAAAATTGATTTTTGTGTATTGATACCAGCTAACTCCCATGGTGTTTCTAAGGTAACTGTGGTGGTAACTGTGACAACACTCTTCTGTGAGCATTTCATGTAAAATGAGTCCACTTAATGATGAGCCAGTGTTAAAGGTTACATTCTTTGCAAGCCACCTCTGGATTGTGTCTGTATTATACTCTCACTTAGACACAAGTACAGTCCAGCCAGAGACATGGGTGCCAGGCATCTCTCAGGAAAAAAGGGGAGGAAGAACCCTTTCCCCAGAGCTGCTGAGCAGCAATGGAGTGATTCTGTGTAGACCACCACAGTCTAGCAATCAGATTGACAGCTACGGGCCTAGCCCACCACTCAAGCTGGTAAGAAAATGTGTTGTGTCCACTGAGAATTTCAATTTTTGTGCTAAAATTCAGACACCAAAATATTTCACCTGACAACCAAGCTATTTGGATTGAGAAAGCTGCTAAGGTGCCTCATGGGAATTGTAGTTTGGGAGCCTCATACACCCATTCGCCTCTGATGGCTGGGATCCTTAGTCTGTCTACATCTCCCATGAAACACCACAATCTCCCCTCATGGTGAGGGGAGGTGGTTGCATGAAGGGAGTTCCTGACTGTGGTGCATCATGGGGATTTTAGTCTAGTCAGGAAACCTGACCCATAGAGGAGTATGGGGCAACGAGAAATCGGAACGACCACTCCTAGAAGGCACTACAGCAGTATTTTCAAATGGAAATGTTTCATTTCTTCACTTTAAACTACAGTTTAAAAAAAAATTCCTGTGGCAAGCAGACACTTTTCACCAAAACCAAAACAAACAACAACAACAGCAACAAAAAACCCTATTCAAAATCCCAATTTTCTGTCAAAAAACAGTTTTGATCGAAAATTTTCAGCCAGTCCTACCCACCATACTCTGTGGATGGTAAAGGAAAAGAAAGACCAGCCTATAAGTTCAGCAGCAGATTCTCCCATCCTGCCCCAGGCCCAGCCTGTCCCTGCTAGCAGGGCTTACCTTAGGGGTGGCTGATCAGGGCTGCTGCCCTGAGTACCAAATTCCAGGGGCACCAAATCAACATCTGGGTGGGTGGGGTGCCAAACTGGGGTGTTTCTTGTTTGATCAGCAATTTGTGGGGGCTGCCAAAAACACTTTTCACCCTGGGTGACAAAATGCCTATGGCAGGCGCTGCCTGCTACCCCCATACATGTGTCCTTGTGGCTACAACAAAAGGGATGCATAACACCGGCATGGCTGCCCAAATCCCAGCCCCTCTTGCATATAGGGTTCTGTGCCCTGGGGCCCCCTGTGCCTGCTGACGTGAGGGAGGAAAGCGACACTGGAGGGAGAGGTGTATAAACCATCTAATTTGATGTAAATCTATATAATGCCAGCCTGAGGTATTGACACTAATTTAATTAACGTGACAATAAATTGCTTCATCTTGAGTCATTTGCAGTGCTTTCTATCTCAGTGTCTGACATTTCCTATTGTCATTCAAGGAGTTATTCACTAGAGATGTGCCATTTAGGTAGTCAGTGAACTGCATGAGATAAGACTGCAGCAAAACTCTGGGAGAGGGTTTCTCTGGAGCAGAGTAGCATGTCGCAGGAATGCCAGCGCACCAGGCCTTTTTATCAGCCAGACAAATGTGAGGAGAGAAAGAGTTAAGACTTCCAAAAGAGAACCGTATGGAAAATACCATGAGTGTCCAAGGGAGCACTGCTGTCCATGCTGAGGGCCATTCCAAGGTGGCAGATTCCCAGTGCCACTTCATAAAATCACCACCTACACAGAGGGAAGGGGCACATTAGAATGTCATCTGATAAGCAGGGAGAGAGAGTTGCTCATTATAACTGGGGCAGTTGCCCCTTCAACTTCGTAGTTGTGTAACTGAGCCACAAACGGGGTAGGGCTTGGGTCCTGCAGTGATGAGCGTTGTACAAAACCAGAGAGAGTGAGCTAGCTAGTCTTCACTAAGCGCCACCATAACCTTAGAAGAGGTCTACTGAGCATGCTCAGCAGAGAATTTTCATCCCATACCTGTAGGACAGATTGGGAACCCCTCATCGCCTGGATCTCACCTCCCTCAAGTGGAAGGGGAGGAGTGAAATGCCTCCATGGCACCAACCCCACTTCCTGGGAAGCTGTTCAGGGCCTTCCACAGGGGAGTGTGTATTTGGGTGGGGAGGGCACCCCACCATCCTCCCCACTTGGTCTAGAGGAGTGCAATCCCCCGTCAAAGGAGGGCCAGGTACAGCTGCTGCCAGAAGAGACCTGGGCAGTGTGGCGTCTCCGGCACTTCCCGGATTCAGTGCAGACCAGGCTAGTCCACAAACCCATGACCAGTAAGCAAACGTGTTTGATGATGATCTAAATGCGATTTGGCAAAATATTTGGATTGTTTTAATAGAAGTCAATAAAAACATTGCTGAAACATTCATGAAAAACAGAAAATTTGGACAGCGTTAATATTTTTCCCTGCAAAGTTGAGTTTGGGGGAACTGAAGTCTATTTTTCACCAGAAAAACATATTGTGTTGAATATTTTGACCAGCTCTAATACAAACCAAGTTTTGACCTCAGCGTTTAGCCATTATCTCCCTAGTCAGTAAAATGAGCCTTTTCTTACAATGGGAAATACGTTTTCCTTTCCTCTCACCCATTAGTGAAAGTGTCCCAAGAGATTTTCCTCACATACATAAAAATAAAATCACCTGTCAGAGACCAGCCTGGCCCCCTGCAGCACCACCGAAGAGCAGTTACGTGTGTGTAAATAAGGGTTTGGAATAAAAACTGTGGCCGTGTCCATACTGGCAATCTGGCCTGATTTCACCTGCAAACCCCTCGAGTAGGCAAGGAAAGCGATGTTTGCACGGGTGGCGTTTGCCTCTGATTAAAATGGGAGTCAGCACAGTTGGTGCAACTCACTGCTTTCCTTATCTGCATACGGGATTGGGGCCCGTGTAGCCCACAACGACTGAGGACCAATTGCTTGGAGTTAGGGTCCATTTCCAGTGGAGCCAAAAGCCAAGATGTTCAATAGCAACTTGTGATTTCAGGGCCCTGGTTTTAGAGGGAGGGTGCTCAAGCAGCTTTATGGTGTCTCAGATTGGGAGGGTGTGCCCCAGAATGAGACACAGAAACTCCTAGTCACTTCAGAAAATCATAGGCAAGGCCTTTACTGGGCACTACCAGAGCTTGCCATAGTGAACTCAACACATGGTATATACTCTTTCTCTATCCTATATATAACCTAGACTACTTATACGCTGATTGATGTTGGGCATTGTGACAAAGTTCCTCCTCTATCTTGGTGTGTCCTGCGCTTATTGGCAGATTTTCTTCCCTCAGAGATTCACCATGTGGGTTGGGGAACAGCCCAGAGACCTTCCCTTCTGGAAGAACCCACAGTCCAGGTCAATTGGGAGGTTTGGGGGGAACCCAGGCCCGCCCTCTACTCCGGGTTCCAGCCCAGGGCCCTGTGGACTGCAGCTGTCTATAGTGCCTCCTGTAACAGCTGCATGACAGCTACAACTCCCTGGGCTACTTCCCCATGGCCTCCTCCAAACACCTTCCTTATTCTTACCACAGGACCTTCCTCCTGGTGTCTGATAACGCTTGGGCTCCTCAGTCCTCCAGCAGCACACCCTCTCACTCTCAGCTCCTTGCACCTCTTGCTCCCAGCTCCTCACACTCACACCACAAACTGAAGTGAGCTCCTTTTTAAAACCCAGGTGCCCTGATTAGCCTGCCTTAATCGATTCTAGCAGCTTCTTCTTCATTGGCTCCAGGTGTCCTAATTAGCCTGCCTGCCTTAACTGGTTCTAGCAGGTTCTTGATTACTCTAGTACAGCCCCTGCTCTCGTCACTCAAGGAATAGAAAACTACTCATCCAGTGACCAGTATATTTGCCTTCTTCCAGACTCCTGTACCCCACTGGTCTGGGTCTGTCACACCATGTTTTGAAACACTGAGAGGAATATTTCCAAGGGAATTAATCAAGCAAACATATCTTCCTGACAGATATGTTTATGCTGTCAGGCAGCCTTTTTTGAAAAGCTCACCCCTGCCATTCATTCCCATCCACAGTTACTGTTCTTTACACCTGACACAAACAAATAGAATTAAAATGACATTGTTGTACTAGAAAGTCATAGAAATGACAACAATCAGCATGAGAAAGAAATGCCCCAAACCCAGACATTTTTAATAGGACAGTTTCAGACAACATCAAGCTACTATGAAGTAGCAGGCCTATAGAACGCTGGTTATATCAACTCTATTGTATGGCAGTGAAATGTGGGCACTGGAAAGCAGAGGATTAAACTTTCAGTGCTCGCCATCTTTGTCAGCTGCTCCATGTTACGTTGCAAGGCAAGATGAGCAATGAAGATATTCATAGCCAGCCTCACCAAACACCTCCATCAGCACTGGTTTGGTTTCGGCAGCTTTCTTGGTATGGATGTATTAGGATGGAAGACCAATGGATAATGAAGGGCATTTACCAAGATATGCTGGTACATGGCTAGCGATCACATGATTGCCAGAAGCTCTGGTGGTGCGATAAGCTCGCCAATGACAAACACAGACTAAACGTCCAACCGGACCACCCTAAGCACCTAGCTAGAGATCGATGCGGGCGGTGCTTGATCTGCAAGGAGACCGTGTCCCTTTGGGATTTGCCTTGATGATGATGATGATTGATGATAGTTGATTGATTGATGATGATGGAGAAGAAACTGCCATTCAGCACACTGAAAATCATGCTTCATTGTCTCCCTCAGAAGGTATTAATCACATCTTTCAGGCAATGGAAATAAACAAAAGCATGGGAGTTCTGTTTAACACTAAGCCCTCTGTTCTATCTGTCTATCCTAATTACTTATAGGCCACTCACCACTGTAGTATCTGAACACCTCACAATTGTTAATGCATTTATCCTTGCCACACATCTGTGAGGTAGGGCAGTGCTGTTAAGGCCAGAGAGGACCAGAGAGATTGGCCAAAGGCCATGTTATTGCATGGCAGACATGGAACCACCATCTTTAGCTTGCCAGTGCACACCCCTAATCACAAGACCATCCCTCCTTCCAGAAAGCTACTTAGGACCCAGATTTTAAAAAGAGCACAGCACAAACAATTTGGGGCAAGATTTTCAGAAGAGCTCAGATCCCATTTAGGCACCTAAATGAAGAGAAATTTTTCAGAAGTGCTCAGCATCCAGCAGCCCCCATTGTCCTTAATGGGGATGCTGTGTGAACTTTTGAAATTCTGACTTAGGAGCCTAACAGGAGTTGAGGTCTGAAAATCGGACCCTAAAATTGTGACACCCTGATTGAAAGAAATGCTATATTAGAGACATTGTTGAGATTTTCAAATACACACGTTATAATGTATCACTCCCTCTGAGGCCTGTGGATTTGTGAAACCATATAAGTTTCAAAAAGATTTTTTTTCTGTAAGACATGTATAATGGTGCGATAGAAAGATTTTGGCAAAAGCTGTGTGAACAATTGAGTTTTTCAATTGTTGGCATTTTTAAAAAATGAAAAAAATCATTTCGAGTTGTCTCTAAACATTTAATTTGAACTGAAACAAAATCTTTAATGCCGTTGCATTTAAAAAAAAATAAAATTAAAGGACACTTGGCCATGAAAAGTTGTTTTGAACTGAAAAATGGACGTTCAGTGTAAAAGATGCTGAAATGAAATGTTTCAACTTTTTTTGGGGGGGGGGGTCAAAATGAACAATTTGGCAAAACTGTCATGAATTCAGAAAATGTTTTGGTGTTGACAAATCTGCATTTTTGCCCCTCCCCCCCTAAAAAGGTTTGGTTTAAAATTTTTGCCCAGCTCTAAATTGGGCTTCTTTGAAGCTGTGTCAGTTTGCACCAGCTGAGGATTTGGCATTATGTTGGCACATGTTTAAAATTACCTGAAAAAACTTGCTTGGGCTTGAGGCAAACACTCAAGTGCCTGCATAATTTTACTCATGCAATTAATCCTAGTGTCTATGCTGGAATAACTCATGTGCTGAAAGTTAAGCATGTGCATAAGGTTTGGAGGATCAGAGCCTCATTTTCTGATTTGAAGCGAATCCTTCGGCCAAGAAAGTAAATACAGAAATATTAGCTAAAATACTTGTTTTCATTAACAGTATTATAGTCTGATTATAGCAAAAACACAAAACATGAAACCCATGCTCAGTCTGAAAAGTTTGGGAATAACCATGTCCAATAAACTAGCAGTTCCATATGATCTATTCTTTATGACATGGAAGAGGTTAATTTCAAACTGTTTTAATTCAAGAGATCTCTTTATAACCAAAATAAAAAGCCGGAGGTGAAAGCTGTACAGTTTATGATGTTTTATACCTAGTTTTTATGGTGTCAAAGTCATTTCAGTATCACAACTGTATTAATACTTTATTTTTCATTGGAGACTTATTGGAGGACATTTCAGACTGCAAATGGCTGACACCTATAGATTTTTTATTATGCCCTGACGCTTTGCATCACGGACTTGAAAAGGCCAGTTCAACCCCTCAGAGGATAACTGGAGCTCTGGCACACAAAGGTCTGGATTTATATAAACAAATAGAAGTTATGGAGCACAATTTAAAGCATCCACTAGGAAAAAACACAGGCTGGAAGGTGACTAAGTAACTGATTGCTAAAATTCACAAGTTTTGTGTAGTGCAGTGCTTAGAATACATGCTCAAAGGGCAACTGTTAATTTTGAATCTGTATGCAGTGTTGTTGTGGTTGTGTTGGTCTCAGGATATTAGAGAAACAAGGTGGGTGAGGTAATATCATTTATTGGACCAATTTCCGTTGGTGAGAGAGAGCTCTGTGTAAGCTCAAAAGCTTGTCACTGTCACCCGCAGAAGTTGGTCCAATAAAAGATATTACCTCTCCCACCTTGTCTCTCTAATTTGGAATCTGTGCAGTTTCAAATATTGAATCCAAAGTAGTTTCAGGCACCACTCCTGTTTCTGTGTCCCCTGGCCAATTTTTGTGGTTTCACACTTACATTTTTCTTTTGTTTTTAAATGCTTGGCTGTGGCAAAGACCTGCAGTTACAAAAGAGGAAACTGACTACTAACTGGAAATTACTGTCCAATGCAGGTAAATAAACTGAGAAAAAGAACAGAACAGAACAGAAGAACTGTCATACTGAACCAGACCCAGGATCCAGGATCCTGATTTCAACACAACTGGTACCAGTCTGGGATGGTGCCAAGAAGTCCCCACATGGATGAGAGGAAAGTCCATAGGGAAAGTTTCTTCCCACCCGTCCCTGCTCAGTCAGTGGCTGGCTTATGCCCTGCAGCATTAGGAATGAGAATGGGGCACATCCACCCGGATTGAATTGGCTTCATTAGCCCTGGACCCCTCACTTGGTAAGGCAACTCCCATCTTTTCATGTGCTGTATATTTATACCTGCCTACTGTATTTTTCACTCCGTGCATCTGATGAAGTGGGTTATAGCCCACGAAAGCTTATGCCCAAATAAATCTGTTAGTCTTTAAGATGCCACCGGACTCCTTGTTGTTTTTGCAGCATTAGGGTTTATTTTTGAAAAGCGCCTAAGGGATGTAAGAATTGCAGTGTCTAACTCCTAGGTGCCCTGCTGCCCACAGAATTCACAGCCCTATGTTGGGTGCACAGGATCTGTGTCTCTTGTATAGAAGAGTTAGGCACATAGAAAGGGATTCTCAGAAGCCAGGAAGCTTGGGAGGGGGCCACCTAAACTAGCCTGGAGTGAAAATGTAGAGGAAAAAAGCAGGGCTTGGGGCCCAGTTCTGCAAAGATAGATGTTCAGCACCTGACTGATAGGCCAGAGGGATGCACCAATCTCTACTTGGGATTCTCAGCTGCGAACCCTCTCTGGAGTTAGCTGCCGAAGCCAGGTCAGCGCTTTCTCATGCAAATACAGAGTAAGACACCAACCATATTATAGCCAATAGACCAGTGGCCAGGGCAGGGCGCTCACCTGTATGTAGGAGACCTATGTTCAAGTCCCTGCTGCAGAGAGCTTGAACTTGGGTGTCCCACATCCCAGGTGGGTTCCCTAACCACTGGGGCTCAGAGGTAGTTTTTAGAATGTCAATGGCACCTAAATGTTGGACTTTGACACCTAAATGGGCAGTTGGTGCCTAAATACTGTTGTGGATCTAGCCCCAGGAGCCTAATTCCCTCCAACTTTGATTGAGACTTAACTTCCAAAGCGCCTCAGGAGCTTTCGAAAATGTTACCCTAGATCTCTATGTCTTCATCCTATCTAATAAAACTGTGGATGTTCTCTTTCCAATAGAAATGTCTAATATAGAGACAGCTGTTTGTTCTTATTTCCTTAAATAGAACAATCTTGTGTGTTCCCAGGAAGAGTCATAGCTAAAAAGCCTACAGAGGCATGATTTTTAACGTGACGTTGTCCCTTTAAGTCTGACAAACAATTACTGTAAGGTATCATTGTCTAAATGTTGATATATAGACAAGGTATTTTATATATATGCCGTAAGCATCATGCATTTGAAAAATAGTCTTGTATCACTTGCTAGGCAGAGAATGAGACCTAATTCTGCCCTCGTTTATAATGGGGCAACCACACTGACATTATAATAGTAAAGGGTGGGGTTTTTAAATACATGTGTTTATAGCGAGGTTGTTTTCTTAGTGAAAATGTTGGCTGACCTTAGAAAATAGGTTTAAAGAAATACCGGTATTGGTATATACTCAGTGTTACTGCTGCAAAGTGAAATGAGCTGGAATAAAAGCACCTGCTTCACATGTGTAACCTCAGGTCTCTATAAAATCCTAGGGAGTTTTGTTGAATCACTAAGCTGTGATGCCCTTTCCAGAACTATTATTACCTGCAGAAGACAGTAATTATGGGAATGATATCATGGGGCCAGCCCATCAGTGATCAAACTATAAAACTATCCTTTCTGGAAATGCTGTACAACTCTCGGGGCACATAATAAGAAAGTTGCTAATGACAAGAAATTTGTGGAAAAATAAATCCTGTGCCCTGGGTTCCAAGCAGCCTCATGTTCAGCTCATTCAGACTTTCCTCCTTTTGTCATTGATTCATAGAAGAAGAAACTCTTAAAACGCCCATTGAGAACACTGCCTGGTAGGAGCCCTCCAAACTCATGGATTCTAAGGCCAGAAGGGACCATTATAATGATCTAGTCCAGGGTCGACAACCTTTGGCACTCAGCCCAGAGGGTAATCCTCTGGCGGGCTGCAAGACATTTTGTTTACATTGACCGTCTGCAGGCACGGCTCCCTGCAGCTCCCAGTGGCCGCAGTTCACCGTTCCCGGCCAATGGGAGCTGCGGGAAGTGGCACGGGCCGCAGGGACATGCTGGCCGCCACTTCCCACACCTCCCATTGGCTGGGATCGGTGAAATGCAGCCACTGGGAGTTGCAGGGGGCAGTGCCTGTGGACGGTCCACATAAACCAAATGTCTCACGGCTCACCAGTGGATTACGCTGATGGGCCGCGTGCTGAAGATTGCCGACCCATGCTCTAGTCTGACCTCCTGCATAACACAGGTCAGAGAATTTTACCAAGTGGTTCTCACATCAAGCTAGAGCATATCTTTTAGGGAGGGATAGCTCAGTGGTTTGAGCATTGGCCTGCTAAACCCAGGGTTGTGAGTTCAATCCTTGAGGGGGCCACTTAGGGATCTGGGGCAAAATCAATACTTGGTCCTGCTAGTGAAGGCAGGGGGCTGGACTTGATGACCTTTCAGGGTCCCTTCCAGTTCTATGAGATAGGTATATCTCCATATATTTATTTTAGGAAGACATCCAATTTAATTTAAAGACTTAAAGTGATGGAGACTCCACCATATCCTGAGATAAACTGGACCAGTAGCTAATTCCCCCCATTTTATGCCATATTTCTTTTCTGATCTTTGTAGAATTTGCTAGTCTGTCTGTACCAAAGACATTCACACCTTCAAATAAAGGTGCATCAAGGGCCTGATCCAAAGCCCAGTTAAGTCAATTGGAGTCTTTCCATTGACATTAGACAGCTTGGATCACAGGCCCCGATTTATGAAAAGAGGTGGTGTCTTGGGGACGTTGAACCTTCTTTCCTTCATTTCCTGTAACGGTTTCAAGTGTCGTTCCTCTGAGCAATGCAGCGGATTTGGCAGGCAGTAAAGAACTCCCATGTCAGTCATGCAGCGGGGTAGCTTGCTATGAAAGGTAACACCCACTGCTGTGGGGAGCTGACTGAATTCTTCTTTCCCATTAGCTGGAATCAGAGGGATGAGCAGTGATAAGCATTTAGTGCATTAAGAACTTCATGAACCGAAAGATAAAGCTTTTCATTCTTCTCTCCTTCTGGAGGCTCTCCCATCGACAAGGCAAGCCCCAAGCTGAGAATAGCTGGTAATTAAATGTTTCCGAGGCAGTTGACTGAAAACATGAAAGGCCTTTGGGATTTCAGTTCAAAACACTCCAGAAAGCAATGTAGCAGCTTCATAAATTGAAGGAAGTGAGTTAGCACTAAATTATTTAGAAATTTTGTTAGTTTCATGTGATTCATCAACAAACATTATTAAATTTTAATGCGTAAAAACGGTGTAATAAAACTAATAAAGTTGGTTTTGCTAGTGAAATGCAGTGAAGAACATGCACTTTTGTCGTTCAAAGGAAATACATGCATTTAGCACAGTTTGTTTTACAACTTAATGAAAAGAGGATAATGGATTTTCGTAGGATTGGCATAAGCAGCCAGTAGACAGTGAAGTCCATGAGTACAATAACTGTGCTCTTAGGTCTCAATCCTGTAAACACTGGCACATGTCACTAAGTCTGCACATGTAAGTAGTCACATTGAGCTCAGTTAGCTAACGTGGGTTAAAATAGCAATGAAGACCAGGCAACTGGGTTTTAATTTGAGTTGCTTAAGTTCCACCTCAGGCTCCCTTATAGGCTTGAGCTGCTACCCTAAGTTAAACCCCAAGCTGCTGTCTTCACTGCTATTTTAACCCAAATTAGTTAAACCAAGTTAAAGACACATCTTTTTTGATGTGAAGACACCCTCTCAGTGTTTATAGGACTTGGGCTAGAATGGTGTTGTCCTTTGGAAAATTTGACAGTGAAATAGGTTATGGGACACTAAACCATCTGTGTTTTAGTTCCTGATCACACCCCAAATTCCCTTCCCAAACTTGTTATATCAGCGTGTTATAGTCCTAGGCCTAGTAATAAGGATAGAACCAGTCACCATGGACCTAGAACCTGAGATTAAGAAGAGTTCCTGAAATTGTTCCAAAGACTGGAAAACCTAGGGGAAGAATACCACATTAAACTCATACCAAGTGCAAACCCATTTGCTCTGTCCAACACTTAGGACTTGTCTTCACTACGGGGGTAAGTCGACCTAAGTTACGCTACTCCAACTATGTGAATAATGTGGCTGGAGTCAACGTAGCTTAGGTTGACTTATCCCGGTGTTTTCACGGCGCTGAGTTGACAGGAGACACTCTCCGGTTGACTTACTCTTCTTGGAGAACTGGAGTACCGAAGTCGACCAGAGAGTGCTCTGCCATCGATTTAACAGGCCTGGTGAAGACCCGCTAAATCGATCCCTGCTGCATCGATTGCAGCAGCATTGATCTCCCTGGCAGTGGAGACCAGCCCCTAGAAAAATCTCACTCCCTTTACTACCCAGAATGAAAGCAGAGCTTAGCTGCATGGAGCACATGGATGTCATTTCCAGACTACACACTCCAACAGAACGGTGTGCAAGCAGGGTAGATGATCCTAAACGCAAATGATAAGGTTAGGAACTGTGTAGACCCTACTAAGCTCAATGAAAATGTTTGTAGAAAGTGACTTGCGCGCCTTTGTGTGGAATACACCCTATAACAACTTACTGAAGCAAAATTCTTTTCATAATTGGATGCTTGGTCTGAATTCTGGCAGATACCCCTTGCTGCAGCATCGGCACCACTAACCACTTTCATCACACCATTTGGAAGGGTTTGTTTCAACCGATTTACCATTTGGCATATCATCAGCTCCTGAACACTTCCAGGGGACAATGTCACAATGCATGGAGGGTTTAGAAGGAGTTCTCTGCTAAATGGATGACATCCTTATGTATGGATCAACTCAATCCCAACATGACCAACATCTCTTTGTAGTCCTGACACTACTGGAGAAGACAGGCATAACACTCAATGACAAGAGTTAATTCTTAAAAGATAAAATTAAGTTTCTAGGCCAGATCATTTGATGGAGCAGGGGTCAGACCAGATTGCATGAAAGTGAAAGAAATTACCCACATGAAGGATATCTTAGAATATCAGTGAGAGACATCAATTCATGGCTATGGTAACACACCTGGCAAAATTCCCTCATGTAGTAGGGACATCAAAGCCATTTTGAGATCTCCTGAGCCCACAGAATTCCTGGTATTGGGGAACTAAACCAACCCAGGCATTTACAGAAATAAAACAAGACCTGCACATCCCACCACTTTTGGCCGTATAAAACCACCGCAGTTTCAGCTGATGCCTCAGCTTGTGAGATAGGGGTAGTCCTTCACTGTGGCATCTAGGAGCATATCCCTCACAAACACTCACCAATACAGAACAGTGCTATGAGCAAATAGAAGAAGCAGCCCTAGCCATTACATGGGCTTGTGAATGGTTCAGAAACTTTCTCATGAGCATAAAATTTCACGTGGAAACTGATCACAAACCACTAGTCGCTCTTGGAGTCACAACCTAGGATACAATATTTTTGAATGATACTCATGAGGTTTCCATTCTCGATTGCTCATATGCCAGGGTAGAACCTCAATATAGCTGATATGATCTCCAGGGCCATATTCCCCAATGCACCACAGCAAGAGACTAAACCAGAGGAGCTGCTCATAGAAGGTTTTGTAGATGCCATACTTACTATTTTATAAATCCCAGCAAAATGCCTGCAAGAACTGAAAAAAGAAACAAGGCAGATGAAGTCCTGAGCTGAGTCATGACCCATTGCAGAGAGGGTTGGACTACCCAGAAAAAGTCAGAAATCTCCATGCACCCATATTGGGCAGTTTCAGGTGATCTTACCATAAACCAATGTCTGTTGTTGAAGGGATCCAGGTTATCCCTACATCAGTGCAACAGGAAATCCTTGACAGACTACATGAGGGACACCAAGGCATTACATTATGCAGGGAGAGAGCTAAATAGTCTGCTTGGTGACCTGGGCTCAGCAAACAACTATAACCGAGAGTTAAGAAATGTGATATCTGTTCTCTCATGAGAACCAACCAATGAGAACCGTTACTGCCAGGTGTTCTATCAGATAGACCAGGGCAGAAAGTCAGGACTGACCTTTTGCATCTGGATAATACAAGCTAGCTTTTGGTAACTGATTATTTTTCAAGGTGTATTGAAGTTGCCAAGTTGCTCAATACCACAATAGATACAGTTGTGCAGAAGATAAAATGAATTTTTTCCTGTTTTAGGATTCCAGAGCAATTAGTCTCTGACAATGGTTCCCAGTTTCCCTCAGAGACCTTTGAGAGGTTTGCAGAGAGCTAGAGTTTCAAATACGATACAATCCAGCACCTTGTTCCCCCAGAGTACTGGGAAAGCAGAATGTGTGGAAAGACTATAAAACAACTCCTTTCTAAATCCTCAGAACCTCATCTTGTTCAATTAGCATCACAGCTGCCAACTTTTCAAAGTGCCCAACCCCCAGCTCCACCCCAGGCCTCGGCCCCACCCCACCCCTTCCTCCCAGGCCCCACCCAGCCCCGCCTCTTCTTGCCTAGTTCCGCCCCCTCCCCCGAGCGCACTGCATCCTTGCTCGTCCCCCTTCCCTCTCAGCCTCCTGCACGGGAGGTGTGGGGAGGGTGGGGGAGACGCTGATCAGCAGGACTTGCCAGGTGGGTGGGAGGCACTGGGGCAGGGGGGAGGTTCTGATAGGGGGGCTGCCAGTGGGTGCTCAACACCTACCATATTTTCCCAGTGGATGCTCCAATCCTGGAGTACCCATGGAGTTGGCACCTATGATTAGTATACTGGCAGACACCTATAGCAAAAGAATTCAGCCCGGCAGAGCTGTTTTTGGAAAGGAAGCTGCAGTCTGCTATCCCAACCATCCCTTCCCAGCTAAACCCTTATTGGCTGGACTTCTTGAGACTACAGAAGAAGGAAGATCAATATAAAATCTGCCAGAAGAGGGACTTTGACACACACAGCATAAAGTCAAATTCTTGAGAGTACTGAATCCAGGTGATTACATGTGGGTGAAAGACTCTCAGGATAAGGAGCAGTGCAGGGATGTGCTAGAACCACTCACTCCTACTTCATTAGTGTGCCAATGGGAATCATCCCTTGGAACCAGGGTCATCTTGTTGAGTCATGCCAGGAACCTCCAATACACCCTGATCCCTACCCTGAGACAGAACCTAGAAACAACACCCTACCTGCCCACAGAGAACTGCCAGCATGTCCTCCTTATCCTCTCCCTGCAAGGAGGTAGCCAGCTAGAGAAATATGGCCTCCTGCAGGCCTGGAGGATTACCTAAGCTCTTGAGAATCCAAGAAAGTCAGCAAAAAGAACAGGAGTACTTGTGGCACCTTAGAGACTAACAAATTTATTAGAGCATAAGCTTTCGTGGACTACAGCCCACTTCTTCGGATGTAGTCCACGAAAGCTTATGCTCTAATAAATTTGTTAGTCTCTAAGGTGCCACAAGTACTCCTGTTCTTTTTGCGGATACAGACTAACACGGCTGCTACTCTGAAACCTGTCAAGAAAGTCAGATGACTCTTAGCCAAATATAGTAAAAGGTCAGAATAAGTCCCTGATGCAAGGCTGAAGGTTCGGGCGTTCTACCCTGTCCTTCCTGGGGTTTTTTATTTTTGTTTGTGTGGCTGTTTTTGTTAGTTATATGGTGCTGGTGTTTATTTAAAAGTTTGGATAAAGGTTTATCATCCTTCATCTTCAGAAAAGGGGGCCCAACGTTAGTTGTGAAACGACAGACGAGAGGCATACAGCCGGGAGGCAAAAGCCTGCATAAACAGGAAATAAAGTCAATCTTGTGTTCACTTCTACCGTGGTGTCCTGGGTCCCTAGCACCATGGGATGCCATTCTTGGTTGATCCTTAGACACTTCTGTAATAAACGTGAGTTATACCGATGAATAAGAGAATACCCAATAATAGTGAGGGGTATACTGAATGATAATAATAAGATTGACCCTCATTTATGTCTGTGCCCACATCCTAGTGGTCCCGTTAAACTAACTTTCTTCTTTAGGCATCACCGAGACTGTGGATTTGAGGAGGGGTTTGTCTGGTACCCTGGACTTTACTGATCTCCATGTTCAGGCTACCAGTTCAGTCATGGCACTGCCAGGTGCTGCGCTCTCCACTCACCTCATCCAGCCTTTGGAGCACCCTGGTACGGATAGAGGTGTGCTGGAGCATAGACTCAGATTCAGGCTGGATCTCCTTATTATGCCAGATGGCAGACAGAGCCCTGAGATCCACCTCCAACCAGGGAAGCCTTGTAGGGCTGATTTCACTGCTCTACAGCCAAAATGCTTCTGAAATAAATGTAGTCAGACTAATTCTGGGTCACTGAGAACAAAAATGATGCTTAAAATTGTTGATTGGCTCTAGTTTTCAAGATATGCTATTGGGTCAGTATATACGACCCTTGACTTGGGAATGGCGGAGGATAAGTGAGTTATAAAGGGAAGGGATCTCAATTTAAACCAGAAATGACTAAAATACATCTTTGACTGGATCTATGAATAAATCTATGACTGGGTTTGGACAGGGTTTGCTTTTTAGGCAAAACAATGAATGATGCAATCTGAAGCTGGTATTGCGTCATACATGATATGAATTGCATCCTGTTATTCCTAGAAGTCATGAATGATGCAATCATAACGAAGCTTACATCACTCTGCTGAACAAATTGCCCTATATCAGCTCTAGAAATCATACAGTGTCGTGCTCTCTTATTTGTCAGTGTTTGATTTTGCAAAGGGACACATTTTTGTTTAGCCAAAGTGAGCAGAGATGCCTTGTACTTGTGTGAACAGTGCAGATAACTTCTGCTATGTTTGTGGTGAAGTGACTTTTGCATCACAAAAGCGCAGTATAACCACCATGGTTAAGAAAGCCTATCGCCTTTATTTTGGCTGCAAAATTGGAGATCAGGACAAGATGTGGGCCCCACACATATGCTGCAACACTTGTGCAACAAATCTTCACCAGTGGTTAAACAGGAAAAGGAAATCTATGCCTTTTGCAGTGCCAATGATTTGGAGAGAGCCAACAGATCATACCAGCAATTGTTACTTCTGCATGGTGCCTCCAATTGGGAAAGGTGTGTCAAAGAAGAAAAAGTGGACTGTGCATTATCCAAACATTCCATCTGCTATACGCCCAGTACCCCACGGAGAAGGACTGCCGGTTCCTGATGCAACAGAATCATTCTCACTTGAGTCAGACGAGGAAGAGGAAGAGGATGAAACTTCTGGTCCTGAACCATCAATGTCACAAGACCCACATTTTCTCCCATCCTCCTCCTCTGAACCACAGCTCATAACACAAGGTGAACTGAATGACCTTGTCAGGGATTTGGAACTACCCAAGAGTAAGCCAGAGCTGTTGGGCTCCAGACTACAGCAGTGGAATCTCCTGGCAGGTGATGTTAGGGTTTCCATGTTCCGTGACTGTCAAAAGGATCTTGTCCCATTCTTCTTCATGGAAGGTGATCTTGTAGCCTGCAACAACATCGATGGTGTGATAGCAGCCCTCAACATCGTTCACGATCCAGATGAGTGGAGACTGTTCATTGATTCATTGAAGACGAGTCTTAAAGCTGTTTTACTGCATAATGGCAATGTTTTGCCATCAATTCCAGTTGGTCATGCAGTCCATATGAAGGAAACCTATGACAACATGAAACAACTTTTGAGGTGCATAAACTATGACCAACATCAGTGGCAGCTTTGTGGCGATTTGAAGGTTGTTGCTCTCTTGCTTGGTCTGCAGTCTGGATACACAAAGTACTGCTGTTTTCTCTGTGAATGGGATAGTCGTGCAAGAGATTCCCACTACATCAAGAAAGATTGGCCACTCCTACAGTCATTGGAGCCTAGGAGGAAAAGTGTTTGGCATCCACCACTTGTTGAATCAAGGAAGATTTTGTTACCACCCTTACACATCAAGCTGGGTCTGATGAAGAACTTTGTCAAGGCCATTGACAAAACACAAGCAGCTTTCAAGTACCTCTGTAGAAAATTTCCAAGGTTAAGTGAAGTTAAGATAAAGGAAGGTGTCTTTGTTGGTCCTCAGATTCATGAACTTCTTCGAGATGATGCATTCAACTATGCACTGTGTGGCAAGGAAAAGACGGCCTGGAAAGCCTTCCAGTTAGTGGCAATAAATTTTCTCAGAAACAACAAGGCAGACAACTACAGGTTGTTGGTGGAAAACCTCCTCAAGGCATACAAAAGCCTTGGTTGCAACATGTCACTAAAGATACATTTTTGGCACTCTCATCTAGATTTTTTTCCACCGAACTGCGGAGCAGTGAGCGACGAGCACGGCAAGCGATTTCACCAGGATATTGCAACAATGGAGAAACGCTATCAGGGCAAATGAAGCCCATCAATGCTTGCAGACTATTGCCGGACAGTGACAAGAGATGCTCCATTTAATGAATACAAGAGACAAGCCAAGAAGTGCCGAGTAGACACTGAATAGGACTAAACTATGTACATAATAGTTTTTTGCCTTTTGTTTCATAATAAATTTTATTTATATAACCCTTTTGCTGATTTTTAAAGTGTTACATAAACATACAGGTGAACTATTATCATATAAAGCAACCATAAACACATGAAAAGACCTAGGTTTACAATTTATGATTAAAACTCTACTATCTACACAATATACATAGACATAAAATGTAAAAACTTAAATATCTTAGAAACAGTAGCCAATCAGTTGTTTTAATTGTCATATTTGAATTCAGCACATCAAAATACATAATAAATAGCACATTTTATCTCTGAAGCAGACGACTTCTCAAAAATTGTAGACCAGTGTTTCAGATCCCGAGAGTGGCAACCAGCACACAGCAACCTCAGAGTAATGGCTGCTTTAGCTTCCTGAGGCGTGTGCAGGGCCTGATGGAGAGGGGATGCCCTCCTGGTGGGCTTTCCAGGGCAGGGGGCAGAGAGGGCAAAGGGCCCTTCTCCGGAAAGTGTGCTGAAATGCGGATAGCCACACTGTGGCGCTGAGCTGGGAGAAGCAGACAGTGCAGCAGTGTGGTTGCATTGGCTACAGTTCACAGTGATGTCTAACACAGGGGATCCATTGAGAGCATTCTATGTGTGGATATACAGGGCCAGATTTACAAAGCTAATTAAGTGTCTACAGATGTGGATTGGCACCTAGTAGGCTGTTCAAAAAGTGCCTAAAAAGTGCCTAACTCGTAGTGAAATCAATGGGAGTTAGGAGCCCGGTGCTTTTGAAAATCCTACTAGGTGCCAATCTGCATCTTTAGGCATCTAAATAACTTGAAAAATCTGGAGCCTTAAATCCCATACCTACTCCAGCTGATGGGCTGTTCCATAGTGCTTTGCGGGTACTTGAACAGGTGACAACACCAACATTCTGTAGTGTGGACAGGCCAATGCGTGCATCTTTAGATGAACCTGGTCTTTGTAACAAAACCTGAAAGAAAATAAGGTTCATGCTGTCTCAGGCTTTCCTGTGATCATTCTGCACATCTCTAGTAGGCTATCATCTGGTAAAACATATGTGTCTGTCCTGGGGAGACAAGATAGCCACTTATGCACTGCTGAATAGTAGCCGCACATATCAGGTGATCTGCTGTCCCTGGGGCACGGAAATGTCAAGGCAGAAGGTGCATATGAAATTTTGTTCTCTTGGTGTGAATGTGTATGGGTTGATCTTCTGTGGCTTGCACTTCCCATTCTTCACCAGCTCCTTTCTCCTTGCAGTGTCACACATTAGACCTCAAGGTCAAGCATGCTCAAACTGTTTTTCACTGCAAAAACTGGAACCAGGCTGCCAGTCTGGATAATGAGGAGATTGCTTGCTGCCTGGTAGCACCTCTTGATTTTTCTCAGTGCATAAGTTGTGTATTCTGATCCTGCACTCTTCTCATTGTCACATTTTTTTTATTTACTTCCTTCCCCCCCATCTTTCTGCAGCCACAAAAACAAAATCATGTTTGCGTGCAGTATATTTTATGTACCATAAAAATATATAACCCCGTTGTTAAAGAGCTGAGAGGGAGGAGAAATCATTTCAATTGCAGCGCCATGGAGCTTCTGGGGTCATGCGTCAAAATCCAGCAAACACTCTGCAGGATCATAGCACCGAATTTTATACACGTAAGTCCAATTTTCAAAAGGGCTTAGCACCCACAACTGGAGCTGGATCATTTAAGGAGCTTAGTTCTCTATTAGGCACCTAAATGAACAATGCAAATCTGGCCCTTATTTATGAGTTTATATGGGGAAAATATAGCTGTGGCTTTACCAACTACATCTGCCTAACTATCAGTTCAAAGGGTGTGTTCAATCTCTGAAAGCATATGGGCTGTTTCTTTTAATGTTAACAGATGTTTTGGCCTGGCTTTGAGACCACAATTATATGACTATCTTTCTAGTGAGAGTATCTATTTGAAATAAATACAATTGAACCTGGCTGTTTTTTCCCCATGTAGGATAATACACACACACACACCATATCTAATCTATCTAGCTAATCTATCTGCACCTGAGTTTAATAAACTTTAACTAGCTCTCCCCAGAAAGAGGACCACAGCTTGCCAAACCAGTAAAACCAACGGGACAGCAAGAGTGTAACTGAGGACAGAATTTGGCTCCTAGGAGGTGCATATGAGCTGTGAGTACAGAACAGTGATTTTCTTTTCCCATTTTATTTATTTACTTCCATAAACATACAACAATGTTCCATTTACCAAAACAAGAGAATGTAAAAAGTAATTCACTTGAGATGAGTAAACAACAGTGGGTGGAAAACTTTAAAAGGGAATGATTTTTCTTACAGGGGCTCTAGTTATAGGCACTTTTAAAATTTCTCACAGCAATTGTTCCAAGGAAACTGCATCACAGCTTCCGAAGTGAAGAAGTATGTTCATTTAAAAACATCAGCCAAAGATATGATTATTTTAAGATCCAGAGCCGAATTCCACAGGTAAATGCTCCACAGAGCTGTGTGTGTCCAAAATATACTAACTCAGGTCCTGGAGGGAAAAGGCAATGAGGATGGTATTTGCTGTGTCTTTGATTAAAGGGACACTACACACTTCTCACGTGCCGCTTTATTAAATCTACATAGGACGACACAGCTCCACATGGGAGCCCTTTCCATGACATCAGTGTGAGTTGGGTCAGATGCTTAAAAAGGTACACTTTATATGTGCTATATGGACCACCGACAACTCACTATTCTCATATGAACAATCCCATTGACTGAGCGAAAAAAGCAAGTAAGGCTGGGCCATGTACGTTGACTTTGAGAGTATTAATAGTGATGTTTGCATCTTCGAGAGCTCAGCACCGCCAACAAAATGTTAGGGCCAAATTCAGGTCGGGTGTAAAGAGGCATAACTATGCTAAAGTAAATGTGATTCACGAGGAGGTTTAAATTTGACTATAGTCTTTGCAAATAAAAGGATTAAGATAAATGCCTGAGGGTTAAACCGGTCGTTAATAGCCCTTTAACTAGGAGCCAGGTTAGGAGCTGTTGTTTTCCCCTTACTTTTTACTTTGCCAAGTAGTGCCCTTACCTGGTAGGTTTTGGTAGCAGCATCTGTTTAAACTGAAGCGCTCACACTTCCACATGGACTTGACTATAGGAAAGCTACTGCAGCTGGAGCTGGGACTTGAGGATCCACGCACCCAGACTTTCTATCCACTCTGACTGAGCTGTAAATGCTCAATAGCTCTCAAAATTTGGCCCTGGTCAGGCGCTGAGAACTGTACCTGCACCTGTGGGGAGCCCTACTGACTTCACTGGGATTCCAAGGGGTGCAGCGTTCAGGATCGGGGCCTTGGTGAACTATGATTCTATAACCTCAGTTGGCAGCTGGGTTCACAACAGGGGAAGGTGAGATCAGTCAGTTCTGGCTGGGATCCACTGAGGGTGATGTATTAAGGCACTTAACTCCCATTGAAAATCCCACACTGTGCTGTTGAAAATCCCACACCGAATCCTGTCCTGTCACCGAGCTCTAGTAATTACTTTGGAGAAACCTATTGTATTTTCATAAGTTAAAAGAGGTGGGTTTTTTCGTTTTTTACATTTCCTTAACCTCTTTAATGGGAGGAATTTTAATGGAAAAATCATATTTTTGCATTTTTTTCTAAAATATTATTAAACGTCCCCCTGCATTAAATATTGATGGTGCCTGGTTTGTTATTTGCCACTATAAATTGTTTGTACCAATTAGCTGCTCAAAACCTCCCTTTAGCTTTGCATAAACTCTGTCTAACGCCATACAAATCATTCTTCAAGGTCTGTATGGAACTTGGCAGCTTTGGTTCCATTACATACTGATCACATATATGTAGGGGCGTGAGACAGAGACTTCACAATGATGCTGTGGGTGTATATCTATCATTCTGCACCCTTCTACATATCAGCCCTTTATTATTGTTATGTGACTAGTGCATACTTAAATCTTAATTAAAATACCTTTATCATTCTTCATTTTACACCTAGCCACCATTATCCTTAATGGAATAGTTACAAGCTGAAGGATGCCTGACACTTCCCATGATTAATGTAGCATATTTACTGACAGGAAACTACCAGGAGTTCTTTTGATTCAAACCATTCCATTCTGAGACCAGTATCATCATCCTCATCCTCATAGATGCAAATGCCCAGACCCACATTCCCCATCATGTGTGATCATTGTCATGCTTTCCTGGATCTTTAGGGACGTTCCAGGCTTGTATGGAGTTTTGCTCAAACAAAGTGATCTGATATGTACGCACGCAGGCCAATGCTGAGGGCTCCTGGCTTAGGCTTGGTAGCTGCTTTGTCTGACACACAGTAATAGTGCCGTTCTGTGAATATAGCAGTCTAGAGCTTTATACATCCCTGCTCTTCCTTATGGCCTATCCAGAAGGCCCCGGGGTTTAAATTTGATCTCTATGACATGTATGTGTTCTCCTTGTTCTCTAATCAGAGATGAACTTTGCTATTATTTTCTTTATTGTTCGCTGGAGTCCATTGCACAGTTGGATAAAGGTACAGCAACATCATGGAAAGGACTTGGCTGTGGAGATCATTCTTCTGTAAAGGTCAGTTTGCTGCACTTTCCATTTCCCAAGATGCAATATTTGCTGCTTTTGGTAAGGAAGTAAAGAACGTTCCATTTGATTTGCTTAGCCAGCAGACTTCAAAGAAACAAAACAAAAGCCATGGGGAAAAAAATTGCACTTGAGAACAACAACAACTGAAGCTTGATATCTACAACCATTTGTAATAGAAATCCTGCCCAAACCCATCTTTTACTTAGCTGTATAGAAATACATTTATTTCAATCGACATACACAGTTGCAAGCTGAACATTAAACCTTAGAGAACAAAGATTCCAGGTATTTCTCCTATATAGAGGTCTAGCTATTAAAATATAAGAGTTTGAATGGAGGGGTATAGAAGACGTGGCTTGAGTCTAATTCCAGTAATAAATTAATGCAAGCCCAACCCTATTTTAGCGCTTTTAGCCTCGAGAGGCTACTCAATACAAAACTAACTAACTAACCAAGAACAAGGCAAAAAAGACACAAGGAGGTTGAATAGGAGTCTCATTCTTTTCCACTCTGTGGCTTTGTCTGCACTTAAAAATTAGATAGACTTAGCCATGTCACTCAGAGCTGTGAAAAATTTCACTCGCTGGGCAATGTAGTTAGGTTGACATATACCCCATTGTAGACACAGATAGGTCCATGGAAGAACTCTTCTGTTGACCTAGCTACCACCTCTTGCAGAGGTGAAAAACCACTTCCGTCAATGTAGGAAACATCTACACTCTGGTACTACAGTGGCACAGCTGCAGTGCCATAGGCGTGTCAGTGTAGTGGCTGTAGTGTAGACATATAGACACCCCAGAAACAAAAACAAGCCATTGGAATTATTCACCTGAGTAAGGTTACTCATGTGCTGAAGTCAATGCAGAATCAGGTCCTAGATTTGCAACAAGTCTGGCCATATAGTTGTTGCCAGCCCAAAGGGCCCGAGGAGGCAAACAGCGGGGTTCGTTGCCTGGTGTGCTTGGCACCAATAAAGACACCGAGGGGAGAAAGCAAGCCAAGTTTATTTCAGAGCTCTGAAATGGCACGAGGAGACCAGCATGTCTCAAATCAAGTGCAACAAATACAAACAAATTTTCCCTTTTATATTCCAAGCAGTTTCTGAGCAAGCCTTTGTCTATTTCACCCTTACCCCTCCCTTCCAGACAACAGTTACAGCAGGTACACAGTGTGCATGTTAGAAACTTTCCCTTCGCCTGCTTATCTTTTGGCCTTGCAAGGCCAGTTTTTCCCTCGTGTTATCACTACAGCGTTTGTGAGTGTGAACAAAACTACAGCTGTCTGCTAGAAAAGCTGACCCTTACATTTCTGCTTCAGCATGTAAACAGTTAGCACAGAAGTAGGTGAAAGTTCTCAAGATGGAGTCACTGTGGTTCACTTAGACCCAGAGCAGAAGAGCTTCATCGGCACTTTTGGCCTTCCACTCTCCCGAGTTACCTGGTAGCTATGCCTAGTGACACCAACATAGTCTTGGAAGATTTAATTATAGTGGTGCAGCTGCATCACTGTAGTTAAGTTCGCAACATGACATCTATTTAAGCATATGAATTTTATAGAGGATTTAGAAAGGTCAAGCTTTATTTAGATTTCTTTGAAATTTGGTGTGCCTCAGAGGGATGCAGGGTAGGGTTAGTGACCCAGATTTGGAGTCATTTGAGCCTGGGGTTTGAAGGTAGAAGCCCTGAAAAATATAGCCATTTTAAAGAAAGTTTCTAGATGGGTTGTATTTTTGTGTGCGGAGATCAAACTATTGATGTGATGTGGGTCAAAATGGTCTTAATCTTATTAAAGGTCATGCATGGCATTCACTAAATCTTTGGAAGCCCAAATTGAGAATGCTATTTAGGAAAATGGACATTTTTATGCTGTGCATGCACCAACATAGAAAAACAGCTCAAGGATTTCCATTCCCACCATTGTATATGTTTTGAATCTCGACTCCTGTAAGTGGGCTACAATCCAAACCGTTAATTGGATTGCTTTGAAATTTCATGTATGTCATGGGGACACAGGATAGCGTTAGTGATCCAAATTTGGAGTTATCATTCAACTGAAAGGTTCCTGAGTCCCCCCTCCCCCAAATGCTTTCCTTCCACTGCCTTGTACTGTTATCTGAGAGGTACTAATAACTGGATGAATCACAGACCTCCTGATGGGTGTGAATTCACCTTTCAATTAACATAACATACATATAAGTTAACCACAAGCCCTGACCTAAGACATGAGTGCAAATTTTAGTTTGGCAGAATGTGATCAGAATATTTCAGGGTAAAAAAATTAGACACGAATGCTTCCTGGGAGGGGAGGGTTTTAAAGGGTGGCAGTGAAGGGAGGGGGGTTACAGGTAGGAGGATAAATGGGGATGTTTGGTTGGGGAGGGGGGAGATGTTGGGGAGCTCAGATGAGGGAGGTGAGACATCTCACAGCTTCGCCAGTGCACCTCCAGCCCCCCTGAACCCCTCTTTTTTTTTCTTTTTTGTCCTTTAATAGTGGACAAACAGGTGAGAGTGAATGTGTTGTGAAAGACGGTGAAGAGCTTGTATATTTCTGCAACTATGGAGCTGGCAGAGTAAAGGGGGTACCTGTGTTAATGGGGCACATTGGGGTATTTCCTAAAGAAAGCAGAGTTAATGTTGCATCGGTAACCTCTACTGTGCCTTTTCTGGTTTCCAGAAATGTGAGTTTTCCTCAACCCACCATTCTGCAAGGGGACAATATACTGTCAACCAAACTGAACGCTCCATTAATGTATTGCAGGGGGTCGGGGATGGGATGGACTAGCACAGCTGGGGAGTGAATAGGGGAGGTGGGGTACATAATTGCTAATGAATAACAGAGGGTCTGGTTGAAAGCCCTTTGAAGACAATGGACATCTTTCCATTGATTCCAATGGGTGAGACACTTGTCAGCTCGACAAAGTATTCATTGTAGAAAGATCCTGTGTACCCATTTGTCCTTTTAGTTCAACCAGATGTGGAGTACAAGAGCTGAAATGCTCCATTAATTCTATTCTACTGTCTGACATAACAACTTGCAATAGGCAACAGATTTCAACATATTCAGTGCTGTCAGGCTCGCATAAGGAGCCTTGATGGTATTAAACAGGGCAGATACATTGTGTAGCAATCTAAAAAAATAATAATTTAATTGATTCACAGGAAACCTAGGTGTTTTAATTAATTTTAATAACAAAAAGTCAAAGCCTAATCTGTAATTTCAACATTAACATTATGTATGATTAACTGAACTCAGTCTTTCTTATATTATTTTATATAATTACTTTTTGAAACACGAATGGAAATGTAATTTGAAATCATTTCTAACTGTACTGCTGCTCCTGCTTGGATGGATACTAGCATGAAATCTTTTATTGTATTTCTCCTTCTTTCACTTGGACTTGAAAGGAACCCTTCATCCCTGTGAATTCTCTTATAAACAAATGCATTTTATTGATGACACACATGGGAAGATAACACTGGCAGAAAAGGGCCTCGCAGAATGGAAGAGAAGTTGAGAGGGTTATTAACTTTTTTTGAGAAAGAGAATAGCTGTTAATGGTTTTCTTGTAGAATAAGAGCTAAGAATTAGTTGGTGTAGCTTTAGCAAAATTAAATATTGAATAGAGGACGGACCTTGCTTCTCTCAGCCCTGTAAAGAGAGCTGGCTCAGTCCTGAGATCATGCATGTGAATATCTTTACCCAGGGGAGTAAACTCCATTGGTCAGATTCTCCACTGCAATACCGTTCTGGAAACATTTTAGATGCTCGTTGGACTGGCTCCACTACTCTGTGAGATCAAAGTGACTCATGAGTGTGTTTGTAGGACCAGGATCTGACAGCCACAGCAGCACTCAATTGCATTTCGAGGAAGGAAGGATGAAATCTGCATTGAGAGATGTCTTAGGAACCAGGGAAGCACAACACTGAGTCATCTGACTTGCCAACCACAGGGATTTAGTGATCTGTTCCTGTTGCTGGTATAAGACATAGAGCCAGTCAGAGGAGATCTGGCGTCCAAAATCCTCCTTAGCCAGGTTGGTGAACTCTGACAGTTTGGGCCTGCTCCTCATGGCTTGGAACCTCAAAATGAAGTGATTCTTAAAGGGGCATCTGCCAGGACCTGTGCTACCCTGGCCAAAGAAGGATAACGCAGGGCTTTGAAGGCATTCTTCTCAGCATGGTAACCTAGAAGAGTTTGAAACTCCTAAAAAATCCTCACCTGAAAAGGGGTGGTGATGAGCCCCTGGTTAGTTTGGGTTGCCCAATGTCGTGTTCAGTGATCACTCAGTGACTAAGGTGCTAGCAAAAGAGCTGCTTTATTCTGTGTCCAGTTCCAACAAGAGTGTCACAGAGACCCGTCCAGACTCAATCTGGGAAGCTCAGCCCTTCAAGACATAGTCCCCAAGATCAGATCCATCACCATGGCCTTACTCAGGGTCAACCTCCCTGCTGTGTTATTCATAAGCAGCAGGGAGCCCAGGAAAGCTAGGTCCAAGGACAAATCATGCCAGGAATCAAATGCAGTTTGGCCAGATCATCTTCATCTCCATGTGATGCACTGGGGAGTCTGGAGCCAGAACTGTACACCAAATGGTTAATGCCATAAACCCGAGGTCATATCTGAGACGGTCAAAATGGTCATCATTTCCCCTCAGCTTCCTGCCCTCCGTGGAGAGAGCTGACTTCTTTGCAAAGGTGGTGCCATGTTTGTGCAGCAGACAGGTCCTGTAGCACCTCTTAGGCAAGAGGTAAAATATGGTGCACTGGCCTAATCATAGAATCATAGAATATCAGGGTTGGAAGGGACCAGGGTTGGAAGGGACCTCAGGAGGTCATCTAGTCCAACCCCCTGCTCAAAGCGGGACCAATTCCCAACTAAATCATCCCAGCCAGGGCTTTGTCAAGCCGGGCCTTAAAAACCTCCAAGGAAGGAGACTCCACCACCTAATGAAGAGCAAGCTTCTAGTTATCATGGTGTCCCTTGACAGCCCTCTTGATGTCCTTATGGAAAGGGTAGCAGGAGAACGGCTTTCCCTTGTATGTGAACACACTCTTTGTAGGGCCTGTCTGTTCTTGGGAGTCCTCCCTGGACAAAATTCAGGACTGTGGACCCCGTATACCCAAAGGTGTCAAAAACCACTGTGGCGAAGACCCCAGCTTGCTTTTGGTAGTGCTCACTCTCCTCGGAAATATCTACTAACCTCTGGGGCACCAGATAGACAACTCCTCTCCTCATCCCATCCACTACCACAGCACTGGCCTGAGCTTTATCTGTGTGGAATTTGTAAGGGTGGTGGGGGTGAAAACCTGGCTACTTCTCTCTCTCTCCCCTTCCCCCAGCCAACACCTCGCCCCTATATGCAGAAAGGATGTTTAGGGAGGCCATGAGAGTGGTTGTTAGCTGACCTGACTCCACACACCTTGGTGTCTCTGTCTTGGCCCTGGTGTCTCCTATATTGAACAGGCAACCTGCCCAGTGTCTGCCTGGGGATGCATCTTATGTGGGATCGGCTTCTCTCAGGGGACGGAGAAATTCCCATGGGACAGTATTCCACAGAATGGACCAGGCCCTCTCCCCATGTGCCACACCCCATGCACCACTCTGACATTGCCACAGACACACAGACACAGCCGCTGCTTTGTCTCAGTGAGGTGGCAGAAACCTAGGACTGAGGGACAGAGGACAGGTTCTGGGGGTCAAAAGCCTCATGACCAGCTGGGGTGGGATGGGGTGTAGTTGTCTGAGACAACCCAACAAGGAGCCGTGGCTCAGAGTCCAGACGTAGGTGGTCCTTGAAGAAAGCTGATTCCTAAAACAGAAGGACCCGAGCTGGGCAATACCTGCCTATGGGAACGGACATACACCGAGTTTCCACTTGCTGAGGAATCTGCTCATTCTTACTTTGAAGGGTTTGTGAAAGACAGGGGGCCTTATCCTCGGAAACTCATGGATTCCCTCCAGATCTTCCCAAGGACAGACGATTCCCATTGTTTCTGCTGCACTATCTCACTGACCTGGCAGTTGGATTCTCAGCAGCTTTCAAAATCAGGTTATTTATTTAGGAGCCTAACATTAGGTTCCTATTTTTGAAAATTTGGGCCAGCACATGTGAGTACCTTCTTCCTTTCTTTCCTGAGTACCTAAAGCAGGCATAAGACAGTGGAAAAGAAGGGGGCATTTCACCATTCATGGGGGTATATATGTAGTCCGATAGATAACCCTTTCCAAAGGCAGATTATCTTGCAGAATGATATTAGTAGCACCACCGTCTCCACCAGTAGATTGTGGCTTAGTTCCCTCAATAAACTGGAAGAAGGGAAAGCAGAGAGTGGGGTTCAAATATATGATGAAATTTAAATATCCACACTGTGTTAATAGAGTTTCAGTTTTCCCTCTCCATAAACGGCAATATGAGAGACTTAAATTTTTTTGCAGCAAACAAATCACCTTAATTGAGCACAGTTTTCATTTGAAAACAAGCCGTGGAGCTTAAGGCTGAAGTCCTCCAGAGAAAATGGCCCTATGATTTATATCAGTTCTGTTAGAGCTAGAAGCAATTTGCAAGGTTGCACATGAATAATGCAGGGTGAGAACAGCACAGGATGAAACCATTGAAAAAAACTAAATGAAATCCCTTTAAAAAGTGGTATATCTAGAGAAAAGTACTTTAAATTGAATTATTTACCAGTGCCTGTAATATTGCAGGAAGACCCACCGATCAGCAAATATTCCAAGCTTTAGGGCACAGTTGTTGTTGCCAATTCCGTAAAAAAATTTCCCTGATGACTAACATGCTAGAGATTGTCTGCTAAGGTCAGAATCAAAAAAAAAGGAATGGTATTGGGTGAACTCTAACATACTGCTTCCGTCTGTTGTCTCAAGATCCACAGAGGCTGAGTCTAAGCCAGGTGGAGATACTGAGTGTCAACTGTTCTACAGAAACCATAACATGAGAACATATTTCAAATGTTGTTGACTGTAATGCGGTGCTGTATGAATTGGGGTAATTCTCAGCAACTCTCTAGAAATATGAGCTGCTGTTCTGTACTTGCAACCATTGTGGACATTTTTCTACTCAGCCAAGAACATTTAGGTTAAAAATGTTGAGGTGCAAGATCTTTTGGCAGGCAGGAGGAACCTTAAAGCGAACTTAAACTGTGTGGACTAGGTAGGGCAGTGAATTGCAATAAAATCTGAAGCCTTTCATCTCTGGGTATTTGGTTGAAATTCAGAGAGGGTGAAAGTCATTAGTACCCGGCTGCTTTTTGGTGACGTAGAGGGGATGCAATCATGATTTCATTTGAGCTCCTAGGGAACAGTTGTCCACTCATCACAATAGCCCCTAATTACCAGTAGCAGCCTCAATACCAGGATGAGCAGAAAGACAAGAGACCGAGGCTGTGTCTACCCACAAATCTGTACCGATTTAACTACGTCTGTTTCGAAATGGATGCAGTTAAATGATGCAGCTGCTGTTTGTGGGTGCTCTTCCATTAGTTTCAGAGTGCCTTATAGCAATCTAGCTTCAGTCTATACCATAGGCGCGGTCTACACAGAGGCTCGAACCACGTTTACGAATGGAGTGATTTTAAACAGATTTAGCTCAATCAGTGCAACTTTGTGTGTGTAGCCACCATCAGTTTGAACCTTGCTCGTAGCAGTTTAGCTTGACCTTTATAAAAGTGTGTCCCCACAGAAGTTTTCACTTGTGTGCAACTGAGGCCTAAGGAATAAACCTAGGTGTTTTGGAAATTCTGCCCTGAGCCCAAGTTGCATTTTCAAGAGTGACTTAGGGGCTTAGGAGTTTAAATCCAATTGTTTTACTGTAATATATGGAGTCCCAGAACAGATTTGAACTGAAAAAGGAGGAGATATTTTATTCTGGTACAGGTTCATATAGACAACTGATCAGACTCCATTTTGAAAAGCTTCTTTACATGTTCAAACAGCTTTAGGGCTTCTAACAGTAAATAGCTATTCTCACATTGGCCACCAGGTGTCAATAATCACAACAAAGTTACAATATCAAACTCCTGCCCCTTTAAATTATTAGTAATAAACTTAAAACATTAGCATGATTACACCAAAACAAAACATCCTAAAATGTTGGACTAGACTACCCTAATCATCAGGCAATGACAAGGGATTATTCCACCCCCTCTTACACTACAAGTCAAGTGTGTCTCTAGATTTGGGAGATCTTCTGTAATGGCAGGGTGGAAACACCTGTCATCCATGATCCACAGCAAGTGCTGAAGGGTTTTCTGATAATACAACCATCTCTAAAGGCTTACTTCCAAGTCTGCTGTAGTGGTTGGTATGGGAATCACAGCAAAGCCTGGTCTACACTGCGGGGGGAGAGGGGGGAGAATCGATGTAAGTTACACAACTTCAGCTATGTGAATAACGTAGCTGAAGTCGACGTACTTAGATCTACTTACCGTGGTGTCTGCGGTAAGTCGACGTCTGACGCTCTCCTGTCGACTCCGCCTGCGCCTCTCGCCCTGGTGGAGTACTGGAATCGATGGGAGAACACTCGGCAGTTGATTTATAGATGCAATAAATCAACCCCCCTGGATCGACCTCTGCCCGCCGATCTGGCGGGTAGCGTAGAGAAACCCTCACTATTTCTGGATGTAGCAACTGGACAATCAACTGATTCCTTAACACTTGGTACCTCAACATCAAAATGGGAATTCTGGACCTCATTGTACTGCAGATGAACCTGAATTGGGATGCCTAAAAATGTGCCTCCCATCTGGTAACTCAGTCACCCGAGAAAGTGGTCCCTCCTCTGCAACAGCAATTGCAAAAATTAGGAGCATGTAGTGCATCACCTACACCTAATAGTCTTGGTGGTGCCCGTACATCATAATTTTTCTGCTGCATGATTTCCCCTGACCTCAGCAGCTTCGTCAGGGTGTATGGAGTACAGCTGAGTTCTTAGTTTCCTTCCCATTAAAAGTTCTGCTGGTGCCTGTCCTGTTGTGGCTTGTCATGTCACCCAAAGTGGAAAGGAAGCCTGGCCAGCTTTTTACCATATGTCATCTTCTTCATTCCCTCTTTTATGATTTGCACAACCTGCTGCACTAGGCCATTTGAGGAAGGCCGGTAGGGCACAGTTCTAATGTGTTCGATTTTTTAAAAATAAATTCCTGCAATACAGCACCAGTGAACTGGCTCTCGTTGCAACTTGCCACTGTCTCGGGCAATCCAAAAATGGAAAATATAAGTTGAAGTTCATCAATTGAAGCCTTGGCTGTAGAGGACGCATTATGTGTTCCTCCATCCATTTTGAATGAACATCAGTTAAAAAAAACACATTTTTTCTCATACATGGACCAGCATAGTCTACATGAAGCTCTGCTCAGCGTCACGGACACCATGCCCAGGGGAGCAAAAGAACTTTCAGTGGAGCATGGCTGTTGAATTGGTAAACCACATACTGTCACACAAAAATCTCAATCTTCCGAACCATTCCTGGCCACCACACACAACTGCATGCCAGTCCCTTCATGCGCACAATGCCAGGATGTGGTCCATGTAACAACGTTAGCACCACAGGTCTGCCTACTGGAGGAATGTTCACCTGGAATCCTAATAATAAGCACCCATCCTGGATACTTGAGGGCTCCTTTTGGGAGTAATAAGATTGGCGTTCTGAGCTTACCCACGCTGTCCAGCCATTTGTAACCATGCTCTCCACTCAAGACAATAAATGGTCCTCTGCATTTGTGTTGCATCAATTAGATAACAACTGTGGTTTCTGTAGGCTGAGGTACTTTTGAGGGCTACCTGGTAAAGGACATCTACTCAGAGCATCAACATTATCCAATGCTTTTCCAAGTTTATAATCAATTTTGTAGGCATAAGCTGCTAAAGTGAAAGCCCATCTCTAAATTCTGGTAGACACTGAAGGGGGTACAGGTTTGTTCTCCCCAAATTGACCTTTCAGAGATTTACGGTCTGAATGTATAACAAAATGCCTGTCACAATAGGTAAGAGTGGAACTTCTTTATCCCCAAACCTTCTTGTTCTAGTGGGGGATAATATTTTTCTGTGGAAGCTAGTGACCTTGATGCATAAGTAATGGGACACAGACCCATCTAACATTTGGTAGGCTAGTACCACTCCCTCCCCACATGGCAAGACAACACAAGACAATACAGGTTATCATAATGAACTAAAAAGTTTGAGGACCTTAGCAATTTCTTTGCTTCTGCAAAAGCTATGTTTGGTTTTTCACTGCCCTGGAATTGTATCCATTTCTGTAACAGTTTGTGTAATGAAGCCAGTACGGATGTCAAGTTGGGTAAAAAAAACCATTGTTTATAATAATTTAGCAGACCTAGAAAGGATTTCAGTTTGGACACTTACTTTGGTGCTACCTTGGTAATGGCCCATACCTTCTCCTCTAGTGGATGTAAGCCAGTTGCATTATTTTTTTGTCCCAGGTAAATGACTTCAGCCGCCTGAAATACACACTTAGAATCCTAAGAACATAAGAACGGCCATAGTGGGTCAGACCAAAGGTCCATCAAGCCTAATATCCTGTCCTCTGACAATGGCCAATGGCAGGTGCCCCACAGGGAATGAACAGACAGGTTATCATCAAGTGATCCATCCCCTGTCACCCAATCCCAGCTTCTGGAAAACAAAGGCCAGGGACACCATTCCGGCCCATTCTGGCTAATAGCCATTGATGGACCTATCTTCCATGTATCTATCTAGCTCCCTTTTGAACCCCGTTATAGTATTGGCCTTCACAACACCCTCTGGCAAGGAGTTCCAGAGGCTGACAGTGCGTTGCGTGAAAAAATACTTTCTTGTGTTTGTTTTAAATCTGGTATGTACCTATTAATTTCATTCGGTGGCCCCTTGTTCTTGTATTATGAGAAGGAGTAAATAACACAACTTTATTTACTTTCTCTATACCACTCATGATTTTATAGACCTCTATCATATCCCCCCTTAGCCGCCTCTTTTCCAAGCTGAAAAGTCCCAGTCTTATTAATCTCTCCTCATGCGGAAGCTGTTCTATACCCCTAGTAATTTTTATTGCCCTTTTCTGAACCTTTTCCAATTCCAATATATCTTTTTTGAGATGGGGCGACCACATCTGCACACAGTATTCAAGGTGTGGGCGTACCATGGATTTATATAGAGGCAATATGATATTTTTTGTCTTATTATCTATCCCTTTCTTGATAATTCCCAACCTTCTGTTCACTTTTTTAACTGCCGCTGCACATTGAGTGGATGATTTCAGAGAACTATCCACAATGACTCCAAGATCTCTTTCTTGAGTGGTAACACCATTATTTACCTCTCTCCATTCTGAAAACTGACCATTTATTCCTACCCTTTGTTTCCTAACTTTTAACCAGTTACCGATCTATGAGAGAACCTTCCCTCTTATCCCATGACTGCTTATTTTGCTTAAGAGCCTTTGGTGAGGGACCTTGTCAAAGGCTTTCTGAAAATCTAAATATGCTATATCCACTGGATCTCCCTTGTCCGCATGCTTGTTGACCCCCTCAAAAGAATTCTAGTAGATTGGTGAGGCATGATTTCCCTTTACAAAAACCATGTTGACTATTTTCCAACAAATTATTTTCATCTATGTGTCCGACAATTTTGTTCTTTACGATAGTTTCAACCAATTTGCCCGGTACAGAAGTGAGGCTTCCTGGCCTGTAGTTGCCAGGGTCACCTCTGGAGCCCTTTTTAAAAATTGGTGTCACATTAGCTATCCTCCAGTCATTTGGTGCAGAAGCTGATTTAAATGATAGGTTACAGATGACAGTTAGTAGTCCTGCAATTTCACATTTGAGTTCCCTCAGAACTCTTGGTTGAATACCATCAGGTCCAGGAGACTTATTACTGTTTAGTTTATCAATTTGTTCCAAAATCTCCTCTAATGACACCTCAATTTGGGACAGTTCCTCAGATCTGTCACCCAAACAGAATGGTTCAGGTTTGGGAATCTCCCTCACGTCCTCAACAGTGAAGACCGATGCAAAGAATTCATTTAGTTTCTCCGTAATGGCCTTATCATCTTCGAGTGCTCCTTTAGCATTTCGATCGTCCAGTTGCCCCACTGGTTGTTTAGCAGGCTTTCTGCTTCTGATGTATTTAAACAACTTTTTTGCTATTACTTTTGGAGTCTTTGGCTAGCTGTTCTTCAAATTCTTTTTTGGTCTTTCTAATTATATTTTTACACTTCATTTGCCAGAGTTTATGCTCTTTTCTATTGTCCTCATGAGGATTTATCTTCCACTTTTTAAAGGATGTATTTTTCCTCTCACTGCTTCTTTTACTTTGTTGTTTAACCATGGTGGCTCTTTTTTGGTTCTCTTACTATGTTTTTTTTTTTATTTGGGGGATACATTTAAGTTGAGCCTCTATTATGGTGTCTTTAAAAAGTTTCCATGCAGCTTGCAGGGATTTTACTTTTGGTGCTGTACCTTTTAATTTCTATTTGACTAACCTCCTCATTTTTGTGTAGTTTCCCTTTCTGAAATTAAATGCTACTGTGTTGGGCTGCTGTGGAGTTTTCCCCACCACGGGGATGTTAAATTTAATTATATTATGGTCACTATTACCAAGCGGTCCGCTATATTCACCTCTTGGACCAGA
The DNA here is from genome assembly GCF_027887155.1 of Malaclemys terrapin pileata. Lineage (NCBI taxonomy): Eukaryota > Metazoa > Chordata > Testudines > Emydidae > Malaclemys > Malaclemys terrapin. Next base: position 140,144,021 of record NC_071509.1, read on the forward strand.
TCCTGTTCTCCACTTAGAACTAAATCAAGAATTGCCTCTCCTCTTGTAAATTTAATAAAATTTAATAAAAATCTAATAAATTTGTTAGTCTCTAAGGTGCCACAAGTACTCCTGTTCTTCTCTCCTCTTGTGGGTTCCAGGACTAGCTGCTCCAAGAAGCATTCATTTAAGGTGTCAAGAAACTTTATCTCAGCATCCCTTCGTAAGGTGATATGTACCCACCTGGCACAGGCCTGATGTGGGTTTTTAATTGCAATGTAAATATACCCATAGTCATTTTTTGAAAATTCGACCCTTAAGCCAAAATCGTTATAAGGCACTCTTAAGGCTGTCCACACAAGGAAGTTACACTGATTCCACTACACCAGTTTCTAAACTGATTTAATTAAATTGATGCAAATTTATAAGTAGATGTGGCCTGGCATTCTGTCCAAATCAGGTTTATGGGACAGTCTGAAAGGACTTGTTTGCCACTTCTCTTGCTATGCTCATTCTATGACTGAATAGAGGAGTTTCCACGCTCTGGGCACCTCTTATTGACAACAATAATGGGTTTTATTCACCCCGTGTTACTCCAGTTTTACATCAGTGTAACCCCACTGAAATCAGTGGAGTCACACCAGCACAACCCACTGGACAATCAGGTCTAAAGAGTCTTTCCAATAGAAAAGTATTATTAAATCTCCCAGATGATGGATTCCATTGTCTGTCCCAGTCACATTCCAATACAAAGGGCAGTAAATGCAATTGATGGAAGCTCAAATGATGACCCACAAAACAAAGTGATAATCTGCAGCTGTCTTATTTCTCTCACTTTTTCTAAAGAGCAATTCAGCATAGAACTATGTGGAAAAGAAAAATGTTTTCCAGGTATTGTACACCAAAATTTCCCTCATTTCATTTCAGGCCATCAATGACTCTGAAATATTATTTTCACTACCTATTCTTGAAATGGCCCCAAACATGCCAGTCTCAATATTTTGTATGTTTCCAACGTGACTTGATTCCTGGGAGGAATTCTGAAGTATCACAATGTCACTTTTTTTGAGGGGGCAAAGGGTGAAGAGAGGAGAAGCAAGAAAAAAAATGGTTTTGGAGTGAAAAATGTGCATTTCCACTCTGAAATGGTCTTGTGACTTGGTGAAAAATCTTTTAAAAAATTCTAATTTTTAGTAGTGGTCCTTTTTTTGCCCAAACCACACATAATTGTAAAGGAACCAGATATTGTACTTGGATAGTTATTGCATTTACTTTTGAAGCTATTTAGTTGGCTCAGTTACTGTTGAAAATCCCGGTTAATTGTATATTGAGTAGAAGAGAAAATATTTATTTCAGGTTCATAGCATCTCTCATAGGTTGAGAGACGGATTCAGCTCCCATTGAAGTCAATGAGAACCTTTTTTTTTTTAAAGCTTTAATGGACTTGGGATCAGGCCCTATATAAACAACATTTGTAATGTTTCTGGAGTGGTATAATTTTATAATAATACAAACAAACTATACAGAGTCCATTTCTTCTCTCCATCACATGGATGTAAATAGAGAGTATCTTCCATGAAGTCTGGGAGGTTACACTAGATTTTCACTGGGGAAAATGAGAGCAAAATTTGTTCCTAGTGCCACTTTCATGAGAAAAAAAAAAAAAAGAAACTCAATGAATTGAGCACAGTGTATGAGGACACATTATACTCATCAGTATGGCTTGGTTAAGTGAGGCCAGGCATGATGAAGCATTGTTGCTCGTCTTTCTTGCCAGACAGAAACTAAGGGCCAGATCTTCAGCTGGTTAACTCAGCGTTGCTCCATTGAAATCAGGGGAGTGTTGCTCATTTACACAACTGAAGGTCTAGCCCAGCGTCTGTTGTTTTGTACACTTGAAGCTATTTATTAGAAATTCAGACATGTGAGCTGCCTTCGTCTGCAATGCCTATTAGTGCCAATGTGGTAAATGGCACCGTTTTCTATAGAAATCTGCAGTTCAGGGTCTGTGCAGTCAGACAGTGGGAGGCGGGTAAAAGCTAAGGAGTTGACAAATGCAAAAGAACATAAACAAGAACAATACTGAACTCAGAAGTAACTAATTTTTGCCAAAAGTATTATTTAATATCTGTGGGTAGTTTGACAAGACAGCTATTTCATTGCCCACATATCTTCAGTACACATTGCACTTGTCTTTAGATGATATAGTTAGAATGTGAGCAGCCAACTCCATCCAGAACCAGTCAAGTGCTCTGAATAGTTACACCTCTACCCTGATATAACACGACCCAATATAACACGAATTCGGATATAACGCGGTAAAGCAGTGCTCTGTGGGGCCAGGGCTGCGCACTCCGGCAGATCAAAGCAAGTTCGATATAACGCGGTTTCACCTATAATGCGGTAAGATTTTTTGGCTCCTGAGGACAGCGTTATATCGGTGTAGAGGTGTACTTGAATGTTTCACATAATGGTCAAAAAATAAATCAACATGTATCTTTGTATCTGTCCTCCCTGGGGACGTTGTAGGAATTCAGAACGGGTTGGTATGAGGGAAAGCTAGAGGAAACACAGTCCCCATAAATATTAATTGCTTTGTGTAACAAGTGGAAGAGAATAGAAATGCAGAGGGCTTCTCATGTTAAATGTTTTCCAATGCATGTTTGCAGTGTTGCAGTAGTCTCGCTGGTCCCAGGATATGAGACAGACAGAGTAGGTGAGGAAGTATCTTTTATTGGACCAACTTCCGCTGGTGAAAGAGAGAAGCTTTCGAGCTGCACATAGCTCTTCCTGGCATTCAAGGTTAAAAGACATTTGTCTCATCCAATTTATGCTGATATCACATCTTGATATTAAGAGTTACAAAAAGCTTTTCCGGTGAGGCACAGGCTAGAGAAACAGTGTATCTATTATACTACGATCTTTAATGTGCTTATCCTCACACTACCCCATGAGGCAAGAAAATGCTATTATCCCCATTTATAGATTGCAAACTAAGGCTCAGGGAGACAGACCTAGGACCTCAAAGGTATCTAGGCTCCGAACTCCTTTTCATTTCAGACCCACAATCTAAGAGAAATGTTGCAGGCTTGAAATAAACATTGTTAGTAGGGCTGTCGATTAATTGCAGTTAACTCACACGATTAACTCAAAAAAATTAACTGCGCACAGTTAAACGATAGAATACCAACTGAAATTTATTAAATATTTTTGGATGTTTTTCTCCATTTTCAAGTATATTGATTTCTATTACAATGCAGAATACAACGTGTACAGTGCTCACTTTAGATTATTGTTTTTATTACAAATATTTGCACTGTAAAAATAATAGACAAAAGAAATGCAATCTCTTTATCGTGAAAGTGTAACTTACAAATGTAGATTTTTTTCATGCTTCGGCCACCATTCCGGAGGACATGCTTCCATGCTGATGATGCTCATTAAAAAAATGATGCCTTAATTAAATGTGTGACTGCACTCCTTGGGGGAGATTTGTATGTCCCCTGTTCTGTTTTACCTGCATTCTGCCATATATTTCATGTTATAGCAGTCCTGGATGATGACTCAGCACATGTTCGTTTTAAGAACACTTTCACAGCAGATTTGACAAAATGCAGAGAAGGTACCAATGTGAGATTTCTAAGGATAGATACAGCACTCGACTCAAGGTTTAAGAATCTGAAATGCCGTCCAAAATCTGAGAGGGACAAGGTGTGGAGCATGCTTTCAGATGTCTTAAAAGAGCAACACTCCGATGCAGAAACTACAGAAACCGAACCACCAAAAAAGAAAATAAACCTTCTGCTGGTGGCATCTGACTCAGATGATGAAAATGAACATGCGTCATTCCACTCTGGTTTGGATCGTTATTGAGCAGGACCCGTCAGCATGGACACATATATTCTAGAATGGTGGTTGAAGCATGAAGGGACATATGAATCTTTAGCGCATCTGGCTCGTAAATATCTTGCAATTCCGGCTACAACAGTGCCATGCGAACGCCTGTTCTCTCTTTCAGGTGGCATTGTAAACAAAACGTGGGCAGCATTATCTCCTGCAAATTAAAACCAAACTTGTTTGTCTGAGTGATTGGCTGAAGTAGGACTGAGTGGACTTGTAGGTTCTAAAGTTTTACATTGTTTTGTTTTTGAGTGCAGTTATTTTTGATACATAATTCTACTTTTGTAAATTTGACTTTCATATCAGAATGGTGCTGGTTCACACTCCTTCTGCATTCACATTTATGCCTAGTCTATACACAGTTTTTGTCCCTGTATAACTATTTTGTTAGGGCACTGATGTTTTACCAAAATAATGTATCCCAATACAACCCCTCATGTGGGAGCGGTTACACTAGTATAAAACTGCCTTGTAGTGGTATAATTCGTTCCCCATTCCATATGGGAATAAGCTATACTGTTATAAACACCTTTCTATCGGCATAACAACTACGTGCACACTATGGCGAGTGTACTGCTTTTGGAGCTGGTCAAAAACCAGAATATCTGTTCCATGGGAAACTGGCATTGTCCACTGAAGGTAGGAGAAGTACTAATGGGCTTAATCTGTAGCAAGGGAGATATAGGTTAGGTATTAGCAAAAAAACCCCCCAAATAATTATAAGAGTTGTTAAGTTCTGGGATAGGCTTCCATGAGAGGTTGTGGAATCCCGGGATGTTTTTAAGCACAGGCTGGACAAACACCTGCCAGGGATGGTCCAGGTTTACTTGGTCCTTCATGAGCACAGGGGCTGGACTTGAGGACTTCTTGAAGTCCCTTCCAGCCCTACGTGTCTATGAGTCTGTGATTTTTAAAGGGTTAAAACTGGAACAAAAAACCTTACATTTTAAAATTCCCCGCTAACTGAAATTTTTGAGAAAAAAATGTTTCAGGGCAATTGAAATATTTTAAAAAATTGCTTTGTTTTGATTGATATTTTTTAAATTTTAGAATGTATAATACAATGAATTTCAAAACAACAGCCCTTTGAAATGTAAAATCAAAACATTCCATTTCAAAATTGTTGAAACTTTATTCTGATGTTTTAATACAAATTTGTGTCAAAACTAACATCTTCCCATTGATAGTTTTGATTCTGGTGAAATGGCATTTTCCAATGGAAAAACATTCTGTCTAAAAATGTTCAACCAAATCTAAATGTTTTGACTATACTGCCACAGTTAAAGCAGTGCAATCTTGTATTTTGACAAGACCTTGTATACATAAGAATGGCCATACTGGGTCAGACCAATGATCCATCTATCTCAGTATTCTGTGTTCAATAGTGGCCAATGCCAGGTGCTTCAGAGGGAATGAACATAACAGGCAATCATTGAGTGATCCATCCCATCCTCCACTCCCAGCTTCTGGCTATCAGAGACCAGAGACACCCAGAGCATGGGGTTGCATCCCTGATCATCTTGGCTCATCGCCATTGATGGACCTATCCTCCACAAACTTGCCTCATTCTTTTTTGAATAGTTATAGTTTTGGCCTTCGCAACATCCAGTGGCAAGGAATTCCACAGGTTGACTGTGCTTTGTGTGGAGAAATACTTCCTTTCATTTGATTTAAATCTGCTTCCTATTCATGTAATTGGGTGACCCCAGGTTCTTGTGTTATGTAAAGGAATAAATAAAACTTCCTTATTCACTTTCTCCACATCAGTCATGATTTTATAGACCTCTATCATCTCTCCCCTTAGTCGTCTCTTTTCCAAGCTGAGAAGTCCCAGTCTTTTTAATTGCTCCTCATATGGAAGATGTTCTATACCCATAATAATTTTTGTTGACATGGCCTTCTCTGCGCCTTTTCTAATTCTAATACACCGTTTTTGAGATGAGGTGACCAGAACTGCATGCAGTGTTCAAGGTGTGGGCATACCATGGATTTATATAGTGGCATTATAATATTGTATGTCTTATTTTCTATCCCTTTTCTAATGGTTCCTAACATTGCCAGGTTTTTTGACTGCTACTGCATATTTAGCAGATGTTTTCAGAGAACTATCCATATTGACTCCAAGATCTCTTTCTTGAGTGGTAACAACTAATTTAGACTCCATCATTTTATATGTATAGTTGGGATTATGTTTTCCAACGTGCATTACTTTGCATGTATCACCAAGTAATGTCATCTGTCATTTTGTCTCCCAGTTACCTAGTTTTGTGAGAGCCCTTTGTAACTCTTTGCAGTCTGCTTGGGACTTATCTTGAGTAGTTTTTTATTGTCTGCAAATTTTGCCACCTCACTGTTTCCAGATCATTCTGAATATGATGAACAGCACTCGTCCCAGTACAGATCCATGGGAGACACCACTATTTACCTCTCTCCATTGTGAAAGCTGACCATGTATTCCTACCCTTTGTTTCCTGTCTTTTAACCTTCCCTCATATCTCATTACTGCTACTTTGGTTAAGAGCCTTTGGTGAGGGACATTATCAAAGGCTTTCTGAAAGTCAAAATACACTATATCCACTGAATCATCCTTGTCCACCTGTTTGTTGACTTCCTCCAAGAATTCTAATAGATCGGTGAGGCATTATTTCCCTTTACAAAAGCCATGTTGACTCTTCCAACAAATTGTGTTCATCTATGTGTCTGATAATTCTGTTTTTTACTATAGTTTCAATCAATTTTGCCTGGTACTAAAGTTAGTCTCATAGGCCTGTAATTTCAGGTTTCAGAGTAGCAGTTGTGTTAGTCTGTATCTGCAAAAAGAACAGGAGTACTTGTGGCACCTTCGAGACTAACAAATGTATTTGAGCATAACCTTTCATGGGCTATAGCCCACTTGCCAGGATTGCCTCTGGAGCCTTTTAAAAAAAATTGGTGTCACATTAGCAGTCATCTGATACAGAAGCTGATTTAAATGATATGTTACATTCCAAACTACAAATCTTTTGTTGATCTTCCAGAAAACACCATCCTAGCCACTATGGATGTAGAAGTCCTCTAAACCAACATTCCACACAAAGATGGACTACAAGCCATCAGGAATAGCATCCCCGATACCATCACGGCAAACCTGGTGGCTGAACTTTGTGACTTTGTCCGCACCCACAACTATTTCAGATTTGGGGACAATTTGTACTTTCAAGTCAGCGGGACAGCTATGTGTACCCACATGGCCCCTCGGTATGCCAACATTTTTATGGCTGACTTAGAACAACGCTTCCTCAGCTCTCGTCCCCTTATGCCCCTACTCTACTTGCGCTACATTGATGACATCTTCATCATCTGGATCCAGGAGAAGGAGGCCCTTGAGGAATTCCACCAAGATTTCCACCCTACCATCAACCTCAGCCTGGACCAGTCTGCACAAGAGGTCCACTTCCTTGACACTACAGTGCTAATAAGCGATGGTCACATAAACACCACTCTATACTGGAAACCTGCTGACTGTTATACTTACCTACATGCCTCCAGCTTTCATCCAGACCACATCACATGATCCATTGTCTACAGCCAAGCTCTAAGATACAGCCGCATTTGATCCAATCCCTCAGACAGAGACAAACACCTACAGAAACTCTATCAAGCATTCTTAAAACTGCAATACCCACCTGGTGAAGTGAAGAAACAGACTGACAGAGCCAGAAGGATACCGAGAAGTCACCTACTACAAGACAGGCCAACAAGACATCATCAAGGATCTACACCCTATCCTGAAAGACGATCCCTCACTCTGACAAACCTTGGGAGACAGGCCAGTCCTCATTTACAGACAGCCCCCCAAACTGAAGCAAATACTCTCCAGCAACTACACATCACACAACAAAAACACCAACCCAGGAACCAAACCCTGATACAAACCCTGGTGCCAACTCTGTCCACATATCTATTCAGGGGACACCATCATAGGACCTAACCACATCAGTCACACCATCAGAAGCTCATTCACCTGCACATCTAAAAGTGTGATATATGCCATCATGTACCAACAATGCCCCTCTGCCATGTACATTGGCCAAACCGGACAGTCTCTACGCAAAAGAATAAATGGGCACAAATCTGACATCAGGAATCATAACATTCAAAAACCAGTAGGAGAACACTTCAATCTCTCTGGTCTCTCAAAACAGACCTAAAAGTGGCAATTCTTCAACAACAAAAACTTCAAAAACAGACTCCAACGTGAAGCTGCAGAACTGGAATTAATTTGCAAACTAGATACCATCAGATTAGGCCTGAATAAAGACTGGGAGTGGTTGGGTCATTACAAAACCTAAACTTTATTTTCCCAATACTAATTTCTCCCTACTGTTACTCACACCATCTTGTCAACTGTCTGTAATGGGCCACTCTCTTACCACTTCAAAAGTTAGTTTTCCTCCTTTGGTATCCTGCTATTAATAGATTTATCTCATTAGACTGACTTCACACTTCGCAAAGCAACCCCCATCATTTCTTGTATTTATACCTGCTCCTGTATTTTTCACTTCATGCATCTGATGAAGTGGGTTCTAGCCCACGAAAGCTTATGCCCAAATAAATTTGTTAGTCTCTAAGGTGCCACAAGGACTCCTCCTTATTCCACAGTTAGTAATTCTGCCATTTCGCAGAACTCTTGGGTGAATGCCATCTGGTCCTGGTGACTTACTACTGTTTAATTTATCAAAGGATGACTGCAAATAGGGCCAGGCTGCAGAGAATCAGGCTTATTATCTTGTACCGGAGCCGTTGGTTGCTTAGCATTTTTGAAAAGCACGCCTCTTATTCTGGACAGTAATGGGCTGATCCAACTGAAGTCAGTGGGAGTCTCTCTCTTGGCTCTGGCTCAGGCCTAAAACAGGGATATAGGAGCCTAGCTTCAGGTTCCTAGTTATGAAAACGTTGGCCCTCGCTTCCGCAGCATTCGCAGAGGGGTGGGTATAATGCCAACAGTGATGACAGGAGAGGAATTGTTTCCATCTTCATTGTACTTGGCTATTGCTGGTTGAGGGCCAGGTGGAATTATTGGCAGTAATAATAAAGGGAGTTGTGATCACTGTGTTTTAAGCAACATTAATGGTGATGGATAGCTGCTTTTATCTAAAGAACACAGGACATAAAGAGCAAAATGAATTTGTTGGTTTTTATATAAAAAATAAAATAGCTAGCACAAAAAGATCTGAATGAATGACAGATTTTTTTCTTGTCTCCCATGTGCCAGGTGAGCATCAAGATTCCAAAACACTTTCATATCAATTGTTCCTTCGTATTGCCTTAAACAACACATTGCGAATAAAGAGACACAATCAAAGTCAATGTTCAGGGAAGCATTACAACGTACTACGCTGAGAAAGAGACTCTGATTTATCAGTGTGAGTGCTGCACTTGCAAAGGATACATTTCCAGGATTTTGAGTGTACATGAAGGCACAATTTAATGTTCAATACACTGAATTATTGTTGTAAGATTTATTGGCGTAAGGGCCTGATCCTGCAAGCCTTATGTGTGGGAGTAGTTCTTAGCCAATGAGGCCTTGATCCTGCTCCCATTCAAATCAATGGAAAATGTCCTAGTGACTTGAATAGTGGAAGGTCATGCCCTGGGAACTCCTGGATGTGAAAGGAGTGCTCATGCGACTAAAGGTTTCAAGATCCAGCCATGAGTCTCTTCTCCAGCAGGGCATTTGGAAAATGTGTGTGTTCGTCTGTGCTCCTAAATGAATCTGCAGTTTAAACAAACATCCTTAGAAACCAGCTCATTATGAAATCATAGATGCGGCCTGACACATACAGGACCAAATCCATAGGTGAGGCTGAGGCAGGCTAAGAAAATCTAGGGGAAGCCTACGGCCTAGCCTCCATGGAGAGCTGCATTGGTTTTACTAATGGTGTGAATTTAAACTGGTAAAGACCCCTTTGCAGACATGCTTACTTCAGTTTAAACCAGGCTTATTTCAGTTTTGTTTAAATCAGCTGGGAATAGCTTTGAGAGAACTGAAATACTGTACTTGTAACCCAACATTACAGCATCAACACTGGGGGTTGCACTGATTTAACTAAGCCACTTTAACTACAGTAGTGTAATTAAACCAATACAACTTGGTGCATAGACAAGGGCTACGTTGGTGTACCTTGCACTCTCTCCCAATCCCTCACATTGTATTACACCTTCCTAGGCTTCCCCTAGACTTGCTTACATTCATCTCTGAACTTGACTCACAGGGCCAAACTGAGAGATGAACTCCGAGTTAAATTCCCCTTATGCTAGTTTAAACTAGCCCTGCATGCTAACTTGGGTGCACACTGCCCCTGTCCAGGGGAGTTTGAGTGCTTGCAATTTAAGACAGCCAGGAGGTGGAAGAAGGTTTATGTTAAAGGTACCCCCCCCCACCAATTTAATTGATCTCTTAAGGCCAGTGATGTATATGAGAGCAGCCAGGTATGGAGCTAGTGTAGAATCAAACCGCAAACCAGGGACACAATAGCCTTCTAAGGACTACCACAGCCTGAGCTGGACAGAGCTAAGGATCTAGCCCTTCATAACTGGAAATGTACCATGGATAAAGTTATGAATTGTGTATAGTGTTTCCCATGGGAAGAACACTCTATAACCCGCACACTACTTCTTAGTATCTATCACACAGCTGTATTTGGCTGAGAAATATGTATAACCTTCCTAAGAACATAAGAATGCCCATACTGGGTCAGACCAATGGTCCATCTAGCCCAGTATCCTGTCTTCTGACAGTGGTCAATGATTCAAAGGGAATGAACAGAACAGGTAATCATCAAGTATCAGGGGGTAGCCGTGTTAGTCTGTATCTACAAAAACAACAAAGAGTCTGGTGGCACCTTAAAGACTAACAGATTTATTTGGGCATAAGCTTTCATGAGTAAAAACCTCACTTCTTCGGATGCAACATCTTCTTCTTGCATCCGAAGAAGTGAGGTTTTTACTCACGAAAGCTTATGCCCAAATAAATCTGTTAGTCTTTAAGGTGCCACCAGACTCTTTGTTGTTTTTGTAGGTAATCATCAAGTGACCCCCTGTTGCCCAACTTGACTAGCTCTTTCAATGAATTCCCAGCGGACAGGATCCACCGTTTGAACGCAACAAGCCCACGATTATATTGTTCCAGCTCTTCCTTTAAAAACAATAAAGCAAAAAGCCATCTGTGCTCCAGGGATTGTTGAAGCATGTCCATTGTGACAAAGCAAAACCTAAAGCAAAGCAAGACAATTGACAGTGATTTTCATTTCCAGCCTGACTTATTTACCGGGGCAGGGTCTCATCTTGCACAGCTAGGATATAAATCTGAAGCTGAGGATTGACTCAGTGTCTGACATCAAAAACCCCAAACAAAACCACCGTCAAAACCACATTTACTATCAGGTATCTAGATGCCAGAGATGCAGCATAAGCCAGGATTATGAATTATCGGAGCCTCAAGTTAGGTGCCTAAATCTATATTTAGCAGTTGGTTGAAAATGTTTCATCAATATTTTTTTCTGACAAAAATGGCTTTTCAGCTATTCAATTTTTTTCCATTTTTTGTTAAAAAAAAAGCATTTTTCAGTGAAGAACAAAAACAAAAAAATCTTCATTTTCACCAAAACATTTTCACGGGAAAAACACATTTCTCAAGCAGCTTTAAGGTGAAATTCGGGTCCTGTTGAAGTCAATGGTGAAACTCCCATCACTTTGATGGGGCTAACATTTCAACTCTAATATTTAGGCTCCTGAGGCCTCCTTTTGAAAAGTGCTAAGCATCCAACACCCCTACCCTACTGAGGCCAGCTGTCTCAGAGAGTTCCCAGCACTTTTGAGACCAAACTCATTTAGGAGCTTAAAGCCGGACTTAGGAGCCTAACCTCATGCAGTCACTTTTTAACATTTTTGGCAGAGAGAAACTTGGTGCAGACTCTAATAGGAGAGTAGAGTAGGATGTTTTGGAACCAAAGGGGAACACAAATTCCAAAGGTGAAGTGCTCGGACAGGGAATGCACTGCTAACAGCTCCTTAATACTTACTAACTCCAAGCAACTTTTAATGTGAAAAAAGAAGTGAAAACATATGTTCTTAACTCAAGAAAACTGGACAATGACATGAAGCAGCACATTTCTAAGCAGAAGATCTGAATGGAGAACTGCAAATGGTTTGGCTATGTCTACCTCCCACACCATTGCTATTATTATTATTTGTATTGTGGTAGCAACTAAGAGACTGCATCATATCAGACCACTGCAATTAGCAAGAGCAGATGCACTTACAAAGCTCTCAGGTTTACATGAGAAGGAGCTGGTGGCCATGCATTTCCAGCAAGGGATCCTCAATTTGGAATCCCACTTATCTAACATAGGCTCAGAAAGCCAACTCATCATAGAATATCAGGGTTGGAAGGGACCTCATTTAGTCCAACCCGCTGCTCAAAGCAGGACCAATCCCCAACTAAATCCCCAAATCACCCCCTCAAGGATTGAGCTCACAACCCTAGGTTTAAGCAGGCCAATACTCAAACCACTGAGCTATCCCTCCCCCAACATGAACTAGGGCAAGGCTTAGCTATTTTACCAGGCTTTCCTTGGGGTGGTGGGTTAACTGGAATTGAGCGTTCTAGTGTGGGGAGCATGTATTGTGTCGAGATATGAATGTAAGCATGAGTGCCATTTGATTGGAATATAGGTTTGTAAAGTGTTTGTACATACATGGAGGGTTCTGAAGAGACAGTCAGTGAATTAATTATTATTATTATTATTATTTAGAAAAAATAATCATATGATAATGAATAGCATGGGGGAGTCTATTTATTTTTTAAAGGGGAGGGTTGTTTGATTAGAAAACAATGAAGAGCAACTTAGGGATCTGCAGGGAAAGCCTGCAAAAGGTGCACAGGTATTTGTTTTATAAAAAAAAATCCATGGCTGATAAAGAGTACTAACCTCATATTGGACGCCTTTTTTTTTTTTTTAATACTGTCAAAGCTATAGCAAAATACTTGCATCTAGTGGGCCCACGGGAGTAGCCTAGCGCTTTAGGTGAATTTAAAATGACACTGCTGGGAAAAATTACTCCATACTAATATAGATTCTGCTGAAGTGCCTTTAATATAGTTACCCACGCTCTTTAGGAGAAAACTTGATGCTAGTTTGTGATGATAAAAAGAAATACGAGGAGGGGGAGACCCTGTATGCTAGACTGATATCCTCCTTGACAAAAACACTAAAAAGAATCGATTCTAATTGCTTTCTGAAGCCTATGCTTTAGCAAGGAAGCACAAAGCCATGCTTTTTGTTCTGCTCTTTGTATTGGGATATTATACACTGCCCTGATGTATTTGTGTGTTGCGGTTTGACGAGAGGGCAGCAGGGAAAAAGATGGGATGGATTCTGATAAACTCTTCGAGACAAATTCACCCCAGGGATACATGCATGCATGGCTCCAGCTGAACTCAGCTGTAGCTCTGTGCACTTAATGAAGTCAGCTGAAACATCTAATAGCAGAATCTTCTGGCATGTAATCCATAAGACTTGAAATGCAGACAACAAACCTGAGAGCTTGTAAATATACATAGACTCTTATTTCTGCATCTTTTATCAAATCATCACAGTGCAGAAATTATAGCCACAGGCTTGCAATGGACTGTTAAACTAGTAGGCACAATATATGGGAATGTATGGGAGTAACACGCCTCGGCACTGATAAAAGTAGCGTATGTCAATCATTGAGGGTTGAGATGAGATCAAAAGTTCAGCTAAAGTTTATTGCTAGAGCTTTGCCAAAACGCTGGTGTTCAGGTTTTCATTCAGACAGGGTTTAATTGCTGGTTTAGGTTGTGGGGGGAATTGGAGTCAGGGTTTGGATTTCCCACCAGATCAGTTCACATTGCAAGTGTTGCTCCATTCTGGGATAAAATGAAATGATCAAGAACAAAGATGTCACAGCCAGGGGACTGCATCAGTGTAAGAAATTATTCTGAAAACTGTTGAATGTAGGCACACCTGAAAGGTAATGCCTAGCGTTTGATGGCATTTTCGCAGACGCAAAAAAACTGCTGGAAATACTGGCCAAGATTTTCAAATTTAGGAGCCTGATATTACCCTCCTAAGGCCAGGTTTTCAAAAGAGGTCAGCAGCAGAACACATCCTACGTAGGCACCTATATCAGATTTTCAGAAGTGTTCAGCAGCCAACAGATTCCATTGTTCTTTAAGCTCTTTTGAAAATCTGGCCTTGAGTGCATTGCATATATTGTATTTAGTTTGCATTACAATTTCTCTCTCACTCTCTGCTCCTTGAATAGTGTCTTTACACCGGATACTGCCCACTCTCAGTTCTATTGGTCATTCTATTGTGCTGTCGCTCTGGTCCCCTCCTCCGCACATTTTACAGTCTCCCCTAAATGAAAACCTGATAACATTTGAGTCAGACAGATTTTTGAACACACATTTCAGTTGGCTTCAAGTATAGGCAAAACCATCACAACACCCACCCCTACCCGACACCCGAGGCAGGCTCTGGCAGGAATTGAAATTTTGCACAATTCTAGTTCTGTCCCAGTGAAATATATTTGGATTGGAAATAACGTTGCCTTTAGACTGTCATCTCATTGGCCCAGGGGCTGTCTCTTACTATCGTACAGCACCTAGCAGAATGAGGCACTGATCTTACATAGTGGCTCTAGAACAAGGAATATTCATCCCCTTTTCTCCACTTGGACTTACCTAACAATGTTGTTCATGGGGAAAGTCCAGCAGAGGGCAACGAAAATGATTAGGGGGCTGGAGCACATGATTTATGAGGAGAGGCTGAGGGAACTGGGTTTATTTAGTCTGCAGAAGAGAAGAGTGAGGGGGGATTTGATAACAGCCTTCAACTACCTGAAGGGGGGTTCCAAAGAGGATGGAGCTAGGCTGGTGGCAGTGGTTGCAGATGACAGAACAAGGAGTAATGGTCTCAAGTTGCAGTGGGGGAGGTATAGGTTGGATATTAGGAAAAACTTTTTCATTAGGAGGGTGGTAAAGCAGTGGAATGGGTTACCTAGGGAGGTGGTGGAATCTCCTTCCTTAGAGGTTTTTAAGGCCCGTCTTGACAAAGCCCTGGCTGGGATGATTTAGTTGGGGATTGGTCCTGCTTTGAGCAGGGGGTAGGACTGGATGACTCCTGAGGTCCCTTCCAACCCTGATATTCTATGATGTTATAATCTCACTCGTGGGTTTCCTAAGGCAGTGATATGCACATGCCAGCACTTCTGTGTGTATGCTCTGTAGCGCCTGGGCTCAATCATTTGAGCCTCTTTCTTCTAATTTATTACTTGAATTGTAGCAGCTAGTCACGGATCAGGACCCCATTGTGCTATGTGCTGTTCTTAGAAAGGTTATACATAAGGTACCATTTGGGGAGGTGTGTTTTATTGTAATAGTCACACACAACTTGTTCTTCTGTAGCGTTTTTATTCATAGATCTCAAGAGCCCAGACCAACAGAGGTAATAGGTGCCCAAATCCCAGTCCTAGGCACCTAAGTCTCAAGTTTAGGCACTGAAGTCTCAGTTTTGGCTCTGCAAAACTCCTGTCATACCCTGTAGGTGCCTAAACTCATTCGGAACCTAAATTTTCTGGGTAGAAGTTCCCTCTGCACCTGTTTCTGCCTCTGGGCTTGTGTACTGCTGCCTCACTCTAGGTGTCTGGATGCCTGTCTCCTGCCTAAGCCCCAGAGTGATTCATAAACCAGCAGAAGAGGCATTTGGCCACCTAAGCTGTGTGTGGGGCCTGATCCAATAGGTGTCCTCAGAGGCTAGCCAGAAGAACCCAGCCAGAAAAGCAGGTGATGGGGATTTTAGCCCAGTGGTTAGAGCACTCCCCTGGGATGTGCGAGAACCAGGTTCAATTCCCCTCTACTGAGGCAGAGAAAAGATTTGAACAGGGGTCTCCCACCTCTCAGCAGTACTTTAATCACTGAGCTTTGGATATTCTGATGTGCTCCTCCCTCAATCTCTCCTGACTCTCTGTGAATAAATACTGAGAGTGGTTGGAGCAAGGGGACTGGATCCTGGGTCTCCCATCTGCCAGGTGGGTGCCCTAACCACTGGGTACAGAGGCCTTCCCGCTCTCTGCCCAGGGACTGTGCTCCTGTGGATAAATACTGAAATAGCGCCCCCATCCCAGGTGAGTGCTCTATGTACCAGGCTAAAAGTGATCAGGTGGACACCACCTTCTCCCCCTCCAGCCGCTTTGTGTGGAACAAGGCAGGTGCCTAACTCATTCCCACAAGAAAGGCCTTAGGCGTGCACCCTGCTTGACTCCAGGCAGCAGGTTCCAAGCAGAGATGGGCACCTATCTGTGAGAGGGGCAGGGGTCAGCACACCCCTGTCATTGGCATCTCCCCACCTAGCCTGAGGCTTTGTGGATCACCTTCTTAGGCACCTCTTTTGCCCCATTCATTGTGTAGGGAGCCCAGGGACCTAGCTCGGCTGCGTGGGTTGCAGTATTGTTCCAGCGATTTTCTAGGCTCCAAAGAATTGGGTTTCATGATGTTCAGCATTGCAACACCTAAGTACCTTCGTGTCTCTCACCCAAAGTGCTTTACAGAGGAGGTTGGTGTCATTATCTTTTTCAGACAGGGCAACTGAGGCATAGAAGGGTTAAAGTACCCAATGACACCAGAAGGCCAGTTACTGGACCCAGGTCTGCTGAGTGTCAGTGCACAGTGCTAACCACTAGGCAACACTGGCTCTCTAGTGACCATCCTATGAATCTCTCAGCACTGTAAGATACTACTCTCAAAATAAGTTACAGGGAGTTGGTATCCTGTCTCCGGGATTTTAAAGAGAATAAGAATGGAGGTTGCTTTAAACCGGTGGTCCCCAACCTTTTTGTGGCCAGTAGCACATTCATGTTTTCAGAAGAGTGTGGCGGGCGCCAACAATTTTTCAAGGCTTATTTTGTATTTGTACATTAAATAATACGAAAAACATCATATTTAATATTACATAATATATGAATCCAGAGAGAAGAGAGAAGCCGGAGAGAAGCCGCGAGGACAGAGAATACTGGCACCCGCAGCCCCGGAGTTCTCTGTCCCCGTCAGGCATGGGGCCCCGGCTTCTCTCCCCTACTGGGCACTAGGCGGGCACACATAAATGCCCCGGTGGGCGCCATGGCGCCCACGGGCAGCGCATTGGGGACTACTGCTTTAAACAGATACAAGCTAGTCTTTCTTGATGTAGAAGCATGTGGCCCAATCTTGTGATTCGCATGAGTAAGGGCTATGTATGTGAGTAGTGATTTGCAGGGTCAGGCCATTAATTAATCTCAGTCAAGTGTAAAGCAATAAAGGGCATGAGGAGGGCCTGACCCAAAGGTCACTGAAGTCAATAGGAGTCTGTGCATTGATTTCAAGAAGCCCCAGCGGAGGCAGCAAGGGGGGCTTATGTTCAGCTGGTTATCCCCCAGGACTGCTAGGTCTTTTTCAGAGTCACTACTTTACAAGGTACACTATGTGATAGTGTGGGTCAAGCAGGAGCAGGGAAAGACAAGTGTCAGTGCTTTAATATAGATAAGCAACATTATAGCCAAGTGGAGTGAGACCAACAGGGGACTGTTTCCATACTTCATGGCCCAGTCCCAAGAGTGTACAAATTACACCAGCCCACATCATGCCAGATTTTTTATGCTATGTAATTAACTGAAATTATTTTAGAAATAATTCTGCACCTGTAAAGCCAGGAAGGGCAGTGGCTAAAACATACTGTTCTCCGGTTATTTGCAGCTGGTGGATAGTCCTCGGGGGAATCGGTAGCAGCTGGCCCAGATTAGAGCAACTCCTGGACTTATATTTGCTTCCAGGGTCTTTTGCGCGCGCACACACACACACACACACACACACACACACACACACACACACACACACACACACACACACACACGTCTGTTTCTTCAAATGAGCATCAGCTAGAGTATTTCAGATCTGGCACATCAATAACAAGTTTCTTCTTGAAATGTGTGTGTATCTGAACCATTTAAAAGTGCCTCTGCATTCCTTTGCTGCTTTTTCCTGTGGTGAGTTACTCATTTGTATTCTAATAGATTGAATTAATTATTCTTCTGGTTGTTGGTTTGACAGTCTAGATGGACTTAATCATTGCATTATGGTGCCCTGGCTTCCCAAATTAGGCCTCAATTAATTGAGGCGTTGACAAACCTACTTCTCTTTTTCTTGGGACTGTCACAAAATTTACTGATTCACTTCAGAGATTATATTAGCTGGTATTTCTTGTCTTCATTGGAGTATAGCTTCACAACTATATATATACACACTCACACAGTTCTTGTGTCTTACAAGCTATCAGTACTACAGCACTGTGGAGATGAACATGCTTATAGAGTGTAATATATCTATCTATATCTATATATACGCACAAAGAAAAAAAGTCAACACATAAGGTACTTTCTGTTTTACAAAGTAACATATAAGTGGGTAAAAAAGCCAGTGCTACCCTAGCTGTCTACCACAGGGTCCTTGTAAATGGCTTCACTCACCCCAGGAGTACCTCCTTGTGGCCAGGCACGGTGTAGCAATTGTTTTTCCATCTGGCTCCCCATCCCTAGGGTGATCTCTCTTCCCATTACTTGGCCCTCTAGCCAACCACAATGATTATGTCTGCCCCTTTCACAGTGACAAACTTTCAAGAAACGGAAGTCCAACAAATAGCTCCTAGACCTTGAGTCAGATCTCCAGCCCCTGACTCTGGGCTCAGTGGTCATCACACCCCTGCACGCCTTAGCCCTTTATGTCAGGGGGCTGTATGCCACTTTCCCAGTGGCTTATAGGGAAGCCCTGGCCCTGCCTCTACACTGGGTGCCAGTCCAGGCAGGGCCGGCTCCAGGGTTTTGGCCGCCCCTAGCAGCCAAAAAAAAAAAAAAAAAGCCGCGATCACGATCTGCGGCGGCAATTCGGCGGGAGGTCCTTCGCTCCCAGGCGGAGTGAGGGACCGTTGCCAAATTGCCGCTGAATACCTGGATGTGCCGCCCCTCTCTGGAGCGGCCGCTCCAAGCACCTGCTTGAGAAGCTGGTGCCTGGAGCCGGCCCTGACACTACAACCAGCAGCCAATATCTGCACAGTCCCATTCCTTGCTGCTGTTTCCCTGGGCATCTTCCTGCCATCCTTTCTCAGATCCTCTACCACACAGCTTCTCTGGGTTGACTCTTCTTCAGGGCTAGGATCCCAAGGCTTATTCTCCACCCTACACTTCCTCCTCCTCACCTCTCTACTCCCAGAGAGTAACTACAGACTCTTGCTGTAGCCTCCTGTTGCTACAAACTTCCTCTCTTTGTACTAACCAGCCTGATCCTGCCCAGCTGGGCTTCATGATCAGTTAAGCCTGAATCTCCCTCCAGGTGCAGCCAGGTACCCTAACTGGCCTCTCGGGCTCACATTAACCCATACTGGGTCTGCGTGGGGTGCACACCTCATCACAGTAATCCACACCTAAAAATGCCAGTCTGACTTCGGTCTCTATGGGCTTTCACATCCAATTGGTGTACGGTACCTCCAGCCAGCTTTTGCTCACCGATCAGAGAAATAGTCAGGAAACGGAAGGAAAAAAATTTCAACCAATTAGATATAGGGTAAAAATGTCAAAAGCCCTTAAGTGGTTTAGGTTCCTAAGTTCAGTTCTCAAAAGTGAGTTGAGCATTTTAGGAGCCTAAGTCTCATTGAAAGTCAGTGGGAATTAGGTATGTAGCCTGCTTGGTTGCTTTTGTAAATCCGACTAGGTGTCTTCTGTATCTCTCAGGTGTGTAAATATCTTTGTAAATCTGACCCTATCTGCCCAAGTTCTTGTCTGCACACAAGTTGTACCGTTTTACCTCCATGGGGAACAAATGTTTACTAATGGACTCTACAGTCTAGCAGAGAAAGGTCTGCTAATGGCTGGAAGTTAAAGCTAGACAAATTCAAACTGGAAATACGATATACGCTTTGAAAAATGAGGGTAATAAACTATTGGAACAAACTACCAAGGGTTGTGATGGATTCTCCATTACTGACAATTTTTTCAATCAAGATTGGATGGTTTTCCAAAATATCTGCTTTAGGAATTATTGTGGGGCACATCTCTAGCTTATGTTTTAAAGGAGGTCAGACTAGACCCTTCTGGCCTTGGAATCTCTGACCTGTACTGGTATAGGCGGCTGGGGCTGGGGAGAGGATTTGTGCCTATCTGATATTTTTTATATCTATGCTGGTCTGTTGGATGGAACAATGGAAATTGAAAGGGCATGATGTAGTCAGTGTCCTAAGACAGTCCCGTTCTGCAGTGACAATGCATGAACCATGGGCCATGATTGATACGTACACCTGGGAGTTGCAGATGGGGTGATCATGTCCCATGTGCACTGCGGAGCCCAAATGCAAATAATTTACATCAGTCATGAAGTGTGGGTGTCCAACAAACCTGTCATTGTGAAAATGTGTTGATCATTGCATAAAACTTCTTGGGAAGGAGGCTGAATTCTGATCGGTGCAGCGATACACCGACTATATATGAGGGAGACGGTGTGGCCTAGTGGAGAGTGCATGGCCTTCAGGAAACCTGGGTATTATTCCTGGCTTGTGGGGTGACTTTGGGCAAGTCACAGCTTCACTCCGTGCCTCAGTTTCCCCATCTGTAAAATGGAGATAATGGTACTGAACTCCTTCATAAAGTCCTTTGAGATCTACTGATGAAAGCTGGGGATGAAGTTCAAATCTGAGAGGAGAGACTTTGAAATGTGCTACTAATTATTTAGATATCTTGACAGCTCAGTGATTTTCTGTGTGGAAAGCCAAGACAACCCATCACCCTTATCCACCCATTGCCCCTCAGCTCTCTGGCTCTTCTTCTTCAATGTGCTTTTAGCTGAAGCTAAATTACATGCTGCTACATTTCTAAAGATACCAGCTTGTACAAATGACTAAGTGCATCTTGGGATGAATGCTTTGTATATACAGAGCTGTTCAGGGAGCTATCACATTTTCACGGGCAGCCCATAGAACAAGAACACATCAGCAACTCTAACTTCAGCATGTTCATTTTCAAACACTTCACATAAGTGGGAGGAAGCGGATAATTAGGCAGCTGAACTTTCTAAATTGTGATAGTGAGTGTGTGGAGCACAGCTGCCTATTGTCAGAACCTGCCCTTGTGCTCTGCTTGACTTAGAATATAGAATATCAGGGTTGGAAGGGACCTCAAGAGGTCATCTAGTCCAACCCCCTGCTCAAAGCAGGACCAGTTCCCAACTAAATCATCCCAGCCAGGGCTTTGTCAAGCCGGGCCTTAAAAACCTCCAAGGAAGGAGACTCCACCACCTCCCTAGGTAACGCATTCCAGTGTTTCACCACCCTCCTAGTGAAATAGTTTTTCCTAATATTCAAGCTGGACCTCCCCCACTGCAACTTGAGATTATTGCTCCTTGTTCTGTCATCTGCCACCACTGAGAACAGCTGAGCTCCATCCTCTTTGGAACCCCCCTTCAGGTAGTTGAAGGCTGCTATCAAATCCCCCCTCATTCTTCTCTTCTGGAGACTAAACAATCACAGTTCCCTCAGCCTCTCCTCATAAGTCATGTGCTCCAGACCCCTAATCATTTTTGTTGCCCTCCGTTGGACTCTTTCCAATTTTTCCACATCCTTCTTGTAGTGTGGGGCCCAAAACTGGACACAGTATTCCAGATGAGGCCTCACCAATGTCTAATAAAGGGGAACGATCACGTTCCTCGATCTGCTGGCAATGCCCCTACTTAAACAGCCCAAAATGCGGTTAGCCTTCTTGGCAACAAGAGCACATGGTTGACTCATATCCAGTTTCTTGTCCACTGTGACCCCTAGGTCCTTTTCTGCAGAACTGCTACCTAGCCATTCGGTCCCTAGTCTGTAACAGTGCATGGGATTCTTCCATCCTAAGTGCAGGACTCTGCACTTGTCCTTGTTGAACCTCATCAGGTTTTTTTTTGGCCCAATCCTCTAATTTGTCTAGGTCCCTCTGTATCCGATCCCTACCCTCTAGTGTATCTACCACGCCTCCTAGTTTAGTGTCATCTGCAAACTTGCTGAGAGTGCAGTCCACACCATCCTCCAGATCATTAATAAAGATATTAAACAAAACCGGCTCCAGGACTGACCCTTGGGGCACTCCGCTTGAAACCGGCTGCCAACTAGACATGGAGCCATTGATCACTACCCATTGAGCCCGACGATCTAGCCAGCTTTCTATCCACCTTACATTTCATTCATCCAGCCCATACTTCTTTAACTTGGCGGCAAGAATACTGGTTGAGACCGTATCAAAAGCTTTGCTAAAGTCAAGGAATAACACATCCACTGCTTTCCCCTCATCCACACAGCCAGTTATCTCATCATAGAAGACAATTAGGTTAGTCAGGCATGACTTCCCCTTCGTGAATCCATGCTGACTGTTCCTGATCACTTTCCTCTTCTCTAAATGTTTCATAATTGATTCCTTGAGGACCTGCTCCATGATTTTTCCAGGGACTGAGGTGAGGCTGACTGGCCTGTAGTTCCCCGGATCCTCCTTCTTCCCTTTTTTAAAGATGGGCACCACATTAGCCTTTTTCCAGTCATCTGGGACCTCCCCCGATCGCCATGAGTTTTCAAAAATAATGGCTAATGGCTCTGCAATCTCACCCGCCAACTCCTTTAGCACCCTCAGATGCAGCGCATCTGGCCCCATGGACTTGTGCATGTCCAGTTTTTCTAAATAGTCCCGAACCACTTCTTTCTCCACAGAGGGCTGGTCACCTTCTCCCCATACTGTACTGCCTAGTGCAGCAATCTGGGAGCTGCCCTTGTTTGTGAAGACAGAGTGCATTGCCTGCCTGAGAAAGTACCGGCCTTGTCTACACCTAAAAGTTGCACCCTCTGAACAATCGGGTTAGCTGAACCAGAACTGACCACAGTGTGGCTGTAAGCACAGGTGAGGGCCAACCAGGGTTAGCCCCCGTTCAGCTAACCTAATGATGGACAGGAGTTGTCTCTAAGTACAGCAAGGCCAGGGAGATGGTGAGAGTGACGCCGAATGTCAAGGACTGTCATTGAGAAAGGTCAGAATAACCCTACTGCGGACTGGCAGAGCAGACATGACATGGAGCCTACGCACAAGGGTGCACCAGAATAAAATAGCAACAGAGAGTCCTGTGGCACCTTTAAGACTAACAGATGTATTGGAGCATAAGCTTTTGTGGGTGAATACCCACTTTGTCAGACACATAAGACCCACGAAAGCTTATGCTCCAATACATCTGTTAGTCTTAAAGGTGCCACAGGACTCTCTGTTGCTTTTTACAGATCCAGACTAACACGGCTACCCCTCTGATACTTGACAGAATAAAATAGGTTCAGCTAGCCCGTGGACAGATCTATTTGCAGACAGGCACAACAAGAAATGACAGAACTACATCTCCAAGTGAAGAGACTTGGCATTAAGTGCCCTTGATGGGTCTCTCACAGAAATGAGCAAGAGACACCTGTACTCTTCCCACCCTGGTCACTGAATCTATCCAAAGAATCAGGAAACAGAAAGCAGCAGTGAGGTTCATAGCACCACATTGGACTGAATGACCATGTCAGTAGATCCCCCAATGAACCTTCTTTACAGGGCAGCAAGTCCTGCCTGTTGACTGAGAGCTGTACTATCTGTAGTGGGTGTTGATTTTAGGGTAGGCAGTGCTGTGACTATCCCTTTGTGCTGCAGGACAGGAACATTTGGGGTCAGAAGAAAAAATATTGTTCTCCAAACAAGGCCGGTCCACAGATCTGCCTCCTGCGGTCTAGATGGGAATGGGGTTTGTCAGTAGCAGGTGGGGAAAAGCAAGTCCTGTTGTTCTGCAGTGTGGTGATTGGTTGGGAACAACAGGACACAGGAATGGCCGGGCTGGATCAGACCCAATACCCAGTCTTGTACCTGTCTGTTAGAGTGGCAGGCACCAGATGCGTCAGAGGAAAGTATGAGAACCCCTCAACCACAGTTGTGGAACAATTTCCCCCTCCCTCCACCCCACATTAGGTCTCCTCCTGATCTCAAATCCTTGGGGATTAGCTAAACTCTGGAGCACAAAGTTCAATATCCCTTCCATATTTCATGTTGTCATTAATTAGGATAATTCTGGATAATCCTGGTATCCTTGTAAACATCCAATTCCTTTCTGAAGCTGGTTCTCACTTCAGATCACTGGACACTGTCCTACTTAGTGTTTATAGATGAGGAAGCTAATTATTAACTTCCAAAGTGAAGGTGGCTTGTAGCCTGTCTCCATCTCAGCCACTGGGATGAGGGAAGTCTAGCCTAATGGTCAGAGCGGGAGTCAGTAGTTGGGAGACAGAGCCGAGGGTCAAACTGGTGGGCAGGAACTGGAGCTAGCACAGGGTAGCAGGCAAGGAGGGGTTCAAGACATGAGCAGGCACAGTGGTGGGCATGAGCGCTGAGAAGCCAGCGAGCTGCTGCTGGTGCTAGCGTAAGAGCCAGCCTGTTGGCCTCTGCAGCCAGTCAGGTGGCGTGGTTCAGCAGGTGGCCTGCTGCTGGCCAGATGTACTCATGAGTCAACCTGGAGACTAGCGCTGCTGCAGGCCCTGGTTCCTGACACTCCAGAAGGATGGGACCTACCCTGTCTACTGAGTGGCAGGTCTGGCTCTGTCCCCAAAGCTGCCAGAGGCTGACTTATTGGAAGTAAGTCACTGTTGGGGGTAATTCTATTCTCCATCAGCCTCTTCCTAGGTATGTGGGATGTGACCACCTACTGTCTCTTCCTCATGGGGTGGAGGGAGGGCATAGGGGCACCTGACCCGCAACTGCATCTCCACTCCTTACGGGCGAGAAGACCTGGGGCTTGGCTACTGGACCCTATTGTCCCTCCCACCAAACTCCTCCCCTGCGGTTTTTGTTCCGCTGCCTGGTGACTGGACACCAGAGGGTGCAAACCCTGGAGTCCTGCTAGGCTGTCAGCACAGAGGAAGTTGTGCTCTGGTTGCTCACCGAAGTGCTGTATTAGTGAAACTCCCTGCAGGCCAAAAGTCCCCACAGGGCCTACTCACTCTAAAGCCTGAATTCCAGCCCCGGCTATGGGATAGAGCCAATGCTCATTGAAGTCAATGGAAAGACTCCCGCTGAGGTCATCTGGCTTTGGATCAGGCCTTATAGCATTTGGTGGAACAAAACACAGCACAAAAGAATAATCTTCCTTCACATTGCTATGCCAATGCCCCCGAGTCCTGACCCGCTGCCCCACTCCTTTCCACGTCCTGACCCTGGCCACGGTCAACCGACTGACATGCTATAGTGTGCAGTAGGTATCGGAGGTGCGAGACAAGAATGCTGAAAAAAATCATCGGAAAACACTCATTATTACTTTGTGATTTCCATCTTCAGTTAATTTCTCTTCTCCAAGAACAACGAGGAGTCCTTGTGGCACCTTAGAGACAAACAAATTTATTTGGGCATAAGCGTTCGTGGGCTAGAACCCACTTCATCAGATACATGGAGTGGAAAATACAGGAGCAGGTATAAATACATGAAAGGATGGGAGTTGCCTTACCAAGTGTAAGGTCAATCTAACGAGACAATTCAATTAACAGCAGGATACCAAGAACGGAAAAATAACTTTTGAAGTGGTAATGAGAGTGGGCCATTTCAGACAGTTGACAAGAAGGTGTGAGTAACAGTTGGGGGAAATTAGTATTGGGGAAATAAAGTTTAGGTTTTGTAATGACCCAACCACTCCCAGTCCTTATTCAGACCTAATCTGATGGTGTCCAATTTGCAAATTAATTCCAGTTCTCCAGTTTCACGTTGGAGTCTGTTTTTGAAGTTTTTTTGTTGAAGAATTGCCACTTTTAGGTCTGTTTTGAGTGACCAGAGAGATTGAAGTGTTCTCCTACTGGTTTTTGAATGTTATGATTCCTGATGTCAGATTTGTGTCCATTAATTCTTTTGCGTAGAGACTGTCCAGTTTGGCCAATGTACATAGCAGAGGGGCATTGCTGGCACATGAGGGCATATATCACATTGGTAGATGTGCAGGTGAACGAGCCCTTGATGGTGTGGCTGATGTGGTTAGGTCCTATGATGGTGTCCCTTGAATAGATCTGGAGCAGCAAACCGCGGCCAGTGGGACCCGTGATCGGCAGAACCTGTGGATGCGGCAGGTAAACAAACCGGCCTGGCCCACCAGGGTGCTTACCCTGGTGAGCCACGTGCCAAAGGTTGCCGATTCCTGCGTTAGACTGACCTTACACTTGGTAAGGCAACTCCCATCCTTTCATATATTTATATCTGTTTCTGTATTTTCCACTCCGTGCATCTGATGAAGTGGGTTCTAGCCCATGAAAGCTTATTCCCAAATAAATGTGTTAGTCTCTAAGGTGACACAAGGACTACTCCTTGTTTTTGCAGATACAGACTAACACGGCTACCACTCTGAAACCTTCTCTTTTCCAGGATTTGTTTCCCCTTCAGATATACTCCAGAGAGGATATTACATGCTTTCCCACCAGAGCAATTTGATTCCTGGGAAATTTCTCCTTTGTAGCCTAAGGGGAGTCTCTTTTAAATGTGAACCACCTGTAGTTCCTGCTACTGTCAAAGAGTATCAGGCTTCCAGCTCTCCATTATCCTCTTTCTAGCATAAGCTTCTCTCACCTAAATCCCTTAGCATAAGTGTTTTCAAGAGAAAATTTCTCTCTTCTGCCACTCAGAAGTATGTTGTAGGGGATGTCTTGTCTGCTTTCTATCTGCTTTGTTGATTTAGGCCTAACTGCTAATCCAGCCAGGATTTACAATAGCTAGCTTATTGTTGTTCACTATCTTTAGCTAAATGCATTCTTCTGTGAATCCTTCCAGATGCTCTTTGCTCTTGGACTTCTGAAGCAATCCGGGGGGGGGGGGGGGGGGGGAAGGGGGAATAAATAAATAAACCAACTAGACACAGAGGTCAGGTTCTCTCCCCTTGTTGTCTTTGGACTACAGGAGAAGCGAACTTTTCAAAACAAATTGTTTCCTACTGAATGATCTGATGCTAGACTTCTTTATGGAAAAAATATCTTTCCCACTGGAAATTCATATATCCAAACAAATGCAGTGCACTACAAAGACTACCCCAATTCCTATTACACATTGCTTTGGTATAAAACTAGACAGATGAGAAATAGTTTAGAAATATTAACCTTAATAGTCATCTCTTGAATTCCACTGAAAAAATATAAAGTCTCTTTGACCCGAGAAAAAAATGTTGGCCGAGCTGAAGCCAAGATCAAACATTTTCCTCAACGGACAATACATTTCAGTTCATGATGATAGAAGTATTTAATACAGGTTTTGTTACATACATTCTGAATCTCTTCATCTGACATATTTGGCCTACTTGTTATGGCTGGGAATTTATATGTAGATATTTGCTTTTTAAAGAAACTTTGCGTTGGAGAGAGTTATTGAATTTATTGGCGTATCACTGTAGCATTGTAGGGTCATGTAAACATAAAGGAATGGATTCTATTCTCCTGAAACACCTGGGAGGCAGGGAAATACTACCCCTTCTAATAGATGGATAAAATGAAGCAGAAAGTGATTCAGTGGCTTGTTCATTATTATAGAGGAAGTCTATGGCAGAGACCAGAATAGAACCCAGAGCTCCAAATTTTGAGCTTCATTTAAGTCCTTCATTTAATAGTTGTAAAGGAAACCTTCCCAATGCCTTCAGAAGACAAGCTTGGGAACTTGAATTCATAAATCTGCTGGACACTAAAAACCATGGACTTAATGGAGACACTGTCTTTATGGCTCATTACAACAATTTTTAAAAAGCAACAGAGGGTCCTGTGGCACCTTTGAGACTAACAGAAGTACTGGGAGCATAAGCTTTCATGGGTGAGAACGAGGTTCCTATCCACGAAAGCTTATGCTCCCAGTACTTCTGTTAGTCTCAAAGGTGCCACAGGACCCTCTGTTGCTTTTTACAGATTCAGACTAACACGGCTACCCCTCTGATACTTAACAATTTTTAACACACCCTGCCACCCACTACCCTCCTTTGCCTTATGACCTGAAGAGGTATTAATTGCCCATTTAATTTTAAGTGATCTCTGATAGCATAAGCGAACCCCTTATGCTTAACAATATGTCCCCCCCTTGTATTTAGCTTGGACACTCTGGCTACCTTCCCCAGAGCTGAAGAAGAGCTCTGTAAAGCTCAATAGCTTGCCCCCTCCACCAACGAAAGTTGGTCCAATAAAAGATATTGCCTCACCCACCTTGTCCCTCTCAAAAATAACATTGCGGCTTCCACTGAAGTGTGATAGACAGCCCATGTTAACTAAAGGGTGAGCCCATGATGTATATTTGATAGTCTACAGTACAATCAAAGTCTGGACATTTAACAGGCATTTGAAACATGCTTTATTTTACAAACGAATCAGACCAAGATTTTTCTTTTGTAAAATACTAAGATGTTGTCAGTGCTTTAAAACAACCTCTTGTCCAAGAGCGTACGTCTTTACTGCAATCATGCATGTGAATGCAACTCGGGTAGGCATGTGACCGTCCATACTATCTTTAATCTAGTTCACCCAGAGAAAATGCAGGCTTTAGGGCAGACTCTAGACGCATGCCTGGAAACCTGGGTATGTATTCACTTTGCCACCCTGGGGCTGAAGCCTGTGCCACCGTGTCCTCCCTGCCTTTTACAGCTGGGGCTGGTATGCCTACCTAAGCTGCAATCACACCTCTAATTGCAACAGACATACCTACAGTGCATATTACACTTGTATTAAATAGTGGTTCCCATTTGGCCTCTGCTGGGGAATGCATGGGGACTGATGCATAGGGATTTGATGCCATGCACACCCTAACCTCCCTTCAGAGCCAGTGGAGTGGGTCTGCTCAGCATTTTGCCCAGTTAAGACCATTATCCTACTCCCATAGCCCTCAATAGGAGTTTAGCCATTGACCTTAACAGAGCAGGATTGGGCCCATACAGAGCAGTACACGTCACCCCTTCACTCAGTGACGGCTGAATGTACGGTTCAGCATTGGCATCGCTGAAAACCAGTGATAGGCCCCAACGCCCAGAAAACATTCTCTGAGGCCAAATCAACAGTTCACAACCCAGGAAATTGTTTACAGTGTGCAGCAGCTGAGGGACTGGTTGCACTCATGCAGGATACATGATATTGGGTTGTGAGGTAATTGTAAAGCTGCAATTGCAGTGTTTATTTCATACAACCGTGCACACAACCCAAAACCTGGCTGCTGAGGCGTGTTATTTATACCTATGTACATTGTGTTATCATTAGATTGGGCTAAACTGAATACATGTATATTTATTACCTATGCCATCCGTTCAAAAGGAGGGGATTGAGCAGTTCCCGAGTGGTTCAAAAGCTCTTTCATGCTGGATAAACTTAACAATGAGAGACCCAGTTCCTGTATATTTGCTCAGTTATAAACTATTCCAGGGTAGGCAGAGAAGTAAGTGGGGGAAACAGAGAGTGCCCATGGAAGATAGAGAGCTAACAAATGCAAATGAATAGGGATGTGCCTAGTCAAAGTGATCAATAGAGATGTGTGACAAAACTGCTGTGGATGCCACCAATTCACAGATAATGAGCAACACCCAGATAACCAGGTATAGATGCACAATTCAGTGCGAATTACAGAGCTCTATGTAATAGCATTCAATACTTATTGCCCACAGGCACTTGAAAACTACCCACAATACTGGAGTTACTTTAAATAAAAACAAATTTGGGGAAATTCCTGCCTAGAAAGTTATCATTTTTGAAAGGAACCAAACTAAAAGATGACGATACTTTGGGGGGGGGGAAATGGTGAAAATTTGGTCTCCATAAAACTAAGGGGCAGATGTTGGTTGGCTGCCAAGGTCTGATAGGGGGCAGATGTTGGTTGGATACTGAGTTCTGATGGGGGGCAGATCTCAGTTGCATGTGTTCTGATGGGGTGACAGATGTAGGTAGGATGCTGTGTTCTGGGGGCAAATATCTGCTGGCTACCATGGTCCAATGGAGAGGCAGAAGTCGGTTGGATATAGATGAAGGGCTGTGTCCTGATAGTTGGAAAATGTCGTGTAAGCTCAGCATTGACTTATGACACTCCAGCTCCCCTTATCCTAAGCAGAAGTGGGGCAGCATCAGAACACCATATTTAAACAGCAAACAGTTTCAGTCCGGATCTGAATCCAGACTCCACTGCCAGTGCCCAACTGCACTGAGTAACCTGGATCTGAAACGGAAAAAGCCAGAGCAGAATCCCCTCAAAATTAGGTGAATCTCAGATCTGAATGGGAATTGTGTGGGTCAGGCCAAACCCTATATGAGGCTGTCCTAAGCACATATTGCCAGTAATGCTGAACTGTGTTGGCTTTTTACTATGGATTAGGACGTCAAGAAATTCATCATCATTGTTGATTAAAATCAGCATTTAAATCCAGGTCTCTAGAAGTGTAAAATCAGTCTTCCTGGGCCAGGTTAATAGAGTGGTGCTACACAGTATTAATATGGTTTCGCATCTTGATTTTATCTACAACTCTTCTGAAGATGAATGTATAAAATAACTTGTGGACAACAAATGTAAAGTCACTGCCCCTTGCAACTGATACCAACAGAAGCGCTGCCTCAAGCAAACCACTAGTTATTAGAGCACAAAGTGTATCTCTTGGGTCTCTAGTACATTGCTCGCTTGGTGTCCAAGCAAAACTGCCCTAAAGAAGCAGTGAAGTTCTGACAGATAGATAGCACAATGCTGATGTTCTACCCTGGAAACAACAGTTACTGAATCCTGACCTGGACATGAGGACTGAGGTGCCGGAACGGCCTAACACACAGGAAAAGTAGTCTCACTGGCACCATATAAAGCCCCTGGAATCCATTCGTAGCATGTTTCTATCAGAGGCTGCCTTTCAGTACAGGATAACTCCTTTCTTGCTGTACACAGTGTTGTGGTAGTTGTGTCGGTCCCAGGGTATTAGAGAGACAAGGTGGGGGAGGTGATATCTTTTATTGGACCAACTTCTTCTGGTGAGAGAGACAAGCTTTTGAGCTACACAGAGCTTGTCTTCAGGTCTGGGAAAGGTACTTCAAGCATCACAGCTAACTACAAAGTGGAACAGATTGTTCAGTATAAGTAGCTAACACACATTGTAAGAGAGAATTCAAGGGGAAGTGGCCAGTTAACACCTCTGCAGTGTGAGGACAAAATAGGGGTTGTCAGTTAGATTGTTGGAAGAAGCCATACATCCAGTGTCTTAATTAAGTCCACGGTTTTTAGTGTCTAGCAAAGTTGTGAATTTAAGCTCCCAGGCTCATCTTTTGAAGGTGTTGTGCAGGCTTCCTTTGAGGATGAGGACTGACAGGTCAGATATGGAGTGATCGCTCTGTGAAAAGTGTTCACCATGATACGGTGTTTTTGTCTTTTATCATTTCTCTGTGTGAGTTCATTTCTCTTGTTTCACACATTTGGTGACTGGATGAGATATACCACATGTTGTGATAGGTATATTTACAGTGGCGTTTTCCATAATGAAATCCACTTCTTTGGTGGAGTGTCCTTGTTTGGTGAAGGCAATTTTAAGTGTACTAAAGTGTGTATCTTGCACTTTCTCCTTGGAGCATGTTTTGTGGAATCTGAGTGCCTGGTTGTTGATAACAGATTTCTTGGTGTGTTTGGGGTGCTTACTGGATTTGTGAAATTAAGTGGGGTGATCCGTGGGTGTCTTGTATATAGTTGTCTCTGGAATTCCATTGCAGAAGCTGATTGTGGTGTCCAGGAAGTTGATGCCGGGGGAGGGAATGCTCTAGAGAGAATTGGATGGATGGATGGATGGATGGATGGATGGATGGATGGTGGTGGTTGAAGTTGTGGTGGAAATCTGAGGGAATTTACATCATCTTTCCAGGGGATGAAACTATCATTGATGTACCTCAGGTATATCACTGGTTTTGTGGTGCATTTATCCAGAAATTCTTCCTCAAGGTGTCCCATGAAGATGTGGGCATATTGGGGACCCGTTCCACTATGTTTGGACAAAGTGTTCGTTGTTCAGGGTAAAATTGTTATGGCTGAGCATGAAATGGATGAATTTGATGATGTGTCTAGGGTTGTCCATTCTTGCTAGCATTTTTGACAGTACAGGGATAGTTTTTTTCTGAAGAGGAAGAAAACAAATGGAAAAAAAAATAGGGGAGGGAGATAGGAAGAAACTTCTGCGTATGATGTCAATTCTCTTCATACTTAAATTGGTGTTGCTCAATTTTCTGTTTAACTGATACAACTACTAGGAGCTTGTCCGTGAAAAGCCAAGGAAATTAACTAGAAATTGCTCAAGTTCATATTAGCTGTTGAGAAGAAACAAACAGTAATTGACTTTAAAACTAAACAAAAGGAAAAGAGATGGTCACATAGTTAACTTTGCAGTGTGACAACCTGTGAACCTTAAAAAGTTGGGACGTTCTATTCAGCTTAGCTATGCCACCCAGAAATTTGGATGCTTATCTGAACTTTTTGGTCTGCAAAATTTGTACGGCCGTCTTTCAAGAACAGGACCTCTCCCAGGGCCCAATGCTGCCCCCTTTCCTCATGCTGAATAGGACCTTACTACATGGAAATACTCACAGAATAAGACTATACAGAGTGTAAGTGTAGCAAAATCTGACCTTTATTGCTTTGGCATTGCCACTTCTAGACTATAGGATGGAATCAGAAAGCACCAAGGTATGTGGATATAAATAATAACGGAGGAGGGGGAGAGGAAATTTACCTGAAGTTTTTGAAACTTGAGTAGAGATCTGGTTTCAGTTTGGCTCTTATTTTATTTTTAGAAGGTCACCCATCCCTACATTGAGGTTGCTAATACACACCACCTATTACTCATAAAGATGCTGTCACTGAACTTTTTTTTCTTTATTGGCATTCCCAGCTGTCACACTTTACATAAAGGGTATATTTATAAAGGGTTATTAAGTGATCGATAGCTCTTTTAATAAACAGTTAATAAAATATTATCTATAACACATGCTAGTCATCTCTGTCATATGGGAGAGAAGCTGAGCCCTGATTGGGGGCAGGGCTTCTCTGCTTAGGGGTCCTATAAAGGTAGCCAGCCATTAGGTCCTATAAAGGTAGCCAGCAACACAGACAGCTACAGTGGCACAGGAGCAGCAAACAGAGCTGTAAACAGGGGAGTTAGCAAGGGGAGTTTGCGGGGGAGATTAAGAGAGCCAGGCAGAGGAACAGACAGGTTAGTGAAGGGAGTGGGTGGTGTTCTGCCAGTGTTCTGGTGCCCGTTGGGGGTTTGTTTTGCTGTGGTTGGTGGTGTTTTGGTTTGGTTTGTGTTTTCCGGACTAACAGGTTTTAGGTGGGAAGGCTATGACAGATACAGAGGCAGCAGTGGAAGACACAATGAAGATGACTGGACGTGGAAGCTGCAGCATTACATGATCCTGGAGGGGGCACTTGAAAAGAGTTTAGTCTGCATGAAGTGTTGCCTGATAGAGCTGATGGAAGAAGAGATCCGAGGATTGGAGATGCAGATGGAAACTCTGGTTGAGTTTAGAAGGGGGTTCGAGCAGATGATGGAGCAAAGACATGAGGAGGCTGAAGGGAAAAGCTCAGACTTGCAGATGGAAGCAGGACCAAATAATTATGACTGAGGGGAGACTGCTGGGTGAGGAAAGTGGACAGTGGAAGCATGTGACTAAGAGAACCAGCCAGAGGAAAAGACGGGCTAGTGAAGGAGAAATAGAGGTCAGGGACAGGTTTGTGGAGTTGGAAAATGAAGAAGGGGCACAGCAGGTGGTCACTGAAGGTGGGAGGGCAAGGAAGAAGAGAAGAGCAGCTAGTCCTATAGGAAGAGGAGAAGACTCAATGGAGATAAACACCAAATATGAGCCCCAGGAGGATACAGGATGGATTGCAGAGGATTGCAAGGGACAATAGGAATCGAGAGGATTTGCAGCCAGAGGGAACGGGGATAGACCGGAG
The DNA here is from genome assembly GCF_027887155.1 of Malaclemys terrapin pileata. Classification (NCBI taxonomy): domain Eukaryota; kingdom Metazoa; phylum Chordata; order Testudines; family Emydidae; genus Malaclemys; species Malaclemys terrapin. Next base: position 140,177,972 of record NC_071509.1, read on the forward strand.
AATCACACCATCACCAGGAAAAGGCAGGTCTACATGATTGGGAACTCCTTACGGAGAAGAATAGACAGGCCTGTAACTAGAGCTAATCCAGAGAACAGAAGGGTGAGCTGTCTGCCGAGTGCTAAGATACAGGATGTGGACCTGAGGTTGAAGAGGATCCTAACAGGAGCGGGAAAGAATCCGCTGATTGTCCTTCATGTGGGAACAAATGATTCAGCTAGATTCTCGCTGGAACGTATCAAGGGAGACTATGCCAGGCTGGGGAAGACGCTTAAGGAAATTGAGGCTCAGGTGATCTTCAGTGGGATTCTGCCTGTTCCTAGAGAAGGGCAACAAAGATGTGACAAGATTATGATGATCAACAGATGGCTCAGGCAGTGGTGCTATAAGGAGGGCTTTGGGATGTATGGCCACTGGGAGGCATTCATGGACAGAGGACTGTTCTCTCGGGATGGACTTCACCTGAGTAAGGAGGGAAATAGACTTCTAGGATGGAGGCTGGCACAACTGATTGAAAGAGCTTTAAACTAGGAATTTGGGGGAGATGGTTGGGAGATGTCCAGATAATCTCCATGCAGGAATTTAACTTTGAGAGGGAAGAAAACAAAGTAAGAAAGGATACAGCCGTGGGTAGGAGACTGGATATAAGGAGGAAGGGTAGTGTAGATACCGGTCTAATAGGTAATACTGGCAGTAGAATGCCTGGGCCTAATCGGGTAAAGAATGTGAGCGAAGCCAACAGCAAGAATTAAGATGTTTGTACACTAATGCGAGGAGCCTAGGTAACAAAATGGAGGAACTAGAGCTACTGGTGCAGGAAGTGAAACCAGATATTATAGGGATAACAGAAACATGGTGGAATAGTAGCCATGACTGGAGTACAGGTATTGAAGGCTATGTGCTGTTTAGGAAAGATAGAAATAAAGGCAAAGGTGGTGGAGTAGCATTGTATATCAATGATGAGGTAGACTGTAAAGAAATAAGAAGGGATGGAATGGAGAAGACAGAGTCTGTCTGGGCAAAAATCACATTGGGAAAGAAAGCTACTAGAGCCTCCCTTGGGATAGTGCTTGGGGTGTGCTACAGACCACCGGGATCCGATCTGGATCTGGATAGAGACCTCTTTAATGCTTTTAATGAAGTAAATACTAATGGGAATTGTGTGATCATGGGAGACTTTAACTTTCCAGATATAGACTGGAGGACAAGTGATAGTAATACTAATAGGGCTCAGATTTTCCTGGATGCAATAGCTGATGGATTTCTTCAGCAAGTAGTTGAAGAACCAACAAGAGGGGATGCCATTTTAGATTTGGTTTTAGTGAGTAGTGAGGACCTCATAGAAGAAATGATTGTAGGGGACAACCTTGGTTCGAGCGATCATGAGCTAATTCAGTTCAAACTAGATGGAAGGATAAACAAAAATAGATCTGTGACTAGGGTTTTTTATTTCAAAGGGGCTAACTTTAAAGAATTAAGGAAATTAGTTAGGGAAGTGGATTGGACTGAAGCACTCATGGATCTAAAGGCGGAGGAGGCCTGAAATTACTTCAAGTCAAAGTTGCAGAAACTATCAGAAGCCTGCATCCCAAGAAAGGGGAAAAATTCATAGGCAGGAGTTATAGACCAAGTTGGATGAGCAAGTATCTCAGAAAGGTGATTAAGAAAAAGCAGAAAGCCTACAAGGAGTGGAAGATGGGAGGGCTTAGCAAGGAAAGTTACCTTATTGAGGTCAGAACATGTAGGGATAAAGTGAGAAAGGCCAAAAGCCATGTAGAGTTGGACCTTGCAAATGGAATTAAAACCAATAGTAAAAGGTTCTATAGCCATATAAATAAGAAGAAAACAGAGAAAGAAGAAGTGGGACCGCTAAACACTGAGGATGGAGTGGAGGTTAAGGATAATTTAGGCATGGCCCAATATCTAAACAAATACTTTGCCTCACTCTTTAATGAGGCTAATGAGGAGCTTAGGGATAATGGTAGGATGACAAATGGGAATGAGGATATGGAGGTAGATATTACCACATCCGAGGTAGAAGCCAAACTCAAACAGCTTAATGGGACTAAATCAGGGGGCCCAGATAATCTTCATCAAAGAATATTAAAGGAACTGGCACATGAAATTGCAAGCCCATTAGCAAGAATTTTTAATTAATCTGTAAACTCAGGGGTTGTACTGTATGACTGGAGAATTGCTAACATAGTTCCTATTTTTAAGAAAGGAAAAAAAAGTGATCCGGGTAACTATAGGCCTGTTGGTTTGACATCTGTAGTATGCAAGGTCTTGGAAAAAGTTTTGAAGGAGAAAGTAGTTAAGGACATTGAGATCAATGGTAATTGGGACAAAATAGAACATGGTTTTACAAAAGATAGATCGTGCCAAACCAACCTGATCTCGTTCTTTGAGAAGGTAACAGATTTTTTAGACAAAGGAAACACAGTGGATCTAATTTACCTCGATTTCAGTAAGAGATTTGATATGGTTCCACATGGGGAATTATTAGCTAAATTGGAAAAGATGGGGATCAATATGAAAATTGAAAGGTCGATAAGGACCTGGTTAAAGGGGAGACTACAACGGGTCATACTGAAAGGTGAACTGTCAGGCTGGAAGGAGGTTACTAGTGGAAGTCCTCAGGGATTGGTTTTGGGACCAATCTTGTTTAATCTTTTTATTACTGACCTTGGTGCACAAAGTGGAAATGTGCTAATAAAGTTTGCGGACGACACAAAGCTGGGAGGTATTTCTAATACAGAGAAGGACCGGGATATCATACAGGAAGATCTGGATGACCTTGTAAACTGGAGTAATAGTAATAGGATGAAATTTAATAGTGAAAAGTGCAAGGTCATGCATTTAGGGATTAATAACAAGAATTTTTTGTTATAAATTGAGGACGCATCAGTTGGAAGTAACAGAGGAGGAGAAGGACCTCAGAGTATTGGTTGATCACAGGATGACTATGAGCTGCCAATGTGATATGGCCATTAAAAACGCCAATGCCGTCTTGGTATGCATCAGGCAAGGTATTTCCAATAAAGATAAGGAGGTGTTAGTACCGTTCTACAAGGCACTGGTGACACCTCCTCTGGAATATTGTGTGCAGTTCTGGTCTCCCATGTTTAAGAAGGATGAATTCAAACTGGAACAGGTACAGAGAAGGGCTACTAGGATCATCTGAGGAATGGAAAACCTGTCTTATGAAAGGAGACTCAAAGAGCTTGGCTTGTTCAGCCTAACCAAAAGAAGGTTGAGGGGAGATATGATTGTTCTTTATAAATTTATCAGAGGGATAAATATCAGGGAGGGAGAGGAATTATTTAAGCTCAGTACCAATGTGGACACAAGAACAAATGGATATAAACTGGACACTAGGAAGTTTAGACTTGAAATTAGATGAAGGTGTCTAACCACTAGAGGAATGAAGTTCTGGAACAGCCTTCCAAGGGGAGCAGTGGGGTCAAAAGACATATCTGGCTTCAACACTAAGCTTGATAAGTTTATGGAGGGGATGGTATGATGGGATACCCTAATTTTAGCAATTAATTGATCTTTGATTATTAGCAGTAAATATGCCCAATGGCCTGTGATGGGATGTTAGATGGGGTGGGATCTGAGTTACTACAGAGAATTCTTTCCTGGATGCTGGCTGGTGAGTCTTGCCCATATGCTCAGGGTTTAGCTGATCGCGATATTTGGGGTCGGGAAGGAATTTTTCTCCAGGGCAGATTGGCGGAGGCCCTGGAGGTTTTTCGCCTTCCTCTGCAGCGTGGGGCACGGGTCACTTGCTGGAGGATTCTCTGCAACTTGAGGTCTTTAAACCACGATTTGAGGACTTCAATAACTCAGACATAGGTTAGGGGTTTGTTACAGGAGTGGGTGGGTGAGGTTCGGTGGCCTGCGTTGTGCAGACTAGATGATCATAATGGTCCCTTCTGACCTTAAAGTCTATGAGTCTATATGCTTATAACATATAGGGATGTTATAACATCAGGGATTTGACCTGTTTGTTTTGTATGAAAAATACAATATATCATCCCCGATAGCACTTCTTTGAGAATTCACCAGTAAATCCATTAATTACTTTATTAAATCTATCTCTGTATAGTGCAAACTACAAACAGAAGGTTGTGTTAGAATTTCTACACTGGAATGCTATTTTCTTCTGTCAATTATTCCAGGAGTTCTCTTTTTTATTGTATTGCATATTTCTGAAACTTCTTGTATATAGTCATTAACGCTGTGACCACCTTTCACTGCGTCCCCTGTCATTTCACTTTCCTCCTTTATTAACTGGGCAAGGTAACAATATATGATCATTACACTCTGAATAATATGACCTACTGACCATGCACTTAGTTTCCATTTATAAATCTTTGTTACAAAACAAAGGAATTCACACATTAGCTGAAATGTGACTTAAAATTGCGCATGAAGCTTTCATTGCACTTTGTCACTAAAGAAAAAAATCTCAAAGTCTGCAGTAAAGCACAACTCCTTAGCCATCCCTGCCTTGTGAATATTGTCATTATTATTACTTTTATGTATTATTTGTATTACCTTTTTTCTCATATGACCATAGAGAGGCAAGATTTGTGGCCAGGGGACTTCTGAAAAGGGATGTTATTATTTAACATGTATATTGCAGTAGCATCTAGAGGTCAACCAGACTGGGATTCCATTGTGGTAGGCACTGTACAAACATATAGGAAATGACAGGCCCTGTCCTGAAGAACTTGCAATCTGAGATAGGATGAGACGTTCATCTGTTCTCATCTCTGAGGATTAAGGTACAGTAGAAAGCCCATATTGCCTGTCTACTGGCAGCAGTTCATTTCACTCTCTTCCACTTCCTTTTTTATCGGGTATTTTGTCTACCAGCCACCCAAGCCAAACTGCAGCAGTTATTGGGCAGGTTCTGTATAAGGATTTTCAATGGCATTCACATAGCGACTCCAGCAAAGTGAGGGCAAAATGCTTTGAGATGTTCCTGAACAAAAGGAGCTATGTAAAGAGGGCTGTATTATTACTAGTGTTTTATTCTCACTTCCTTCTAGTGGGCAAACATCATCCCTTTCTGCTTGGTATGATGGGCAGAAAGCACAGTCACCTGAAAGAAGCAGCCAATATGTGTCACTTCCTCAGTCAGACAGTAAGGTGTGTTTTATATGACAACTTGGAGACGAAGCACATCACTTCTGTAGGTACTAGATCTTTCTGGGCTCTGTGAGATCACAAGTGACTGGGAGCCAAGGACACTTGTGTGGCAGCCGGGGGGCTGTCAGGACAGCCACATACACTGTTTCAAAGAGGAAAAATAACAAAATTTGCAACATGTCTAGAGAAGAGGAAATGCAACTCAGAACTCCTTCTTACCTGCAGCCAGAATGCACCTAGCTGAGTGTAGGCCAGAGTGCTTGCAGATCATCAATAAAACGTAGAGTCATTTATCTGTACAATTGTACCTGAAGGAGTTCCTAAACAGGCTTCTCATTGCCTAACAAGTCACTGTCTCAGGCCCTGATTCTGCAAGGCACTTAGGTACGTGCTCAACTTTAAGCATATGATTACTCAGATCCTTAAAAGATAGGCCTGTGCTTACATATCTCGTTGAACAAGGACTTCAGTACCATGGTCTCAGTGTGGTTTCTCTTTGTCTCTATGAATTGGCAAAGAAGTGATCAGCAAAGAGACACTCAAAATGTAAAACTGTACTTGCAAGCAAAGTGATAGTTACTCAAATGTGCTTATTATTCACAAGTATCCAGTGATTTTTTAACAATATGCTACAGCCCAGATTCTCATACCCTTACTTACGGTGAGTAATACCTGGCTTCTTGAGTCGTTACGGGACAACAAGGATGAACGCGTGCACATAAGTCAACGGAAGTGCTCGCATACACAACTGGTCAGAGTTTCTCAAATGGGATTTTTCTCCCCCAATCAAAAAAGTGACACCTCCCCTGCCCCGTTTTAAATGACAGTTAATGAAAAACTTGATGTTTTCAGCATTTTTCATCACTTGATGGCAATGTTTGTGTTGTGAAGACTGGCCTTGCCCCAGGAGTCCTGAGCAGCAGGGAGATGGGTAGAGGCAAGGAGCTGGGCTCTCCACACCCCAGGCTTGTGCTGGGTAGAGGGTTGACAGGAAATCCCAGCCCTGCTTCCTGCTCTCTGAACGGGTTGCTAGAGAGGGCACGTGCCATTGCAGGGACTCGGCTGACTGAGAGTCTTAGCCCTGGGCTGAGCCAAAGGGTACGTCTAGACTTATCTCCGGGTTCGGCGGTAAGCAATCGATCTTCTGGGATCGATTTATCGTGTCTTGTCTAGACGGGATAAATCGATCCCGGAAGTGCTCGCCGTCGACGCCGGTACTCCTGCTCCGCGAGAGGAGTACGCGGAGTCGACGGGGGAGCCTGCCTGCCGCGTGTGGACCCGCAGTAAGTCCCTTGTAGTTCGAACTAAGGTACTTCGACTTCAGCTACGTTATTCATGTAGCTGAAGTTGCGTATCTTAGTTCGAACTGGGGGGATAGTGTGGACCAGCCCACAGGCTTGAGCATTTGGTCACCATGTGTCTAGAACCAGTCTCCAGGTGACTTAACAAGTGTAGCTGGCCTGTCGTAGGCTGCTGGACTGGCTACAGTGCCTGATGGCTTGGAAGAGTCAGCAGACTGGCTCGTAAGTCCAGCAGCAGCAGCAATTCAGCAGCTGCTCAAAACAATTGCCCGTAACTGTGATAGCTTTTGTGCCTCCTTGTTCCCAGCCCTGCTCCTGCCGTGCCTTGCTCCACCTAACCAACTCGTGAGCCTCAGCTCTGGTTACTGACCTCTGACTCTGGCCGCTGATATCTGGCTACCAACTCCTACCTCTAGGCCTGACTGCCCACATCTCATTCTCTGACATCGTGAGCCTTCACAGCACTGCCTGGGAGGATCAGCCAGCGTCCAAAGGGAAGGAGGTCCCTGAGCCAGGAGTGGGGCTGATGGAGGGGACTGTTGGTTTCTGATAGCAGTATTGGGAGGGGTGGGTGGGGTTTTCCTGCCTTCCCAAAGGCTGTAGGAGGGGTGGGAGTTTGGAACTGACTATCAGTAAGGGGATCTTCTACCACACACTCAATGGAAACTTTCACTAATGGCTTCAATTAAAAAAAAGTCACACCCCCAAAAAGGAAAAATGGATCAATTTTGATCCCCGTGAAATGGAAGCAACTCTCTCATTGTGATTAAATTAAAAAGAAATAAATAAAAGCTTTCGCCCAGCCCTGCTCCCCTGCATAAAGTTCTGCCTCTGACTAAATGTTTCCATTATCAGGGCTCCGTTCTGCTCAGGAGTTTTTAAACACAAACTTTAGCTCTGCAATATGATTTGAGAAAGTGCCTGCTTTGCCAATGGAGCAGAAAAGGGAGACTACTTTGCAGATGTTTTTATCAGGCGCCATCACTTTCTTATTTATTTATTTTGCAAAGCCGCTGTTGCTTCCCATTTGCACCCACAGCCAAGCAGACACTGCCTAAGGTGCTCTGTATCTTGTGTTGGGCATACATCAAAATGAAGAACGGCAAAAGCAGGCTTTAAACTCTGCTTCTCCGTACAAAGGACAAGGAGCAGCATGGTGAAAAATTCTGCTCAAAGTCTTCATAGGGACCCGCCTTTTCAGGGATAAAAATGTCCTCAGTTGGGGGTGTGAGCAATGCTCCACCATTTGCACTTTCCCCTGTTGTGCTCCCAGCCTTCACTGTTCTGCTGCCAGCTGGCCCATTTAATTTAAAGCTTACTTATAAATGAAGAGGTCTCCCCCATGTTCATTAAAGTCCCAGAGTATACGGAAGGCCCTGAAGCAGGAATTAAATGACAAATCCACCTTTTGTCTGAACTCTCTCTTGATTCAGGAATAAATCAAGCTAAATACATTTCCAAAATTACCACTTTACAAAAAATAAATAAAAAGTTGAAGCTGAGCTTTTAATGTGCAGTGAAGAAATAAGTATTTTCTCTCAGCGCTCACTATAGCTATAGGTTACTTCATTTGACTTTAAATTGTCTCTTTCATTAAACTAACACTGTATGAGCTGCCATTAGCTGCTGATAATGAGGGAGACAGAGAGCCATTAAAAAAGGCTTCCAATACATTTGCTGTACGTATGCATCCTTTAATGTGCTTCACCTTCTCATTGTTTATTGTCATTAAGATATGCTCAGTTACTCATGTTTAAAGCTACCATTAAAATAATATTCCTCAGTGCTTTACAGATGTAAAAGTGCATCTACCAATGAAAATGTATGTAATCAACAACATTATAAATCATCTTTAATGTCTGATTAGCCAATCAACATTTCAGATGATCGGGTTTCTGATTATCAGGCCAAATTCTAGCCTCAGAGGTGCACATGTAGGTCCCAGTCATGCATACATATGAGGGAATGTAATCCTTATTTTGTCCTTATGTGGGCCTGAGGGAAACCTGGCCCCTATTTTGCTGAGTGGTGTCCTGTGTGGTATGTTGAGGACTTTTGTTTGAAATTGCAAGCTATCACTTTAACAGTGTGTGTCAGGGAGGGCAGTGTTCCTGGTCCTGCTTGTAGGCTAGGGGACGCTGTAAAGAAACATGCAATCAGTTTTGCAGACTGACAGCCTAGTGCAATGTGGGGGGAGTTGTGCCTCTCTGTTTTTAGGGAGCAGCCTGCTATGTCTCTCTCTGATCTGGGGTTCTTATTTGTTATCATTTGAATTCTAACATGACAATTTTCAATGAAATTCCAGACCATGAACAATGTCAAAGAGTTCTACAAATATTTTCTCTGTCAAATCACTGGTATGATTATGGTCAATAATAAACCTCTCAGCTACGACTTTCCAAAATAGGAGCTTAAATTCAGACACCCAGGCTGGAATTTTCAATGAGGCCTAAGGGATTCAGGTGCCTAATGCCCACTGAAAGTCAGTAAGAGTTGCAAAGCTTCCTTAGTTTTTGTATATTGCCATTCCTGATATCTGACTTATGTCCATTTATCCTCTTGCGTAGTGACTGTCCAGTTTGGCCAATGTACATAGCAGAGGGGCATTGCTGGCATATGATGGCATATATAACATTGGTGGACGTGCAGGTGAATGAGCCGGTGATGTTGTAGCTGATGTTCAAAAACCTGTAGGAGAACACTTCAACCTCCCTGGCCACACAATAGCAGATGTAAAGGTAGCCATCTTACAGCAAAAAAACTTCAGGACCAGACTCCAAAGAGAAACTGCTGAGCTCCAGTTCATTTGCAAATTTGACACCATCAGATCAGGATTAAACAAAGACTGTGAATGGCTATCCAACTACAGAAACAGTTTCTCCTCCCTTCGTGTTCACACCTCAACTGCTAGCAGAGCACCTCACCCTCCCTGATTGAACTAACCTCGTTATCTCCACACTGATATATACCTGCCTCTGGAGATTTCCATTACTTGCATCTGAAGAAGTGAGGTTCTTACCCATGAAAGCTTATGCTCCCAGTACTTCTGTTAGTCTCAAAGGTGCCACAGGACCCTCTGTTGCTTTTTACAGATTCAGACTAACACGGCTACCCCTCTGATACTATTTAGTTCCCTGTTATTTATTTAGAGGTCAAATGTAAGCTCTTAAATGATGTAGTCACTTTTGAGAAGTTTGCCCTAAGAGCCTAATTTTAGCATAATGTTAGGCTACTATTGTTGAAAATTGTGGCCTTTAATTATATCCTTGTTGTGCTGTCTGCACAATAGCCAGAACTGCAAGCTTGTTAGTTCTTTTTGTTCTGAATTCATACAGCACCTAGCACAGTACTCTCCTACTCTGTGACTTGGGCTCCTAAGTGTTACTGCAACACAAGTTAACATAATTCATAACACATAATAAGTCTCCCTTAATAATTCTGCCTTGTATATTCTTCATGTGCTAACACTCTTCTGTGTAAAAGGTCCCTGACTTGTTCAGTGCAGCATGTACTAATTTATCTGGAGTACCTAGCACAATGTTTGTTTATTCTGATTTCCTCTAACAAGGTTTTCTCAGTGTGTCTGGAGGCTTTGCTTGCTCCTGAAGCACAGGGCTCTGACACTATTATGAAACAAGTCTGTTTTATCCCCTCCCGAGGCAGCCTCTGGTGGAATGGGAATATTTCAAGGACTTTGAAAGTGTGCATAGAGTCTCTGCTCTATGAAGTAGTACAGGACCATCCTCAGACCCTTCACAATCCCTTTGCCACTTGCTCAGTTGTTGTTCAGCAATACCATCCATTCAGTTCTATCGTTGGCTATTCCCAGCTTCATAACAAGCCTGGCAACCTTACCTCAATTAGGAAAAGTGATCAATTAAATTTTATAACTTAAAGTGCCCAATATGCTGCCAGTGCATGCATGCGTTATGACGCCTGTGGCTGGCTAGCTGGAAGAACCCAAAGAAATGAGAGAGAAAAATGGGGCAACATTTCAAAGTGTTCCTTCTGCAAACACTAGTAAATATTTTACTAAAAATAGTCCCTAGGGTCAGATTCTGTTCCTCTTACTCATGCCACATTGTGCTTCGCTTGCAAATACAGCTACTGATTTCCATTAAGATACCTGTGCAGTAAGTCACTAAATGTGGTAAGGGCTGCAGGCTCTGGCCTAATAAAAGTTCAATTCTCCTGTGAAGAGTTAGTGGGCCAAATTTGGAAATGAAATCCAATAAGCACTGTAGGACCCAGAGGAACATTATTCCTGATTTAGGGACTCGATCCTGTTACCATTGATATTAGGGTGAGTCTTTTCAACATGTACGGCCCAATCCAACACATCCGTAACTGTGGAGCCACTACCGACACTTCCATGAAATACACAATGTATTGTTTCAATGAATCACCTTTGGCTATTCCACTTTCACCCACTAAAAGTAAATGGCAAAACCTCCATTGACTTTAGTAGGGCCAGGATTTCACTCATGGTATTTAATATCTGTCCAGTGGCATCCACCTCTGATACTCGTTGGAGGTGGAGAGAGGAGCATGAGTTGGGTACTGCTCCCTCCGACATCGGAAGTCAAGAGTACCTTTCCATAATGTGTATTATGCTTGTAACGCTTAAGGACCAATCATTTCAAATGGTCATTGGATCCAGTGGCAAACACTCCACGCCCACCCACCCCTCCATAACTGTAACTGAACACACACTGATTGGCTCCAAAGAGATATAAGCATAGCCTTGCCAGCATTTATACACATGCTTAATTTTATGGATGTGCCTAGTCCCACTGAAGTCATTGGGATTACCTCCGTCAGTAAAGTTATGCAAGCGTTTGCAGGATGGGGACTATAATGTGCATTGCACCAAAGGCAGCGCTGTTCCTTCGGTGACCACCTCTGATACTAAGAGGTGCATGCCTATTTAAATACCATGTCTCAAAGGGGAAGCTAAATCACGAAAAGGGGTTCATTTCAAACATAAATTGCTTATTTGTAAGCAAACAAGGTAAATTCATGGTTTAAGTAACTGCTTTGGAATACAAAGTAAATTGGGCTCATAAAATTGTCTGCCCCCTGTAAAAGAGAGCACCATAACATTATCGAACTGCAAGTATAAACTCTGTAGGAATCTCAGCTCTGCGCTGCATTGCATATGCATGTGCACATCTGCCTCAAAGGTAAAACAGGAATTTAGTGAACAGGGTGGGAAGGCAGCGCATTACTTTTAGGGGAGGAAAAAATATTGAAGGTCAAAATCTAACAGATCTGGGATGAGATGGAAAGACAAGAGAATGAGGTAATTACAGAAGCAGAAAACAGCGGGTGAGGAGACAGTCTGAGACTATAAGGGATGAGGCCACTGAATGTGAATGAACTGATGGTTTATAAACTGTGAATTACATCTGAAAAAATGTTCAATGCACGTTAACTTTGAAGGAGCATGACCCTTCACCTGCTGCAGGTCACCCATCAGACCATGAGAATGGTAACGTGTTCACCACAGACCGGATTGGAAATGTGATGACCTGTTTTTGCATGATGTTCTTCCACCTTCTGATTGCTGCCAGAGAAATGTGGGGACTCATTTGCCTTTCATTGCCTTTGTTAATGGTGGGCTTTATTCACCCTGAAGGGAAATGGTAAAGATAATGCTAAGTTGGTGGTCTGTACCGCAAGTCATGGGGTGTGATTGCAGCTTGTGAAGACATACCCATGCTAGCTTTAATGGAGCTAGCTCCTTCACCGGAGCTGTGAATCATAGAATCATAGAATATCAGGGTTAGAAGAGACCTCAGGAGGTCATCTAGTCCAACCCCCTGCTCAAAGCAGGACCAATTCCCAACTAAATAATCCCAGCCAGGGCTTTGTCAAGCCTGACCTTAAAAACCTCTAAGGAAGGAGATTCCACCACCTCCCTAGGTAACGCATTCCAGTGTTTCACCACCTTCCTAGTGAAATAGTGTTTCCTAATATCCAACCCAGACCTCCCCCACTGCAACTTGAGACCATTGCTCCTTGTTCTGTCATCTGCCACCACTGAGAACAGCCGAGCTCCATCCTCTTTGGAACCCCCTTTCAGGTAGTTGAAAGCAGCTATCAAATCCCCCCTCACTTTTCTCTTCTGCAGGCTAAATAACCGCAGTTCCCTCAGCCTCTCCTCGTAAGTCATGTGAAGCCCATCAGCACTCACTTTGGCTCAGGCTAGGTTCCTGAATAATTATCCAGGGTTCTGGGACGGCTTGGATAGCCCACGATGAAGCACTGCACGTGAGCCAGTTCAGTGAAAGCTAGCTTGGGTCCGTCTGCTCAAGCTGCAGCCACACACCATGATTGCAATGTCAATATACCTTATGTCACCACTGGCTCCTCACCAGACTGACGAGGAAGAAATTTGTGTCCCCAGTGTATGGCATTGCACAGACATGTTCACTGATGAGTGTATGGTGGGGTGAAGGGGGGACACTCTGTCCTTTGGAACATTAGCAGCCATCTACGCTACAGACACATAAGAACGGCCATACTGGGTCAGACCAATGGTCCATCTAGCCCAATCATGTGCAGAGGGGTGCACGGTTACAGGTGGAGCTTGCTTGTGAATGAAAGTTACTTGGGAAACATTTATGAAGTTGACAAGCACTACATTATCAAATAAACTATCACAAAGGCTTTCCACCCAGCTCTCGTCACCACTGAGTTGTCCCCTGACTCACCATAGCCCCTGATTCTCACTGACACCAAAGCCGCGGTACACCACTCTGGGAAGAGCACTTCACATGGAAGTAAATAGAACTAACACCGTCTGAAGGTGGGATTGGGCCCCTTTGCCCTGCCATAGTAGGGTAAAGTGGCCTTGATGTCAATGAGAATAAGACTGTATATTTCCACATGTCACAGGGGCCTTGGCCCTTTAAAAGGTAATGGGCCTGGTCCCACCTGTGCCACACTCAGCAATCCGCCACAGGAGGTGGGCTGTGGGAGTCATGCAGGCACCTGACAGGTAGGTAATGTGGCTAAATTGGCCCAAGTCTAGGGATAAAAGAGAAGCTACCAGAGCGTTCTGAGGGAAGTGACTGGGGAAGATGTTGGACTAGCTGCCGAGAGCCCAGAAACATGGGCCTCAAAGAGGAGGGCTGCCCAGCCCCTTGAACCAAGGGAGGAGACTTTATATCAAATTTATTTGGACTTAAAGTAGAACCCCAGCAGGAGAATTTTGCCTTACACCATTTTGGACTGTATAGAATTCTCAGGAGGCCCCGAGAGAAGGGGAAATTGAGGCAGAGTGCCTGCCGGGCCACACCGGTTCACAAAAGGACATGTTCAAGGCCATTGGCCTCCTACACCATGTTATAGAATACATAGCAATTTAAGCTTCAACTCAAAATGGTATTTCTGTGTTTGAGAGCCGCACTAGAGACTAGACTGCATTGTGTATTAGATATATATTGTAACTGGATCAGATGACAACTTTGTTGTAACCTGAATACATGTAGAATGGGAATGAAGCCCAGCCCCAACCTATTGCGCATCACCATATGCAATGTAGTGACCATGGTAAATCAGTGCTCTGCTCCGGAATGACAACTCCTGTCTTGCTACAGAGAATGAGGTGGATTGCCATTCGACTTTAGTCGATATAATACTGGGATTTCAATCAAAGACTGGATTCCACAGCTCATGTCAGAGAGAGATCTATTAACAGACATTTCTCTGTGAAAACTCCCCATTAAAAACCTGGGTTTTCCCCAAGGAATGGCACTTTTGGGGCGATATAAAGGGGACATTACATTGTTTGCTGTCATCTGACCTAATCCCCAGGGTTGATTAAAACTTTCTAGAGTTCCTTAAAATCCTCCTGAGTTTTCACTAAGCTGTGATAAGTAGTTGAAGTTTATTGCAACTCTTCACCCTTTAACTCTCCATTTCCTGCTCAGAATCTTCCACATTGCATGCCTCTACTCTCAAAGCCAGCCCCCTAGGGCAGGGGTGGGCAAACCTTTTGGCCTGAGGGCCGCATCGGGTTTTGTAAATTGTATGGAGGGCCGATTAGGCGAGGGGATCGTGGCCCGGCCCCCACCTCCTATCTGTCCCCGTCCCCATCCGGACTCCTGCCCTATCCAACCCCCCCATTCCCTGATGGCCCCTTTGGGACCCCTGCCCATCCATACCCCCCCCCCCCCCGCTCCCTGTCCCCTGACTGCCCCCGGACCCCCACCGCCCCATCCAACCCCTCCTCTCATTCCTGACGCCCCCCCCGGGACCCCTGCCCCATCCCACCACCCCTTCTCCCTGTCTCCTGACTGCCCCCGGCTGCCCCATCCAACCCCACTTCTTCCTGACTGCCCCCCCGAGACTCCTGACCCCATTCAACCCCGTTTCACCCCCAACCACCATCCCGAACTCCCCTGCCCTCTATCCAACCCCCCCTGCTCCCTGCCCCCTTACCGCGCTGCCTGGAGCACTGGTGGCTGGAGCTGGGCCGCCACCACGCAGCACAGAGACCGGGTCAGGCCGGGCTCTGCAGCTGCGCTGCCCCAGGAGCTCACAGTCCCACCGCCCAGAGCACTGCGCCACCGGTGGAGGGAGCGAGCTGAGGCTGCGTGGGGAGGGGGGCAGCAGGGAAGGGGCTGGGGGCTAGCCTCCTGGGCCAGGAGCTTGGGGGCCGGGCAGGATGGTCTCGTGGGCCGGATGTGGCCCGTGGGCCGTAGTTTGCCCACCTCTGCTCTAGGGAATGGCATTGTCTGTCTCCTCTGGGGAAGAGCTACTTATTAGAACTCTTTGTTTCCTGTTTATCCAATTTTTAATTCAGACTAGGACTTTGCTGCCTAGTGTTTATTTTCCTTGGTCGCTCTTTGTGAAGGACCCTATTAAAAAGCCTTTTGACAATCCAAGTCAGCTATTCACACTGGATTCCATTCATCTACGGTTTGATGCACTTTTACGGGAGGCGAAATGAACGAGGCACCGTGTTTCATTAGAGAAGTTGCATTGGTTTGAATCTCTGGGCCACATTTTCAGATGCGGCCTTTGAAATGGCACATGGGATTTTTACATGCACAAGCTTGGTAAATGGGCATCTAACAGTGCAAGTTGTATGTTCAAATTCCCATTTATATGCAACTGTCCTAGACTAGCTGGAGTCAGAACTGCTCTGCTGTGTGTCATAGCCTCCATGTTGCTAATGGAGATTTTCTTTTAGGTCAAGTGGCAGGTTCCGTTGCTTGTTGAAGCTAGAGGATCAGAGTTCCAGCCCTGCTGCAGGTTTTTAAAATTGCAAATAGCTACAATGAGCAGAATAAAGAGAATTAAGTCGTATAAACCCACCGTTTTGTCACTATTTATCCAAGTGGTGAATCACTCTGTCCTTAGATAGACCCTCAGTCAGTGCCTCTGACGCTAATCACTCTGTTTCCTGAGATTCCCTTTCTGAAGATAGAAATATGTCACACTTGGAACATCCTTCAGGACAAGCTACTGTTTTTAGGGTCACATTGCAGATCTTCATTAGTACCTCAGCTCCACTGCTGTGCATTTCGACTCTCACAGAAACCTCGCATGGACACCATGTTGGCCTGGTAATTTATTTCATTTTAAGAGGCTCCCTAACCTCTTCTCTGGAGCTCACTCTCTCCCCCTATCCAGGAGAGATATGCTATTGTTCCCTATAAAAGTGACTTTGGGACTAGAATTTGCCCAGCTTCCTCTCCTGTAAAAGGGGCAAAATATTTCACTAAACTTCTGCAAACTTCTCAGCCTCTTTAAAGGACCCAAACCTGGGCAGTGCAGACAAGATGCTGAGGACCTTCAACTCAATGGGTGTTGAGAACAGATGGCTTCTCTCTGGATAAGGTCCCTATTTCCCCATTTGCACCCCACTGATATCTCGGAAAACTCAGGCGTATGGCCCTGGTGTGCCTAATGCATTTAAGGCACTTCAAGAGCATTTGGCAATTTGTTCTTCAGATTCCTCTCTTTGTCCCTTCTATTGCCATTGCAAAGCGTTATTGTCTTAGATAAGCCAGGATGTCTCTTCACTACAGGGCCAGGTAAGAAGAGGAAGATAAATTAGATGTCTCAAAATAAATAGCCATTTCTGCAGAGAACCTGGACTGTTTCTTTCCCCCTTTTATACAGTTTTTAAAGCTCTGTCAGCCAGAAAGTACTTCTTTTAGATTATTTTTTCTCAAGTACCTGCTTCCTATGCGAGGCAGCATCAGGGCAAACTGAACATTAACCTAACTGCTGGGGAGCAAGGGAATCAGGAAGACAAATTTGGTCTCACGTTCTTCAAAAGTTCCAGGTATTTTCTTCTTCTGCCTTTTTTCTCTCTCATTCTCCCCTTTTATGGATGTTCTGGCTCAGGGGCATGGCAAGTTTCACCCCATCCTGTGAATTGCACATCCCACAAAATAATGCTTCTCTGTGCCTGAAGACGCTCAGCTGAGGGTACATTTGTAGGCCCAATTATCACATCAGGATCATTGCAGTGTCGCCGGATCTTTAATTATTTGGTCTGTTTAACTGTTTAACTGTCTGTTCTGGCTCAAAAAGTCTGAAAAGCATCAGAAGACTGGGGAAGGCCATTAGGCCAGCAGTAGTCACAAGCAGCTACAGGACACAGACACAGGGAAGCTGGGTTTACTGTGTCAGTCAATACACCTGTGCGCATCACTAATGTTTGTGAGGTGTAAAGATGCTATGGTGATGGAAATCATACAGGTACATAGATTGTTCTGTGTTTGCTGGTCTATGATGAACAATTGATAACAATAATAATGATAGATTGAAGAGGTGGCTAGAAAATGTGTTTGTAGGGAGTTCCTAGGGAACTTTGTCAAAATGATTTCTTGTTGTGTTCATCAACACTTTCCGTAAAATATCAAAAACTGAAATAGTTCACCCAAAACTTTTAGGCTTTCAGGCATTTGAATGGTGAGCTGAACGGTAAGATGCACATGAAAGTTCAGAAGATGTCACAATAACCTGTAACAACAAATGTTGATGGGAAACAGTATGAAAGGGAGACAAAGACTGAGTTAGTCCTGCTATCACTGAAGGACTGTGTTAAGATCATGCTCGGTAAACGAGAATAGTATGGAACCAGGATTCAGGGATTGAAAATTGGTGTGTTGAAAGTAGGCCTAATCTGTGAACAAAATTATGGTAGGACAGGCTATTCTGTTCACCAATCTTTCTTGGGGTCCTGACTAGTGTTTTCCCCAAGAATTGAAATTAGGGGGGTTGTTCGAATTTACCGGGGTGGGGGTCAGGACCAATGAGGGGTGACACTGTGAGTGTGAAGGTGGGCTGTATAGTACCATAGTAAAAACTGAAAAATGTTTCATGACCATTTTATTAGATTTAACTCATGTTTTAAAATCATCACACAAATTAAAGTTGGCTACTCAAACCTTCTATGCAGCACTACATCTACATCCTTCTTGGTTTCTTGTTATAATTTTGCACAGCTCTGTTAATGAACTTCTTGAATGTAATGCATTCATCTTTGGTAGCATCTCATGACTTCCATTCCTTCAGTTGATATGCTCATTAGTTCATTCATATGATCAGAAGGTGACTTCTTTCAGAACATAAAATTCTATTCAATGATGAAAAAGAACACTCAACTGTAGCTGTTGTTACTGGGAGTAGCAAGAGATGAATTCCTACTTCTTTCATCCCAGGAAACATAGCATAAAGATTGGGTCGAGCCACTAGTGTTGATAAAAAAGAAGTTGAAGTCAAATCTTCATTCATTCATCGTATGATATTCTACTCTGTGTTCAAATTTTCTATTCTGTCCTGAGCACATGGCAGCCCCATTGCTGGTAGTGCCTCATTCCACTCAACTGTTGGTGTTTTATAGGACAGGGATCTGTAAAAGCTATGTAGAGGTTGAGTAGAATCTAGGACCCAGTCTATACTATGAGTTTAGGTCAAATTTAGCGGCGTTAGATCGATTTAACCCTGCACCCGTCCACACGATGAAGCTATTTTTATTAACTTAAAGGGCTCTTAAAATCGATTTCTGTACTCCTCCCCGACAAGGGTATTAGGGCTGAAATCGACATCGCCGGGTCGAATTTGGGGTGGTGTGGACCAGGGCCGGCTCTAGCATTTTTGACACCACAAGCAGCAAAAAAAAAAAAGCCATGATCGCAAGTGGCGGCAGCTCTACTGCCTCTTCATTCTACGGCGGCAATTTGGCGGCAGGTCCTTCGCCACCGAATTGTCGCCAAATGGCCGGACATGCTGCCCCCCTTTTCATTGGCCACCCCAGGCACCTGCTTGCTACGCTGGTGCCTGGAGCCGGCCCTGGTGTGGACGCAATTTGACGGTATTAGCTTCCAGGAGCTATCCCAGAGTGCTCCATTGTGACTGCTCTGGACTTTGAAGCACTTTAAAGTCAAATGCACTAGCCAGGTACACAGGAAAAGCCCCAGCAACTTTTGAATTTCATTTCCTGTTTGGTCAGCGTGGCGAACTCAGCATCACAGATGACCATGCAGTCCCCCCAGAATGTTTCTACGCTCCCCCTATCATCTCTGTCCCTGAAGTTATCGCAGATTAGCAGGCAAAAAAAAAAAAACGCACTCGCGATGACATGTTTTCCAAGCTCATGCTGTCCTCCCGCACTGATAGGGCACAGCATGGAGGCATTCAGTGGCAGAGGCCAGGAAAGAATTGTTGTGTTTGCTTAACGGCAAAAGTATCATGCCTCGCTAGCGATCCTGCTCGAGCCAGGTCGCTGTGTCACATGCACTCCGTGCTGTGTCAGCCTTGGGCGGGGGCATGACCGCTTTGTGAGCAGGAAGGCCATAGATATTGACATTGCATTAGTATCTTCTGTAGCTAGAGAAAACATTCCTGTGCATTCAGCAAAGTCTGTGGCAAAAAAAGAGAAGCCCTGTAGTGTAGTGGTTATCATGTTCACCTAACACATGAAAGCCCCATAGTGTAGTGGTAATCCTGTTCACCTAACACGTGAAATGTCCCCGGTTCAAAACCGGATGGAAACAGGTCACTATTCCTTTTTCTGACTCCCCTCCTGCATTTTTAGTCATAGAACAGACCGCACTGTGAAATTTTACTTTGAATTATATCAATTATGAGTTAAATAATATGGAAGCTCTCTCTAAGTTATAGTCCTGGGTTCCTTACCTTTTCAGCTGCTCTGATAAATTAACATTTTTGTTAGGGGTGGGGGAAAATTTTCATGAAGCCTTTTATAGGGACTAAATGCTCTCTAGGACTCTGAAATAATCTTAACGGGGCCCATAGAGTGCAATCCTTCGTTCTGGATTTGTCATTCCACAAGTTGAACTGCTCCTTACTACTGTGCAGGCTTCATGAGCCATGGGAGCAAGGGGCAGGCTGGGGTAGGTGCGACCGCGCGGTGCTGCCGGCTGGGAGAGCAGCCTGAGGCAGAAGCCTCCATCTTGCATGATATTCCAGGCAGGACTGAATCTCCATGAGATGAAACTTAAAGAAGAGAATGACCTGGAGTCACTCCCATTTGGTGCTCTAAGAGGAGGATAGCCATGTCTGTCCAGGCACCCCTGATTGACCTCACTGAGGTCTGCCAGCTGAGCGGGGCTGAGCGGGACCCCGGCTGGCAGAAGCCGGTGGACGGAGCCCCAGACTGGTGTGGGCTGAGCCACTCAGCCCACTTCTGGTCTGGGGCTCCATCCATCGGCCCTGCTCAGCCCGCTGCCTGCCTGGGGTTCCAATCATCCAGGCAGACAGCAGGCTGAGTGGGTCCAGCAGACGGGACCCCAGAAAAAAGGCACGAAACGATTGTCTGCCATTGCTTTCACAGAAGGAGGGAGGGAGGGGGGGCCTAATGATATGTATCCAAAACACCCGCAACAAAGTTTTTGCCCCATCAGGCATTGGGATCTTAACCCAGAATTCCAATGGGCAGCGGAGACTGCGGGAACTGTGGGATAGCTACCCACAGTGCACTGCTCTGTAGGTCGATGCTAACCGTGGTAGTGAGACCGCACTCCACCGACTTAATGCGCTTAGTGTGGACATACACAATAGACAGTATAAAATCGAATTCTAAAAAATCGACTTCTATAAAGTTGACCTAATTTCATAGTGTAGACATATCCTAGAAGTCGCTGTTGTAGATTTTTAAGAATCAAGTCTGTGTACTTTTTCAGTTGTCTTAACAAACACTTCTTGTCCTCTTAACTTAAGGATTCAATATAAATGCCTTCATTAGTTAACTTCTGGACTGAAGTCTTTGCTTCTTCCAGTACTTTTTCAATGGATAGCTCTCGGATTGATCCAAATGTAGCTTCTATTGCTGGACAAAGATCTACTACAGTTGTAGCGGATGCCTGGATGGCCTTGTTTAATGACCCAAGTGGTTTCCACAGTAGACTTACCAGAGAGAGAATGGCAATAGTCTGCTCTGAACGTAGTAGCAAAAGTAATCCACCAGCCTCACTACTGAGATCCATCCCATCTTGGTAGATACTTTCCAAAGCCAGTAATAATGGCTGGAGTAATTTTAAGACAATAGCCAAGGATCACTCATGAGAAAGCCAGAGGGTTTTCCCAGGTGGGACTAATTTGAACTTCAATCCCAGTGTATCTTCTATTTGTTTCCAAGACGTTCAGTCTTTTTGGACTCTTACTGAAAAAAGAATATAATGAAGACATTAAATTTATAGCTTTTTTAATGTCTTTTGAAGAGTCTGAAGCTCGTACTAGTGCTAGTTAGAGTAAATGGTCTCTGCAGTGTGTATAGGAGAGATTAGGGTTACACTTTTCTCTGAGCAAAGCTTGTAGTCCACCATGTCTTCCAGAGAAGTTTGCAGCTCCATCAAATGCACAAGCAGCCATCTGTTTGGGGTCCAATTGACAAGCATTTAACTCTTCTAAGATGTGAGTTGTCACAGATACAGCTGATATGCCTTCTATAACTTAAACATCTAGAAATGTGTCTACTGGCCTACCACTGACATCAAGATAATGTACACAATTACTTAATACTTGATGCCCATTTGCATCAGTGCATTCATCAGCCATGTATGCAAATTTTTTGAAAATGATGAAAGAGTTCTTCACTTTTTCAACTGTTGAGTCTTTCACTGTTGCACCGCATGCTTCTAGCCAGTCAGTTGAGTTTCTTGCAGAAAGATAGTGAGCATTTGCTGGTCTTGTTCGGAACCAGTGTTCAACTTCAGGATGAACAAGTGACAATGCACTTAACATTGGCCTCCAGTTTGTAGTGTGTGGTATCTCTTGCTTAAATAGAACGTATGATGCCACGGCCATGTTTGTTCGCATGAACGGTGTTGTGTCTCCAGCATTCTTAACAGCCTCATTAACACTCACCGGTGTTGTCCCTGGTCAGTGGAGACTCAGAGGTGCTTTCACATGAGTTCACCTCCCAGGTGGGGGGCAAGAAGGCACTTTGCTCATTCCTCCAGCTGCTCGCTGTTCGCTCTGGCCACCATTGTTCGTTGTGCCACCGTTCACTCCATCGCTCTGTTGCCAATGGCCCTGCGCCGTCACCTTCTGCGGCCACCTGCCACTGTGACCTCTGCGAGTTGGTCTCTTGAGGTTCCACCAGCTCTCAGTGATTTCAGCTGAGCTCTCAGTGGGGGAATCTCGCTGCTAGTGGAGACTGGGCCTTCTCTTCCACAGAAACCCTGTCCCACAGCAGGTCTAAGCACTTAGACCTAATTATCAGTGATTTCAGCTGTAGTGGTCACTTAACAAAACAAAAGACTATCTACGGAGCCTAATCAGCTCTGTCTTTAAACAGTGGAGAGGGGCAGGTCAAATAGTACTTGTGACTCAGGCAGACCATCAAGCAAAACACCTGTCCCCACCCTCTCTCTTCATGCCCTCAATCAGCACAGGCTAAGTACAGTTATTACTGCCCTTTACTCATACAATAAGAATAACAACATTTCATTACCCCCACACACACATTCAAGTGATTTGTAACCCAACCCCAAAATCTATCACTTGGGCAACACAGCTCTGTTTGCTGGATACCTAGGGAGATTAGGTGTGAATGTAAATACAATCTGGCCCTGAAGCCATTCCTCCCAGCCCCCAGCTCATCACTAGCTGTCAGGGAGAGCTCATTTAGACTTTGTTTATGAATCATCATTTGAAATGATTAGGTTGGCCAACATCACCAAAATGAATGCACTGACATTGTCATAGAAAACAACAGCTGTATAAGGAAGCTAGTCTATGTTCAGACTTTTCAAATCTATTCTACATTTTCAGATACATGTATTTTATCATACATGTTATATGCTTTATACATATAACAAACATTAACGTGTATTAATGTTTCAATTTCAATTCAAATGTCCAAACAATCACTAAATTGGCAACACTGCATGTAACTAGTTCACAAAACTGGGGGGTGGGGGGACTCAGGAGGGGTGTAGGGAAATCCCTGGACTCCTGACAGAAAGAGACTTTGGGCGAAAAATTGGATACTGGAGCAAGCTGCACTCTCCTGGCTGTCTGGGACCCCAGACCTTTGTGATCCTGAACCTGAGATGTCCTGACCAGACTGGGCTAGAGAGAGGGACCCAGATGACATCACCACCTCTACCAGTTCCAGCTGAATCCTGTCATAAACAGATAGTTAAGGGTTAATGCCTAGCCTAGCTGACACCTGACCAGAGGAACCAATGGGGGGACAAAATATTTCAAAAGAAAGGAGGGAAATTCCCTTTGTCTGGGTCAGTTTCAGTTTTGGCCGGAGTAGAAAAGATCAAAGAGTAGGCCTCTTATCAGAGTAGTGAGTATTAGAAAAGGAATAAATAGGTTTATGTTTATTTTCTTTTTGTAACTTGTCTTGGCATTAGGGGATAATCAAATTGGGTATTCTTTTGTGCATCTAAGGTTTTGCCCAGGGGAACCTCCTCTGTGTTTTTGAATCTGTTGTCTTTGAGATCAGCTTGTATGCTAACTCCCAGAGGTTTTTCTTTTGCCTTTCTTTTCTTTAATTAAAGCCCTTTTTAAAGAACTTGATTGATTTTTCCTTGTTTTTAGATCCAAGGGGATTGGATCTGGACTCACCAGGGATTGGTGGAGGAAGGGGGTGGGGGGGATGAGTAATTCTTCCTTGTTTTAAGATCCAAGGGGTTTGGATTGGTGTTCACCAGGGAACTGGTGGAGGAGTCTCTCAAGGCTACCCAGGGAGGGAAAGGTTTTGGGGGGGAAGACAGAGTTTCCCAAATGACTCAAACTATTTGGGTGGTAGCAGCCAGACCAGATCTAAGCTGGTAACGCAATTTAGGGGTTCACATGCAGGTCCCCACATCTGTACTCTAAAGTCCAGAGTGGGGGTGAAACCTATGACAAATCCCAAATACCCCCTGGGATGAAATAAGATTGGACTTTAACAACAACAGGAACAACAGCTCTAACCCTTCTCAACAAACTTCTCTTCTCCCCAGAAGGACAGTTATTACTGTCTTTGATACCATCTAAGAGACTGTCAAAAAGAGACTTTCTCCTTGCCAAAACGCTCTCCAGCTAGAGGTAAAGGGAACAAGGGATGTTGTTAAAATGAAATACTTATTTAGTACTCTACTTTCAAATGTTTTAACTGTTTTTTCCTTCCTTTCTTTGTCTTTAATAAAAGGTTAAAAGGCCGTTTAATGGTGTTTGCACCATGGAGCTAAGCAGGCCGAGGTCTCTGTATACCAAGCCCTGAATCTTATTTAACACACTGTTAATGTTGGACTGTGACTGGATTATGTTAACACTTTGGGCCAATGGTCCATCCAACAGTGCTGTCATGTAAGCATGTGAAAAGCAGGGGGAACTCCCTTCAGGTAGAGGAGAGCATTGTAGTTTTTCAGTAGTGATTGTGAATCTGTCTCTGGCTGACAATTAGAGTCTGAGCTCTTGACGCAGTACCGAGTGAACAGGAAAAAGACAGGTGGCTGGGGTGAAAGGATGGTTGGGTGGCTAGGGCACCGTACTAGGAGTTGTGAGATCTGAGCTCAGCTTGGCAATGGACGCATGTGAGACTTTGAGCAAATCACTTCATCTGCTGTGTGGCTTGGTTAAAATCAGTACAGTCGGGATTCTGCTGCCCTATCGCATGGCACGGGGGTTAGGTGGATAAAATCCATTAACAATAACGTACACAGATGCTATGGTGATGAGGGTCAGGTTAGATCCTAGGTAGATCATGTCTCACCCCTGGGTATCTCAGGACTATGGCTTCCACCTCAGGGCAGACTGTTCAGTAACAGGGAATTCAGCCCAGTGCCTGCTGCACTGCTTATTAACTCGCTAGGCTTTTGCCAGCCTTAATAGAGAATGAAAACAGTCCCCTTGGAAACCCTAGTCCCTCTTGACAGTAGGTAAGCAGACCCATGTGACCGTAGTGTCACAGAAAAAACAAGTTCCTCTCTTCTCATTGGATCGGACACATACCACAGGCTAGTTCCTCCTGAGATGTTCCGTCCCAGCCAGTAATAAACACGTGCAGGCTTGACTAATTCAATGAAAATGAAGCAAGACATATTTGCACAATACTAAGAATACTGAAGACATGACAACCTCAGTTTGTTTGTGTGTCTTACAAAACTTCTGTTCACTGTAACAAAGTCTTATAGATTGAGTTTCTAAGGCTTAGCCCAGCGGTGGCAGCTAGGGACCCATTACAGGGCAGACAAAGTCCTTGCCTCTTGTGATCCATCCAGTCAGGTAAAAAAAAACCCTGTTTCCTTCCACTAGACAACTTTTATCCCAAAGCCCTGCGATGTGACTGTTCTGAGCCCAGGCTCACAGGTGCCAAAAGGGATTGGGGATGGGGAGTCCATGAGATAATGCTTTAGCCATGTCCCAGGGTCAGAGTTTCCCCTTCTCCATTGTATTGTAAATTGGTTTCTACCTGCTGTATTGAGAGTCGAGGAGTTTCCTCTGTACATGGTGCTTTGAATGGGTATCAAGTGACCACTCTCTTCCATAAGGGGTGAAAACATTTCTATGGGCAAAACTCAGCACTGTAATGGCTCTTGTAATCATGGAGCCTGCCCTAGCAATGAGAGTTATGTAAAAGACATGTACAGATATTACTCTTAACATGAGAAATACAGCCATTAGCATGTGAGTATAATAGTCATCTCTTCACCAGCAGTGAGGAAATTCCAAACACTACATATTTTACTGCAATTGTAACAACTTAATTTTAATAACATTCCACCAGCAGTAAGCCTGATAGACTCCCACTTGAAACATAGGCCTAGAGTTGTTCTAAGCCTCCAGCATCTCAGATCATACTAACAACTCCCTTCTATTTCTTTCCTGAGATTGAACAAGTTGCCTTAACTGCTTTGGAAGGATTACAAAACCCGGGCTCAGCAGGTGAAACAGAACTGTGTTGCTCCCATTTGTGGAATAGTGGAGGGCTTCTTGTGTTATTTACAAGGTACACGTTTTCCATGTTGCTTTTGATATGGTTAGTGTGGTGAAACCAACATGGGGAGTTTAAAAAAAAGCACACTATCATCAAAATGCTCTTATTATAGTCAAGATGGCATCACTAATGCGACAGGAGACAATTAATACACAGAGATCACGGTAGACTAGATGATGGGACTTGGTAATTGATTAGTTGTACTTTCTTGATGTGCATATATCATGGCTCATTCTATGGGGAACAGACGGGAGGTCAAAGCAGAGCCTGTGAGGTGGTGCGGAGAATGTTTAAGCTGAATGCCATCAAAGAGAGAGAGAGATGCACACAGGATTATACCTAACCTATTTCTATTGCAGTTTAGGATTCTGGCAAGGTTTTCATCTTCATAAATATTGATTTTGTACGAGGCTAGATTTACTTTGTTACACAAGACAATAATTGAAGGTGTGTGATTTATAAATCCTGTGCATGCTATTCTTGAAAGCATTCATCCTGCCCAGTTTATAAAAAGAAGTTCTCTGCACAAGGAAGACGCTGTTTGGGTAAAGCGAATGGCATATGTTATTCGGTGTCTTGAATCTCTAATGCAATAAATCAAGCAAACAAATCCAAAGTCAACATCCACGAGAATGTTTTAATTATTCAGAACACATAATAGCTCGTGGGTGAGAGCAGAAATAGCACAAGACTCACAATTATACTCTTAGCAAAGGGCCTGATCCTGACAGATCCTCTGCATCTAGTCCCCTTGAAGTCAATGTTCCATTGGCAGAGGGATTGCAGAACTGGCGCCTAATCCATCACCTAGGCTCATCTGGCTTCTCTTAAATGGCATTTAATTCACTGTAACTGGCAGGGCTCGCTTAGTACCCAGCTCCGCATGGCCATTCATTAGTGACATGCTGAGAGAACTCAGGGGATATTTAAGTTCCTCCACCCACAGGTTTAAAAAAAAGTCTTAGGCCAAGATACCTCTGCACCTTTTTTATTGATTTTAAGCAAAGGAGTTTTAAAGGTGACTAGAAGTGACTTATAAAAATGAGGCAATTTTACCAGCAGCAGGTGAAAGTCAGCTAGGAATCAGTGCTCGTTTCAGCATGCACATAGATCAAATTTCCCTTCATCACAGCCACAAAGTGCCACATGGACACCTGCATGTCCAGGGCAACTGATGCTTGAACCAACTTGATTAGCACTGGAGGGGGCAATTTGCTCATAGGTGGAGTCAGGGGTGGTGCAGGAAGTAAAGTTTGATTTTACGTAACTCCAAAGGTTTTGGCAAATCTCTCCCTTTGGCAAGAGAGGCACAATAATTCCTAAGATCCTCCCATTCCATAATTATCAGGGAACTGCCAAAAACATCAAAAAAGAAAATGTCATTGGTGGCAGGAAAGCAATAAAAGACTCAAAGACACAGTTCAGTCCAGGGTACAAGTGTGTCTCAGTTAAAGCACAGGACGGGCAAGATTCTGTTCTCAGCTCTACAACAGATGAGGTTCATCAGCCTGGCATTGACAGTGGCACTAAATTCACCCACTAAAACAAAAATAGCCGCCGAGTGCAGCTTAAGTCTCCCAACTCCTTGGCAATTTCAAAGTTTGATAGGATGGGCTCTCAATTGCTGACATGACACATGTGTGTTCAGAGTGACCCCTTGGTGGAATTTGTTAATATGCCCCCAGACAGCTGGGTTTAGAAATCAAGTGTAATGACTGAGCTAGCACTCTCCGTTTTCTGCTCATTAACTATTTGATGCTGTGATTTAGTGGGATTTGCTATACAAATCCTTCAGCGTGACAGGCCACAATGAACTTAGAGGATAAGTTATTTCTCACATAGAAGCCAACTTCATATATTCCTCAGCTTTAAATTACTCCTCATGAGAGATGGTGCTTGGGAGTTTGAATAGCTAAACCTATGATGTGCAGTAAGTTACAGAGCAAGGACAGAGGTTGTCCCCTTGCAGTCACTGTCCTTTGTTCCAATTTCTTTCAGGTATCCTGGGGGTATGTGTGTGTGTGGAGAGGCTCTCTCTTTAGCCAGCTGAAGACAAAATGGAGGGGTCTCCCAGGGGTTTAAATAGACTTTCTCTTGTGGGTAGAGACCCCCTCCTCACTCGTATGCAAAGTCCAGCTCCAAGATGGAGTTCTGGAGTCACCTGGGCAAGTCACATGTCCATGCATGACTCACAGTTTCTTACCAGGTAGCAGCCATGGGTCACATGCTACCTTGAACATCATCAAGTAGGCTTCTTATGTGGACTGGAGCATTCCAAGATTCATTGTCCTTTAAGTGTCTCTTGTTTAGGTACTTAACTTCAACATTCCTTGCTCCAGAAATTTACCAAATGCTCTACTAAGATTATTTAGAAATCAAGCCAGTAGACAGCCAACATTCATAACTTCGAATACAAAAATGATACATGCATACAAATAAGATTAATAGATTCAGTAGATCATAACCTTTGAGATATGTTACATGGCATATGTAGCATAAAACACATTTTAAGCATATTTCCATAAAGCCTTATGGGAGGTACCATCACAATCTCCATATGGGATTACAAGTTCATATTTCATGTTCTTAATTATTATTCAGCTTGTATGTCTCTAGGTCATTAGGTATAAAGAAAGTCAATAAATACCTCTCCAAGAACATGAAACAATTGTAATATTGATTTGTATTATATTTTCCTCTATCAGGCAATTATTGTTATTCCACAAAGAGATAATGAGTTGCGTTTGTAGAAAGCATGAAGGGCTATGAAAGTCACCAGAATGTATCTTTGGGAACATGCAACAGAAACTCACTGAAAGCAAGTACATTAAAGGTCTCGTGATTAGGGTGAACATTTTCTGTCAAAACTGTTTTTCAAGTGAAAACTGGGTTTTTAGCTAAATGGAGTTTTTCATTAAAAGCGTCTGTCCTTTCTGTGGATTTTTTTTTTTTTTTGAAAAACTATTTTCCTAAAGCCTAAAATATTTCTGCCAAAACCAAAATACTTCAATTTGAATAGCCTGCCACAGTGCATCACGGAAGTTGTAGTTTGATTGCTGCATGTCTCAGTTCTCATCTGTGGGCTAGGCTATCCTTGGCAAGACACTCCCAAAATGCAGCCACTGCCCATCGCCATTAGGGGACACTGTGGTGCATCATGGGAGATGTAGTCTGACCAGGGAGCCTGGCCTATAGAAGAGAATGGGAGCATGAAACACCTGGACTACAACTCCCATGAAACTCCATAGCAGCATTTCCAAATCAAAATGTTTTGGGCCAGAATATTTTGATTTTTTGCCAAAAAGTTGAATTTTTCCTGGGGAAAATTTTGATGAAAAATGACTAAAGTTTTCTTGAAAGGTTCTGTGGAAAAATGGAGCTCTTGGTGAAAAAGTAAGAGTACTGAAGGTTGCTGCCAGTGACAATTCCTGTAATTCCCTACTTAACAGAAGACAGGCAGGCAGAATAGCTCTTGGGAAATATCAGCTACAACGTCCTCTGGAGGAAACAGAAGAGGACAGGGAAATAAAGAAGAACTAGGAATAGGACAGAAGGGGATATGGTGTCAGAAGCAACTCAGGTCAGGTACTGCGGTAATGTTAACCAGAATACCTTGCGCCTGCTTCACCAAGACCCCTTGCTGCTCTGGCTGCGTAAAGGGGCTTCTGCAAATAAGAATCGGGCCCATAATGTCAAGTCTTAGACCAAAGACACTGAACTGAATCAAACATTGTCGACCTATAATCCTTGTGGCTGCTGCGCCTCTCCACCCCCTCTTCTCTCATCATTTTAATTATTTGCTAATTTCTCCTGGGAAATATTTGCCCAAGTCTACTAAGCAAATGCAGGACTTTATAATTATACGAACCTTTGTATATTTGACAGGTAAAGAAGCAACCCTTACAAATAACTGTGACGTTGCAGAGAGTAAACAAGCAGAAGCTAAAGGCATAGGGATTTGTTATTTGGTGCATTAATAAAAATGATCATAAAAGACGTGGCATATGTATTTAAAATATACATTTTAAAGTCTACTATACTTCTACATTGATTTTAAATGAGGTAGTTAGATGTGGGATAAGATTTCTCCGAGTATTCATTTTTGAATATATTTTTTTTCTCCTGGAGGTTTGTTTTTAAAGCAGGAAACAGAGATGATTCAAAAATGAATAGACTCCTTTAAATGTGGGCATCTGATATTTAATAAAACCAAGTTCCGTTTTCCGCTGGTTGGATTGTGACTGAATTGAGTGAGTATTGCAGAGTTACGCCCAGTAAAACAGACAGCAGCAAGCATCTGTATGTGCTTGCAGAGTACATAGCCTTTACAGTGTCTTACAGTTTAAATGAATTTGTCCTTTTATCAAGTCCCTGTTGTTCTAACTTGTCCTTTAATATTCCCCCACTGCCTTTCTCACACTTTAACAATCCTGGAAAATCGGGCAGTGAGAGGGAGGAGAGCAAAGTGACATCTCAGGATTGCTCGCCATAAAATTAAGCAAACGGGACAAGCTCCCACCATAATTCACCTACTGGAGCAAACCATGGGTACTGCCTATGACATAACGACAGTAGGCTTTCATAGCAGGAGGATGGGTTTGAAATGCTGCTCCGATTCTTTTGTTTTAGTGTACTTCAGTGTCAGTGTGCACAATTCTGAAAGATGGGCTTTGAAAGGGAAGGTACAGGAAAGCTCTTTCTTTCCTGAGCATGGAGGAAGATTGGATAAAATCAATTCTCTAGAAAAAAAATATAGCTGCATTTATTCTGTAGTTTAGTATTTTCTGACCTTAAGGTGTCCTGTAGGAAGTAGCCACAGGCTAAAGAAAGACCCATTTTCCTCCATCAACACATCTTTGGATTTTGATGGGCATTGGATCCAGCCCTACAGGAATAACTTGGGAGCCTGGGAATGACTACCAAACACAATCACAGAAGACAGGAGGGTAACCATGCTATGCTCCCTTGATGACATTACCGTAAGCAGGGCTGTAATTGGTGGCTTGTATGTGACAACACTGGTTAGGGTGACCAGATGTCCAGATAAAATTGGGACTGTCCCAATATTTAACCCTTTATCCCATGTCCCAGTCAATGTACGATCAAGACGTCATTTGTCCCGATATTCAGGTAAGGAGGCGAGCGGGAGGGAGGCGCTGACCCTGTGGGTGCTCCAGGACTGGACCACCCATGAGGAAAAATGGCAGCCAAGCTCCCCCCTCCTTGCCTCCTTCTCCCCCTCTCCCCCCAGTGTGCCGTGTCCCCGCTCCTCCCCCCCTCCAGCACTTCCTGCCACCTAACAGCTGTTTGACAGCGCTTTCCAGGAGGGAGGGAGGAGGATCGGGTACGCTGCGCGCTCAGGGGAGGAGGCGGAGAAGAGGCAGGGCATTAGCAGGGACTTGGAGGAAGGGGTGGAATGAGGGCGGAGCAAGGGCGGTGCAAGGGAGAGAAGAGGCGGTGGATGGGCGAGCACCCACCTGGAAGAGGGGAAGTTGGTGCCATAGGGGTGAGTGGTGGGCGGGGGGGTGAAGAGGCGAGCGGTGGGTGGGCAAGCAAGCAGGCAGGGAGGCAAGCAGTGGGTGGGAGACTGAGGAGGGACGGAGCAAGCCAGTGGCAGCAGGGGGGTGAGGAAGGGTGCGGTGGAGGGGCCAAGCTGGGAGGGGGCAGGACCTGGGGCAGAGTAGGGGCGGAGCCTGGGAGGAGCAGAGGTGGACTGTGGGCAGGGCTGATGGCAGCCCGATGTGTCCCAATATTTTAGCGTGGTGATCTGGTCACCCTAACACTGGTCTCAGACGAACTCAAAATGGATGATTAGAAGAAGTGATTAAGGTAGGACTGGAATGTCTACAGAGTTACCAGTCATCATTCCCTCTGATGAAAAATCACTTGTCTTATGGTAACATGCTGACCCTCTTGAAATGAATGGCTAGACTCCTAACTGACTACAATAGGAGCTGGATTTGGCATTGGGTAGGAGAGTGACTGTTGAGAAAGCAAAGGAAATAAGGCTGTAGTGATTGTACTTTGCAGTCTGGTACAGCAAGAGCAGGAGCATGAAGGAATTAAGGTACACAATTCTGCAGTCATTTTCATTGAGCTGTTGCCTTCCTATACCTCTGTCTCCCCCATTAAAGTTACTGTCAGTCACATCACAAAATCCCTGTGCATCATGCTCACAATGTATTCCTCTTCATCAGCCTCCCAGGCACTACCAGACAAAGAATGAAAATCTGGGTTTGTGCCACTCAGCACCAGGTCAGTAGCCAGCCTGTTCCAAATACACTCCCTGTTCTATTCCTGAGCTTCTGTAGCACGCCTTCAATATTTCAGACCCCTCCAAATATCTCTCTGTATAGGGCCTGATTCTTACTGACAATTCAATTACCCTTTCAAGGCCCCATTGCTACATTTGTGATATACCATACATTAGAGAGACCTGGGGAAAACACGAGGATTACAATGAAATGCAAACTTGCCCAAACATGACAAGTTTCAGTATTCTAGATCTAGGAACATTTGATGAGTAACATTTATCTGTTTCCCATTCTCCAAGGCACTACACTATAGGGAAGCTCAGGCAGTGGTATTATAAGAAGGGCTTGGGATGTTCGACCACTGGGAGGCATTCATGGACAGAGGACTGTTCTCATGAGATGGACTCCACCTGAGTAGGGAGCGAAATAGACTTTAGTGATGGAAACTGACACAACTCATTAAAAGAGTTTTAAACTAGAAACACGGGGGACATGGTTGAGAGATGAGAATTGGCACATGAAATTGCAAGCCCAATAACAAGGATTTTTTATTGAATCTGTAAACTCAGGGTTGTACCACATGACTGGAGAATTGCTAATACAGTTTCTATTTTTAAGAAAGGGGGAAAAAGGTGATCCAGGAAACGACAGGCCTGTTAGTTTGACCTCAATTGTATGCAAGCTCTTGGAACAAATCTTGAAAGAGAAAGTAGTTAAGGGCATATGGTAATTGGGATAAAATACAACTTTATTTTACAAAAGGTAGATAATGCCAGAGCAACCTAATCTTCTTCTTTGAGAAGATTACTGCATTTCCTTTGTCTAATAAATAAATAAATTAAATACAATCAGTTAATCTAATCTATCTGGATTTCAGTAAGACATTTGATACAGTTCCACGTGGGAAATTATTGGTTAAATTGCACAAGATGGGGATTAATATGAGAATTGAAAGGTGGCTAAGGAACTGGTTAAAAAGGAGATTAGAACGGGTTACACTGAAACGTGAAATGTCAGGCAGGATGGCACTAGTGGAGTTCCTCAGGGATCGGTCTTGGGACCAATCTTATTTAACATTTTTATTACTGATCTTGGCACAAAAGGTGGGAGTGTGCTAATAAAATTTGTGGATGACAAAGTTGGAAGGTATTGGGGATACAGAAGAGTATCACAATATCATACAGGATAAGCTGGATGACCAAGTAAACTGGAGTAATAGAAATGGGATGAAATTTAATAGTGTCAAGTGCAAGGTCACGTATTTAGGGACTGACAACAAGAATTTTTGCTATAAGCTAGGAATGTATCAGTTGGAAGCGACAGAGGACGAGAAAGACCTGGGTGTATTGGTTGATCACGGGATGACTATGATCTGCTAATGTCATGTGGCCATGAAGAAGGCTAATGCAATCCGTGGATGCATCAGGCCAGGTATTTCCAGTAGAGACAGGAAAGTGTTAGTACAATTATACAAGGTACTGGTGAGATCTCATCTGGAATTCTGTGTGCAGTTCTGGTCTCTTGTGTTTAAGAAAGATGAATTCAGACTTGAACAGGTGGCAGAGAAGGGAAAACCTACCTTATGAGAGAAGGTGCTTGACTTGCTGAGCCTAACAAAAAGAAGGCCGAGGGGAGATACGATTGCTCTCTATAAATATATCAGAGAGATAAATACCAGGGAGAGGAGTTATTTAAGTTAAGTCCCAATGTGGACACAATCATCAAAGGAGTGAAGTTCTGGAATAGCTTTCCAAGGGGAGCAGTGGGGGGAAAAACTTCACTGGTTTCAAGACTGAGCTTGATAAATTTATGGAGGGGATGGTGTGAAAGTTACTCGTGACCCCCCTTAATAGAGCAATCGTTATGTCAGCCAGTGGCCATTAGAGCCATTAGAGGGGAAGCAGACACCTTAAGGACACAGTAGCCTGAACTTTTCAACTGTTTTCCCTTCAAGGCCTTAAGGTAGTTGGAGCTGGTCCCAAGCCGGTTTTCACTGACCAGATAGCAAAAGCACGGGTCTGACAACCACCAATCAAATGTTAACACTGCAAGGACCTTGGTCTGAATGTGTATAAAGAATCTGTAAAATGTGTGTAAGACAGAGTCTTTGTACCAAGGTGCAAGGCTCTCCTTTCTTCTGCAGAATAAAGCAACTCTTCCTTATCCCTGTCTGGCTGTTATTGGCTCTCAGCTAGGTGTACTCGATATTTCAGTGACAATTACTGGCAACTCCGCTGGGACTCTCCTAGCTCGGACGTTGGACTCTGGACGGCTGCGGCGAACTGGGAACAGCGCCAACGGGGTGTTTCGCCCCTTTTCACTGCTTCACCACAGCCCCTGGGGTTCGTGCTCCGATAAAGTGAGTCCTAATAGGATAAGGAGACACTATCTGGTTCTGGTCTGGTTAACCGGTTAATGAATTTCTGTCTTATACATTGGGCGTTAGGTGTGTGGACGGAACTGAGCCTCTCATTCGTAATTCCTCAGAGTGGAAGCCATCACGTGCGATGAAGCTCTGAGGTCGAATTGGGATCCTTCCGTCCCGTCCCTTGTAGCGGTCAGTATTAGTAGAAATTCCTGTAATAGGATCCTATTAGGCCATAATTCCCTCTGTTCTCTGTGTAATTCTTTGTTAGAGTGTCAGCAGGCAGATGGGTGGGTCTCTGGTAAAACCCTCAAAGGATAGTCCTTTGAATTATATGTTAAGCAAATGGCCCTTACCCGGTGTTCAAAAAGGGATGTCAAGGAAGCGTTTTTTACAACTTTGCACCCAGGATTGGCCAGCCCTGGGCACTGCATGGCTCCTTTGATATTCCTACCCATTTAACCCTCTTACGCCTGACATTGGAAAACCAAGCACCGGGGCAAATGGACTATTGGTTTTTGTGGGAGGATGAGGCCCCTCTATTCCCGAAAGCTTCTGCACCTCACGAGGCTGATTATTTGGAGGATATCCCCCCCATGTATTGCTCTAGACCACACCCACCCCCAGCGGCAGCATTACCAATTGCAGTGGACCCGGTACCCTCCTCAACGGAGCCCAGGACAGCAGGTCTACCGAGACAGATATTACCAACAAAGATTGAGGATGCCACAATGCAGATCCCAAGGCCACGGACACAGTCCACAGTCAGTCTTATTTTTATTTCCCAGTCAGCCCTGGACGTCAAGAAGCGGTTGCAGCAGCTCGAGGGTGCTGAAGGAAAATCCCTGGAGGAACTGGTAAGCGTGGCCACCCGAGTATATCATACAAGGGAAAAAGTTCAAGAGACCAAACAGGTGAGGATGCTAGCAGCCCTTGTAAACACTGGAAATGAAAAACAGGGAGGGCAGCAGGGACCCCCCAAGTGGCAACCAAAATCGGATTATGGGGGGACCCCGAGACCCGCCAATGACATATGTAACTACTGTAAGCAGCTTGGCCACTGGAAGACAGAGTGTCCAAACCAACCTACCGGATGACAACCCCATCGCCCAGACCGACCTCAACAACAGATGGCTGTAACAAGAACAGACGCTATTGCTAATGAGGAATGACGGCAACCAGGGGGGTCCTCTTGTCACCTATTTAAATGATTTTACCACTTAATGTTTGTTCCTTCACAGACCCCCAGGTTCGCCTAACATTGGGAGGAACTGTCTATTCTTGTCTTTTGGATTCAGGGGCTGCACTTTCTACTGTTACTGCCAAGCCGGAGAGAGGAAGCCTTACAGATAAGAGCATTCCGGTAATGGATATAGGCGGGAAGCCATTTGACTGTTCTATATTACAGGAGGCTGCTGTAGAAATCTCTGGTGTCTCCACCTCCCATGCCTTTCTGCTAGCCCCGGATTCCCCAGTTAACCTCTTAGGCAGAAATCTGTTGTGTAAACTGTGTGCTCAGATTTTCTTTTCAGATGACAAAATCATTCTTCGGTTGCCTCAAACCTAACTTCCCCAGCCGTGTGCTGTTCTAACCCAAGTTTCAAAGGACCTGATCCTGTCTGTGGACCCGATCCTACCCGAGCGACTCAGACAGGAGGTAAACATCTCCCTGTGGGGCACTTCAAGGGCAGACTTGGGTACTCTCCAGACAGAGCCAGTGCGTATAACCCTGAAGCCAAGCATTAAAATTCCTCGGATTCGTCAGTATCCCATCCCCCAAGAAGCTCTGCTTGGCCTCTGGAGTCTTATCACCACATTCCTGCGGTTGGGAGTGCTGGTTCACACCAAGTCTCCTTTCAATACTCCCATTCTGCCAGTCAAAAAAACCTGACATGGACTCAGAGGGAAAACCAGTATACCGATTTGTCCAGGACTTACATGCAGTAAATAAGGTTGTTCAAGCTAGACACAATGTGGTGCCAAACCCTCACACAATCCTAACTGCCATTCCAGCAGGTACTGCTTGTTATTCAGTAATAGACTTGTGTAATGCTTTTTTTTTTTTTTTAGTATTTCTCTAGATAAGGACAGCTGGGGCCACGCTTACCAATTCAATTTCAGTCCCTACTCGCTAATGTTCCTGCCCACCGGATCGCTCCAGGAGCCTGGGTCTATGTGAAAGAGTGAGAACACAAGCCTCTCCAACCCCGGTGGGCGGGCCCTTTCCAAGTCCTTCTTACCTCTCACATTGCTATTTGAGTGAAAGAGCAAGACACTTGGATACACCACACCCGAGTCAAGCTAGCCCCTAGGACGGGGCCAGAAGCAGACGACTTCGGACCTCGAGGGAGCACCGCCAGCTCTTCCCACCGCGACCCGGAAGAGCCAGAAACAGACGATACCTGGAAAGCTGAACCTCTTGAGGGACTAAAGCTCCTGTTCTGGCGAACGAAATCCTAAGACTTTATAACTATGGGTTCTCAGACGGTGCTGCAGTGGCTATTGCGTTTGGGTCTGCCCCTTGTACAAGCTAATCCACACCCAGCCACTAAACCTCTTCAGTGAATAGCCATGTTGGGACACTTGTCTGATTGTTGGCTGTGTCCCAAAACCTGCTCTGAGGAAAAAATAGGGTTATGGGCTGTACCTGCAAATCTCTCTGAAGTACTCTCCTTACAGGTAGTACGGAAAACGGAACGGGCGTGGGCTGGGAAATATCAATATGACAAATACGGGAGAAGGTCTGAAGTTTGGCATTATTACTGGGCAGCTAAGGGGGTCCCTCTTTTTGAAGTTCTTGGGATCGGGTATAACATGCCCCTTTGTTTGGAAAATGCTGAAGGAAGTGGGAGGGAAGTGGGCTATTTTCCCCTGGAGGCCTGTGATCAGACCCTTCGGTTTGAGGTCAGAAATGGAACCCTTTACCCTTTAAATACCCCTGAGAATGCCCAGAAACCCCCTTGTCTCTTGCACATAGCCTTTACTGTGAAACCAACAGGCATTCGTTATCAAGGGCAGTGGTTTCCCTTATTCCTCCCGTTAGGCCCCATAAATAAGACACATATGTATTATATGGTTATTTACTCTGGCATTCTGTTGCCCCACACATCCCTTGAAAGGATGTCTGGATGCCCGGAGTCCATGGGATCACTTGCAAGTTTTACAGCTAACATATTTGGGGTTACGTATTGTGGGGCCATTTTAAACAATACCCATGCCCTAGGAGACTTAAATGTTTCCCATTGGAGGTGCTAGGACCGCCTAGTGAGTAACTCCGGGCGCTGGGATAGATGGGTGACCTGGCGCCATCGAGTTGCGGGTAATACCCTTACCCTCTATTTAGAGACCCCTGGCTTGTATTTTATCTGTGGCCACAGTGTCTACAAAGCTCTTCCTCCAGGTTGGCAAGGTCGGTGCGGTGTGGCCCAGGTGTTACCAGATGTCCAAGTGAACGACACATTGGATGCCAGCCAGATCCTCAACCTGGGCAGCTATGCCCATAAGTTTTTCAACCCCCGCCCCCCATAAGGACTCAAGCAAAACGCACCAACAATCCCCTAGTAGTCAGGCAAACGGGGTTTCACTCCTTTGTTCGTGCTCTCATTCCTGGGTTGGGGGTAGCTGAGCTAGAAAAAGCAGTAGTAAATATTTTTGCAGAACTAGAAAAAGTAGCTAATGCATTAATAGACGCTTTCCAGAAGTTGAAACAGGAGATTGATGAGGTGGCAAAAATAGCTTTGCAAAATAGACGTGGGTTAGATGCTATGAATGCTGAATTAGAGGGGGCTTGTGCTCACATCGGGGAAAAACGTTGTTTCTATGTTAATCATTCTGGCTTAATTGAGCAGGATTTACAAGCCATTAAGAATGCTGCTGTTGTTTTCCGTGCTGTATCTCTTGATCACACCTTTAGTTTTGAGGACCTCCTTCCAGACCTTGGGTCATGGTTTACGGGGCTCTTTCGAACAATTGTTAAATGGATTCTTTTCTTTCTTTTTTTTCTATGTGTTATTTGGACAATGCTACAATGTGCCAAATGCCTATGTAATGCTATGATCAAAAGCTCTGCTGTCCATAAGAAAACCCAATATCTGTCCCTCCAGCTTGATCGCAAATTGCATAACGGGCCTGACAATTTTTGAATTTGTCAGGCCCGAAGGGGGGACTGTGAAAGTTACTAGTGACACCCCCTTAACAGAGCAGTCGTTATGTCAGCCAGCGGCCATTAGGGGGGAAGCAGACACCTTAAGGACACAGTAGCCTGAACTTTTCAACTGTTTTCCCTTCAAGGCCTTAAGGTAGTTGGAGCTGGTCCCAAGCCGGTTTTCACTGACCAGATAGCAAAAGCACGGGTCTGACAACCACCAATCAAGTGTTAACACTGCAAGGACCTTGGTCTGAATGTGTATAAAGAATCTGTAAAATGTGTGTAAGACAGAGTCTTTGTACCAAGGTGCAAAGTTCTCCTTTCTTCTGCAGAATAAAGCAATTCTTCCTTATCCCTGTCTGGCTGTTATTGGCTCTCAGCTAGGTGGACCCGATATTTCGGTGACAATGGTATGATGAGACTGCCCACAATGGCATGTGACCCATCTGTGACTGCTAGCAGCAAATATCTCCAATGGTCGGTGATGGGAAACTAGATTGGGAGAGCTCTGAGTTACTACAGAGAATTCTTTCCCAGGTGTCTGGCTGGTGGGTCTTGCCCACATGCTCAGGGTTTAACTGATCACCATATTTGGGGTTGGGAAGAAATTTTCCCCAGGTCAGACTGGCAGAGACCCTAGCATGGGTCACTTGCATGTTTAAAAGTGTAAATGGTGGATTCTCTGTAACTTGTAGTCTTTAAATCATGATTTGAGGACTTCAGTAACTCAGACAAGCATTAGTGGTCTATTACAGGAGTGGGTGGGTGAGGTTCTGTTGTTTGCAATGTGGTCAGACTAGATGATCAGGATGGTCCATTCTGGCCTTAAAGTCTATGAGGACCCTGGAGCTATCTGTACCCTTATGGAAAGGTCCTACAGAGTTTAACAGTAAATTATATCCTTTCTAAAGGTTGTATAACCCATCCTATAGAATTTTACTGAATTCTATAGCAGGAATAGAATTCTCTATATCATGTTAAAATAAACTAGTGGAAGGATAACATTCTCTACAGATTCTACAGAAATTCCTAGTTGGTTTAATTCCTGGAAAAGTACTATAGATTTTAACATGCAGGTAGAACATATTTCAAACAAAGTCTCCCACAGTGTTACCAAATCACAATATTTGGAGGGTTTCTTAAAGACCCAGCTTCTGGAATCATGTGAATACATGAGAATCTTAGCTTTCATTTTTTTTTAAATTAAGTTTCTAGCACTCATGGTTACTGAGAAAAGCTTGAACATATGAACATTTTGGAAGTTGTCCAGTAATTGGTCAAATATACCATAAATGCAAGGGGGAAAATCATTTTCCAAGTGTATGTTGTACAGTTAAAAAGAAGAAAGTGTCCACATGCTTAGAGAAGAGCAAGTTGTGATGGAAATCTCCTTGTAGATGCAGGGAGTACAGCCTATCAGACAATATGGCTAAATATCAATGGCAGAGGTGTAACCTTTAAACAAGATACTAGGGCACAGTCTAGTATTAGTTCAAGGGCTTGTCTATCTGGCCCCGCAGTTTGGACTAGGAGCAGGGGAACTCCAGCGGGCCCCAGTGTTTCATGCTTTAACTGTCCTAGAGGGACATTGCTGGCGCAAACTAACAGGTTCCTAGTTCACATTAACATAGTCCTCTTTAGAACAGAACTATCTTAATTGTGAACAAGGTACCTTTTAGTTCACACCAGCTGTGTCCACACAGGGCAGTTAGAGGGCAACAGTGTGGTGCACCCTGCAATTCATGCCCGGGTAGTCCACAAAGTACACAATACAGCAGGACCCCAATTTGATGAACAAATTGAGGCTTGAGATGTTCAGAAAATCAGAAAGTTAATCAAATGGAACATCTCAAAGTTAGTGTTCATTTATTAATTGTTCAATGATAGATAGTGTCCATAAATATATCCAGCGTGCCTGAATCTCTGTACCACCAAATCTCTTAGTCTTTTCAAGCCTGTATTTGAATGTTGGCTAATGCCACATTTGGTTGCAGAAAGAGGACTTTGATGGCAGAAAAATGATTCATAAGATCCATTTTCATAAAATCAGGGTTCTGCTGTACTCAGAAGAGGTTACAGAAATCTATAGCAAAGCTGAGTTTATGTTCTGCCTATAACAGCAAAGGCCAGTAACTATTACAACTGGTTTTAAAAATCTAGTACCACTCAGTAACTTTCTAAATAGTAAATGCTGAGGACCCGTTTGGGTTAGCCATCCTGCTTAGCAATGAAGTTAGTTAAAAGTCTATTAGCTATTCATAGCAAAGAACAGCAGATACAGAGATGACAGCATACGTTTGTCCTCTGCACATTGTAGATTTTAGAAGATGAACGCCACCTTCAGATGGACAAATCAGTAACTCTGAAAGAAAGATTTCTGTTTGCCCTACCTGAGAAAAGATGAACTTAATTTGTTATTATGGAAAAGCTGGGAGTTCTGGACAAGGTAGAACAACCTGCGGATTGGGTTAATTCTGCAGTTGTATTTGAAAAGCCAAATGAAGCCCTGATATATATTGATCCAATTGATTTAAATAAAGGCATAAAATGTGACCATTATCCAATATAAGCTCCTCAAGAAATGGCAACTGAGCTCTCAGAAGTAAAATGGTTCTCAGCGTTTGATGGGTGATGTGAATTTGGCAAGTACAGTGAGCTCAGTCAAAGTCTAGCTCAGTGACACTCATGAACGCCACATGGATTGTCCTGGCCCAGGTGTACCGGGGCCTGGATACAAAGAGTCTATGGGCCAGTTTCTGCTCTGTTATGCTGATTTTAAGCCAGCATGAATCCCTTGACTTCAGTGGTGTCACTGCTGATTTACACCAGTGTGAGAGTGCAGAATCAGTGCATGGGGGTAGCCATTTCAACATCAATTTAATTCTTATTACATATTAAAACTGCAGCCACGTACAGCTGTGATGAACGGCAATGTTTGCGGCTATGTCCGTAGGACCTGCTTGTCTCTGCTACTGGGGGCATTATGACGTCAGCACCTGTTCGATACCAGGATGAACTACGGAGTGATGTCCAGAACCCATAGCTCTTGGCTCACTCTCAATTTGTTGGATGGGTTCTCACTGTCATCCGGCTCTAATGGCTCTCTCCTATGCTGATTCATAGCAGGGCTAAAAACAGGTGCTGTTGCCATCTCCTCATTAATGGATAAAACCTTCTCTCCTGTTTAGTTATGACCTTTTGGTTTCCATTATAGAATGACACTTAATGGGCGTAAATTCCGTCTGGAGGTGGGGGAGGGGGGCTGGAATACAAGCTTAATTTTTTAAAATTAGCATTAACAGTTTGATCCATTAGCCCTTTAAAAAGGAGATGTCATTTCTAATGTACATGTAATTATTTCAGCCTTGATATTTCTGCTCTTTCCTGCGTAGCCAGAAGAGTTTGCAGGGGGATGGGACCGGCACAGTCAGGAATCCTGGCTTGCTGCTGACACTTTGAGGAATGTGCCAGGTAAGAAGTCTGGAGGGGCGAAAGGAAAAGCTTGCCCTGTCTGAGAAAGGAGATTGATTCTGAGCTGTTCTTGAAGGCAATATTGCCAACTCCTAGAGTCCAAAAATAATGAGTCCGAACCCAAAAGCTTACAAGAGTGCCCCAAAAATCATCACATTTTTTTGGCCTCACTTCTGTTATTCGAACTCCCGCTGAACACTGCCACTGTGTGCACATGACAATTACAGCTTCAATCCAT
Organism: Malaclemys terrapin pileata; assembly: GCF_027887155.1. Taxonomy (NCBI): domain Eukaryota; kingdom Metazoa; phylum Chordata; order Testudines; family Emydidae; genus Malaclemys; species Malaclemys terrapin. The sequence goes on from NC_071509.1 coordinate 140,220,334, forward strand.
AAAGAATGTGCACATGGACAAAAAGGAGAGGCATGGCCTTGCCCCTCGGGCATTTGATCTCTGACTCCCCACTCCGCTCCCGCCCACTGCCCAGAGTCCTCCCCACACCCTCCTGGCGTACTCCTGCACTCACCGCTCCCCTTGCCCTCTTCAGCACACCGGTCAACGAGTGCCGCAGGCTGCTGCTAGGATGGGCTGCAGCCCGGGCCGGCTCCAGGCACCAGCTTAACAAGCAGGTGCTTGGGGCGGCCAAGGGAGAGGGGCGGCACCTGCGGCAATTCGGGGGCGGCAGGTCCTTCACTCCCTCTAGGAGCGAAGAACCTGCCGCTGAACTGCCGCCGCCGATCGCGGCTTTTTTTTTTTTTTTTCCAATTGCTGCCACCGATCGCGATCGCGGCTTTTTTTTTTTTTTTTTTTTGCTTGGGGTGGCAGAAATGCTGGAGCCGGCCCTGCCTGCAGCACAGTAGCCAGTCAGGGCCAGAGTGGGAAATTGCAGGTGGCGCCTGTGAAATTCCTGTGTTTTCTCCAGTGATTGCAGGTGTCTTTTCTCCCACTCCCCCAAAGACCAAACCATTACACGCATCATAACTTCGTGAGTACTGGCAATGAGGGCAAACTGCTGATCTCTCCATTGGCTGAATATTTTTATACTTTTTTCCAGGCCCAGCCTTTTCCCTCCACCTGTGCGAAGACTTACAGGCCCCTTGTTCTTTTCAATGACTACTGGCAACTGAGTCCAGTTTGTTAGGGTTTGTTTATTGTGGCTGCTCTCAGCTCTCAGACTGGGTTCTACTCTACGGGACAAGCTGTGGTGGGCAAAATATGGCTATGCAGCCTTCCTGAGGGCTTTAAGGCTTGCATACTGTGACAAAAAGCCCTTTTGCTTGTATGCCTGTCCCATGCACCTGTAGTTCTGCTGGGTCCTTTCATCATCTAGCCACGGGGCTGGAAACGGGGAGACAGGCCTGCACACACACGTTTCTTTAAAAAAAATTAGCAATACATTATGGGGTAGTGGCATTCAACACCAATGCCTGTACTTGTGTTGTGGTGGTGCTTAAGTAGGAGACATACAGAGCATGAGATAAGGGTTAGAGATATTTGTTGAGGCAACAGAAAGCAAATCTATAAATACTGCAGTTAAGCCTGGAACATCAAGTCCCATAGGATGCCTGAAGAGGTAGAAAACTCATCGTCCTCCTCACCGGGAGAGATATTTCATGTGGAATAACTAAAGCACAGAAAATTGGAAGGTCAGGTTTCCACAAGCCTACTTAGGAACCTAAATGACATGGGCAGATTTTCACAGAACAGTTGGAGCTGCTGGGGGCCGAGCATTTTTGGACATCTGGCCACATCAGTTAGGGGAACTGAGCTCTTCTGAAAAAGATGGCCCCAAGTGTCTTGTCAAAAGTGACAGAAGAAATTGGTGACAAAGCTGGTAATGAAACCTTGATCTCCGATTTAATAGACAGATCTTGTCTGCTAGACTTTAGCAGATTTCGTACAAAGTGCTTCAAATCTCTCTGTTCATACACCGACTGTAAAATCCAACAACTAACACTAACCCACTTTTGTAAAGTGCTCTGAGCTCTACAGGTGGAAAAGCACTTTTGAAGTGCAAAATATTACTAGACAAAACATACCCCCACTGAAGTGTAACTAAGATACAAAGAGTTTTCAGCAACTTAGCTCGGAGAACTCTGGCCTAATCGGGTCAGCACTGAATGTGGAGCAGAATCCTGACTACTGGGCTTGGATCGAGCACTCATTTTGCTCTGGCTTTGTAGCACTTTTACCAATACTCAGCGTGAAGTTAGGGTATGCTGCACATGTGACTGAGATACCAGAGAGATAGGTGCTCACATACCAGGGTGAGGCTGTAGCGTCAGAACCTAAACTGAATGCAGCTCCATAACGAACACTGAACAAAGCAGATTTCTTTACAGGCGCTATTAGTAAGTTGGCCAATGCCCTTCACAGCTTTACCTCACTCATCTGTGACACATCCACCTATTGATTTAAAACTATATCTTCACCCACCTACACACAAGAAACAATCAGAGAGGTACAATAAAAAACCTTAGGAAATTAAAAAAAATAAGCAATTGAAATCACTAAGAAACAGCACAATATCTACCTATTTCATCCTGTATCCTAGATGGGGAACGGATATTTAATAGTAGGTTCTTCAGACTAGCAGAGAAGTGTATAATTTAATCCAAAGGCTGCAAGCTGAAGCTGGACAAATTCAGACTGGAAATAAAGTGTACATTTTAACATTGAAAGTAATTAATCACTGGAACAATTCACCAAGGGCTGTGGTGGATTCTCCGATTCTCCATCACTAGCAAATTTTGGAATCAAGATTGGATCTGTTTCTAAAAAAAACACATTCTCTGGGAACTATTTTGGGGAAGTTCTCTGGCTTGTGTTTGGCAGGAAGTCAGACTACATGATCACAATGGTCCTTTCTAGCTTTGCAATCTATGAATCATTTACAAACCCAAGCACTTATGATGAAGTAAATGAATAATTAAGGAGGTCATAAATCCAAAGACATATTGTGACATTACTCAGGGTACAATCTGGACTGATGAACAGCTTTGTCCCCTGAGTTCCCCAACCTGAGGTGCCTTTTACACTGCTTAGCTGTACTTATATATACTGTATAACTTTACATACAATGTTGCCACACATTTTAGCAGGACAATAATGATCAGCAAATTATGAGCTTTCAAATGATATCTCACATGGCATACTTTGTACCCCTATGGTCACCCCTTTTACAGAACTATGTTAAATTTTGTACAGACTGCCACACATACACAGCCTCATCACATGCAATGAAATGCATATTTCTCCACTACAACATTATCTCTGACACAGAATAAATACTGTCCTCTCACAAGCCATTTCAAAATAAAAAACAATATACCACCATTCAGGAAAAGAGCCCTTTTAAATGTGTGTGTGTGTGTGTGTGTGTGTGTGTGTGTGTGTGTGTGTGTGTGTGTGTGTGTGTGTATTCATCACATGGAACTAGACCTTGAGAAGCTTTTGCAAAATTGCAGCAGTGAAAGGGTCCAGAAGAAGGCAGCCTCTTTCCCATTTGTAGAGGAGCCAGACTGCTTAGTCTTGCTTCCTTCCATGGAGCAATACACTAAAAAAAGGGGTGGGGGGGTCATGCCTCCACTTCCTGTTCCACACCAGCCTTCATAGCATGGCTGACATTCCAAGGGGAAAATCTGCTTGTTCCATTAGAACGGAGCTCACTCATCTTTTGTCCTATTCCTCATCCCGCTGTCGAAGGGACCAGAACCAGAATTGATCAGTTTCTTGCATCATGGTCAACAAGCTATGTGGCTTCTGTTATGGGGAGATGCTAAATAGAACACTCCCCAACGCACACAGAACAGATGCGTTCTCTGACCGGTCTGTAAGGCTTCCATACCATATTCCTCACTATCCACTAGGAGGTGGCTGGGGCTGATCTGAACATTGAATTCTAATTTGAGGGACGGAATGTACAAAACCTGAGAAAACTGTGTCTCCTACACAGTGTGGTGTTGTGTACCACAAGAGCAGTTGCTGGGCCATACTGAGGTTGATGAGCCTGCTGCAGCCTTGTCTAGCGGAGTGTGAGGAGTGACGGGTCTCAAATCCAGGCCCGCAAGTCCCCAAGTGGTGCCCAGACCACGACTGACACCTGACAACTCTCCAGAACCAGCAGGGGAGGGGAACTCTGGCCCACCAGAGTCTCCACCCATGAATCTCCTGATTGGCGTTGACATGCAGCCCCACCGATTGGGCCAGACACACTACTTAAGCCAGGCAACAGCACAGGAAGCTATCTGAACTCCTGATCTGCTTCTGTGCTACATCCTAGCTCCTGACTCCAGTTTGACCTTTGGTACTGCTATCCCATTTGGACTTCAGGTTGACCCAGCACTGTTCCCTGGTTCCGGCTGGACCCTTCGCACAGCTGTGTGACTCTGACTTCAGTCGTGACCCTCGGCTTAACCCTTGACACCAATTCTTGATGTGCCTCCTGACCCCAATGCGTGCCCTGACTCTCGACGTGATCCTGACTCCAATTCATGGCTTTTGACCACTAGGCCTGACTGCCCATGCCCCGGTCCTACCCAGAGCTGGGTATTTTAGCTCAGGCAGTAGAGGCTAATGGTTTTAGATCGAGAGGTCAGAGGTTCAGTCGCTGCTACAGACAAACAATGCTCCCAGTTACAACTGCCCTGGCATCCTCAAGATGGCTGCTCTGTTAGTTGCTGAGATGATCACATGACCTTACGACAAAGCAGAACTCTCTCGAACACAGGGAGCTGGAGCTGGTACAATTTGCAGTTGAAAATTTACACTTTGTCAAGAAAACAGATTGGAACTTTTAGCTTACAGGGAAACCCCTGGTGTTGAAAACTGACTTCCACCAAATAATGCTCCCAAACTGGCATATCCCACTGACAGTCAGCTTGTCCTTATGCAGCAGCAGGTTTCCACTATAAAATCTCTTACCCTTCATTTTTGTTTATGTTTGAGTGTCACTCGGTAATATGGAGGGGCTGTAGGTTTGTGGCTTTTAGCTGGTTAGTATCTATTAATAAATTATGTTTTAATATGTAAAAACGTTATGCAGTTCTGCAAGAGATACATGTGTCATACACTGAAAAATCAATAAAAATAAAGTCTAGACAATATACATTTTATAGATTTATCTGGAGAGCGAGAGAGAGAGAGCAAGCACACTTTTTGCTAGCTCCTAGCATTACAGAATATGGCCTTTTTACAAAAAGAGCCTTTATTTACTGCCATTCATACTGTGCCTTTGACATATGGAGTTCCATAATCCAAGAGCACCAAGCAAAAGCATACAGAACAGTGTGTCAAGAGCTGCTATTTGCAAATTTTAATGCTCCTTCAAATTCACCCTTTACTGGGATCAGAGCTCCACATCCTGTGCTTTGTGCCAGCAATTTCTATTGTATTATTTAACGTGCCAAAGTAGATAGATGGCAATTCTTTGACAAATAGAACCCAGGAAGCTGGCATGTAGAAATATCCTTGAATTCACATTGCCCTTGGATTGCAGTTTTTCTTTCAACCCATCGTAAAGATAGGGATCCATTTGCAGAACTGGAATCTGGGTGGTAAACCTTCACTTTAGTCTGGAGATATTTGGATCTGAGATTTTGGTTCAGGGTTCTTTCTAGTTTGAAAATCATCACTCTAGGTACCTCAGAAAACAATTGACCTCTAATGAAAGCAGATGCTCTTGAGAACTGAACTTCAAACAGCCCAAGGATACATATTAACAAAAAAGGGGAAATCCTAAAACAGAAGCTGGAAACATATTAGAAAAGCAGCAGGTTCCCGTAAGGAGTTGCACATTTCTCCTATCATGGCATGTTACCCAGTGTACCTGTGCCTTCAAAATCCATAGACTAGAAAATAAACCACCAGCCCTGTTCTTAATTGTACTTTCTGCCAATATTAACTATAATTTGGATTGTGGTTGAATACAAGAGAAAATGGAGCCTTAGGGTGTCTAGTACAGTTCACTCAGAGCACAGCTGTCTTTAACAGCAGCTCACTTAATGAAACTCTCGAAGGGTGGACTCACCTTATTTTTCAGTGTGACTGTAAATATTATTTACGGGATGGTGCTGCCAGACCCCATTTCTTTCAGCACTGTGCACATTGCAGGCTGGCACTCGCTGTTTTAAGTCACATGGTATGAACCCCCTTTGGTTTATAGGCTAACTCAACTTGTTGGCCAAGGCTTGTGCCACGAAAAGAAGGAAGTAGACTTGGTTGGACGGGATACAGGGCTGCCATAATCTTTGAGAGGACTAATTAATAGCAAAAAAACAACCTTATGTTCCCTTTCCCTGGTTTATAGAGCATTTATCACAATGCTCTAGGCGCATTAACCAAATTAAAAATACAAGTGTGTTGTGGTGGTAATAAGCTTCTCCCCCCCACAACCCTCAAACAGACTGCATCAATCCCTCCCTGCTCCATCGACCAGACAAATGAGCCTGGCAGCATGTCCAGAGGATCAGCACATTTGGAGTCTGTTCGATCAAAGGGGGAGCCCAGTTCCAGAATCCTCCACTGAAAACATTCTGCTTCCAGTAGCCTCATATACACAGCTGGGGGCTGCAAATGGCCCAGCTGATCTCAAGAGTGGCGGAAACTTGTGAGAAGGGAGTTGGTTTCTTAGACTCCTGCTCATCCTGCCAGGGTCTGTAGATACCTCAACACCATGTTGTGGTCAACAGTAAATCCTCTGGGGCCGGGACTCTTATGTGTGGGGTTTTTTGTTTTTATTTATTTATTGGTACAGTTCCCAGCACTATGGGGCCCTGGATGCTATTGTAATGCAAATAAAAAAACAAAAGCCGCAGTTTCAAAGCTTGCATGTAGATGTGAAAGAATTAGCATGGAGACCTAATCTTTGTCTACCTCCCAAAAGAGTCCATTGACCAACCGATCCTCTGCTCTAAACTAACAGCTTTCCATACCATGAGCCCCCTCCAGTCTTGCCAAGACTCCCCTTCCATAGAGAAAAATGGGAAGGTCAGGGAGGTTCTGACCCTCTGAGAGCTGTCTGTGATCCGTTCCTACAGTGAGAACCCGTGCCACTCACAGGCCGAACACCAGGCTAGACATATCCAGAGTCCTCAGAATTTTGTTTATTGCCAAAGCTGCTTTGCCTCAAACTTCTCAATAATTGCCCCTGATAGCCTGATCCAATACCCAGCAAAATTCAGCGGGACTCTTCACAATGATTTTAAAAGGACCTGGATCAGGCCCTAAGAGAGAGAAATGACATGACATGGTGATAGTTGGGGAGGATATAGGCATCAAGAGATGGCTTCTTGAAGATAAGATTAGGAGTCACTCCTGTGAATGATGCTGGCACCTTGCCCTTTGAAAGAGAAGCGTTAGCAACATCCACAAACACTAGGCCCATTGTTTCCCCACAATATTGTGTCATCCATGAGCAAAAGGGTCCAGTTTGCAAGATCTCTAAGCATATCCTCAATAACTGAAACCATCCAAAACTCTATCAGAGCAAATTTTGCTGTGCCCTCAATCCCAGACCCTTGTCTGTCTGCACAGCAGCAGATAAGTCTGAATCTCAGCACTCGGGTCAGCAATTAGCCACTGAGACATCGATGGGACTGCTGTGATCCATACCAGCTGAGGATCTGACCCTCTACGTACCCTTGGTTCAGAGCAGGATAGCACCTTCACTCGCTCACAGGCAGCGAAGTGGTTAATGCTTCATGCCATGTAACCAATTGCACCATAGCACAAAATTAGTCTTCCAGTGACAAGAAACAGAGGCTTTCCCCCCTTCTTCCTGGAAGCTGTCACATCACACCAGATGTGATACTCTTCTGGACTGCTGGGCAGAGAAGAGCTTCTTTGGGGGAGGAACTATTTTTAGACTGTTAAAATAATATAGATTTTACACTTAATTGAAATGAAGGTTTTCATCCAGTGGCAATCAGTGCTGGTCCAACACAATTATAGGTGTGGAAGTATGGCTAGGAATGGGCACTGTTTTCTCCAGATCACTTTCCTTTCTCCTACCAAATGGCCTCTTGCTACTCTTGTCCTTTCCATTTATTTCCAGTTTAAAAATGAACCTAGGCCCACAATCACTTTTTCTCCCCACCCCACAGCCATAGCAGGTGAGGGGAAGTCACAAGTAACGAGGCTGCATTGCAACTGCACTGCTATAAGGGAGGTAGGAACAATGTGATGTTACATTCCACTTTACCTACGTGCTGTCAATGTGCAAATGATTCTGCACAGTTTAAAAGTCCCATGTAATTTACACAGTGATGCCTTTCCCTGCTTTCTCAGCAAGTACTGTTCTGTAAAGGAGTGTGAAAATGTCAGGTTTATAGATTAACGTTTAGATTAGCAAGTAAACAAAGATTTAATTATTTAAACACATTAAAGAGACTGGTTTAACATCTTGATACAAGCACATGCACTCCATAGCACTTAGGTTTTCACATTCACATTTTCCAAAGCAGCTACTAATTTTAGGGGACTCAATTTTGGGGCATTCTATTCAAGAGCAAAATTGAGGGGATGCTCTTTCATTGTGTGTAGATCATTGTAAAATAACAGTATACATACCGGTCTGAATCCTTCACTGGGGTACTTTAGAAGCATAGATACATGCTATGGTTTCAATCCTAACACTGTAAGCTTTATTATTCATGCAAAGCCTGAGGGCAGATAATGCAGTGCCTTTAAAACCACCATAAAGCATTATGCTAACAGCAGATGCATTTCTATGAAACACATGTAAATCTTCTGCCATGTATTGTCAGAAACAAAAGAGGCTGTGTTCAGTTTTCTCAGGGTTCTCCCTGAAAACTTAAAGCACTGTCTTGAGCCCCCTCCCAGAAACCTGGAAACCAATATATACCACCTTGGGTGCCCGTGGTGGGCAATAATTCCCCACTCACAAGCACTGAATCCAGAGGCTGAGAACAAAGAACCCCCTAGGAAGGGGGACAACAGAATACACTCAGGAAACCCAGAAATTAACCATATTAGATAAGGCTTCTCCCCCAGTCCCCCACCCCTGGGTGTCTTAACAATAGTCCCCAACCACAAACCTCCTCTGGTAGCTGTGTGTGGCTGATGCGTTCTAGCCACTTCCCCCATCCCTGTTCCCCGCTCACAGTTTGCTGTCCAGGGCGGGTGGAGTCCAAGGGTTCTGGTCGGTCCGTCTCCAGCCCCCAAGGGAAGTGCTGACTGGGCTGCTCATGGGGTCTCCCACCTGAGTCAGCGAGGGGATTTCAGCTTGGATTGCTGGGCCCGGGGGCCCACACCAGAGACTCTCAGGTCGGCTGCTGCTTTCTACAGCTTCAGCTCACAGTACCTCAGGGCTGTCACCTTCCTCAGCATAGCTCTATCTGCTGCCTTAAAACCACCTCAGTGCTGGGTCTTCAGAGAGGGATCAGTAGTACCTAGAACCCTTAACAGAATCCCTACCACCACACAGGCACTCGGAAAAGAAGGTAGGAGACCCCCCCAGTCCTTTAGTCTTGTCCATGGTCTCTTACCCAACTGTGCCATCATGGGCCGAGTGACCCTTCATCCTGGGCACATTTGAGGTAATTCTCTTGTTCCTTCATTTCCCAACAGGATCAGTGACATTTTGTTGCCCCCAATCTCAAAGCATAATTGGGGCATTTTGGTTTAAAAACAGACTGTCCCATAACTGAAATGCAAATGAGGCTTGGCCCATGCAGTCACTGCCCCTTGCTCGCCCACAAAGAGCTCCCTCGCCCACGGGACTGCTGCCCTTCTGGACGTCTTGCACAGCTCCTGGGCTGCTCTTTTCCCCTTTCACCAAGAGGTGTCCAGAGCCGGCTCCCTGCACTCTTGGTCTTCAGGCTACAGGGCTTACAAGCAATTTTTAATCAATTAGCAGATTCACCTGCTTTATGCTAAGCTTTTTGCCTTGGTAGTGGGTGCCAGCTGCACAACTCTGCCCAGCATGTTCTCAAGGGCCACACGTTCATGGTGCTTTTCAACATGAGGAAGGGTAGGGTCTGAATGAGTCCAGCAGTCTAGAGCAGCGGCTCTGTGTTTCTGACAGCAACGACCTATGTCTCCAACTGAACTAAGTGTATAACTGAAGCTCCTACTACAGCAGCAGGGCACATGAACGCTGCTTGATTCTATATTAAGTCCAGGTTGCAAAATACTTTATTCCTTGACTTCACCTTTGCTAGTAATAGAACTTGTGCTGATTTCACTCCCCACCCCGTGCTAAAGCATGAGCATGTCAGGTCTGCCTCGGGGCTATGAGAAAGAGATGGTGCACACTTCACAGAACCCAATTCCTCTCTGCTGAGATTCCGCCTTTGGCGGAGTGAAGCTTCACAATGGCAGAGGAGAAGAAAATGGGTGGGAGGAGGTGCTGATGGCCAAAAAAGCATCCTCTGAGGATTCCTAGGGTGGAATCATGTTATCTCTTGCTTTTTGACTGTAAAAACGGGATATGAAATTAGCGCTCCCGTGAGCAGTTAGTTGGACAACTGTCATCCTGTATATGACATATGACAAGCAGATAAAATGTCAAAGGGCCAGAATTCTGCTCTGAGGTATGTTGGTGTAACTCCACTAAAACCAGTGCAGTTAGACTGCAGTTAAAGAATGTAACAGATTAGATCTTGACCCAAAGACCCTAACCCTTGGAATTTAGTTTACAGTCTAAAGGTCCAACCCTGCAAACACATGCTATTAAGTATAGAGCTTCCTACACTGAAGTCCTATTGAAGTCAAGAACATAACAAAAATTATAGGAGACTGTGATGGGTTGGGGTAAATATGGGAAGGGGAAAGACATCTGTAAACAATAAAGGATGGGACTAAAGTTGAAAAAACAGGCTGTTTTTTAAAGCATTAGCTAAAATATTTTAACTATCATGGTTTTAAGTAGGACTCTACGCCTAGCAATTAACACCATGTTAGCTGGACATGGTCAACCCTATCAGCCAACCCATTTTTAAACAGAACTTGTCCTGTCTACATGAGATGTAAAGTCCTATTTAAAACTGGTAGATAAAATGTGTTATCTACAGTGTTGCCACTTCTCATGAGCTTATCACAAGTTTCACATTATTTGGCGTTTTTCTTAAAGCCCCAGCTGCTGAAATAAAGAGATTGTAGGAGAAGCTCAACTTTCATTAAAAATGAAAATGAAGTTTCTAGCCTTCATGAGTATAGAGAAAAACTATACAACGTGACCTGAGTGCACCCTAAGGGTATAGAAATTAGAAAGCAAAGAAAAAGAAATGCTCAGATTTATTATTTTTTTTAAATCATGAGATTGCTTTGTGTCTGACTCTTGATTTTTGAACACAGGGTTGGCAAAACTATAGTAACATGATTTCAAACTCAACTTGTTTTCCTAGTTTAGATGTGCCCAAGGAGAGGGAAACCTGCTCTTGGGAGAGGGTACACTTATTTTCCTAGCGAGCAGATATAAGAATAATCATTTCAGGTTGACCGCTGCGTTTCCCTGGGAGCATCGTATTGTAAAACAGAATTTTATGTACATTGAACTAATGCAGACTCCAGTTTTAAGGCCCATCATCACATATTAAGAAGGGACATAATAAATAAATAAATACAAAATTACTCAAGATAGTTAAGTCCAGGGCAGACTGCAAAGAGATCTCCCAAACTGGGTGACAAAATGGCAGATAAAATCCAATGTTGATAAATGCAAAGTAATACACATTGGAAACCATAATCCCAACTATACATACAAAATGATGGGGGTCTAAATTAGCTGTTACCACTGAAGAAAGAGATCTTGGAGTCATGGTGGGCAATGGCAGTCAAAAAATCCACAAAACACACTAACAATGTTAGGAACCATTAGGAAAATGATAGATAATAAAATAGAAAACATCATAATGCCACTATATGAATCCATGGTATGCCCACAACTTGAATACTGCAGGCAGTTCTGATCACCCCATCTCAAAAAAAGATACATTAGAAAAGCAGCAAAAGTGATTAAGGGTATGGAACAACTTCCATACAAGCAGAGATTAAAAAGATAGTTGTTTCTTTTCTAAGATGAACAGCCTAAGGGGGAATTTGAGAGAGGTCATGAATGGTATGGAGAAAGTTATTTACCTCTTCACAAGAACCAGGGTCACCCAATGAAATTAATAGGCAGCAGGTTTAAAAAACAAACAAAAGGAAGTACTTCTTCACACTGCACAGTCAGCCTGTGTAGCTTGTTGCCAGGGGATGTTGTGAAGGTCAAACATATAACTGGGTTCAAAACAAGAATTAGATAAGGTCATGGAGAATAGGTCCATCAATGGCTAATACCCAAGATACTCAGGGACACAAATCCATACTCTGGGTGTTCCTAAGACTCTGATTGCCAGATTCTGGGACTGGATGACAGGGGATGGAACACTTGATAATTGCCCTGTTCTGTTTATTACGTCGGAAGCACCTGGCATGGGTCACTGTCGAAGACAGGATACTGGGCTAGCTGGACCGTTGGTCTGACCCAGTATAGCCATTCTTCTGTTCTTATCTGTGTTCCTTTTTCTGGCCACGTGAAATTAACAGAAGCCACTAAGTACCTGGAATTTAACAACAAAATGTTGGGGCTATGGTTACCAAGGGTCCTTACAACGGCTAGAGAAACTAACTCCTTTATGCTATTTTGAAAATCTTTGTGTAGAAGCACATTTCCTTGCATTCTTTGTATTACCATGGCACCTAGGAGCCCCAGTCATGGAGCAGGACCTCGTTGTGCTAGGTGCTGTACAAACCCAAAACAAAAAAATTGGTCCTTGCCCCAAAGGACTTACAATCTAAGTATGATACGAGACAACAGATGGAGAGCACCAGACTTACAGGGAAGGACAAGGAAACAATGAGACAATATCCGTCTGCATGATGAGCAGTAATTTTTTGCAAATTAGCAGCCAAACCACTGTCAAGTTTTGTGCAAGCATCATGGCAAAAGGAGAGTAAAAGTGCAAAACTGGAATGACTTGAAAATTGCCTCTCTTCTGATTCTGAAACAGCTCAGTGCAGGAACTCCCATTCCATGTTATGAGTAGAAATATACAAATTTAACGGTGAATAGCCTATTTGGTGAAGTTTTTGTTTTTTTCCCCCTCCACTAATTGCAGACATACTGTAACATTCTCAGTTAATGTATTAGAAGCTATTCATACATTTCTTCAGGGAATGATTCCTGGTCTACAGATAGAATGACAAAAGGTCTTTGCAAATATTAACAATTCTTGCTTAAGATCATTAGTTCCATGTCATAGGGTATTATTTCTGGCTCCTTGACTGGTTACACTATGTAATTAATCAACACAGTATGAAATGGAAATGTTGCAGACCCACATACAATTTGAAATTGCTTTTGGTGAATACTGGAGCATTCCAAGCTCAGTATTTGCTTTTCACCAGTATTATATGCTAGCAAAGCCCGAGTCTTACATGTTTACAGGACATGAACATGGAAGAGTTGTGAACATTGGCTCAAACGCAATTCTCTTTCAAATCTGGGTGAATTTAACCACAATCCCTCCTCCCTCTTAGTTGGTAAGATTGCCATCAGTTAGATACAAAGTAAGCATTGTTCTTCACCCATTGCTGCCCGGAGAGAAGTAGTAGTGAGGGCAAGCAGTGTGAATCTGGACTAGAAAGAGAGAAACCATCTGAGTCACTTTCTTCTATTTTATGTAGAGCCTTGTGGGGTTTCAAAATATTTTTGTAGTTACACAGAATCTCAGAGTGTCCTGTGGCACCTTTAAGACCAACAGATGTATTGGAGCATAAGCTTTCGTGGGTGAATACCCACTTCATCAGATGCATGTCTTGCGAAGTGGGTATTCACCCACGAAAGCTTATGCTCCAATACATCTGATAGTCTTAAAGGTGCCACAGGACTCTCTGTTGCTTTTTACAGATCCAGACTAACATGGCTACCCCTCAGATACTTGACAGAATCTCATGTCACTGTAGTCCAGCCCAACCTTGCAGGATTTATCACACACTTCCAAGAGCTGACACCAGCTTAGACTAAGGCCAAAACAGAAGTAAACTTGTTTGAGAGATGTCTGGGAGTGAGTATGTGTGTAAAAAATAATCAGTCTGAGATGTAAACATCCCGTTTGTAGGTTAACCGGCGTTATCTTACTAGTTTTGCATAAAATCAAAAGTGGGAGAAAAAGCCCCAGCAAGAACACTTCTTTTTTATACATATAAATTTGAAAAGCACCTAAATTGTAGCAAAGCTGAAAAGCTGATTAATGTCAGAATTTGAGGCACTCTTTAGAAAGCTGGAAGTTCTCTATTCCATAGTTTTATCTTTCTGAATACAATTACTTTTAAATGTACTTTGTCTAATTCTTTTTATAGTGGCTTTGACTATTGTATAATAACTATGATTTTCTTTGAAGAAGTCAAGATGAATGACTTTAGAAAAGGACCTTTCATCTATGAAAAAGATGCAAAAAATGTTCTTAGAACTACTACTGCAGAGTTCACAGGGATAGCATGCACACGTACAATGAGATGCATGACATTTTTTGCATATAAAGCAAAAATAGCTAAGTCTTCCCGACCGCTACTGGGCAAACTGGTTCAGCAAATATAGTAGACCACACTACAGTCCAATCTTCAAACTCTGCCCCAGCCTTTTCTATAGGTTCACATGATTTTGGTAAGTACTGTGACGGGGTCAGGCCAGACGGCTATAGAAGAGTGGTCCTGTTGGGTTCAGGGGAAGTGGGTGGGCACAAGCCTGCCCATGGCTAAAGAACCATCCCCCAGCCTATGGGGAGAATCCACTAAGTCTGGGAACTCAAATAATTATGGGGGACAAGAGAAAAATATAACAAGGACAAATGTGGTCAAAGGGTCAAAAATAGGGAACCGGAAGGGGAAACCGAGTAGAGAACACCGGACACCACCCACTGCTCCTCAAAGGTGTCAAGGGAGCCAGGGGACGCTGCCCAAGGGAACTCCGCCCAGATGCGTGAATGGAGGGAGGACCAGAAATAGGCCCCACAGTCACAGGAAACCCTTTCAGTCAACCTCCTCTCCCTGGTCTTATAGATGGCTTCTTTGGCCAGCACTAGGAGGAGGTTGACAAGGAGATCCCGCGACTTTGTGGGGCCTCAGATAGGGTGTGCGTAGATAACAAGTTGAGGGGAAAAGTGCAGCCAGAAACGTAAAAGGATGTCTAGGAGGAGCCGGAACAGGGGCTGCAACCTGGTGCACTCCAGGTATATGTGCACCAGGGTCTCCCTCACGCCGCAAAAGGGACAGGCATCAGGGATGGGGGTGAACCACGCCAAGTACACGCTCATGCTCACGGCTCCATGGAGGAGCTGCCAACTGATATCCACAGGGACCAAGGCGGAGTATAGGCTGGCCCACCGGGGTTCTTCACCCTCAAGAGGTGGTAATAGGTCCTGCCACTTCATATTGGGGCAGGACATGAGGGTGAGGAAATGAAGGGCATGTACAGATGTTTCCTCAGCACGGTTCAGAAGCAAACTGGCTGCAAGTTGTGGAGACAGCTTGTGGTGTACGGGTGGGACGGCCAGGGTGGGGCTCACAGGGCAGAGGCCTGATGAAAAGGTCTGGAGGGCCCAGAGTGCAAGGTGGGCGGGGAGTACCCTCCCATAGGACTTGGTCGAGGTAAACCCGAGCAATGGGCAGTAATGCTGCCCTCACCTCCTGAAGTATGCACTGGGGAGTACAAAGGCTGGAGAGCCCCATGTGCTGAGCGAGCGCCAGGGGATCCAGCCAGTCTCCCCAGTCATAGTCCAGGAGATCTCAGAGTCTGGTGACTTCTGCCAGGACTAACCTCTGGTGCACCGAGGGGGACTCCGCCACCTGTACATAGAGCTGGGGGTTGTGTAGCACGGGCTCTGCGAGAAGGTCTGCCCCCTCGGTGGCCACAACAGACCTGCTCGCTGAAACCAGCTGGAGGAGGTCCTGGTAGAAGACCGGCAGCTTGGACAGGTCTCGCAGAAGACCCCTCGGGTGAAGAAAAAAGAGCTGCAGTTGTATCGGAGCCCTCGGAGGAGGTGGAGGAAGGCGTGCACTAATGTGCTTCATGCCGGATTACCTGCACCATAAAGGAGCCTCTGCAGGACCTGGAGATGGAAGACATGGACCTAAGTGCACAGATACTTCAGGCCCTGTCCTCACTCCTCCAGGGGCAGATGGAGGACCCCTGCAGAGACCCAGTGCAGTCCTGGCCAAAAGAACACATGATTTACAAGGAGAAGCTGAGGGAACTGGAATTATTTAGTCTGCAGAAGAGAAGAATGAGGGGGGATTTAATAGCTGCTTTCAACTACCTGAAGGGGGGTTCCAAAGAGGATGGAGCTCGGCTGTTCTCAGTGGTGGCAGATGACAGAACAAGGAGTAATGGTCTCAAGTTGCAGTGGGGGAGGTCTAGTTTGGATATTAGGAAACACTATTTCACTAGGAGGGTGGTGAAGCACTGGAATGGGTTACCTAGGGAGGTGGTGGAATCTCCTTCCTTAGAGATTTTTAAGGCCCGGCTTGACAAAGCCCTGGCTGGGATGATTTAGTTGGGAATTGGTCCTGCTTTGAGCAGGGGGTTGGACTAGATGACCTTCTGAGGTCCCGTCCAACCCTGATATTCTATGACTCTAACTCCAGAACCAACTTCTGGAGGTTGGCCAGGAAACCTGGGGCCAGGACCGGGGTGTTGAGCCAGTGCCAGAGCATGGACAGAACTAACTGATTGAGCA
Source organism: Malaclemys terrapin pileata (assembly GCF_027887155.1). Taxonomy (NCBI): domain Eukaryota; kingdom Metazoa; phylum Chordata; order Testudines; family Emydidae; genus Malaclemys; species Malaclemys terrapin. Next base: position 140,236,680 of record NC_071509.1, read on the forward strand.
CCAGTGCCCTCCGCCATAGTGAGAGGCACCGGAGTAGTCCCGTCCACCTCCATAACCGCTCTGACACCCTGTCCTCTAAACCATGCCATTTTTCCGGCACAGACAGATGCGTGGCAGAAAGATAAAAGCTGAGATGGAGCAGTGGACCCACGCTCCATCAAATGGCCTGAAGCAGGGGTGGGAGGGAGCTCGCCTGCCACCCATCCCCAACCACCAGGCCAGAGCGCTTGACTTAGTTGACCCAGGCAGAAGAGGCTGCTGAGTAGATGGCCTGGCAGGCCTCCCCCCGCACCAGGTCACCCGGTCCTGGACCACAAGGAGCACATCATTGACATACTTCAACAGGACCAGCTGCAACTCTGTCTCTTGGAGCACCAACCCCGTCAACCTCTGACGGAGGAGACAGAGGAGGGGCTCAATAGCCAGAGAGTACAGTGAATACCCCGGACGTACCCTGTGCCCGAAGCTGACTGGTTCAGTCAGGGTCCAGTTGAGCCTGACCAGACACTCTGCAGAAGTGTACCGCATCTGGAGAAAACCCACAAACTGGGGCCCGAAACCAAATGCCCGCAGAGTTCACCCTGTTGAACTCTTTCTCCTGGTCCAGGGACAGGAGGCAGAACAACAGACCATTCCCACACCCGAGCTCCAGGAGATCCCGGACCAAATACAGATTGTCAAAGATTGAGCGGCTCAGGACGGTGTAGGTCTGGTCAAGGTGGACCACATCCACCAGCACGGTCTCCATCCGCAGCGAGATGGCCTTCGCTACGACCTTGTAGTCTGTACTAAGGAGTGAGAAGGGACACCAATTCCGAAGGTTGCAGAGGTCCCCCTTCTTCAGAAGCAAGGCAAGCACAGCTCGCCTGCATGGCAGAGGGAATACCCTGTTCCCCAAGGACTCAGCCCAGACAATGACAGGGTCCGGGTCGAGGACATCCCAATACACGTGGTAGAACTCCACGGTCAGCCCATCCATGCCCAGGGATTTATTAGTGGGCGTGAAATGGAAGGCTTCTGAGAACTCGGCCAGAGTGAGAGGTAGGTCTAGCCGGTCCCAGTCGCCCATTCTGACCATCGGGAGTCCATCCCAGAGCACTCCGCAGCAGGGCCGGCTCCAGGCACCAGCTAAGGAAGCAAGTGTTTGGGATGGCAAATACAAAGGAGTGGCACTCCCTCGGGTATTGGGTCTTTGGCTGGAATTCGGCAGCGGATCCCTCAGTCCCTCTCTTCCTCTTTGAGCTACCGCCAAAGTCCTGCCAAAGAGGAAGGGAGGGAGGGAGGGACCCGCCGCTGAACTGCCACCGAAGAGTGGAGCGGCGCGATTGAGCTGCTGCCGAAGTGCCGCCGCCGAAGTGCTGCCGATCGGCTTTTTTTTTTTCTTTCCCCACCTCTTGGGGCAGCAGAAAACCTGGAGCCAGCCCTGCTCTCCAGGTGTCGATTTCGGTCAGATTAGGGGAGAAAAGGCTAGCATAGAAGACCATGGCCCTCCCATGCATCTCCTCTGGATCCGTGAAGAGAGGGTGCCATCCTCTGCCAAAAGGCAGGTGACATGCTTCTTAGCCCCCCTCTTTTTCTCCGGGACATAGAAGAAGTGGGATCCGGGACCCATCTCCCGAAGGAGATGGATGCGGGATCGAACGAATGTGCCCCGGGCCCGATGGTCCTCGAGGACCCGGCCCTCCTCCCATTTCTCCCAGCATGCTCAGCAGAGGTATGGATCCCGGGGGCTGGCAGCCAGATGCCTCTCCAGCTCCAAGACCTCCCATTCCAACTGCTCTATCGCCGCATCCCTCCGCCGGCTGGCTCCCTGGGTGTAGTCAGGACAGAAGAGCCAGGTGCACACTTCCCCACATCCCACCACCCCTGAGCCAAGGGAAAGACACACCTCTGCCCTCGCCAGGCCAGCCAGAACTCCCAGAAGGACACCACAAAGCCCACATCCTCCAGCAAGCTGTTATTAAAAAGCCAGGAGGCCAGCCCAGTCTCTCTGAGGTGAGAGAGGCCATCGTGGTCACCAAATGGTGATCCGAGAATAGGGACCACTGGATGCTGGAGGAGTGTGCCCGTGAAAGATGATGGCGAGTTAGTAGATGCAGTGCAACCAGGAGTAGCGTGACCGATGTGCGTCCACCCGGGCATAGGTGAACGTGGACACGTCGTCCAGGTGGTGGTCACACCAGACGTCCACCAGGGAGTGATGGTCAACAATCTCCCAGAGGACATCTGCAGCAGCCGGGCACTGCTCAGTCCCTGAGCAGTCATGCTCTTTGAGGGTGGTGTTAAAGTCTACGCCCAGGCACTCTTGAGGATCCAAGGAGCCGAGGAAGGAGGACACTTGCTGGAGAAAGTGCATGCTCTGGGCCTGATGTCGTGGCAGCATAGACGTTGACAAGATTCACCGCCATCCCCTCCATACAGACCCAGAGGTGCAGCAGGTCACCCGGCACGACCTCAGCTACCTCCAGCACCTCGAGCCAGAGGTCGGGGGAGAACGGGAGGTGACTCCAGCCATATGAGCTGTGAGATGGCTAAAATATACCCTGTCGCCCCACTCCATCCGCCAGCTAGCTTCGGTGGCTGGATCCGTATGGGTCTCCTGAAGGAAGGCAACAGAGTACCCCCCTCCCTCACCTGGCACCTGCGGAGACCCATCTTACAACCCTGGGTGTTTAATGTGGTGAAGGTGACTGGGGCCAGAGTGAGGGCTGTGCGGGGGATACTCACTGGCATGGATGCTTGTGGTCCCTGTTGGGCCTCGCAGCAATCCATGACCGGCCCTGAAGGTCAGTAGGGAGTCATGGAAGCTGCGGGCCCACTGATAAGCTGAAACCTCCTGGCTCCTGGTCCCTTTACCCTCCCCCAAAGTGGCCCTCACATCCCGGAGGACTTGATGAAAATCCCCCCAGTGCTGGAGAGCGAGCTGCACCTTATTCTGAGACCCACAAATGTCCTGGAGAAAAAACATACAGCTCCTCTCACAGTGTATCGGGGGATGGGGTCACTAGCCCCTGGCCGTCCTCCAGTGGGGTCCCCACGACAGCCCCATGGCCTACTGAGATGGGTAGGCAGGGGGCAGACCCCCCAGCAAGGCACCCTTTTGCCAGCACAGCACACCCCATATCAGACCCCAGCTCAGGATGGGGTAGTGGAGGGAAAGGAGTTGGGACAGGGGAACATGAAGGCTGCTCCCGGAGGGTAGTCCAACGGGAAGGGGAATGAGACAACTCGAGGGGCGGCGTCAGCATGGGAGGTAGAGGGGGAAGAGATGGGAACGGCATCAGGAACAGGGATGGGACTGGGATCGGGGCAGGAGAGGGGCGGGCCTGGAATTGAGGGCCCCAGCAGCCAAGCTACCAGGAAGGGAAAGCTCCCCCTGGGGTGGGCCCTCTCCCACACCTGGCGGTAAAGCCACCACACTCTCCTCCCAGGGCCGCGCCAGACTGCACACAGTGGACATTCAGACTAACAATCACCCAGAGACCGGGGGGGGGGGGGGGGGGGGGCAGCAGGCAAACAAGCTAAACTCCCACGGGTAAAGGACGGGGCGAGCAAACAAACTGAAGCTACTGGAGGCTAGGGCAGCAGGGGGCGGGCGAGGCAGGCGGCAAGGGAAAGGGGGTGAACTGCTACAGGGAGACTGCGGGCAAAGCAGAGGATGGGACAGTCCACCAGCCGAAGGCAGCAGGGGAGGTAAAGGCCAATCCAAGGGGAATGGAGGAGGTACATGCACCCACGTGCACTTGCAAAAGCTCAGTCTGTGTTTGCTGCTGCTACAGGCCCAGGCGTTGGAGGGTGGGACGAGGCAAGCAGCTGAGTCCCAGAATAAGGACTGGAGGCAGATGATAAGTTGGGGTGGTGGAGGGGACAACCAGGGTGGTGGTAGGGACAGATGGATCAGGCTCCATACCACACCCCCGGTCTCCCCACAGCAACAGTCGATACCCCCACCACCAGCACAAAGTTATTCAGTCCTTCAGGAGGCCCCCTCCACGGTGTCCTGCAGGGTCCCTGCACAGTCCCCCAGCAGCAAAGGTCTCCTCCTTCCTCCCCACGGCAGCAGCAGCACCAGCCAGAAGTCTGGTAACCAGCCAGGAGGGACCCCTCAGATGATGGCAGTGGCAACAGCAGGGGCAGGGTCCCTCACTCCCCCTCCAGGGAGCAGGCCAGCAGCCCCCCCAAGGAGCAGCAGCAAACAGGGAGTCCACCAGCCAGCAAATTAGCTGGGGGAGGGGAGGGGGGTCTGGCCTAGCAGAGAGGAGAAGCTGAAGCAAAAGGGCTGTGGGCCCAGCAGCAGTTCCACCCCAAGAGAGTGGTGTGGATTAGAAGACAGGGCTATCAGCCCTCAGCTAAACAGGGCCCCTTTCCACTGGTAATTGAACAGGGGCTACTCCAGGTTAAATAGGACACCTGGGGCCAATCAAAGGCCTGCCCAAACCTGTTAAAAGCCTCCCTTCCAGCCAGCTAGACACACCCTATAGGAGCTGTGGGGAACAGGTGTGCTCCTGGAGAGCCAGATAGTGCAGACACTGACAAATGCAGGAGACACCTCACAGGCACAGAGATGAAAAATAGGGGAAATCCTGTCTAACAGGGCATATAGCCCTTCTGGGCACCAGAGGTTTTAGGAGAAGAGACCCTGCCAGAGGGGAGAGACTGAATGGGGTCCCTGGCCTGCTGCCACTATGTCCAGAGGAGAAGAGGCTCCCCTTCTCTGTCAGGGAGGTCAGGAGAAACCCCTGCCTGGGGGCGCAGGGAAATTCCCAGGGAGAGAGGAACCCCCCAGACAACTGCTAAGAGGAAGTGTGGAACCCACCAAGGCAGAGAAGGAGCTCTGCTACAGTACCCACTTCTGCCCTTGGTTTCCTCAAAGGCCCACTGTGATGCTGGCAGACCTGGTAACGGCTCATGCCAAAGCTCCAGGTCAATTCACTTGTCTTAATATAGATTAAAGTAATTGTTAAATGGATAAGAGTGTATTTGGTATTTAAATTCATGACAACTAAAGGGATGTTATCATGCATTGTTTTACTTACCTGTATCCTGTTAGAATGTAATAGCAAACATTTACATTGTGTGAATCCCTGTAACTAAGTAACCCATCAAAGAAGAAAGAGGCCTTGTGGAAAGCAGATGAAGAACTTAATAGAAAAGTGCTAATTTCAAAGCAAGTGGTATTGGATGATCATTGGAAGTTAAAAACTCTGAATGCATTCCTCACTCTGTCAGGGAAAGAAGAGTGCCTGTGGGTAGTGACCCTGACAGCTTGTTTTCTGTGAGAAGTAGCTAAAATGGGGAGAGGAATAGCTCAGTGGTTTGAGCATTGACCTGCTAAACTCAGGGTTGTAAGTTCTAATCCTTGAGGGGGCCACTTAGGGATCTGGGGCAAAATCAGTACTTGGTCCTGCTAGTGAAGGCAGGGGGCTGGACTTGATGACCTTTTAAGGTCCTGTCCAGTTCTAGGAGATAAGATATCTCCATTAATAAAATAAATAATAATAAGTAATGGATTCAAGAAAGATCCTGGATCTCTTGACTGATCATAACAGGGCAGAATAACTGAATGAAAAGACAGATTCCCCAGAGTTATTCTGGGTAGCCCTGAGAGACTTTTGGGAAACTGGTGGATTTCTACATCTCTGCTACCTTTTGAAATTATAGACTGACTCACCTGTACATATATTTTACCTGATTGAACCTCTCAATAACATCTTTTCTTTTTCTTCACTAATAAACCTTTAGTTAGTTTACTATGGAATTGGCTACAAGTGTTGTCTTTGGGGTAAGACCTAGAGTACCACCTGACCAATTGGGTGTTGGACTCATTGATCTCTTGAGGTCCCTTCCATCCCTGATATTCTACGATCTGGGGTGAGTGGTCTCTTGGGACTAGGAGCCACCTAATGTGATGTGATCTTTGGTATAAGTGACCATTTATCACTAAGTCCAGTTGGTCTGGGTGGCAAGATAAAAGAGAGTCAAAGGGGATTGTCTGTAACTGCATGGTAAGATTGGGATAGCGATCCAGGAGTTCACATTTGGTACTCGCCTGGTGACATCTAATTCTACAACACACCACCAGTTTGGGGTGTTTGCCCTGAGGTGGGCACTCACAGCTATGAGCCATGCCAGATGGCTTGACTCCCCCAACTTGTCTTAAGAGCTAGCTGCACATTTCCATGCAACAGTTACTTTCCTGGAAAAGAAAAATATATTGCACCTTTAAATTTCTAGGCGCCTGTTGGAAGCAGCTGTTGCTCTGTGTGTGAACTGATCACATGGCGCTTGGACAGAGGAGTCAGACACACCCGTGGCAGTCATGGACTTTGCTTCTTTGTTTAATTATTTAATGAAAATTTACCACCCCAGCCAGAAAACCTACTCACCCACTGTGATATAACTGGGTAATCCAGACCAATGAGAAGCTGTATCATCTCTGCCCTGTAAGCTGGTGCCCTTTCCACCACCTTGCTGTTGTAGCCTCCAGCTTGGACTGCTCACGAACAGCGTCCAGCATTCCACACCCTCCCAGCCGTGTGTGTGTGTGTGTGTGTGTGTGTGTGCACGCGCGCTGCAGTCAGCCACCAACATCTGGGCTCTTGCCAGCCTTGATTATACTGCAGGGTGACCCCAACACACTCCCAGTCCTAGAGTTTCCCCAGAAGTGTATGTCCTGTACTGCCCAGCCCTCTCACGGCCAATAAAAGTTTATATGAAATCTATTATTTCTTTAATAGAAATAATATGCACACAATTTGACATCCTAAATGGAGTTCCCCAAAGATTTCAATTTAAGCACACTGAATTAGATTACACAATAAAGCAAATGTATTAACTACAAAGCGATCTTAAACGAGTACAGGTAATAAAGCAGGAGAATCAAAATGGTTACAAGAAAAAGTTAAAATGCTACTGGTGGCTAACAAACAATATCAGATTCAAGCAACGTTCTCTCAACAGTCTTACGTCAGGACCCCTCCCCCAGAGTTCAATGAATGCTTCCTTTGTTGCTTCTGGTGCCACAAGTGTGATGAGGAGGGGGGGGGGGAGTACCTAGCGGTGTTCATCATCCTTTTCATAGTGTCAATCCCCTGCTTGAAAGCTGTTTCCAGCTGAGATTCAGGAGACAAAGACCCTATATGGAAGGATGTCCCCTGCTGTTTTTTCCCTCACCTGTTTGAGCATCCTTTGGTTTCCCTTCCTGCTTGATGACTGTTTACTGCTTAAATGCAAATTAAGCAGAGCACACATTCCTTTCTTTGAGACAGACCTTTTCCCAACCCTAGTTTGGAACATGTATTTAGAACACCATATAGTGGAATCTTAACTTCACATACAACGTTGCCACATATATTTTATCAGAACAATAATGACCAGCAAATTGTGTTTTCAAATGATACCTCACAAGGCATAGTTTGCACAAAGATTATTACAATAGTGTGCAGGGTATGGACATGGTACATTCTGTCACACCCATCTTTTACCATCTGATGCCTAGGACAATGAAAAAAATTGTTTTATGCACCCATCCAAATCTGACTTGCTCCTGGAAAGTAGAATTTCCCTGGGTTGCCTTAATGTAAAGTAAGTCATTTTGACTAAATCTAAGTTTGTTCTTTGCATACAGTAAGAATTACACACACACACACACACAAATCCATAGATCTGAGCACGTATGTTACAGGCTTTGCAGAACTGGCAACTCTACAAATCTTTTATGCTTCTGGTTTTGATGTGTATCATAGGCATACTATGTATGCTGGGGGAAGAGGACACTCCAGAGCATAAATTAATGGGAGTCTTTCTATTGACTTCATATCAGGCCCTAAGGGAGAAGATTTTTAAGAACAAAATATGCCAGACATGAAACAGAAGCAACAGTTAGCAAGGGAGAAGAAACAGGGCAGGTTTGTCAAGTATTGATGTTTCTGCCCACATCTAATTTAAACAATGTTTGTTTTTGTTACTCCAGTAGAAGGAAAGGTACTGGAGCTATGAAATGCCAAGGATAACAATTCAATGACAAAGGATAATGAGAATTCATTCTGGATACATTTCTCTAAATTTTGTGTGTGTCAAAACCTATCAGTTACTCCTAGGGAGCAGATGGCAATGTTCCAGAAAGTAAACGAAATGGATGTTTAGGGGAAAAAAACCCTCATAACTTTAAAACTCTCTATTACAAAGTGTACAGGACGGCACCACCTCATACACAGTAGAGCATTGGCCGGAGACTCCAGACGAGAGCCGGATGAAATATTTTGCACAAAACTCCACCACCACCCCTTCCAGCGAAAGATACAGATTTGGCAGTACCAAAGGGTTTTGACAAATTCATTTTGGTTTAACCACTTATTTCTTTAAAAAAAAAAATCAAGAAATGTTTCAAATGAAACATTTCAATTTTTTGGTTTGAAATGACATTTTGTTTCAAAAATACTTTGAATGTTATATATTAAAATGGTTAAAAATTGAAATAAAACATTTTGTTCACCACCTCCCCCTTTAAAAAAAATACAGACTTTTCAATTTGTCAGAAATTTCAAAACAATTTTGGTTTTGTTCCAACCTGAAATTTCTTGCAATTTAAAAACGTCAATGAACTGAAAAATCCATTATTTGCTCAGCTTTACTCAGGAGATCTGAGCACTGTTCCTGGCTCTGCCATGGCCCTGCTGGCTGACTTTGGTCAAGTTATTTCACCTCCCCCGTGCCTCAGTTTCCCCATCTATAAAAACAGGGGCAATGGTACTGACCTCCTTTGTAGAGTGCTTGGACATCTGCAAATGAAACGTGCGAGGTAAGAGCTAGGTATTACTGTGATTTGTGTTCAGTGCCACACAATACCCATACAGAATGACAATCCCTGGCTGTAATCCAGGCCAATCTACAATCCTGCAAACACCAAACTGCTGCTCGTAGGAGTAATCCCACTGATTGCCCTCCAGTCATAAAGGCAGATGCCGGATCTAATTTAAATCCTTGATCCTCATCTCCAGGTCCCTCAATGCACCGAGCAATGGCTGTTGCAAGGATCTCTTCTTTTTCTGTTGCCATGACCCAAACCAGCCACATTAGATAACCTCTGGAATAACGAAAGCTTAAATTGGAGCAAGGGGCAAGCATATGGGTGTGCATTGTGCGCTGTTCAAAGTGTGCCTTCTCATGCTTCTGGAGCTCAGCTTTCATTTTCATGATTGCTGTGAAAACCTGAAAAAACAGGAAGTGAATGTAAGTGATGCAGCAACGTCTGCCTATGTTTGCAGAGAGCCTGAAGCAATAGCTCAGAGGTACTATGACCTGCCCCGATCACGATAGTGAAGTATTAGTGCAGAATCTCAGTGTTAAGAATTTAAGTCAGCATTGTTAACCGTGTCTCTACTGCACAAAGCGTATCCTAAAGGAGAGGGGCAATCCCGTCACAAAGATCTGCACAATGCACCTGCGCTTGTTGCCCAAGGAGCCCAGTGGAACAGGAGCATAGACACCGACTCCGTGGGCGCTCAGCACTGACCCACAGCCCCACTGCGGATCAGCTCCTCACGCCTCCCATGTGCCACAGATCAGCTGTTCAGGGGGGAGGGGGAGGAGCGGGGTCAGGAAGAGGTGGGGGGGAAGGAGTGGGGAAGGGGCTTGGGGGAATGGGTGGAGTAGGGGCAGGAAGAGGCAGGGTGGCGGCTTGGGGGAAGGGGTGGAGTAGAGGCAGGGCCTGAGGCGGAGCAGGGGTGGGAAGAGGCGGGATGGGGGTTGAGCAGCCTCCGGGAACAGAGGAAGTCTGCGCCTATGAACAGGAGCACTTGCATTTTGAACATCTGCAAAATCTATTTTGGACGGTGTCCTATTGTGGCATCTCTAGAGGGCAGAACTGGGTTTGTAAGTGAAGCTTGGTGGAGTCCTGCTGCCTTTTTCTTTTTCCTCTCCAATTGGTCAGCTGGGAATAATGGTCAAAAACATGGGACTTGGCTTCCTTGGCAGATGGGCAGCTGCTGTGAAACTCCCATTCAGACATCCTGAAGTGCAAACTGTAACACATATCCCTTTGCTGCTGCTTCCTGACAAGAGAAATCCTGCATAACAGTGCAAAGTGACGGAAAATTAATAATAATGCACAGGGTCCATGAATCTCTTCTCAGCACTGGCAGGAAGTGGACATATTTTTCCATCTACAAATATACAGGTAGTTCATCAGCTGCTGTCAGTTACATAGATCCTTTGAGGTGAGTAGATCCACACTGATGTACACAGTGAGTATCTGGCCAATAAAACAGGAATGCAGGGGATGTTAATGTTATCTGGCCTCTGGTTATCTGAAACCACCACTTAGCTGAAGGTTGATCATCTTACAACCATGCTGCAATAAGCTACCCAAAATGTTGTTTTTCCTCAAGATTTCAGATGTTGCAAAACAACCACCCAAGAAACATCATGATGTGTTCTATACACACTCCATTGCTCATTCACTGACAGGGTTAGGTTGAGAGAGAGAGGTGGGGGGTGTGTGTGTGTGGGTGTGTATATATATATATATATATATATATATATATATATATATATATATATATAAAAAATCACATCCGGAAGCTTTGGTTCTACACTCCTAAGTACTACCTTAAGCAGGCCCCTGTGTATTCTACAATTTCACTGCCACCGAATCAGCTGCATGGTCTCCTTGCCACAGAACTGTGCTGCAGAATCTAAGCATTCATTAAAAGGAAGTTTCTAGTCTTTATTTTTGCAAAGAAACCCTTCCAAATATGAACTGTGTGGGGCTGTTTTCCCTCACTGAAACAATAGCTTTGAGGGGGGCGAGACCTGCTCCAATCATCACCTGTGTTAATTGTGACATCTAACAACAACTTAAATATCCACATTAGCCGGATGCCTCTGGTAAAATGATCAGCAAGGACACAGTTAACGTGCTTACCTCACGTTCCCAAAGTCTGACCTGTACATTCACACAGGACAAGGCCCAGCCGACTGTCCCCCTTCCCATCGGCCACCACTGAGCTTCCCCCCTGTCAGATTCTACAGTATGGTTATGGATTTTCACTACAAACTTCTGCAGCAGGCTGATTATTGAAAACTAAAGGGCGACCTCGTTTAAACTGAATTTAATATCAAACCAAGCAATACAAGAGGTATTGTGGGGATTGTCTTATTCACACTAGTATTTAATCCAATGAGAGACTCACATGCTGAGAGTTATTTTAAACTGCGGTAGACTTACCAACCTGCTGCTGACACCTGGGGCAGTCTGATAGACACAAGAACCCAAGGTTCAAAAGAGTTCAGCACCCAGTGGCTCCCCTTTGCACACCTAAATAGCTGGCTGGATTTTAAGAATCACCCAGCTCCCGTTTAGGCATCTAAATAACATGGCTAGCTGTTCAAAGGGGGTCAGCACCCATCAGCTCCCACTGATAGCATCAGGGCACTTCATTTAGGCGTCTAAATGAGAGCTGGGCTCTTTTGAGCATCTAGCTGGAATTGTGGGAGGTGGGGACTTGAAAGTCAGGTCTTGCCACAAAATGACTATCAAGCTTGCCCCACAGAACAGAGGGTCCTGACCTTAATTTTTCTGGCAGCCTTCAAATGTCTGGTGAGCAAGAGGAGTGTCTTGCAGTGTCAGTTGGACAGGTTGTTTCAATTGCATTATAGTGTTGAGTATTCTTCCATACACCTTTACTGATAGTCATCCCAGACTTCTCCTGGCCGTCCCCCTTTTATTGCGTTTATTTGTCTTACAGTTAGCACCTAGGAGCCTGTCATGAACATACAGCTAAGGGTAGCATAAAATCCCTCCTTTACCTGTAAAGGGTTAAGAAACTCTAATAACCTGGTTGGCACCTGACCAAAACGACCAATAAAGGGAGAAGATACTTTCAAATCTGTGGAGGAAGGTTTTTATTTTGTCTCTCTCTGTGTTCTCTCCCGGTCAGTGAGGAATCAGAGCAGGGAAAATACATCTCCCAAAGCCAGACCTGAACTAAGCCTCTAAGATTACAAATTGTAAGTAATAGTAAGGAAATGTGTTAGATTATCTTTTGTTTTAGCTTGTGAATTGTCCCTATGCTAAGAGGGAGGTTTATTCCTGTTGTTTTGTAACTTTAAAGTTTTGCCTAGAGGGGAATCCTCTGTGTTTTAAATCTGATTACACTGTAAAATTACCTTCCATCCTGATTTTACAGAGGTGTTTCTTTTACTTTTTTCTTTATAATAAAGTTCTGTATTTTAAGAATCTGATTGGGTTTTAGTGTCCTAAAAACCCAAGGGTCTGGTCTGTGCTCACCTTGTTTACCCATTTGGTTGGTATATTATTCTCAAGCCTCCCCAGGAAGGGGGGTGAAGGGATTTGGGGGGATATTTTAGGGAAACAGAAACTCCAAGTGGTCCTTTTCCTGAATCTTTGTCTAACTCACTTGGTGGTGGCAGCAATACCATCCAAGGGAATTTGTGCCTTGGGGAAGTTTTTAACCTAAGCTGGTAGAAATAAGCTTAGGGAGTCTTTCATGCAGGTCCCAGAGTTCAGAATGGGGAGTGAACTCTGACATGGTGGCAGAGTGGTGGGATCATTTTGAACCAGAAGCTCAAATCTGAGGATCTTAAAAGGACTTTTTTTTTTCCTTTTGGCTGATTGAAAACCAGGGAAGTTTGCCTTTAAAAAAAAAAAAAAAGAGAGAGAGACTCACTTGACATCATAAATTCCAAGGCCGGAAGGGACCATTTTGATCATCTAATCTGACCTCCTGCATAAAAAAAGGCCAGAAAACTGCCCCCCAAATAATTCCTACAGCATATCAGGGCCCCATTATGCATAAAATTGTGCAAACAGTGAGAGAGTGCCTACCCCAAGGAGCTTACACACCAGACAGATGTGGTTGAAAAACCCAGTTTTGTGGAAATGTTGCAGTTTTTTTATTAAAAAAAAAAAAAAAAAAACTTGAAGTGAAATGAAAATTTAAAATGGAAAAAAGTTTGATGAAATTTGAAAATTTCCATCAAAATCCAATTGCTTTTGTGAAACATTTCTATTGCAACAATGCCACATTTTTCAGTAGAAAAGTTTCATTTGAAGAGTTACAGCCAGATTCAGGCAACAGGAAGGGAAACAGGGTCAGAACTGGGACTAGACAATGGGTCTGCTGAGTTCCAGCCCAGTGCTTAGCCACTAGACCATGCTGCTTACAGAACTTTATAGGTCCTTTTAGTGACTGAAATATACCCAGCAATGGCAACAGGAAGATGTCAGTCTCACTTCAGCTTCCTAATAAAAATTCTGGGAATTATGCAATGCAATCTAATTTACTGTCTGGCTAAATTATATTATACATATTATGCAACTTTCAAACACAGGACCCTGCATCTATTAATTTTCACAGGTGACAAAATGATGAACAAATGTGAAATTCTCTAATAATTGTTTCACGTTGATTTCATGGTGCTGAAATTGAATGACATGGGGGAGTCTTCTGTTACGATAAGTCTAGCTGTGGTTGGCAAATGAGTGATTCATGGCAATGTGTATCTTCATTTCATCTAGCAAAATGACTATCTTAGCTAATAGCTGTTTTCCCTGCTGGACACGAATCATCTTTTAAATATTCTGGTGTGGGGCTGACATTTCATTTCAGCATGCCTCCTTGTTGCGCTGCATAATGCGCTGTAACAGAACAATGCACTGGAATGACAAAATGCCAACTCTAATAAAAATGCATAGATATGGATATATTTTCAGCTGACTGTTGGTTTGCGTAGAGGTTTGCCAGAAGAAGGCAGAGCTGCAAACAAACAGCATCATTTTCAAGACCTATCAACAGCCCCGGCACTGCTTCCATTGTAAATTTGAGTCATCACAATGCTAATCGCTACCCTTATGTACTCTTATCTTCTCCACCAGTTTACTTCCATCTCATCTGGCTGCAGAACAGACTCCTGCATTGCCATGGTAGCCTAATGGTTGCACAGCACATCTGACCAACATCTGGTCACAGTTCTCATCACACAGGCTGCCCTCATGTAAAATTGTTGCCAATTCCAGCCTGTCCCTCCCCAAACATTCTCCCACGTTTCTAACCAGAGAAACCCAACCTGCCCTCAGTGAAGTGGATTGCCCCTGTGGTGTGCAACTCAGACTAGAAGCCAGGAAGGCCAGCAGGGAGACTGAGAAGGGAGGCAGGGGAATGTGGAGGGGCAGACAGAGGACCCTAGAAATAGCAAATACAAGGAGTACAAGACTGAAGAGAAAGGGAGGGAAATATGAGAGGCAGGAGGCAGCGTGGGAGCATAAAAGGAGAAAGAGTGGGGTGGGAGATTTACTCTCCTCTGTACCCCAAAGAAGAGGAGTACACAAGAGAACAAACAGCAGCTCTCCCCAGGAATTTGGGGACAGACCTGAAGTCACCTTTGTAGCAGCAGAAGGGAGACCCACACTTTTACAGGTGGAACTAACGTTGAAGTCTGACCCTTACACAATCACATACAAGTTTAGGCTGGACAGCCTTACCCTCGTGGCTCTAATGACAGATGGCAGGCCAAAAAGCAATTGAATTTATCTTTTTTTAAAGAGATCAGGATGTGTTTTGAAGTCAGACTTGTGGTATTTGGACACTCAGGGCTGGCAACACCGGTTAGTAGTTGGGGGTAAGAGGGACTTATCTGTGCTCTCAAGAAATGCTATTAACAGTAATTAGTAATCCTTGGCTCTTATCTAACACTTTCAACAGTAGATCTCAAAGTGCTTTACAAAGGAGGGCACAATCATTATCCTCAGTGCACAGGTGGGGAAACTAAGGCAGAGAGAGAGCGGAAGTGACTTGTCCAAGATCACCCAGCAGAACTGTTTACAGAATCAGGACTAAATCCCAGTTCTCCTGAGTCCCAGTCCAGTGCTCTAATCTCTAGCTCACACTGCCTCCAGTCAGTTAAGATTAGGAAGCTTGAGATGTGCAGTTAGGACGATTATACACAAAACAAGAAGAAAGTGAGACATTTTTTTCTTTAAATATATACAAACAATCAAAACAAACTTTACTGATACTCTCATCGAAGCAGTCCAAGGGGCTGGCATGCACCTTCGCACAGACTACTCAGCTGTGCCAAGGATGAGAAGGGGTCCGGTGGGGGAGGCTATGCTGGTACATATCCTAGACCTCACAAGCAACCACCGACTCTTTGGCTCAACTATTTGGGTTTATTAGTATTTTTTAAAATGATTTTTCCCATGGACGACTTCGCCGCTGCACAGAGGTGAACGAAAACCCAGCAAGAGCATTCTAAGATCTGTGTGCCGTGTCTGTCTGTCTTTTATTGCTGAAGGGAAGAAGTCATTTGAAAAGTATTTTCAAAGATCGTCATTTGGTCCCCCCCAGGATCTGCCACACAGTTGGATTCCAGCACCCATACAGAGCCCCACTGGGATTAATAATCTCATGGTTAACACAAAATAATGAGAAAGAGGTGTTTGTGCAGTGGAGAAGATAGTAACATTTTCCTTTAACATACATATTGATTTATTTGCTTGTCGACCTCCCCACCACCCTAGGCCTGTTCCCAGAAATGAGGAGCAGTGGTGGTGTTGGGGGCAGGGGAGAGATTTTAAAGTTTTGAAAAACCATGAAGCTATCTTGTAGTTTTTGCAGAAGTAAAAACAAACACGACATTCATAGACTTTGAAAGAATTCAGTTGTGCTATGAACATTTTCCACATCAAAATGGCTATGTCAATTGGTTCTCTTGCTTAGCATGGTCTCCAGTCCAGAAAGCAAAATGCTGCATGCATAATATAGTACTGGCAGGTGTGTGTCCCTTTTGTATACATTCTCTTTCAGTAATTTCAATATCAGCTTTTCTATAACTTCCCAAAATAGTTTTCAGCTTTTCTAGTCACAACTGAGGATCTCTGTCAGAAAATATATTGAATGTGTTTTGCATAGAAAATGGTCCCCAACATTTTTTTTTTAAATGTAGTGTTTAAGAAAAAAATCTCCCAGGTTCACAGCATTGGAAATTGTATTTCTTCGTTTATTAGAACTGGTCAAAAATTTTCAACTGGAATGTTTTTCCACCGGAAAATAATGATTTGGTGATATCATGAAGATGGGTCACCTTTGATGGAAATTCATTTCAAAACAAAAACTGGACAAAAAGAATTTTTGATAAGGTTCAATTTTGACCTTTTCAGAACAGAATGTTTTGATTTTCC
Organism: Malaclemys terrapin pileata; assembly: GCF_027887155.1. NCBI lineage: Eukaryota > Metazoa > Chordata > Testudines > Emydidae > Malaclemys > Malaclemys terrapin. Next base: position 140,252,881 of record NC_071509.1, read on the forward strand.
ATTTTGAAACAATTTTTTCCACTTTTTAAATTTTATATTATAAAGTATAAAATACGGAAAAAAATCTAAACATACTGTTTCAGTTTTGACTTATTGAAACAAAACCTTTCACTTGACCCCAAATGCAATTTCATGGAGAACTTCAATTTGTGGGGAAAAAATTCTGTTTTTGTTCTGTTCCAGAATGGAACAAATTTCAAAATTGAGAACTCTTCCCCCCCCCCCCCCAATGAAAAAAAAAAAAAAATTATCACACAGCTCTACTGCTTATCTACAAACAGTAAAGCATGGGTCATAACAGTGCAAGCTTCCATGCTGTGCCACACCAGTTTGTTAGCCCTGCCCTTGCACCCACTTAGAATTAGTTTCTCATCCCTAGGTGCAGGGCTTTCTCCTTTTTGTGACATTCTTGCACTTTTGGTAATTATTGCCAATGAAGATACCAATTAGTGCCACTTTTGGTGGGTTTTGTCCTTTAGCAAAGAGTCTACTATCAACAATTCCTTTCATAGAGGCCACCAAACAAACAGCCATCACTTTTGGTCATTAGTGAGCTAGGACAAATTCCAGCCAATAGCCTAATGGTTAAGGACTCAACCATATTTCAAAAATTCCCTAAGGCACTCAGCCCTCTCTAAATCATGAGAAATAATCATTCTCCATGTGAAACTCTTGAGTTTGGGAAAAGATGCAGCTAGATTAAGATTCAGGCTGAAAGATCAGGGGCTCATGCAGTAAACTAGAGAACGTGAAACCAGGCAACAGTAGTTACAATCACTGTAAGCCAATGAGTTAAGCTTAATAGACAGAATGCAAACTATGAAACAAAGGGTATGTATGTATAACTCCCCAGGGCCAGTGCAAGGATGTTTCGCGCCCTAGGTGAAACTTCCACCTTGCGCCCGCCCCGCTCCCCAAGCCCTGCGGCAGCTCCCCGCCCCTTCTCTGCCCTGAGGTGCCCCCCTGTGCAGCTCCCCCCCGCCTGGGGAGCCATGTGGCAGCTCCCCACCCCAGCTCACCTCTGCTCCGCCTCCTCCCCGAGCACGCCGTTGCTGCTCCACTTCTCCTGCCTCCCAGGCTTGCGTAACCAATCAGCTGTTTGGCGCCGCAAGCCTGGGAGGTAGAGAAGCAGAGCGGGGCAGTGTGCTCAGGGGAGGAGGCAGAGCAGAGGTGAGCTGGGGCGGGTAGTTCCCCTGCGTGCCACTCCCCATCCCCCTTACTTGCTGCAGGCGGCCCTCCCTGCACCCCCCTGCCCCAGCTCCCTCTGCCGAAATGCCGATGACGACCGGGGCAGCCGAAGATCCGGCTGCCATGGTCGCCGCCGAAGAAAATGCCGCCTCCCAAATCCTAGCGCCCTAGGTGACCGCCTAGGTTGCCTAATAGGTTGCACCGGCCCTGATAACTCCCATTGATTTCAAAGTGATCACCTGTCCATGAACAGACTTTGGCTATAAAACCATGTGCACAAAGCTTGATAGTCTTAAGAAATTGCAAAAAGAAGTTTGGGGTATATTGTCCATATGAAGGGATAGAAAACATCAGCAGATCAAAGAATATTAGGGTTGGAAGAGACCTCAGAAGGTTATCTAATCCAACCCCCTGCTCAAAGCAGGACCAATTTTATTAAAAACAAGTAAGGCACAATTTTTTTAAAAAATGTGTACATGATATGTATCTATAACTAAATGCCTGATACATGCATTCAAACTCAAGCATTTAAACACGTACATAATTCTGCAACCCCAACTTGTATGCATGGAACATTTTATGAGTTCAGCTCTAAGAAATGCACTTAAAATTTGGGCTAGAAAAAAATCACTTTTAAACTATGCAATGCATTTCTCCCCATGTAGGGGGTGGAACATGTTATGAAGAAAGACAAATTGTAAAGATTATAGATTCAGTGATTTTGGGTGCCCAATGTGGGGACCCCTTAAACAAGGCCTGATTTGCAGAAATCTCACCTTGTAAGAATCAGGGCCCTTTAAGGTGTCTCAAATCAGGCATTCCAAAAAAATCAACACACGCAACAGTCTCTCTTGAAAGTTTGGGCCAAGAGGTGTATACAATGCAAAGGATGGAGGAGAGAGTTTAATTTGGAAAGAGAAGTGCTCCAGAGAGTATCCAATTTAAAAACAAGGGATTATAGATTCAGTGAGAATACTGACCCCAGGTATTTCTTTGAGGCAAATTGTTCATTTACAAATAAGGTAAAAACCCCTCTTTCCCTGAGAACTGGAGGAACCGACTACAGGATACAGCATCCCTGCTCACAGCACCAAACCTCTGTCAACCCGATACCCCAGAATTTCCTCTGGGTTGTACTATCAGCTGCTTGTTCAGTCTGGGCTTCCCCTTCTGCTCCCTGTCTCCAAGTATCTCTGCCCCTGCTGCATCTGTGTCTCTCACACTGCGATTGCTCTCTCTAGGGTCCAGGACAAATTGCTGGGAACCAGGGCCGGCTCTGGCTTTTTTGCTGCCCCAGCCCTCCACCCCCAGTGTGGCAGAGGAGGGCGCCGAGCCCGGCCGCAGGCCGCTCTCCCCGACCAGCCAGAGCCCCAGGGGGAGGGCGGCGAGCCCGCCGCGGCTCCGCTGGCGGCCGGAGCCCCGGGAGGAGAGCGGAGAGCCCGGCCGGAGCTCCGCTCTCCCCGGCGGCCAGAGCGCCGGGGGAGGGCGGCGAGCCGGCCGGGGCTCCGCTCTCCCCGGCGGCTGGAGCCGGAGTGCTGCACCGCGCCGCCCCCCTCCAGGTGCCGCCCTAAGCACAAGCTTGGTGGGCTGGTGCCTGGAGCCGGCCCTGCTGGGAACAGTGCTTCTATATCCTGGGAAATTTCCCAAAATCTGGGAATTTTTGAGTAAACTGTTTTGAATGAACGCACTGTAAAAAACTTTATCTGGGAATTTTTCATCAGATTTGGGAAATTTTTAGCACTAGGTTGGGAAAAGTTGGCATCACGATATAGAAGCACTGTTTTCACCCCAGGCAGGGGCTACCCACAGCTGCATTACGCTCCTCAGGCCAGCCCCAGGTAGCATAGAAATCCTCAGTCCGTCTTTCGACGTCAGTTCAAGGGCAAAAACAAACACAAAAGTCCTGGGACAGGCCTACCTTCTGCCAGAGAAACTCTGGCCATCAGCAGCGTGGGGAGAGATCCTTAAGGCTTTTCCCTCAGAAAGCAATGCTAGGAGGTGTATTCTCTGCTAGGCCAGTAGTTTCCTGAGTTGTCTTGTTCCCAGCTGTTCCCTCACCACTTGACAGCAAGCCCAGGTGCAGCACACACCCCTGCTGACCTACAGCAGCTTGTTAACACCCCTGCTGACCCAGGGTGGGGTTAGCACATCCCATCATACACACAGAGCCAAAAACTGCTCCACCAAACCAAACCCAAGCCCCTGCATGTGAAATCCCTTGGCCACAGCGTTTAGATTCCTCTCAAGTGTTTTGGCTGCTGTTGCTATTAGTTCAGCCTCTTCTTTACAATTGCTTCTTTACATGTATCCTGAAGAGCAGTTACACCTGCCTCTGAACAACAGGGTTTAGCCCAGCCTATAACAATACCTTTATCCAAAGCCATCTTGGGAGATGGAGTAAGTTGCCAAAGTCAGCATTAGAAGTGAATATATATTCAGACTGGAAGTACTGTAGACATGTCAGGAAATATAGCCACTCCCTAGATTCTAGGGCTTATGTTGAGCTAGATACACTATGATTTATGTTTCTTACATCTATGCAAATGGGCCTTGATAGATGGTTTTCTCATGGCTTTTAATTCATTTTATGTTTTTGTTAACAAATCTCACTGAGAGCACCCAACAACTAGGAAAAAAGTTGAGAGCATAAAGAACTGTTTTATATTGTCACAGCAATTAAAGTTTAACAGTAACCAGATTTGCAAGAAATTTGTGAAATGTTGCCTTGGGCAAATTTACATTAAACAAATTTCTAATTTGTTGTATAATTATAGTCAGTTAAATAATGCCATTCAAATATCATGAATAATTCATCCCTCATTCCTATTCACTGAGGACCTAACTCCTAATCATTCAATCAGGATAGTTTGGTTTATAGGGCAATTAAATGGAGTCTTATCCCAAGATTTTCGTATGTGCTCTATGCTATGGAATTTGGTGAAAGGGAGGGAGAAAGTGAGCAGTGGTGAATTATTTTTGACCTTTACTTCTGCTCTATGGAGAAACTCTCTTTTTGTTCATGACTTCTCAGTTCCTTTCACCAGCTCCTTCTTTATTTGAATTCTAGCCTCCATTTCCTTCCTCACAGGCTCCATTTTCTCTTTGATTCTGCCTTCCTACTCTTTGTCCTTCATCAATTGTCTTTCCCCCCACCCCCTTCTCCCTCTATTCTTTTCTCATTTAAAGTCTCTTCACTAGCATCTCATTATAAGAGCTTGTGAAAAAGAAGTTCATTACCAGCTTTAATTACCTCATCTAGCAATTACTGCATCCAGAACATGCCAGTTAGCTTGCAACATGCTCACTGTAATAAAGGCAACACGCGGTACCCAGATAGAATTTACCCAGTCAAACGAAAGGCCTAACGAGGCTGACACCAGAACACACACTTCTCCCAGAAGTAAACACACAGACAGGACATTCCTGATAAATTGTTAGCAACCCCACCAGGAATTACGGTTGTGATTTATCAGAAGCAGGCCTTGCTGCATATTGCTTTGGCTGGTGGCACGGATGATCCTAAACCTAATAAAGTTTCCTTTTTTCTCTGCTCCCAACCCCTCTGAGGGGGATATAGATAGAACAATGTCAGACATGCCCCAGCCCCCCAGTGACCAGGGCTTCTGATAAAATTCAGTGTATCCTAATTATCTGGTGCAGAATGAAAGCTGTGATACACCACCCCCACCCGCAGCCAGCCGAGAGGCCGTGTTTTGACAGAAGTCAGCAGTAGAAGCGTAGGCAGATAATATGGTTCAGAATTCATACCCAGAGCCTACTCTTTATGATAATGTTTTCCTCTGAAGTAAATATAATGGCAAGTGCAGTAAGCCATGAAGAGGCAGAAAACCTGCATAAACAAGCGCCTTGGTTTAAAACAGCTCTAAGAAAGAAAAGTGTTGCATTTTTAAAAATTAGTTATTGAAATGAAGCTCACGATAGGCAAAGACCCGGAGAGTGAACTCCTGGCCCCCATGGCAAAACTGCTATTACCCTCCGGAGGACCAGGCCTCCGCCTGCAGTCTGTAATGGCGTGGGTCACACTTGCAGGGCTGTTCTTCGCTGAGCGAGGAATGTTTCACTTTTTTTCCATTGTGCTGGTTACTCCCCTGTTCTCCGACCAGCTCTTTCTCCTTTGCCTTCTGTGCGATCATTTCATTACCTGCCCCAATTTCCAGCTCCCAATCGGTGTAGGATCAGCAGGGCAGGAACATACAACACTCCAGTGCACACAGGTACATACAGCATTTTTGCATTCCTGGGCCAAGAGCCATACTCCTCCTCTCCTTGAGTCTGGATTGATCGGAAGGAAGGAGGTAAAGAAGATTCAGTGCCAGTTCCCTCTGCACAGCCAGCAGTTTTAGGTTAGATTGTGGGCCCTAAAGAAAAGAGCACGTGAGGACTCAGGCTAGAAGTGACCATTTGAACGGCTGGAGGCTGGTAATAGTACCCTACGGTGCTTCAAAGGTGATCGGAATCCAGGTGCTTCCATTGACTTCAGCTCTTTGGAAAATCTGGCCACTTCATTTCAGTTCCAGGGTGAGCTGGGTCTGTCAGGGGCTAAGGCCCAAGCTGTTTGCTAGGAGGGGTTAGGTGGGCAAGTGTTACGTGTTAGCAGCCTGGACTCCACACTTTCTCTGAGGTGGGCTGCCAGCCCATGCAGCGTGAGAGGCCTGCCAGGGATTAAACAGGTTCATGCCGGGGAGAGTTGGGGTGACAGCTGGCGGGAGGAAGCATAACAGGATTCAAGTGCAGCTCCTAGAAGGGGAGCTGTGGAGAAGAGAGTAGAAGGGATTATTTGAGCCTGGAAAGACCAAAGGAGCCATGTGTTTATTCTGTGTGCTGGCTCCGTAAGCCAAACGCCAAGAGAGGGAACATTATTTGAAATGCACAGGTGCATGTGAGTTTGTCTGTGAAAATAACTGAGGCCAGGGTGTCTGCTGGACTGCCCCTCGCAACGGGTCCCTGCCAATGAGTTGTGGGGTGCTGAGCTCTCTTGGAAATCTGGCCCCATGTTTACATAGGATCCGTTATCCCAACTATCCCATCTCTCCAATGTCTCGCTCTTGGTTTAGCCCCAAAGATCCCCACGCTCCACATAATTGGACATCCACCTCACCTGCACCAATAAAAATCTTTGATCTCAGCAAGAAAGAAGCATGAAGCTGAAGTTATAGGAAGACTTATTTTCCCTAAAGAAAGGGATCCCACAGCATTTTAAAGGTCCCCATCTTTCATTTGTTTGTGTCCAACATTCCGGGTCTTTGTTGCATATTATGGCCCCCGTTTGGCCCATGGCCAAGTGAGAGCTATGTCAGTGCATCCCAAATGCTTTGTGTTACAGGGATCACTCACTTCACCACTCAAGTGCAGCCACTTTTTGGGTAGAAAAGGATACTCATTCTTCACCTGCCACACCGCGTACAGTGCCTAGGACATGGCTGGTCCGTGACTAAGGATCCTGGGTGCTACTGCAATGGCTAAAAACCCTGATCATCGGGGGGAGGGATTGAACCTGAGACTTCTGAAGCTTAGTGCAGCAACTTCTACTGCATGAGCTAAAAGCCACATAGCTATTAGCCAAGGCTTAGCAGAGTCAGTAATCTGTATCTGTGCTAGGCGCCACTAGAGGAGGACAGAGCGCCAGCCCAAGCAGGCATGTGGGGAGATAGATTCAATGTTTGTAATGGCTCAGCCATTCCCAGTCCTTATTCAATCATGTACATTGGCCAAACCGGACAGTCTCTACGCAAAAGAATTAATGGACACAAATCTGACATCAGGAATCATAATACTCAAAAACCAGTGGGAGAACACTTTAACCTGTCTGGTCATTCAGTGACAGACCTGCGGGTGGCTATCTTACAACAGAAAAACTTCAAAAACAGAATCCAAAGAGAGACTGCTGAGCTGGAATTGATATGCAAACTAGACACAATCAACTCCGGATTGAATAAGGACTGGGAATGGCTGAGCCATTACAAACATTGAATCTATCTCCCCTTGTAAGTACTCTCACACTTCTTATCAAACTGTCTGTACTGGGCTAGCTTGATTATCACTTCAAAAGTTTTTTTTCCTCTTACTTAATTGGCCTCTCAGAGTTGGTAAGACAACTCCCACCTCTTTATGCTCTCTGTATGTGTATATATATCTCCTCAATATATGTTCCATTCTATATGCATCCGAAGAAGTGGGCTGTAGGCCACGAAAGCTTATGCTCTAATAAATGTGTTAGTCTCTAAGGTGCCACAAGTACTCCTGTTCTTTTTACAGTAATACAAATAATGATAATGATAATAATAAAGTATCCCAGTAACTTTTGATGGGCAGGGCTATCTTCTCTAATTGAACAAGTCCTTTCTAGAGATAATATTTTGCATTTCTATATTGTCTTCCATAAAAGCATCCAAAAGAGCTTTGCAATATTAATTAACCGTCACAAAGCATCCCTGTTGCTCAGCCCCCATTTAGTTTAAACAGCCAGATTTTCAAAAGGGATCAGCACATTTTACAGTGGGCGCTGTTGGGTGCTGGGCACTTTTGAAAATCTGTCTCCTAACATTTATTTGCAAAACTGCCTAAAACTTTGAATTTGTTCACAGCCTAATCTACCTTGTCCAAATATCAGAGGGGTAGCCGTGTTAGTCTGAATCTGTAAAAAGCAACAGAGGGTCCTGTGGCACCTTTGAGACTAACAGAAGTATTGGGAGCATGAGCTTTCGTGGGTAAGAACCTCACTTCTTCAGATGCAACATCTTACCCACGAAAGCTTATGCTCCCAATGCTTCTGTTAGTCTTAAAGGTGCCACCTTCTGTTGCTTTTTACCTTGTCCAAGTTTCATAAAAGTCAATATATCCCAACTTAAGATCAAAGTTTAAGCAGTTTTCTCTTTAGACTCACAATGCGTTATATAATCATAGAATCATAGAATATCAGGGTTGGAAGGGACCTCAAGAGGTCATCTAGTCCAACCCCCTGCTCAAAGCAGGACCAATCCCCAACTAAATCATCCCAGCCAGGACTTTGTCTTTCTATTAATAATCAATATATAAAGTTTTTATTAAATGTTTAAAACTAAACCTGAAAATGCAATACAGTGATTCCCTTCAACTGGTGACTTTTACAAAAGCAGTATCTTTTAAAAATCAATCAACTCACTAAAAAGTTTCAAAATCCCTTAAAAAGGAATCTAATTTTTCCAAGTGTATTCAATAGAAATCCTTACTGTTAAAACTTTAGAGGAGCACTATAATGACAGCTTTCCATATGTCTTAAATTTTAAAAGCATAAAACTGTAAAATAAAACTCCCCCTTTTTCACTGTTCCTACTCCCATACAAGAGGGAAAAATGTCTTTTTACTATAACTCATTTAAAAGCAAAACTTAATCAGAATATATATCCCAGTTAGAGAGGACGAACCGTATGTCTGTCTTGCATTATGTACATTTTAAAATATATAACTGGAAGAATGATAACTTATCCCTTATTTTTAAAACGTGGAGACAAAGCTAGTTAGCTCTTATCTTAAAGGGGACTGGACTAGATGACTTCTTGTGGTCCCTAGCAGTCCTACAATTCTATGATTCTATGTCTCCTCATACAAGTGTCGTAGAAGTACTCCCCTTGACAAACAGCAACCTGGATATCAATCAGTCTAGGATTCCTTAACTCATTATCTCATGGCATGATGTGAAAATCATAAGAACCTGGGTTGCTTTGTAGTTTTTTGCAAAAACTGCAATTCCCCTCCTGCCTTCCCTTATGGGGATGGCATCCTGGCTATGTAGGGAAGTTGGTGCCGGCGAATGACTTGTATGGGAAAAAGTCAAGCACCGCTGGTGTAGAAAAATTGACTCAAAAACCAGTGGTGCTACATGAAAAGCTAGCAGGCCAGAAGGAAGTGAGGTACCTGGAATTCATGTTATACCAGTTACACTGCCAGGGTGACAAAGTCAGGGAAGCGTGTGGCAGAAAAGCTTATTGCATGAAAGGGTACAGATGTGTGTAAGAGAGCTAAGAGTGAGTAAAAGGGATTGAGAGAAAGGACGTAGGAAGGTGAGCTCCAAATTGATCAGAATAAGTCCTGCCTCTTGGGCCCCTGTCTATCTCAGAGAGTCTATCTCCTTTTGATACAGATTATCCTAGTCATTTTCTTTTGAAGCTTTTGAAACACACCATCCCAGACTGTGTAATAGGGACACTATTGCTCTTAAAGGAGAATTACCCTATGCACTGCCCCAGCATGGATCTCCTTTGCGCTTCCTTTTTCATATAATGCCACAGCCCCATCTGTAACACTTCATTAAAGCTGAAGTGATAGGTGTGGAGACAGTAGGTATTTCCATGAATAAATACTATGCTTCTTTTTCAGTGCTCATTACTTCAAAGAACAAATGAGCCAATATATCTATATCTAGATATATTTTAAATGGCTTTCATCACACATGTCCCACACACACACACACACACCTGATTTGAACTCCCCTGGGTAAGAAATGACAGAACTCTTTATGGGTTCATGGGCTGTTGCAATTTTAAAGATCAAAGCAAAGTTGGAGCCCTCTCCCTTACATTTTTTTCTTGTTCTTGGATATATTCCTGATACCTGGAGGTCACCTGGTAACAAGGCAGGGGAAGCTTTGATTGCTAAAAAATTAATCCCACAAAAATGGAAAAGTTGCTCCCTGCCAAACATTGATGCCTGGCTCAATGATATAGCTGATCTCACAGCTAAAGAACAACAGCATTCCACAGATGGGGAATGCCCGAAAAATTCAAAGCAATGACTTTTTAGAGGTCTATGATTAATATAATATTATAATAATATAAAATAATATAATATTATAATTATTATAAAACTAATATAATAATATATTATTAATATAATATAATTTTAGAGGTCTATGATTTATATAGACTGTTAAGATCGATATGTTGCTTGCCCTCACTCTCCCTGTATCCTAACCCACTTTACTTTGTGTATTATGATGAACCTGGTATTTTGGTATGTTTGTGAAAAAATCTAAATATAAAAAAAACCAAAATTATATTTCAGTTCCTTTCCCAATTTTATTTGAATTAGATTTTCTCTGTGATGTTTGAGGAATACTTGTGGTAGCGGGATGCACCATTTACCTCTCCGCTGGCACTGAACCTAGATTTTCTAATTCTAGCACTGGGTAAAATAACATCAGATTTTCAAGTCACCCATCTGGTACCTGTGGATTACTACATATGCTGTTAGAATTGTGACATCAGCTGTATCCACACTTCCTTTTCTCTCTCCTCCTGCCCCATATCCTCAGGTCTGCCTCTCCCACCTTCTGTGCCACCTACTTCATTTGCAAAGCTGGTAGATGAACATTTTGGGATGATTCATGCCTTTGTTTCAATGAAGTGCACAGAGGGGTGTAGAGTTGCAGTGATAATCATGTGGAGAAATAAAGTGCTACTATAATCATCCCTGCCTAGCTTGTTAGTGGGGTCTGAACCAGTAAAAGTATGAGCCATTATCTCCTGAATTAAAGGAGCAACTCCTCTAGCTGCTAGGTGTAGTAGGCTCTTGTCTCTTACCTAATCAAGCCACTATAGAAAGGCAAAGTCCCACAATGTGCTAGGGCTGGATACTCCATCTTGCTATTCCCTCTGAAGGGCCAGATGCACCAGTATGTTCCAGAAGGTTTGCACAGCTCTGGCAATGCAAAGCAGCAGTGAACCTGGTTTAACTTTCCAGCTAAGCTAGATTTATATTGCTTTGCCTTGCCATTGTGGTGAAAAGCAGCTGGAGTGTACTGGTGAATCTGGCCTCATTTCATGCGCACATTTTAAGAATTCCACTGAATTTTCCCTCTAAGGAAACCTCAGAACAAAGTAAGATCTTGAAAAGCAAAATGGTGGCTGAATATGTTCATGATTTGGATGGCACAGACAGAGATTTAGGCCCCAATCCATCCTAAACCACAAGCATGTGCTTTAATTTTAAGCATGTGATTTGCCCCTCTGACTTCAATGGGAATGCACATGTTTAACATTAGTTGTGCCTAAGTGCGTTGCTGTACTGGGCCCTTATTTAGCAGCTAGATAAAGTAGATTGTGTGTCCATTTATTTGGATACATAAGTATGATGCACCCAGGGCCTTATGTATTAAAAGAGTGGTAGACAAAATGTTAAAGAAACTCACAAGCTCCACCTTGTAATTTAAAAGTGTTGCAAGAAAACCTCAGACTGACCTGTCAAAATATGAAATGTAGAACCAGTTGGGAAATGGTATTTAATCCTGAAAAAAACAAAAAACAAAACGGAGATGAAAATGAATGTTTTTTGTTTTCATCTAAAATATTCTGCAGAAGTTTTGGGGTTTCTGCTGAAAGATACTGAAAATGGCAACATTCTGGCTGAAAACGGAAAGTCTTTGGCTTTCGGCAACCAAAAAGCTCTCTTTCTTTTTTTTTCCAATAAGAACCAAACATTTCCCCCTGAAAATCCTTTTTAACAAAAAAAAGTGAGTTTTTAATTTTTTAAAAAATATACCTATAAAATTGTGACCCAGTGCAGTGAAGCCCTTTTGCAAGACATTTGCTGAAGGAGACAACTTGCAGTGCCAGGCCAGATTCTGTACTTGTGTAAATCTGCAGACCTCTTTTGGCTGTGGTGGTTTATACCAGCCGAGGAGCTGATACCGTGAGTTAGTCGCTGGCGTCTGTTGGCGGGGTGAGGTGGGGAAAGGAAAGCGCAGCAGAGACGCATGCTATTTTCTTAGCTGATCTAATGTGCCCTTGCCGACAGCTTGGGTTATCAGAATGAGATAATTTGTGCTGACATGTGGGAACTTGCTCACATTCCCTTGTAACATGTGTTAACAGTAATACTGTTCTCAAAGTCACTAGGAATTCAGAGCTGCCATTTCTGGCCTGAGTAGGGCAATTGAAAGAAACTGGATCGTTATTAGTGTGCTCTATTGCAGTACATATTCAAACCAGAATTCAATGATTCAGCCTTCTGATCCCTTAGTTATTGAGAAGCAAGAAACCACGTTTGTGAGCAGGAACACTGCTTTACAACGATACCTCTGGATCAATCGTCCAGCTCACGTTCTTCTCCCTTTCCCCGCCCTCTCAATCAGTTTCAACCGTGCACATATGCAAACGAATGTCCGGTTATTTTGTTCTTGGACACAAATCCATCTGAATACAGTGCAGTCCGTACACAACTAAATAAACGGAATTAGACTCCACCCGAAAACAAATATGCCTCATTCACTAAACAGTAAAGCTAGCCCCCAAACCCAAATAAAGCTAATATTTCACAGCCTGCTCTAACCCCCACACAAATAAATTCCAGAGGCAAATCATTCTACAAGACATGATGCACATCTGAGTTTTGGTCTGTCGGGCTATTTTCCCTTGTTCCTTCTTACTGAGCTAATATCATGTGATGAAGACAGACCTAATATACAACACGTTCAATGGAAAAGAAGAAAATGAAAATATTTTCAAGCAGAGAAGTGCTATTGCAGAGAGAAGTTTCTCTGGGAGGTTTTCATTAGTTCTTAGCCCCAGCCTTCACAGTCCAGTGATGACAGGAGAAGCCTACTTCTTTACTCTGGGTTAGGACACAACAGGTTGTGCGTGTAAGACTCACAGCTGCAAATGTGCTTAAAATCACTTGCAGACACATGGGGATGAGCCAAAATACAACTGTGCCTCATGCCTGTTTATTTAGCCTTTCTGTGCAACATTGGAAAACAGACCTTGTAGACTTCAACTGCAGAATCAGCAGTCTATTCCCCATGTCACCAAGCCCAAATGTTGAACCATCAGGAGCGAGGTTCCCTCAAAATCATGATATTTTAAAAGTAATAAATGTAGGGTCCCTTTTCTTTGGGTCCTATTCTTGGAGCCTTTAGGGGGCACTTGCATCACCTTTTCAAGCTTTTTCTCCACAACCGTGGGGGCTAGAAGCTTACTTTGTAAAAAAGAAATGAAACCTACCATTCTAACCGGACTCCAGGAGCTGGGGGCTTCAAGAAAAACTCCAAATAGTGCAGGATTTCATGATAAAATCCTTACAGTCAACACCACAGCTTCCTTGAGAGCTCCTCTAGGTCAGAAGGGAGAAGGGATTCGGGCTCATTCCCTCGTTAAGCAGGGAAGAGAAAACTGCCATTGTCCTATAGAATGGGTCAGTCTCTCACTTTTAAGCCATGACCTGCAATATGATTGGTGCAGAAGGACATGCTGCAGGGGAACCTCTGGCTAGCTTGCTTCTAAAGGAGTGGCATGCACTCCCCTCTCTGCTGGGACAGCTTTGCAACCCAGTATCGAGCGGGTATGGGACCCCTGCCTCCTCACCCTACGAAGGCTCTTGCGCCACACCCTCACGGCACTGATCCATTTGCGCCATGCAATCTTGTCCCCTGAGTGTATCACTGATAGTGTATGGATTATATATGTATTTATCTCCCTGCCCCCTGCCACCCTCAGGTCAGGAATAAGAGGGAGGTTTCAAAGGCAGGTTTACATGGCATTGTCCTTTGTGAAAATCATTTCCATTTAATCTTCCTAATAGTGCCTCTAATTAAGGATGTAAATATTCAATTAATCTGGAATACACAGGGGGCTTCACAACTGAATGAAATAATGTGAATGAAGTAATTGGCCCAGTACCACAATTTATCTTTTATACTCTCGTACTTTCACAGAAGAATTACTTCACTCAGGGTTATGTTTTATTCATACGCTTGGGTGCCATAGCCCCAGTGATTTGAGATATTTAATTACACGAGTCCACCATAAAGAGTGGGCACTATGCAAAAACTGACAGGAAACCTTTTATTTATTTGCCTTTTCTTTTGCACAGTGTCCTTTGTTGTGCTGAGAAGCTGTTGTATGGAAGGAAACAATTCCAGGGAAAGCACATTTCCATGTGCTTTGGAGCCCATGGCTTTCGGTTGTTCTCTTGCCTGGGTTACGACAATAAATCATCATCAGCTGTAATGACACTTTACTCTAGAAAAATTCCCAGCGCACGCATTGGTACAAAGAAACACAAGCAGGTGCCAATTCACAACATTGGGACAATGCCCAGAGCCCTGCACAAAGCTTGAGTAAAACGGAATGGGAGGGAACCAGAATCCGATTGCAGAACATAATCTGGCAGCACCATCTTGCTATTGCTGCTAATAGGGGCTGTTGTAACAGCTACTAACTACCTCTCCCAACCCTGCATGAATTGGGGATGGGGTTGGCCAGATAGTTGCGTACATGATCACCTCACACTGCAGGCACTGCACTGTCACTCATCTGGGTTCCACCCAGCTCTGCTATGGCCTTCCTGTGGGATGCAGGTTGTAACAGGGTCGTCCATCTCTCTAACGCTCGCTAGCAGCCTGGAGTGGCTCTGCAGTGCCACTTAGGTTCATCTTCTGCACAGGGCCCGTAAGTGTCCAACAGTAATTCAAACATGTCCCCAGCAGGGGAATTAATTCTCTTTTGATCCCCACCTATGAAGGGGGTCTTATTGTTCATGGGTTGGAACAGGGAGAGGCCTGGAACATATAATCATAGACGTGTAGGGCTGGAAGAGACCTCAAGAGGTCATCAAGTCCATTCCCCGGTGCTAAGGCAGGACCAAGTAAAGCTAGACCATCCCTGACAGGTGTGTGTCCAACTTGTTCTTAGCAACGTCCAGTGACGGGGATTCCACAACCTTCCTTGGAAGCCTGTTCCAGAGCTCAACTACCCTTACAGTGAGAAGTATTTTCTAATAACTAGCATAATCTCCTTTGGGACAGATTACTTCTTCTTGTCCTACTTTCAATGGACATGGAGAACAATTGATCACTGTCACCTTTGTAACAGCTCTTGATATAGTTGAAGACTGTAACCAGTCCCTTGCCCCCGCATCCCCCTCCACACCCTTAGTCTTCTCTAGACTAAACATGCTCAATTTTTGTAACTTTCCTCATAGGGCAGGTTTTCTAAACCTTTTATCATTTTTGTTGCTCTCTGGACTCTCTCCAATTAATCCACATATTTCCTAAAGTGTGACAACCAGAACTGGAGTCAGTACTCCAGGTGAGGCCTCTCCAGTGCTGAGGGGGACAAGTACCTCCCATTTCTTAACTAATTAAAACAAAATAAAAAACCCTCCACATCTGGGGTCCAATTTATTTAGTCCTTCTGCACACTGGCCCTCCAAGCCTAACCCAGGTCAGTTTCTCTCCTTGAATCGGGAGTCCCCAGCCTTCCTTCCCAGAGCTGGGTTCAGTTCAAACAGCCCCTTAATTCCCTGTAGGCACTTCCTTATGCCAGCTGCAGATTTCCAGGATTCTCTCCTGCCTGGCACTGCAAGCCGGAGTGTTAAACTCCCAGCCAACCTCACTATACCAGGAGTCTGTCCCTCCCCTCGTTATATCCCCAGCCTGGGCCTAAATCAATCACATGACCTCACTTCCTTGCTCATTGTGATCCATAGGGTGGGGAGTTGATTTTGGAGACTGAGGCTCCATTTCCCCTGAAAGAAGCCAGCCACTCTCGAACACTTGGCAAGTCACATAGTTCTCCATCAGTAAAATAGGGATTGTGCTTCCTTTCGCCCTCCCTTCATTCATCTTGGGGTTTAGCTTGCAAGCTGTTGGGGTCAAGGAGTATCTCTTGCTATGTATTTGTACAGCACCTAGCACAGCTGGGGCCTCGAGGTGCTACTGCTATACTACAAATCAATAATAACCTGGTGGATGTGCCTCTCTTGATGCCCTCTGTCCCATCCCAACCCCATTGGGGGCTATGGAGAGAACCAATGAAGGGCATTTAATTGTGATGGGGTCGAGGGTCCTAGGTCGCTCTCGCCAAGTATGTCAGGTCTACTATTTAAGGGCCTTTCATGCATGTATAAGGGGTTGGTTGTTGAAGTGGGGGAGAGTAAGATCTGTCTCTTTGATATTAGGATAATCCACAAAGTATCCCCTCCCAGCTGTACTCTATACAAATGGAATGGTCTTCCCCTTTCACCACAACCATTCATCACAGTCTGGCAGTACCTCTTCCAGACAAAGCAAAGAAGATATTCTGGGAGTTCAGAGCCAAACAAACATTCTGCTCAGCTGAGGGAAAAAAATCCAATCTTGTCTATTATGCCCTGAAACAAGCACATTCAAATGAACCACAATTACTAAATATGTGGCTTTAGGATATCCATCACCACCTTAATGTCATTCTGTCTCCAGTGAACTGCAAAGCCTTTATATTTATAAATGATAATATTGTATGAAACCACTCATGTGCTGTGGGCCCCCATTTTCTCTTGACAACAAGACACAGATCCCACACATCAGGATTTGCATTGAATTAAAGTGCAACCGTGAGAGTCAGTGAACAACAGTAACCTGGGCACCGCTCAGATAAAGGCAAAGAATTTAGCAAGAGTCAAAAAAGATCAGAACCATGTGGGTAGAATTCACCCCTGGGCAGAAGGCCTACACCAGGCATACCACACCCTTAAGTCCCAGTTAGTTGGAATATTTAAAAGGATTATAAAAATGCATGTTTCAAGGTATAAGATTAGCTCCGTTAGTTGTCCTAATAAGGCCATATTTTCCCCTGAAGGAATAATATTATACAACTGTCTTGAGACATTACAGAAAGGTGGGATCTTTGATCTCTTCCTATGCATTTTGTATAGGCCTCTGTCAGATGAAGAATACCAACCATCTAGCAGGTCCAATAGTCTGTCCAATAAGGCAATTTACTGGACAAATTATGAACACCTTACTCATGTGAGTAAGGTGAGTAAGGGCTGTATTGAAGTGATTGGCGTCTTATTTATTTGGAGCACCTGACAATCTGGCCATCAATAACAGTGGGATGTCTTGGTTGGGTAGGGGTCAGAATTTGGCCCTAGGTTTGCAGAGCTGCATATAGGATAATTTAAGGTATTTGAAGAGAGACATGAAAACCCACTGTGTGAGACTAACAATAAAGCCTAAAACCTCATTCTATATGAAAGTGCTAATTCCAGGGGTTTACTTGGATTTTAACCATCAACCCCCTGCCATCAACAACTTGTCACCAACTCTCTCCACATTCTTCTCTCTAGCCCACCAGTGTAACCCCATTGTCATCTGTTGTGGAAAATTTACCACACGGTTGATTTTGGATCAGACAGCCTGAGGCTCCTTTATTGATCAATCAAACATGCATGCATGAGGGAGTCAGCCAAGGCAGCCGACCCCCCCCCTCCCCCCGACAGTTAAAATGTGAGAGATTATATAGGATAAAACCACAAGAATTACATATACTTCCTTCAAGTTTTACATCCATTTAAGGAATAAAACAAAACAAGTTTTCCTGTTTTTCTTAGTTTTGCCCTTTGCGGTTTCTTGCTCTGTCACCTGACATCTATTAATCATAATCTGTTACAAAGGTTAATTCTACTTTTATAATGTCTACAGTTAGTTCTGTTTTTATGATTTCTGTCTACCCTTCTCCTTTTACTCTCCCCCCCCCCCCTTTTCTCCTTCCTCCAGGCCACACATACAGTTCACCTGACTCTACATACAGTTCATTTGACCAAAGTTTAGGCCTTAGGCTATTTTTCCTCTACACATCCCTTCCACAAGTATCCTTTGCCCAAGCAGTGAGGACACTGGTCCAAAATTGAAATTTTAGAAGAGACATGAACACCTCTCAGATCCAGTGTTCCTTTTGGTGTCCACAAGTGCTTTGTAGACAACGTCTGCAAAGTACAACAAATAACCAACTTTAATCTCTACCACCACCAGCTGCTTACACTAGAGCCAGTCACCATTTTAATTTGATTTTTTTTAATCAAAGAAAAATGGCCTTTACGAATAGTTTAATAGAAAATTATCATTTATTTCAAAATTATCCATTTTTGATGAAAAACCAAAAATATTTGTTTTTGTTTTCCAAATCTGAAGAATTTTCAATAGTATCATTATATATATATATACATTTTCCACTAGAAATTTAGGAGGAAAAAAAGGGAAGAAAAAAGAAAGATAATTTCCATTTTTTTTCCTTCAAAGTATTTTTGTGGAAAATAATTATCATTTTCTGTACAGCTGTAGTCAGACTGTAAAATCTAAAACTGTAGTAGAAAAAAAAATAACAAAACCTGTTTGACGTCTACTACTCATCCAGTGTAGACGAGACGGTATGTCTGTGTCCACAATGGCTGGTGGAAAGAGGGAATAGAGAATGATTAGAAGGTGGTGGATTTTGTATCCTTAGTTCCAGAAAGTTTGGTCTACGGAATGTGCGGGTAACAGTTTATAATTCTGAAAGGATTCCATGGTCATATAACAGAGCACGCAAAACCCACTGTGAGGATCTGCAAAGACAGTGTAACAAAGGAGGAGTTGCTGCTCTTTCTTGGGTAAATAATATTCAGAGAATAATATGGATTTAAATAATGCATCTTGATATTTGATAGTGTATTTACACAAAGGAGAAGATTTCTATGAATTTATCTGCCTGTTCACTATTGAAAATTATTTCACAGGGGTCTCTGGCAAATAATGCACATTTTACAATCTTTCCAAATATATTTGTTTAATTTTGGGGGTTTAAAAACTAAAGAGAAAAAATAATATTGTTTGGAAAAATTTGGTTACATAGGCCTAAATTCTTCCATGGACTGTGTAACAGAGTGAGAACAGCCTACGTCTGACTCACCACTCTGTGCGCTTAGTAAGTGACTCTACCTGAGCTAAAGTGAGCACTGTTTAAAGAGAGACAGGTGGACGAGGGAAAGGCTGGGCAAAGGAGTTTAGGATCTCAGTGAGAGGCACTCTCTCTCCCGCTCCTGCCCTGGGCTTTGGTACTAGCTAAAGGGTTGGGGAAAAGCTTAATGCTGTAGGGAACAAAGACTTGAAAAGCGCATTGTAAATATGTCCCATGTTGTAGATCTTGCCCATTGGTGTGCATGAGGACAGTTCACAGTAAGAAATACAGCATGACAGAACCATGGGGGGAGGGATAGCTCAGTGGTTTGAGCATTGGCCTGCTAAACCCAGTGTTGAGAGCTCAATCCTTGAGGGGACCACTTAGGGATCTGGGACAAAAATCTGTCTGGGGAGTGGCCCTGCTTTGAGCAGGAGGTTGGACTAGATGACCTCCTGAGGTCCCTTCCATCCCTGATATTCTATGTCCTGTGGTGACACACAGGCTCTGCAGATGGAGTCTCTCACAGGACCAGAGCCCTTTTTCTTAAGCTTGCCAGAGTAGGACTTGTTTTTATTTCTCACTTTACAGTAAGGCCGAAAAAATGGCGTAATTTTTTCTCATCTGTTTGAGATTTCCTTCAACTGCAATTTTTTACATGCTTCCAAACCTGTTCTTAATGACCTCCCTCCAAAATCCAACCAAGCGCCAGCCCGCTGCCTAGCACAGCAATGCTATAATATTGAGCAATGCTGTAATAATGAGCAAGTGTGTGCATGCAAAAGCCGAGGGAAGAATCTATTTAAATAATAAAATAGAATCCAGTCTCAAGTTCCTGAGACATTATTATGAAGACAGAGGAGAACAGAAAAAATAGGTGAGGAAATATAGAGATTTCCAGTAAACATCCAGCAGGAAATTCAAATTAAACCAATGCTCCCATTACGCTTTTGTAATGGAACCCATTATGGATTTCCCAGGAAAGGTTTAATTTCATCTCAAAAAGTTTATGACTACTGTCAGTTACTTTCCTGAGTTTTAATTTTATTTGTATTCCCTGTTGTTTGTAATACCTATTTAGAATATAAAACAAACGAACAAACAAAAATCTTCCCGTCAGTTTTTTGAGTATCATATCCAGAAAAAACATTGAAAGAATTGCAAAGTCAACCACTCAAAATTAGTTCGTTTCTTTCCTTGTTTGTGCCCCGTCATTATCAATATAGTTAGCTTAGACCTCGTTAGAACAGCCACAGTTGCTAGTAATAGGGTAAAAAAAAAAAAACAACAACAACCCAAAACTCTGAAGAGGTTTAGAGGTCAAATCTCTATCCTAAAGTTCTAGACAGTGAGTCCTTTTAAATAAGATTTAAATGCAGTTTCTTTTATGTGTTACATTTCCTCCCTTATTATCCATTATATGCCTTTTGTATTTGATTCTGGTAATTTAAATTAGATGTGTGCATGTAGCTATAGATGTGTCATTGCTAAAGAAGTGTAATGACAAAAATATGTATTCCTTAATACTTTTCCCTCAGGAGCTGGAAAAATGGATGGTACCTTCATACTTTAAGAACAAAACAAAGAGAATGCATTTGAATTCTCAGCTTCCATTAGTTGTCAATATATCTGCGGGACGGAGGTTTTGGATCCATTACCTGATGTTTTAATAATGGATGCATTCTCTGTTGTAGGATTTACTCCATTGTTTGACCTAATTATTCCTGACATTTCACCAGTCTAAGTATCATCCTCTTCAGAGAAATGAACAAATATCTTACCAATATGAAATGCAGGAATTGACACATAAAATGTATTGAGGGCTTTAAATAAGAGTTTTGTTAGGTCACAGTTAGGTTGCTATGGAAACCAGCTAAATGGTTGTTGAAGGTAGACTCAGTACCTATAGAAAGATACTATCACCTTCTGTACAAAGCACCTTCAATAATTAAAAGTGGCTGTACTCTCCATTACTGAGTAGCTCCCAAATTGCTCCTGATTTTCTTCTAATTTCTTCATGATTTTAAAAGCTTCCCATCACAGTTTGAACAAATAATTCCCAGCCAATGGATTGTTTTTGGACAGTTCGTTTGGATGATTCACTGGTTTTTATTCGCTAGGTTGCACAGCGTAGTATCTGCTCGCTGATAGGATGACTGAGAGTAGGAAGTACTGGAAATTTCATAACAAAGTTGGTTCTGTCAGTACCTCCAGACACACCTTCCTTACTGTCCCTCTGGTTAACCAGGCAACAGGGAGTTGATGAGTCCTGCTCCCAGTGGTTCCATAGGCTCTGGCAAGTACCATGCTGGCACTTCTTCCAGCCAACTCTGTAGCTAATCGTGGAGTCAGACACCCCCAGCCATCTTTGCATTCAGGAAGCACAAGTGCTGGGTGAGGGCCCTGCTACTGCTGACCCCTACCCTTTCCATGGGAAGAGCACAGAGAGGGCAGAGCCATACCGTGGCCAGCCCTAGTCTCAAAGGGTATGCCTACACTGCTTTGTAAACCTGGGTCTGTGGGACCCGGGCTTGCTGACACAGTGTTGCCATGCCTGCATGTGAGCATCTGCACTGCACTGTAAACCTGGGCTTGCAGTTGCTGACCTGGAGTCTTGCAGCCCTGCTACGGCGTCCACACTGCACTATGCTGACTTCCTGACTCGGGTCTGCAGCTTGAGCTGCATCCACACTGCAAAAGGACAGGGCTTGGACCCAAGTCTCAGTGGCACTCGGGCTCTGACCCCCTCCTCCCCAGCAGGCTCCTAGGACCCCAGTCCTGAGTGCTTGCTGACCCAAGTCAGACTGATTTGGGTATGGATGGAAGGGGGTGTGGGTTCAAACCTGAATCAGAGCCTGGGCTTAGAGTGAAGTGTAGACTTATCCAAAGAGCTCCCGCAAGTGTTCACACGGACTCCATTAGCATCCACTGTCTGGGATTCTTATCCAAAGCAAACCTTTCAGCCTTCCCATCTTTCCAATAACTTTCTGGCTGCTCCTTTTGGTTCAGGATCATGTTAAAAGACCTTACTCCTTCCCTCCAAATTTGTTACCATTCAGTGAGTGACCAACCAATCTCCCCATAGGTGCACACATCTGAGGTCAGGTGCATCCAACCCAACTTTCTACTGCCCTGCAGACATCTCCTCAGAAACACAGATCTCAATAGCTCTCCTTGCTGGACTCCCCACCTGTGTTAATGTGTTGGTACCTGTGATACCCAATCTATGGCATTGAAGGATGGAGACGAGGTGGGGCTCGAAACATAGCAGAGGCTAGGGCGGGGGGAAGGAAAAACCAGAGGCCTTGGGGGGATCAATGTGGGACAAGGAGCAAGAGGATGGTGTGGTCATGAGCTTGATGTGGGGAAAAGAAGGATGTAATTTATTTAAACTCTCCTGAACAAGGTTGGATGGGCAACACCTCTGGCTCTTTATTTTATTATTTTCTGAACTAGCCTTTTCCCTTTGGTAACTGCTCATTTATTTTTAGTATCAATAATTTTATAACAGCATGCACTTTGTACTTTACATACAAATCAGAGTTCATTTCACATGCAAAGCTCAGCATTTTCATCTGTCGAACAAGAGACAAATAGGATCTCTAGGTGAGTTATTCTCCAAGGCCCATCCAATCATTAAGAGGTATGAAAATTGAAATTAATTTAGCATGACATCATACGTTTCTCCTGTTCAGACACTCTTTTTCACTCTTTCTCAACTTTCCTATCACACCTTCCAATGAAGGTAATTGTTTGATTTTTGTTTATTTCTGTGGGTGTCAGGTTAAAGGGGATGGAATGGGTCAGCCAGTCTATGGTAACAGCTTAGCCATCTTCCTGAGTGTTTATTTTGGAGTAAGTGGAAGTTTCATATACAGTACAATAAAGGTCATTAAGTTTAAATAAAAGGTTAAAGATCTTTTTAATACCAAGGCAAACTTTTTAATATAAGCTCTGACTCTAAGAACTTCAGCTTCCATATCAGAAAGGTAAGTGAGTTTTGCAACTTTTCTTGCTATGAGTCTAATACCAAACATATTTAGGTGCGATTCCCAAAGGGCACCTAAGAGAATAAGACACCCAACTTCTATCAAAAGTCAATGCACTTTTTAAGCCCAGCTTGGATGTTTAAAATGGAGTATCCCTATCCGGTTTTCCTCCTGTTTGGTCTTGCAGTGAAATCATCATACTTTTTTCAGGGTATTGCAACCTGAGACTGTACGGAACTGGAATGACATATGTCAACCTCCATGAATTTGCAAAGGGCTCAGGTTTGAATTACTGGATCTGAACCAGCCCATATATGTTTAGCTTTCAGTTAAGGACAAAAGCGTCCCCTTTTTTTTGGCTTTAATGAAAATCTCAGGAATACAGCTCATTTTATACAATTCCTGCCATGTGAGTCCAAAATCTCGTGAGAGCATTTTCAAACAATTCCGAGCTGGTGAACACAAGCCCAAAGTCTAGCCCTGTATTTTAATTGGAGCTGAATATAAATTGTTGTATGGATTCTTCTGTACCTCCGCTGCAAGGCAGTGGTACATGGCTCTCTGGCACAACAGGCATTGCTGGAGTGGATTTTTAATAGTGTTGTGTATTGGTCTAAGTCTGCTCCCAGTGAAGGCAGAGCGGAGTAAGGCCAACATTCATGTGATTTTGAAAATCCCAACCCAAAGGGAGAGTTGCCAAGAAAACCTGCCTTTGGCCTAACCCAGAAACAAATGCTGCTAAGAGTGAATACTGCGCACCATTTGGATCAAGGGCCAAAATGCCCCAAATATGTATCTGAGTGTTTGGGTGCGGAGAAAGGTGGAGTTGGTTTTCGACCATCTCCAGCAAATATGCTACAAATAATAGATTATAACATGAGAATGATACAGTACAAAACCTTAGGAGGATAAGATCTGACATTGCCACGAGAGGTGCTGAGCTCGTGATGTTTTCAGCTCCTTCTGGGCAAATTTCTCTGTGTTTCCAAGGTATGGTAGGATAGGGGGTGTGTGAAGTGAAGTTAGGTCACGCAATTCCTCAAAGAACAAACTCTCTTTGAGTGTTTTCACATTCCTTTTGCATCATCTTTTCTTGAACAGTCTAATGGACGTTTTTACTGGCAGGGATGATTCTGGAGTCAGATTGTAAGTGAAGATTGAAGGACATTTGCAGAAAGCTAAATTTCAACCATTATTCTGAATATTAGCAGTGGAAACATATTGGGTGACATATATGTCCAATCAAAACAGATTGAATTTAGATTATCAGAGTACTCACAATAAAACACTCATTCTTGACCCATATCCCAAGAATTATTCACTGGAATTATTCAGCAATTAATTTTGGATAATGACCAAACTTGATAAAATCACAATCACAGGTCATTCACAACCCGAGGGAGAGATGGAATTTGTGAAATAAATGGTTTTATTATGAATTATTCACCCTGCTGGCCCTCATGAGAAGATCTACAACTGGGCCCTTCATATCTCCAACTTTTATGCTTCAACTTGGCTTGAATAACTACAAATGGGTTTAGGGGGGTCATGAAGTTATCCCATATTAAAATTCAGCCCTTGTATTTGAATATCTGACTTCGAGTAGCAATGGGTTCTTCAGGTTTATTGTATGATGTGCAAAGGAGCTCTCTCTCTCTCTCTCGTTTTTAACTATACTGACCTTTCCTTTTAATAAGCACCTTGCCCATGTATTACATGGCAGGGTCAAAAGGAAGGACTGAGTTTTCCTTGTGCACTTAGTTTTAAATGTCTCAGTCCAGTTACCTTTAACTCTTTTTTCTAGGCTAATTATTTCTTTAAAACTTTCAACATACTTTAATCCTGTCATTTCTCTGACCATCTGCAGTACCCTTCTCTGGACTTTTTCCAATATTCGCCTCATTTTTTCATGTGACTGGAGCAGAGCTAGATACAATGACCCTGATTTTTCATAGACATTTAAACAGAGTAGGTGGAAAATACCACCCAATCCGCATGGTGAAGTTTTGCATTCACTTTGCGTTCATGTTACAGAGACAGAAATGTCATTGCAAGATGCAAGGAAGTGGATAATCAAGCAGAGTATTCCCAGTTAAGCTACATCATTTTCAAAAATAATCAGGGCCCTGTGTAAGCCCTGCCAAATTCAACACTTCCTTACAGATTTGTACTCCAGAATCTCAGCTTCCACTTTTTTTAAAAAAGGTCATATCTCCATAACCAGAAGGGTGCATCTTGAAAACATCACCTAAGCATAAATTGAATGTTGCCCGCCTGAGTCTGCAGAAAGCCTGAATCAACATGTGTGAGAGGTATGAATAGCCCCATTCACCTCAGTCAAAGCCTTATGGACCCTACGGCTACAGAATTTGACTTCTATCCAAGTTGCCACTATATTATTTTTCACAGCAGAATTTAATATTTTGCTGCAGTCGGGTACACACATTTGTTCCTGTCTCCCTGCTGTGCTGGGACCTCCCTGCAGCTTTTCCCACAAGGGGGTGCAGTGCTCCCTGTATTGTTCCATGGAGCCAGGCCCCAGAGGACACAGAATCCACCTTGGAACCAGTGAGTGGGGAGAGACCAGAGGTGTGGGCTGCTGATTTGAGCAGCCTGGAGACAAGAGCAGCAGACAAGGCCTAGGAATCTGGGGAGAGGAGCCTCAGAAGCCAGCTACAAGGCCCACCTTCCCTGTCAGCTGTGGGGGAAAGGAGAGTTTGAGGTGGGCCACTTGAACAACATCACAACAGCCAGGGCTCATGGCCTGGAACTGAGCCACCTGGGGCACATAACAATAAATCCAACCTCAGAACTCGTCATTGTAGAAAATAATCATGGACAAAATCTATGTCGATGGGTATTTTTAATTGTGAGACACAGTTTGGCATGTCTAGGGCAGGGGTCGAGAGATGGGAACGAAGGGTATTTCATGGTGACAGAATGAAGTAACATTCCACAGAATTCAGGGCTTGTTGCCCAGTGGCCCCTAGCCATGATGCTAGTGTAATATGCTGTTTCTATCTAATTCCTTGTGCATGGACACAGACCATCGGGTTTTGGGCCTAGTGCTGCACAATGGGCAGACATCTTTGTTAAGCCCATCCACAGTATAGCCTTGTGTGATCCTGTCGGCTTGGGAGCCAGCCTCAGAAAGGGCTAAGGAATTTGCATTTATTTACCCAGTGAAATGTAATGTACAGTGGCAATTGCCCAATATGTATAAATAGATCTGGAATTGCTAAAAATCCTCCATCATTTTTATTAACTCAACCACGGTAGTGTCATCAGCAAACTCCACCAACTTCCTGCTGGTTCCTCTTCCAGATCATTAATAAGCATGTTAAATAACACTGGTTTCCAAGGTTGATTTCTGGAACACTGTGTAATTAACCTCTCTACTCTATAAGGAACTGCTGTTTACTACCATACATCTCTGTTTATGACCAGTTCTTAATCTATGACAAGACTCTGCCCCCTTAGTTCATGGCTATTTATTTTCCTTAATTGTCTCTTATAAGAGACCTTATTGAAATCTTCATGAGAATGCAAGCAAATTGTGCTCAATGAGTCAGACTGATCTACTTTATCATCTGTGTGTCCACGGGATGCCATTAGACTAGAATGGCAAGATTTTTCCCTTACAAAAGCCATTCCATTTTGACCCTATGGAAGCTCACCCTGATTCAGACTACAGACTGAATCAACATATCACCGGTTTGGGCTATGGAGAAATAACATCTAGATGTTGTGTCACCAGGTGGCATTTGGATCACTGCCAGGGTCACCATAACACAATGACTGCCATCTACATTGGCAATGACCTCCTGGCACCACTTACTCTGCAGATGCTTCTGTTGTAGGCAAGTTGGCAGATGTCTGCCCATGGCAGAAGGCAGATACTCAGAGCTACTAAACATTGGGTTGCCCTAGGTATCTGTCTGTTCTACATGCACATCGCAGCCAGCCCTGACTCCCACACCACAAGGCTTCTTCCTCGCTCCTGCCACCTGCACTTTGTGGATGGGCTGCAGGGATGCTGGCGCTGCTGGGTCACCGTTGCAATTCACCCATGTTCACACTGCCAGACAGAGTGGGTTTGGCTGGTTCCAAGTTCAGCGAACATGTTGAGTTCCTCCAACCTCAATCACTGTATTCTTCTATTAGAGAGAGGAGCCCATAGAGCCTCTAGCGATGTGCTGGGGGAGGAGGGACAGCTTCTGCTCACAGGGAGGCAAGGTGTTTCAGAACTCTTGAGATCAAACAGACAGTTTGGGGTTCACCCAGATCAGTAAGGGATTCTGTAACTGTTTGCCCTGTAACTTCAGGGCTATTGTGCTGTGCAGTTATGCAGGGCTGGCTCCAGCTTTTTTGCCATCCCAAGCAGCGAAGCGGGGAAAAAAAAACAGATAAAGCTGCGATTGGCGGTAGCTCTACTGCGCCTCTTCATTCTTCAGCGGCAATTCGGCAGCTGGTCCTTCCCGCCGAGAGGGAGAGAGGGACCCACTGCCGAAGACCCAGACGTGCTGCCCCTTCCCATTGGCTGCCCCAAGCACCTGCTTCCTGCGCTGGTGCTTGGAGCTGGCCCTGCAGCTATGGTTCAATTTCCTGAAACCAGCAGTCTGCCCACAAGCACAAAGTCTCACTCTGGCTCTCCCCAGCCTCGTTACTCTTCGCAGGGTGACACCAGAAGCACTTCCAGTCACAGGTCCCCCCAAATATGTCTTCCCTGAATTCTTCATTACCAGACATTTAGAATGTTCCCCTTTGGTCCATTACCCCTGAAGGTGGGAAACAAGCACCTACCCCCTACCCTGGGTTACCAATTCACTTGGGCGCACACACACACCACAAAGTTTGCACAACCAAGCCATGCTTGGAATAAAAATAATTAACAAAGTTTATTTAATATAACCACCAGTCACAGATGAAATAGCAAAAGCAAACACCCACAAGCTACATGGACAACAAACAGACACAACCTCAGGCTTTACGCTTTCATATTAGATAAAATCTCATCTCTAATAAGAGTTACCATTTGCTTTAAATCATTTTCCCAGCATATGGGGATGGATCACTTGATGGTTGCCTGTTCTGTTTGTTCCCTCTGGAGTGCCTGGCGTTGGCCACTGTCGGAGGACAGGATACTGGGCTAGATGGACTTGGTTTGACCCAGTTTGGCTGTTCTTATGTTCAGCATTCATAGACAGCCTCCCGCCTTGAGACTATCCCCCAAGTTCTAGGTGATCTCCAGTTCAAACCTCTTCCTCATTAAAAGGGTTTACAGGCTTTTTTCCTTCAGTCATTACAGATATTCAAAGTGGGAAAAACCCATCTTTTTTTTTTTTTAGTTTTCAAAGACGGGGGGTTTCTTTTCAGTTTCAACTGTTCCCATTTGCTTTGATGGGTTCCTCACTGCTTTCTCCTGGGCTGGACAATGGCTAAGTACTTGAAGTTAGTCTTTTCTGATTGGGGAAGCAGCCCCTCCCTGGCTGATTGCTTCATGGCCCTATTGTGAGGGAAAGCGGAAGTTGTGACACAATTTTCTATATATACACTCACATACCTTCATAACCATAACCTGTATACGGATCTTATAATGACTGTTCCATTCAGTTCATTGCACGCTTTCATAGAACTTTCTTGATATACTCTTTCAGTAAAATAACATAGGATGCAATCAGTTGGTTTAACTGCTTAGCTTTGAGGGTGTAAGCCTTCTATTCTCCCCTTGGAGTGTCTAGACCCTGATTGTCACTTAACCACTTTGCATATCAGCTTCACAGTTTGCATGAAAAGGATAAGAATACCATATTCACCTACCTCACATGGGTTTTGGGAGGATTCATCTTTCATGTTTGTACAGCACTTGGACAGTACTACATAAGTGCTCAGTACTGTAACTGCAGTAAAGATTGCTAGGAAAAAAATCAACCTCTAGACTGCATCTCCATCCTCTTTAATTCTCCCATCAGGTCTTCGGGGTCTAGATCACATACAGGAATGAAGGTGGCTCTCTTGTTTAACATTAAAGACACTTTGTTTAACTTGGGCTGCCCGTTTTTCATATGATCCTTGTACTTTTTATTTCCAGTTTCTGTTGTAGCTGGCATAGATGGTGTTCCTGTGTAACCTTGTCCAGAGCACTAGAAGAACTGCTTCTCCAGTCTCTTCAGAAGCAGTCTCTTCTCGATGCACAGCCTGCAGGACCCAAGTCGGACGTTGGCTTAGCATTCTCTAGGGTGCTCGGTAGATGCTCATCTAACACTTCTGGCAGCACTCCGTGGTCACAGCAGCACAAGACTGGGTGCCTGACTGCTCAGCCCCAACTGTTTATCTGCTGGAATATTGGAGCAGGTTCCGAGAAGAGGACATGGCACATCTTTTAGAAGCAGCACTAAGCACCAATGCTCACTGAACCATCCTGAATTCTGTGGGCTTTATGTCTCAGGCATGTGATGAGGCATGATGTCAGTTGTGTGATGAGATATGATGTCATCATGTCTCTTCACTGCATCACATCTAGGGACACAATGCAAAATTCTCTTTTGGTATTGGGCAATTTCCAAATGTTCACTGATGCTCTTTTGGCCTAATAAACCATCCATTTCTCTCCTTCGTCATGTAAATGTTCCTCTCCCTGTTTTAAGGCACTGTGCTTTGTAGAGGGGTATAGAACGCTTCCATTGGGGTGCTCTAAAATAGCTACCACCTTTTTTCAAAACCTATCTATTTAGGACGTTTTAATGGGTTTACAAATCATTGTCATGTAACAGCGGAGACAAAATGATAATCATTACAATAGTGAATTTTTGTTTACAGTAATACTAGAGAGTAACAAGGTGCTTCCTTTTTCTGCTTTTACTTTGCTCTTCATTCTGCTCTTAACTTTTAAATACATCCTCTTAAAGTTCACATTTCTTCCCTAAGGAGTCACCTGATAGCAAATCTCACTGTATAGCGATTACTACCAATTCATGGAGATCCTGGACTCACTTCCTCTATTAACTCCAAACTGCTACATAATACTAAGTCAAGAGCCATCACCTCTCACGTAGGCATCAAAATAGAGCTCTAAAAAGACCACATGACACTCATTCACGTCTACGTTTTCAGTGCACTTTAGTTTTACTAAAGCCCTGGTATGCTGAAAAATTCTGACGTATGAAAATTAAGCTGCCGAAAGCCTAGTGGAACTGCTTGCGGAATTGGGATCCACGGCCTTCATTAGCCACTCCCACTGAAACACACTTTGTGTTTGTGTTATTTAATATTTTGTTTAATATTTTGTTGGGTTCCTTTTAATAATTATTTGATTAACCAGTTCTCGGTTTTGTGCAAATTACAATTGATGACTTTTAATCCACAGTTGAAAGAACGGAATTTAAACAGCGGAGGAATCTTATACAAGTCTGAGTGCAATTATTACAGTGACATGACTGACAACACATGCACAAGGGACAGATCTAAGAAGCTGCAGGGGGAAAAGAGAATCTCCCTTGGGAGGAAGAAGGAAGATATTAATTTAAATTTACGAAGAAAAAGAACACCACCTCTCTTGAGTGGAAGATCTGTGTTCTCCCAGACCCCAGCTGTTCAGCTAACTAGCCAGAGGGATGAAACGCAGAAGTTCCGTCATAAAGGAAAGAGATTGACACGGAGCAGCCACTCTCAATCATGCTAAGGTGAGCCACCAGCGATGTCGAGGGAGTCAGCAAACTGCAAAAAGCTCCTCGGATGGTTTTCATTACCAGTTAAGCAGTCTGTTTAGTAGAGCAAGAGGAATTGACTTGCAAAATTTTTCACAAATAAAAGCTGCCCATCTGCTTGATGGATGTTTGAGTGGTTCCTGTTATATGTTGTTCAGGAGGATTTGGATGGCTGCTGGGTATTCAAGACATGACCAGTCTTGAAAATTTCACAAATTTCAGATGATGGTGGATGATATAAAAATCTGTGCTGGAAGGGCAAAATTCCTTGCTATTTCTTGTCACTCATTCCCCTGTTTTAAAAACTTCAGTCATCCAATCAGGGAGTTGAAAAAACACCATGTGATTTAGGGGATGAATCACACAGCAAAAAAAAAAGTGAACCAGACTTTTGGCTTAAATGTGTTTGGGTTGTTTTTTGGTTTTCAACAAATAACGTTACTACCCCTTTATTGCCAGGTGTCTGCTTTTTAATAGTAAATTGAAAGGCCATGTAAACCACTGTTATGGTAGATTAAAGAAATTAAAACTGTATCAAAATCTGTGTGCCATCTCTGTCATGATAGTTTGAAGGACATATATAATATCTTCATCTCTGAAAGTTCAGTTCTTTATCACTGCAATTCCCAGGTTGACTTGATTTAAAAACCCATCTCACAGACAGACAGACACACGCACACTCACGTAGCTGAATATTTTTAAGCTCTACTGTGTAAAATAGAAGATCTACAGTCATCCTGTCTTGGTCTGTCACTTCCAGAATGCTGACAACTGGACAACCTGCCACGGAACTCATTTCACATGCTCACCTTTGACTGCAGGGATGAAATGTGAAAACAGTCCTGTAAAATGGGAGCTGGGTGTCAAAAAAAGATGAGAGAGAAAAATGGGGAATAAAACTCAGGTGGTGCTTTTACATTTTTAAATAAACCATATATAATCAAATCACATACCAGGGGAAAATAAAGCATAAAGTAAGTTTCTTTTGAATAACTTCCTCTGAAACAGAACGTATCATTTCTTTGCAGTTCACAAGTACTCACACTAGCTTGCTTGGATAGTTTTAGAGCAGAATCAGGCCCTAAAATTTTATTACAGCAAACCCTAGTGTGTCTCAGCATGATTCAAGGTGTATAAAATGGCTTATTGTTATAGGCTAATTCTATACTTCTCACTTACAGGTATCAGTCAGTCTCAGTAATACCTGGTCTGAAATCCAGGAACCATTTCAGAATTACAATGGAACGCCTGGGCAAATACACTTGACAATGTATAAATGTCTATGCAATTAATATGGGTGTAAGACACTACAGCTCCAACACCAGCTGAGAATCTGGCCCTCTGCCTTTGGCATGAATGCAATACAATACAATCAAGCAAACCCGAGTCATGACAATTTAGGGCTCTTAAAGTGATATTTTACATTTGTCTCACCCTAAAAGCCAAGCATGTATTAACCAAAATCCTTAAGCAACCCTGACTGGAGAGCTTGTCTAGTCAGAATTAGGGTGCTTATCCAGGCTGTTCTGACATGGTATGTTTCTTTCATTTAGTCGTGGCTGTTCAGATGCTGTTGAGGCTCTCAGCTCTGAAAGGAGACAGTGTTCGGCTAGACAAGTTTTCTCCTCTGTTTCTAGACAATGAGGATTGGGGGGGGGGGGGGGGGGGCGGGTGCAGATTCAAACAAGAAAAACAGCCCCAGATGGATGTGAACTGGTTTATTAATCAATCTGAAGGTTTTGATGAGAGCAATAAATAAATCTATTCACCCCTCATCTTTTGAGGATGCCTATGGTGCAGCGGAAAATGACTGTGATAATTGTATCCAGATTTACTTGCTTGAACTCGTACACAGAATATTAGTCCCCATGGAACTCCTGCAATTACTAAATGTCATGCCAAACTTTCCATCCCTTTTCCGGGGGAGGAGAAAGGAAAACGGGGCTGCTTGGCTCACTAGATGATAACTGAGAGACAGGCAATGGCAACACAGTGCCAGGGATTGAAGGTGGAGAGTTTGGCAGTGTAGGCATCATGACTGCGTACTGTGGGGCCACCAGGTCATAAATGCATCTCCTATGCTCAGCACTGTATTAGTCTGTACCTTCCGTTTAAGGTGTACAACGGCAGCAAAGAGCTGACATGAGGGAGCTAGGGTGCACTTCTTAGAAGTTTTCTGTACGCGAATGCTACAGGCTGGGATTTTCATAGAGCCCAGGGATTTCTGCTCCCAAATACCACTGAAATTCAAAAGGAGCTGGGTGACTAACTCTGAAACAACACTGAAAACCCTGCCCACAGACTTCAATGACAACATTTTCCAGCTCTTAGATCCATCTACAGGCACTAAGGGAATGGGCTGTCAGTAGAGCTGAGTACCCAGAAGCTCTCCCAGAAGCTGTTGAGTACTTGCCACTTTTGAAGACCAGGTGACTTGACTAAGTACTTACGCAGAGAATCCAGCGGCCTGATATCAAGCTCCCATTTTTAAAATTCTTCGCAGGATGTTCCAGAAAGGAAATAATTCCAGGTACAACCGCTAAAGTCATGCTTCTGCACTGTCATCGTCATTGTCATGGAGCGACATACGTATGGTAGAAAAAAGGATGATGCCTATCCTGTTTACACACCTGTTTGCTGGCTATCTCAGAGACGGTTGTACCTCAGAAGGACCCAAAGTTCAGTTATGTCTCCAAGATGTGGCCATGCCATCCTTTGGCTGGAAACTAGGTTTGAAATACTGCTAGAACAGGCTTTCTTGTGAGACTTCCAGAACCCCCAGGCTCAAGTGAGGTTTGAAGTAAGGTGAAGAGAGCTTTGCTCACAGCTCTTCAGCTTCTGGCCACAGTAAAAATGCATGAAGTAAAGAAGTGCATAAAAATGGAGGGTTTGGGGCATGAGAAAGCTAGCTGAACAGCTCTTAAGGACCCAGTCCTGATGAAAGCTGTGTAAAGAATGGATTTTTCCAGATTGCTGTCTATTAAAAAGGAATAGTTTAAAAAAAAATGGACAAAACCAAAACAAAACAAAATATTTTTTACTTTAATTTGCTAAAAATTTTGAAAAAAAATTTTTAAATTGTTTTTCATAAAAATACAGGATATTTTGAAATGAAGAGTTGTGCTAAACTGAAAAAAAAATTCATTTTGAAAATGTCACACCAAACGTTTTGAGTTTGTCTGATTTTTTGTTTATTTTAAACCAAAACAATTCAGTAAAACCAGACTCTCTCCCCCCCGGCTGCCTGTGGTACCTCAGTGTTTCTGAGCAGCAATGTTGTTCCTTGACTTCACTGTCACATATTAGATGCATCACAGAGAAGCTACAATGTGCTGTATATTTAAAAGCTTCTCAACTCATTTACAATTCAATGGGCCTGTGGTTAGCTCATTTACCTTGGACTGAGGAGACCTGGGTTCTCTTTCCTGCTCTATCACAAACTTCTCCTGTGACCTTGGGAAATCACTTAGCTTCTGATTCGCCAGCAGCAGAGATAATAGCAGTGCTTACCTCAGAGGGGCATTGCCAGGCTAAATACAATAAAGATTGTGAGGTACTCAGATGTTATGGGAGCCAGATAAGCACATTAGAGAGAACAGCTGCCATCAAGTTAACGGTCAAGGTGATTAGTTACTTGGGGGGCCAACTTGGCACCTCACAGGATCCTAAATTTCATGAAGCGCTGAGCACTCCTGCTCTGAAAAATCAGTCCCCTTTCAAATGTCTCTCATTGGACACCTGAACACTGGACACACAAAATCACTAGTCGCTTTTTAAATGCTTGGCCCATTTGCTTTGACTCACACCACAGTTCTTTCAAAGAGACTCTTTGTTGTTGTTGTTGTTGTTGCTGCCACTATAGTATTGTCAACCCCAATGTCCAACGTCATGAGTCAGGGGCTTGGCTTAAAAATTATGAGCTAAAAATATATAGGAGGGGTCTTTTTAGTTGATCTTTGATGTATAAGTCTTAATGGGTCATCTTTTAAATATTTTTCTTTGCGGCCATGAGGGCCAAACATTTTTTTTTTTTTTAAAGCTGAGGTTTTACACCTGGACCTGGAGTTGTAAAGAAAACCAAATATCATGAGACTTGTGATAAGACCCTGAGAGAAGGCAATGCTGCAGCTATTGCCACGGGTATGTAGCCAGTGTATGAGCCCTTTGAAGGTAGTGAGACAGGCAGCATAGTTCAGAAAGATGATCAATGGTTTGGTCCTTCCATGTACAGGCAGTATGTTACCGTGACCCATTCATTATTGCAGGTCATTCTGAGAAGGCATGATCTGAGCGGGCCGTAGTGTCACTCTCAAAGGTGAACCACCAGACCTTTTAATGTCATAGAGGTTTTCAGTTTGTATGTTAGGCTTGGCTCCAGATCTCAGTGACACGCTCTTCTTCTCCAGGGAGGGTATGAACTGCTTAGGAAAACAGCTCGGGCATAAAATCCAGATTAATCAGCATAGCGAGTGACAATTCCAGTTGAACTTCATGCCACTGACAGCCCAACCACCTCTCCTGTGCATTGCTGTGTGGTTTTTGACGTAAGTCACAAAAGGATAGAAAGTTGGGTGCCAAACTTTGATTGGACATATTCCTGGAGGTTTCATCACCTGACATCACCTTTGATTGAAGATTAATCTTTAATTCCTGGAGACTCCAGTACAATCCTGGAGGGTTGGCAAGAAAGGAAAAGAAAATAAATATTATGGAGAGAGATGATGTGATGAGAAATAGGGGCCAAACTCAGACCTGGAGTAAGTGGCTGGAATTCCATTTGAGTTAACAACAGAGGCTATGTCTACTCTATAAGTCAGGGGTGTGATGTGATTTCCCTGCCTGGGTACACACACTTGTGACAGAAAAACCGACACTGTCCTGTAATGTCCTGAACAAACCTTATGGAATTAAGATTAACTTTATTGAATTAAGTTAAACTGTATCGCATTATGGTTGATGCCTTTGGGGTACATTGTATTATAATGCAATTGTGCATGTGGTATTGTGGCAGTGAATGTACCTGCTCTAGAAGGAAGGGAAATGCTAATGCACTTCCTCCATTATCAGCCTTTGAAGCCACCCCTCCGAGGGCTACAATTATACTAGTTCAGACTGGATTCTCCAGAGACCAACACACAAAGAAAATAACTAGCCTGGTTTTAAACTGGCTCAGGGCCTCCTGCTGATCCAGCAAACGGACAGGACCTCTGGTCTATGGAGGGCCCAATCCGCAGGGTAGGCTAGCAGAGCTGGACCTACCAGAATCATGCTAGGGTGAACACTGGTAATCTTAATAGCATGTGTGTAGGTACTTTCACTGTGTTCCATACGTTTTTCTCTGTAGTGCAAGCACGTCTGTTTAGGCAGACTCTCTGTGCTGGGAAATATACGGTAAAGGCAGGGAACTGTGCAGCCTGCAGCCTGGACATACCCTGGTCAGAAGGGAGTGAGATGTGAGTCTCCACCCAGAGAGGCAACCGCTGGGGACCTGGAAGCCTGGGAGTGGGTGCCCTGGCTGGGCCACTGCACAGGGAGATACAGGTGCACTCCCCCGGCTCTTTGACCACCCTGGTGCTAGCTCCCATTAAGCCAGCGTCGGTATAAATAACGGTGAAGCCGCGGAAGCACTGGTAGCCACTGCGGGGGTACGACTGAGCCATGCGCAGTACATGCACACCTGGAAGTTTTCCTGTTCTGCATCAGGAGGACACTGGGACCTCTCAAAGCTTTTCACCAAAAAGCAGAGAGAATGAGTGGCCCCCAGCCCAGCCCAGCCCAACCAAGCAGGGCATTCACCCGGGCTCACATCCCTGCACTGTCTGATTTGGAGCAGGGACTTGAATGCGAGTCTCCCCTATCACAAGGGAGTGCACTAACCACTAGGCTACCCTTGCGTGTGCCCCCCCCCCGATGTTTGTCAAATCCAACCCTTTCCTGGGACAAGTTTCCATTCTGACATGTGTAGATGCGAATCAGGTACACTGGGCTTTTGACTGTCAGCTGTGCAAAGAGCTCTGCAGGAAGAGTGGGGCAAAGACACAGGCACCTGGTACCTTCCTGCTCCATCTGCCCTCGTTTACACCTTCATTTCATTTGGCACGGAGAGTGCGGTTCTGCTCTGACTTTGCAAAAGCAGCACCTTCTTACTCCGCAGATCTGCTCCTTGTGACTGTTCAGCACCCTGTCTGCTGGCTGGAGTCTTTACTCCTTCTCTCCCCCTCCTCAGCCAGCACAGCTAACAGAGGGCAAGCCGGACAGCGTGCCTTCCCGCACTCATTACGGGTTCCCAGCAGTGCCCACAACATGCTTGGCCCTCGAGAACTCACTCTCCAATCTAGACAAACCAACAGCTGGACGAGGGGAAGGGAAACGATATCCAAGTAAAGGGGTAATCGGCTAATAATGTGCTATATCCTCAGCTGAGGTTAATTAGCCCCATTGATTTCAGTGGAGCTATGCTGATTTACACCAGTTGAGGATTTCGTTCCGATATCTAAGCTATCACTGAGCACCCCCCAGGCTTGCCACAGTCAGTGGGTTAGTTTCATGTGGGCCGCTGGAGGAATAGATTACAATACGCTTGCATTACACCTACGCTTATTTGATTGCATTGCACGTTGGCGTGACAGACGCGATAAAGTTTCCATCAGTGGGTTTGAAGGGAAAGGATGGAATCCAGCTACAGGAAGTGACACCTGTGTAAGCCCACAGACATCTAATGGGGGGGCCCTGGGGGAACCACCTGGAGATGCAGGAACTACACCCCATTCTTGGTGCTGATGTGTGACAAGGAGAGAACTCAGCCATGGTGTCAAGATCTGTGAAGTCCAACTGCCTTCCCAGGGATCACATTTCAAACTATAAGAGATAAATACATTGCCAGAAGAATTAGCAAATGCTTATCCAGCTCCGTCTTGTGCAGTTTCAAGGCTCCTACTTTGAAAGAACCTTTGCTGCAGATTTCTTCTGAGTGGTAAGTGCTTTTGGAGTAAGTGTTTGGGGCAGATCTTACAAGTGCAACCTAATCGCACAGAGATCATGTCATTGTCAATGTGCAAAGGTGGCTTAAAGATCATTTTTTCAGTCATTCAATCCCAGCGTTACTCTGTGCAGGCCAATGCCCCTATACTGTGTTAGAGCAGGCTGGGGGCTGCTCTAACTTACCCCAGGCTGCAAAGGCCCCAATGGTCTGAAAACACAAAGCCAAGCACTGGGAAATTCTGGCTATCCTGTCTATCATGCAGCAACTGGGAGCATGTGTGGAAGAGCCCCTAGTGCCACAAGGCCAGTTAACCAGTCTA
The DNA here is from genome assembly GCF_027887155.1 of Malaclemys terrapin pileata. NCBI lineage: Eukaryota > Metazoa > Chordata > Testudines > Emydidae > Malaclemys > Malaclemys terrapin. The sequence continues at coordinate 140,290,755 of NC_071509.1, forward strand.
TATACCAGCCATGCCATGTCAAGTGACTGCTTTAAACTGCAGTATCTACCTAGCGTTGGTGAAATATTTTTTGTTTGGAAAGCTTTTCCAGTTTTGTCAAAATGGCAATTTCTGTGGAGAAAGTCTGATTTCTACATATTGTTTTCAGATTTTTTATTTTAAAAAAATCACAATTATTTTGCTTTTCCATTAACATTTTTCGGTTTTGGGGTTTTTCATGAAAACCCAAAAACTTCAGAAGAAAACTTTCCCATTTTCACTTTCGTTGCTATTTTTCCACAGCAAGAAAAATAATCTCCAACCAGCTCAACACTGAGCCCTTGGAGTCCGAGTCTATACGAGTGCGACGCTGTGCAGTGTCGGAAAGAGGAATTTGTTATTTTACTTAGTGAAGGCAGGGGACTGGACTCGATGACCTTTCAAGGTCCCGTCCAGTTCTAAGAGATAGAATATCTCCATTAATTTTTTTGGGGGAGGGATAGCTCAGTGGTTTGAGCATTGGCCTGCTAAACCCAGGGTTGTGAGTTCAATCCTTAAGGGGGCCATTTAGGAATCTGGGACAAAAATCTGTCTGGGGATTGGTCCTGCATTGAGCAGGGGGTTGGACTAGATGACCTCTTGAGGTCCCTTCCAACCCTGATATTCTATGATACCATTTCCCTTTTGGTGACGCCAAAAAGGGTACGACCTGAGGCCAAGTCTACACTCAAAGTTCAGTTTACCCAGATATGTCGCTTAGGATGTGAAAAATCCACACTCCTAAGCGACGTAGTTAAGCCAACCTAGCCCCCGGTATAGACAGCACCAGGATGATGGAAGACCTAGCCACTGCCTCTGGGGGTGATGGAAGATCCCCTCCCATTGCTGTAATGAGTGTCTACACTGAAGCTGTGCTGCTGTTGTGTAGACAAGCCCCCTGCATAAAGGAACCTGGAAGAGACTCGACCTGATTCACATTTACACGTAGCCCACTTTACAGCGCTGTGTATATGCTCCTTAAAGGGAGGCGGTGGGGGGGAGGCGCAAATGTACTTTTATGGTTGCTTTAAGGCCCATTTACTCTGCCAGAGAGGTGTAAAAATGAATTATTACAAATAAAAATCAGATCATCTGGTGTTTAATACTAGTTATCACTGGTGCTCATTTTATAAAGGAGAACTCCGGTACAGAGTGCATTTTTAATCAAAGCTTAAATTATAGTGCAGGCTGTAATCAGAAGAACGATTTTGTGACAGTCTAAACTGCAAGAGCCGAACCTAAGCAGTGTGTACATGGCAGCAGAACAGTGAAATTAAAACACATTGTCATGCCAGACACCGCGCTGAAAGAGACATTTGCATAATATTTGGGTACCAACCGAAGCTCTAGGCGCATAAACAAACTTCACACTGTTGATTATTCATTAGGTTACATAACGTATTTGTTTAATCATCTACAGTTTTGTCTCTATTCTTCCTAACATTAAAAAAAAATCATGATGGCATCTCTTGCAATATATACGTTATTCCCATTATACAACTAATGGGAATTACACATCCCCTCGAATAGACTCTGACGTCCTGTTTTATAAACATGGCCATAGCACGGCCCTACTCCAACAAGTCCAGTGACTACTTGCAGCGAGTTCAAAATTGCCCTCCTCAGTTTTGCTAACTCTCATGATTTTATCATGAGTTGCACAATATTTGATTTTTTTTCCTTAAGGGCCCAGCTCCTGAGTCAGGTGGTCATGTGAGAGTCTTTGTTTTTATTTTTAAAAGAAAACATCTCTCTCTCTCCTGGTTGCAAAGAAAGCCTGGAAACAGAGACCCTGAAAGGCTCAAAATCCCCAAAGTCAAAACAAAAAGACCTCATATTTGTAATTGTTTTTTAAAAGTTACATGTGTTAAAAAAAAATCTCAGGGTTGGCTTTAATGTTATTTTTGTAGCCTGGATTGTGGAACGCTTGGTGTTGGAACACTGCTTCTTCCTCTATGGTACCACCCCAGCCTACCTCATGCCATTGGAGTCACTTCTCCCCTCTCTCTGCACATGGGACAGATCCTTGTGTCTCTCCTGCCACACAATCTTGCCATTTGTGGGGCAACCTGCCGCCATCTGAAACAACCTTCCCGTGTCTCAGCAACTCCCTTCACAGTTCCCATTGGGTGGGAAATGGTTTTCCCATCCTGTGAACATTTTTGAGATTTTAGAAATAAATCTCCCTTCCACATCAACCCGAGACCTTTTAAAGTTTTTTTATGAAAAAACAAGCAAGAGAGCATATGAGTAAAACAACCTGAGGATCAGCATGCCTGTGATTCAGGGGCCCCCACTTCAAATCCCCACTCGAACCAATTCAAGGGCTTGAACCTACATTTCCTGCAATGCAGATGAGGGCTTGAACCACTAGGCTATTGAGTGTCTGTCTTGTTCTTCACCAGAAATTCCATCCTGACCTGAGATACTGATTTATCGGGAAGGTATTTCCCAATGAATAACCATTCTTCCTGAGTATCAGAGGGGTAGCCGTCTTAGTCTGAATCTGTAAAAAGCAACAGAGGGTCCTGTGGCACCTTTGAGACTAACAGAAGTATTGGGAGCATAAGCTTTCGTGGGTAAGAACCTCACTTCTTCATCTTGCATCTGAAGAAGTGAGGTTCTTACCCACAAAAGCTTATGCTCCCAATACTTCTGTTAGTCTCAAAGGTGCCATAGGACCCTCTGTTCCATTCTTCCTGACCAACTCTCATTCCAATCTCAGTTGAAAACATCTTTCTCCCTTTCCTATATGTCTCTCTCTGTGATGTAATTCATTTGTTTAACTCTGGAAGACATTTTGTGATTTACTTTTTACCCAAGACACACTAGAAAATAAAGCTTCATCGTACGGTGACAATTACAGCTGGCTGAACAACACAGAGAGTGAACAGAAAGTATTCTCATGCAACTTCACACTGTGGCTTTACATGAGCAGGCTAAACTGAAGACTGTCAAAACTCCACTCCCCATCCTCCCACATCATTGTTGTGGAAATTCGTACAGACCCCAAATCTGTGCTTATATGACTAAAAACCCATTCATTTACATGTACAAATAAATGAAGTGCCGAGCTGGATTATCAATGGTGTATACCACCTCTCACTATCAGCCCATAAGTGCCAAACTAACTGCTCCATTGAATTTCCCAGTTAGCTGTTCTGCTCTTTTAGCCCTCCCTAGTGCACATGCATGTACTTCAGGAGGGTTACGGTCATGCCCATCTGTTAGCAGGGCACTGGGCCTGCCCACGAGCTGAGTGGTGCTTGCATTAAGGTGTAGATGTCAAGTGATCAGAGGTGGGCAGCCAGCATAACATGTTCCATCTCTTCTGCAGAAATCCCCTTGTCTGTGACAAGCAATAAGTGTTGCCCTCACAAAAGTCACCATTACAGTCCATGTGATATGTAGGAAGAATTCAGGAGTCAGGCTTGACAAGAGAGGAGGCACTTCTGTGCGGTGCAGGAATATTCAGCTTTTGCAAACACTAGGGACAATTGTTTATTTCCTCCTTAGTAGAATGGACTTATGGTGGGCGAAGAGAAGACTCTGGTTCCAACAGCCCATACTGCATCTGTGCTTGAAAGTGGCCTGTTGAGTCAGTACATCACCATCAAGTTCCCACACAGCCAGGGAGTTAAGCATGACTCCATCCTCCAATGTGTGGTTGAGAAGGCAATTGGCAAACATCAGAGTTCAAACTCTCTAGGAGCAAAACAGGAAGAGCATGTGACTTCCAGGCCTCCAAGGTACGTTATACATAATTCCTTTGGAAGGGACAGCCCCATCTGATGTCCTTCTCAATGCATTCTTTCCCATTTCACAGAAACTTTGGGCTGGACTACTAATTATTTGCTGTTTTGCTGTTTCAATAGCCCCTGGATAATCCCTAGCAGTAGGTCTCAGCCATTTCAATTATACAGTAGCCTCGTAGGCCTCTTCTAGTTAAAAAGAAAAGTAGCATTTAAAACTTTATTCTTGAGATCCCGCATTTCTCACAGCTTTCCCTCTTGCCAGATTAACTAACCGTTTCATGCCGCACCTAATTGCTCGCTCCAGGTTAAGGATCTGGGAAAACCTGCATTCTGCCTACATGTTTCCCCCTAGTCCCAAGACTGTGAGATGCACAGATACTATGTTTATAGGGGCCAGATAAGTACCTTAGGTAGAAAAACAACCTCTGGATGGCTAAGGCCTAGTCTACAGTATACAAGATTTGCAGGTATAGCTATACTGGCAAATCCTAATGTAGATGCAGATTATGCTGACAAAAGAACGCATTTGCAGGTATAGTTTACACCAGTTCTCTGAACAAAATAAGCTAAAGCAGCAAAAGTGCTGTATTGCTACTATAACTGTGTCTAGATTAGGCTTTTGCCAGTATAGAAATGTCTTTAAAAAAATCACACCTCGAAGAGACATTACTACAGAGGTATAAGTTTCTATTGCAGACCTGTTCTAACTTTCCTAGGGTCCTTATTTTTACCTCCATGAGCTGATGTAAAGAACAGAGCTGAGTGAACAATTGATTTTTCAGTTCAGTTGCCAATTTTTTTTTTTTTTTTTAAGAAATAAAAAGAGGTTTGTTGGCTGAAACAATTAGCCAAATTCAACCCACATTCGCAAAGAGTTTGGGTGTTGTGAAAAATGCTTTTTTTCAGCAAAATTTACTATTCGCCAGAAACATTTCACCCAGCTCCGGTAAAGAAGCCACCCCAAGTTATCTGGCAACCAGCCTTCAAGTCATCCCTTTAAAACAGCAGCATTTATGTGTTCAAGCCTTGCCCTGCTCTGACACCAAACTTGGTTACCAGACAGCGATGCAAAGCAGCAAGTCTTGCATAATAGAAACTCTCGCTGTGGGAAACATTACAGTAAGATGAGGCAATCATAAGCACTTTGTGTAAGTGACAGAAAAGAAATCACTTAAAGCATGAGCTGCTGGTTTTCCAGTCTAGCAGACCAGATCCCACCTGGTGTAAACTGGCATAGCTCTATTGACTTAGGTGGAGCAGCACTGACTTACCCCAGCTGAGGTTCTGGCCCATGTACATTGTGCGATAGGCATTTAAAGATATATGACAATAGAGAGATGGGGCTGTGGAGGGTTTGTCATGACTCCATAAAGCCTGGACATTTGTAGTGAAAGTAGGATTAGAGAAAATATACACGTTCACCTTTCATTCTATGTCAGTCTTTAAAAGTGTACCAATGTATTCAGTCCTGGGTATGCAATTTCTGTGTAGGCCGACTCTCTGTTTCATGCCAGCCGTAAGACAGGACAATCCAAGAGAATTACATGAGAGAGAAAAGAAATGGCTAGTGATGCTTTATAATACATGCAGATTTTAGATAGCAAGACTCTGATTGTCCCAAAGGTCCAATTGACTTGAATGGGGATTTTGGGTGGTCGGTATCTCTGAAATTCAGACCACATATTCTGTGAGGCACAGAGTGTATCTGGCTCTAGGTCAGATTTTCAAACGATTTAAGTCTATTTAAGTCTACTTCTAAATTGCATGCTCAATTCCTATGACCATGCATGTTGGGTAATTGCATGTACAAATCAGGTGCGTGGTTGTGCTCTTCAGTCATTTGAAAATCTGCCCCTCTGTTAAAGTGCTGTGTCCATTGTCTATACCATATTAATATTTAAGCAAAATAATGCTCATAGGAGCAAGTTGTGTTTGCTTTACTAGGCTTTCAGGGACCCCAATTAATGAATTTTTAAGCTCAGGTCCCTTTGTTTAATGGGATGTATTAGATTTTTTTCGAGCTTTCCCTTTTTGCTCTTTAACAAAAAGATGTTATAATGAAAACCACACAAATATCTAGCAAAAACATGCCCATGCTTAAGCTAGGCATGGAGATTTAAAAAGTATGAATTTATTTTCAGAAGTGCTGAGCCCCCCCCTTCAATTCATTCCATACAGGTTTATCCCCCTCCTAGCAATTCTGTTGTCTTGGCTGGAGCAAAGTTAAGGTCGTGCTTGTTTTCTGAGGCTATGTCTACACTACCACGGGATCGACGCTCCGGCGATCGATGCACCAGGGATCTAGTCAGCGGGTCTAGTGAAGACCCCCTAAATCGATGGCAGAGAGCTCTCCGGTCAACCTCAGTACTCCACTGGGAACGGGAGGAGCAAGGTAAGTCGAAGGGAGACACTCCCATCGAGCCAGCGTGGTGTAGACACCGCAGTAAGTTGACCTAAGCTACGTCAACTTCAGCTGTGTTATTCACGTAGCTGAAATTCCATAACATAGGTCAATTTACCCTGGTAGTGTAGACATAGCCTGAATGTGAGTGGGTGGCTTGGTGGACCATTGTGCCCTCAACTCTGGCTTGCTAATGTACCCTGGGCTTAACTCTAATGATCTGGAAAAGCAAGGTCCACTCGTAAGCACTTAACTAAGTTTGCCTTAATCAGGATGTTTTGTACGTTTTTAAAATTTAAAATAATGGGACGCCAGATATTGTCAGAGCGAAAGTGTTGTAAAATAATGCCTCACTCCGATAGCCCTCGCATGGATTAAAACAGTAAACAAATTATTCATTTAAGAGGACACTCTCCACATTAATCCCATTCAGTCTTGTATCAAAACTCAATTTGCTGCTGGCTAGCTGCTGGCTGGAAATCTATTTAATTATTAGAGAGCCACCGATCCAGTTCGCCCTAACCCTTGGGCAGAAAACCTAGTGGGTCTCTTTGTGGTATCCCGTTCAACTCATCAGTGAAGGAAATGCCCATAACTCAAGGGAAAGCGCACAGTTACTAAGCCCAAGAGTGTAGAGGTTCATTAAATGTGCATGGCATGTCTATGAAACACATATATAAGCAGAGATTTACATTCACCCGACTCTCTGTCCTTTTAATCAGTGCGAGCAACAATCAAACAATACTGATTTCTACAAATCTGTAACCTTGCTCACTTGCCTGACTCAAGTCTTTGGGAAGAAATCTGTTCTTTCGTAACTGCGTTTTAAATCCAAGCCTCGGCCAGGCTTTTCTCAGAAGCCAGGAATTTTGTATGCTGGGTTCCACCCCGTGTCAGAGCAGCCGCTGTGTGTGTTTTGTAAGCATGGCTTTTTAAATGTTTTCCCCAGTATTCGGTTGCTCTAGAACCTGTTTTATGGAATTCATCCTTTGCCATCACAGTTCATAGGGTGGAGCCACAGCCAGAGGAGAAGCATGTATACAGTGAATTGCACTGCTGGAGATCACCAAGAAACACCCCTTTGTGTAAGTAACTGGTTATGCTTGTGGTGGCACATAGAGTACACACTGCAGCCAAAGACAATCAGCGTCCATGCGCAGTGCATGGCTACACGCTGTAGTGAAAGGCTCCGGCAGCAGGGAGGCACTGGGGAAAGGCTCCGGCAGCAGGAAACTTCTGGAGTCCTTCCTTGCTGCCTCTCTCTACAAGACCCTTTCCCCACTGCCAGAGCCTTTCCCTGCGGTGGGGAAAGGCTCTGGCAGCAGAACACTTATACTGCTAAAAATAGCAATGTAGACAAGGGAGGTGCTGCTTGGGTGAGTGAAGAGCATGCAGGGCATACACCCGGCGGGTTCGAGCATGTTGGGCAATCTACTCTACCCACTAACCCACACCTCGTCTTCTACACTGCTATTTATCCCTGTGTTAGCTGGGCATGCAGCATCTGTACTCTCCACACCACTTACCATAGTTCTCCATGGGGCATTCAAGGATAATCGGCCTCCTTCACACAGTCGCTAGGGGCTAGATTTTGTCACACAGAGATCCCATAATAATGTGCCCCAAAGGACCCAGCCCAGAGTAGGGTATAGCTGTGCTTCTCCATCCTTCTCCCACCTATTGGCCCCTTGTGCCTGGCAAGAAGGGGTGCATGGGGCAGGAAAGTCGTTAGTGATTTACCGCTAGCCTATATTAGCAGCAAATTACTGCTCTGCCCCTTTCCCTATGCCGGCTCAGCTGTGCTGGCTAGAGACTAGGAGTTGGAGCAAGGGTTTGCCTGTTCCCTTCCCAACTGCTCTAAAGGGCCTAAGACCTCTGCTCATCCCTGCACGTCTGGACCCAAGGCTCAGGTAGCCTGCATAGGGATGCATAGAGGGGTCCTACTCCCTTGCACAGACATGCCCCCGACATGAATGGTCAGCTACAAGGGCAGCAGGTTCTGTAGCTCACCGCTGCTGGGATGATGCTAATGATAAGTGAGACAGTCCAGACAGAGACAGATCTAAGTAAGTGAGATATACCATGTCTACCAATTATGCCGTAGGCGTGGAAACACAGAGTCAATATGCAGCACACACCCTAGATCGGGGTAGGCAACCTTTGGCACGCGGGCCAAAGGCGGCACACAAGCGGATTTTCAGTGGCACTCACACTGCCCGGGTCCTGGCCACCGGTCCGGGGGGCTCTGCATTTTAATTTAATTTTAAATGCAGCTTCTTAAACATTTTAAAAACCTTATTTACTTTACATACAACAATAGTTTAGTTATATATCATAGACTTATAGAAAGAGACCGCCTAAAAGCTTTAAAATGTATTACTGGCACCCGAAACCTTAAATTACAGTGAATAAATGAAGACTCGGCACACCAATTCTGAAAGGTTGCCGATCCCTGACCTAGATACTGGGGTGTGTAGGACACACAGGATCTGATCCAAACCCAATTTAAGTCAGTGAGAGTCTTGCCATTGACTTCAATGGCTTTTGGATCAGGCCTGGCGGGGAAGGGATAGCACTGCCAAGCACAGCTCTGCTGAGACTGCACCTTGTGTTCAGTTCCTCGCACATCCAGAAATGTGAAGAGTCCCTGGCTCAGGAAGCCACACTGTCACCTCTTTGTTCCTTGCATTCTCTTGCAGAGGATCATCATTCTGCAGTGCCTTTATTATGTTCTTTAGGAGCCTCCATCTTTCTTCTACATAACAGCTTACTTATCCCTCCATTCCACTGAGATCACGAGATTTCTTACGTTTCTGAACTAGAGTATCCATGTATTGCTGCTTTCTGTGACCTCACTGCTTACTCTGGAGAGCTCTGTGAATCTGGGGTTGCTAGCATCAAGCCTGCCTATTATTCTCATGTACTCAGGCAAGGCCTAATTGCTTCAAATAAAAAGCTATTTTAGGGTGGATTCTCCCGATGAGTGAAATCTTAGATCATAAAGTTGTCCTCTACATGGCTTAGCAATCAACAGAAGTAGACTTCTTTAAGCTCATATTTACCACAAGTAAAGTCAATGCCTGAGATTTGCAAAGAAGAGTTTTACAGTTCATTCATGACAAGGGCCCAATACAACTGCTTTTGATGATGTTGGGGGTCTTTCCATTGATTTTAATCAGAGCTGGATTGGATCACAAGCCAACAATGTCCAAATGCATCAACCCTCTATTAATTGATTGTCTTGTTCAAAGATACCAAAATGTACAAATAGAATTCTTTGTGCACAACTATAAACAAAACAAATAAATAATAAAAATACCAGTATCATATTTTCTGCTTCATTTTTAACCACTATGTCATCTCAACTTCATAGTGCAGAATGAAGGTTGTGATTGTTACTTAAGTGAGTTAGTTCCTTCTCTGGGAACTCTGAATTTCCTGTGTTTAACTTTATTTTTTTTTAACATACGTATACAATAATATGCATGCAAACCACCAAGATGTGATTGCAACCTTAACTTCATCTTTATAAAAACTTTGTTTTAATTTTTTTTTTTGGGTGTGGGGGAAATAATTACGTGAAAGGAAACAAGGATGCACAGATTCTCAGATACATAGTTATATAACTGTCCAGAACAATGTTGCTTGTTCAAAACAAGAACATTTCTTCCAGGATGTTAAACCTACGTGATTGAGTTTATTTAAAAACAATGGAGAGAAAGCAAAACCTTGCACACACAGGGAATTCAGAACAAGACTATAACATACTGAACTCATCCCGAATTACCTCCCATTGTACCTTTCATATCAGCAACTGTCTTTGACTGTATGCAGAGAAGGTTTACATTTACTTTTGTTTCATTTTTTTCCCCTTTCAGCCTGTCGTGTGAATGGGAATGCAAGTTAGGTCCTGGCAAGCTCTGAGGGGCTTATAAAGAGTATATGCTATTCTGCAACACGAAATAAATCCCAAGACCCATGGGCAAAATTTTCAAAAGTAGCCTCTAAAAATGCTCTGAGAAATTATGGCCTCAATATTTCAACTGCATCTGTGAGCTCAAGAGCCATGTTTTGAAAAGGGGCCATTAAAACCACACTCACCCCGTCTTGAATAAGTGAAATAGACAGATGCAATGGGGCTCTGCAGAGGGCAGGGGGGACTAGAGAGAGAAAGTGCACTAATACGATCCAATCCTGCATAAAGTTGCACACACAAAGCTCTCATTTGTAGAGCTAAGTAAAAAAAAAGCACAATTTCCATCATGTGAGAAATTCTGATATTTAAAATAAACCTTGAAATACCTTTTTTTTTTCAGAAAAAATCAATTCAGAAATGTAAAAATATTTCATTTCAAGTCAATTCAACATTAAGCTGCATGTTCCAATAGTGTCGTAGTGCCTCATGGGAGCTGTAGTTCAGGTATCTCTTGCCCCATTTTCTCCTATAGACTGGGCTCTGTGGCTGGACTATGTCTCCCAGAACGCACCAGCAGTCATGTGTCTCCCATGATGCACCACATAGCTTGGTCAGAGGGGCAATTGCAGTGGAGAGTAAAGAAGAAGGCACCTGATATTATTAGATTTGTGGAGCCCTAGAGGGGGAAAAAAACAACAACTTGAGATGTGAGATGGTGTAAGAGACCTATTGAATGGTAGGAATCTTCAGTAGTTACCGCAATGATGTGATGCTAACCCTAACTTTGGTATATATGACTGCAAGAAGACGACATGCCATTTAGCCTAGTGTACATGATTTACATGCTTAACAACATCCTATTGCTATTTATAAATTTGCAACAGTTTGAATTAGTCATGCTATTAATGATCCCCCACCATGGAATTAAATATACCGCTTTTACTCTGCCACAAATTATGGCATTAACATTGGCAACAAATCAGTTCTTTGTGTCATCTTGTAAACTTAATTGGGAATGCTTCTCACTAAGAAAAATTAGTTGATTAAGAAAAAAAAGTCCGGCATGTATGCATAGTTAAGGATTGCATTCAGCAGAAGGGCGGTGCTACCAGGTAAGTATAAAATGCCATATGTTGGCAAAAAAAATGGCACCTCTCTGCTTTAGTGTTATCATTCCTAACTTTCACCTGGTGGCTACTAGCAATATTGAATGGGAGTGCACATACAGCAATCCCTCCAAGATCTAGCGTTTGGAGTGGGAAGGCATGTACTCTGGGAACAGAACCTGTCCTAGTCACTCCATCAAAGCACTATTCTTGTAAATCTGAAGTGAATGCAAGTTACTGCAGTACATTTACTACTTTCTATCAATAGGGTATTGATAACCGCAGAACACATTCACCAGCATATACAGCTTGTTCTGTGCCCAAGGAGCCTCCACTTTAACAGGGGAGCTGCAAAAGAAAATATAAAATGCCCTTAACTGCTCCTTTATGCTTTATTATTATTTATATTACAGTAGTACCCAGAGCTCCAATTGAAATCAAGGCTCCATCGTGCTAGGCGTTGTATAGACACAAAGTGATAGAGAACCTCTGCCCTTAACAACAATCTACATATACAAGACCTAGGAGGGATTATCATCCCCATTTTACAGATGGGAAAACTGAGGCACAATGTTTAAGTAACTTTCCCAAAGTCACAGAGACAGTTTGTGGCAGTACTCAACACAAAGGGGACCTCATGAAGATTTCCCCCAATTAAAAAGATGATGTGTGTAGGGGGGTGGGTGGTATTTTTCTGCTTAATTTTGACTTGGTATCAGGAAATATCAAGAAAGAGGAAGCTTCCCTCCTACTGCTCCCCCAAGCTTTTGTCACGAATTTGCCCTGATAGAAACAAACATAAAATGTAAAGGGCCTGGTGCTGATGATCACACCAGTGCAAATCCACTGACTTGTAAATCAGGAGCGATTCCAGTTATCAGTGTGAGTCAGAGCAGAATCGGGCCCAGAAAGCTTGAAACAATCTGACTGCACAGCCCTTCTCTTGTCAGTTTGTCCGGCGCAATCTTGTCACGCCATGAGACAGTCCATATTCCAGTCCTCCAGGAAGTCCTCCAGGAAAAAAAATTCTTCTGTAATGCTCTGCAGTGCTGGCTGTACTAAACCATCTTCTTTTTGGTAAACAAAATAGACAGAGGGGAATTAAAAAGCAATTATTCAAAAGTCTAGGGGAAAGATTTGTTAAAAACTAGGAGTCTGACTTTAAGCCCCTAAATCCTTATTTAGGTACTAAAATCAGTGGCCTGCCTTCAGAAGTCCTGAGCACATAGTTGGGAGCTGTTGGATGCTCAGTTTGCTTAGCTCCTGACTTAGCCAAGTACAGCATTTCAACACGTGAGCAGTCCCTCTGATGTTAACTGGACAGCTTGTGTACTCAAGGACAGGCATGTATTTACCTGTCTGGCTGAAGCTGTTTGCTTGTTTAGGAGCCTAAATGAGGAGCTTTAAGTTAGGCTGATTTTGACCAACTTTTCCAAGGTTGGTCCAATTCTTACCTGAACCTCCAAACATTTTGATCCTGCCTCTCTCCATGACTCTCCAGGCTCTCTTCCATCTCCTAGAACATCCCATCAGCCCTCCTGCTCTCCCAGACGCATGCCAGACCCCGGATCTCACTTCTGATGTCCACAAAGGTGCAGATAGTCTTCCGATGGAGGTGCGATGGCACTTCCTTTCCATACAGAAAGCTTTCTTATGAAAATTGGCCTTCCCTCCCCTCTTGCCCCACTGGCTCCCCTTCTCTATACACAGACACTCTGTCAGCAGTGGTTCCTTTGAGGGTCACCCAAAATACACCACTTATTTCCATTCCACAACCCCATGCTGAAGTCCTTGAGATGTGGCTCCAGGGACTGAGAAGCATGTGGACACATTCTATGGGACATGAACACCAGCAACCCCAAGAGTGTTCCTAACATTGGAAAAAGGCTTCAGATGGACCCAGCAAGAAATGACTGTGTCCCACAATCCAGATGCTCTTGTGAGAAGGACACCCAACCTTCTCTCCTTCTGAAGAGCATCTACAATGGAAGTAAGTGAAGGAAAGGGGAGTGGGGGCTAGATAGCGTTAGGGGGAGAAACTCTCTGACTCTTCAAAAATTTTGGTTCAGCTTACGTTAAACATTGGGAATTGCAAATATATATATATGATGGGGGCTTGTCTTGCTTGTCCTGGGAATGTTCAATCGTCTCCACAAGCAAGCTGTGCTAATTCTAAGTCTCATGCTTCAGCGCATAAGCTGGTGACCATTTCCAAAGGAAGAAATAGTTAGCCCAATATGCAGCACTAAGCCATAACTAAATCAATTAGCTTTTTATTTTCCAACTGCCTCAGAAGTAGCAGACCACTATCAGGGGTGGGGGGGAGTCTAAATGAAATAGTCCTAGATACTCTGATCCTGAATGGTTGAAGTCCTGCATTCCTATTTTTCAGTTACCTTTATGAACATAAGAACAGTTTCAAAAGGATGAGGGGAGGGGAGACTAGAAAGCAAAGGATAAAAATATAGCAAAGATGTACAACTTGGAAGTAAATAATTGAAAGGGTGGCAGCAGGGTTTTGATAAATTCTTCAAGACTCACATGTGATTTGAAATCGTAAAAATAACTAGAAATCTTGTCAGCTGTGCCTAGTTTTGATGTTTTATTTTTCTAAGAGACAGCACACCTAGAGACAATAGATATATTGCAAGAGAAAAAACAAAAGGTACAGGTATATGGTGGGGTAGATTCACCACTATTCTCTGCCTACTCACCTGCTTAGTCAAGTCAGTTTCAGTTACTTTGCATCGCCAATGGCTGGAGCCTGCCATTACATTTGTCCCACATCTTGCAATTGGATCCACATGGTGGCAGACCACATGGACGGTCTAATGACATGGATGCAATTGTAGGACTGGGGCCCAGGTGAGCAAAGATTGTTTCGCCACACACAAGCACTACACCAGCTTTGATAACAATAGATATACAGGGCCAGACCCTCTGTTAGATCAGCTATGCCAATTTATACCAGCTGAGTATCTGGCCCCGTGTTTGTAACTTTGTATGTAAATGTTAGTTTACCAGGTGTGTAACTCCTTGCAGGGCCTGGTGCCTGTCTAGGTACAGGAAATGTTCCTAGTGTGAAATACCTGGGGGTTGCCTGAGGGTTTAAACCAATGTAATGTGGATCCTTGATTAAATCAGCTTGATTAAATTCTTTTGGATTTGAATTGCACTCTGTTGGCATGGTAGGTACAGATTTGGCTACCCACTGTTAGAAGCCTCTCTCCACCCTAGGTGACACAGCTCTATGTCACTGCGATGGCTTGAGAACGTGCAGTAAGCCTGCAGATGCCGACAGAATAGAAGCTTTGTCTCAAGTGTCTGATAACTATCTGTAGACTCTGTCTATCTTCCAGGTCCGCATATTCCTGAACTGTGTAGGATACACTTATATCCCTTGTGGCACGTTTGCTTTGATCACCGGATTAAAGATAACCTGGTTTTAGAATGTCATCATGGTCTCTTCTTACAAGCCGATTTTTACAACAATGCAGCTGTCACAAGTTCACTAACATTCAACTAATAAATTAGGGTAATTTATGTCCCCATTAATTCCTTGCTTCATTCACAGAGATGATGTAGCCTTTAAGCCAACTGCAGTACTGCCCTTTATACCCCCGCTGTTCTCTGCAAGCTAGCACCTACATACCAGAGACAGTTTCCTTACAAACAATTTGACAGACACACACACACACATGCTCCTTGGGTTGAACCATCTCCACCCCTCCATTTTCTCACAAGTTACAGTCTCTGTACATGAGTCTCCCTGCCCCCCATGGAAGCAACAGTGGCAGCATCTTGCTAGGAAGTGGCAAGATTTGGAGGATGAGAGAGGCGGATGAGAGAGAAGCAGTAGTTGGGACTGCCCCCCTCGGGAGAAACAACAAGGAGTCTGGTGGCACCTTAAAGACTAACAGATTTATTTGGGCATAAGCTTTCGTGAGTAAAAACCTCACTTCTTCAGATGAGGTTTTTACTCACGAAAGCTTATGCCCAAATAAACCTGTTAGTCTTTAAGGTGCCACCAGACTCCTTGTTGTTTTTGTAGATACAGACTAACACGGCTACCCCCTGATACTTGATCCCTCGGGAGGAGTCCCTGAGGTGATGGGGAGAATGGTGTTGATACCACTGTGACAGAAGACAGAGGGGGAGGGTTTTGGAAGAAAGCACAGGTGCCCACTCTTGGCCATGTTGGGTTTGTGTTAAGGGGGAAATGTCCCAGAGAGGCAGAGTGAGATATGGAACTGCGGGGAGGGATCTGGGCCAGGAGCAGAAGGATGAATCTCTGAGTCAGTCAAGATGGTAGTTGAAACCATGAGAGCACATGAGACCACCAAGAGAGAAGATGAGGAGGAATGGGCCAAGGAAGGAGGCATTCTGGCAGCTGGGGATCAGCCAGGCATAAAGAAACTCCAACCATTTCCCTTTTCCGAGTCCAGGTCCCCTATGGTGGGAACTGCAGGGCCAGGTGGAAGCTACTATGGTGGCTCTATGCTACCCAAAGATTCTCCTATGTTAGGGGCATACACCATCGGCCAGCTCAGCCAATTTTCTGCCCACAGGGCAGAGCATCAGGCCTGCTGAGCTGGTCACTGAAGATTATAAATAGATGCCAATCACCACATCAAGGATGAGTAGAAGACTATCTTGTGTGTCTGCTGTCTGTATCATACATTGCATATCACATTTAGGCATTGGCACGATTAGCGGTATGGGTGGCTCAGTGAAGGCTTAGGCCAGCCAAAGGTGTGACCTGGCCTGCGTACACTAGACTGGCACAACATGCATCATTTTCCCCAAAGAATTCAATGTATTGGTGAGCAAACTCACAGAGACGACATTAACCTAAAACAACACACAAGAGAGAATTGTCGAAGAGGTATGCAAGGAATTATTATTGACAGTCTTAGGGCTTGTCTATACATGAAAGCTAATCTGGAAGGGTGTGAATTTAAAGCAAATTAACTCACTCCATGTCTGGATGCTTTTATGGTAGTAAAAGCGTGCCTTATTCCAAAATAACGTAATCCGTTTCCGGAGAGGAGTAAATGAATTTGGAAAAAGGCACTCTTACTCCAGACTAAGAGCGCCCGCACATGGCATTGATCAGGACTAGCTATTCCTGAATAATTTGAGCAACCTAGCTAGAGCGGAATAATTATTTCACTATAGCTATAACTCCCCCATGTGGAGCAGAGTGTCCACATAATGGATTTATACCAACATAGCTACAGTGAAATGATTATTCCACTCTAGCAATGCCAGTCAATGTCTCCATGTAGACAATCCCTGAGACATTTCAGAAAGAACCCTTAACAAACAGCTACAATTGCACCGAGTAAAAGAAGTGAAAACAATAACACAGTATGAGAGGTATCAATATCCTAAATCAAAGAGTCTTCGGGGACTAAGGACAAGGTAGTTCAAATATTTCCACATCTTAGAGACACAGCCAAGAGTCTCACCTAAAACTGAGTTATCTCACAGACCACCTCCCTATCCTTGACCCAGGAAGGGAGCCGTGCTCCTCGGCAACACTGAATCTATCAAGATCCAGGGTGAAGTTGCAAAGAACTTTAAAAAAGGTCTTCTCAGCAGAGTGCCATGGGCTATGGAATGTGTTAGCAGAAGACTAGTAGACCCATAATGCCTTATGGGTACCATGGAAACCAGACTGCACTCAGTCAATTCTAATAGCATCCAGGACAAAAGGAAAATTATTTCTTTGGTTTGGCCTTTCCCAATTGACAAGAGGCAAGAGAACTGGCATCACACACACACACACACACACACACACCATGATGGGCTCCACCAGCAGCCTGTTAAAAGTGTGGAGTCCCCTTTTGTGAAATCACTTAAATGGAATTTTCCTGTGTCCTTTAATTTCCTGTTATGCCGCTTAGGTACCATGTTGATTGGCACCTGGATAAACTATTTGAGCAGAACAGAATTAATATTTTTTAATGTTATCTGCCATATTAATGACAAGGAAGCACATGAGCTTTTTATGTTTCAACCCATCTCCATCAGAGGTTAGTGGCCATACTTAAAGAGCTTGTTTTTTTTTTTAAACCATAGAGAAATTTGATCAGGGTCACATGATGTCACCTAGAGTTACTGAATCAAATTAACAACTGTGCACCATTTAGCTGTGGCCATAAGTTACTATTTAAGGAAGTGACACATTACATAAACATGGATTCTGAAGGAAAAGATCAGGTCACATTTTGAAGGGCAGGTTTTAAAATGTCTTATGAATCCTGTAAGCCTGAGGCAGGATGTTACACCATTCTAGGAGCCAGAGGCTGATCTTGTGCTGGTTTTGACCTGTGGGAATCTCCGTTGACTTCAATGCAGTTAGTCCTAATTTATACCAGTGTACATGAGATCAGCATCAGGCCCTAGGTGACTTTTCCAGATGACTTTTGCCTCAGTCCTTCATTCCCCCTAGTTCCTGGAATTCAAATGATCCTGCCACTCGACTGAACACCGCGCACCACATAGCTAGGATCACATACACATTCTCACCCAGCAGGGTTTATCATTACGTCCTGTGTCAATGATGGATCTAGGCGGCTCAGCAAAAGCTCCTGGGTTCCTCCCACCCTGAAGGGTTCACATTGTAACGGTGCCCTCCTGCCTCGCACAGGAGAACAAGAGCCATATCATAGCTGATAAAAAAACCAGCAAAGACTAATGAATTGAAGCTACCTTTCAGCCTCATCCAGAATCTGAACTCCAACATTTGCCATAAGTGGTGGGTAATTCCATAATTTCTAATAAAGATTATTTTTAATCCACTCAAGTGCTGTCATAATGGGAAACAACACAGTCAGCTATTATCTGGGGGCTCGTCCAGTTAATGCCCAATCTTTTATTAATTTTGCTACATACTTAACAATTGCACAATCAGTTCACCCCATCTGCCATTGCCTTCCATACAGGCAATATTTGAAAAAGGACCATTGCCTTTTAAAAATGTTTCCCCTGCAAAAGCTAGTGACTATTTTACTAGTATTATTATTATTTAAAGATTGCATGGAAAGTCCGATTGCTGAAGAGTTCAAGATTGACCTATAAGGTTATTGTGCTAAGTTTGGAGACCAAATTCAAGAAATGAAGTGTGAAACAGTGGATCCCACAGGAACTCTGCCAGCCAACCAGCTTATTCACGTAGGATTCAGGACCTCTGCCCTCTCCAAAAACCTTCTCACAGGGATAAAGTCACAGAGTCACAGAGCTCTCAGTGACCACCCTGCCAGCTGCCCCCTCTGTTTTATAATGAAGGGGATGCAGCCCAGGTGCCTGTGCTGATGATACATGTGGCAGTACACTTGAGGGACAGAGGAGATGCCTCAGGTTCCAAGACATTTAGGGCTTTCCAGGTCATAACCAACACTTTAAACTCCACCCATAGGCCAATGGGATAACTGGCTTGGGAGCAGCTGTGCTAAGAAAGGTCAGGAAGCAGTGGTGGATCACAACCTCAATGTGAGTCAGCAATGTGATGATGTCACAGAAAAGGCAAATGGAATTTTGGGTTGCATTAACAAAAGCACAGCATGCAAGTCACAGGAGGTGACAATACCACTCTACTCAGCCCTGCCTAGGCCTCAGCTGGAGGACTGTGTCCAATTCTGGTCACTGGTGTATAGAAAGGATGTAGAGAAACTGGAAAGGATCCAGAGGCGAGCAGCAAAGATGATCACAGGGATGGAATGCAGCCAGATGAGCAAAGGCTGAAGGAACTGGGTATGTTTAGTCTGGACAAGAGGAGATTAAGGGCAAGATATGAAAGCTGTCTTCAGATATTTGAAAGGCTGATATAAAAAAGATGGAGAAAAGTTGTTCTCTCTTGCCACAGAGGGCAGGACAAGAGGCAATGGGATCAAACTACTGCACAGCAGATTTAGATGAAAGCTCAGGAAAAACTTCTTAACTGTCAGAGAACAGTAGGACAATGGAACAGACGCCTAGGGAGGTTGTGGAAGCTCCTTCACTGGAGGTTTTCAAAAGGAGGCTGGACAGAGCCACCTGTCTCGGCTGGTTTAGACACAACAACTCCTGCATCTTGGCAGGGGGTTAGACTGACCCTGGCGGTCCCTTCTAGCCCTGTGGCTCTATGACTCTATTCTATGATCTTGGAGAGACAAAAACCTGGGGATCAGTGGCAGGCATAGGTTGTTCTTTTATGCATTTAAAACCTCGGCAATTTGAAAACTCTTTGCAACTAAAATACTGATCTAACTGAAACTCTCCACCCCATTTCATGTTCACCCACGTAACTTTCTACATTGGCATGTAACACATTCTGAGAATTTTCCCATGTCATGCTATTGAATTGTGGATGCTGTATCCAGATCTGGGACGTACCAGGCACTGCCGGGCAACTGATTCTCAGAAACAGACAAATTTGACCATCACTTGCAGAGATTAATTTTGTGTGTTGGATTTGATAAACCATGAATATGGAAAGAAGCCACTGCTGGATGGTATCAAGAGGAAGTTAATGATATCATGCATGCCTGTTACTTCCAAGCTTCAGAATTACAGTATCTGGAAATGATACACTGGCTCTTAGATATTCTTTGCTCATGAATGTCTGGTGGGGATATTGTGTAGCGAAAAGAAAAGAAATGTCTGAAAAGAAACTTGCATTTAATTACATGACATTCCAAATGCAGTGCAATTGTATAGTATCTAAGTGTTTGCAATGAAATTTCATGCATCCTCACAAGACATGAAAGAGATCTCATTTTCTTCTTCTGGCAGAGACATGACGAGGGAACAAAGGACTAGTTCTGGAAGAGAAACTTCATGCCAAAAAGGGAGCAGCAAACCTTCGCAGTTCAACCTCTGTGCAGTTCCACTAATGTCATGAAGAGACAAAATGAGCAGGTTTGCCAGAAGCGGGGCAGCAAAGCCTGCAAACCTTGCATGCCTTGTATCAACAGAGAACAAACAATGGGCTATGAGTGAAGCAGACTGGCTGGTGCTAGGGGACTGGCATCCATGGCAAGCACACCCAGCTCTATCTAGCATCCATTCCTTATGTCTATCCCCTTCCTTAGCTTCCTAACAAGCTGATCCCACAGTGCCAAACTTCTGCCAAGGCTGACCTGCTCAGCAACAAGTCCACTGCTGCACACCCAATCCCCCTCCACAACCCGCACTGTGACAACATGGTGGAACAGGACACGGCTTCCCATTTCCACCCTGTGCCAGTACCAGAGGGGATGCCATCGAATGAAATAATCCCCACACAGACCACCGGGACAATCAATAGGTCAAGTCTGGAAGGCATTTTGGGATCCAGCTGGAGGACAGGGGCTGTGTACACCATCATTAGCTCCCTCTTCTGTCACGTTGCTGTCTATAGACACGTATGTAGAGTGTAACGTTATTATTTGTAGTTAGAGCCCCAACCTGAAACCGGGGCTCCATTGTGTTGGCCCGGTACAAATATATGGGGAGGGACAGGCCTGACCCTCAAGAGCTTAATCTAAATGGTGAAGGGGAAGGACTAGAGCCACAAAAGGACTTAAGCGCCCAACTACCACTTTAGATCTTCAACCCTCCTGCTCAGCCGCTGCCCAACCCTGCAGGCTCCTAAAGTCACTTGGTGCCTAAATTTTCACCATTATGGTTTGGCAGCTGGGCCCCGACCCTGCTGTCCCAGACCCTGCCTGGAAGCTCAGCACCTATCTCACATGTCCCATCGGATCCTCAAACGAGGCCTTGGCCTGCTTATCCTGGCTGCTGGACCCAGTCCAGGGGTTGTGCCTAACTTCCCACAAAAATGGGAAGAAGAAGAGGAGGAGGAGGTGGACAACTCTCTTATCATTATTAGCCCAGCAGTCCGGGCTCTCTCCTGAGAGATGGGAAACCTTAATTCTAATCCCTTGTCCACATCAGTTGGGCGGGGGCGGGGGACATTCACTCAGAGCGCTGGGCTAGAGTTTATTAGGGAGATCTCCTCCTCCACCCCACCCCTCATGCTGAGCATTGCAATGCCGGAGTCCCGTTGTGGACTGAGCCTGAAGTGACTTGCCCAGGATCACACAGCAGACCAGTGGCCCCTTTAGCATTACATATGCCTCTCAGACACCTTTACATTGTCTTCCTTCGCCCAAAGCAGCCTTTTTCACACAGAGAGAGCATCTGATATTAGCCTTTCCTCCCCCTGTGGGGTAGAAGAATTATACTTCATTGCTTTAAGACTTTGGACCTACCTACTAGATTAGGACTAATGTTTTTAATGATCAGCAGGATTAATATCCTGGTTGCTCATATTAGTTCTTTAATGCACGTGGTTTAAAAGAAATCCCCAAACGCTATCAATTAACTCTGAGAGAGTAACAGTCGATACCCAGGAAGATTAAGCAGGCCAGGGAACAAAGATGGGAGAAAAAAATAAACAAAAAGGAGGAAGAGCACTGTTGTGTCTTTTGCTCTTTGTACAAATGATCAAAACTTTTCAGATGTGAATTAAGCCTCATTGTCATTTACAGTCTGTTCAGGAACTCGCATCGGCAAAAACAGTGGTCTTAGCATTTCCACTGTTTGTGATGAATTAGGTGAATTCACACAGAATATTCAGGGCATTTAGAATGGGCATCTACTGCAATCAAAAATATATGTTCCATAAGTAGTCCAGAGTAGTCAACATGGATTCACTGCCACAGAGAAGTTGGATGTTTAGGCATATGTAGTGTTTGCTGACCTCCTTGCCATTTTATTTAAATCTAAAATTATTTAAATAGGGATAGAACAAGTTAAAAATTTCTTAGACAAGTTAGATGTCTTCAAGTCACCATGGCCTGATGAAATACATCCTAGCATACTCAAGGAGCTGACTGAGGAGATATCTGAGCCATTAGCGATTATCTTTGAAAACTCATGGAAGACAGGAGAGATTCCAGAAGACTGGAAAAGGGTAAATATAGTGTCAATCTATAAAAAGGGAAATAAGGACAACCAGGGGAATTACAGACCAGTCAGCTTAACTTCTGTACCCGGAAAGATAATGGAGCAAATAATTAAGCAATCAATTTGCAAACATCTAGAAGATAATAAGGTGATAAATAACACTCAGCCTGGATTTGTCAAGAACAAATTGTGTCAAACCAACCTGATAGCTTTCTTTGACAGGGTAACAAGCCTTAGGGATAGGCAGAAGTGGGAGTTGTGGTATATCTTGACTTTAGTAAAACTTTTGATACTGTCTTGCATGACCTTCTCATAAACAAACTAGGGGAATGCTACCTAGGTGGAGCTACTATAAGGTGGGTGCAAAACTGGTTGGAAAATCATTCCCAGAGAGTAGTTATCAGTGGTTCACAGTCATGATGGAAGGGCATAATGAGTGGGGTCCCATAGGAATCAGTTCTGGGTCCAGTTCTGTTCAATATCTTCATCGATGATTTAGATAATGGCATAGAGAGTACACTTCTAAAGTGTGTGGATGATAACAAGATGGGAGGGGTTGCAAGTGCTTTGGAGGACAGGATTAAAATTCAAAATGATCTGGACAAACTGGAGAAATGGTCTGAAGTGAATAGGATGAAATTTAATAAGGACAAATGCAAAGTGCTCCACTTATGAAGGAACAATTAGTTGCACAAATACAAAATGGGAAATGACTGCCTAGGAAAGAGTACTGTGGAAATGGATCTGGGGGTCATAGCGGACTAAAAGCTAAATATGAGGCAACAGTGTAACATTGTTGCAAAAAAAGCGAACATCATTCTGGGATGTATTAGCAGGAGTATTGTAAGCAAGACATGAGAAGTAATTCTTCCACTTTACTCCACACTGATCAGACCCCAACTGGAGTATTGTGTCCAGTTCTGTGCACCACCTTTCAAGAAGGATGTGGACAAATTGGAAAAAGTCCAGAGAAGAGCAACAAAAATGATTAAAGGTCTAGAAAACATGACCTATGAGGGAAGATTGAAAACACTGGGTTTGTTTAGTCTGGAAAACAGAAAACTGAGAGGGGACGCGATAACATTTTTCAAGTACGTAAAGTACATACAAAGTTGTTACATTGAGGAGGGAGAAAAAAATTTCTTCTTAACTTCTGAGGATAGGACAAGAAGCAATGGGCTTAAATTGCAGCAAGGGAGGTTTACATTGGACATCAGGAAAAACTTCCTGTCAGGGTAGTTAAGCACTGGAGTAAATTTCCTAGAGAGGTTGTGGAATCTCCACCATTGGAGATTTTTAAGAGCAGGTTAGACAAACACCTGTCAGGAATGGTCTAGATCAGTGGTTCCCAAACTTGTTCCACTGCTTGTGCAGAGAAAGCCCCGGGCCAGTTTGTTTACCTGCCGCGTCCGCAGGTTCGGCCGATCACGGTTCCCAGTGTCCGCGGTTCACTGCTCCAGGCCAATGGGAGCTGCTTGAAGCGACAGCCAGTATGTCCCTCGGCCCGCACCACTTCCTGCAGCCCCCATTGGCCGGGAGCAGTGAACCGCAGTCACTGGGAGCCACGATCGGCCGTACCTGTAGATGCGGCAGGTGAACAAACCAGCCCGGCCCACCAGGGGCTTTCCCTGCACAAACGGCAGAACAAGTTTGGGAACCACTGATCTAGATAATACTTAGTCCAGCCATGAGTGCAGGGGACTGGGCTTGATGACCTCTCGAGGTCCCTTCCAGTCCTACGATTCCATGATTTGTGTATCAATCACTGGCCACCACACAAAACTCTTGGGAAGGACATCTACTTTTACAGTCACCAAATGGCCTGCATGTAAATTCATGGTGAACATGTGACCTAAGATTCATAGAAGAACTCTGGTGCTACAGGCTGGAAACGGCTGTGTGTGTGCATAAGTCCATCCATTCAGCGTAACGTCAGACATAGTAGCTAACTCAGGATCATTGTTAGGTTTGCATTGGAGCCAGGCATTTGTCCTGGACAAGGATTCAACTTTTGCCATATAGAACATAGCCACTGTCTCTGGTCCCATTCAGTATCCTGCTGTTTACAATTGCAAGAAGTCTGCATTCTCTTGTTGGTTGGTGCCCTTGAACTGGATAGGGTAACAGTAAGCACCCAAGAATATTGCCCATCCCTATAACTGTGCTGCAGCCATCGCTGTTTCTCCTTTCTTTGGGTTAAAATTTCACCCTAGAAGTTGATGATCTGTGACCAGATAAGAAGAACAGGAGTACTTGTGGCACTTTAGAGACTAACAAAGGATTTCCAGGTTTATGGATCTTGGGTAGCAAATAGAATGTCCCTGGTCAGGGTTCTAGGCATGTGTCTGTACAGATTTGTTCCTGTGCTTTGTCAGGGAGTTTTTTTAGCAGAAGGTGTAGTTTCATTAGGTAATCCTCAGTGGGATCAGAGGATAATGGCCTGTAGAATATGGAGTTAGACTCCAATGAGAGACTGCTGAGCTGGAATTGATATGCAAACTAGATACAATCAATTTAGGATTGAATAAAGACTGGGAATGGCTGAGCCATTACAAACATTGAATCTATCTCCCCTTGTAAGTATTCTCACACTTCTTATCAAACTGTCTGTACTGGGCTAGCTTGATTATCACTTCAAAAGTTTTTTTTCTCTTACTTAATTGGCCTCTCAGAGTTGGTAAGACAACTCCCACCTGTTCATGCTCTCTGTATGTGTATATATATCTCCTCAATATATGTTCCATTCTATGCATCCGAAGAAGTGGGCTGTAGTCCACGAAAGCTTATGCTCTAATAAATTTGTTAGTCTCTAAGGTGCCACAAGTACTCCTGTTCTTTTTGCGGATACAAACTAACACGGCTGCTACTCTGAAATGTGACCAGATAGTTTCCCATGGAGATATTGGCAAATCTCTAACTCCCCAAACTAAACTCAGAGTTCTCTATCAAATTGAGCATAGTTGCAATCTGCAGAGGCAGTAGGACTTTGAGTATGCTCTTCCATCAGATGAGAAATTATTGTTCCTATTCCATATGGAGAAGCATCACAAGCTACAGTCACAAGCACAGATGAATTGCAATGTGCACTAACCCTTTCAGATGCTGTTAGCTTCTTGGCTTGATCAAAATCCATGGTGCGCTGGGGACCAACACCATTTCTGTCCATTTTGTGTCAGCTTATTTGGAGGATGTAACACTGTCACTATGTTAGGTAGGAAGCTATGGTAATAGCGGATCATTGCCAGAAAGGAGCATAATGGGGACACATTTGTGTCTGAAGTGCCCTAAGGAGAGCTTCATCTTTGTCTTGTGATTTAAGTAACCCATCTCTATCAATGGTCTGATCTAGTCTTCACTCTCTATCTGTAGATAGACTTGGGTAGGTCAACCTTGGAGAAATGTTTACCACCAGCTAATGCGCAAATATCTCCTCTGTTCTAGGTCAGGGATACTGGTGTACATGCAATACTGGTCTAAGGGTAACCTTGAAGTCACCCCAGATATGGACCCCATTGTTTTTTTCATTATTGGCATTGTAAGGATGCTCCATTCAGTCCAGTTAACTTTGAATATAATTCCTGAGTCCCGTAAGTGCTGAAGTTGGCTGCATTGCAAGAGATGCTGGACACATTTTTGACAATTTAGGAATTGGTTCTTTTCAAGCATAGATTTTGCTTTCCAATATTTTAAGGTTCCGATACCATCCTGGAAGAAATCAGCCACCTTGTCCAAAAGTTCAGCTCCTTTTTGTTTTATGTTGGAGTTCATGAAACCCACAGGCATTTTATGATTTGCCAGTGCCGTTGAGTCCCTCTCAGCCATTCTTTGCCAAATAATGCATGACCCCCTCGCTTCACGATATAGAGGTTTAGCACAGGCTGTTTACATGTAAGTTACCTTCACGGTTATAGCAACCCGTGAATCAAGGACTTTTAGCAGTACTGAGGTTTTCTGCTACTTCATCTTGCTATGTAGCCTCTGATAATCCTGTGAAATTGCAGAAAATAGCAGACACTGTACTGAGCTCCATTTAAAAATCTTACGCCTTCCTCTTGTTTTTAAAAAAGATCCAAACACCACTTCATTTATTGTCTTCTGAATGAAAGAGCTGTAGAGACACTACAGCGTTCTCAGTGGACTCCATGTTGTCAAGAATGACTTGATCACACTCTATAAGTACTGACATGAGGAACAGAAAATTGATAACAGAGGACTCTTCAATCTAGCAGACAATGGCATAACAAGATCCAGTGGCTGGAAGTTGAAGCTAAACAAATTCATAGAGCACTGCACGGAGACAACATTTGTATCCGCATCCAATCCACAAAAATGGTCCGTGGATATCTGCAGCCTGCGGATATCCTGGAGTATAAAGCGGATATCTGCAGATTTGCAGAGCTCTACAAGTTCCGATTAAAAATAAGGCGCAGGGTTTTAACAATCAGGGTAATTAACCACTAGAACAAAGTATTAAGGGTCGTGACGGATTCTCCATCACTGGCAATTTTAAAATCAAGACTGGATGGTTTTTTACAAGCTCTACTCTAGTTCAAAGACATTCCCATTAGATGCTACTGCTATGCTTTGGCTTTTATATATCAGTAACAGGCCAGTATCTGGTCACAATCTATAGCTCGATTAATAAATCCCATCAACATTCAACAGCATTAAATACATGATACACTTAAATTTGAAGTGCATATCTAAGCGCTTATCCTGCAAAACTTAAGCACAATGCTTAACTTTACTCATAGCATCGATAGGACTACTTATGTAAGTAAAGTTAAGCATTGTGCTTAAGTGTTTGCAGGATTGGGGACTTACTCTTTCTGGAGTGCTGAATATAGAGAAAAGTTATTTTTTAAGCATATCCCCATTTTGTATGACACACGTATTGATCCCAGTTTTTATACAGTTACAGTAACAATTACTTCAGCAGACATCCAGAACAATTATATGCAAGCTACAAAAGTGCCCACATTTTGATTTTAGCACATGTTTAATATTTGATCTGATATGTGCAATAAATGACTTTTATTGCATGCAGTAATTAATTTTTATTCACTGATATTGATGTGTGAAATTAGATATTTCATACATTCATTAATTTTATAATTTTAGAACCCAGCCACTCTGAGGTGCACTAATCAACTTTTCCATTTGTGTGAAAGCTAATTCTTTAATGGGTAGTAATAATTTTCTCTGCATAATGAGTCACAATACGTGCCCTGAATCCTGATTCCTTTAAATATAGACCCATCTTTTTATCAACTTCAACAATATTGTCTTGCGTTTGTATTCACTGAAATTGATTAATCCTTTCAGCACCCTCCCCTCACTTCAATCTCTAACTAGATTAATCAGATCCTAAAATGGTTTTGCCTTAATAAGTTTCTTGTTTTTACCATGCGTTCATCCCCAAGTGCTCTTGTTCATCTGTCATATATTCAGACATCTTGTTTGATCAGGAGCATTATAGATATCTCTCTATCCCATCAGCATGAGAACAGTCTAAGGCATTGGATGGGGAATCAGGAGAGTTCAATAGCTCGCTCTGTCATACTCCCTGGGTGACCCTGAGCAAGTCTCTAAGGCTCCATTTACACTGTGAGTTAGGGGAGTGAGTCCCCTGCTCGTGTACACACACATGTGCTAGTATAAATAGCAGTATAGCCGTCATAGCGTGGGTAGCAGCAGCGGAGGTACCGCTGAGCCGTACCGAGAACAAACCTGCCTGAAACCGGAGGGGATGTACGCAGCACAGCTCAGCCACTCTACCATGGCTAGGGTGTTGTTTATCCTCATGTTACCTTGCTGAGAGCTAGCGTGAGTACATGTACATGACCAGGAGAATCACACCCTTAATATAATATATGGAGATATCCCTATCTCATAGAGCTGGAAGGGACCCTGAAAGGTCATCAAGTCCAGCCCCCTGCCTTCCCTAGCAGGACCAAGTACTGATTTTTGCCCCAGATCCCTAAGTGGCCCCCACAAGGTTGAACTCACAACCCTGGATTTAGCAGGCCGATGTTCAAATCACTGAGCTATCCCTTCCCCCTACTCACAGTATGGCTACAAACTAAGGGTGGGAGTTTCAGAGCTCTCAGCATTGGCCCAGTTCCACTCCCATTGGCTGCATTCAGCCCCTTACAAAATATACGTCCTATAATGAAACAACCACAGCAGTGTATCTGCACACATCGTTTACATCTGAATACTCATAAAAGGGAAAAAGCTAGTGGGGGTCCACCAGGGTCATAACAAAGTAGGAGAAGGGACTGCAGAAAAGGCAGGAAAGATCTAGCAAAATATGTGGTGTAGGCTGAGGATGGATCTAAGAGTTCCATCTCCTCAATCATATCGCATCATATTTTTTCAACAGAGACGCGTCAAAGAGGAGATCGCTCACTCAGAGAAATTAAAACTGACTGTCACAGCAGAACTGTTTTCCAAATCAGCTACCACCTTCCTGCCAGGAAAAAAAAAAAAAAAAAACAGCTCCGTGTCCCTCACTCTCTTGTACTCACAACATTGGAAAAATAAAGTTCATGTATTGGTTAGAAAATAAAATGTAACCTCAACAAACCAGCAGATGGGTTTTAACTACTCTGGGGTGTCTTTCTAAAGGGTTCCCTCCTTGCGTATGCTTTCCATGCTCTCATCTGATCCTCTTGCAAGTAGCCACCTGGAGATAGTGCAACTAATATAGTAAGTTCCATCCTCCTGAGACCGAACAAAACCTTTGTGGCTGCAAACAACAGAATGGGACATACATGTACAACACAGGGGAGAGCAGCTAGGACCTTTGTCCCCAGAAGCACAGGCCTTCAAGGTTTATATACTGTATAGATTTGCCACTAGGGGGTGACACAGTCACATATACCTAAAAACGTGTCACCTTCCCTCCACTAGATAGCAGTGGTAAATATGAACCATTGTAGCCAGCATACTGCAAAAGAGGCAGTGTGGCCTAAGCAAAAGCAGTGGGGCTAGAAGGTAGGGCACTTGACTATAACTCAGATGACTTGGGTTCTATTCCTGGCTCTTCCATTGGCCTGCTGCGAGACCTTGGGCATGTCACTTGATTCATCTGTGCCTCACTTTCTCCATCTGTAAAGTGGGGATAATGATACCAAAGAACAGTTTGAGATCATCCGTGCTCTATAAGAACTAGGTATTATCAGCTAACCCCTGCATTCAGAGACAAAAGATGCGTATGTGGAACATTTGGTCTTATACTTGGAAATCTGGCCCTGTGCAATCTGGAAGCCTAGAATTGATGGCAGAGCTATTGCAGTAGCTTGGATGACTATTGCAGGATACGTCATATCTTTTAAGAAGGGAGGAGTCAGCAGCTCACTACAGTCTCTCATATGAAACGATTTGCCCATCGTTACTCTTGCAGCACATACAGCAAACAATGGTTCCCTTTCCCCCTGGCGGTAATCACTGAGCTGGTTATTCTGTTTCTGTTACATGCATTGCCTTCTGCACGTTTTATTAGGTCTGGAAGTTTCACTAGCAGTACTGTGTCTATGGACTTCAGTTACCAACTGCAACAACCAGCTGTGATTTGAATTTTTCACGGGTGTTGATGTGGGGAGCTAACCTATGCAGGACCCTACACAGAGCTGCTTGGCTCATAACTAGAGCTATGCTCACCCAAGTTCATACTCTCTGATTTTCGTTTTGGGTTCAAATAGCCAAAAATTCAACCCAAAACTCCACCAAAATGATCGAGTTTTGTTTGGATAAAATCATACCAAATCACCAAGTTTATTATCATTTCCATCCCAAACACAATAATTCGTCTCGTGTTTTCTAGAAAAAAAAATCAAAGCAGTGTCACTCAAAGTCTGCGAACTTCAAGAAATCTGGGAGCAAACCTAATACAAGCACTGGGGTTTGTCACAAAACTGGGAAACGGGCAAAGCTGACCTGATTTCCAGTTCTGCACAGCTTTGTCAAAAACGAATTCTTTCTCTGTGCTGCTTTGTGTGTGGTACTGGAATTGAATAAAACATACCCCCAGATAATTGATGAAGATATAGAGCAAAAGTAGCTAGGGCAGGGAATGTATCATAAAAATATCTTTTGTGTTTCAAATAAAATCTCTTTTGGAAGTTTGGTCTGTTAGGAAGGAGTGTCTCCTGTTATAAGAGGCTCTATAAAAGAACTATGGCTGTATATAGATAGTTAATAGAATGAGCACCATCTACTGGTACATAGGAATAGATAGCATTGTGCAGAAGTTGTTAGGTTCCTGAGAGTTATTATACCCCACACATGGCTTCCAGTTTGCAGCTCTAAACATGCACCTCCCTCTACAAAGCTACACCTTAGTAGCAACCTGGGGAAAATAACCCAAAGGAGGCGCATCATTAGCAAGACATCAACACCCATTACAAGCTCTGCACAGAAGGAGGATGTTTGTTCAGAGGCTGGCTGTTCTGCTCACATCTCTGAGCTAGATGTGACAGCAAATAGCCCTGCATGGCCATGACTGCATAGCCCCAGCTCTGTTTAGCGAGTGCACGAGGGACAGGAATTTTTCATTTCATACACCATTTGCAACAAGCGGTAGTGATTTCACAGGCATCATTGAGCTCTGGAGAGCTAATAATAAAGCAAAGCATTTGTTGTTTTTCTGAAAGCTCTGTAGTGTTGAAGGCCAGTACCTAGCTAGGGCAGCTTGGTCCACCGGGGACTGCCTGTCAAATGATCGTTACTTTAAGTGCACCTCACTGGTGGCAAAGGCATTTATCATAAGTTTGTAAATACACAAGGAATATCAGAGCATGTGAAATATATTACTTTGGTTTGTAAATCTTGTCCTGTCTAGGGGTTGGCTCATTCAGTGGTTCCTGACTGATTTTGCAGTGTTGCCATACTCTGAGCATGTCAGGCCTCAAATGACTATCAAGAGTGGCTCAAAAATCATGATGTTCTTTTAAAATAATACATTTTAGGTTATTTTTATTTACAGTTGATTTTTTGGCACTTTAGGTCACATTTGGCTCATGTTTTTAAGCTTTTCTCTGCAACCAGGAGGCCTAAGAATTTTTTTTTAAATGAAAACTGAGGTTCTGTCCTAATCACATGACTCCAGGAGCTGGAGCTATATGAAAGACATTGAATATCACAAGACTTGGGTGAGTTGGCAACAGCATGAACCCATCAACACTAGTCTTTTATGGTTAATATAATGAAAACAGAAGAAATAGTAGGAAACGTGTTGTGTTTGAACCTTACCTAATTGCTAACTTAGCAAATTTTTGGAAGCCCACACACTTTATGCTCACCAGAGACCAGGGGGTCAACATACTACACACATATGAACGAGGATTAGAAACTGAGACTCTGTGAATGATAAAATAAAAACCTTTACTACTCAAGTCAAATGAAAAATGACATTATTTTTCCTTGGTGTTAAGGGACTGATTCCCCACTTTGTTATTAAATCAGTAGCGTTAATGTATCCTAGAGTAATGCTATCGTGAATCAGACCCCTTAGCTTTTTATCTCCTAGAAGATCTATAGGCTGCTCTAATTTATGCTGAAGGCCAGCCAGGCCTACATCCAGCCAAGGATCAGGGTCAGGCCTGACCTACATCCAGCCAAGGATCAAAAACCACTTTTATGTCTCCTTCTTGGCCACCTGAGCTTGTGTTGTGAGCTTCTTAGTTGTAGCTAAGGATCTGGAGCCAAGACTTAAAAAAGTTAGGGGCCTTTTCAAGAATGCTGAACACCCACAACTGAGGCCAGATATTTAATATTCCTCGGCACCCAACAGTGCCCCGTGAGGAGAACTGAGTGCTGAGCACTTTTGAAAATCTGACCAAAGTTGTTTAGGTGCCTCAATGGGGAGCTGTGGGATGGCTGTTGAAAACCTGGCCCCTAAATCCTTAATTAGATTTAGAAAAGTGCTGAGCACCCAGCAACTCTAGTTAATTTCTAGAGAAAAAATAGGTGCCCAGCACTCTAGAATATCAGGCCATTTATTTAGAATCCTAAATATGGAGTCTATTTTTGAAAGTATTGGCCTGCATGATTATTTTTCTTTTGTGCCAGGATGCCAGTATCCATTGTCTAAATCGTGAGCAATTTCCTCGGCATCAGCTGTATTTTGTGTAAGATTAGCCATACAACTTTCCAGGAGACTACTGCCTGAAATACCACCAGTTCAAAAGTCAATTGGTGATGCTGCCGCAGGTGCTTTTTCTATCAAATGAAATTACTGACACTTCCTAAAACTGTAGTGTGACAGTGCTGTCCACTTGCGAGGTGATTTATGTGAACTTGGTAATAATATAGCCCAAGGTACAGCTAACGACCTTGGGTTATTAGAATGAAAATATTAATTATATAAAAAAAATTAAGTGAATGAAGCAAACATAGAAGAGTCAAAATGAGATGTGAAACTTTAGAATCATTCTAAATAAATCTATTGGAATGCCCTTCCTCTCCTACCATTGGCCTTTCATCCTGCCTCAGTTTCCATTGTCCCTCTTCTCCCCAGAATAAGAACTTTTTTGTTTTCAAAACTGAGTTGGGAGGAAGAGGCTGGGATTCTCCCAAAGTAAACAGCATAAAGACTAGGGATGATTGAAAAATTTCCACCAAACCTGATTTGGAACAGAAAACTGGGTTTTTGACAAAATGACATCTGGAAAATATTGACTTTTTGAAAGGGGGTGGGTGAAAACTTTTTGGCCGAAAACTCAAAATTTTTTGGTTATTGAACAAATTTTCCATGGAAAATTTCAATGGAAGTGAATTTTTTCTTCTTTTTTTTTTTCAAAAAAATTCTTACTATATTTAGTAAAGACAAACATTGTCTCATTTTCACTAGCCCCCCTTTACCCTGGAGGTCTCAAAGAGGGTGTAATGTACTATTTAAGGGTGATTAAGGAATGCCAGAAAAGTGTAAAGGGCTGTAGTGTTAATGCTGGACCATTTATGCTTATCTGTAAGGTGAGGAGTAGAAGTGAAATTTGAGGAATGAGGGAAGAAAGTAAAGAAGTCTCAAAAGGTCTTTTGTTATCCTAAAGCTCTTTACCTCTCAGCTCTCTGACAGCTCAACTTCCCTTGCTACTTCGTGATAGCTGTTTTCTTCTCTTCCACGTCGATTCTGAAGTTTTTTCGTTTCAGCTGAATGGAGCAAGACTCCGAGGTAGCATCTTTGTTCTCATGTATACGTGTATAAGAGCCATCCAGTGCAGAGGGATTACATTAGCCAATCAGTGGTTAGAGATTTGCATAGTCTCAAAATAATTATTGAGAATAACCAAGCAAAGAGGATGCAGATTGCTGCATGGTGATTGGCTGACTGTCATTATTAGCCAATCAGAATACATGTATTTACTTACTGTATGATTACTGAAAAAATAACTGGCCAGTGATTAGGTAAATTGGAGACTCACAATTCGAGAGCATGGAATTCCATAACTCAGGAGGTCAAAGTGCTGTGCTAACATTTATGGACTGAGCGTCACAACATGCTTGCAAGGCAGTTAAGTATGTTGTGATCCCCCAGTTCTGGGACAGGTGACAAAAGGGACACCAGGGGTGGGGGTGACATAGAGCTCTGCTTACAACAGTAGGACCTGGGAAAGCAGAAAGAAGGAGCACATGGACCTGTGGCACAAGACTCGTAGGAGATGGAAGGGGTGAAGGAGTGGAAGGAAACCAGGAGCTTGGAAGGGGATGTAGGGCAGGTATGGGGTGTTAAGGTGATGGTGAGGTATGGAGAGTGGGTGAGTGTACTGAGAAGGGCATAGCAGGGGACTGAGAAAGCTTTACATGCTTACAGTTTCTCTCTATAAAAGCATTTTATATAGTTTCCCTGAGATTCAAAGCCTTGCACCCCTTCACCCACTACCCCCACATCCCACCCAAGTCTAATCCTCTTCTCATGCAGAACCTCTTTTGGACAATAGGAGGAGATCCCTCTTTGGTGGGCTTCCTAAGTTCTATCAGACCAGTCCTGCAGTCCTTACAACAGCCATTTAAACTTTCATCACTCATTCAAACATGCCATGGAGAATTCCCCACAAAACACAATAACAAAAGAGCTATGGCTGACTGAATTACACCAGACACTATCAGCACAGTGCCAGCTGAATTATACAATTGGATTAAACATTACTTACAGAGAAAAAAAAAAAGGAAAGGAAATGTTGCATCAAGATGAGTAATTTTAGACCATGTGCTTCTTCCTCATACTCTGTCTCTTCTTCATGAGAAGACTGGCCTACATCCAACTTTAATTTGCCTTAAATAACGTTATTAGATACATTAAAGACAGACATAATGTAGGCATGAGATGGTAGCCCTGTCGTGAATGCAGCCTCCCACTCCATGGTAAGCATCAGAATGATTTGTTTTGTTTACCTTGGTGTTTCTCAACCGATGGGACACAGGGGATCGCAAAAGGCAATCAGGTGATTGTGAGGCATTGATAATTTTATTACAATAAAGCAAATTAAGTCTCCATTCCCCCACTCAACACCCACCCTGAATCTTCAAAGTTAAGTATTCTCTGTCAGCTTCTTCAAACACACACACACACACACACACACACACACACACACACGCATGCATACATTATATAGGCTTATAGAATCATAGAATATCAGGATTGGAAGGGACCTCAGGATGTCATCTAATCCAACCCCCTGCTCAAAGCATGACCAATTCCCAACTAAATCATCCCAGCCAGGGCTTTGTCAAGCCTGATCTTAAAAACCTCTAAGGAAGGAGATTCCACCACCTCCCTAGGTAACCCATTCCAGTGCTTCACCACCCTCCTAGTGAAAAAGTTTTTCCTAATATCCAACCTAAACCTCCCCCACTGCAACTTGAGACCATTGCTCCTTGTTCTGTCAACTGCTACCACTGAGAACAGTCTAGATCCATCCTCTTTGGACCCCCTTTCAGGTAGTTGAAAGCAGCTATCAAATCCCCCCTCATTCTTCTCTTCTACAGACTAAACAATCCCAGTTCCCTCAGCCTCTCCTCATAAGTCATGTGCTCCAGCCCCCTAATCATTTTTGTTGCCCTCCGCTGGACTCTTTCCAATTTATCCACATCCTTCTTGTAGTGTGAGGCCCAAAACTGGACACAGTACTCCAGATGAGGCCTCACCAATGCCAAATAGAGGGGAATAATCACGTCCCTCGATCTGCTGGCAATGGTCCTACTTATACAGCCCAAAATGCCGTTAGCCTTCTTGGCAACAAGGGCACACTGTTGACTCATATCCAGCTTCTTGTCCACTGTAACCCCTAGGTCCTTTTCTGCAGAACCGCTGCCTAGCCATTCGGTCCTGTACTCAATCATGTATCAATGATACATATTTTTTTCTCTTTTATAGTAAATATAAGGGGTCATGTCAATTTCTGACTTTGAATAATGGGTCACTGACCTGAAAAGATTACAATACACAGATTTACCTTCTTGACCAGAGGAGCAACCAACGATCCCTTCTCACCAGAGCAGCCTCCTGTGATCTGGGCATAAGTCCTGTTCCTCTGATTGTTGTTACCCATTGTGTGTTGGTTCATCTCCACTGAAGTCAGGAGTTATGCCAGCAGAAAAATGGCAGACCTGAGTGGAGAATCAGGCATCTAAGGTAGAATCCTGCTAAGATTATAGTTCCTTCCCTCAGCCGTAAAGCCAAATACTTAAAAACAGGCAAGCCGACAGAGATGCAAAGCCAATAGCGGAGTTTTTCTTTGTCAGGCAAAACAAGAAGAAAACTAGCATCCAATTGTTTGTGGCAATGACAGATCCTCCCTTTTCATTAAGAGTCGGGGATCTCTGTCTGTGGATATACATTAGTTTGCTTTTACAAATCAGAGCAGTTAAACATGGAATTCTCTGTGATTTGTAGAACTGAACAGTACAGCCAATATCCTTGGAAAGGGGTGGGATGGGGGCAGGGAAAGAGCTGCCTTTTAGAAACTTTTCACTTTGCTCCCTTCATTGTACAGGGAGCTGGAGCATGACAGTTCAGGCTCTGACCTGCCCTGTGGTCTTGGGGAGTGTATTTCGCCTCTCCCGCTTTGTCTTCCCGTCAGATAATCCCGCTCATGGGCAGGGGCTCTCTTTTATCATGAGTGGCAGCTTAATTGCACTGGGGGAGGGAGCACCACAATACAGGGAAAGTTACTGTTAAAGCACCAAGAACCCCACTGTACGTAACACTCAAAATTTGAAATCACATTATTAACTGTGACTCCTCGCTGTGGGCATTGTCTGATGTTTTCTCAAGCTGCACAGTCTAGCCAGTTACCTGTGGGCAGAAAGAGAATGTTTTGTGCCTGTAGGTTGATGCCAGCAGACTTATTATCCATCTTAATTTTCCAAGACATGTTTATCTACTTAATTCATTCTAGCATGAAGGGGAGAT